>NC_141465.1:82398048-83791141 GCF_009769465.1 Tauraco erythrolophus | reverse complement strand
TTTCCTTACATTTAAATGTCTGTAGCTTGAAAGACTGTAATATTAATAGATTTTTAATTAATAGTCCTAGTGCTTCCTGCTTGTTGCATCTTTATCTCAGTGTTTCTCAAAATACCTTTCTCATCTTCTTCTGTTTATTGCATTCCATCACTCCTTCTTTGCTTCAGAAACCATGCTTTTTGTCTATGTGATTTTTACTTTAAATCTAACTTTTTGCAATGAAATTCACTTTTTTCATGTCATACGAAAGATACAACTGACTGGCCTCTAAAGATGTATTTATATTAAGCTCATTAAAAAAAACTTGAATAGGAAAATGATTTATCTGTCTACTTAACACCTCTAAAACCTTTGACTTTGGAAGATACAAACTCTCAAGGATATGAAACAGAATCTGAATGGTTCAAAAATTTCAGAATGGTCTGGGGATAAGCATTCTATTAATGTTTAACTTAAGAAAGTTATGATATGTTCTTTTTGTAAGATTATAGTGTCAAAACAAAAGAAGGACTATCCAAGCCTGAGACAAGATTAGAATGTGAGTTGTATTTATAGAAATATTTCATAAATGTGATTCAGTGTGTAAGACATTTGAGGCACAAATAGAAATTCCTTCCTCAAAAGCAATTGCAGAGAAAGGCTGAAAACCAAAGGCTATTACCTGGCAAATACCAGGGACATGACTGCCTCTAGAGAGTTTTAAATTAGGGTTTCTGTGGTCACAGTTCCAAACCTCTTTTTATGTGATTTGTGCAGTGATCAAGGTTAAAACAAAATTTGTTTGTAAGTAAACAGGACTGCATCAAATTAAATAGTTTCTCAGAGGAAGTTTCTTCTCATAATTGATACAATCTGCTGGACTCCAAATCTTTAATAATAACATATATCAAAAAGAGCAGTAGTCTCATGCTTATAACAAATCAACGACAGACTACTTGGGATTTCGAGTGCAACGAGTTTTATAGACCTGAACTGTGCAATATTATATTCCATGTCAAGTGAAGTGACATTTTGCTGATGTTACTGACTTCTAATGGACAGTTAAGCTCCCTGTGACAGTAAAAATTTAGCCCAGCAGAAAAAAATAAAATTAAATTTAAAAAAATTGTTTTCTATCAGGTTATTGACTGAGATCATCCAAACAATGGGTCAGATCAGTGCCAGAAAACAGGGCTACGAGGTAAAACTTTGAATTACTTGAAATATTTTGGAATAAAAGAAGGATGAAGTTGTATCTTCATGTTTATATAGCAAGTACTAGTAGTTTTCCTCAGGTTTTTTTTTTTTTGACAGGAACTTTAGCAAGAGCATCAGTTTTACAAGGTATGGAGAACTTATAGCTTCATGAAACTATAAATTATCTCGAGTCCAATGTCTAGTTAGTGTTAAACTCAGGAATAACACAGTATTCAAAATAAATCACTAGTTTATTTTTAAATGATCTTTGTTTCACCAGGATTAAGGTATTTGAAGACAGGTTGTTCCCCCATTTAATATCTGCTCTTCAGTACTTATTTAAGTATTAAATTGAAAAGATGAAAGGGAATAGAAAACAGTAGAATAAATTACTACTTTCCTTATAGCTTTCTTATACATTCATATGCATTTTTTCTACATTAGCATACAAATTCAAAAAATGTTGAATATTAAAAAGAAAAACTTGAGGAAGATGAATCACTATTATCAGCAAAGGATTACTGAAGAAATTTTCTTTTGTTGTAGAAGAGAAACAGAACTCAGATGACATACTACTTGAGTAATTATCATGAAAAATCTTTCTGAAGATATTTTCTGGAGGAAGAGCAGTGTTGGGGACAGGGTCTGTGAACTAACATGCAACTTGTGTTTGTGCTATAACAGTGCTTCTACTAAAAGATCAGAGAACATGGTGTGTACTTTCCCCAGATGTGTAGCATAATGAGTAGAAGTACTGAAACACTTCAAGACTGGAACATCTAGCAAGGCCTAGTGCAACTAGCAATCAATGAGAACACACAAGAATGTTTGTTTACTATTCAAAAAAATGTGTAGCAAAAGATGAAAAAATACAACAGAAATAGGAGTAAAATTTCCACATAGTTAAAAAATTTCTTTGGAAGTTTTGGTTCAAGATGCTTGTTTCAATTTCTCAAGAGCATTATGTGAAAGGGATACAAGACAATCCACAGGCCCAGTCAGAAAGGTTCCATAGAAATTCTAACAAGATGCCTAAGAAGGAGACAAATTTTATCAGTTTGCCCTTAATTTATGTAAGTTTCTTAGTTCTTCCTTAATCTGCTCTCTAAACCCTTCTGTCAGGAAGCATTTTTGTCAAATAAATATACTATTTTCTACTTAAAACGCCTCCCAAAATTACTTTCCCTTCTTACTTTATCATAAGATTCTTATGCCACAATGATCAACAAGAATCTAGGAAGAAAAAATAGACAAGAAATTTATTGACAATACACAACCAGAGAAGAGATTTTACTCCATAGTTTTACAATGTTTCGTATTTCATTTAACTATTCATAATAAAGTTATGGATAAGAGTAGACAAGAATTTTATCAAGAAAGAAAGAATAATTTTAGCTGTAGATTAACTAATTCATATAGTTGAATATCAGCATAGGAATTCCAAACTGTTGTCAATGCAATAACCAGTTTGCATTTCTAAATAGACCATATTTGTAATCTTGTTGGATTTTATTTCCTGCCTCATTCACAAAACCATAAAGGAAAAAATTTCAAAATCAGGAGTTTTCATAGTGTTTTTAGAGGAAATGTGAGGTACTGAACACTTAACACAGCATTCTTAACACAGAAAAATATGCTGACCACAGTGCTACAGATGCTTTTAGCACTCAATGGCAGGCAAAAATAGCAACATTTGCCAAAGGTCCCATCGGCTTTCTCAATTTCAGTAAATTGTATTATTTTCTTCTGGATCTACACATTTGTTATTATGAAAGTATTATTCTGCTATTAGAAATGCAGAACGACTCCATTCTGATGGTGCCATCCCATTCCCAGCAGGTGAGGTCCATACTGTCCATCTGTGTAAAACTACATGGACAGAAATCCATCCATTATGCAACTGCAAATAACTATGGCAGAGATTAATGTGGTTTCAAGCCAGGTTTAAGAATGTCTTGTAAGGTTATAGAAGCTGAAAAAATCTTGCTGAGATTCAAAGCTGTTAAAACTTGCTTTAGCCAACAGTTTAATGACATTTTCTATAAGATCAGTAGTACTTATCTTGTGTCTGAGGGCATAATAGTTAAGGCCTTAACATAAATTATTTGTCAGCTCATTTTAAATGATTGAGAAGACTGTGAGAATAGCTTATTGAATTCTAGTTTATTGTAAATAAATATACATATATGTATGTTACATATGTATGTATACATGTATATATGCATACACGTGTAGTATTGTGTATTTCCATAATTGTAAGCCTCATGAAATAAAAAAAGTCATTGTAATTATTTCTAATGGACTTGGATATGTAAATTAGAATACAAGTCTGTGGTAGCTTTTTCTTTAGTAGACAAACATTATATTAGTTATTACTTTGTTTATTTCTAGAATACACTCTTAGTAAATAACTTTGTCTTAAAATAGTTTTCTGTTAGAAGAACTCAATAATACAGTGAATGATTTGAGATAAAGTAGACTGCAAAACAGCAGATTTTGTTAGCATGCATTGTTATTTTATTAGTAACAATATATTTCATTATATACTCCTAAAACATTTAATAGCTTTATCCCAAACAGCATATCAGGATGACGGTAAATAAGAAAAGGGTGAATGTAAGACTGTATTGAGATTCTGAAGGAAATTGGCTTTTGTACGATAAAAAGTCACAGTAAACAAATTGTTATGACTAAATGCATTGTATAAATTTCTTCTTTTCTAGGCAGAACAGTGAATATGTGTCACTAAAATTATTTCTTTATTAGCTTTCGTTTGTCATGAAATGCATGTTGATGATATACATGAGATTCCTTAGAATATCCAGAATGATTATAGAATTAAACAATGTTTTTGTGAAGTGCAGAAATTACTCATTTGTGAACACATGCATCTAAAGGAGGCATATTATAGAAATTCTTTAAGATTATGTATCAGAAGAATTGCATATATCATTATATTTAAACTCATTTTAAAATAATAAATGGAGAATTTACATTCTTCATATGGAGGCTGATGGACATTATCTAAGAACTTGATAGTTTCAGAAATGCTCAAAAAATGTATTTGTTTCAGGTATAAAGACAGAGAAGAAAATTTAGAAATTTTTACGTATAATTTAAATTTCAAATATCAACAGAGAGCATTTACATTCCTGGTCAAAGCCATGTAATATTTTTAATTTAGTTCCTTTAATAGAAAAAGCTGGGTTTTCATTGAGTATAGTGCCTTTTTTTTTTTTTTTTTCAATGCAGTGCTGTGATTTCAATTGAATTTGAATATTCTGCTAAGGAGTTTCCTGCATCTGGCTTTTGACTTTCATTATTTGTTACATAGCTGCCAACCTAGCTGAGGCATCTGCAAATGAACTGGAAGGACACTCTTCCCTCGACTTAGTCAGGTGCTTAGAGCAAGGACTTTGTAAGGGGAGCTGTTAGGCTAGACCTTCTCCAGCTGAGACATACTTCAGTCTAGATTTCTGACTTTCTGAATTAATTACCATGATAACTACCAACACTTGTGCAAAAGTGGAGCTATTTGCATTTTCTGTGCTATAAACTAAACCTGATGTTACTTGAGTGACTTCAGCATGCTTAGCTGACTCAGATTCTTTCAGATTCTTCTGAAAGCTCCAAGACTAGAGATGCCCCTGCAGTGATTCTTGCTGCTTTTCCAAACAAAAGCAGCTACATAGGTGGCATACAGGAAACCTAAAAATAGAGATCCTAACAAATTTTTAGATACCATGGGAATTTGATGGAAATTAATATGAAGGCCACAATCACTTTCCAGAACATGAGTGTTAAAGTGTGCATTTTTTTTTTTTTCAGAATTTTTAAAGTCATTATCTAATCTTCTCTGACTGTATTCCTTTTATAAAATAAAATTTAAAAAAACACTTTTTTTTTTTTGTGGAATAGTGATGACAATAAAAACAACTGACAAGAAGTTCCTAGGTTAAGAAAACTGTGGGTTACTCAGATGATACATTCTGAAGAGTAATAGCCATTAAGCAATTTTACTTGCTTAAAAGATTTAAAATGTCTTTCATAATCCCAAGAGTAATGCGAGTATTATTATTATTTTAAAAGTACCAATAAAACCAGGAAGGATTTAAATACTTAGTTCTCCAAGCAAAAAAAAATTTACTAATTTGGCCTTTGTTTTTAATACATCTGATTAATCAATGTACTGCAAACTATATTAGTCAATCAGGGAAAACATAACATGTTTAAAATATTCCTTAATCATCAGTAGTCATGTTTATGAATATGACTGCATTTCTAAACATGATACATTTATTTAGTTTAATAAAGGGCTTTAGGGAAAAAAAAAAAGAAAGTAAGAAAATGATCTATTGAAGAGGAGTGTTTGTAAAGTCACATTGGGAATCAAATATTAAAGAAAAACTCAAAAGAAAAACATTTGTTAGTGGACTGGCTGGTAACGTGGAATTTAAACAAATGCTGCTACTTCGATCTTTGATCAGAAATTGTATTATTCAGTAAAATTCAGATTCCTGGAAAAGAATGAGATTGTTTCTTTGGGCTAAATGTGTTTCTTCCTTTTCCTTTCCATTGTCTGTAAAGGAGAGTGAACACAAACTTGAATGTTACTACCACATCCCTTATATGCTTTGATCATGGAAAAGGTATTGTCTAGTAAAAAGACTTGATGTTGAAAGTCTGGTCCCAGGCTTTCCACAGTAAGACGAGCTCTATTCTCCTCTGTCAAGTGAACAACAGAGAGAGTTTTGTCTAAGACTACATAAGCATAAAAATGGCAGATAACTTTACTTTCAGCAGCTTCAAGTGATCAGCTTGAAAAAGCATTCATCAGCAAACATACAATAGAGACTGCTAGATGTCAAAAAGAGATGGTCAGAATGATCAGTGTTCCCTGTGTTTCATCAAACAGCCGCACCATCTCCTCTTCTGACTGTGTAATGGGGCCTATCTCTCAGTATAGTGATACTTATCTCAGTGGTTTCGATAACGCAAAACCAAACCTTTTGGTTATGAATATAACGCAAAAACAAACGTTTTGGTATTTTAGAACCACTAACCAAGACATATTAAATCAATAAAATGTAAAAAGTAATAATTAAGATGGCGACATCATGAAATTATTAGTATCCTGCCCTTTGTTACTGCTGTTCTATTTGTAGAATTCAAAAGAATTAATTTTTTTTTTAAATAGAGAAAGTATATTTCTGTTTCTTTTTTTTTTTCCATTGAAGTACACACAGAACTTGCTAGAAAACTAAAGTGGTCCAAAAGGATAGATATTTTTTAGTTTAACTTAAGATGATATAACAGGCTTTTGAGCGTCTTGTTTTGAAAAGAAAAACAAGCGGCTAAGGTTATGGTTACCACTAGTCATAAACAACTACTGAAAACTTTAGTTCTTGGATATGCTGAATTTTGCTTTCAGTTCCCTCCGTCAGCCACTGCAGTTTAAGTGCTGCACTTTCTTTTTTCTTCGAATACCAGTTTTAAATATAGAAACATCTATACTTCACAGACATACACTTTTGTATTCCCAAACTACTTAAGACTCATCTCAAAGTAAATTCTAGTAGCATTAGCTAATGCATAATAAAATGTTTTAAATTAGTTGTTTAATGAGAATCCGTATTGTGAGTACTGGAAAGAAAATATTATACAACCCAGAGACAGGTTTCTTTCTAAAGAACAGTGATGACTAAGAGTCTGTTATTCTGCTACTGTGTAAGCCCGGTATGATAATTAACCACAGCAACATATGACTTTTAAATGAAACTGGGCAACACACGTAAGTAAGAAAATCCCAATATCACAACAAAGAGCATAGCTCAAACAAGAAGTGCAAAGTATAATATAAAGGTTTCTTTCAGATTGTTTGCTTTTAAGTTACAACATATGCTTTTATGGTATATGCACTTCTTCAAAATGCTTAAGAAGGTAATGAAAAGTAAAATTATATAACTAAGCCCTTAAAATAAAAGTAAATGACTGACTGTAGCCAAATCATAGGACTAACCTCTTTGTGCTTCTGCTTCTGCTATTGCAATTATAAAATTGTGAAGTCCTCAACTGTCTTTTAAGCATTGGAAGAAAGAAATTTCTTTATTTTTATTAAAATAGTTGGTATGAATGATAGAGAATTTACGTTGTTTCTTAAAGTGATCATAATGACAGTGTGTCAAATTGGGATCTAGAAGTCATAGGATTATAAAATCATACAATAATTTAGGTTGGAAGGAAACTGTGGAGGTCATCTGATGCAACCCTCTGCTCAAAGTATTTCTAACTTACTTCAGGTCCAGTCATAACACCATGTCCAATTAACAAAACTGAAAGCGTAACTCATCCATCCAATATCAATGTTTACAGATGAGTTAGTCATCCTTAGCTCCTTCTATTAACAATAGATAGAGATATTTCAACAATGCTATAATTTTGACTATGTTAGAATTTCCTTCATGTAGTTCAAAATAAGCCGAGGGAATCAGACTCTACAAGCGTCTACTGTTCTCCATTGGATATAAATTGATCCTCACTAAACAGATCGGATGCGAGTGTCTATAGTGCAGACATCAGAAGTTCAGTAGGGTGAATCCCACTATGAACGAAGGAGGTCTAACTCAGGCTTCTTAGCCCTAAAAAACTGTTAAAAAGTAAATCATATACCACACAGACCATATGGGTAACTTCTACAGGAAAGTTGCAGAAGTTGAAGTAGTTTTATTTCAAGATGAAACGCAATCGTTCTTAGTTTGGCATCTTGATTTAGTACAGTAGTTTCATTTTTCTGAAGTTGTAACTGTGTTGCCAACAGTTGATATTCAAGAAGTCAGGTAAATAACGTAGATGTTGTGCTGAATGTGATGCTCCTCTGGAGACTCCTCATCATTGTTGCCATGCTCATACATCAGCTTTTTCTAAGTGCTTACATCAGGTTGCTAAAGTTACAGGTATAATCAGGGTACAGCATTCCGCTCTGCCGTCTTGTCTCTGTTTTGGACTGCTCAGACTGGACAGGGGGTTGTTTATTGATTAAAGTGCCATTCCTTAACCTCCTGCTTGAGAACTGGCCATTTCTCCAAAATGTCCTTTTCCAAGTCTTTTGTACACTTTTATACAATCTCGCCCCCAAACTGCTCACAACATTAATTAATATTTTCATCTCTATGTACTGCTTTAGCTTCAGATGGAGCCTGTTTTCTCCTCAGCTTCAGGTTTACTATGTTTTGCTTGATTTCTACTGTTCCTGGTTTATTACATGTCTCCTTCTTTCATCATAATCTCATGATACTTACTCCTTAGTATCCATTTTACTCCTTAGCACATACAGAAAGTGGATGCATCAAACTAGCAGTTTCAAATGTCAGTAAGAAAGGTTTAAAGACAATACAAATTTCCTATTATACAAAATTCTTCATGCTGCAGCCAAGGTGATCAACATACTGAAAACTTTATATAGACAAAGACACATTTGAAAAATATCACAAGGAACAGAGAAAAAATAGTTCAAAGACAAAATGATGGATCCTTATGAATCACAAGTCACTATATCAGGGAGATAGATTGGGTTTGCACCTAGCTGGGTGACCTGAAAATGTAGACTTTTCCAGACTCTCACAGGTACTGTGATGAGGGATTCAGATCAGCTGTTTGTCTGATGCAACTTCATAAAGGGAATTGCAATACTCATCATGCCACGCTATGTGTGATTAAATAAATATGTAAACGAATCTTCCATGTAAGAATCTCAAAAAGTCTACACACAAAAATGTGTGAAAATTAAACAAGAGTAAGAAATTAAAACCATTAGCAAGCCAAATTCAGCATCCTACTAAATACACAGTTAATGAGATATGCTATGTAATTTATAAATAACATTATTATTCTTTCCAATACCGACACTAATCTTATCCTTCTAAATCTATAGTCTCCATTATGTAAATTACACACAGCTGCAGGTAAGTGCTTTGAAAGAATACGATTCACTAGATGCATATTTAGTATACTTGAGCTCTCTTCTCCCCTACCTTCTGTCCTTGCTTTTTTTAGATGAATCCATTAAATTCCTCAGTGAGTTAGAAAGAACTTTCTCAGAAAATAAAATTTGAGAAGAATTTATGAATATTAAGAACATGGTGTCCCTGTCAATTTCAAAACAGTAACTAAACACATAAGGCAAATTATTCAATGTGTACCTCAGTCAGAATGACAGTTTTGCTACTGATAGTTTTAAGTTGGATCCAACACTTAACAATGCACAGCAAGAATTCAGTGCTTCTGAGAAGGCATAGTACAAGACACGTAGAGCGATGCCCAGGGTAGCCTCCAGGCTAGAACAATAACACTCCCACATGACTTAACAGTTGGCATGCTTGAGGGTGGTTGTAGGGACACTTGTGTTGCAGATTCCTGGGATGATATGTCCTGCACTTACAGCACTCTGCAAGGTTGCTGTAAGTTGAAAACGTTTAGTCTTTCCTAGAAATGTTCTGATGTTGCTTGCTGCAAAAGTGGATGTGATTTCCAGTCGGACAGAGCTCAAGGTGAATGTAGGCAGTTACCTATTAATGATTCCAGGACATGAGGAGGTCAGGTTTTTCAGAGTGCTTCTTCAAATGCTTTAGCAATTACAGAAGGGTCACAACTCAACAAATCTCTCTTTATCCACTGAACTGGTACAAGGGGAATGTTCTTCATGCCGTTTACATCAAATAACCATGTTAAAGTAGGTGTATTATGCTATCAATCAGAGTGAAATAATTTTCTATCTCCTTTTCACTATTCTAAAGTCCTGTGCAAGATCAAAAGAATTAAGGAATCAAGGAGCGGGGGCAGAGACAGTGTGGGCATAGCTTTGTATGCCTTCAGCTACATTAGCTGTTAGGGAAACTAGAATCTACTTTTATTTGAATATAATACAGGAGTCCACTAGTAATCAACTGCATTAATATCAAACTAGAATAATTTTATTAAGGCAGAATGTGCCAATGCTTAATTCAACACTTCCATCATAATTGTTAACCTCAGTGCAGAGACTCCCAGAAGAATATGACTTTAGAAAAGCCTAGTATGAACTAATTGTGGTTACCAATGTAATGTATATCATTCCTACTTCTACAGATGGAATATTTCACTCCTGGTGAGACTAAAGCACTTCTCTAAATATGTTACTGGAAACAAAATCTTAGCAGCATAACTGCGTCACTGTCAGAACTTCATTTAGTATCAGTAACCGTTTTAAGCCCCAGACTATGAACAGAAGATTAAAGAAATATTACATAATACTCAAAATGTCCTAACTAGAACTAGGTACTAAAAAACCTGCAGAAAAGTGTCTTAAATAAATAACGGTATTTGTATTTCCAAACAGTAGGTGGTAGTGAGGATATTTATTCTCATCTGAATCTCGATCAGTTGCATTGTTGTTCACATTAAAGACCCAGGGAGAGAAAAGAGATGGTTACAGTTAAGATATCACAGCTATATGAGTGGAAATAAATTGCTAACAAGAATCTAGTGCAAATTTCACTTTGTGAACAGCTAAGCAATTTTCTTTTGCTGCAGAATCATGAGCAATGAATGATGTGACAGTTAACACTGGATACTTGTTCTGACCTCAGCTGAAAGAGCATTCTCCATTTTGAAAGGATTGACTTTACATCTAGCAGCTACTATTTATTATTTCTGAGGATGACTGAGAGAAACTCAGATGCAACATCTAAGAGATTGGAGAAGGTTACCAATTTCCTGCATGTTAACAGATTTGTGGTTCTTTTAGCCAAAGAAATCTACTGATGCAGACATACCTAAAAAAAAGTCAATTTATCTGAACTCTAGGCAGAATAACTAAGCACTTCAGCTGATATACTGTTTGCAGTTTGCTATATATTTTGTCCAGTTGTATCCTCACTTTTATTCATTAAATAGAGATATGCGCTATGACTTTCTATAATTTATATGCAAGGTAATTTTCTTTCCATGTTATTTTTTTCAAGTAAGCCTTTAAAATATGAAAGATAATGTGAATTTTATCTATGTTAAATTCTGTAATGATGGATTTCTGCATCCTGAAAACAAACAGTCTGACATGTAAAAGTCAAAAATCTTGCTTTACCGGGAAGTTTATTTAGCAATACTTTTGAAATGATTACATAAATAATGTTCATAACATATGATAATGACACAACACCTTGAAATACAGCTAGTGGATGGACAACATGAAGCTAAAGTTTTAGTTTAAACTGTGGTGATTCAGGAACCTGCGGTGGTCCTCATAGCATTTCATTCTCTCTCAAATACACAAGCAGGTTTAGTACTTACGTACCAGTGTCATGTAAAATGAACAGATAATTTTGGCACATGACATCACCTTGGCTTCATCCAGGGTAAATCTTGCCTGACCAACCTGGTGGCCTTCTGTGATGAATTGACTACATCAGTGGACAACAGAAGATCTACAGTTATCATATATCTGGACTTCTGTTAAGTCTTTGACATGCTCTCAGCCAACATCCTTCTCTCTGAGTTGGAGAGATATGGATTTGATGTGTGGACTGCTCATGTGGACTCACTCATTCATGGACTGTGAATGAGGAATTGGTTGGACGGTCGCATCCAGAGGGTAGTGGTCAATGGCTCAATGTCGGGATAGAGATCAGTGACTAACAGTGTCCCACAGGGGTCCGTATTATGAAGAGTACTCTTTCATATATTCGTCATCGACATGGATGGTGGGATTGAGTGCACTCTCAGTAAATTTGCAGATGACACAAAGCCAAGTGGTGGTGTTGACACGCCTGAGGGGGAGGATGCCATCCAAAGGGACCTGAACAGTCTTGAGAGGTGGGCCTGTGTAAACTTCATGAAGTTCAAGAAGGCCAAGTACAAGGTCCTGCGCATGGGTCATGGCAATCCCAAGTAGAAATACAGGCTGGGAGCAGAATGGATTTAGAGCAGCCCTGAGGAGATAGACTTGTGGCTGTTGGTTGATGAGAAGCATAACATGAGCCAGCAATGTGTGCTTGCAGTCCAGAAAGCCAACTGTTTCCCGGGCTGCATCAAAGGGTACGTGGCCAGCAGGTTAAGGGAGGTGATTCTGCCCCTCTACTCTGCTCTGGTGAGACCCCACCTGGAGTACTGCATCCATCTCTGGGGCCCACAACATAAGAAGGACATGGACCTGTTGGAATGAGTCCAGAGAAGGTCTGTGAAGATGACTGAAGGGTTGAAGCATCTCTCCTGTGAAGACAGGCTGAGACAGTCAGGGTTGTTTGGCCTGAAGAAAAGAAGGCTCTGGGACACTTCATAGCAGCCTTCCATTACTTAAAGGGGGCTTACAAAAAAGCTAGAGAGCGACTTTTTGCAAGGGCATGGAGTGACAGCAGAAGGGGTAATGGCTGTGAACTGAAAGAGGGTACATTTCAATTAGATCTGAGGAAGAAATTTTCCACTCTGAGGGTGGAACAGGTTGTCCAGGGTGGAGGTAGATACCCCACCCCTGGAAGCGTTCAAAGTCAGGTTGGACTCTGAGCAACCTAATCTCGTTGAAGATCATTCTAGATGAATGATCCCTGCTTATTGCAGGAATGCTGGACCAGATGACCTTTAAACATCTCTTCCAATCCAAATCATTCTATGATTCTATGATCCTAATTAACATAATTTCATACATTTTGAAATCTATTAAATATTTGTTGTTTCCTTACTTGGAGGATTACTCAAGATATGAGAAAATGAGCTGAATCAGTACTTCTTTTCCTAAGTGAAAATAGAAAAATGCCTCCTTTTTCTAGCCATTTTCTCTGTCCAACAGAAAGAAGATATTTCTTTCCTTACTTATTTACTCCTTTTCTCTTTTCTGGTTTTACTTTGTGTAAAGTAACACCTCACAGTAACTCTCTCTGCTCGTCTTCATGCCAGGATGTCTGCGGTTAAGTCCTTTTTCAAAACCCACGACCTCCACCAATCCTACTCTCATCAGAATCACAAATTGTCCCTACTTAACTAAGGAGTGGGGTGGAATGAGATTTTTTACAACAACTTAGGAGATTTTTTTAGATTTGTTGTGGTTTTGCAAGGAAAAAGAGAAGTGAGAGAAACGATATTTACTAAGTGTTTGGTCTGGTCACTCCATACTAGAGAGAAGCAGCTATTCATAGGATGTGCTTGAAAGAACCTTCTTGCTAAAAGAATGCCTGTTATCCATTGACATAGAATAGAGGTTTCTATGGTTCTAGGACTGATGAGGAAGAATTGTTATTTACTCAGTTGGCATAGGTAGCTTGTATATCCCGCCCTTAGAATGGCTTAGGTGGCCTCAGACTCTTCCATTTCTAGAGAGTTTCACATCTCCCATTTGAAGTTCTACCAGAATTGTACTAGAATTATATGCTAACCATTGAACTATACTTCTTGTTTTCCTTGCCAAGCAGTTTGAAACCCATAAACATCCTAATTTTAGCTTCTAATTAGAAAAACAAGACAGTTGGGTACAGTCATTTCTACAGCATGGCTCAGGCAAGGGCTGAGTGAACAGATCTGATTTTAAATTGAGTACTGAGTCTGCTAGCAAGGCTGATTGAGGCAGCTAAGGTCTATTAGTGCACTTGGAGCCTTGGAAAGTATACTGCTAAAAATAGAAAATTATTTATGCAGATTTTTCTAGAAGTGAAAGCTACACTTATCTAACCTGCTGCTGATTCACTGCTGCATGAGAATAAAGAATTTTCAAGTATGTTGGAGGCTTGAACTACTATAAGGTACTTAATTTCTGAGCTTATTAAAAATGTTCCTATATCTGAAAATAAGTAAACGATTAACATGAAAGTTTTTTGCTTCATATTTACCAGTACAAGCTTTGCTTAGTTTTCACTGATATCCGAAGAACAAAATGAACTAAGCGGCCATGCATTAGGTAAAGATGCTCTCAAAAGAACTTACCGATTTTCTGTACAGATGTGCATGCGCTCTTTTAGACACCAATCCGTGAGTTATTTTTTAACACGCACAAGCCAAATTAATTGTCTTTCTGATTTGAGTACTGCATAACGTAGAATACCAAATACACCAGAATGCCCATATACCAAAGACTAGATGTATGTTCTGAGAGACTTTTAGAAAAAGTGAATATTTGTTATTCAAGACACAGGAATTATGCAAGTTAATCATGAAAGCACTACCATCTGTTTTACGTAATGTTCCACTTTTATTGTCCAAATGAGGAAAGGAAAAAGGAAAGTAATAATAATTCGGATACTGTAAATGATCAACCCTTACTTCCAGAAGTTTTGTAATTGGGGGAAAAAATTACTTCAGCCTTTAACTTGAAATTTCTTTTGTCCTGCAGAATTAAAACCAAATAAGCTGTGCCAGGAATGCATGTACTAATGAAAGCCAGAGTCTGAAGTTATTCCATGCACAATAATGCAGCATAAACCCTTTTATATACACTGTTGTTTGGTTGTTTTGTTTTGTTTTATTTAGAGGTTTTTTGTTGTATTTTGTTTGTGGTTTTTTTTTTTTAAGATTAGTCTTCCTTGACGTTTAATAGCATTCCGTGTATCAGCAGCCAAGTACAATTTACAAGATTCCTGATTTCTGAAGTTCTGTCTGATCTTTAGAGGTCAGGAATCTCTCAATTTTCACTGCTCATCAAACAAAAAGCAGAATGCTGTTGAAAAGAACAGCAGGGGAGAGAGACAGGAAGCAAAGATCAAAATTTAGCAGCAGGGAAGCAAGTGAAAACAGCACAAAGAATTGAGTGACTAAAAGTACTAGTGAACAGGAGAAGAAAGTGGAGCTCAGACAATCCATTCAAAGTGAGCAGCTAGTCTAATGTTTGCCTATTTGTCTCGAGTATTTGTACATATTTTTTCTGTTCACAGTTTTCAGAGTGTTTTTTAGTGTCATCAGACGTGAAAGTGCTTTTAAAATTTGAGGAAGTTTAGTATAAACATTTTTTCTTTCTTTCATATCTGTTTTTGGTTACTGAAGAAAACTTACAAAAAGACAAGTATATTGTGATTGTCTTGTCCATGTTTGCTGATATTCTTTCAGTGCATCCTTGTTACACTCATAAGACAGTCCAAGCCAATACAAAATAGTAAATCTTTAAACATGAGATCCAGCACTGGAAAAGAGACCAAGAGAAATAATGATACATACAAGTATAGGAAGCAGGTAGCAGTCATATATGAGAATATCTCATTAATTATTATTCTTGATTTTGCCATTATGAGTCTTGTCAATACATCTGATACTTTGAATTAATATAACTGTTTCCATGCTTTTTATCATGATTTACCTTCTGGCCAGGACTAAGTAAAAAATGCCTTTGAACAGATAAAAAAGATTCAAAAGGAACTCTACTTTATGTTCACACTTTTAAAATAAAAATAATAATGTTAACTTTATTTTTATTCTGCTGTACAATGTGATCATAAATGAAACAACTGATCTTGTATGAATTAAATTTACCTTTTGATGGAATTCTGAATATGCATGAAATACGTATACTCAGTCTTCACTGACAATCTCTCTTCCCACACCTCTCTAGTGGATGTAATGTAAAACAGGGACTGGGGAGTAAAATGCCTCTCACTGTAAGAGAAGAACAGGTTCATGACCACCTGAGGAACTTGAACATATGGAAATCTATGGAACCTCATGAGATGCATTTGAGAGTCCTGAGGGAATTGGCTGACATATTTGCCTAGACACTCTCCATGATATTTGAAAAATTGTGGCAGTCAGGTGAAGTTCCTGTTGACTGGAAAAAGAGAAACATTGCACTCATTTTTACAACAGGTAGAAAGGAGGACCCTGGGAACAACCTACCTGTCAGCCTATTCTCTGTGCCTGTCGAGTTCATACTACAGATCCTCCTAGAAACTATGCTAAGACACATGGATGACAGGTACGTGATTCAAGACAGCCAGCATTGCTTCACCAAGGGTAAGTCCTGCCTGACCAACGTAGCAGCCTTCTGTGATGGAGTGACAAAGGAAGAGCTATGGATGCCATCTATCTGGATTTTTGTAAGGCCTTTGACTTTTTCCTCCACAACATCCTTCTAAGTTGGAAAGATATGGATTTAATGGATAGACTGTTCTGTGGATGAGAAAATGGTTGACCAACTCTATGCCTGTCAAATCCAGGACAACATAGTGAATACCAAGACTGAAATTCTATTTCAGGACATATATAGCTTAAAACTTGATGAAAAAAAAAAAAAGGAAGGAGGAAGCTAAGCAGTTAAAGGACAGTAGGATTTAATCAAATACATAAGAAAGTTAAAGTGACAAAAACTACCAGCTCCCTGATTAATCTCAAACCACAAATGTTGAAGAGATTTGTCATTTTGTAGCTGCATATCTAATGGATATTTCAGGAAAATTCTTCAGATGTCTGTCTTCCCTGAATAAATTCTGGGACTTAGGCAGAGAAAAATTAATGTATAATGTGATGGATGTGAGGACAAGCAACTGGGTGTAAGAGAAGTTGATACTTAGAATAGTTAGAATGAAGTTGCTAAGAGAGCAGAGAATAAGAGTGTTGAAAAGTTGGATCTCCAAGATAAAAGACTGTGCTGAAGTACTGGAAAATGTATTAATAAATCACGAGGAGGAAGATTCTTACATAGACATTTCTGACAGTGACAGAGGAAGAAAAATGAAATCTGAAAGAAAGACAAATACCTCGATACTTATCTAACAGAGAAGACATCTAAAAGCTAGAGAAATTGTCACTGTCCAAGGCAAAATGTAGTTTTTTCTCGACTGGATGGGAAACAAAGAAACTGGGAAATGAAGGACTCGGATAAAGATTCCTTAGGCAGTTAAACACTGTGTGATAATTTCCTGCACTGAGAATCATCACAGAATGTATAACTCTGAACCTTCACCACCTCATCAACACTGATCATGTTAACATTTGCCAAATTTTTAAACAAATTTATCACAGAGACGTTGGCATAATTTCTGGACATTCCCAAATATTGAATCATAAATATAGCATGTTTATAACTCTCTGGAACCCACAACCACAACCCATGGTCACAGCAAGGGTGTTATACAATAGATACGCAAATGATACCATATGTATTCAGCAGGAAAAACTATCTAGTGGGAATTATAGATGCAAATCCTACACTTCCTTTTTAGGAGTTCAGATCAGGCCTAAAAACAACTTGTTCATTAACTTCTGAACTTGTTTACTTCACAATAACACAGCTATTGTTCTCTGCTATATAAGGAAGTTTTGTACAATTTCTAATTTACATTTTAGTTAATTGTTTAAGATTGCATTTTTTTGGTTTGAGACAAAGCTTTTATACCATCATGCTACCCAGTGTTGTATCAACGTTGGATACCTTAGAAACATATTTTTAAAATAGGTCCCGTATTTATTAACACGAACTAATGCATATTTTTTTTGAACATTAGAAATATGTTTTTGTAAGTCTCCTATCAAAACAAATGAAAGTTCTTCTAAATCCCAAGAGTTTAGTTATCAGAGTATTACATTTGTATGAATTTATAATTACTTTAAACTTTTTAAAGCAGTTTATTTTGCAAACACATTAAGTTTAGATAACTGCCCAAATCAGGAATCTTAGAAACAGAATTCAAATAAAATCTAAAAGGTCATGAAAACCACAGAGTGGGCAGGTAACTGTTTTAATCTTACAGAATCAAATCTAAAAGAGAACCTGAGAGCTAAAAGTCAATGAGTCTCACTTCCCTTTGTGGTAAACTGGTAGAGGGATCTTCATGTTTCTTCTGGGAGGCCAAGCTGGAGGCTCCATGGTTTTGTGGGGTGGGGTGGTTTTGTGGCAGTGGAAGTGCATCTCCTACTGCTGTGCAGAGTGTGCCCAGCGTCTGCTGGTTCAGAGAAAGTGGACCAAGGCAGACCATTGCCACCCATTGGGAGTGTCATCGAAAATGGAGGGAATTGATTGTACAAAGCAGTCAGCCTTGCATACACTCCTCAAACAGCATTTCCTGTTGTCACTGTTAGAGTACTAGACTACATAGATCTTTTTGTCACCCAGATAGAAATTTATTATGTAATCAGACCAGCCAAAATTTTGCATTCTCTCATGATTTGGTTTAGCCTGGTAAAGTATTTCACACCAGTGGAGTAACTGTGTTTGCGGGTTTTCATTTTCAATATTCTGTCCTACCATTTCTAGCATTCCTAGATAAATGTTTTAACATGTCTAGTACATCCAGGCACAATCAGGAGAGAGACATTGTTTGGTGTATGAACCTGTACGCAGAACACGAATCATGATCCTAGGCGTAGAAAACACAGTGCGACTTCAACCCTGATTGTATTTTCATCAAGTAATAAATAGCCTCCTTCTCTGACTGGACAAATAAAATTTAATCATAGCAACCTGCTTTGCTCACATGATTCACTTATGTTCTTGCTTTCAACAGCAAGGAAAAGGAATATACAAGGCAACATTTTCAAACTAATACAGCAGTCGGGAAGTCCTGAAGGACGCAAAAGGCTATTATGATACTTAGATCATTTTGATAATTTTACAGCACCTCTATGTAGAAATAGCTAGAAATAATTTTCTAAAATGCTATATGTTCTTGAAATGTATATTGAATTGTATGAATATATCTACAATGGATACTCAAACAGACTTATGCTGTTACCATCTCTGACAAATTTTGAAATGCAAGCACTGGGAAATATATTGCAGAGACGTGTGGGTTAGGCACAACAAGCCAGCTGAAGCTGGGAGCTGTAAATATATGTTGATGTGATATTTAATTTCATGGGGGTGGTGGTGAACAGCAAACTGAACAAGAGTGAGCAGTGTGCATCTGTAGCAATGAAGGCAAAATGGATTCTGGTCTGCATCCACTGGAGCTCTACTAACAAATCTAGAGATGTGACCATCCCACTCAATGCAGCACTTGTCAGGTCACACTTGGAGTACTGTGTCCAACTTTGGTCCCCAAAGTTCAAAATTAATGTGGACAGACTGGAGAGGGTCTGAAAGAGGATCGAGAAGATGGTCAAAGGGCTGGAGAACCTGCCCTATGAGAAAAGACTGAAGGAGTTAGGTCTTTTCACCTTGAAGAGAAGGCTTAGGGGGTACCTCCTCACTGTTATCCAGTACCTAAAGAGCGGTTACAAAAGGGAGGGAGGTTCTCTCCTCACAAGGAGCCTCATAGAGAATACAAGGGACAATGGGTACACATTGCACCAGGAGAGATTTCATCTTGATATAAGAACGAATTTTTTGAGTCAGAACTATTAGTTACTGGAAAATCCTTCTCAGGGATGTGGTAGAATCCCCACTACTGGGAGTTTTCAAGAAGTGACTGGATAGGGTGCTAGATAATCTCATCTAGGGTTCCTTTTCCACAAAAGGTGGGACCAGATGATCTTTCGAGGTCCCTTCCAGCCTGGGATTTTCTATGATTCTATGATGTCAGAACAAGTCTAGGAAGGGGCCACAAAGATGATTACAGAATCACAGAATGGTTGAGGTAGTTATTGCCCAGTTTACCCTTCTGTGACATGTAACCAAGCCCTCTTAAACTGAAAATTTCTAGAATTTCATTAATACTGAAGTAGTGCTACATTGGTACTCTGCCATTTATCAAAGGTTATTACTTTCCTTCTTTTCACTGCTTCATATTACTAAAGAAAAAGTATTCAGTGGACTTCATATATTATTTGGAAAAAGTTTTTCTATCGGTAGACAGTTTGGCAGGTGAATTTAATGAAGCCATGTTTAATTCTCTTCAATTATTTACAAAATCACATTACAGAGAAACCAGGTTATAAGAAGCTTGGGAGGCTCCAAATTAGACAATATGATAAGCTAGACAAAAACTAGTTTTAGCACACTTTGGCCTAGTGTGATAAGCCCTACAAATAGAGATAGTGAATGGATCCTCTCTTTCCATTTCATTTTTTTTTTTTGCCTAACTTGACATTTCTTCATATTTTATGTATATATTGTATATATATTCATATATATACAAATAAACCAGTAATTCTGTTACTAGGGAAAAAAACAACCAAACCAAACCCCCAAAACAGCACTTGGATAATAATTTCATATGAACTTCCATGGAGTAAATTCCTCCAGGAATATCAAAGAATAGCACTAAAAAATCCTGAAAATCAATTTCTTTCCTGTTTTACTTTAAGAGACACTTAAAAAACTTTCACCTTTTTGGTGGTGGTGGTGGTGGTTTTTTCCTCATTTACCTCCAGCTCTTCTCCAAAAAGAAATTTTCATAAAAGCGTGGTAGGTCAATGCTTTTAGTAGGAACTCTTCATGAAGTAAAATTAAAAACTCTTACAAGCAGAAAAGGAAACAATATTGTTCTAACCTATACAAAAAAAAAGAATTGTAGACATTATGTCTAGTGTTTTCTTCATAGCACTATTGGGTTTTTTATTCTCCTTCCTAGTGAGATGTCATTATACTTATATATGTATATATATATATACGAACGCACACATTTATTTTGTCTTTTCAGAATGTCTGAGACTGGATGTTTGGCTTTTTTTATAATAAATGAGATATAATCTCTTTTGGATTTACTAGTTATTTGACTATTATATTGCTTCTGCTCCAATAATATTTCCTAGGTAGTTCTTGGAAGAAAAATCATAGTGTCTTTTTTTAAGTAGAAAACATTTTTCCTTAGGGTTTTTTCTAGAAGTGATAAAGTACAGTGCTCATTTCATAATGATGTTCTCTCTTAAATGCTCCTAGTTATAGTCATCTGTTAAAAAAAAAAAAAAAAGACATATTGTTTCTATTGTATTTTGTCTCCTTTAAAAAGTATAGGAAAATTCCACATAGCAAAACTAGATGTTTTAGGTTACCAATGTTGGTATGCTTAGATCTCACATAGAAAGCTTTTACTTCAAATGCTCTTAAAGCCAGGAAAAGGCTCCATAAACATCTAATATAAAAATTAAACTAAAACAAAATGTTATTTCTTTAAGTTGCTGCTGGTATGGATGGTGTAAATGTACAGATTCAGTCTTTATTTGGCCACAGAATAAATATAGCATTTTCCTAGCACCAACATATTTACACCATAAAATGTGTATATATTAGTATATTAGTAATTGTTTCCAAGTGTGTCTAGATTCCATTTATATTTTTAAGTAATATGTGCTGCCTGTATAAGGAGCTTTACTATTCATTTCCAAAATCTCTCTTTTAGTTCATTCATAAATAATTATACTCAGATTGAAATGCTCTGTGTATGACACAAGACAAGATTTTCCAAAGAAATATCATCCTACTGTTCTGGACTCATAGCTAGCCAGAAGAACTTGCCTATCTTCTGTCAAACAGAGAGATAGATCCAAAAAGATGAAAGAAGAAAAGACATTAAAAGTTTACATGTCACTTTCAACAGGGCAGAAAGACTGGAAAATATCCAACTCTAGCTAATGTCCCAAATTGCTAATACTTGTTCATTTTCCCTGATATTTAGAATGCTTTGGCAATGAATGAAAGTGTTCACTAGAGGAGAAATAGTATTTGAAGAGTCTAAGTATAAACACAGACTATGTTTATTTCACTGAAATGAGTACTTTCAAGTATATCTGAAAATTTTATGAGGAGAATTTTTATGATTTGACACTTTTATGATAGTAGAAAAAAATCCACAAAATTTTATACAGTCATTTCAAAATATTCTCAACATTTCACAAGAGTAGCAATCTTAAGAACACCACAAAAAAATAATTAAAAAAATCTAAAAAGAACCTTGGGAGTTCATTTATCTTTTTCTCCTGCCTGGAGGCAAAAATCACATACACCGGGTTTATTCAGCACATGTGCTAGTCTAGACTGCTTCTAAGGACTTCCCATGACAGAAATCTGACATTTTCCCCAGTAATCTAACCCAGTACTTCCTTATATTTCCTGCAGGAAAACATCCCATCTCTCTGTCTTATTCAGAACAATATAATGTACTTTTCTTTCTACTGTCTGCCATAGGTTGGGAGAACAGATTATTCCCTTCTTCTGTGCATCAGGCCTTTACATCTAGAGTTTCCATTCCTCTAAACTAAATATTCCCAGTTCCTTACTCTATTATGTATACATCGTGTTTTCTAGATCTCTGACTGTTTTCTTTCTCTCCCTGAATTTTTTCCAATTGACCTATATTCTTCTTGAATTGCATGTGTCCCAAAATTAAACAGAAGACTGGAGTTGATGACTTAGTTCTTGCCATGTAGGATGGAAAAATCAACTAATTTTGTTTCAGACAATATATCTATTGTTACTCCAGTATATTTTCCTTTTTCACAACACTATGTAAACATTCAACATTATTTACTGGAACTCATAGTTCCCTTGCTCATTTCTGCTGCTTATCCATTAATGTTCCTTCTTGTATTTCTTCTCACAACTATCAATAATTATAAAAATTTTGTATTTTGCCTTATCAAATGTAATCTGTTCTGAATGTCGGAGTTGTTGATATCTGTTCAACTTAAACCTATCACCTAAACAGCTTTCAAATATTCCACTGAATGTCAGCACCAAAATCATTAAAATATTATGTTTTATACAAGTTGTTAATACTGAATATCACAAGATCCAGGACAAAAGAACAATCCTTTAGTTTGACAATAAATACTCACAGAACATAGCTTTCCTATGAATTACATTTACATCTAACAGTGTCTTATTTTCCACAAAACAGAAGATCGTTCCTGTGGTAGGTGAGTCTTGGCTAACAGCCATCCTCTCACCCAGCCGCACATTCACTCTTCCTCCTTAGAGGGACAGAGGGAAAAAACAGGATGACAAAGCTCGTGGATCAAGATAAGAACAGGCAGATTGCTTGTCAGTTACTGTTTTGGGCAAAACGGGCTCGACTGGTTGTCACGTTTTTAATACTTGCCTGTGACCACGTCACATCCCAGTTAAGGGTCCACAGATATATTGACAGGAAGGAGGGAGAGATGACTGAGATTCATGGATCCCCTCTGTGTGGATTAAAGTGAGAACACACTCAAGGTGAGTAAATGAAAACATTTATTCCATAGTTAGGCTCATCGTTAAATAATTGGATAGCAGAAATACTTACTACTCACCACATCTGTGGGGCTTTATACCTTTTTTTACTTACTAGACAAAAAAGGAATTAAAAGGAAGAGAAAAGAAGAAGGGGGGCAGGAGAGGGGAGAGGGAGAGAGAGATCACTGGTCCAGGTTCCGGTGTTGGTCCAGCCAATGGGGGTCTCTGATGTGTAGGAGCACTCGTCCAGAAGTTCCCACCCAATGCCACTTGCGTCCCCCTTATGTGCACCCCCCTTATGTTCACTATGGACTGTCCCTCCGCCCAGGTGGCATTTTAGTTTCAGGGTCGAGCTCAGAGAGTTTACCTCCAGGGTTCTTTGCACCTTGTGAGTGTTTGAGACATTCCTCAGAAAGCCTCAAGGAATCTCCACCCCCCTGTTCCCTCATTGAGTTTTTGTCTCTTTTATTGTCTGCACCATTCTGAGTAACAGTTCTTTGTTACAGAGGATCACAAGTTAGTCTTGGTGTTAGCTTCTAACAGTTCTTCCATGTTGGTCTCCTATACTATGTCAGCAACAACAAAACTGAGGAAGATTTTAATTTTTTTTTTTTCTTTCCAAATGTCTTACTGACAAAGCTTTCATAAAACAAATTCATACATGTAGCTTTATAAAGCTAAAATATAATAACTAAACCTAAAGGGAAATATACCACCATTGTTAATGCAGAAGTCTTAAATTTCTTGTCCTAGACACCTGACATCGCAAGGCTACACTTGAATATTAAAGCAGAGACTCTGTATTGAGAAGACTGAAAAGAATAACTTTACAGAAAAATATTTTACCACAGTGCATGCAAAACTATGGAGAAGTGACGGTTCTCTGAAGTTTTCAGAGAAATGTTTTAATGTTTCACATTTGACTCATTGGCAGTGCTCTGTCAACCTCCTTTCAAAGAACTGCCTTACTGCCCTCAGTCACCTCACACAGTAAAGTTCCTTCAGCCCAAAGAGCCTTGACATTTTGTAGGGGCAATATACTAGCTGAGCTTTCCTCAGCAAACGCTGATTCCACACCTCTTACTGAATGGTTTATAAAGAGTGAAAACAGATTACACGTCCTGGTTTAATGGATGGACAGGCTTTATCCTGTTTAACAGCTTTATCATGGGGACAAGGGGAAGGACGGCTTTAAAAGAAATAGTCCTACATTAGGTATAAAACTTACCTCACCCCAGTATACCACAAAATTCCAAATAGACTCATCTCCACATCATTACTTATAATTATGCCCCTGAAGAATTAAATTTTAAGGATAAGGCTGCTAAAATGCCAATTCTAAACTAATGCTTGACTTAATGTCATTAAAATGTAAAGTCCAGTTAGAGAATTGCTAACATTTCTGCTTCTGTCCAGATCCATACAGATCAGCCTGCAGTACCTTAGAGCTGTCTTAGAGCAGTGTAAAGGGAAGAAGATTGACTTTTTCAGATTCATTCAATCTGTAGAACAACCAGATAAGCCCAGTGCTTCTTCAAAGTGAACATTTCACTGGGCCTAGCTCTGTTATGAGGCTTAAGGGAGAGCAGGGAGGAAGATCACTAGTATTGGATTACCAGATTCAATGGGTTACTTTGGGAATTTTTTTCAGTATCTTTTTTGCTGTAACATTAACTTCTCAATAATACTATTATAAAAACGTCTACGCTTTTTTTCCTTTGAGCTTTACTACCATCCTTCTACATATTGTAAAGGACAGAAGAAAGAAATGATGACATGCTATGGTACTAAGTTTCTGTTGACATGAGGATGGAAAGTCTAGATCTTTTGAGTGGTCCAGGTCAATCCAAATGAATGATTTATATCCTTCTATCATGAATGCAATAAACATTGGAACCTGAAATATTTTAATTATTTGTTCTCTATTCTCTATGGGTTTTAAAATTAGGTATAATTTACTCTACAAAATATTTTCCTAGTTTCAGTGGGAGTAGAGAAAATGGCAAACTAGACATGGTTTAAGAAAAATAGCTGTGTAACAATCCCTTATATCACTACAGACTGGGTCCAGTCTGTAAAGCCTGAAGCAGGGTTTAGGTGATACATAGATGTCTTCATCCAAACTGTAATCCAATGTCCCTGCAACTTTAAGCCTTGAGGCATCTGAACTCTTTAAAGAAAGTTATGGATTTATTTGATTTGAAAGTTTGGAAGATTTTAAGTTGTGATATTTGCCCTAGCTTCAGACAGCTGCTGTATAGAGAAAAGAAAGAGCTATACATATTTAGGATGACTGACCTATTTTAGACGGATATCTCAACATTTAATGAATCGTAGTACATGAAATGACATTTTTCTCTTCATTAACTCTAAAGTGAGACTAAGATGGCTATCTGCTATATAAATATTTACAACAGAGGTGCTTAAAGTTATTGTAGAGACATTCTCACATCCAAGAGTCATGCTGCTATTCATGTTAGAAACTTCCCCAACCAGAGCAGGTGAGCATATGGTTCACCTGGCTGTTCTTTTACTTAAATCTCCTGAGAATCTCAATTCAGAGTATGTTAGTTTTAATTAAAAAATAAATTAAAAAAAAGAAAAAGTTTTAAAATAAATGTAAATAATAAAAAAAAATTTAGAACAGCTTTGATGTACATTTTCTGTAATAACTTAGAGGTGATGGTATTTACCAAATATACAATTAGTAGCAAACTTACTCATCACCGTTCTTCATCTATAAACTCATATTCTTAGAATATTGTTTTTAAAACATTGTAAGGAAGTAAAGGTAGTAGAAATTGAATTCTCGATTTTTCCTTTTGTGCTGCACTGCAACAAAAATTCAAGACATGTGGGACTAGAAGGTGACATTACGGTTAGGAGGATGATTCTAAGGACGACACAGACTTACAGATTCTGTTTCAAAATCAGGAGCACCTAAATTTTAATCAAAAAAGCCTTCCATCAAGCACAGTCTATCCAGTCAGTAACTAAATAAGTACATAAAGAAAGCAAGCCTCTAAAATTTGGGATCAATGAGTTCCAGATGGGACTCTAGATCAGATTAATTTATTCGTATGTTTTGATCAAAATTTGCAAACTCGTATAGCAAAATCAGGGTTCTCAAAACTCTTAAACATAAATATGCTTATTTCAGGGAGGGAATTGTCAGATCTTTTAGTGAAATAAATCCACTGAATTGATGAAATTATAGTTAATTTGAAAGCAGATTATTTAATTACAAATTAAGGTAGAGTAAAACAATTTTATACAAGTGATGTAATTTTATAAAAAATTGAATCTTATAGCTCACAGTTGCTACACTAATAGAAAATGGAAGATTTTAAGACTGTATAGTTAAGAAACTAAAAGGCTCATGTTGTGGGTTGACTGAGATGGTGAAGTTATCCAGAGAAGTTGAGTATTATGACAATAACAGAAGTTTTGCTGGAAACCCTTAACCCAGCATAAGTAAAATTAAGTGTTATATAAGTAAAATTAACTGTCCATCTCCAGTTTTAGCTCACATCTTTGCCTTACTTTTGCTTTCATTTAATTCTGAACGCTTTTTGTTCTTTTTCTATATTTAATTCTTAGTGTAGCTCACATTCTTTTTTCTATTCTTCTGTTGTCTATTATTATTTCTATTTTATATCCCTTTCCTGCTTTAAAATCTTTTATTTCTTTTGCTTCCTTTTAATATCTCTCTTTCAGTTATCTGTGCTCAAGCTTTTTTCTTCCTTTGTGATATTTCTGTTGCCCTCATTTCACTGGTTTTAGATTTTATTTTTTATTTAATTTAATTTTATTTTTTACTTTGCATTAACCTGCTTTTCTAAAGAAGCTTGGCTTATGCAAACACTGTTTTTCAGCTGTCTATCTGTCTCACATCAGTACCTTCTGAATCTGATGGCTCATTAACCAAAACTGACAGAAGAGTACAGTTTTACAGATAAGACATTTCCCAATAGGTTTGGGTAAGCTGTCAGTTGGCTGGAGGGCAGAGATCCCAATCGATGTCCAATCAAATAAGAGGTGGTTACTACCGAACCCTGTTCTGAGGAGCAGCAGTTGAAGACGCTGGTGCTGCTGTCAGTCAGCCCAGTGCATGCTGCAACTTGTCTCTCCAAGCAGGTGAGGAACATGGGTGGGTGGCAGCTCCAGATAGTAGCAAGAGGAGAACGTATGTTAGCGATATGCAGGAAATAGGGCAGCTTCTTCAGTTTCATCAACTTTTTACTCATCAACTTTTATTTTCTCCTCTTCCTCCTACACTGCTGAAGTTAAGCTAAGCCAAATGCTTTGACTCTGCAGAAAGCTGTTGCAGCGCTCAAGTTGTTGGGTTTGTCCCTGATATACACAACAACTGACCTTGATGATCACGTCAGGAGACAGATCACTATTCCCCTTGTGTATAAAATGGATTTATTTACCAATACCGGATGAGCAAAGCAGATGGAATTGTGGTTACCATACAAATGTTTTTGGAGGACTAGTGGCCCTAAATTATCACACAAGAGAAGCCAAGT
The DNA here is from genome assembly GCF_009769465.1 of Tauraco erythrolophus. Lineage (NCBI taxonomy): Eukaryota > Metazoa > Chordata > Aves > Musophagiformes > Musophagidae > Tauraco > Tauraco erythrolophus. The sequence goes on along the minus strand of NC_141465.1, from coordinate 83,763,400 downwards.
CACTGTCACAGTTTCTAAAAGCAGGAGTGTTTGCATTTCTGTATTTTTGTTGTACCAGAAAAAAGAACTTTGTATTATTCAATTTTGCTGCACTATCCCTCATTGTAAGAAGTATTTAATAACATTATTCATTCCAGTCAATGAAACAAACAAACAAATTTGATTCGTACTAGAAGTCTGAGATTCTCAAGTCATCTGTTGCAACAGCTGAAGTATAGCAGAAGGAGAAATATTATGCAATAGGCACACTATACTGCACAGGGAAAGAGATGCTTCAGCTAAACGTTCATTCATGAATCTTCAACTAAATCACATGCAGCACAAGAAGTCAACAAGAATGAGCTAACAGGACACCCAGGTACAACACATTCAATAAATTCAGCAATTTATAAATTAAAAAATCCCCAAACACTAAAAAACAGAGATAAGACTGCAAGATGGGACTAGAACTCAGTTCTCTGCAGAAAATAGCACAAGCAAATACAATCTGCTCTCTCTCAAACTCTCAATGACTTTGTGAAATTCACTTCTTTCTCCATAACAGTATTTAACAGATAAGATGTTCCAGCCACACCACCCAAGTCACAGAAGGCAAAGTCAGGGACTGGGAGAATGAAGAACTGCCCACGGTAGGAGAAGATCAAGTTTGAGACTATCTAAGGAATACGAAGGTGCACAAGTTCATGGGACTGAATGAGATGCATCTGCAAGGCCTGAGGGAACTGACAGATGAAGTTGCTAAGTCGCTATTCATCTTATTTGAGAGGTCATAGCAGTCTGGTGAAGTTCCCACTGACTGGAAAAAGAAAACATCATCCTCATTTCTAAAACAGGAAAAAAAGGAAGACCTAGGGAAATACAGGCCAGTCAGTCTCACTTCTGTGCCTGGCAAGATCATGGAACAGATCATCCTGGAAACTACTATAAGGAGGTGATTCATAACAGCCAACATGGCTTTACTAAAAGCAAATTATGCCTCAGAAATTTTGTAACCTTCTACAACAAGGTTATTGCTTTAGTGGATAAGGGAAAAGCAACTCACCTCATCTACCTGAACTTGTCCAAAGCATTTGACACTGTCCCACAAGACATCCTTGTCTCTAAATTGGAGAGACATGGATTTGACAGATGGACCACTCAGTGGATAAGAAGTTGGCTGGCTGACTGCACTCAGAGTGCTGTGGTCAATGGCTCAATGTCCAGGTGAAAACCAGTGACGAACAGCATTCCTCAGGGGTCGTCAGTATTGAGACTGTTGTTTAACATCTTTGTCAGTGACATGGACAGTGGGATTGAGTGCAAACTCAGCAAGTTTGCTGACGACACCAAGCTGTTTGATGAGGTCAACACACTGGAGGGAAGGGATGTCATCCAGAAGGACCTTGACAGGCTTGAGAGGTGGGCCTGTGAGAACCTCATGAAGTTCAACAAGGCCAAGTGCAAGGTCCTACACATGGGTTGAGGCAATCCTAAGCACAAACTCAGGCTGGGAGCAGAATGGATTTAGAGCAGCCCTGAGGAGATAGACTCAGGAGTGTGAGTTGATGAGAAGCTCTACATGAGCTGACAATGTGCGCTTGCAGCCTGGAAAGCCAACCGTATCCTGGGCTGCATCAAAAGAAACATGGACAGCAGGTCGAGAGAGGTGATTCTGCCCCTCTACTCTGCTCTCGTGAGACCCCACCTGGAATGTGTTCAGCTCTGGAGTCCCCAACATTTCTTATAGACATGGACCTGTTAGAGCAAGCTCAGAGGAAGGCCATAAAGATGATCTGAGGACTGGAACACCTCTCCTGTGAAGACAGGCTGAGATAGTTGGGGTTGTTCAGCCTGGAGAAGAGAAAGCTCCAGGGTGATCTTATAGCAGCCTTCCAGTACTTTAAGGAGGCCTACAAAAAAGCTGGAGAGGGACTTCTTACAAGGGCATGTAGTGATAGGACAGGAGATAATGACTTCAAACTGAAAGAGGGTAGATGTCATTTAGATCTAAGGAAGAAATTCTTCCCTATAAGGATGTTAAGGCATTGGAACAGGTTGCGCACAGAAGTTGTAGCTGCCCCATCCCTGGAAGGCTTCAAGGCCAGGCTGGACGAGGCTTTGAGCAATCTAATTTATTGGAAGATGTCCATGCCCATGGCAAGTGAGTTGGAACTAGATGATCTTTAAGGTCCCTTCCAGTTTAAGTCATTGTATGATTCTATGATTCTAAGATGTAGAGTTCCCCTTATATCTTAATTAAAGCCTAATCAATAGCTCAGATGCTACAGACTTATGAAAGTGAAAAATTTTATATTTAATCCATATATTCTGGTGAAGGCATAGAATTGTTTCCTTATTCTTGACCATATATCATAGCCAAGCCTGATTGATTCTTTTTTTATTTTCATCCTATTCTTTACTGCACTTAATCCCAATATATTAGAAATGCCCACAAGAATGCATTCATTTAGTAGAATTCTTAGCTCCTGCTGTTATAGCTATCACCACCTATAATACTGAATCAAAGGAAGATTTTTTTTAAAGCCTGAACTTTTGATATTCTACTTAATTCTAGAATGATCACTGCCAAAAGCGTCTTCTTTATAAGGAAGCTGCTGAGAAAACCATGAGCGAGAACTGTTTTAATTTACTTTTCATATAACTGGAAAGCCTGAAGTTCTCCCTAAAGTATTTCCTGTATTGACATTTAATTTATTTACTTTTTAATCCAATAAATGTACTTTCAGTTGTCATAAATCAATCTGATCTCAATCATGTCTTTAAAAATTAACTTAAGAAAAAACATATAACATTTGTCAAACTCTGATGCATGGAAATATTCAAACAAGTGACACATTTTGGATACCAGCTTTCCTAGATTAGAAACAATAAGCTATTGATCCTTTCCTGAAAATCACAGGAAGTAATTTGGATGTAAATCTGTATGATCAAATTCTGAGGTAAAGAGATATGCAACTTTATTACAAACTAATGAAATCCACTGAATTGGGATTCTGTGTTTAAATCTGAATTTAGATTTTATTTAAAAAATCAAACAAACAAATCCAAAACCAAACCAAATCAAACCAAATCAATCAAATAAATAAACCCAGAAAATCTTCAGGATAGCTTATCAATCACTGTGTCTCCAGCTAAACAAAGTTCTTATTTTTCCTCCAGCAACAAAGGCAGCAACTACTCCCAGTAATTTACAATTTACAGTTGTAAAATGTGCATTCCTATATTCTTCTAAATACTGACTCTTTGAAAAGAAGGGATTGTTTTCTTCTTTTAGATCAAAAGGGCAGGAAATAGTGTATTGAATTTCCAAAAAATCTTTGTGCTGGAGTGTAAGAAATGACTAAAGGAGAAGCCATGAAGAAACAGCTTTATTTAGTTTCTGTTATTGTCATCACCCTGTTTTACACACAGAACTCAACTACCTCTCGAGTAGTATCTTTGTGTAACTCTAGCAAAACAGCCATAGCTGAAGCTTGTTTCACTACAGAGTCAGATACTAGCCAAAGTGCCTGTAAATACTCTTTGCCTACTGTTGTTGAGCCTGTGCTAGCAGAAATGGGGAAAAAAAAAAAAAGAATTACTGCACAGTTTAGCTAGAAATGCACTTGTCACTGCAGCAAGCACAGGAGGCACGGAGAACTGAGGCATTCCTCTTGTCAGTACTGAGACAACGGAGGAATTGAGAGCAAAGGTCGTTGTATAATGATCTCACTGTGACCAAAATTTAGATTTTTGTTTTGTGTATGCCTGAAAGAGAACACTTACTTGTTGCTGAGAAACAACTTCAAGAGATAGGGGAAAATTTTCCATAAAATATCTCATGCAAGTTTTGTCTTTTTTTTTTCTTGAAACTGTAATCAGTCTCAAAATGACAAAGTTAAACTCCGATGTAGGCTAAGTGACATGAGCATTAAGTAATGAGTACAGAAACACAGAAATGTCATTCTCTCATTTGAGAGAAAAACAGAAACTTACCTACGCTTTAGTTGAGATCAGGAATTTGGCATGCACTTTTTCACTTTTCTAATAAGTATAGTTTCATATTAAAATTTCCAGACTATAAATTTGACTTCATTTCAGGTAAGCCATAAGCCATACCACAAAATAATCTGACAAAAGCCCCTTCTCCTCAATCATATATGTATTTGGGGAAAAATCAAATAAACAAAACCCTCCGCGTTGCAATACAGCACTTAGTTTGCAGTGGTGCTGCTACTTTGCTTCTTTTGATCTCGCATCTTCTTCTCATTGTCTGTCATGAGATGTTGATTTTTTTAACTGTGGGGTTGTATAACATTATTATGTAAATCTTCCCTTATCCTCTAAAGCAGTAGCCCTCTCCTGAGAAGTCGAGCAATACTGCAGAGCTCTGAGATGAAATTTGAGGACATGAGACATGACCCATTAACCAGGAAATTTGATTACCGTGCATAGGACCATTAGAAACTGTTTCTCCTATGCTTGATTTAAAAAGGCATGGAGCAGCTCCTCCATAAAGCTCAGGATGGTAGGGTTAATCTCAGAAAGTTCTGCTCTGAATTCCTTAAGTTATGTTATGCCAGGTTAGTCAGTCTTCATGCACAGCCATGGTAAGAAACATGAAACAAGGCTTACACAACCTGTTGAGCAGTTCCACTCATATAATGGACTTCATTAACTCCATCAATCAACTTTCTCACACAAAACATCATCCTCAACTACTGAAGTACAAAAGCTGAGAAATACGTCTTACTATGCTGAAATTATTCTTGAGACTAAAAGACACATTTCAGGCAATTCTCAGAAGTTCACTACATTCACAATGAAGAAGAGAAAGGACGTCATAAGAAAGCAGTTCTTCAGTATTACACAGCTCATTATCTTACGTTTTTTGACTCATGCTTCAGAAGTTGAATTACTTGCGACAAAGCTAAATAACTCTTGGCATCTGATTTAGGTTCATCCTTCCTCTAGTCCTTATTAATGCCACAGTTGCTTGCTTGACAGCGTAACAAGCTACTTAGATTCTCCCTTAACTCGTTCCAAAGCATGTTAGTCTTAGAGACATTTATCTGAAGTGAGTGAGTTGGGAAAAAGAAATTTTCCCTTTGTACAACAAAGCAAAGCTATGATGCTTATCCTAGTGCAGTCTATCTTCTTAATAGATTTTAAAAGAAGAGAAGAATATGTCAGATTCATCTGGAGGCTTCAGCCAAATCAGCTCATTGCCATCTCATAAAATCTGCTTTAAGGGTTTGATTTTTAATTTGCCATTAGCAATTCTTAAACTATCCATTAAAAACACTACTGAGGGGAAAAGAAAAAGTCAAATGAAACCTTTCTTGATTTGCTGAAGTTACCGCTGGAGTTGTAATTATGTCCTCAGAACATAATCGTTTATAATTTTTACATTAGCAGATGCTCTGAACGGGCAGAATTATTAAGAATTTGAATTAACTAACAGCAAGCTTTTAACTTTTTTAATATATAAATTTGGAGAAGAGAGAGGGGTCAATTTCAGGCCAGGACTTGGTAGCTTAACATGCTTATTTCTTTTGGGCATCTGGGATGTGAGAAGCTTTGCAAAAGACAAAAGCTTCTGTGTACAAGTCCTAAAATTATTAATATTAATTTTGACAAGTAAAAGGTATTAGAAGATTTTCAAACTAGAATTTACAAGCTCAAAATTAACACTAACATTATGCCATACTATAACAACATACAGGTTTGATCATAAGAGAATGACTAACATGGATTTGTTAAAACAAGTGTTGTTCTGTACAATTTAGCTAGTAAGAATACTACTCGCAAAGTTGCAGGATCCTAAAGGTAGGTATTTGAATACAAAACTTTCAGTTAATTTTCCAATATCTCTTCCTAAGATTCTCCACAGAATAGAGCAATGACAATAAATGAACGGGAGTTTGAATCAAGTCTCTGACTTAGGAGAGGTATGAGGGAGGTGGCTACCTATGACTACAGTAGAAAAGGAAAAGTAAAATTATGCACATTAAAAGAAAATATGTTTCTCAAACCTCTGAGGAAGAGTAAACATTATTGATGGAATAGCATGGCCTGGCAAAACATTTTATGATAACTCCAAATTTAGGATTTTTACAGTTCATATACCAGCTTTACAATCTAATTCAATGTCTTTACTTTCTAATTACCTAAAGTCTTATTTTATTTTGGTTAAAAAAAAAATAGCACTTCTACTCACTTTATAAGTTGTGATAAACAGATTTCTGTCATAAGCTAATGCTTCTTTGAGTTGATGCTGCAAATTGGTAACTCCTGAGTTCATCTTGCTTCTCTTGGACACTCTTTTTTGAATGGAATAGGGTATTTCCTGGAAGAGGTTTTTTTGCTGTCTACTGAGAGAGTCTGGTCACCTATCTCAAAGGTGTGCTGTAAAAAGGCGTTATGAATCATGTTCATAAAGGTCTACACTGTTTTTCAGAACTGTAATAGAAAGATATTCCTCCATTTCCTTTCCAAGATTCCCCTAGTATCAAACATCAAAAGTGATCATTCTTGCTGCAGCCTTTCTTTTTATATTCTTTAATGAATATTTGAGTATTCGCAAGATGGTTATCATTTTTCTGAAGGTTTGCAATAAAGTACTGAAATGGGATCCAGCCACAAGATCTTCATTAATGTATTCTGGTTTTAAAAAGTGAGGAGAGTTCCTATGATTACTGGACAGTAACAGTCAAAGCCTGTATAATACGTTGGCTTAAGATTGTTTAGGGCTTGTATTGTATAGGGGCTGCAGCAGAAAAAAATATAACTATAGTTAAACTAACAGTGATATATTTTTCAAATATTCAACTATCAGCTTCTGATTGGAAGGAAATTGAGAGCATTTTATATGTTATTTATTTCTTTCTTCCTTTTCTCAAAGCTAACATTCCAAGTCCTGAGGTTGTGTGGAAAAAAATTAAACATTTACTTGAGAACAAGAACACCATTGAAGAATCAAGTCGAAATAAGGAAACATACATAACGTGGCCTTATTTAATTGTATTTGAGATATTCTATATATTCTTAGCAATTGTTAAAATAATTTGTTAAAAATAATTTTTTCTCTTTATATTTAATGCTCCTACTGAAATAAGTTATACTAGGTTAAAAAAAGTTTTTATAAAAGATTAGGTGCCAGAAAAGCGTAAATATTTTATATAAATATGAATTTGAATACTTTATGAAAGAAACTTAGCATCCTCTTCTCTTCAGCCCTCCCTTTCCTCCAAAATCTACAAAAAAGTTTTTTCTTGGCTAAGTACAACTTGAGAAGTCAAATGTCATGTAAAAATACCCTGAGATATATTTTGGAAATGTAAGAATTTCTTCATATTTCAGAAATTTGTCGCTGGAAGATTAGTTAAAAATAATCATATCATACTTTAACTTTTGACCTTTCTTTGGTGATGGAATGCTTTTTCTTTACAGCTTATCTACAAATGAGACTTGTACTGACCACAGTACATCATGTCTGCCTTATTACTCTGAGTTAATAGTAGCCTGAGGACTCCTTTTGTTCTCAGCTCTGCTGTTTATTCTTTTTACCCAGAGGTCAGTAGCTGCTCAAACCATCAAGAACTGCTGACGACATGTTCACATTTTCTTTTGAACCAGCTGCTGACTCTGAGACAAAAGGACCTATATGCAAATCCTTACCAGTGAAGAGACATAAAAATATAGTTTTCAAGTATGTGTTAAAGGAGTAAGGGAAAGTTTGACAGAATTATTGTCTAAGATTTATAGTAGAATTGGACATTGTTCAAAAAACCAAAGGTATTTTATATAGAAATGGAATAATAATATAAAACAAGGCTGACTGATGTAGCTACAGGTATAGTGAAGTAATTAAATGAGTTTTCTGATTTTTCCAAAAGATTATGTTCAAACTATTTCTTTTATTATTGCAGATGGAAGAATGAGTGAAAATACTGTTTTCTAGTATTTTGGACAAATTCTGAACTAATGAACTTGTCTTTAAAAAGTAAAAAGTAATGGAAAACAAGTGAAGAGCTTGCTTTTCTATTGAAGTCAAATAGTTGAAAATTCTGTTTCTTCAGTTACACACATTGGCTGATTTTAAACAATGAGGGAAAATATCTTTGCAAGAGTAAACTACGTAACAAGGATATGTAAACCAAGTAAGTCATGTTTCTCATGTAAATCAAAGGGAAGATAATCTAAAATTATTTCTTCAATGCAAAATTCACCCCATTACTCTGGATCATGTAAGGCTAAACGTATTACTTGCAACTCACTGAAAGGACAGAATAAGAACAGCACTGGCACAGAACTCTTCAGTCCTGAAAATATCTGGAAAGTTGCCTGATTTAAGACTCTAGCTTTCATTTAAGATAACGGTAAGTCTAAGAGATGGATTCAGCAAAAATTTCTATGTCTATTAAGTACGTGTCAGCTAAAAATAGGTCTAGGAACACACGTCCTGATGGCTCTGAAGACATGGGTGATCTGCCTCTCCACACACATTTTTAAGGCCACCTCAGTAAAAGTGCCTCTGCCTAAGTAGAGCATAATAACCACTAATCCTTCTCGTAAGGTTCTAGAAGATCTTGCCTAGAATGTTTAGCATATCAGTTCAATCAGGGCCACTGCAGGAGGGTGCCACATCATCAGGAGGCATTAGTTTTCAGGGTTCTGCTACGGTCAAATTAAGCAGCAGCACAAGAGCTATTCCCCCTGAAGTCTGTTGTCTCATACGGATTGCCTGTGTATAAAAAATGGACTTATGAAAAAAGTAATTCTCTTCCTAAAATGCACCACTGATAGTCTGCTCTATGCCCTAAAACATGATTCTCTGTCTTTTTATGAGTTTATTTTGACTAATTTGTTATATATCCCTTTGGTGAACAGAAAACTGACAGTGCATGAACTGCAAAACGTTTTGCTGTTTAGAAGCATTGATTTACTAAAATCTAAATAGTTAGGAGTGAAGTATATTTTAGCAAGAGTTTTTTTGGTTTAGTTTTGTTTTGTGGGGTTTTTTTGTTAGAATAACACTTCAAGAATTGCAAATATGTTAATATTTTGTTAATACTTTCATTTCAGCCTGGAGAAGAGGAGGCTCCAGGGTGACCTTATAGTGGTCTTCCAGTACCTCAAGGGGGCCTACAAGAAAGATGGGGAGAGGCTGTTCAGGAGGGCCTGTTGTGATAGGACAAGGGGTAATGGTTTTAAAATAGAGGGAGGTAGATTCAGATTGGATATTAGGAAAAAATTTTTTACCATGAGAGTTGTAGAACACTGGAACAGGTTGTCCAGAGAGGTGGTGGATGCTCCATCCCTGGAGACGTTCAAGGCCCGGTTGGACGAGGCCCTGAGCAACCTGATCTAGTTGGAGATATCCCTGTTCCTTGCAGGGGGGTTGGACTAGATGACCTTTGAAGGTTCCTTCCAGCCCTAACCATTCTATGATTCTATGATTTTTCATTGAAATATATTGCGTTAACTTTTTCATTTTAAAACATCTTCTGTTGTAGCAACTAGAAAGATTTTAATTGATCTGAAAAGAATTTTCTTCTAAATTTTATTCTGAAAAGGTTTGACATTTAATATTTCCAAGAAAACTCAGGATTTGTACAGAAGAACAAATTCCTATCTGTCTGTATCAGTTAAAGGAAAAAAAAACCACATGTGCACAATATATATTCAATACACACATACACACACACATCTATAAATCCGTGAAGACTGAAGTCTATTGTTTCATAGACTGTTATTCTTACTGACTGCTGCTGGAGCAGTGGGATTGGTTTAAAAAAAAAAAAAAAAAACACAAACAAAAGCAAATAAAAACACCCAGAACTAGCAATGACATTTTCAGTCTTGTATTATGCAATTATTTCCAGAAACTGAAATTATTTTTTGATTTTATTATTTTATTATGAGATCTGTTTACACCTCCAGCTTTCTCCCTTGAAGAGCTGCACATCAGAATTATAAGCCACATGGAGGCAAGTCATAGGACTGATGACAGATAGAGGGTGAATTGACTTGTCAGTCTCACAAGTAGAGCATCTGAGGATTGCAAATGGAATCTCATCAAACTTAATTTTTATTCCACTTTGTATATCAAATACTCCAAGTAAAATTCCACATTATACTGTGACTGAAGGAACTTACTCTTTCTGGACAGTTACATTCCCTGAAACTCTCAGTACTTCTCTCAAAAGATAACGAAAGTGTCCTTAAGGATTAAAAGTGAAAGATGAGATAAACAGAGGAAATTCACTGATTTTTAGTGCTGTGTTTTTCCGTATCTAATTGCAAAGTGAAAAAGACAGTTTTGCTCAGCTTGCATTAAGCATTCTATCATCAATCTCAGTGTGCTGTTTGATGAAATGGTGTGAAATACTTGATTTTACAGTAAATTCCATTGTAAATAAAGGCAAAACAGGATAACAATACTTCACCATCCTGTCTTTTTTGCTTCTGCTTTACAAAGCTTTACATATTCTTGTGTCTCTAGAGAGGACAGAGTATTGCTCAGTTCCTCACAAATCTGGAGTTTTTCTGAGGTGATCTCAGATGGTATTAAAGCTGTTTCTAAAATCATTGGCAATAGCAATGGATGCAGTCTTTGCAAGTACATTAATTCCAAAACGTAACTTGAAGTTGGACTTTACTTAGGGACCCTCTGTTAGCAATGATTTAAATGGGCTTTACTTAGGGACCCTGCTAGCAATGTTGAATTTCACCTTCAGCCTAGTCTAGCAGCGGTGGCTAAGCAGACAGTAGCTAGCAGTGCATGTGAGGTGGGGACCAGCACAAATGAGTGTGTTTCATTTATTAACAAATGAAAACTATGGTTTCCTGGTGATCTTAACTAGTTGTGATTTGCTAATGACAAGGTTAGTATTTAAGTCCATGCTCAGCAGCAAATCCCATGATGGTCTGGCAAATCCTTTGAAGCAGGCAGCCTTCCTCTGCAGCAACTTGCCATCAATGACAACTCTGTCTTGTATGGAGATAAGATGGCACTGCTTAGCTCTCAGTGATGCATTTTCTTTCTGAACACAATTAATTATGGGCTTCTGATTATTCCTTGTTCAGAAGTCTGTGTTTGTAATCACATCCCAGCAGTATTTCTGATTTTCAGACAACCTTGCATGTATAACTGCTGAAGAAATGCATATATATTATACATAATATACCTTTATAAATAAATACAACAATTAAACATGCAAATAGTACTGAAATATTTAACGAAGAAACAGACAAATAAATCAATATTCACTGATACTGGAAAACAAAAATGAAGCAAAACTATTTTGAACTGGATTCAAGATTTAAAGCAGATAATACTAGTGTAGAAGTTAAAAAATTAGCATGTTATCCTAAAAGACAAATCCAGAAAACTTAGTCGTTACTTAAACCTAAAAATGTATATGTATTAATGTATGAAGACGCGTTTTCAACAGCTCTAATTCTAGCATACAGATAGTTTGAATTTTTCCAATGTCATAAAATAACCATTTAGAATGATAGCTTAACTTACTTTACATTTAATCATAACATGCAGCTATGTTTTCTGATTTGAGGTAGTTTTCACTTAAATTTAGGTTCTACTAGAGTGGAAATGTCAAGAAGATACTCTAAGCGTGATATTTCTTAAATGACATATTTTAATATGAGATATGACATTTAAAATGAAATATTTTAAATTAATTCATAAAATAAATAGTCTTAAATGATTAGAATTTTTTTTTCAGAAGTTAACATCCTCAGTTTAGGAAAAATGCAACATATGCAACATATGCTCATTTATAACAAAGGGACTTACTCAAAGCTAGTATTGACATCTTTTTGACATTTGACATACAATATGCATGAGGATAACATTCAGATTTCTAATTTATGGATGAAAAAGTCAGAAGAAGGAAGATCGAAGGTTGTTTTAGTGGTGTTAAATTATATGTGTTATTTTTATGGAATATATTCAAAAATTTTAGCTGTCTTCCCAAACACTGACAGCCGGAAACTATTTTCAAAGTAATCTTGGTTTGTCTGAAACAAGCATATAGTTCTATTTCAAGGTTGTTTTTTTTTCAGTCCGTCAATTCTGTTACTACCTATTTATAAACAATTATCAGAGCCCTTTGAGATTAATCAAAATGAACAAAATGTACTCTTGAATGATTTCAGTTAATTATATCAAGCAGAAACTTGGCTGAGAGGGTCAAGTGTGATAGTATGTACTCAAAGTGCTCAGTATTCTGGAACAAAATTACTTTGAACTTTGAAAAAAATCATAAAAGAGGAACGAATATCACCAGCTGCATAATTGTGTATTTTTCCAATATACATATTTTCCCTAAAATATTGTAATAGAGGTCTGGGACTCCGCAAAATCCGTGTAGGACTATTCACAAAAAGCTTACTTACTTGTCAGCTAAGCAAAATTTCACAGATCTACAAAGGCCCAGAAAAAAATAGGCTGAAAATTACAAAACTTATTCTTTCTAGAAAAGTCTTTTGTGTGCAACAAATTATTTGCCTTATCAGCCCAAATTGCAAATATTGAGGGGAAAAGAGAGTTGTCTGTTATTTTTCTTTACTTCCAATGTACAGAATACAGCTTCCTATTTACAGAATAAAAGAAATACACTAAGTCTTCTGTAAAGCTTGGATTTTACCATTTGCTTGTTTTTATCTGGTTTTCGTGCAAGACTATGGAGATGGGAAAAAAAAGTGCTCTGCACATGGGTTGCAAACCAAACTCACAGCCCAGATGTCTATGCCTGTCACTTGTCTGGGCACACGACAGAGAAATAAAGTTGATTCTTCATTCTAGCAAAGAGACATATGGGGAAAAAAAAGGAATTGAATACACTTAGTATTTAACCATTTTTAATTATACACATTATTTTTGAAACACAAACATCTGTTTAAAATTTGAATGTCTTATATGAATTATTTTAGATATAAACAAATGTATGTGGTTTGTTCATTTAACACTAATGAATAACTGACAAAGATAAAATGTTAATAATATGTTTGCATTTATAAAATGCCAGTGCACAAAACATATTTTGGCTCTGTTTCCTTAGCTTTCTGGGACATTATCATCTATGCAGGACCATATGTCACTAGAAATAATCACAGATTATGAGCTTGTTAGTCTTCTATTTCAATGCTGAGGAGGAAAAAAAGTTCTAAAAAACAGAACTGAAAAACCTCAGGAACCTACAAAAGAAAAATTTGTATTCTAGACATCAAATGGATGTCTTAAGAACTCCAAACTATTTGGGTCCCTCACCAGTTTTAAACCAAGATGCTGAGATTTGTATTTCAGGCAGGCTTGAGCAGGTGTTTAGTTAACAGATCTGCTTAGGAATGTGCTCAGACCTCCTAGGTTCCAGTTTGGACTGAAGAACTAAGCACCTAAGCAACTACTTCGTCAGTATGATTCCACTTCTCCTCTATCAGAGACTGTCCACAGATTCCTTCCCATGGAGTTAAAACTATGCATCATCCCAGACAAAACTAAGAGCAGTTGCACAGTTAGACGACTGAAAGAACTGCTCCAGTAACCAGTTTGGACATTATGGTCACACACATTTAAAAAAGGAATTCAACCTCAAATTCAGACTCTTAAATATAGATGTCAATAAAGGAGTTCTTTACATGTGACTTAGCTATCTAAGTTTCTGTGATGGTTTGATGTGTGTGGGGGGGTTCTAGTGGCAGGAGACGGGATTTACTCCCTGTGACCTCCCTGGTTTTAGAACTGGGTCAGATTTGGTACTGGCCACCAGATCAGACTCCCAGCCCCCTCAGGGTTGAGCCAATCGACGCCTCTGCAAATCGCCCTGTTTAAGTTGGGACAAAGGAACCAGAAAAGGTGCTTTGCCCAGGAGTGAGGAGAGGGGAGGGGGGCTCTGACCCCGCTCCCCAGCTCCCGGCCGGGTGGCTGCCCATGCCGGGCAGGCGCCACCTGCTGAGGATGGTGACGGTGGAGCCGCATGGGGAACTCGGGGAGCGCCCCGCTCCCGGGGTGCCCACTGGGCTGATCAGGTTCACCCAGAGAGGACTAAGATCTGAGAGAAACGGCCGCATGACACCAGGTCAGTGAGGATGGAGCGGGAGGAGGTGTGCCAGAGCTGAATTTCCCCCTGCAACTGGTGGCAAGACGGCAGGTGGCCCCCCTGCAGCCAGGACAGCCTCGGTGCAGCAGAGACCCACTTGCAGCCTGTGGAGAAGCCCACGTTGGAGAAGAGATGCCTGAGCATGAGACTAAGGATGGTCGTGAAGCATGGGATGCATGACAAGGTAGAGAGGCATCTAGAGTCTATATGACGACCCACGCCGGAGCGAGTGGCAACAGCTCCCTAAGAATCCAAGACTGTGGTAAAGCCTGAACTGCAGCAATCTGATGGGGAAGGATTGCATCCTGTGGGTAGGACTCACGCTGGAGAAGTTTGTGGATTTTCCTCGTGAGTAGGGGATCCACTAGAGCAAGGGAAAAGGGTGTAAGGACTCCTCCTCCTTTAAGAAAGGAGCAGCAGTAACAACATGGATGAACTGACCTGCACTCCCCCATTCCCTGTTCCCCTGCGCCGCTGGGGGAGGAGGTAGAGACGGGAAGAAAAGAAAAGGGGGAGGGGTGTTTTGTTTTTAAGATCTGGCCTTGTTTTCTCTTTATCTTCTCAAGTAACCAGTTTTGTTTCCCTTTGTCCTTTTTTTAAGTAACTGTTAATAAATTGTTTTGCCCGGGACCGTGGTTGGTGGGTGCTCCTTCTCTGTTCTTGTCTCAACCCTCAGTCCTTTTATTATATTTTTCTCCTCTTCATTTTACTGGAGAAGGAGTGAGAGAGCGGCTGTGTGGAGTTTAGCTGCCGAGTCGGCCTAAACCGCAACAGCTTCATTAGATCAAATGAAGTTTTACTGAGTTGGCCTACTCCCTGTATGCTTGATTAACATAAATTATGTCATCCCTAGCCATTAGAAGGAACCCACCTGTAGAAAGTTTTAGGTTTTAATTTAGGAATCCTTTCAGTGGTGCCAAATGTTGCAATCACAAAGCATAAGTTTGCAAGGATGGCAATTTTTAAGTAGCTGGCCAGTTTATAGTCTCAGCAACTCAGGGTGTTGTGCTGGGGTAATAAATGTTGGTTAGGGAATCTACAAGAATGATTTCTCCAGTATGTGCGTTATTTGTAGATATTTGTATTTTAAAATGCTAATGAAAAAAAACTCTAATTGAAAAATGTATTGCTACACATCTTTGTCATCCAGATATATCGTATGAGCAAAACTCAGCCCTGAGGTAATACTGCAGTACATTAAATCTAAAAGAAGGAAAATATTTCTTCTATACAAGTCACAGTTTCGGTACGGAAAAGTATTTATTTATATTCTTTTCCCAAAACAACATTTAACCATTTCACCGGAAGAATCTGAATTGCATTAGAGTGCTTTGTAAACTCAGTTTCCTTTTTTGGTGGGCGTATATTTTACTTGTGATTTTTTAAATTAGCATGTTAGTTACTTGGGTTTTTTTTCTTTTTTTTTCTCAATTAAGAAAACCCATCAAACAACAACAACAAAAAAGTAAAATTCATAATAAAACAACTACTGAAAGAAATACACTCCTAGAATGTATTAGTGAAAGCATATTGCACAAAGCTGAACTGGAGAGAACATGAATCTTAAACAAGAGCAGTCTGAATTAATAACGTAACAAGAGTTTTATTCCATGAGTTCCTGAGACAAAGATTTATCACTTGCTTGTTGAGCCTGACTGACTATGAAAAGAAACAAGCAATTTCACCTCAGAGACAGCACATCTTCAAAATTTAGTGTGACTTCCTGACTGTCAAATTTTAAGTCGAGTCCTCAGACAAGAGCCTTAAGATTCTATTTTCCAGAACTCCGGAATGCCAGAAGAGAAATTTCAAATTTTCGGCTGAAACTGGACCAACAAAATTATTCAGCTTGATTTTGTCTCTGAATTTCATCAGGAGATTTACATTTCCGTTAGCTTGTTTTGTTGGCTTTATAGGAGATATTTCTTACTGTTAATGTAATGTGTTTTGAGTTTTTTTTAGCATTCCCATTCTATTTCCAGACTCTGAACAGAAGTTTCTGGGGTGATTTAGTCAAGGCAGAGGATTTTCAAGAGATTTTTATGGATCAGAGGGCTTTAAAAACAACCCTGTGTTATATATGCTACAGGGCCAGTGGGGTGAGATTTTATGCAGCTGAATCAGAATTAGGCTTCTTGAGAGCTCAACCATTGAAGCCTGCAGAGGTTCTCTGGAGAACACTTACAGAAAAATTACTTTCCTCAAATCATATGGTTTTTTATAGTTGAATATTGAGTCTGATTTTATTTCCTATGGAAATCAGGGTCAATGTGAATGCTTCTTTTTTAAGTATGTTAGGGATGTGACAGCCCTGGAAGATAGTTTCTCAATGTCTGCTAAATTCCTGCAGGGGATACCGCAGAAGCCAAAGGAAAGACAGAATCACTGAAATAAAAATGAATGTGCTTTTTCTGCATATTTTTCTGCTTCTTAAAAAACAAATCATCCTTTATTTTTGCTTTTTATAGTTATATGAGAGACATAGAGTATATATTACATTTAATTTCTTGCTGACTTTATTCCTTCAAACAAATGGTAATTTGCTTTCAAATGATTTAAACCTGAATATTTCTGTGCATTTTCACTCAGTCTGTGCATCTGAATTGAAAATGATAATTCTGCACAAATATTAAAAATATCTCAGGTGTGACTGAGACCGTTTTGATGAAGTTACTCCCGAGCCTAAGGTTCTCAGTGTGTTGCTGTTTGTTGTGTGACTTTGTACAGTGACTCTACTTTTAAGTTCTTTGCCAGCAGTAAGGATTTCACCATAGTGTCTTTGTCTATTCAACAAGCAGAAAAATCTTCATAGTATCAGAACAAGAGCAAGGCAGAAGAAGCAAGAAAGCCAACGGTCAAATATATCAAATGATTGCAGACAAAAATAATTCCTTTTAGATCTTTTCTACGAATTGTCTTGCTCTAGTGTCTGTTATTATAGAACTTGAACACCCTATAACAATTATAAGAGTTTTATAATGTAAAATATAAACACACAATAATGCCAAAAAGCTTGTGTCTTTAGGACAATGACTTTATTCTTACACCATGCGGGATGCTATAACCTTAAGAAAGTAGGAATGATATAGTGAAGGAAGATAGATAAAAAGGGAAAAGCATTCTTGCAAATTGATAAAAAAACTAAAGGTATTCAAGATTTCTTAAAAAAAATCTCACTTTCTTTTTCTTTTTTTTTTTTTTTTTTGCATTTTAGAGGTTATAATTTAAAAATGTCAGCAAAATAATAACTTTAAAGTAACTTCTATTAACCAGTGACAACCATATCTCTGGTTATTAAACTACTATGCTGAAAAAAGCTCTGTGGTCATAGCTGATTTTCGTCACAATTCCTATGTCAAAAACATTTAAATTACGATATAATAACAAAAAACATTTACTTATTTTAAGATTCCTCACTTAAACGAAGGTACAGCTGCAAACTGAAACTTAGGTCTGCATTAGTCTGCTTGCTGCAGAAGTTTTAGTACCTCATTGTTTTGAACTTACCCATCAGAATAGTATTGCAACTATGAATCCAGATTAAACATCTCTGGGTCAGTTATGTACACTATTTATGAAAGATTCTTTTCATGGGAATCTCTAGCTCTGACTGTACGATACTTCAACTGTGCAAATTTAGTGTAATGGTATCCACTTCCTTTGTTATGCAAATATTGAATAAATCCCTCAGAGCTACAAAGATTCATTCTTAGTTGTATTCAGCTTTTATGTATGTATTTGACTACGTGAGAGGGAAGGCAATGAAGCATAAAACTCCTAAATGAGAGAACTTCCATGGGATAATCACCGATTATTCTGCATAGGACATTTTCATACTCTCTTTCCACTCATGAATTTTCCAGAAATAGGCTTTAAAAGACATAACATCCTTCTTTACCATAGGTAGATTGTTAAACTGACCTCTTAGTAGAGAGAGTAATGTGTCATGGGCCATTTTTACCTTCATAATTAAAATTTGAAACATAATTGAAGTATTGTAAAACATGCTTACAAAGTTGGTTTTGCCAGTCATTGATCTGTAAATGTTACAATTGTTTATTTTCATAAACTGTTGTAAATAACTCCTTTTAGTATAGATTTCATATCCCAACTATTTATTGCCAGTTTACTTGTTTACCACACATAGACCTTTCTTGAGATTATGTTGTTAAAATAGTATTGATCATATCCTGCTCAAATGTTGCATTAGTAATATTCAGCAGCATTTTAGGTTAAAGCATTGATTGCTGAGCAAAACCCAAGCAAACTGAGTTTCTAAACACTAAGAGTAAAAGCATCATTGTTCCTGGCTATAGTCTACCAGTGAAGGTGTATGTTACGGATCTCCTTCAACAAATTCACTGAAGATATGAAATACTTTAATCTCCACCCAAGTAAGTTTTATTCCAGGCAGATTTTAGTTCCAGTATGGACAGGTCAATACTCTTCTTGTGCATTCATGATGCTTTAGGAACTTGATCTATCGTTTAGACTTTCACT
This sequence comes from Tauraco erythrolophus, assembly GCF_009769465.1. Classification (NCBI taxonomy): domain Eukaryota; kingdom Metazoa; phylum Chordata; class Aves; order Musophagiformes; family Musophagidae; genus Tauraco; species Tauraco erythrolophus. Next base: position 83,744,795 of record NC_141465.1, on the reverse strand, counting down.
TAGAAAAACAAGAGGAATCTGTTTTTCTTTCAGGGATTTATTCCATTAAACTAGCTGAAATTTTGGCTCAGAATAGGGAGCAAGAAGTTAGTCAAGTAATGGATACACTTGTTTATATTTTTAATGAATAACTGGCTGGATTTCCAGTTCACTATTCAAGTGTACTGAAGGCTAATGTGCCAGTAGATAGTAAGTGCTATCAACTGGCAAATGGTAGTGCATGGTATCAAAGTGTCGCCCGGAAAACAAGCAGTGCTGTCAATTTTAAAATAACAGTTTTACAATTTAAAAGAAGATAATGAAAAGGCCTATTATTTTCTCGACTACAGTTCAGAGAGCTCCCTCCAGGCCTGAAACAGTAACTGTCTTTCCCACTTTCATGCCATTGTCAGAATTAAAATCTTCCTCCTTTATAATCTGAGAAGTAAAAATAGTTTAAATACCACATCAGAAGACAAGTTCCGCTCAGGGACACAATGAACTATATTTTCTGTCATGGATTTATTAAAGATAGCTAAAAAAAGACTAATAGTGATAATGAAAAAGGATATGAGTTTCTTCCTATGCAACTGACTTCAAAGGGTGATCTTTGAAACTAAAAAAAAAAAACTATGACACATATCCCATAAATTATTTTGGGGGGTGTGTGAGAAAGTAAGGTTTTTGTTCTACAGTGACACCAAAATAAAACAAGTCTCAAATGATTTGTATTTGATTGTTAGCTGGGGAGTTCAGAGAAGTTCATTATTGACTTCATAACTCAGTGGTACTAAAGATCCTTCATGGTAAATACTGAAAGAGCGCTGGTATGCGTGTGTTTGCTTTTAAGACTAGTAAATACTGATTTTCACCTTAGCTGTAGGCAGTATAAAGGTCAGGCAAGGATGCCCTTTGATATTTCTTATGGAGGTGTGTGCAGGTGTGTGAATAAGGTCATTATTTTCTGTGACATATGATGTGATAGTTAATACGGTATTACATTCTGTTTCTATATGATATTTAAATTGATTGCCTGAATTATTTTTAGTGGAAACGGTTTTGTGGATATTGAATGGCAAAACAAAAAATAAAGTCCCACAGACTGCCTGATCTTAATCAGAACATCAAATAATTGGACATAAATGTACAAAAGGAGTATATAGTTGGTGTGTCCTTCAGTGTGTGGATCTCCAAAAAGACGTGTTTAGGCCTCTCACATAATCTTCACCTTCTACTTACTTAGCTAGATATTCTAACAGTTACAAAGATCCTATTGTTTTTACAATGATGATACTTTATAACCTTAAAAGCCTTCTTTCTGATGGTATACCATATTTACTCATTTGATGCTGTAAATATATATGCATGTATTAATCAATTTAATTTGTTTTGTGTGAAGTAGCACATTATATTATGTAATCGATTAAATCTGGGAAAGACAATATCTTTACTGAAGAACTTAAATTTCTAGCATCATGGTCCTATAGGTATCTCAACATGAACAAACATGAGCACTCATTTACAGGACTCTCTACAGAAACCAGCTTGGACAGACGTAATAACTTGTCAGCAAAGCAGTTCATAGAGTTGCTTCCTGGATCCTGTGACACTAAACCTTTGGAAAGCCTAAAAGCAGATCTTTCTCCTCCTATAGGGGCAAGTAAATATCAAGCAGAAGTTTAATATTGGTCAGGAAATATCAGACAGAAATTTCAGGAAAAAATAAAAGGAAAGCACTTAGAAAAGGAAGGCAATTTTTTTCATTACATAGTTTTCTTACTTAGGTAAAGAAAAACTGCTTCTTATGCTACACTGCGCCAAGTGAGAGAGCAATATAATTTCAGTCTAAAAACAGCCAAAATCTTTGCTATAGAACTGTAAATTCAGTAGATTTTTCATTAATTGTTTAAAGTTGTTGGATTAAATAATACAAAGTAAGTGTTGAAGTTGCTGTTTAACTAGTGTTGATTCTATACTCAAATGTGACTTTGCTGTTTTAAGAGTGTTTTAATTAAAAATCTTCTTTCCAGATCAAGAGAAATTTCACCTACAATATGTGATGAAATTTTAAAATTTATTTATGAAAAGAATATTTCTGCTCTAAATCAGTCTTGCTGATTCTAAATATAGTTTATAAAGTTCAATGTTCTGAAAAGCGTTCAAAGAAAAGGAAGTAAAACAGTTCGAACACATATGCCTTGAAATGACTTCAGAGGCTTAGCTAATAGGAATGAAAATTTCCATGGTATAAGCATGCATTTGCCATCCAAATGAGGGCCTCATTAGAAAATAAAAAACACATGTTGGAGCAGTCTGTAATATAACTTTTTTATCACAAAGCATTTGATTATGCCAACCATGTAATCATATCTTGATTCTTCTCACAACACTTAAGATTACTCTGCAGACACTCATGTATTTATTGACTGCAACAGAACTATTCTGCGTGCAAAAATTAAAAAAAAAATAACCCCACAGTTACATTCGTGCAAGACCAGGTCTACTATGGAGGTTAACAGTGAAGATTCAGAGAACAAAACACAAACAGAACAATTCAGGAGTCACACTCTAAGTGACAGTAAGTATGAGTTATTTTATGTGACACTAGATGAAGAGATTTCTGGAGTTTGACTGTGAACACTCCAGATACTTTTTAAGTTAATAGTAAAACAGGTGCAGTAACGGCCCTAGTTCTCAAACAATCCATTGAACATGCAAAAGGTAACAATGAAATATTTACTCAACCATTCTTAGGAAAGACTAAAAGGAAAGATGATGTGGATATCTGCTATTGATCCTCAAGGTAAGAGGGAGACAGAGGAAAAACCTTAAACAATGTGCATAGGAAAGTGCAGAGAATTATGTTTTCTGTGCTACACAGAGCAATAATAAATATTGGAATAAATAAGAGACTTTTATAATTCATTAAAAAAAACCCACTAAGTTGTTTAGAGGATAGTATAATTTCTCAGAAATCAGGCAAATCAGAAAAGAAGAAACTTTGATAAATTCTGTAAAAAACAGAAAGAGACAGTAAAATGTGCAATATAAAAAAATCAGCATAAAAATTATTGTAAATATGATGCTAGTATGTTTGGATTACTTTCCACCATATGGGTTTGTTTTAAATCACCACCATGTATAAGAAATAAAGTAGGAACATGACGCAAAAGATTTAAACAGATAACTACAGAGACAGTGCTGCACATTGAAGATGATTTATTACTCAGACTTAAGACCATGTGAAATATGGGAACGCTTTTTAATGTGAGTAATCTACATGGGTAATTTGCAAATGAATAGAACAAAAAATAAGTGTTCTAACTTTCAAAAAAATAGAGATTTTGAAATTTGCAGTCATTTCTAAATCTTAGATGCACAGAAAAATCAAATTAAAAATTTATTTTAGGTTCTGATTGTATTATTTTTCTGTATTTTCATTTCAGTTAAATAAAAATATACTTGTTTAAAAGTCTTTATCATCATGACACTAAATTGTGTATCTTGTTTTAAACTTCTCTGTTTCTTTGGTTGTGTCTACATCTGGACCACGTGAAGTCATTTCCCGCCTTTCTGATGGCAACGGTGTCCACTGCTGCTAGAAAGTAACCTGGATATAGGTGTTAACGCTAAATACTCTTTTGTTTCACCTTTAAAAAGTATTTAATTTTATTCATCAAACATACATTAATGCTCTGGTGTAATTTAGAAACTAAACCACCTTGTTTTAATTTACATTAAAGTGCATTTTAGTTAAACTTTGAATGATGCTTGAAATGTCACCTATAAATAACTTATTAAAGTCAAACCTAAGGAGACTCATTTTATCTCTTAAAAAGCTTTAATTGTACATGGAAACATCTGTGTTTTGACACTGATATTAAAGTACGTTTTCTTGTACTGATTGTTCAATCATCTGTGAGCAATTCTGCTTTGAACTGTTTTGGATAATGGAATGAGGTACCTTGACAATTCACAACAAGAAAAAGCTTTATCCATTTCAGTAGAACCAGTTAGCAATGTGACTTTTATTCTAAATAAAATGTTTAATATTTTACTAACATATCTAAATAATTATTGAAGTTGCATGAAATTTAAATGTTTTAAAATATTTATTAAATTATCCAAATTACACAGTGAAGATAGATATGCATGTATGTGTGAGGTGTCTATTCTGAGTGCCTATTTTTTAACATTTCTTTTGCTGTAGTCTGTTCCTTTCTAATGGGAGAATTTAGAAATCAGGTTCCTTGTAAAGCATTCAGGAACCTTTGATACATATTTTCTTCCTTCCTCCTCTTCCTCTTCCTCTTCCTCTTCCTCTTCCTCCTTCCTCCTTCCTATTTCCAAGCAGTCAAATTGAGTTCATTACAACTATTTCCCCATTTGATTATACTTCATCACTATCGTAATCTTTTTTCCCTGGAGAATCTCTGTTCCTTACTGCATTTCATTACATAACTTGTCACAAAATCACAGAATGGTTGGTTGGAAGGGGCATCTAGAGGTCACTTGGTCCAACCCCCTTGCTCAAGTAGGGCAATGTAGGGCTGGTTGATCAGGACCATGTCGAGATGGCTTTTGAAGATTTCCAGGGATGGAGACACTCTCTGGGCTTTGACCACACTCACAGTTAAAAAAGATATCCTTTCATTTTTAACTGGAATTTCCTATATTTCATTTTGTGCCTATTGCCTCTTGTTCTGTCACTGGACACAAGTGAGACAAGTCTGACTGTCTTCTTCATTCTTCCCCATCAGGGATTTAGACACACTTATAATATATCTCCCTGAACTTTCTCCAGGCTGAACAGTCTCAACTTCCCTCCTTGTATGTCGGATACTCCAGTCCCCTCATCCTCTTCATGGTCCTTCACTGAACTTGCTTTTAGTATGTCCAGGTCTCTCCTGTACTGGGAAGCCTGGACATGGACAAAGAAATCTGGATGTGGTCTCAGCATGACTGAGCAGAGGGGAGGATCACCTCCCTTGACCTGCTGACAGCGCTTTTTCTAATGCAGCCCAGGCAGTCATTGGCTTTCTTTGAGATGGAGGCACGTTACTTGATCATGTGATATTTTCAAGCTATTGCTTCAGATTTGATTGCCTTTCATTTCTTGTATCCTATATGCTGTTGTGGTTTTTGTGTGGGTTTTTTTTTTCTTTTCTTGACTTCATACAAAATAAAATTGCTAAAATAAATTTTCTCAGTACTCTAAACATTCTCTCTTTTTCCACTATTTTTAATATTTCATTTTTTTCATTACTATAATCAAAGAAATAAGATACAGAAACAAAATTGTTCATCAAAGTGAACTGAATTAAAGCACTTACTGTTTTGGCATGTCACTTTACCTATACATTTTTCACTACCTGATTGTTAATAGTGTTTCTGGTTTTACCATGAGAGATTTCAGTCAGAACTTGTTTGGTGGTGGTGTTAAGTAATGCATAAATCTCGTGTTTAATATACTCTCTGTTGTACTTGGGCTATTATGTGCCTTTGTTTTATCTAAAACAAATGTGTTTGTGTATGTGTTGTTATGGTAGATTGCATTATCCTCAAGACAGGCTTGTCTTCTTTCTTCCCTGTCTGGAGTCATCTTACATGGATTAAAATGATCCATTTGTATTGAAATAGGGGACTGCTTTCTCTAAACACGGGAATAAGGTGAGGAAAATAGGAAGTCTTCCCCTAAGTTCATATAAACTTATAAAATCTAATTTATGAGACACCAAAGACTGTTCCTTTCCTGTATTTTGGAAGACCATGTAACAAGGGGAATAAAAATGAGTTACTATTTGTCTTGCTTGCAGTAGAATCTGCTTTCTTTAAGAAAAAATTATTGAAAATTCTGTAACCATCTTGTGAAAAATCAAGATTGTTTCAAGAAGTTTTTTGCTTATAAAGAATTATATGAGGAATTTTTTTAAGACTTTTAGATAGTAATATACACAGAAGTGTAGTTGTGTTTTCCCTTACCTAAAATGCTCTCATCAGGCTTATGAATCTTCTGGGCATAAAAGAGGAGCAAAATCTAGCAAAATCTTTTAATTTTTTTTTGTCTTTTTAATTGTATAATGACTGCTAAGGGGCTCTTTTTCCGTGTTCAAGCATAAATTAATCTGTGACATCTGTGGGAACCAATGTACTGTGTCATTGGAAGCAAACTCTGCAGTCATAATAAAAATGTGCCCCTTTTTGTGGTTATTTGATCTCTGAAGTCTGGGGGGGTTATATATTCTGTTAATTTATTTTACTAACCGCTACAGAATCTGTGTCATTGTGTTGTGATATTTACTAGAAAATGAGTGAGTTGAAAAACAAATGAAAAAAAAAAAACCATATATTAAATCCTTATGTAGAGTTGACGGGTTTTTTCTCTTTTCAGCTTCATTTAATTGGTACAAAACAGGGAGTCATCCTGAAGAAGAAACAAATACAACAAAATACAAAGAGAAAGACTCTTACTCATCAGAGAGAATTAGATCCTACAACACATAGTCAGTGTTTAAACAAAGACTGTTTTTCGGAGGAGAAGATCGTGTTCACGATGTATTACTAATTTAAATGGGATCTTATGGGAAGCACTAGAGTCCATGTCTTTAATAACACAGCACGCAGCACTTTGGAGCATTGCTGTGCCCTGAAACACAGCTCCATATACTATTAGCATGTTAGAAGGGCCTCAAACATGTTTTATCTTACGGCTACTAGTGTTGTCCCTTAGAGTTTCTGGGCACAATCTGGGAAGTTGAGTTTTCCATGGGCTATTCAACACGGGCAGTTCTCATGCAGTAACCATATACTGAAAACAGAAGGAGCATCCTAGATCAGATGCAGGCCGCTCTGTTTAGCCACCTTTAATGCTCATGAACATTCATGGGCACACTTTATTTGCTAGTATAATCATAGCCAAATATTTTCTGCCAGTTTTCCAGTAAAATATCAGTGATGCTTAGTAAGGTATCTCTTAGTGAAAATAATGGTGGTTTATTTTAGGAAAGATTTAACATTCGTAGCAGTCAAATAATTGCAAGTGGTATGGATTTAGCCAAGATCCTTATCACTGTTTGAAGGAGATTAGTTCAAATAGGTTTTTGCATGATATATAATTCAGCAGCAATGTGTGTTACCTATGAGCTCAGAAGAAATGGTCAGCAGAACGACTGCCAGCTACAGCAACCAAGCAAGTTGCATTAGCACTGCGTTCAGATATTTGTGGAACGATCCCTGACAGTTGTTTGCTTGTGCAGTATTTTTTTCCCTCCTTGAAGCTATAATAGTGTTCACTCAATTAGACTTCCATCACACAAACCAGGAACTCAGGTTTGTGAGGTCTCAATATATTTCAAAAATATCACATAACCTTGTGTAAGCTGCCTGTCGCAAAGCGCTAGTTCAAAGAAGAACTTTTCAAATATGTGATGTAGGATTTTGTTCCTGTCTGTCTGAAATGCAGAATCTCTGTAATCTAGGTACTTTGCTGTTTGATTTATACCCCTGCCAATATCTTGAAATGTATGAACATACATATTATATTCTCCTTTTATTTTTTTTTTTAACAAATACACTAAGACTGAAGTTTTCCTAGTTCACTTTTAAAATGAATCAATTATCAAATTGACATTTTTCAGAGGAAAGATATCAACTTTTTAGAACTTGCTGTAAAAAAGAGAAAGTAGATTAAGAAATGCAGAGCAAAGAATAAAAAGTTGACTTGCTAGCCTCACGTAATGTGATAATGCAAATCATACTGTGGTCTGTTTTCACCAGCTATTTCATGTCTTGAATATTGTTCGTAATTCAGATAATTTAAAGTCATAGTCAAAAAAGCAAGATATGTATCTCCAAAAGTGATACAGATGATCACAATTAGATGCATAAAAATAGATAGTCTGAGCTATATCCAAAGTATTCAGGAGTGTGAAATGTATTAAAGATGATAAAGATGAAAGCAAAAAATGTGAATATAACTTTCTTAGTTGAGATGAGGGCTGGGAACTCGTAAAGACTTGTGCAACAGCTGAGATAAAGTGAGGAAGATGCATGTGATACAATATGGTAGTCTATAAAGCAAGGAGGAAAACAAGGCATTACGAAGAAAGCTTTTTCGTGATAGGCTTTTCTAGTGAATATTGTGCAAAGGCAAAATTTTCTCCAACTCTATGGAAAAATATTGTTGTTTTCACTGTTGATCAATCACTGCCATGAGAAGAGTGTAATTCAAAATGTCTAGTAAAGGGAAATTGAAATTAAGAAGTACCTGATACAAACACCTGACATCAGAGAGTACAGCAAAGTTTCTACAAACATTTCACAGAATAAATTAAAAAAAATCCAAGTTCAAAGATACTGGCTTTAAGTTGTGAGTTTTGTTTATAGAAGAGGTAGGATGAAAAAGAAGTTGGTACCTATGCACAATCAAGTTCTTAAAAAGACACATGATATGAATGCATAATATATAATTATGAATGTATAATTAAATGATTATAGTTTTTATTTGTAATAATACAAATTAGATATAAATAATTATCATATTCTCTTCCATACTCAAACAGAAAATGTAATTAATCTTTTTTTTTCTTTTAGCATTTAAACTGACATTTTTTAATACTGTTATTTGAGTGAGATCATTTGACAAAATTGAGAGCATGGCAAAAATGGGAATCATATTTTCATAGCTAGCTATAAAGGCATTTCAGATAGTGAAGAACTGGGGAAAAATATAGCAAACTGATTTTGTTATTGGATAGAGAAAAAGAAAGATTATTTTCTTTTCTTTCAAGATGAATATTGTGCCCTTTTTAGGTAGAGAGTTTTACAAATTTATCATTTTTAAATTTATTTCCATCACCTTGGGAGTCTGGACTTTGAGAGATATTTAGAACTGCATATATATACACACAAAAAAAATTCTGTGGAGTTGTGTATAGATATGTAAGTATGAATGAAGAAAGGCAAAAAGTATAGATGCTGCTTTCTAATGTAGTTAATCACTTCAAAGTGGATGAGCCATCTTTATATATTAAAAAGTTTTTTAATAGCACACAAGAGTACAACCACACAAGGAACATACACCAAGGGAAAGATGAAGAGTGACTGGAAAAAAAGCAAAATGAAAAAGGGAAAAATGTAAAAACAACAAAGGAAATAAAAAAGGACAATATAAATACAATATTTTAAATGCCACCTTATTCATATTTTGGAATAAAAATACTGACAAAATTCCAATCTTAGATATATTGAAGGGAAAGGGGAAAAGGAAGTAAACATAAGTGAGTTGTTCAGTTAGAAATATGGCTTTCGTCATATTTTGCAAATTTAATTCTTTATAGAAGAAGGGAATCCTTGGTTTTGGATGTTTCACACATTACTTTCTCATTTTGGATGGATTTTCTCTCTCTCTTTTTTTTTTTTGTTTAATCTTTCTTCATAGCACTCAGCAGATATTGCCATCACCATACTTATTTCTGCCATCAAGGCTTAGATGTTTATAATCCTATGCTCACATTAACAGCATCAGTGTTGTCAAGGCCGAGAAGGAAGGTTGTGACTTGGTCAGAAAGTGGGTAGAAAAGCAATTCAGGGTAATCAAAAAGGGAAGACTAAATGAAGGAATTTTTACAGTCTTATTATTTACTATTTTGGAGAAAAAAAGGCACAGAAATGACATTTATTGCACTTTTAAAATGCCTTCTATTTCTTTTGGTACCTCTCACATAATATTTTATCTTATTGGGCATTTACATTTGCATTTATGAAAGAAGACACAATCCATTTTTAGATCTTTAGAAGGAAATACCGAAAAGATTATTTTTTTCATCACTTTTCATAAACTACAATGAATCTGATCAACTTTGTTTTCACTTTGGACATGTTTTTGTACATTTGCAGAATGTAGATAGTGATTCCAGTCACGTGTAATATTATGATTTTTAAAAGTCTCTTTTTAAAAAAAAAAAATGTATTTCTTTCTATGTGTATAATTTTCAGCTTTCAAATGTGGAAAGCTGCTCTTCCTTTGTTTTAACATATTATTTATTTTCTATACACTTCTTTATTCTGGACACAGTAAAACTGGTCATTCAGGAAACAAGATATTACCTACCCAAAGGACATCTACTGCAGATGGTTTGTCTTTGGCAACCATATGGCATATGCATTTTGGCAAAAAGGTATGTGACTTTCTATTTGCCAGCTACTGTGCAGTAGCCAGATATTTTTGAAGCAGATCTATAAATAATACATTTCTCCACCTCTTTCTCTTGTTTTTTCTCGCTGTCTTTATTTTAAACCTAGTAATATCTTCTACGAAAAAATGCGTGCTGCAAAATTATGGAAGAGGGAGATAAAATAAATTAAAAAGAAAAAAAAAGCAGAAAACATTTTAATTATTCAGTTTTTTTTTCCTTGCAAATCCTGTTTCACAGAACTTGAAACATTGAACAGAAATGTCTCAAATCTGATTATATATAATTTCATGTAAGCAAATAAATGTTTCAATAAGGTCAAATCAGAATATTTCGCTTTGCAGATGACTTACTCATTGTAACAGGCTGCATGCATATAACTGGATCTAGAAATTCAGTTTGAGGCATGTTGCAGTCATGTCATGACTGCATATCAGGACATGACTTGGACACTGTCATTCCTTTTAACACCTCTTCCTTGAGAAAGAAAATTACCTGTGATTGTAGCACTCTGCAATAGATGTTCTGAGAGATGGCCAAGTATTATTACCTTTCTACTTTTAAGGTGAACAGAGATCATAACCTTTACATCACCATAGCAGCACTATGCTTGCACCTAAAATTGCCAGGAGATAGTTATGCATGGGCAGTGGTCTTGTTTGTGCACTTACTTGTCCAGTATCATCTGGGAAAGAGGCCTTTAGTGAGAAAGTGTGTGTGTTTGACCAAATGTAAAGTTTTACAATACACAGCTGAGGTAGCTATCCAAATTTGTTTTTGATGTTGATGTTGACTCTTAAAATAAGTTAGGTAATTCATGCCCTAAATTCCCTTTTTTCCCCTGTATTGACACAAAAATATTACAGTTCAGAGGTAAATCACACTTGTTGACATGTTAAGTGACTTGAACCTCACTGAGAGTGATCTAATTGGTATTTCCTAATCAAGTGCATTGAAACATCTGCTTTTAACATAGTTTATTAATCAAGCATTTTTGAGCAACTAGATTTCATATGTTGCTTTCTCAGGATTAATAGAACTATAAGATACGTTCCACCCTAAGTAGAGTAAAAGTTAGAAGGGACATACTTGTAGTTGCACAAAGAGAACAATAATTAGATACTAAAGTAAGGTTTCCGATGTTCAGCAAAATACTAGTGAAAGTGTATGGTTACTGAAAGACAAGAGACATTTTGAAGAGAAGGCTTTAAAGGACACTAAATGTCTATATATGTCTTCTAAAGACCAGTATCATGAACCAAACACAGTGACTGAAAATTTTCTACATACTTATTTCAAGGACATAGTAGAAATTAGAAATAGAAAGCATGTAATGGAATCATACTGAAGATAGTGGTCAATGGTTCAATGACCAAGTGGAGGCCAGTGACGAGTGGTGTTCCTCAGGGGTCAGTACTGGGGCCAGTGCTATTTAACGTCTTTGTTGGCAACATGGATAGCGGGATTGAGTGCACCCTCAGCAAGTTTGCAGATGACACCAAGCTGTGTGCTGTTGTGGACACACTGGAGGGATGGGATGCCATCCAGAGGGACCTTGACAGGCTGGAGAGGTGGGCCTGTGAGAACCTCATGAAGTTCAACAAGGCCAAGTGCAAGGTCCTGCACATGAGTCGGGGCAATCACAAGCACAAGTACAGGCTGGGTGGAGAATGGACTGAGAGCAGCCCTAAGGAGATAGACTTGGGAGTGCTGGTGGATGAGAAGCTCAACACGAGCCGGCAATGTGCGTTTGCATCCCAGAAAGCCAACCATATCCTGGGCTGCATCCAAAGAGGTGTGGCCAGCAGGTCAAGAGAGGCAATTCTGCTCCTCTGCTCTGCTCTCGTGAGACCCCACCTGGAATACTGTGTTCAGCTCTGGAGTCCTCAACACAAGAAGGACATGGAGCTGCTGGAGAGAGTCCAGAGGAGGGCCATGAAGATGATCCGAGGGCTGGAGTACCTCTCCTGTGAAGAAAGACTGAGAGAGTTGGGGCTGTTCAGCCTGCAGAAGAGAAGGCTCCGGGGTCATCTTATAGCAGCCTTCCAGTACTTAAAGGGGGCCTACAGGAAAGCAGGAGAGGGACTTTTTACAAGGGCAGGTAGTGATAAGACAAGGGGCAATGGATTTAAACTGAAAGAGGGTAGGTTTCGATTAGATATAAGGAAGAAATTTTCACTCAGAGGGTGCTGAAGCACTGGAACAGGTTGCCTAGAGAAGTGGTAAATGTCCCATCCCTGTAAGTGTTCAAGGACAGGTTGGATGAGACTTTGGGTAATTTGGTGTAGTGGAGGGTTTCCCTGCCCACGGCAGGGGAGTTGGAACTAGATGATCTTTGAGATACCTTCTAACCCTAACCATTCTATGATTCTATAGTAACCACATAGAAGAATGTGTAACCTAATGGAATAAGAACTGATTGAAATACGCATAAATTGTAGACATAGCTGAATTCTCTGGATTCAAGTTCCTGAACAGTTTAGTCTACTATGTGATACTGGTACAGAATGATATACTTGCTATTTATCATAATAATACAAGTAAAAAAATGTCTGTGAAAAAGTGTTCTCTAAAATTGTGTTGCTAGGCAAGTCAGGAGAATTTTCTGGAGGTATGCTGGTACAACCCATTGTGACTGGTGCCATGCTCCATCCTGAGCTAACAGAAAGAGCTGAGTCAAACAGCTGGAGTTGATGATTATTGAAATTAATGGCTGGTGTGTCAGCTGCAGGCAGTAGCCAGAAAGAGAAGCAAACGTTAGAAGGTGTTACTGAGTATTCATAATTGTGTGATTGTGTCCTCAGACACAATCAGATTTTTTGATTACTGCCTAAGCTATTAAAAATAGCTGAACGATAATCACATTAATCTAAAATAATAATCTTAAATAGATAAGAGAAGCAAATATGTTTTTGCTATTCAGCCAAATTATTACAATCTTTGCACATCAGCTTATTCTTGTATTAAAGAGGAATCTTCAGGAAAAATAACTGTGGTGGTTTAAACCCAGCTGGTAACTAAGCACCATACAGCTGCTCGCTTTTCCTCCCCGCCCCACCCCCCACCCCCCCACCCTCCCCACCCCGGTGGGATGGAGAACTGCAAAAATCTGAAAAAAAGCCTCATACTAGCTACCATGAAGAAAATTAACTCTATCCCAGCCAAAGCAGCACAGTAACGTATTCACAAACAGTCTGAAGTAAATAATAATCTTGGACTGTGCAAGAAAACAGCTACGATAGAAGAAAACCATCCAGTAATTTACAAACAAAAAAAAGTTTTCTCAACTGTCAGTTTTCATGAAAGCTTCATTTTGAATAATTGTTGCCAAAGGTATTTTTCAATGCAAAATAATTAATACACATTGTCTGCCTTTTTAACTTACCGTATTTACACAGATACAGCCTGGAGTCACATGGCTGCAACAAAACAATGGTTTCTATCATAGCAGAGACTGAAGGAAGAGGAGAATAGAGCCTTGCAGAAGCAAGTTTGTGTGATCTTGGGTGTCTTCTAAAACTGAGTTTGAAGAGCAGGCAGAAAACTGAGAAAGTAAACAAATGTCAGATTGTCAAGGAGAGCACCACTGCTCATTTAGCAACAAGATGAACCATGAACCTCTTCTGAAAAGCTTTTTCTATGATTTCTAGCTTTTTCTGACTTGCTTTCAGTGATACATTCTTTATCCCTAGCCCCTCTCTTCAGAAGCCTGAGGAAGAAAAGCCACTCAGAAGTGAGAAATGCAGTACACAGACAATGCTTAATCTTTCGTGCTACAAGGAAAGCAGCATGATGAAATAAAACTATCATCTTTATGCTCTCAAATCCTTTCAAACATTGTGTTCATTAGCCCTATGAGACCATCTATGGCAGTACTTCCAGATGATCAGACAAGATCAGACCTTTCCTGCTTACCAGCCTCTAAGGGAGGTATCTTAGCGAATGCACATTTTAGGCTTTTTCAGTGAGCAAATTCACAAAGTCATCTGGGTTGAAATGGTTGAAAGAATATTCAGTTTCAGTAGGCAAGACCAGAGCATTTTGCAGATATGACACATAGTTACCCTTACCTTTCTGAAAGAACTGACAAATTCTACTTGATGATGAATACAAAAGATAATTGCCATAGGAAATTTCATCAATGTGAAATAATTATTTCAAGTAAGAGTAATATTTACAAATTAACAACATTGAAATTTATAGGTTTTTTTTCCTGGGAGGAAAGTTAACATATGTGAAAAAAAAACCTGAATGCATGAGATGGAAATTTTCAAGTAAAGCACTATGATAACATATCTATAATCTATATTTTACTTTCACAAAACTATGGAGCATCTCCGGCTTGTTAAAATTCATTATGTGTTAAAAAGTTGTCAAAATCAATAATTGAAATGAAAGGTTGATCCTTTTCTCAATTCTACCATAAAAATTGAGGGTTTACATGGAAAAGCACAACCACGATGTTGGTTACTGATAACAAATACAACTAAAAAACGTCTAAATTCAATACATACTTTCTTTAGAGAGAATCATAGAATGGCTTAGGTTGGAAGGGACCTCAAAGATCATCTAGTTCCAACCCTCCTGCCATGGGCACGTACGCTTTCCACTATATCAGGTTGCTCAAAGTCTCATCCAACCTGGCCTTGAACACTTACGGAGAGGGGACATCCACAATTTCTCTGGGCAACCTGCTGACACTCTCATAAGGAAGAGTTTCTTCCTTATATCTAATCAAAATCTACCCTCTTTCAGTTTAAAGCCAGTTCTCCTTTTCCTGTCACTACATGCCCTTGTAAAAAGTCCCTCTCCAGCTTTCCTGTAGGCCCCCTTTAAGTACTGGAAGACTGCTATAAGATGACCCCGGAGCCTTCTCTTCTCCATGCTGAAAGACCCCAACTGTCTCAGCCTGTCTTCATAGGAGAGGTACTCCAGCCCTTGAATTATCTTCGTGGCCCTCCTCTGGACTTGCTATGTCTATGTCCTTCTTATCATAGAATCATGGAATGGCATAGGCTGGAAGGGACCTTAGAGATCATCTAATCCAACCTCCCTGTCATGGGCAGGGACGCCTCTCAACTAGATCAGGCTACTCAAGGCTCTGTCCAACTTGGCTTTGAACACCTCCAGGGAGGGCGCATCCACAACTTCTCTGGGCAATTTATTCCAAAGTCTTACCACCCTCGTACTGAAGAATTTCTTCCTGAAATCTAATCCAAATCTGTTCTCCTTTATATTAACCCATTTCCCCTTGTCCTGTCAGTGGACACTTGTAAAAAGTCCCTCCCCAGCCTTCCTGTAAGTTCCCTTCAGGTATTGGAAGGCAGCTACTAGGTCCCCCCCGAAGTCCTCTCTTTTCAAGGCTCAACAATCCCAGCTCCCACAACCTGTCCTCATAGCAGAGGTGCTCCAGCCCCTGGATCATCTTTGTGGCCCTCCTCTGAACATGCTCCAACAGATCTATGTCTCTCTTATGATGGGGACACCAGAACTGGACGCAGTATTCGAGGTGGGGTCTCACAAGAGCAAAGGGGGAGTATCGCCTCTCTTGACCTGCTGACCACGCTTCTCTTGATTCATCCCAGGATGTGGTTGGCCTCCTGGGCCACATGAGCGCACTGTCAGCTCATGTCGAGCTTCTCATCCATAAACACCCCCAAATCCTTCTCTTCAGGGCTACTCTCAACCCACTCTGTGCCCAGTTTGTATTTGTGCTTAGGATTGGCCCGACCCAGGTGAAGGACCTTGCGTTTTGACTTGTTGAAGCTCATGCAGTTTGCACTGGCCCATTTCTCAAGCCTATCAAGGTCCCTCTGGATGGCATCTCTTCCCTCAAGCGAGCCCATGGCGCCACACAGCTTGGTGTCATTGGCAAACTTACTGAGGGTGCACTCAGTGCCGTCATCCGTGTCACTGACAAAGATGTTGAACAGCACTGGACCCAGAACAGACCCCTGAGGGACACTGCTTGACACTGGTCTCCATGTAGACATTGCACCATTGACCACAACTCTTTGAGTGCGACCATCCAGCCAGTTCTTTATCCACTGAGTGGTCCATCTGTCAAATCCGTGTCTGCCCATTTTAGAGACAAGGATGTCATGTGGGACAGTGTCAAACGTCTTGCACAAGTCCAGGAAAATGACATCCATTGCTTTACTCATGTCAACCAGCACTGTAGCTTTGTCGTAGAAAGCCACTAAATTAGTTAGGCACGACTTGCCCCTAGTGAAGCCATGTTGGCTGTCACCAACCACTTGATTATTTTTTATGTGCCTTAGTACAGCTACCAGGAGAATCTGTTCCATGATTTTACCTGGCACAGAGGTAAGGTTGACTGGTTTGTAGTTTCCCGGGTTGTGCTTGGTCCCTTTTTTAAAGATGGGGGCTACGTTCGCTCTTTTCCAATCTGTAGGAACCTCACCAGACTGCCGGGACCTCTCAAATATGATGGCTAGTGGCCTAGCAACTTCAGCCGCCAGTTCCTTCAGGACCCGTGGATGTATCTCATCAGGTCCCATGGACTTGTGCACCTTCAGGTTCTCTAGGTGTTCCCAGACCTGATCTGCTCCTACGCTGAGTGGTTCTTCACTCTCCCAGATCCAGCCAACACCCTCTGTGATTTGGGTTTAGGACATTATGTTTAGGACTTCAGAGCAGAACAATGATGGGAGTCTCATGGGAGCAGAGTAGAGGGGCGGAATCATCTCCCTCGACCTGCTGGCCACGCTTCTTTTGATGCAGTCCAGGATACGGTTGTCTTTCTGGGCTGTAAGAACACATTGCTGGCTCAGGTTGAGCTTCTCATCAATCAACACCCCCAGGTACCTCTCATCAGGGCTGCTCTTAATCCGTTTTGTACTTCTGTTCAGCCTGAACTTGTGCCTGGGGTTGCCCCGACCCACGTGCACGACCTTGCACTTGTCCTTGTTGAAATTCAAGAGGTTCTCACAGGCCCGCCTCTCCAGCCTGTCAAGGTCCCTCTGGATGACATCCCTTCCCACCAGCATGTCAACCAAACCACACAGCTTGACGTTGTCAGCAAACTTGCTGAGGGTGCACTCGATTCCACTTTCCATGTTGCTGACAAAGATGTTAAAAGATATGGTTATTGTTCTCCCCAAAAGGCTATATAATTCTCTCTTGAAACAAATTGAAGCAGTATTACCACTCCATGTTAAGAGATTTTAAATAATAAATCATTTTACCCAAAGGGTTTGGATAATTTCCACATAAAATTGGCCCTTAAAAAATGTCAGAACCATTTACAATGATTAATGAAAAAAGCACTTTTAGCTCTCATAATATTTTACAATGCCAATTGCTTCAGCATGTTTCGATAAATCAGTTATGCAAACGTCTGTCTTTTCAAATACAGAATATTACTGTTTTCATTATCCATTAAAACTATAAGGTAACTTAGAGATAATGAGCTGTTAAAAGAAAGAGAGAAAAAGCATAAAAGATAAAAAAAAAAATATTTTTTTTACTTTTTGATATTATTGAGTGGAAGAATAATGGAAGAACAACAAATATTTTCAAAGTGAAAAGGTGAGCACTTTTCCATATATTTTGTATACAGCACAAGATAAAGTTTCCAATTTCATTGTTTAAATGATCAAGAAATTGTTTTTAAAGGACTGAACCAAGATTATTTTTCTAAAAGCATGTCCCCAAAAGAAAACAATGCTTTAAAAATTATATTTTCTATCTATTTATCTGAAAATACACCACTACGCTTGTGCAAAGCTGTGATTTTAATGGTACTCTTGCAAAAAAATTGCAAGTTTACAAATTTATGTCTGAAGTATTCATGCTTTGTAAGAAACTATTTTTTACTTTGTTTTCAAGTAATACAGGGTTTTTTGACTCACTGCTTGAACCACCTGACTGTGGTGACTCTCAGGATCAGAATATCTCACTAGCTGGGACAGAATTCTCAACTGTTATGGTGAGCCCATGTTTCTATAACAATACATCTCAGGAATCTTTGTTACAGATAATTTTGTATGTTTTAGACAAACTTTTCATCATGGGAAATCATAGGAAAGATTTTTTTTTGTGACCATCTGTCAGCTGCAGAATAGCTTGCTACTTTGCCATCTCTACTATTTCCATACAGATAACGCCTGCAGGGTCTGTAGCCTAGATAAGGGCAAACCACCCACTGGACTCTGTTTCATCTGTGGTAAGACAGCTCAATTGTACGCAGATTTGACCAGGAGATCCCATAAGACTTGTTACTGTGCAGCAGTGTGTGCCTCTTCAGTCTTATCCCTGTATACTCACTTCAGTGAGGCCAGAACACAGTGCCTAGTGGTGACCTCAAAGGCATTCTGTGCCTGGACCTGGCAGTCCTTTCTTGTCTTTCCAGATGTGATTGATACAGACTGCCTGCTCGCTCGTGCTGCTCTCACATGAGCAAATCTCATGTTTTTGCTGTGCATGAGATCCATAAGGCTCTCTGTGCAGATATTAGTACGAATAATGAAGGATTTAGGACCCTGAAACACATTGTGATGCATATTAAAAGTTATGGAGCCTACCTCCTTCCCTAAGTGTAACAACAGATAAGCATAAGATGCAGCTATCGCTTTTTTCACAGAAAGGTGAAATGTTACTTATCCAATAACATATAGCTCACTGGAGGCAGGATCAAAGTTCTTCATGACTAGCTAGGGTGATAAACTTGCTGAAGCATAATATCTTTTAGGCTTTATTATTCAGGATCTCAGCTAGTGGTCAGCAGGGATGTGTGTGTTTGTTTATTTGTTTTAGTTTAACAGTATTTGGCATGTCGCTGAACTTGTATGCCTGTGAACCCCACAGACAGTTTTTGTATGCTCTGTCTCTTATAGTAAATAAAGAAAAGTATAAAGAATTTCAACCAGTCTTCATGTCTATTATACTATGTAGGATGAAAAAGTAGGGAGTGCAACCAGTTTTCATTGTATTCTATGATTTTAATCAAGGTCTCACCATTTTTTTTTCCTAGAATCATAGAATCATAGAATGGTTTGAGTTGGAAGGGACCTCAAAGATCATCTAGTTCCAACCCCCCCTGCCATGGGCAGGGAAACCCTCCGCTACACCAGGTTGCCAAAGGCCTCATCCAACCTGTCCTTGAACACCTCCAGGGATGGGGCAACTACAACTTCTCTGGGCAACCTGTTCTAGTGCCTCACCACCCTCTGAGTGAAAAATTTCTTCCTTATATCCAATCTAAATCTCCCCTCTTTCAGTTTAAAGCCATTTCACCATGTCCTATCACTACACGCCCTTGTAAAAAGTCCCTCTCCTGCTTTCCTGTAGGCTCCCTTTAAGTACGGGAAGGCTGCAATAAGATCACCCCAGAGCCTTCTCTTCTGCAGGCTGAACAGTCCCAACTCCCTCAGCCTGTCTTCATAGCAGAGATGTTTCAGCCCTCGGATCATCTTCGTGGCCCTCCTCTGGACCCGCTCCAGCAGCTCCATGATCTTCTTGAAGGAATACACTCCTGGGGTATTGCTCTGACAAAGCCATACTCTTTCCCTGCCTGATCTAGTAAAGTTGCCCTAAGGATCCATTTGCCCACCCAGGCCACAGTCTTAAAGATCTAAAATGTCTAAAGCACATCTGCCAAAATTACCTCTGGAACAATGCTCTGTTTCACAAATTGGCTCAAACTCCTACCGTCAGATGCATCTCTGCGGATTGATTCTTCCGTTTTTTAGGAATGGGGTAGGTAGTATCCATGGCAGAATACTGTCCCCTGTTACCTTCATTGCTGAGGACTGGTTAGAGACACTGTTTCTGTACTATTTTTCAGGAACTGTATAATACAAAACTACATAACTACAAGATATCCTTTTTTTCAGATTCTTGCGTACTCAACCCTTTCCGCTAACACAGAAATGTTCATTTTTCCTCTATATCCAGACCAATGTCTGCCGTCTCTAGTGACACATGGGAACAAGGTGTCTGACTCTATTCTCTCCCTCTTTCTCAACTGACTCCAGCTACTAGGCTAAAAGCTTGAGACTAGTGGGAGGAGCTGATAAAGACAACCAGAGATTCCTGGCCAGTATTCCTGTCTTTAATTAATATGAGGGTTTGAAATGCTTTTCCTCAGCCAGATTCTGTTGATCTTAATGTATAGATCTGCATGGAGTTAAATGAGGTTATGTGAATTTACATCAATTTGTTCATGTGTTTAAAATGTGCTAAGAAGTAATCTGTAATTAATTCACCTATCCCTCAAGAACATAAATATATTTATGCACACACTAACCATATGCCCTCTTACATGTTTTGTGCTTGTGTGTGTATACATAACTTTAAAAAGTTAAATATGTCCTCACAGCATTCAGAAAATCTATCACCTATGTAAAACCATATTCCATCCAAGTAATACTAATTTGTCACATTTGAAAATGATGGTAGATCCCTCAGAATGAGGAAACAGCTTAACAACAACAGTAGCACTGGGAAACATTACCTTTTTTTTAAATTTTGAAGATGCAGTGAAATACGCTCTCAAGCTTTTCTCCACTGCAGTAAATTTAGAAATTTAATTTTATTCGAGAGGAATCCTCATTAATTATATAGATTTGGGTAAGGAGACATTAAGAAAACCAAAATACTCGTAATAAGATCTGGCAACGTTACACCTTCTCCCTAGAAAGAAGAGTAAATTTCATCTTGCCTCACTTAAGAAATGAATTTCTTTTAGTCTTAGAGTGAAGAAAGACATTTCTTAAAAGCAAAAAACTGAAGATATGGAAACAAGGACAACCTCCTCTCCAGAAAATGAATGCTTAATTTAGTTCTTCATAAAATGATGTTACAGCATGCTAAGTAAAAGCTATGTCTTTTCTAAGCTCTTGAAAGTCTTAAATGGATTAACTTCAGAGAGGACATGTATAGCTGGGAAGTATTTCCATTATGTCTGCTCCTCTGTCTCCATATATGGGAAAAGTACTAAGTTCCTTTTGTATATACCTAGGCATTTATTTCTACTGAGATGCTTATTTGCAAATGTCTGTACTTTCATGTGGTAAATCTCTGCTGCTATTTTTCAACCAAATAATAAAACATTTTCTGCACAAATACAATCAAGTTATTGAACAATAAAGCTAAATATCTAAGTAAGAATGGTAGTATTGGAATAACTGTATTTTGAATTGTCAACTATTGTAAAACAGTTGATAACTATATTTGGAAAGATAAAAAGATCCTCTACAAAGCTTGTTATGAAGAAGAGTTTATGCCTTATTCTATGTGTATTTAACTGAAAAAAATTGAAATATTCAAGTTTAGAGGAAATATTTTAAGATTTGAAGCATCTCTCTGGATAATATTAGAACTAAGAAAGTCATCAGAGGTAGGAATTCAACTCTTGCTTGTGGAGCTTAATACCTTATTATACAAAATGGATGAAAAAAAGTAATACTTTACAAATGTTCTGAGATTCCCCATTACAAGACCAATGCTCATTAACAGATTGCAAATTCACATGTTGATAGCCAGTAATAATATCGTACAAAGCCAACAACATATTGAGAGTATCTGATATTTTCAAAGAGAGTATCTTTGAAAAAAGTGTTGCTACTTCCTTCAGTAAAATGATAGAAATATAGAAAATAAAAGATGTGAAAAGAAAGTAATATTCTACTGGTTTTTTCCTTCCAGCTGCAACAAGACCATATGATTTCAAACCCTCAAGCCTTCACCTTGTACCCTGACAGTAATCAAACAATAGCTCTTCACAAAGACAGCCACAGAACATCTCCAGGCTCTTTCCACCTTAAAACTTCAGCAACACCTTCACCTTCTAGAGCTATCTGTCAAACACTACCTTCGGTTACAAATATTATTAAATTTAACATGAATGTACTTAAATTCACTTGAAAAGTAGTCAAAGTTGTTTGCACTATATGCTTCATCACATATCAATGTTTTTAAAACATGAATCTGTGTCAACTTTGCCTTCAGAGGACACTACGTCATCAGGTTTTGTATTTGTGTTACTTTTTGATATTTGGTTTTACTATGAAAATGAAAACTGCATGAAATTCTGAAATATCCACTAGTGTGACAATATAAGAATGGAAAGAAATGTATAAATCTTTCTTTTTACTTCTTCTCATTCTTTGCAAGACTTAGTTTATTTTTTCCAATTTTATAATTCGATATTCAGATTAAATTAATTAGGTATAAACTCAGAACATCTGTAAAGCATAATCTATCTTTGAATAAATATTTCATATTGCTGTATTTATTGCTGAATCTATTTTATCAGGTACGAAACTCAGGGTACTATTAGATAAATCGGTTATACTGCTTCTATAACAAAATATAGCAGTTGCACTACTCTGAAATTTGTATAAATTAATAAACAATACAAAATTACTCAATTTATGATCCATTCATTATCTTATTTTTACAATAACCTTACATACAAACCAGTTTAAATATTCCTCTCCACAAATGAAGTGTGAGGTTTTAATATGGAAAATTCCAAACGTTTTCTCCCTGGTTGAGTTTACTGCTTCCATCTCACAACATGTTTTGAGTTTCCTTTGCACTTACAAATATAAGAGTTTACTGTTGGACCCTTCACTGAACAATCTGTTTCCTTTCAAAATTGCTGCAGATCAGATTTAGAAGAACAGATACATTAAAATAAACCACCCAAAACTCTATGAGAGACACACACGTGCACACACACACACACATTCTTATAACATCTGTGCCCAACACTGTATGAGTACATTGCTCTGGTATGTGGTCAAACCGACCGACTTAGAGTGAAGTTAAGCATTAAGAAAATCTCTTCCTTTTGTAGTTTCTGATTTTTTTTCCTTAAGTAGGCAGCTTTTCCCAAACATGATTTCTCAGAGTTTTTAACTGAATAACTAAAAATATGAGGATGCTCTTGTCTGTATTATCAGGCTACATCAGTTTATCACTGGTTGGTTTGTTTGTTTAAGAAACATTTTTTTCTCCCACATTTACATTAGTAGAAGGAACTGCTCTGTGAATTCTTGGACGTTAGCCAGGCTCAGGGAGTTTTCTCCCGGTTTCTTGTATCTGAGTTAGTTGGTTGTTAAGGTGTGATCAGAGATGATGCCTGCACCCTGCCCTGGGGGCATGCGATGTTTCACTAGAAAGGAATCCAGCCAATCACCAAAGGCATTACTTGTGCTTTGGATCAAATAACTATTTTGAGCATTTTCTGCTCTACTTCCCCCACAAATTAATCATCCTCTTTACAAGTGGAAATTGATAGTATACCAAGCAAAACCTTTCCATAAGCTTGTTAGAACATTTGATAGATTTTTTTATAAGTGCACAAAGATTAATGATAAAAGTGCATGTCAAGCTGAACTTTCCTTTAAAACAAGTTTATTGTACTTTAAGATTTAAAGAAACATAAAATTCCTTTTTTTTATCTTTAACTTGTAAAATAATGTAGGTCTGCTTCTTCTAACTCTCTAGAGATTTTTTTTTCCTCACAAAAAAATCCTTCACAAAATTACACGTAGATAGGCCACCGTGGAGCCTGATTCATTAGAGAGAAAAAGTATTCACATCTCTTGTTTGTTATGACTTCACCAAACTTTTAGTAAGAATAAAATAACTTATTTTTTGCATAATAATATAGATGTTTAATGAAGCAAGGCTGAGGTCACAGCTTTCAAACGCCTTTCTTTAAGTCTTCACATTGGAATACAGAATAATCCTGACTGTTAATTTCCTATATCATGAAAGATTTGGGGATTTATCTATCCTTAGTACTTAGATAAACCGAACGGGAAAACTATTAAGGAATTTTGCATTCTGCAAACGCCAAACACACAAAGACATCAAAGTCAGTGCTGCAGGCAATAAGCAACCTACAAAACAATCAAATTTCAGGCCAATTCTCATGCTTATTGGCTTTTTCATAGAACTATTTCTGTTTAAACAATACCTTGTTTAAACATTTGTAATTGTAATCTGGCAATTGTTACTTAAAACCACATGCTTTTCCTACGTACTATAGAGAGAGCCTAAATAATTCTTTCAGTATTTCATATTTCTTTACAAAGGCCAGATGCCTATAACTTAAGTTCCTCATTACATCCAGTCCTTCTGTGTTGTTACTTCTCTTCTGTCAGATAGGGGATTATAACTGGTGATGAGGTGATGAGAAATAAATAAATTATATCAAGCACTGATATTAACAGAGTAGGATAAGAGAAATATCTAATTTTGCCGAATTCTAATTTTGATTGACCTTTAATGTTAGAATGCAAACAATAATATACCAAAAAAAAAGTGAAGTTTGTGTCAATTTTTCTACATGAAAGGGTGTCTTAATGCGTGGACTTTATTTTCTGTGTAACCACATGGAAATCTTTTTCAGTGTGACAAAGTACCTCTTTTAGCTGTTTTCTGCAAAATCAGTCTCCCATGGTGAGTTTCAGCTTTTGGCACTACTGTAATGCAGATTTAAACAAAGAGTACATGCAGAGTCAGGGTTAGGAAGGGGATGGGGATGGGAGGTGGGGGAAGAGCATAAAAGAGGTGGTCCCAGAGCTACTTGAAAGCTCTGCAGATCACAGTATTGCTGCTTTTGCTCAGAAAAAAAAAAAAAAAACAAAACCTCTGGACATACAATTGAATTAATTGTAGACAGGAGTAACAGTTTCCTATTCACAAGCAATAAGAGTTCAGAAGAACATTTTATGAAATTTAAATGCAGAATACTGTGCCTGTCACTGTGGGTGACTTAACTGGCAAGTATTCTCTTTTCATAATTTTTGTTGCTGACAAAAGTAGCAAAGTCTTCTGTCTTAATTTTTTATTGCTCTCTCTAGTCCCGTAAGGTAATAGCACACAACTTCTGAGATAGACATACTAGAGAAAAGAAAAAAAAGATTGCAACTTTTACATCGTTCTTCTTTTTCTCTCAGCTCTCCTTTCAGAGATCCTTATGTAGACTTCGTTTCTACTTTCTCCAGAGTAGTGAGTTCAGTGTAAACAGAAGGACAAATTGATAATCCATCTTCTGCCCTAAACTCTCATCTCTCAGCATCTGATAGTTCTAGCAGTAGTTTGCCTCGATTTTATGTCTTTTTCTGTGAAAATATCTGAAGGGTTTCCAAGCAAGTAATGCTGCAGGTAGAAGTGCTGGGGAAAATGCAGCCAGTATCCCACAACTGTTATAGTTAGGCCCGTACTCCTGGGCACAGACTGGCTCCCAGGACCTTGGAGTGAAAATTCATCCCTAGTCTGATTTTGTCTTGTATAGTACTTTTTGTGCATGTACAGGAAGACTACCATAATTCATGGTAGGCCTACAGTTTATGTGCCAACACAGTTCTGCATCTATTAATCTTGTCTTTAGCATTTTGTGGACAGAATATTTCCTACGTTGGTCTTCCTACCCAGTTCTGTCTGTAAACTTGTTAGACTATGCATAGGTGTGATCTCAGAATCTATTATAGTTATTCAGGTCAGATTTTGTGCACTGGCTTGGAGGGTTTTGCTGACAACATCTGGAAATAATGCACACAGTCAGCAGCTACTGTCATATAGCTGACTTACTTATATGCTGATACACTCACCCATGAGTCGGTAAAAGCAAGGGGGACTGAAGTATGTGATCCTCCTTATATGTCAAAGATAATGTTTCTTAAATTAATCCAAGTTTCAAAAAGTGAATGATAAAAAACTTGTCTAACTATGGTAGTTTTAAGTTAATATTAAGAATGTTTTGAAGTGGAGTGAATGAATGGGTGACCTCAGAATTTCATCCTGAATTCTTCATAAGCATATACCCTTCTACTACTACTATTAGCTTTATGAATAGTGTATATTTTCTGTTGATTACATAAGGAGTTTGCTATATACTTACATGTAGCAACGATCTGTCTTTAAACACTGGTCCTAGTTTGTAGTACTATAATGTCCCCCTTAGCAACTGCAATTTTTCATGCACAGTCATTTCAGTTTCTTGAGTAAATTAACAGGGGAAAGTGTATCTGTTTTTTGTTCTAAACCTTGTGGTGCTCTCTTTTCTAAATTATCTCTGTATAAGAAGTAAAGATAAATAAACACATTACTAAAACACTGAATTTTTTTTAAAAAAAAAACAATCAGAAAGTTTAAGGAAAAGTAGGATGAGGTTCGTAAGTAGGAACTGGACTTTATATATCAGAACATTGTTACTTCCAAATTTTAAGCATCTATTAAGCTCACACAATTCACAGGCTTGAATTAGACAGAAAATTGAGTATAAACAGATACACTGGATTGAAAGAATGAGCATGCTGACCAAGGAGACGTATAAGTTTGACAAGTGTAAAACAAAGTGTATTTCAATAATCAAACATTAGTGAACTTCATTTTTTTTCCCATTCAGGTAGCCTTCTACCAAAGGGGGAAATAGTCCTTTTATCTGCTCCTTCGGCTACGTTAATTTAAGTAGGATGTCTCTTGCCATGGACCACTAGACTACATAGTCAAGTCTACTATCTCATTAGTAAACTAAGATTGTCAGGGCCTGTTTAAAAACTTCACATCCTCATTCTTGTTCTATTAATCAATTTCCTGATTAAACTGGTTCTTTAAGAGGTACATACTTTCCAAAAACAGGGGTAGGACATTCCCACTGTGGAGCTGAATTTTAAAGCCAGCAAGTTGCTGTCAGAAAGGAGAATTACCTCTGCCTTCATTTGCTGCTATGCAGTGCTAGCTTCGTGTGTTTAATGTTCGCAGACAGTACCAAGCAGGAAGTGCCTTATATATATTAAAAAAAACCTCGGAAATGTTAGTAATACCCTTAGTTCATGAACTGTAAACTAATGTTTACGCATAACGATCGTTATTGTTATGATTAAGGGAGTTCTGTTTCTATCTAGAGGCAAGACTACTGACTAGATGCATTAAGTAGGATGTAACAAGATATGGAATTTGTTCTCTACCTTCTAAAGTATTTTTATTAATTTTTTACATCTGGTAGAAGTTTACAAACCATCTAACTTAGAAGAACCAGAATCTCAGTATGCCTTTTTCTCTCCAAACTTCTCTGATCGTTAGACTAGTGTGGTGTGAATGCTTCTACAGAGACATCAGAGAATCTGTGGAGTAGTCAAGGCTAGGAGACATATCAGCTTTTCAGCCTGGTGAAAGGGTAAAGTGGTGCTTGTGCTTTGCGTTGAATTTCTCCATTATATTAACTTCTTTATACTAAGAAGACTTTGCGTTAATCAGCTTTTCTCAGGCTGAGGCATTACATTTCATAGCTGTAAGGACACACAGCTAATGAATCCTAATTCACAATAGAACTTAGATAAGAAGATGTTTATTTGCCTTCTAAGGCACCGGTACCTCTGGGCATGTGATGTAGCAAAACTACAGACACCAAAGTATATATCCTAGAGAAATTAGGTGTTGTCTTGGTTGTCCAAGTAGTCTGGTTATTTTTCATCACTGTCACTCTTTGTCACTTATGTAGTATTTTGATTCTCAATCCCTTATTTCTATCCCTCAATTTATAATATACAAAATATAAATCAATAAACTATTCTGATCCTTCAGGAATTTAGTGAATATGTATAGATATGGATATTTAGATATATATGTTTCTTTGCTAGTAGTTAACACCGTGTTAGATTAGCAGCTTGGTAGATGTGAATTATGTTTAGCTTTGAATTTTGTGACAACCATGCAGTTCTGAAATTCTTGGCAATTTATCAATATATTTAGCTGGCAATAGAAGAAGATTCAGTGGAAATCTGCTTTTCATTATTTTTTAATTCCTGTTTGTTGGTTTGTACTTGCAGATATACACCATATGTGTAGCATATATCTAAGATTCTTTATGTGATGTACTGCAGCTAAAAATACTTTTTAATTTCAAATATTGAAATTCAATTGTGATCAAAAAGTTGGGGGAGGGGAACAGAACTTTGATTGAAATTTAGCTGACTTTGACCTTTTGTACACATTTTTCTCACAAAATCCCACTGCTTTTGCTAAGCCAATATTATGTACCTGTGAATGAACATAATTGACAGTTCTGGGCTACATACAAACAGAATTCTCAGCTAAATTTTTACTGCAACACTGGTAACAATACATAAACTGAAAAAGTTGACTTTGATTCCTCGACCTCATGGTGAGTTTGCAAGCCTGGTGTTTAGTGATAAAAGATTTTGCTCTTAAACTGAAAAAAAAACATTAGAAATACAACACATAAAACCCTAAGATGACACGTTTAGGCATTTTTCAGGAATATAACAATTTAAACCTTGTTTCTCTAAAAATTTAATCTTCATTCTTAACATGTGCATCCTCTGTTTTCATTCTTTGGTTTGTTTTAAATAAAGCAACCTGCGATAGCTATAGCTGTTTTCATAGTCCTTATAAGTAGCTCTCCCCGCACTTTCACTGGTGATAATTTGATTCTATAAAGCATTTCTGTTTTCTGAGTAAGCTTCGTTTTACAGAATAGTCTCTAATATTTTGTCTTTGTCTCACTTTCCTTCAAGCTATCCAAGCTATTTTTCCTTCCTGTCATTCTTTGGTAGTGCACTGATCTTGGCTGAAACTATTTCAAGCTATTCTTCATTGAGGTCATATAATTAGTCACTTCTTTACTTTCATTAGTTATTTCTTCACTCTTTAGTCAGATCCTTTTGAAGAATTATTTCTAGCCTGTGTAAGAGCTGATATTGCTCAATGGATCTGCAGCACAAGGAAGACAGGATTACAATCTGACAGGCTGAAATGATGTAACTCCTGCTTTTGCCAAGTGGAAGCGGAGTATTGTCTTACTGGCAGCAGACCCAGTGTCCCCAGAAAGGTCAGTTTCTTGTGGAGTGTTTTCTCAGGATGTGGTAGCACATTTTACTATACAAAACAGATAGGGCTCTCTTAAATGTTGTTATTCCTTAAGGAATACTTTTACACAAGCATCAGTGATGCTGATGTTCTGCCTGTATAATCTTTGCCGGTTTTTCTGTGCCTTCTTGGACAGTTTGCTGCATCTGGTGGAGGATTCTTTGCCTTTGTCAGCACTGGGGGAACACAGACAATTTCCTTGTTGGCCTGCAGCATCAGACTCCCACTTGTTTATTTTCTCTGATGCTGTCAGTCTTGAATTCTTTGCAGGGCAGTCCAGTTTCAGCAAGGAGAATAATGAATGCGTGTTTCTTCTCCTTCTTCTTT
The DNA here is from genome assembly GCF_009769465.1 of Tauraco erythrolophus. Taxonomy (NCBI): domain Eukaryota; kingdom Metazoa; phylum Chordata; class Aves; order Musophagiformes; family Musophagidae; genus Tauraco; species Tauraco erythrolophus. Next base: position 83,715,423 of record NC_141465.1, on the reverse strand, counting down.
CCTCTAATCTAGCCTACTCCATAGCGTGTTAATGAGGGCAAGCTCTGGGAAGTGAGAACAGAAGGATGCAATACCCCGAGGGTGAGGAAAACCTTATACAAAGTCTCCAGCTCCCTAAGTGGTCTAATCACTAGGGTCATTCAAACTGCAGCTCTGTTACTGGACTTGAAGTTGATGCTGAAGACCAAAACAAGTGAGATTTCAGCCAGTGTGTCTGCCAGTGGCCCAGCCACCCCTAGTGTGGTAAAGGAACTCTTCTAAAACCCCTCTAAGTTTCCTCATTTTCAAAGCCTGCTGGTGTTCATTCTTAAAACCAGAGGTTTAGATTTCCAGTGTTCCAATAATTTGTGACAACACCTAAAGGCTCTCTCTAAGATTAACCTCAATATTTTGAATGATGATGCCTAAAATTTTTCTCTAAATCTCACGTGTAGTATGTCAGCTACACCTTAGATCACAAAAGAAAACAAATCTTAATCCATTTCCTGTTCCTTTATTGCACAATACTCCACATGGTTTAGTGCAATTTAAAAGAGATCTGTATAGAGGCAGCTGATGTTGGAGCACAGAATTTCTGTTCAGGAGTAGATTTATGTGGAGAACTTACAGATATTTTATACTAGCTAGAAAAGTTGAGATCACATACTCATGTGTTTAACATGTGACTGGTTATCAGGAGCCACTATGTCACAGGTGTGGAACATCACTGAGTTTTTGGAGGCTGCACTTCTAGTTACTTACTGGAAGGGACTGAGAGGAGACTGGTGGTGGATCTCCTACGAAAGGTAACACTAACAATTGATACCTGCATACTCTGGTACTGCTCTACAATGAATGCAAACAAAAGAGTGAAGGTGAAAAACAAGCAATAAAAAATGTGCTGATGCTAGTTTCAAAGAGGTAATTTGTATGTGAAAATGATTTTTCACAGCAGCAGAGTAACCAAGTATGTCTACTGTGCCAGGGTTAAAGAGGGTGTTTCCATTGGGACTGAACTGTGTGTTTTGCCGGAGGGAGAGGATTTTGCACAGAAGAATTACTATTAGAGCAGTCAGGGGCTTAAAAAAAAGAAAAGAAAAAAAAAAGCTAGTAAATATAGAGGCTTGAATTTCTCAGCAATTTCATGTTGCCACCTACTTGCTCCCTGCACCGATTCCATCTTATCACCTGTCGCTGCTTCTGATAAGTCCTGCTGGGTGCTGAGCCCAGAGCTATTATTAAGACCTCAGCAGGTAGAGAAATTTTTATGTTTTTTTTTAAGCTAATGTTAATTTAGTATTGTACTCTCTGTCATACTGCTCACCTTCTGATGGTTACTCCAGGTACATTCTCTGAAGAGAGGGGATTCTCAGCTTGGAAATAGTGGTATGGGTTTATAGTGCAATGACTGATAACAGTAAGGACATGAAGACGACTGACAAATTGTTAAAGAACCCAAAGAGGGAGAGTGAAAACCTAGGGAAGAACTCCTGTGGGAGGAGAGGGAGGGAGGTTGCAGAGGCATAATATTGTGATCTTTTGCCTTACTGTTTTATTAAAATATCTCTGGTTTTTACTCCAAGAAGACTTGAAAAGGGAAAGATCCCCTTTTACTATGGGTTTTCCTAGAAGCCTTTTTCCCCAAAAGACTGCCTGCTTGAATATGGAATTACTGACTACATCCCTCTCTTCGAAAATACGGTGATGCAACAGTGGTAAGGATGTGAATGGCTTTGTGACACCTCATGTTTTATTTTTAACATAACTTGTTACTGATTTCTTTCATACAGAAGTGACATGAAAGTGTCAGAAAACAAAGTTTCTCTTTTCTTTAAATGTGCCTTTCCTAGATCTGAAATTATTTAATTTTTTATTTATTTGTGTATTTGCTTTCTTTAAATATTTTTTTTTACAGGCTTAAATGACTATAAGTGAATAAAATGTTACGTCTGCATGCTGCAATCAAAACTGCTTTCAGCATTTCTCTGTGAAGGGAACTGTGCTCTGTATGAAGTCTGGATAGCTAATGCTCAATCACCAGCTTAAAAAAAATGTTGCAGTCATGTAAAACAGAAAAGTAATTACTGCGCACAGATTCATAAATCTCCTAATTATTTTTAATGAGGATTTTCAGGTAGTAGCCTTTTAATGTCAGGCAAGAGTTTGGACATCATCTGTTTATAGTAAACAAAAAAAGAATTGTGTGTGAAATTTCTGATTGTCTCTGCTCCAGTTTACGAACAGGAACCCTTATCTCGACTAATATTTTACGTTTGGAAGCTGCAACTTAACTGTTAAACTAGAGTAAAGCTTAATGCAGCTTGTGAATTAGACAAGCAGACTGATAAAAATATAACTTGGATTCGCATGATGATTAGAGCGGACTCATGATACGGTATCAAAAATACTAACTGTACTTTTGGAAGAGATAATTCCTAGATTAAAACAAAGATCTATTCTGAAATAATGTAGAGTAATAAAGTGGAACAGCATTCTAGAGCGACAATGCTGTTTATCTTCTTCTGTCTGACTTTGAACATTAAACTGATCTTTGCACCACACAAATGCCATCCATACTCTATTATGTGTCTCTATCTCTTTATTACGCTACATGATGCAGGTAGTAAGACTGGGTTCTCAGCTGGTGTAAATTAGCAGAGCTGCTTGAACCCATAGATCTTTTCAATGACTGGACTGAAAAAAGAAGGAGAATCCTTTCGTTAAAGATCAATCATTTCTAATTCTAAGAAGCACCACAAGTCATTACCTTCGGGAGATAAATTACCAACTTAACAGAGATTGATGCCAAGGTGCCTTACCAGTTCATGCTTATTCAGCTAACTTTGTTCCACCTGACTATGCCTCAGATACTCTAGATAATCCTTGCTTATAAATTTTAATATCTGACAGTATTTCTGAATTGCTATATATTCTTGCACTTTCTTTATTGTCATTGTTCCTTAGCTAAATTATACGTACCCGACTTTTTTAATTTTTCCTGAAGTTTGTCACCCATTTTTCCATCTCTATAGTTTCCCAAGTCTTCCCAAATCTCTTTAGAATTAAGGTCTACATGTTACAATTTTCTGATTACGAGGTAACAAAATTTAATACTCCAGACGTGATCACACTAGAGATTTGTAATGAAGGCTGTATCTTTCCCTTGTTAGAATAAACTTCTCATGTAGATACAACTCAGAAATTCTTTGTGCTTTCTTGTCATAAAAATACTGCTAATATTTTATGTCCCTTTCATTGTAAAGGGCTTTCTAAGGAGGATCTATCACTGAACAAACACGGCTGCAGGAAAGAGATAGCACTGTAATCACAGCCAGAAATATTTCAATTAGCTGCATAGACTGTTCTGTCACTCTACTAAACAAATGAGAGGTTGAATGGGGAAACTTGTTAAGAGGGAACATACTTAGTAGATTTTTATTGGTTTTAGTTGTTATTTTCAGTAATATTTCAAAGTGATATTGTTGTTTTACAGTTTGCATTGGAAATAGTATGGCTTCTGAGAGCCATACTATTTGCACAAGGTACTGTTTGTACCTTATCATTGGAAATGTTATAGTAGAATTACTAATGCAACATCTGCAACATCTTTTCTATTTTGCAACATACTTTGACTACTTCTGCCCTGTCCACTTCATTACACTTTCCTATAAATTGGCATAACAAAACCGTATACTAGAGGTCACCAGAGCCATGACCTTTGCTCCACACTTCCATTTTCTCCCTTCTCTGCTTCCTCTCACACCACAGGCAGTAAATAGTTTAAACAGGGAGAAGCTTTAAAGGTCGGTGTTCTGCAAGTGCCCGAGGCAGGGCTGGAAAGTCCCTGACACTTTTGGGTTATGACCTTGTCATAAATTCTCAGGTACCACTCTCTGCTTTAGCAGAATCTATTTGAGTTATGTCAAAAAATCCGAGATAACTGATTCATGATTAAGGTTGACTTCACAAAGTCATAGGCTTCTCTAGTTACTGATTATACTCTATTTGCACGCTATTAAAACCATGGTTTAGCTGCTGGCTGACAGCCCTGGTACTGAACGGTAAATCAGAAAATGAATGCTAGTTTAACGATATCATTAGCACCTCAATGGTGTATGAAAGATTCTGACCTATGATGTGACCTCCTAATACCAAAATAAAGATGTAATGTGGAATAAAAGCAGTCTGCATTTGTAAGTGAAGCTGCAGGAAGACAATACTGTGTAAACGCACTGCCCTTCTTATAACCCTTCTAGTAAGTTTCCTGAAGGTATAATAAATGTAGATACAACTTGGAGCAACCTAAATGTTACCCCACATGGTACTGAGCTGGCTTTTCAAGCACAGCAGAAATGTAATAGCAGCTGAAAATTACATTGTCCTGTTCTGTGTATCTATGAAGTAATTCCTGAGAATCTGGGTAATAATATACGAAACAAAATTTTGAAGAAATATAGCACAGTCTATGGTTCAAGTAATTTCTGTTCTTTTTTTCTGACACACTTTTTTTCTTTCCTAAGTGAAAATTTGCAGATCACTAAATTTTGCTTTTTTTTTTCCTTCAGTACAACAAACCAAAATTATACACTGCTTCTTTATGATAAAATCACTCTTCAGAAACATTTAGTATTTCCAAATCTAAATCCAGTCCAAAGATGTTTCAATCAGACCATATATTTAAATCTCAGTCTTATCATCTGTCTCTGGCTTACTGTCTGGGCAAAGCACACATGACAGATCGAGCACAGCTGATAATGATTTAATCTCTTTAATTTTTGTCACCTGGATTAGCTCCCTTGTCAACATCTCCTCTGAGTTAATTCTTAAAACAAATTTGAATGGGAGTCTACTCTTGTCACACTTTTCTAGTTTTGTTTGTTTCACTGACTTGAAAGTTATTGTATCAAATATGTGGCAAGGAAGCCTTACCTCATTTGTCTGAATATCCTTGATAAAAATGATCTTTTCTTAGTTTTCTAGTTTTGGTTGTTTCTCAATTACTTAACACGAGCAAATCTAAAGCTTTCTTCCATAAGGAAAAAAAAGATAGTGACTGTAATCATAATTTTACTAGTGTATTCATTTTTCAATTTAAAATTATACTTTTTTTTCCATGCCTAAGTCTAGAGGATAGACAACGTTTTTTGTGTCATTTTTTATTCAATATTTTATATCTTCATTAGGATTATTTTCTGAGATATGCTTTTTCCATTTGGTATTATCTGCATTCTTCCCTTTGAGATATATAACTTGACCTTAGGCCATAGTAAAATTAATCTTTTCTGATCATGCATATTCTGCTGTGAGAAGCAGACTTTTTAATCTCACAAACCTATTTCTTTAATATATCTTTCACAGCAACCACCTGCAAATTTCACCAGTAATTGTTTTTGTTATGAATCAACGACAAAAAGTTTAAACTTTGGAAGCAGTTTAAGAACTGTAGATAGTGTGACATCACTTATTGAAAGAAGATAGTATGTTAACAATTTGTATCTATATAAAGCCTGATGCATAATGCATCCCACATAATATGTGCTGCGATAAACTTATTCATCTGGTATCAGATCACTAATCTAAATCATTCTCTTAAACTTCTACTTTTAAATATTTGAATAAATATATCATTCAGTTGCTTCTACCAAACAAAATAATATCTTGACAAAAAGAAGTACAGAAAATAGAGAAAACTAAGTCTTGCATCAGCTCTGCCATTATTTTGGGAGCAGTGTTGGAACTGTAATGGCCTAACTAACCTCATTTATGAGTTTTTAACAACTTAACTCACTCTATTCATGGCTTTTAGATATTGGCACCATACTGGTTTTCTCCCAGGCAACTGTAATTTCATCAGTTCCAGACACTTAGTGAAAATTGACCTTTATCTTCCAAAGCTTCCAGCAGCTAGCTCTTTTAAAATTGTTTAAAGCACATTTTCTAGATCTGATAACATTAAGATTCTAACATTAATAGATGCCCTTTATTGGCCTCTTAATTATGATGAAGTAGGAAAATTTTTATCACATGATGTGAAGGTCATATGGCTTTTTCCCCCTAAGCAGCTAATAGGATGTTCATATTTTATATATGTGGATATATAATATGGATATATATGTGGACACATAAATATAGTATATAATTTACAGCTAAAGGTGCATCACATTTTTACCAATGTCTTTGTTACTCATCAATTCTTCTTTTTTGTGCTTCCTCCCTACATTTTCACTTCCCTCATTAATATTCTGAAATTATTTCTAACAGTGAATCAAAGTGATCAATTGCTTTTTTTTTTTTTCAATTTTCTATATGCATTTGTAAGGGTATGTGTATGTGCATGTATATGTATGTGTGGTATTTTATATATATGCATGTACATATATTTTTGTATAAATATACTTAACGTGCACTTAATGTTATCACAAATCAAATAGTAGCCTATCAGTCCCTCAAAATGTTCATAGTAGTAGCTAAAATGTGCTTTTTAATATAAAACATAGTTTTTTTATCGATATCTATTCTTCCAATTCTCTCTAAGTGTTAACAGCATGAGATTGAAAGTTCTAAAAAAATTTTTTTTACATCTTATGAAGGATTAAAGAGTCTGGTTACATTGATCTCTTGCATGATTTTATGGCTTGTGAGGTACACTTCACACTTTTTCTTCGACTGCTAATCCATAAACAATTAAGATCATTATTCAATTGTCTTTGACTCAGAGAAAGGTAATGTATTTTTCATATATATTATTATTTTCCCTTGTTCATGTCATCTTCCTAATAGTTTATAATCTTCTTTTCATTAATATTTGAGCGACACTATTATTTCTGCACCTTTTGAGTAATACTACTAAGATATTTATTCTCATAAACCTAAGGATCGTAGTGGGTAAGTGACTAAATTTTTTCTTTTCTTCATTGCTTGTTCTTGTGCCTTGATTTCTCTAGTTCTACATGTGTGGTCGCTTGTTTCTACCTTCTTCTATTCTCCTCTTTTGTTGAGGAATTCCTCTGTATGCATGGATATTCATCACATCAGACACACATCAGAGCTGCTACAGGGTAAAACAGGATTGATCTAGAAATCGTCTTTGGTGAACATAGCAATTACATTCTAGTAAGCATGTAAGAGTAAACACCACATGAACAGAAGGAAGGTCTCTGTATGTGTGCTTGCTAGAAATTATGATGATGCTAGAGCAAGGATTACCAACATCTGTTATCTCCTCCCCAGTGATGCTGAGGAAATCACACACTGCAGGTTGTACAAGGCTGGCTGTATAAACAAGGAAAGTGAGAGACCTCTGACCAACATTGGATTGAGTTGTCTGAAGAGGGGCTTCACTGCATCAAAATGATCTGTCTGGACTTGATTGGTGTGTGTGGGGGCAGCTGCCTGCTAGTGGTTCAGCCACCAACCCCAGGGACTCATCCAGACAGCCTGCCAGCTGGAAAAGAGCAGGGGCCAGGCACTGCTGGGGGATTTGTTCTGCTCTACACACTGAATCAAAGCTGCAAAGGCACCATGTGAATCAGGAGCTTCTGCGAGGCTGCATTCTCCAGGCCAGCCAAGCATCCAGGAGAAGTATGAGTTTGGCTGGGTATCTGCATGGTTGAGTGTTTTCTGCTGACTGTTGCACAGTTGTGCTCTTTACCTCAGACAACTGCTTTCAATAAAACTAAATGGAGAGTTGCTTGTATCCCACTAGTCACTTCCTCGGATATCAAAATTTGACTGAACGTTTTTGTTTCATGGCTGTTTTCAGATTAAATGGATGATATCTTATGAATTTCTGATTTTTTACTCTTATTATAAAGTAAGTCTGGAATAATTACATAAGAACTAAATTACATGTACATAGTATATTGCAATTAAGCTGACCCTGTCTATATCCTTAAACACCATAAAAGGGTACAGGAGCTTGAGTGGGAACAGTTTTCCCTCTGTATCATCTTGCTACCTAAGGCAGTAGAAAGGAATTCAAGCTTAACTTGATTCTTCTCTTTCTTATTTAAAGACTAACTTGAAGAACTACATGTCTTACTGTTTTTATCAGAACTGGATGCCTAAAGCTATTTGTTCTATAAAGCACTGAACACATGTATAAAGTGTTTTGCACCATGACTACTGCTACCACAATGGTGTAGGGGGTTAAAACATGACTCATAATGCAAAGTTCAAAGGTCCCATCCAGCCAACATTCCTCTGACTCCTATCATAATTGCTGCCAGAAATAGTCTTAGCTAGATGTTAGATAGCATTAACCACTGGCTACAGATGGAATTCAGGCCAGATGAACCACAGCTAGCATGTAACTTTCTCCTATTTCAGTTATTAAGATGCAATATGGTATTAGATTATGGACTTATGGACGTCTGGATACCTGCAGATATCATGGTACACATCCATATCACAGTTTTTGTTCAGGTCAAAGCATAATGTGGAGGGGTCTCAGAACACATGAAAATAATTCCATTTAGACGACAGTGAGCTAGAAGATTTTCCCAAGAGTATATTTAATGAACATCAGTTGCAAATGGGCGTTCAGTCTACAGAATCAGACTAACTTGTGTGAAGTTTCAAAAAAAAAAAAGAAAAAAAAAGTATGACACGACATTTTTACACTATGTCAAGTAAGGTTTTTAGTATCAATTCCTTGCCACAGATCCATTTATTTTAGACCCCAAAATATATTGACATAGCCATAGCCATAAAGTACTCTGTTTCTCACATGGGCAAATTAGCTTCCTCACATATATGTGCCCGCACCTCTTGTGTACGAGGCAGATTGTTGTTGATGATTTCTAAACCAGTATATACAACCAGGTCCCTTTTAAGGCCTGAGATGTACTTTAATATGAGACCTGAGATGATGATGTCCCCCTAAATTTCCTTCTTGCTTTTGAGAGATTATATTCTCTGGATGTGAACAAAACTGAAGGATACTGCTAACAGATTCATCTTTCATACGCTTACCTGAGAATATGGGAAAAACATTAGAGCATATACATACTCCTGACACTTTAATCAAAGCCTGCATGCATTGTTTACATATGTTTCTTCTCTGTCTCCCTCCTGGTTACAACACCTTGAACAAGAATTACTGAGGGGTAAGTTCTTTTCATAAATTCAACATATGACCCTATAGAAAGGTAACTGTATGCTTGACTATAGATTGCCTATTTACTCTTCTTCATGGTCTGTCTGGCAAGGTTAATTACAGGAAATCAGGGGAAAACTTTTTGCTTTTCATACACAAATGAGGATAAAATGTACACATAGTCCTCATATTACAGTCATTGGACACATTTGACCCCCTTAGCCTGGTCCTACACAATGTCATCAAATGCACAGACAAGTACAGCAAAGGCAGAATCTGAAACTTTAGAACAACTAACACTTCTCTGATCTACTGAATCAAAACCACAGGCCTACTTAATGAGGTTTGCCTCACACATCCAAATTCCTCCTCTTCAGCTCATAGTAGATTCCTAGGAGAAAAGGAAGGCTACTCATTACATGGAATCGCTGTGTCAACATTAAGCGATTCAGATTCATCCTGGCAAATCTTGTATTTGGCAACATCTGTCACAATTATCACTTTGACCACTCATATTGGTTGCTAAAGAAATGATTATATCAGTAATTTTAAAACTTTATGTTCTGTTACTATCTTTCTCATAAGATTTCTGTGAAGCACTGCTCTTCAGGGTATATGTATTTATTTCTATGATTCGAATGTAATAATGTTAGGGGAAAAGATAAAAAAGAAATATGACTTAAATCTCATGAATAGGAGTATGTCACAGATTCTTCTAAACCACCTACGGTTTTCCAGGAAGGAATAAAATTGTATCTAGTATGACTTTGAAGGTAGATAAGAGTTCTGACTTTATGAAAACACCTCTGTGCTCTAAACATTCTAAGAAAAAGTAAAAATATGAATATTTTGAAGAGAAATAGCAAAAATATGCTAACTCAATGGTCTTAATTTTCTATTGTCTTTTTTGTTGTTTTTTTGTTTGTTTGTTTGTTTTGTATAAGAATAGCATTTTAAGATGCAAATCGCCTCCATCCTTATCTTCAAAAGGGTACATGGTATATTATGTTTCTGTTCTCAGCATATCTGAACTTACAAAACTCCGATAAGGCCTGATCTCCAGCATTTTACATCTCTTCTTCTGCAAGTAGCCTTTTTTAAAAAAAAAAAATTCTTTAAAACTTTTCTTTGTTTTAATGAATTTTCAGTTTGGCTGGAGAGAGTCCAGAGAAGGGCCACAAAGATGATTAAAGGACTGGGAAGCCTACCATATAAGGAAACGCTGAGAAAATCGAGTTTGTTCAGCCTTCAGAAAAGAAGGCGTAAGGGAGACCTTATTACCATGTTCCAATATTTAAAGGGCAGCTACAAAGAAGATGGAGACTCCCATTTTGCAAGGAGTCGTGTGGAAAAGATGAGGGACAAGAGGAAAGTCCCCTCCTTATTCCTGGGGACAAAAGGAAAAATTTTCACAATGAGAACAACCAGTCATTGGAATAACTTCCCCAGGGAAGTGGTGGATTCTCCAACATTGGACACTTCTAAGATTCAGCTGGACAGGGTGCTGGGTCAACTTGTCTAGGCTGTGATTTTTCCAGGAAAGATTGGACTATATGATCCTTGAGGTCCCTTCCAACCTAGTATTCTATCATTCAATGATACTGTGATTCAATTAAACAGAACTATTGTCTTTTCTATCTTTTTTGAAATGAGCAGAGAAGCTTAAAATATTTTTCTGTAACATACATGATAATAAAAGTGATAGGTGTGTCGGTCTCTTAATTTAAGATCTTCTTTTCAGTTAAGTTGAATGGAAACTCTGCAGTTAGTATGAGATATCTTTGAGTCTTCTCAGTGAGAAGCACAGTGCATGCCTGGCCTGTGATGGCCATGGCTATTAGACCCATGCTAGTCAGTTTAAATGGCAGCTGGACTTAAAATAGATATTCAACCTTTGCATATCTAACTTGAATGATACTTCAATGATCATTTTTGTGTATTATAATTGTGTAAGTACTGACTGAACAAAGGAATCACTAGGTGCAAAAGAAGGAACTTACGTAACCAAATGGAGTCTGTCTCTGATGCAATCCCTCAACTTCCCTGTACAAACAATGGAATAAAGAATTGTCGTTTCTCTCCACTGAATGTAAAAGGAGCTGAAAGGATCCATCCAGATGTAGATAGGTTTTATTATACTCAAAGAAAATGCGAGAACAATCCTTTCATAAATTTTCTTTCTTCCTCTTTTCTGCAGCAGAGTACAACTGTAATCCTTGTTTTTAATGGATGGAACTTGTATATTTAAAGGTCGCAGAATCTCAATCTGATGTGACCACCTGCACATCATAGGCTACCAACTTTCATTCATAACTCTTGAACTCAGGGTCTTGTTTGACTCCTGTAAGCCTTCCAGAAAGGAAAAGTAATCTTGAAATGAAGCTTTCAAAGGACAGAGAACTTTATTCTGAGATCAGCCCAAGAATCAGCAACTAAAAAAAGAAGCCAAGCTGATTCAGGCTACAAATGATACACCCTTTAAATGATAGACAGTAATTACGGGAACAAAAGAGGCATTGTATTTTAATACTTCCTTTGGGGTTTTTTTTAATATTATAATAGTTTTAAATACTATGAGTCTGAGAAAAACATGAATCATACAGGACAAGAGTTCCTAAACTTTACACGTAACATTAATGGCATGTAAGCCACAGACCTGCACAGAGCTGGTTCTGTTACTATCTTCACTTACAACACAGGGCTTGGATCAGCTGTGGCTGCTGCTTTACAACATCTTTGAGGCCATCATCAATCCCTGACTTCTAACAGACACTTGAAAGAGCAGAATGCCTGGAAATGAGTAAGGCATACTCATTCATTTACAATGATATAGAGACAATGTAAAGGGACAGGGGTTTTCATATTCAGTCCAGTTCTGTGTTTAGAGATTGGGAATGTTACAGATAAGATTTGCTTTAATAAAAAAATATTGCTTTAATGTAAAAGATATATCCAGTGTCAAAGATCCAGAGAAGCTAAATTCTAGTCAAAATAGGGTGAGTATATAAGAAAGTAAATTTATTTTCACCTGCTGAAAGTGACAGTTTTAACTCTGTAAATATTGCTTTTAAGATTGCAATGGTAAATTTTATTAACTGTTGTTCTCTATTGTAAATGCTCCTGATGACTTAAATTGACCAAAAATGTGCATGTAAATGCGGAACACCATGGGAAACATGTCAAAACAATTTTTCTGTGAAATCATTGTTATGAAGCAGCTTCTCATCTATACAAAATTCTCTAGAGGTTGGCTGAACAAGAACTAAAAACAAACAGACCATCTTTGGGTGAATAGTGCAGCCTTCAACCAGGACTATATCAATTAGAAGTGTCTCACTCGGTCAAACAGCCTGGATAATTTTACTTCTACCTTTCCATCAGAGGCACTTTGACAAGGAGAAAGAGCACTGAAATTTGGGCTCTGGTGTTAATAGTTGCTGTATCAAATATTTTTAGAGATACTATCTTCACACCTGATGACAGGAAATAGAGTTTTCTCTCCCTTCACTTGTCACTACTGCATCTATCTCTTGGCTGCAGAGAAGTCCCTGCCTCCAGAACTAGAGAGTTTATGCAGAATTTTCTGAGAATATCTTAAAGACTGATTTAAAGCTTAAATACAGGGGACATGGGGTCTAATGAGTTGCAAAGTGTGAGCCTTGTGATCGCAGAGCTCTCTCAGAAGGACTCAGCTCTAGGCCTGCTTGCTCGAACCCGTATCTTTCAGTCCCTGAAACAGCAACAGGACTAAAGACAGGGCTTCAGAACTGCTAACAATACTTTGTATAGTTAAACTAGTGCGTTCTGAAGGAAAAAAAGTAAGCAGCCTGATTCTGATTAGTAATGAGGATGCTGATCTGTACATTGTTTTCCAGTTTTATGACACATGTAATTTAATGAGTGTTAAATCAAAAGTGTAAAATTATGCCTTTAGTAGAGACCTCTGACCTCAGCTGTTTTAGTTAAGAGATTCTTCTGGTTTTAGTGACCTAAATAACAATAATAGTTCATTTCAAGACTTCAGTATTTTCTGTTATGTAAAACATTAACTTTTCTTTAGAAGTAGTGAAGTTATGGAAGATTACCAGTTGTCCAGTAAGGTAGACAGAACTCCCCGCAAAAGAAAATCCTATTCCCCAAACTTCTATAGTAGAAAGAGTTACGCTATTTACGAGCAAACTTTAGTAACCTCTTTTAAACATCATCTTAAACATTGGATTGTCCAAGTCATTAGGAATTTTGTCATGATTTTGAGAAGATGGGAGATAAATTGTAAAAATAGACTGTTTCCTTTTCCTTCATCTGTATTTTTCTGTAGCAGTGATTTCTTAAGATTTTTTTTTCCAAATGTACATTCAATTCTTCTTTGGATGTGTTTTACATGTTTACACAAGTTGACAAACTCTTCTGAAACAGTGTAAAAGCAATTAGAGTAGTAAAGATAAGCTATTACTGACTTGATAGCTTTATGCCCATGAGTAAAAATAAAGCACTGGAAAGAAATTAATGCACAGAAATAAGTTCTGTTGTGCATAAATCAATATCAGGGATTCTATTTTACAATCTTTACTTATTTGACTCCTATGTTATGATCAACCTGATTTTAGATTGCATGTGTAAGTACTGTTCAGCCTTAGTCAAGGTTGCCAAATAAGGTCCTATGTATTGATTAGCATTGCGCCAACATGTGCTCCCTGGATACTAAATAAAATCGATACTTAATTAAATAAGCAATCACTCAACAGCTGATCTGATACAAAAAAATCCTCTTAAAACTCACAAAAGTCAACAAAAATCTAAAAAAAATCCCCCCAAAAAACAACAAAAACCAACCCCATCCAAGCCTAAGAACAGAAGCTGACATACAAATAGAGCCACTGGAAATTAACTTCAGATGTGAAAAGAAAGCTTAAAAATGTAGTTGCAGTTAACAACATATACACATAAGTATCTGGAATAGAATTTGAAAAAGTTGGAAGTTTCTCAGAAAGAATCACATTAAAATGGTATTCAGCACAATGTGCATTAGGACTGTTCCTATGTATAAGATTAACTCATTGAAGCTTCTGCTGACTTTAAAGGGAAGGCTCATATGTGTGTATCGTTATGTGTATTTCACTTCTCGTAGAACTGAGGGTTATTTCCCTATACAGTTATTTTAAATAAAAAGCATTGTATGGTGCCACTTTTTTCAATATCTTTTCACTTTCTGTGTTCTGTTTATGCAAAGTCTGGATATTACTTTGTTTACTAACAGAGAAGGAAATGTCTTGTTTTCTAGTTTGTTCTCTTAAACAAAGTTTGCATAATGTCCAGCTGCCTAGTGAAAAAAAAATATTGCCAAATGCAAATCTGCATAATCCCAAAAGATTATTGTATGTGCAAATGCATATCTATGTTTATAGAAAGTACAACATGTTGCTGATATTTTTGCATGGCATTTGTATGTAAACTGGAGGAATAACAATTAATATTCAACAGTTTTACACATCTATAATTAATGCTAGGAAATGTAATATCTGTTACTTCAAGACTAGCAAGCCAATAGCTGTGGCTTGTCATTCAGCTGAGTAAACAATGGTCCCCTCTGAATATGAATATTAAAGTAATAAAAACACCACCACAACTTTCTGTGCTTCTAAGTCTGCTGCTGTTTCTGGCAGATCTTTTCAAATACATCATTAAGTTTACCTTTTCAAAGGTACTAAGTGCCTTATAGATCAGTGAAATTAGAAATTACTGCTATGTCTGGCAGGAATCCCATATTGCAATGGAACTGAGACAAAAGGCCTGTAACTGAAGTGAACCGAGGTGGACTTTCAGCAAGCATGTGCCTGGCTTCCATATATATTATACCTACATCTAAAGGTCACAGAAAACTAGAGTATCTCCAAACATTACAAGAATGCATGACATACATACACAAAAGCAACTGTTGTATATGTATAAAATAAACAAAAGTATTTTGTAACCAATTAGCAAATTTGTAATGTTATACATGACCATGTATTTTTTTTCACAGGCAAATGTAGAACAGTCCAGCTTTAGCTCATGGAAAAGTAATCAACATTTTTTATTCTCTGGTCAGCCCTTTGCTACTGCAAGATTTGGAGGCTAGGAAGGACAATGGCTGCTGGCTGACAGAAAACACATCTCTTAGAAACAGCTGTACAGAACACATCCTGCACAAAAAGCCCTAGAGAAAACATCACAATCTAAACAGGATTTTGAAGTTTGTACAAAATATGCATGCCCTCTTGCCTTTTGGAGGAGGAAAGGAAGGAGTAGGTAATAGCATTGTAAGAAGTGCTCCATTTATTCAATAAAAGAGTGCTGTGGGTTTTAACACTATGAAATACAACTGGAGATGAAAAAGGATTTATGTGTCTTCATTTCCTCCTTTTCTTTCCCTTTGTGGATGCAGTTTCTTTGTTTTGGACTCATTCTGTTGGTTTAGAAATTACCCTAGAAAGACACAGCTAATCTCAATTTCTATAGAGCTAGTAGGCAGATAAGAATGCTAAAACAGCAATAAAAACCCCTCAAAACCAAACAAATTAGAGTTTGGTTTTATCTAGTAGGCTTGAAATTCTGTGTTGACTACGGAGTAAACTGATTGGACTCCAGATGAAATAGGCAGAGCAGAATGCCCTTTGATTGTGAATTGGTTTATGAAAAAAATGGTCATGATATGATATTCAGAGGAAAAGAAACGAAATATTTCATCTCTCAAAGTAAAGTGTCATGTTTGAATAAGATAGACTCTTCCATTGCCTGGGAACAATGCCATAGAGTACCCAGAGCTGAACTCTGTGGTGAAAGAAAGTATGTTGTAGTCTGACAAAATGATTGTTTAACTGGTAAAGTAGAATGAAGAAACCTTGCATGGTCAGGAAGCATATCCTTGCTTATATCTTCCAGATATCTTACTTTCCCATTTTTTCTCATATTAGTTTATAAGACATTGAAAAATTCCTCATTTAGCTTTACACTTCTATGTCAGGTTAGATCAAAAGCTCTGGAAAGTAGAATACCTTATGGACTTCCAATCTGGACATCCTGACACAGAAAACTGAAACAATAGATGGTCCTGATGTCAAAAATATTACCCTATTGTTTTGTTTTGAATATAAAAATTACCTAACCAAAGTATGTTCAAATAGCTTATGTTGACAAATGTTGCTGTCTTTCCAGCAAGACAGAACCTATGGAGGTACTGGCATACAGCTAGGGAAGATTAAGCTACTATTGTTCATGCTTAGTCTGCTGCTCAATGGAGGTATTTTAGGTTAATAAACTTTTTGTATAATTGAGGCTGACTCTAAATTTCTTCGCTGTCAATTACAGTTTCACAGCTAGAGTGGAGAACCCCACACTGGAGCAGAGGTGCCTGTGCCTGAAGGAGGTTGTAGAGAATGGTTTCTGCTTGTTACTAGAGACTGACAATGAGGTGGAGAGCCATCTGAAACCCATGGAGTTTTTGAGATTTGGCTTTGTTTCTCATCCTCTCTGAATGAACCGTTAACGAATGAAATTGATTTGTCCCCAAACTGAGTCTATTTTGCCCTGGGCCATGGTCCGTGGGTGATCCCTCCCTGTTCTTGTCTCAACCCTCAGCCCTTTGTTACATTTTTCTCCTCTCCACCTCACTGAGGGGAGGAGTGAGCGAGCGACTCGTGGTACCTGAGCTGTCGGCTGGGCTGAACCACGACAAATAGATGTCTTAATACATGGTAGCACAACTGATCTCTATCGTGCACCCTTACTTTCAAACTGTGCAAGACAAGACATAAAATTATCTTCGTTTCCAGATACCAGTTCTCTGCTTGGGAAATTCCTTCAACAGGATGTTATTGGTGTGGGAAACAAACAATTGCTCTAGTATTACTAGTATAAACTCACAAACTCTGATGTAAACTAAGGAAAGCATGAGGAGAATGTAGTCATGCAGGAACAAACAAGAAATAAAACATTTTAGCCTCCCTTGAATATTGCTCTGTTTTAAGTTAAAATCTTCCAGTTTGACACAGAAAGCCTGCTAAGTCTGAGGTTAATTTAGATGTATTTTGCCCTTTATAATTGAATAATGTTTCGTTCTAGGAGATCTTTCATTCTAATATAAACATCACATTCCCCGTGAATAAATATTTATTCATTGCATATGGTCTTTTCACTACATGCAGACTGTTTAATGTTCAGATTGAAAAAGGTCAGTTCACCAAAGAATACAGGTACCATAATGAAACAAAACCAACCATTTGTATAATTGTAATGGCAGTCCAGGCTAACAGTAAGAATAATTTAATTTCTTTCAAAATCTGCAGTAAGGAAAATGTGAAAACATCAAATGTTCCTCATAAGAATGTGTTAAAACTCAGTTTCTTCTAGCACCTAGAATATAGACTGAAGCCTCGTTTATTCTCAGAACCAGGCAAAACTCCAGAGGCTACATGTATGCTTATATACTAAATAGTGCTTTGGAACATTTTGGGACACTGGAATGGGATTTTAGATTATGTTCAAGTGTTTGAACAGTTCCTTACATGCTTTTAGGCTACATTGATGACGATTACCCTAGTCCTTTTTCCGATATCATACTGCCACAAGTTGTCATTTTGCAAATACATTGATGTCTGGACTTGTGCAAAGCTTTTGACACTGTCCCGCACGACATTCTTCTCTCTAAACTAGAAAGGCATGGGTTTGATGGATGGACCACTCGGTGGATAAGGAATTGGCTCAATGGCAGCACTCAGAGAGTAGTGGTCAACGGCTCGATGTCCAAGTGGAGACCGGTCACGAGTGGCGTCCCTCAGGGGTCCGTGTTGGGCCGGGCCCTCTTCAACATCTTTGTCGGTGACGTGGACAGTGGCATGGAGTTCACCCTCAGCAAGTTCGCCGATGACACCAAGCTGTGTGGTGCCGTCGACACGCTGGAAGGGAGGGATGCCATCCAGAGGGACCTCGACAGGCTGGAGAGGTGGGCCCGTACCGACCTCATGAAGTTTAACCAGGCCAAGTGCAAGGTCCTACATCTGGGTCGTGGCAATCCCAGGTACAAATACAGACTGGGCGGAGAATGGATCGAGAGCAGCCCTGAGGAGAAGGACTTGGGAGTACTGGTGGACGAGAAGCTCAATATGAGCCGGCAATGTGCTCTTGCGGCCCAGAAGGCCAACCGTGTCCTGGGCTGCATCAAGAGGAGAGTGGCCAGCAGGTCGAGGGAGGTGATTGTCCCCCTCTACTCTGCCCTCGTGAGACCTCACTTGGAGTATTGCGTCCAGTTCTGGAGTCCCCAACATATGAAGGACATGGACCAGTTGGAGAGGGTCCAGAGGAGGGCCACGAAGATGATAAGAGGGCTGGAGCACCTTTCCTATGAGGACAGGCTGAAAGAGTTGGGGCTGTTCAGCCTGGAGAAGAGGAGGCTCCGGGGTGACCTTATAGCGGTCTTCCAGTACCTCAAGGGGGCCTACAGGAAAGATGGGGAGAGGCTGTTCAGGAGGGCCTGTTGTGATAGGACAAGGGGTAATGGTTTTAAAATAGAGGGAGGTAGATTCAGGTTGGATATTAGGAAAAAATTTTTTACCATGAGAGTTGTAGAACACTGGAACAGGTTGCCCAGAGAGGTGGTGGATGCTCCATCCCTGGAGACGTTCAAGGCCCAGTTGGATGAGGCCCTGAGCAACCTGATCTAGTTGGAGATATCCCTGTTCCTTGCAGGGGGGTTGGACTAGATGACCTTTGAAGGTCCCTTCCAGCCCTAACCATTCTATGATTCTATGATTCTATGTCACCTGCACACCTTGGATTATAAAGCGTACTAAATCTGAGACACAATCCATGTTTTTATTACTTACACTGATAGATGCCTATTTATTAATAAGGTGAACTGTAACTTGCACCAAAGCAACCTTTTTTTCTTAAATGGTTCACTCCAGCTACTGAGAAACACAGATACTGGAAAGAAAAGGACTCTAAAAAAACTAGTGATAATGATGAATTATGCCATTTTTCAATTACATTCTAAGATTACCCCCACACCATTTTTGTGCTATATAAACCCAGACAGATGCCTGTCAAAAAAAGAACAAAAAAGCTGGTAAAATGTAACTGAAGACTGTAATGCAATGCTTCCCTACAAGGTTTGAATAAACTTGCAAAATTTTGAAATAAATTTTCAAATAGCTAAATTTATAGATGTCATTTTTCATATTTTTACAGTAATGTTCATTCAGAAAAAGAAAATTATTAAATTATTTCTTTTTTTCCACTTTCCTTTATTTTTTTTTAAATTTCCTTTCCTTTAAAATTGGCATTTTAGTAAAAGCAAACGATGGAAATATATGGAAATAGATGATCCTTCTCTTATTCAAAAAATCACAGAGTCAAAAATAATTTTGCTTAACGTTTTAAACCATAATAAAATTATTAAATTATTAAAGAAAGATGTGGTGCAGATACAGCCTGAGATTCATGTTAGAAACACATTTTATTAGGTGACTGACTGTACATACAGTGACCGCCTTGCAGAGCATGTTTTACAAATTTTCTGAAACTCAGAATGCTAACACACAGTTTTATCAACCATACTCATAACCATACCTAACTTAAGATTTAACTTCAACATCAAATCTTACTCAATGATGAGATGTCTGTTTGGGTAAATTAAGGAAAATTAAGTAAAATAAAAGAATTCTAATAGTGCGTTATAGATGTTTTCATTATGACTTCTGTGAAACTAGAAGGAAGTAGTAAATGTGAATGAACGGTAGAGTATATAAACGCTGTTCTATCAAATTTCCCTTCTTTCTCTCCAAAACCTGAATATTATACAGCAATAGACACCAATAACTACTATGATACATTATTGAGTTGTTTTTCTGGGTTTTTTTGAAAGGCAACTGTCTTTATGAAATAAAATAGATATTGAAATGAGATTTTTTTTTCCTTTTGCAGGTATATTATATTTTTTAACCAAAAAAAGTGCCATTATTTCACAGTTGTGCTTTTGTAGCTGCGAACATCTAGAAAGAAAAATATTGGGATAGCTTCTGTGACAGGGAAAAGAAAAAACACTTTCAAATCTGAATTCCTCAATTAGCAGACTTCTAAGTGATATTTTTTTATGGTCCATTGCAAATTTTTCGCTCTCACCTTCTGCTAACCCTCATTATTCCACAAGAATCAGTTACGTTTCTTTCTCTCTCTCTTCCCCTCAGTGTGTAGTTTCATAAGACAATGGCTTTGCTTTCAAAGCCAGCTTGGAGTAGTCATGCCATTTGCTTCCTTTGATCATAGCTTACCTGCACAACAGCTTGAGCAGCAGCTGTAAACTGGCTCACTGAAATTACCTCACTGGGAATAAGACACCGTTTTGACCCCTACAATTTCAGTCAGCTACATCTGTGGAGGGACACAAACAGGGAACTCACAAACTGTCTTTCCTGAAAAAACAGCATCATGAAATTACATCTTTTACCCACTGGCTTTATCTTTTACTTCTTTCCTTGCTAACCTGTCAGTTGACTCCAAATGCCAGCTACTCTTTTCTCTCAAACCAATCAGTTAACATAATGAACTCATGGCAACTGTTCCCAGCGTTTATATAGTATCAAGTTTAGTTCTTCTTTTTCAGACATGAAGAACATTTGAAAATTCATGCCTGCTTTATTTGTTCCCAAGTGTATCAGTGGGACAAATAAAAGATACTGATGCTCTTCAAATTTTGGCAACATGAAATGGCAGCAGGTAATAATGTAAACTAATGATATTATAGAATGAATATAGAAATGCAGAGATAGGAGGACAAATAAGGTTTTACATCCATCCTTAAGTTAAATAAAATTTCTTGTTTTCAGGAATTTCATTGCTTTGTACAAAACATCATTGTAGCTACAGCACTAGATTCTAAGTGCTGATTTATAGGAACATGATTTATTTTATAATTTAACACTTTATCTCTATCATAGTGACATCTAAAAACCTTAATCATGTTTTGATCTCACTGAAATAAGGTAAAATCACTTGGTTAACTTCTGACACTCTGCAGTTGCAGAACTATGATCATCTTGGGACCACGAAGAACTGATGGGATGAATCCCGTTACTGGAGTGTTGCACTGGAGGGATGTCGCAGTTTAGGCCGATCTGGCAACTAAACTCCACACGACCACTCTCTCACTCCTTCTCCAGTGAAATGGAGAGGAGAAATATATAATAAAAGGACTGAGGATCGAGACAAGAACAGAGAGGGAGCACCCACCAACCATGGTCCCGGGCAAAACAGACTCGGATTTCTTAAAACAAAACAATTTATTAACAGTTGCTGAAAAAGGACAAAGGGAAACAAAACCAGTTACTTGAGAGGATAAAGAGAAAACAAGGTCAAATCTTAAAAACAACACCTCCCCACCCCCCTTTCCTTTTGTTCCCAGCTCTACTTCCCCCCAGCGGCGCAGGGGGACAGGGAAAGAGGGAATGTAGGTCAGTTCATCCATGTTGTTACTGCCGCTCCTTTCTTAAAGGAGAAGGAGTCCTTACACCCTTTTCCCCTGCTCCAGTGGATCCCCTACTCACAAGGAAAAATCCTCACACTTCTCCAGTGTGAGTCCTACCCGCAGGATGCAATCCTTCCCCATCGGATTGCTCCAGTGCCGGCTTTACCACAGTCTCGGATTCTAAGGGAGTTGTGGCCACTCGCTTCGGCGTGGGTCGTCCCACAGACTCTAGATGCCTCACTACCTCGTAGTGCATCCCGTGCTCCATTATTAACAGTTACTCATCGTGCATCCCATGCTCCATGACCTCTCTCAGGCTCAGGCATCTCTTCCCCGACACGGGCTTCTCCACGGGCCGCGAGCAGGTCTCTGTTCCACTGAGTCCATCCTCCTGCCATCTTGCCACCTATTGCAGGGGAAACTCAGCTCCAGCACACCTTGTCCCGTTCCATCTTCACTGACCTGGTGTCGTTGTGGCTGTTTCTCTCAGATCTCAGTCGTCTCTGGGTGAACTCAGCCCAGCGGGCACCCCGGGAACAGGGCGCTCCCCGAGTTCCCCAAGCAGCTCCGCTGCCACCATCCTCAGCAGGTGGCGCCAGCCGGGTGCAGGCAGCCACCTGGCCGGCCCCCAGGAAAGAGGGCAGTGCCCTCTTCCCTTCTCCTCACTCCTGGGCAAAGCACACCTTTCCAGTTCCTTTGTCCCAACTTAAATAGGGCAATTCGCAGAGGCGCTGGTTGGCTCAAACCCCGAGGGGGATGGGAGCCCGATCTGGTGGCCAGTGCCTGCCACCAGAACTGCCCCGCCCCCCCCATCAAACCATCACAAGGGATAAAGAGCAGCTGGAGTCCATGGAGTTCTGCCAGGGGATGGAAGAGGAACTGAGGGAGAGTTTGTGGGATAGGATTAAAGAGAGGAAAGGAGAAGATGACATTAAAGAGGATGTCTGCTACAGACGAGTAAGAATGAGCAGATGAGGGTGTCTAAAGACAGATAGGAGTAGCCTCACATTTGCAAACCCTAGCCTTCCTGGGAGATTTTAACCACCCAGATATCTGCTGGAGGGACAACACAGCAGGATATCAGTAATCCATCAGGATCCAGGAGTGCATTGGTGGTAAATTCCTCCTTCAAGTGATAGAGGAGCCAATGAGAAGAGGTGTTCTGCTAGACCTCATACTCACCAATAAGGAGGATCTTGTTGGGAATGTGAAGATCAAAGGCAGCTTTGGCTGTAATGTGCATGAGATGGTGGAGTCCAAGATCCTGAAGGCAAGAAAGAGGGTGAAAAGCAAGCTCACAACCCTGGACTTCAGGAAAGCAGACAGGCCTCTTAAAAGATCTGCTTGGAAAAGTCCCAAAAGATGAGGCCCTGGAGGGAAAAGTGGGCCAAGGAAGCTGGTTAATATTCAGGGGTCACTTCCTCCAGGCTCAAGAAAGGTGCATCTCAATGAATATGAAGTCATACAAAAATGCCAGGAGACCTGCATGTATAAACGAATAGCTCCTGGCCAAACTCAAATACAAACAGAGTGGAAGCAAGGACAGGTACCTGGGAGGAATACAAAAACATTGTCGAAGAGTCTAGGGACAAAATCAGGAAAGCAAAAGCCCAAATGCCCGGGATGTCAAAGACAACAAGAAGGACTTCAAGAAATACACAAGTGACAAAAGGAAGACTAGGGAAAGTGTGGGCCCATTGCTCAGTGAGAACTGGACCTGTTTACACAGGACACAGAATAAGCCTTCTTTGACTCAGTCTTTATTAGCAAAAGGTTTTCAGGAATTCCAGGTCCAAGCGATCAAAGGGAAAGGATGGAGCAAAGACGATGTACCCTTGGTGGAAGAGCATCTCGTCAGGGAATACTTAAGCAATATGGATATACATAAGCTCATGGGCCCTGATGGAGTGCAGTATTGAGGGAGCTGGAAGATGTCGTTGCAAGGCCACTCTCAACAATCTTTGATAAGTCATGGAGACTGAGAGAAGTGCCTAAAGACTGGAAGAAAGCAAATATCACTCCTATCTTCAAGAAGGACAAATAAGAGGACCCAAGAAACTACAGGCCAATCAGTCTCACCTTGATCTCTAAGATGGTGATAGAGTAGTTAATCCTGAAAAATATTTCCAGGCCCATGAAAAACAAAATAATTATCATGAGTAGTCTGCATGGCTTCATCAAGGAGAAGTCTACCTGGACTTCGGTAAACCCTTTGACACTATCCCATAAGATCTTAATTGGGATCAGTTCATTGGGATGGATTTCTCTTGAGATTGGAGAAGACAATCCTCAAACAAGCTGTTAATGTATGGGATGGATGATTAGACAGTGAGGTGAGTTGAAAACTGGCTCAGAGAGTGATGAGCAGCAGCTCAAATTCTAGTTGGAGGTCAGTAAGTAGTGGTGTACCCCAAAGGTCAATACTTAGACCAGTCCTATTTAGCATCGTCATTGACAATCTGGATGATGGGGTAGAACGTACACTTAGCAAACTTGCAGACAGTACCAAACCGAGAGAACTGACTGAAATGTTGGAGGGTCATGCTGTCACCTAGGGGGACCTTGACGGGCTGGAAAAATGGACTGACAGGAGCCTCATGATGTTCAACAAGGAGACATGTAATGTCCTCTATCTGGGAATAAACCCCACACATTAACATATACTGGGGGCTTTCCAGACTGAAAACAGCTTGTCAGAAAAGCCCTGTGACAAGACCAGAGGCAATAGGTGCAAACTGAAACACAGGAGGTTCTGTTATACTGTGAGGAAACCCTTTTTTTCTGTGAGGGTGATTGAGCACTGGCATAGGCTACCCAGAAGGTTGTTAAGTCTCTATACTTAGATATTAAAAATCCATCTGGACATGGTCCTGGGCAACCGATCCTAGCTTACTTACCCTGATTGAACAGGAAGGTTTGATCAAATGACCTCCCAATGTCCCTTCCAACTTCAATCAGTCTGTGGTTCTAAGATTCTGTGATTTAGGCTATCATAGAGTTTAATTTGCAGTTCATCTCTGATTTCTCTGCTATCTCCTGTGTAATAAGATGATTAGTGACATCTTCCAGCATGACTACAACTGAAATCAAGAAGTTATGGTGTTGCTAGGGGATCTGCACCTACCAGTGCCTTGTTTTTAAAGAAGTCAAGGTAAGAGGTGCATTACTGTTTCCTCTCAACACCGTAGCTTGTTTCTCAATGCAGTCATATAGAAGTGTATTACACTGGAGACAAAAATAAAATTGAACTGCCTGCTGAAGCATTGTCAAAACCAAAGTTTTTATCTCTTCCCCTCTTTCTTTTCATCTTGCTCTCCCTCTCTCTGTAAGAGCTGTTAAAAACTACACTTGAAGGAATTGATGACCTACTTTCTTCATGGAGTCGTTGGACAAAGTTTTCCATTCTCATTCAGGTTCAAAATGGTGCTGATAAGGGATCTGTCATCCTCATTCACATAGGCGAATAATTGTTTGCATTAAAGTAGAAATGAACCCCAAGAGAGGACAAATGGTGTATGGAGGTTCCATGATATTAATAAATGGACTAATATCTAATGTATTCTAGCAATATTTGGATTTATTCAAGTGCATAAAAATAAAAAAATAGAGCTTATATTCTGAAATTGGGTCTGTTATTTTTGTTTCTTGAGTTACATTATATTACGAAATGTCCGACTTAGCTATTCCCTGACATATCTCTTCTAGGACGATGCAGCTTAATTTCTTTTTCAGAACAGAGTACTAGATTATTGGGTTTGATCTAGAGATCATTTGGAGGAGCTGTAGCCGACAGGAAGAACCGCAGCAGTCCAGCTCTTCTGTTTTTATTTGGAAGGATAGAATGAATCATGTAGTACTCTACTTTTTTTTGCCTCTGTGTTTTCTTTTTCTCCAGTGATAAACGTATAAACAATATCTCTCAAACGATTTAAAAGTAAAAGCAGATATATGAAAGTAATTATTGTTCTCCATAGTGATATTCACTAGCAAAACAATAGGAAAGAAACTGAAGACCTGACATTCTGTATAGGCTTAATTTGGGCTTCAGAAGGGAATTGAAAAAAACAGTAATAAAGAACTTACTTTAGGAACTGAACTTTGCCATAAGATCATATATTTGCCTGCTTTTTTCTCCCACTTCTGAGAGCCCATAGCTAGGAGAAGATGAATGTATTGAGATAGAATTATTTTTAATAGATGTTTTTCATGGTGTTTTAAGCTTCGAATGCTACTTGCATCTTGAATAACTTGAGCAATGCTGTCTGAGTACTGTCTGAAAAACAACAAAATCCTTTCATCAGGCTGACAGTCTGGAAAAAAAATGACAAATAATTCCTCTACACAGATTTTTTGAAATACTCTGTTTTGATGGGTGAGATTAGACGTTTTAGATTGAGGACATTTCTTGCTTAGAGGGACAATGTCAACCTTAACATCTTTTTGCTTTAATAAAACCTTTTCTTTGGTGCTAAAAACACCTTAGATTCTCAGACTTGACTTCTCTTCACAATACTATTTTTTCTCTCACTAATTTCACAATATATTTCTTATTTTAATGTTTCTCTTGTTTTGAAAGTACAAGTAGAGTTGTTGATATCTTTTCTTCTTCCTGTTTAACCGCCCCAACAGAATAACAACATCACATTAATAACCATTGCTCAGGGAACATCACCTTCGAATTGCTAGAAGAATCAAATTTGATATTCTTATGATGTCTTCCAGAATCATGAATGTTAATTGGATAAATTATCTTTTGATTTTTGAAATAAACCAGGTTTGAAATTCAGCACACGTGTCCTCATTAGTACAAATTTTACATGATGACCTGCTCTAGGGTCTTCCCATCAGCTGGAAAAAGCTGCACTCTGGCATTTTTATTTTTAAAAGACCATCATTAGTTTATAAAGCATTTTACTAGCTTAGTCTCTAGTTGTACTAAACACTCTTTTGTGAGTTTTCAGATACCCTAAGAAGAGGAAGAAAGGTGCTGTTAATATGACAGGAGTTAGGAGAACTAGTTTCATGCACTCGGTTTTGCCACAGATGTTGCCTGTGATATTAAACAAGTTGCTTTATCTCCATTCTGCTCCATTTCATGCCAGCAGTATAAGACAACAGGATGTTGCTCCCTTATTAGATTGTTGTGAGGGTATTGAAAGCCTAATCATGGCCCAGCAGTGGAATCACTCAGCCAGGAACAAAAGACTGGAAAGCCTGTTCCCTCGGTTAAATTTGTTTTCATTGCACAGTTGTTATAGAATTGAAGAGAAGGATCATGGCCCTCCAGCCTGTTGCAGGAGGACACAACTGAATCAGACTCTGCCCTGTTCGTTGGGCCAAGCAACTCCTGTAGGAAATTTTCAACATTTCCTGTGCAATACCCTAACCAGCAAATTTCTCTGTAAAAGTACCACCATTAATCCCTTTATGTTTTAATTTAAAGCAACTAATCCAATTCGATTACCTGAACTAAAAACACCCATCATTTTGAGCTTCCTCTGTAATGTCATAAATTATGTAGTGACTACCTCTTAGGGTTTTCAAATATGTAAACCACTTACATAATTTGATTAATTGTCAGAAAAGTTATTTTATCTAAACTTTAGAATATTTCTTTTAATTCTGTACCTAGTCATATGCACAGAGAAATATCCATAAAGTAATTTCACTGTCTTATTTGAAACATGTACAAGAGAAATAAAATCAAACAGTTGTGCACATAAGAACTTTATTTTCATAAAGTCTTCAAATGTGTTTCTGAAATGAAAAGGAAAATAAGAAAACAAAAGAGTAGAAGATATTTAAGACATTACCAAACTAAGTGTAGTCTTCAGGTCAACAGATACACCTCCTAGTTTCACCAGTATAAGCACTTTGATTTATTTCTGTACACTAAGATATACTTGAGACAGGGGTATATATTGAACATTTTTCAACAAATTCCTCTGCTGTAATTGTGTTTTGTAAGTTTGATTATCAAGGAGAGAGGCTTATTACCTTTATACCATTATTTTAAAATATTTTTTCTCACTATTTAAATATCTTTGCAATAATATTTCTCATGCTGAAGATATACTGTATGAAAAAAATATTACCTTTGTTTCATTAATGTAAATTTATCTCAGCTTTACTTTTCTATCATAATTAATACTTCAGTCGTTAGAAAATTTTAATTGAACATACAGAAGTAAATATAAGCTAGGTCTCACAAACTCTACACATATTCTCTTTTTAGCTTTAGCACACGATGGATGAAAGTCGTTCAAACCAATGGAAGAGATCTCATTAAGATCAGTATCATCAGGATTTCACCCTGATTTTTCTTAGTTGCTGCATAAGAGACAAGTCTGTTACTTCTCTGACAGCGGAGATATGAGCTCAGTGCTTGAGTTCATCTTTCAGGCACGCAGGGCTCCGGGTGCAGTCCTGGGCATTTCTGTGGGCTTGTTGCCTGATGCTTTCTTCACAGGCGTGACAGAGAAGCACGGGACAGCAACTTCTTCACCTGGTGCTGCTGCAAACAGAAGGCATTAAGTTTAAGGCCTCAGTTCAAAATACTTATGCTGCGTATTTCTAAGGATATATGTCTAGAACTATCCTTGTCTGCAAATAACTTAAAAAATAAACACCTTAAGCGTGCACTATTTCCCTGTGTTTATGATCATGCCTAGACCAGAGTAGCCTCAAGCACTCTCCATCTTAGTCTCAAAATTCGCTATGGCTCAATGACTTTCAACTAGAGTAAGACTTAAGCACGCAGCAGTTCCTCTTGAGCTCTAATTTCTATTGGAAAAAAAGATGCTCCATCTGGGCTGGCAGGAAACCATGGACTGCTTCTGTGTGTCTGAATGATTAGGGGAAGAAGGACCCCAGGATGCAACAGGTGTGTTTCAGCAGGAATTACAGAGGTTTAGCAAATTGGGCGAATATCTACAGCAATACACGTTTGCTTATATCTTTGGAATACAAGGAAATACATTGGTCAGAAGTTCATCTCATATACAAACAATTATTTTAAAATAAACTATATTTATGCCTTAAACATGCAAAGTGTGTTCAGATTTGTTGTTGGTTTGTTTGTTTGTTTGTTTTAAGGATGCTTATGTTTGCATTTAAATAAAAGAACATTTCAGGGAGAATTTTGGAAGCTGAAACCTTGATATCTTGGTTTAGATATCAACTCAAGAATTCTGAATAGTGCAGTAAATAATTAAATAATTTTACTTACATGTATTAAACCATCAAATCCTTAGAAAAATCTTGAAGGGGAAAAAATACAAGTCATCTGTTATTCTATAGTTGAGGGCAATCCCACTGCATCTTGCCAACACCAGAAAAACAATGTAAGTTGGAAGTTAAAGTAAGAATGTTTCATGTACTGTGTTATTATACTTTCAACTTGGAAAAGAGATTTTTTATAGCACAGAAACTCTATAATAAGAAGACTCCTCAGGGATTATACTATAAAATGTTTTTTTTTCATTATTTTTTGAGCCAGATTTTATAGAAAACAGACCAAGAGAAAATCTGTTATCACTACTTTAACAGAAGGGCACAGCTTCTTTATATGTCCAGGACTAGAAAGTCTCTATGTCTATATCTTCCTGTCTGTTTGTACTTTGCCTAGTACATTTGTGATCCTTATTAGCAAATATAAACTTATTTGGAGTATAAATAAATAACCAGCATTAACATCTTATTCTCTTTCAACACCTCCTCCAGAAATTTTACTGAGTTATTTCAGTAAAGCAGTGTATACTTTAACATAACACTTGTCAGAATGATTCTGCGTAGTAATATTATTTTTACTCATTTAGTTCCCTTTAGAATAGAAATAATATTTAAAGATATGTTAAAAAGTTTGATAAAATCACTAGGGCTTTCATTTTCATTTTATTTTAACTTCTACTTTAGTTCATGTACATTATATTGTCAGAACTACTGGAGGACTGTGAGGTGTATAACTTTTTTAATCAGTCTTGTATGTCTTCTGACCAGCCTTTAATCGTTAAAAAATATCAGTGATCAATACTCTGTTTATGGGACTTATTTCCAAAAGTTTGAAACATAACTAAACTTAGTATCTCTCTCAAAAAGTAGTTGCTTTAGAAAACTAGGTTTTTAGTTTTTGTATTTTCTGGCTGTCTCTCTCAACATTACAGCATAATGAAAAGGACCTATTTTTGCGGGAAGCCCAAACAAAAAGGTCTCTTTCTTTCTCCTATCAAAAAGGAAATTATTTGATTTATTACAAGGACTTTTCACTATAAATTGTCATTATTAAAAATTTAGGAATTATTTTCAGCCAAAATACTACCATTCTTGCAATCACTTACAGTTAATGCAATTATCACAAAAAGAAAGCTTTTATTCTCAGTAGTTCTGCATAATCAAATAAAACAGGTCATGTTCATAAATTTTGCATAGATACTGCCACAGTACTGCACATCAGGAGAGGTGTAACATATTTCTGGACTATTAAAGCACCCCTCAAAACCCGGAAATATCTCCTTAAAAGTAACATCCCTTGGCAACTAGCATGATATCAAAACGTTTAAATATTTCTAAATACCTGCAAACTCACACTGCGTTATTGGAGCCTAATTTGAGATTAATATTTCTCATGGGTGATGAGACCATTTCTTGAGAAATACTGATATAGAGACTCTCTCTCACATAGAGCAACATTAAACAACACAAACCATAAAAATACTTGGATCTATTTCTACCTTTCAAAGGAGCTTTTGAACCTGAAATGAAGACCTGCAGAGAATGAAGGAATGACAGGGAGACATGAATTTTTGGTTCAGCACTTTATATAAAATAACAAGAAGAGAATAATGCTTTTGCCAAATTCATTATTATACTAGAAATTAAATTTAAGTACATATTTTAAGGGCAAGGGGTGACTTTGAATAACAAGTGAGGAGAGTTTCTTGTTTCTGTAGTGGTTTTCACACAAATTAGATTAGAAAAAGGTGAAACATTAAACCTTTTACATTTTCATAGGTTTGAACCTGCTTTTACCTTTTCTATATAATAAAAAAAGAGAGTTTTATAACTGAAAGTTGAAGCTGAAAAGTAATCAATCACATGATTCCAAGATAGTGATATTAAAAGAAATGCACGTACCAAGACTTACGATAAAATAGTAGGCGTTAGCAATGCTGACATAAACACAATGTTTGGACTTTGAGATAGGATTTCTAGCGTCTCAGACAGCCAGGGAGCATCCTTCCATCTTTATCACTGTGGAGGACTGAGAGGGGATTTGCAGCTTTGTTGTCATCAACACCATCGCGGATTTGTGTCGAGGTCATTGCTGAATGGCAACCAAACGGCAGGCAACACTGAACAGCTGCCTCGACAGCTTTACCAGTGTAGGGGGTGAGAAAAAGTGAGAATTGAAATCTAGGTCTCCTGGATGCTGTGCTACTGTGCTACTGGATACCCCTTTCTCCCCCCGGGCCCTTTTTTTTTTTTTTTTTTTTTTTTTTTTACCAGAAGTTCACTGAAAGTTTGAAAGGCTTCAAGTGTGAGGTAAATATTGCTAGGTCACTTAGCTGCTTGTCAAACACTACACAGAACATAACAAATCTGCAGAGGCCCCGTCATATGAATGGATTTTCTAGACGGGGCCAACATGTTTTTATCACATGTAACATTTGAACAAGGAACTGTCTTCTACGAATATTCGATGCAAATGAGAGTGTGCACTCACATGAGGAGCCCTGCTGTTTTTAGTGAGACATCTTGCACGCATAATGATTTGCAGCGTCGAGACTGTTCTGCGGCCAGTAAGGCTCAGCTGGAAGCTTGTCAGTCAGTTCTAAATTTATGTAGCACAGGAATCAATCTGTGCATATTTTCTTCATCTTTGCCTTTGGCTTGCGGTAGTGTTTGTAGCTGATTGTTTTGAATAGTGGCAATAAGACTCTTATTTTATCAATTTATTTAACCAAAGAAAGTCACAAAGTATTGAAAATTCGTTTTTATTGTCTTTTTGTTTGTTTATTTGTTTTTTAAATATGCCTAAATATTTAACCTGTTTATGCTTCAGGGATTCTATGTTAAGGCTAAATTAAAAATTACAGATCAAATGTTTTCATATTAGGAACTGAGAGTTTCAGCAGTTCATATGTACTGAGCAGACCATCTCTGAACTGGAAAGGCACTGAGGCAGACTTACATATGGCAACACCAGTGCATGTTATATGTGTTTTAATACTTTTACAGCTCTGATTCAGGCATCCACAGGATAACATGTTGAATTCATTTTTTTGTGGAAGCTGCTCTTGGAAAGAAAGATATTTTAATTGAATGTGTGTGTTGAGGAGGATAAGAGTACCGGACGCCTGAAATTAAGTTTGTTTGTAACCTTCAAGGCACTATGCAAACTAATGAGATGTAGAAGAATTGTCACTACATCTGTTCCCGTTTGCTCACATTTAAGATGAACACTTGAAAAAATATTCATGTTATGGAGCCCTGTTTGTTGAAAATAATGTAATTTGTGCATACACATTCATGATGTGTATTTAGAGCTTGAGGAAAGCAACTAAGTGGAATACTTTTCTTCCCCTTTGTATTAATATTTAATTAAAAGCTCAAAAAGTTCACATTTTGATGGATACTCTTTTAGCCATAGGAAAAAAACACATCTTCAGTAACACTTTTTTTTATGATCTCTTTTTTTTGGGTCAACTTACATCCATACACAGACACATGCACATATTGCATTCCACGATAGGGACACAATGCTGTTAGAAAGTTTTTATGCTTGAGGCCAGGGAAGTTGTATCACACTTGTTTTTGACTCCAGATCAAGAACTGTAGCTGTAACATGTAAAAAATAAAAATAGAGAAAAGGCTTTGAAGGTTTGAAATGCTGAAATTCATAACTCTGACTTGTTAAAGTGGTTTCTTGTTCACAGTAGCATTTGCTGCCTTGCTAATGATCTTCCGGTTGGGATGGATTCAGCCAGTGTATCTCCTATTCATTTAAACTCATATGGAAATTCACAATAAACTGTTTCATTGAGACTTGTGGAGAAAAAAGAAAAAAAAAGAAGCAACAAAACTAAAAAAAAACCTCGAAACATACATCCAAAAAATATTGTCTCATGAGATTAAAAACTTTTTATTTTTAAAAAAGTGATTTCTAAGTCACAGAATATTATGAAATTGCTAGCCGAGTTCTCCACTCACTGCACAGCCAAAATTCACATTGAAATAAAATCCCTTAGGATATAACAATCACCATGTTTCAAGTTTTACATGTATCTATCTTCAAAACACTGTAGAAGAAGAGGAAATCCTATATATTCCTACCTCATAGCTGTGTAACACAGGCAAAATATTTCCTTATGTGGTCATAATGCACACGTTCTCTAATTCACAAAGCCTTAAGCAGACAAAAGTGTCTGTTTTTCAATAGATTAAAGACTGTATAGTGAATCTCAAAAGTGCTTCAATTCACCCTTCAGTTTGTTTCTGATGAATTATTACTCTAGAGGCCAAATTTCCTGCCAAAGATTTATGGACTTTCTGGATATAATCATTCCAGAGGGGAAAACAGTCTGCCACAGGAAAATGTAGAGACATCTGGAAATGACATTACTGTTACTGATTCCTAATATTAAATATAAATATTAGTGTAAGGTTGGTGTCTCTTAATACTAGCACAAACATTCCCTCTATTAATGTAGTCTCATCTCAGCTGAGGCAATGAATGAAAATGGAATATAGCTATGCTCTTCAACATTTTTGTTCTGATATCTATACATGTGATGGATAATTGAGGAACTGAAATATTACCTTGGTAAATGAGTCCAGTAGCACTAACATTTAGGCAGTACATAACAATGATTTCTAATTAGTTTCAGATGCCATGAAGCTTGGACTATACATTTCCAGGTGGATCAAAGTTTTTTTAAAAAATGCAAATATTAGGAAGGATAACAAACCAAAAAATAATAATAATTTAAAAAAATCATATGCCTTGAAAAGTAGTTTTGAGATATTATACTGTGGACTAACCAGGGTGAGAATCGTTAATGGCATACAAGAGCAGCATTCAAAACTCTTTCTTCGTGACCTAGATAGCATCCTGTGAGTTTGCAGAAGACTACGCACCTCTAAGCCTACACCTGCTGCGTGACCAGGCATCCCTGTGCGCATGCATCATGCATGAGTTCTACACATTTAAGAAAACTGAGGTGTCTCCAAAGAATTGTATCTACTGCATAAGCACTGCTCAGTGTATATCTCCTTTTACTAAACCTTTACCCACTGGGCTCATGTTGGAAGACTTTTCTGAAAAGAGGGTTTCATACTAGATTTATTCTGGTTGAACATTTTTAGTTTTAAAGGCTGAGTTTTTCTACATGCCTCTA
Organism: Tauraco erythrolophus; assembly: GCF_009769465.1. Taxonomy (NCBI): domain Eukaryota; kingdom Metazoa; phylum Chordata; class Aves; order Musophagiformes; family Musophagidae; genus Tauraco; species Tauraco erythrolophus. The sequence goes on along the minus strand of NC_141465.1, from coordinate 83,681,453 downwards.
AGTAACAGACTGCTATTGGTACCCGAACTTTAAAAAAAGGCAAGTCATATACTTTGTAACAAAGTTCTACTGTAAATAACTTAGGCCGGTTTGAACAGGTAACAAAGAGATCTATTCTTCAGCACAAATTGACAAAATCAAGTCATTTTGCTGTCCCAGTGGCGGCTCATTTCTGATGTCTAGGTGATAGTGCAGCGGTACTTACATTGCAATATGTTTCATGTCAGGACAAGAAAAACAAATTTTTGCCTTCAGTTCTGTGATTTATGCCTCTTCTTTGTTTATTATCACAGTCATGCTTTTCTTTATGTAGTTAAACATTCATCCAAGCAATCTGTGGAAAAAAAAAATGGTTAGATTTCAAGTGACTTTAGGAAAGATATTAAAAAATATCAGAAGACAAAGATCTTTAAATCCTGCTGAAAATTTACAGGAATTGTACGTATGCATTCCAATATGATTTAAAAAAATCCACAAACCAACCAAACAAAAAACCCCAATACCTGATTTGAGAGAAGAATCAAGCTTGTGACAACTGCATTTTTAACAAGCTGGGATATCTTTTATTAAATTTGATTTTGAAATGGGATTGAGGGGAGGTATTAATACATTATCTTAGAAATTCTAGTTATGGGGAGCTCAAACTGTGAATTCACAGGTGAAAATCAGTCTGAACAAATTTTGTTGTTTGGACACTCACAAGCTTCACCTTCTTTCCCTGTTTCTAGAGGAAGCCCCTGCATCAGTCTGTTCCTGTCCCTGCTTCTCTTTCAACGCAGATACTAAGGGCTCCAGCTTCAGATCCTTGTGGCGCTTTAGGCAGATGGATCTACTAGACAGCAAAGAAAGAAGGGAGACAGGCTACAGCATCATTGTGAAATACACCACAAAACCTGTCCCTGGCATTTAGGTTAATGGATGTAAGTTGTTCTATGTCCACATTACTGACACTAAACTTAAAACAGATCAGTTATTTCCACTTTGCACAGCATTTGTGTCCAAACTGTGGCTTCTGCCGCTCTCTGAGAGAATGCTTCCCTGCTGTCATGTGTGTTATAATCATACATCTATCTGAATTATAGCCTGTTAGAGTAATGTTTTAATAGAGTAAAGGCTGAAAAATACGTTGCTTGCTCTAGATGCTATAATGGCAGATGGAATATCTGAGGGACAAATCCTGTTGAAAGACTGTAGAGAAGGAGCCAAGGTTAGTATTGTCTTTCTCAGAGTGATCCTCACATCCTTAAACTTCAAACAGGGTTTGTTTTAGAAGCAGCTAGATATTGCAATCGAATAAGAGACAAGTAGAGAAGGAACATATGTGCAATAGAGGCAAAAAATCAGAATGCAGGAGTGAAAAGGGGACTAAATTTTTGGCAGGGGTGATGTGCTCTTTAAAAACCTGTATGTAACAAAACTCTAGTTTTATAGTCATTGTCATTTCTATACTATAGGTAGTCTGGTTAAATAACATTATAGAAAGACCAATGAGATGTCTATGTTACTATTTAAGATTTTATTCCATGCATGAGGTACATCGTGACAGAAAGCCCTAAGGTAGTCTTTGAAATGCTACCTACAAGAGTTGTGATGAAGGTAGATGAGAAGTGGGGTTCTCACACCATGTTAACATCTAAAAGATACCAAATAAGGCAAAAATAGACTATGACAGGCATCTGGGTGAGTATCTAATTGTGAGCACAATGGAAAGATGCTAATACAGGCATAATTTGATCAAAGGGATAAGCCTGGAAATTGTGTTTATTCAAATCTAGGAGAAAAATTGTTATCATTTTCTTGAATGGGACACAAATATTAAATATCTTTTAGGATCATCCTGGCCTAGGTTTAAATGCAGATTTGGAATGAGGTACAGTTTGCACAAAGTGGGGATATTTATACAACTGACTTATATAAGGAATTATAAAGATTTTTTTCCCCCTCAGAGATATATCTAGTTGTTTATGAACTTTTTTTTTCTTCTTAAGTGGAAAATAATGTAGATCGTTAATATCCTTTGCCTCTGAATTAGGAAGATTTTGTTGCTAACAAATCATATAACTTAGGGAAAAAAAAGGTTTTGAGCTGTTATGAAGGTGCAAAATAATAAAAATATGTGATGTAGAAATCCTCAAACGACATCTCAAAAACAGTATCATAAAATAATATGGTTTGTCTCCTTCTGAATTTTCAGCCGTGTTTTCTTAATGGTTATTTAAATTTCAAAGACTTGTCACTCACCACCATGTTCTAAAGCATACAACATCCAAAAAATTTTATTTTTGTAAGCTTATGTTAGTTAATGGTCATCTTATATGTTCTTAATTGGAAAGCAAATTATGTATTTAAGAATATACCTTCCCCTGGAATGACCTTTAGGAAGTTCTGGGTGTGTGTACATGCACACGCATATATTATTCACATTCTGGGGTACAGCTCAATGCAGAAGACCAGGGATGGTATGAATAAGATTTCTCACTACCTGCAGCATTCCTGTGACAGAAAGAACTAAAAGTGTATGTAAGATATATAAAATCTTTAAGCTATAGCTTAATTCAACCTTCGACAGAGAGGGAAGGATTCTTTTTTCTCTTTAAGCTTCAAAATAAATTTGATAGCCTGTTTGCCTTTACATTTCCACAAATCATAGAATATCTATACTGTTTGACTTCCTTTGGCATTAGCTTTGTAAAAATACCTCTTTTTATTTCAGTGACACAACAGATAAGATTTTTAAGAGGTCAGCCTGTACTCAAGTTTTGATATTTTTACCTCAGTAAAAATATTGCCAACTGATTACACGAGGAGAAAATCAGCAGGCATAATGTATTTTTTTCAGTTCCCATCTTCTGCTTCACTTAAATGGTTACCTGAAGGAAATTACGGTAGTGACTTACTAGCCTTTGTTAAAGTAAATGGGCATGCCCCTCCTGGTACAGAATAAGTCCCTGAATTGCCAAAATTGAGCCTACACTTAGGAAAGATAAGAGACTAGTTGTGTTGCTTCCTGCTCCTTTCTGCCTTTTTTTTTTCCCTGCTAGCTTTCTTTACATTAACGCTCTAGTCATTGAAGCTTGTAAAGCTGCTATAAGAGATACTAAGAAGCTCTAGGATACAGCAAGTTCAGAGCTTTAAAAAAATCTGTTTCCTACTAGATGTTTATTACGTATCTAGTTACATTTTTATAAACATGTAACATCTTTCTCATATAGGGAGACAGGAGTGATCCAATGATATCAGAAGGATTCTGTACTTTATGTTGCAAGTCAGCAAACGTACACACCCATACCTAGATCATATATATGGGAAACCACAAACAGTTCTGAAAGTCCATTTCGTATGTAATTTTTTAAAAAATAACGTTGGAGGGCAGATTCACAAATTAAAACCACACCATGCATTTAAAAATACAAGGAAAACAAGGAAACTGTATGTACATTCCCCTTATTACATCACAGCTCTTTTGTTTTGTTGTAATTTCACATGACATTGAAAAGGACAATGAGCGTAGAAAGTTTTCAAGTTATTATTCAGAAAACAAAGGAAATATCCCTGGCATAAATGCACATTGTGATGTTTATTCACTGCATTTTGCATGCACCAGTTGAATATAAAAAAACAGTACACTGTAACTGTTTTTCAAGTTTTTATTTTTATAAAGTTCTAAAGATTTAAAAAAGAAAGCCCTTGGAAACTTGTAATTTCTTTAAGAATTAAGTATTGTATACTTTAATATATGAAGGAGAGGAAAATAAAAACTTAATTTTGTCTTCATATATTCATCATGGCCAAAGTAACTTGTTACGGGTGCTTGACTTGGAGCTGTTTTTCCTTTTTTATTTTTTCTTCTTTAAAAAAGTCTTTTAAGGTTTCTTAAACTGAGAATACAATCTATTTTATTTTTTTAGTATTTTCTTATAGCATATGTGGTGTCAAGCAGCAGCAGTAGCTTGTATGTTACCAGAGTTCAATTTACTATCCAGAAAATTTTTATTATATTGCTTATACACTGCTGATAATTTATTAAACTTTCCCTGAAAAAAAGCAAGCACAAGAGAACATTACATAATTAAGATGTCCATTTTGACTTACCTATTGAGAAATAGCATTGATGAAGTAGTGTTGAATTATTGGCAGCTTGCATATATTGTTACTTCTAAAGGTTACTTCATGAATTATTATTTTAAAATAGTTTTAAACAGACAAACTGTTGAAGACTCCATTTGTTTTCTTCTTCACATGCACACACACATATGCTCAAGTGAAGTTAGATGAAAGCTGAAGCTGAAATTAGCAGTAGCCTAAGGGCATTACTGTAATTACTAGGCCATTTAAAATATATCAGTATCATGTCTAATATAATGAAAGTAGAGTCATAGCTGCAGCACAATTAAGAACAAAAGACTATGCAAAAGGTTGTCAGATTCTGTTAACTGAAATCAGAGCTAAAATAAATGGACTATCTGTGTGATTATGGCCACCTCTTTTTACCAGAAAATCGTCTGCAAAAAGAGGTCCTTTGATAGTTCTGACTCTGCTCCTTTTTGCTTTGTTTTTTGTTTTGTTTTATTTTTCCTGATGAGGTGAATTTATTGAAATACAGCAGTGTAACTTCCTTTTTAAAACAACTTAATGAGTAACAGGGAAGCAAGGAAAATACCAAGATGTTAGGTTACACAGAAATAAAAGCTTTTACCTGTTAGACTGCTTCATAGAAATGGGCCGAATCATTCACATTAGAATTGTTAAGAATTTGTAAATTAAAGTAAGGGATTTTTTTTTTTTATGTTTCCCTGCATTAAAAAGAATTACTGACAGCAAAAGTTAGGCAAACTTCAAAAAGGAAAGAGTATTGAGTGAGTGCATCAAGGTTTTGGCACTTAAGGTCCTTCTGAGATTGTAAATTAATTTCCAAGCACTCAGATCTTTTCAGGATAGATAAATGGACATGAGAAGTCTGCCATGTGGTTAGGGACTGGATGGAAAAGCCTAAGCCAACTCCTTTCGGGGTTCTTTCCACAAGGTGAGACCTATACTGATGGCTGAAAACAAGGCTGGGACAGCAAAAATGCCACCCTAAAGGTGAGGGGGTGAGGTACACAAAAGCTGTTAAGAGCATCAACATGTCAAAAAACAAAAGCAGCAAATAGATTTGCCTTTTAATTAAGTAACACTGTTATTCAGTCTTGCAGTCCAATCCTCTGTGTCCTGGACAGCTGAGTACAGCCAGGCGGCTGTTTCCAGGCTTCGGTTGCCTGACAGCATGTGTGTGTGGCAGCGTTGACGAGCCTCTTGTAAGTTACGTCTGTTTTGGTCTTCTGAGATTGAAATGCCCCAAACCACAGAATATTTTAAGTTCTTATCTTGATATTTTTATGGCTTGGAGGGTTCTGGTTTTGGTTTTGCTTTTGTTTTGTTCTTCTCTTTTTAATACGGAAAAACATTTTTGTACCTAAATACAGCTGCTTTTGCAACAAGCATGTAAAGAGCCCTGAAAGGTATCAACATAGAAGTAAAACATTTTATTCCACTCAATTGTTGCACAAGGGATACATTTAGCTCAAAATGTTCAGCAACTCCAAAGAGGAAAGACATCTGGGTTCAATTCACAGAAGCCTAGGGCAACTAAAAAACCCTTCTACAACCATCTAGAAGCAGCAGGAGGAGGTGATTGTGTTTAAGACAACAAAGGAAGCTCATCCATTATGCAGACACTTAACAAAAAGATATAACTATTCAAAAAATTGAAGTAATTAAGGAACATTCAAGGCAGGGAAAAGGAATGAAGGGAAAGACTCTTGTAGGTTGCTTTTGTGAGAGTGGTGTGGGTGTCTCCAATCCTCTTTATTGTGTTTATAGAGAGACAGATGTATTATAGTAAATATTAGCCTTATGAAAATGGCTGGAAATTACAAAATGTTTTAACTACATAACATTGTTATACCTTACCAACTATGCAGACATATCACTGAGTCTTTCTGGAACACTTTCACCCTGTACACAAACATCCGTTAGCCTAGTGTTCTCTTTCTACTACTGACTTCTGTGAAAACACCTTTATATTCCCAACTATTCAATGCTATGTTGTGGGATGACGTTTCTTTGAATGCAGTGGTCAACATTTTTGTGGTATCAGCAGAAAAATTCTCTTTCATTGTGTCTTAATTCATGTAACTGCAGCTGCCTTCTTTGGTTGATATAAATCCAGATTTTTTTTTTTTTTTTAAAAAGGATTATATAGAGCCATTTGGTTAAGTAGTATCCTATGGCATATTATCAGTAGGATAACTTCACTCCATAGCAGTTATTTTCCTTTTATCTGTGAAAATTTTTAATATTACACAGTAAATTTTTTTATGACAAAGAATTTAAAAAGCACAAACCAGAACTTTTGAATTGCAGTAATTATTATTTTCCCCTGTTTAGTCATGTGGTTTCAAATCAAATACTACTTTTTAATTTTCTGGGTTTTGTTTGTTTGTTTATTATAATTTCTCCTTTCATACTAACTTAATTTAGAAAAAAAAAATTCTAAAAAATTACAAACTGCCATTTCTCTGCTCAGACTCTGTAAGACTTTCTGTAACATGCTAATATAGCCCTTCTCCTGACAGGTAACATCTACTGAAATTTAGAACTTTTTTTCTAAAAAAAAAAAAGGTTTGGCAGAATCCAAAACGCAGCAAAAAATGCAGAAAAGGAATGAGTTAGAACTTTTATCTAGTGTCCTTACTTTGCACTGGGGTGAAATACCTGAAGATTAAGAAATTGCAATTAGCAGTTATTCTCTGTCTTTAATCTACAATGTTGAAGCCAAGTGAACAATGTGCCAATATAACATTTCTAAGTCATACTGTTGAGGTCGGCAGGCACTAAAATTGAATTATCTAGCACAAAACAGATGTTTTATCTCCTTAAGTATTTACTATTTACTTTTACAAACAGTAAAAGAGCTGACAAAACAATCTTAAACCTAAAATAAGAGGAAGAGAATGACAAAAACACTCAGAAAAAAATGTTGTACCCATAAGCAAAACTGAGTAAAAGAGAATGAGAAGCATTAAAAAGCCCAACTAACAAAAATACTAAAAAGTATTGGTTAATATTTAACAAAGTAGAATATCTGTTAGCTATTTTTGGTTCTACTAATGAAAAACATAAGCCTACAAAGCACATAGGAATACTTCTCTCACTGGGAATTCAATATGAAGATGTGTGAAAATATGGTCAAACTCAAAACATCTAAAGGATATAAAGACATAGTTCTAAACCCAGATTCCTTAAAGATCTCTAAATTAGGGTTCTGGACTGATTATACAATTTATAAAGAAATTTAGGCTCTGCAAAATGAGGTTTTTGAAAAAACATAAAATGAAAAGAGCTTCATTTCAGAATGCTTTTGATGTCAACTTAAAATACTGAGGACTGATGACTACTGAATGTCTACTTGAAAAACATAGCACAAGAGCTTGGTTTTGCTCATTCACATAAAGAATGTGCAAATCTCACAGGAGGTTGTTAAGAAAAACTGAATCTGATAGACTGAAAGACCCACTTGATTCTTCCCTCCTGGTTCCCTAGAAACAATGCTACTGCTCTTGTCTTTGGGTCCAGCCAGTAGCACAACTGAGCACATATTCCCACTAGACATATGGACACCAACACAATATAAACACTCACATGCTTATTTGCCCCTGATCACATAATGAATCCCTCCCTTTCTCTGCCTTTATCTTCTCCCAAATAATAACTCTACTTTTTTCCCAATTAGTCTTGGGGAAACCATTCCTGTTTCCCAGGATATCCCAAATTTACATCATTGGTGTTACCAAGGCATTGCTGGCCTGATGAGATTCCTTTCCCCAAAAGGCCCCAGTGCTCCCCTTGAAGATCAGCCATCTATTGTGTGCCTCCACCTGAATCATCTGTGATCCAGCAATGTCTCCTAGCATTATTTGCAACTTATGCCAACTTCTTGCTCTGTTATTTTCCATGTTTAGACTTTTCTCAGGTCACACCCAATAATTTCTCATCATCTTCTCTGTAAAGTAAACCTCAGGGCAGGGCAAGTAAACATCACCTTAGGCATCTACCTGCAACCTTAGCGACAATAATATTAAAATACAATGGAAAAAACACTACCTACTTACCTTTGAACAATATATCAACGTTTTCCATTGCTCCTATCAACCCAGCAAATTAGAAACCCAAGTTGAACTCCCAATAAAAGTATAAGGGGACAGAAACTGAATCTTTCAGGAGAGTATCTTAACTGAGAGGCTAATCTGGCTACAAGGCAGAGGAAAAGTTATTTGTTGTTCCTCTTCGGGAGTTTTTATGCCCTCAAGCAAATTGTTTCAGGTCCACCAGTTCAGACAGGGTACAAAGGGTTGAGAAATCCCATTCTTCAATTTAACATCAATTTAATATCTTTGGCGGTAAAATACAGAATTAAAAGTGAAAAATCAGACAATCTCATACTCCTCACAGTCCCCCAGCCTGGTATGAGTGTACTTGAACACCAACAATTGTGTTTCCCAGATAGTTTAGTAGTCACTGGAGTTGTGTTCCTCTTGCATAGCTTTTATTACTTTAAAAACTTGATCTCTTTACCACACAGTAAAGAATTTTTCACTGCACAGTGAAGCAACTTCAGAAGAGTAGGCAGTCCCCTTCTTTACACTGAATCTCGATCTTAACTCTAAATTAGTTACCAGATTTCATAGATTTCACAGATTTCATAGATTTCTAGGTTGGAAAAGACCTTAGAGATCATCGAGTCCAACCACCCCTAATCCCCATTAAACCATATCCTCAAGTAGATCATCCACCCTATTCTTAAACACCTCCAGGGATGAGGACTCAACCACCTCCCTGGGCAGCCTATTCCAGTGGCTGACAACCCTTTCAGAGAAGAAATACTTCCTAACATCCAACCTGAATCTCCCCTGACTAAGCTTATACCCATTTCCTCTTGTTCTATCACCCAACACTAATGTAAAGAGCCCTTCCCCTACCTCCCCACCATCTTTTCTCAAGTATTTGTAGGCTGTAATCAGGTCTCCCCTCAGCCTCCTCTTCTCCAGGCTAAACAGCCCCAACTCCCTCAGCCGCTCCTCATAAGTTTTATTTTCCAGCCCCTTGACCAGTTTAGTCGCCCTTCTTTGGACTCACTCCAGGAGCTCAATATCTCTCTTAAAGCGAGGGGCCCAAAACTGGACACAATATTCCAGGTGCGGCCTCACCCGTGTCGAGTACAGTGGCAGGATCACTTCCCTGCTCCTGCTGGTCACACTATTCTTGATACACGCCAGTATCCCATTGGCCTTTTTGGCCACAGATCATATTTTAAGAATTAGAGCTTAGAAGATTTGAATCCTCTCAGTCATGAGAAACAATGATTTGTCAGACAAATATTTCATCCATTAGGCAGTAATAAGAAGGGAGACTAAGTCCAGCTGTGTATGAAAAAAAAGCCACAACCACATTGTATTTTGGTGGAAACCAATTGTTTAGGCAAATATCAGGAATGCTTTGACAATTGTTACAACAATGAGTTTCTTGGATGGGATGAAAAAGTTGCAGAGCCCACTGAGGTTTATGCTGTGATATCAATGACAATGCACGTAGCTCCATCCAGACTCAGAACATCAGTTCTGGGTAACTCTAGGAATGCTTGAAAAGTGTTACATTAATAAAAATTGTGGGAATGGACAGGAGCTGAATCGAGGTTTTAGGACGCAATGTTAGACATAGTTATTTCCATTCTACCTAAACCTTACTTCACACCTCAAAAAACTTGTCTGGACCTTGTCATAAGTTTATTGTAAATGCTTGACCCTTTCTAAGCTGCAAGTCTTCCTCTTTGAAATGTACCACTGCATTTACTGAGATATAAATTTGAAACATAAATCCCAGATCTAAACTATGCTACAAAATAAATTTTGCAGATTTGTTTCAACTTTTGTTTTGTTTGTGGCGAAAGTAATAAGAAAGTTTAATAAATGCATTGTATAAAATAAACTGTTCTCTGCCTGGAGGAATAGAAACAATAATAAAGGACTTAAAAAGCCAGTGGCAAGTAACTTATGACAAGTCCCTTCTGATTTTAGTTTTAAAATACCAGAACAACAGCAATGAAACACAATTGTTCCCTACTTTTTGGAGGGAACTAGAAATAATAAGCTCCAGAATTCTAGAACTCATAAAAAAGGAAATTAAATTAAATTAAAATATGATATTAATAATGAAGCGAGATACTTCAATCTCATAGAAATATACAAGATTGTATGAAATGTTCTAAAATATTATATTGAAATTCTTTCTTCTCACCCTACAAAGAAAAGGAAAGAAAAGCTGAAATTTAAATATTATCAACTGGCATTGAAAATAATTAACTTCCGTAAGTATTACCATGTCACTTTTACAGTTCATTATTCATTACTTTATTTAGAAAAAAAAAAAAAATCTTTTCCAAAATAGAGGTTAGATTCTGCTCATCCAAGTTTAGCTCTCCAAGAGTTATCTTCTGTTGCTGCTATTTGACACTGCAAAACGTAAATATCAACTTAAGTCTCTTGCCATTGTTTCACCATTTTTTCACCATTGTTTCATTAACATCAATCACTTTTTCAGTTGATTTTAACTATCTTTAGCTGTGTTGTGAATTAAAATGATTTAAAAAAAAAATATTTCCAACTAAACCAGTTTTCTGAACCAATGCATGATCTAAGGGAGACGAACGAGTAGAGGATTCACAGAGGGACAGAGGCAGGTGCTGTGAACTTGCATTGACATCAAATACTTCATAAAATCAATACACTCAGTAAGTTTTTTATTTAGACTTCCTTTATAGTGGATAGATAGAAATACATTCAGTCTGAAAGTTTAATACTAAACTTTCAGAAACCAGGACTTTTCACAGCCATTCAGGAGAGGTGTGTGATGGTATTTCAGGTATTTTAACTGGACTTTTAGAATACAGGAATTGCTGTTCTAAAAATACCTAACTCCTTAGAAAGAGAGGCTAGAAACAGAAAAGGAACATGCAGAGCTAAGAATGAAGAACTGTTCTGAAGCACAGTGATCATTTTCCTGTGTAGTATTTTCCTAGGACCAGGTCTTTTTTAACCATTGTTTTGTCCAATATAGAATCATAGAATCATAGAATGGTTAGGGTTGGAAGGGACCTCAAAGATCATCTAGCTCCAACCCCCCTGCCATGGGCAGGGAAACCCTCCACTACACCAGGTTGCCCAAAGCCTCATCCAACCTGGCTTGAACACTTCCAGGGATGGGGCATCCACAACTTCTCTGGGCAACCTGTTCCAGTGCCTCACCACCCTCAGAGTGAAAAATTTCTTCCTTATATCTAATCGAAATCTACCCTCTTTCAGTTTAAAGCCATTGCCCCTTGTCCTATCACTACACGCCCTCGTAAAAAGTCCCTCTCCAGCTTTCCTGTAGGCGCCCTTTAAGTACTGGAAGGCTGCGATAAGATCACCCCAGAGCCTTTTCTTCTCCAGGCTGAACAGCCCCAACTCTCTCAGCCTGTCTTCATAGGAGAGGTGTTCCAGCCCTCGGATCATCTTCATGGTCCTCCTCTGGACTCGTTCCAGCAGCTCCATGTCCTTCTTGTGTTGGGGACTCCACAGCTGAACGCAGTATTCAAGGTGGGGTCTCATGATATGTAGTTTCATTTTCAGAAGGCTGGGGAAAATCAGTGTTTTTCAGCTTGCCCATCAAAAAACATTATGTCAGGAGTCATCTTTCTCCTGCTGTATCGCACTGTCCCAAATCATATTCTATTAACATGAAGAGTATAGTAATATATACTGATATTTACAATACTAATTCTAGTACTTGAAACTTTTGATCTGCAATAGTGGCACAACTGTTTATCTTAATTATACAAGGATAACTGAGGACATCTTGTTTTACAATTATTTTTCTGCTGTTGTAAAATTGAGTTTTATCCTTGCCTTCATATTTTAAAACATTTTAACTGTATAGCATATTTTATTTTGACTGTTATGAAGAACTTGATAATCTTTTATGACCTGTTGACATTTATTTGTGACATTGATTCACTGGAATGAATCCAGGAGAGAGCCACTAAGATGGTCCAGGGCTGGAGTACTTGTTCTTTGAGGGGAGATTGAGGCACCAGGGCTTTTTCAGCCTGGAGAAAAGGTTGCTGTGGGGACCTAACAGCAGTCTCCATAGCTATGGGGAGGTCAGCAAGGACACAGAGCCAAGCTCTTCACAGCAGTGAGTGGCTGGAGGAGAAAAGAACATACACATGAATTAAACATTCAATTAAGTTCAGACAGAAGAATCTGTTTTCCTATGTGGACAGTCAAATAATGGAACAGACTGCCAGGCAGGAGGTACTACTTTGGTCCTCAAAGATTTTCAAGACCCAACTGGACACAGCCTTAGGAATCCTTGTCTTACCTCAGACCTGGCCTTGCTTTGAGAAGGAGGTTGGACTAAAGCCTTCCCAAGGTCCTTCCCACCTGAATTATCTTATGTCTCTATGAGCATATGATTAACTTAATGGATATGAAAAATATACTTTTACTGTTTCTTCTAACCTGTGCTCAGTACGACCTGAAAATAACATGGGAACTTCCACAGGCAGGTAAAGTGTTCCTCATGGGTAAAGAATGTCTTTCACTTACATTGTTACTAATTTTTCTTGATTCAAATATTAGTATTTCTTCTTTCAAAGTGACAATTAATATCTATACTTATTAAATATTTATAATATGTTGCAATAAATTTAAAATATGCACAAAATTAAATATATATATATAATGCATTAGCAAATAACTTTGATTAAAATTTCTGTGCAATCTTTTGTTCTCCTCTCCTCACTTTTTGTTCTAATATATGTTCAGTTCTGACCCACTTCTAGGTTTATGCTCTTTCTGCACTGTTCAAAAATCCAGTAAAATAAGCAGCATTATATTTTAAATAATAATGGTTCCTCTGAAGCCTGAAACTCTGCAGAAAATGTACCATTGGGAAACGGGTGTCCTCGTATGGATCATCCAGCTCATAAATCCAAATCAAGTTTCTCGGCAATGCCCAGCACACAAGTGACACAGGGGGGTTGTAGATGCAACCCAGCTTTGTATTGCGGTGAGGCAGAGACGAGCCACGGGGAGCTGTGTAGATCGCTCAGCCCTGAGTTGTCTGATGGGTCAGTGCTGCGTTATACAAAGAACCAAAACTTGATTTGAGCCTTGAAATCCCTCAACAAAGAATATGCCCTGAGTCTCAATTCTACCATTGTCCAGTTGCCTGAGTTGATTCAGGCACAATCGATAAGGGGAAGCTCCCTGTCACACCCTTAAAGACCCTTAAAGACCCTTGAAGACCCTTAAAGACCCTCCTCAGGCATGGTACCTACACAGTCATGTACATCAGGGGATAAAAGCCCTACGATTTGTGTTGGAAATCGGGAGTTGCTTCTCCAACTACACAGCTGGTCTGTGAGGAGATTCTTTCCCCCCTTGATCGGGACGCCGGCCAAGGTAACTTCCCTGGGATTGAGAGCCCTTACCTGAGGGGGTAAGTGATTTCTTTTTTATTCTCTTTTTAGCCTGCTTTAAGTCTAGTGCGCTTGTGTGTTCTCTCTCTCTTGTGTGTGTAATAGTGCATTCTGTGTGCTGTGCTGTGCTCTGCTGTGCTGTAATAGCACATTCCATGACTCTCTCGTGTGCTGTGATAGTGTATTGTGATAGTGTATATTTTGGGTTTAAATTGCACTAGTGCATTCCTCCATTGTAGCTATAAGAACCTGTAATAGTGGTGTATGGAATCTGCAAGTGCAGTTCGAGTAAATTGTTATCTTGGACCTTGCAGTTCAACCTGCAAGTGCAGTCCAGATAGACCGTTTGCTTGGACTTTGTAGTTGAGTCCTTAGTACTCAGTGTTGCATGAAGTCAAAGCAAAGAGGTCACACTTTTGCTCCAAAGGATTTCTTTCTAAATACATCACAGCAGACAATAGTTGCATACAGATAGAAAAAGGGGAATGTCGTGGTTTTAGGTCAATCTGGCAACTAAACTCCACGCAGCCGGTCTCTCACTCCAGTAAAGTGGAGAGGAGAAAAATATAATAAAAGAGCTGAGGGTCGAGACAAGAACAGAGGAGCACCCACCAACCACGGTCCCGGGCAAAAGAGACTCAGTTTCCTTAAAGCAAACCAGTTTATTAACAGCTATCTAAAAAGACAAAAGCAAGCAAAAACAATTACTTGAGAGGATAACAAGAAAACAAGGCCAAATCTTAAACCAACACCACTCCCTGCCCTTTGCCTTTTCTTCCTGGCTCTATCTCCTCCCCCCAGCAGCTCTGCCTCCTCCCCCCAGCGGTGCAGGGGGGCAGGGAATGGGGGAGTGCAGGTCAGTTCATTCCATGTTGTTACTGCCGCTTCTCTTAAAGGAGAAGGGGTCCTTACACCATTGTCTCTTGCTCCAGTGGATCCCCTACTCACGAGGAAAATCCACAGGCTTCTCCAGCATGAGCCCTACCCGCAGGAGGCAATCCTTCCCCATCGGATTGCTCCAGGTGCAGGCTTTACCACAGTCTCGGATTCTCAGGCTCAGGCATCTCCTCTGAACAAAACACCTCCCCATCGATGGAAGTTGTCCCACGGACTCTAGATGCGTACTGTACTCAGGCTCTGGCATCTCTTCTCCGACATGAGTTGTCCACGGGCTGCGAGTGGGTCTCTGCTCCCCCGAGGACTGCCTTTAGCTGCAAGTGGGAGCACTCACCATCTCACCACTGGTTGCAAGGGGAACTCAGCTGCGGCACACGTTGTCCCATTCCATCTTCACTGACCTGGTGTCAGTGTAGCTGTTTCTCTCAGATCTCAGTCCTCTCTGGGTGAACTCGGCCAGGTGGGCATCCCAGGAGTGGGGCTCTCCCCGTGTTCCCCAAGCAGCTCCGACGCCGCCATCCTCAACGAGTGGCACCTGCCAGGCCTGGGCCGCCACCCGGCCGGGTGCCAGGAAGCAGAGGCTGCGCCCCCCTCCCTTCTCACTCCTGGTCAAAGGCACACCTTTCCGGTTCCTTTGTCCGACGTAAATAGGGCAATTTGCAGAGGCACCAATTGGCTCAAGCCCCGAGGGGGATGGGAGTCCGGTCTGATGGGCAGCTTCTGCCACCCGGAACCTCCCCCCCACATCAAACCGTGACAGAGAAATACAGGGAAATTGCACTGTTCGGTTTCAACAGCAGTGACCTTTAGGTAGGTGTCTTTGAGCCTACTTATTTTAATTTTTTTTTTTTGTAAATCTGGGTTTTACGTCTCTAAGAGAAGAGTGTGGGTTGGTTTGCATTCTCTGATTTTTATTTCTTTTCTTTTTTTTTTTTTTTTTCAGAGAACACATGTTTAAATGGAATTTCCTGTAATTCATTTTGTGCCCATAGCCTCTTGTCCTGTTATAGATTCCTCTATCAGGTATTTATAGGTATTGCTAAGGTGCCTCTGAGCCTTCTCTTCTTCAGAATGAACATATCCCTGCAGTGGGTCAGGCTTCTCATGCTCAGCTTCTAAATTCCATGTAAACAGCAGTTCATAGCTCGCTCAGACTCACCTATGTGTCATGTACAAGATACGAACATGACATAAGAAATCTGCAGTAGCGTCTGTGAAACTATACAATTTCTAAGCTGAACTAGTCAAGGTTATAACTTGAGTTACAGGCAGAATACTGCTCCTGAATATGTCAAGGCGGAAGGTTATATCGAACTGCATTGGGTTTACATGGCAAGGTTTTGGTAGCATGGGTGCTGCAAAGGTGTCTTCTGTGAGAAGCTCATGTCCCCCATGTTGGACAAAGCCAGTTTCAACCAGCTCCAGGACAAACCCACCACTGACCAAAGCTACAGCAGAGGTAATGCCTCTGAAATAGCAGGGAGTACTGCATTCAGGTCTGGGGCCCCCCACAAAGAAGGACATGGAGCTGTTGGAGCAGGTCCAGAGGAGGGCCACGAATTTGATCTGAGGGCTGGAGCACCTCTCCTGTGAAGACAGGCTGAGAGAGTTGAGGCTGTTCAGCCTGGTGAAGAGAAGGCTCCAGGGAGACTTTCTAGCAACCTTCCAGTACTTAAAAGAGGCCTACAAGAAAGGTGGAGAGGGACTTTTGATCAGAGCTTGTAGTGCTGAGACAAGGGGTAATGTTTTTAAACTGAAAGAGAGTAGATTTTGATTAGGTGTAAGGAAGAAATTCTTCACTACGAGGGCGGTGAGGCACTGGAAGAGGTTTCCCAGTGGAAGAAGTTGTGGATGCCCCATCCCTGGAAGTGTTCAAGGTCAAGCTGGATGAGGTTTTGAGCAACCTGGTGTAGTGGGAGATGTCCCTGTCCATGGCAGAGGAGTTGCAACTAGAGATCTTTAAGGTCCTTTCCAACTTAAACCATTCTATGATTTTGATTCTATTTTTAATAAAGGTTAAAATATCTGTGCAGCCACTGTGAGAGAGAGGACTAAGAAAAACGTGAGAGAAACAGCCCTGCAGACACCAAGGTCAGGGAAGAAGGAGGCAGGAGGAGATGCTCTATGTTGGAGCAGAGATTCCCGTGAAGCCCATGGAGGAGACCATAGTGAAGTAGGTCATTCACCTGCAGCCCATGGCAGTCCACCGTGCAGCAGATATTTACTCTGCAGCCCATGGAGGACACCACCCATGGTGGACATGCCCTAAACGGAGTTGTAGACTGTGGAGATCCCATACTGGAAAATGCTCCTGGCAGGAACTGAAACCCATGGGGGACATGCACTGGAGCAGTCTGTTCCTGAAAGACTGTAGTCCATCGAGAGGACCCACATTGGAGCAGTTCTTGAAGGGAAGTCCCATGGGAAGGATCCACATTGGAGCAGTTCTTGAAGGACTATAATTCATGGAAGGTGGAAGGCACCCCACACTGGAACAGTGGAAGAGAGTGAGGAGAAAGGAAGAGGAGAAAGGAAGAGGAGAAACAATGTGCTATGAATTGACTGCAACCCCCATGCCCATACCTCTGTGCTGCTCATGGCAGAAGGTAGAAGAGTCAGGAATGAAGTTGAGCCTCCGAAGAAGAGGGGGTGGGGCTAAAGTGGTTTTAGTTTTGTTTTTATTTCTCACTATCCTCATCTGTTATTAATTGACAATAAAACAAATCAATTTCCCCAACTGAAGTCAGTTTTGCCAAGGATGGTAAGTGGTGAGTGATCTCCCTGCCCTTATTTTAACAAATGAGCTTTTCCATCTTATTTTCTCCCACTGTCCTATTAAGAGGAGGAGTGAGAGGGAGACTTGGTGGGCACCTGGTGGCCAGTCAAGGTCAATCCACTACACAGGCCTACTAGGATTTCGACGCACAAGAGAAGCTGAGATTTCATTTTAGAGAGAAGTATACTGATCTAGAGTAAAGGCACACAGTTCTGAGAGGGTAATGAGCATAAAACTGTTCATGTAATGTGAAGCTGAGGAAGAAGAAAAGAAGGGCAACAAGGAAAGAATCCTGAGAAACCCCAGCAGAAAGCTGAAAGAAGTGACTTAGTTTCTCTAAAGGGAAGAAGATATTTGATGTGGCCAACAGTGGAAGTACATTGTATCTTAAAAAGCAATTAATCCAAATAAAGCAAATGTTGCCGACAAACATCTGCGTGCCGGATTTCTGAGGCCAGTTTGAGAATTTTAGAGCCTGCCAAAATTAACTTTAAAGGCTAATAGAATCAAGGCCCAGGACAAATGAGAAACCTTCTCCACCAGATTTTATTTGACGTTTCTAGAGAAGCAGAGAGAGCCTGTGACTCTAGGAAAGCAAGTATTTGCTCAAGATTTTCATAGGAAGTAATGATTTAATTGAACAAAAAACTTACTTGAAGTTGTGGTCCAAAGCTAAATTAAACATTAGTTTTCTTTTAAAATATGTATTAAAAAAATCCTTTTTTATTTGACTTCAAATTTCCTCCTTCAAAGGGAACGGAACTAGAAATTCTCTATGAATATATTTAATCTATCTAAAATGATGAGACTCAAAAAGTGTGCTTTGTGTATGAGACTTTGAACACAGGGCTTTACTTAAGCATAATTCTTTACTGTCAGTGTCTTGTAAAAATAATAATAGTAATTATTTTTGCAATTGTCTACACTGAAGTTTCAGTACTAGCAATTTCTCCATATTTAAATTCGCACCATCCTATGTCTTCAGTAATGTTTGCAAAATTAAATAAAATAGAGAAAATAATTAGAGAGAAATTTCTACAAATATTTAGCCTAAGTTTCAATTAATTTATCTTTGTTCTCCTTTCATGAATATTTCAGCTACTTTGTTTAGAGGAACAACTGTTCTCAATGAGCACATTTCTCCATATTTGTACTAGAAATGTTTGTGTACTTATTCAAAAAGACTTCACTCCATATGGCTCATAGTAGCAGCAACAGCTTAGCTATTATTACAGCTGAAATACAGCTCCAATCAAAACTCTTTTTTAAAAGCTGTTTTTTTAATATCCCTTTATTTAGAACTTTGCACTAATTTTTAAATGTGAGATTATTGGTTTTTTATCTATGAAGTTATTCAGCTGAATTTACAATAAGATAAATTTTTTTTCAACAACCGTACAAATTTCCCTTGACCTTTTTTTTCCTAAAGAACAGGGAATCCGTCTAGATAGCTTTTCATTCAGACAAGCAAGACATGTAGAGGTTAATATTCACATCTCAGCAAGCAGTAGAAATGGTACCAGCGAAATCAGATGGGTTAATGATAAGCTTAAATATGTAGATGGATGGAAGTTTAAAAGTATCTGTATTGTATGTGACACCACTTGTCCATGAAATAACACAGTTTAATCTGATTAGCTAGATAGTAGTATATACCCTAGTGATTTCTCTTACATCTGTTCTGTAGACTTGACCCTTTGTTTCTATGTCTTAAATTGGTAACATTAGTCAGCTTGAGTCAAAATTAATAGAAAAGAATAGTTTAATTCCAAAATACAGTGTGTACATGATATAATCATAGTTTCCGTTATTACAAGGGCAAGAAGAAAAAAAATGAAAAAAATGAACGATCTTTTTGTAAAGATAAATTTTTCAGAAGTCTGTATTTAAAAATAGCAACAAAAATATTCACTGTCTTTTTTAAATTTTAAATTGCAGGATCAGCTCTGTTACCTTCACACCCCGTCAGTCTATTTATCCTTCAGCAGGGATAGGGAAAGCACTGATGGGAGTGAACATTAAATTAGAGAGAGAACACATATGGTGAAGAAGCTGTCGAATACCAACATCTAGGGAATAAATAAATCCTTAATGAATGAAATCTGCCGTCTTCAGTTACTGCTCTCTCTTTCTTGACATTTGTCTTCATAGTCTCCCATGGGATCAGGTTCTTACATGAAAAGAAATGACAACAGATAACTCCAATTGCTCGATCATGAAATGTTTTTGTGGATTTGTTTACTAAAGAGAGCAGCTAAAAATAGCTTGACCCTTTAACACTTAGAAAGTTTCACTGATGTAAAATTGAGCTGTGTTCTAACATGATTGTTCAGCCTTGAAAAGAGAAGACTTCGGGTGGGACCTAATAGCTGCCTTGCAATACCTGAAGAGAACTTACAGGAAGGCTGGGGAGGGACTTTTTACAAGTGTCCACTGAGAGGAAAAGGGGAAATGGGTTTAAGTTGAAGGAGAACAGATTTGGATTAGATTTTAGGAAGAAATTCTTCAGTACGAGGGTGGTAAGACTTTGGAATAAATTGCCTAGAGAAGTTGTGGATGCCCCCTCCCTGGAGGTGTTCAAGGCCAGGTTGGACAGAGCCTTGAGTAGCCTGATCTAGTTGAGAGGCGTCCCTGCCCATGACAGAGAGGTTGGATTAGATGATCTCTAAGGTCCCTTCCAGCCTATGCCATTCTATGAACTATCAAGAACCGCCCTGGTACCACATACATGGATGGATGCAACAACACTGCAGAAGCAAGGATACATGGAGCTGTTGTAAGGAAGTGACATAAAAGTTCTGTGGTAACCTTCCTCTCCTTGCAGCTAACCAGAGCGAGAAAATCCTTGTGATTAGTGATTATAGTATAGGAGTAGGGTTAAAGAAATATGAATGGCCTAAAAGAAACTGCTATAAAATTCTCATGATGTGTATGTCTTGTACAAGCCACATAGGTGAGTCCGAGCAAGCTGTTAACTGCCACTTAAATAGAGTTTTGCAGACTTAATTCAGGACAGCTTCTCTAACCTGCTTAGTGTATAAGAAGCCCCATCTACTTAAAATTACTGTCAAAATTCCTCTCTAAGGGCCTAAAAGCATATAGCTGCTCATGTCAAACACGGCTTCTTTGCTGTTTTGACTAAAAAAAGCAAAAAGAAGCCAACAAAAAAGAATTCCTGCTCTTAAACCTCCTTACAAATCTAATAGTGCAAGACTCTTAATAGAGAAAATTTGTCCAGTCAGAGAGGAATTTAAGTTCCTAACTTTCTCCGTAGTATCATCCTTCTGATGCTATCCTCTCAGGAGGCTGCACTGACCACCATAGCAGCACCAAGACAGAGCTGGTGAAATCAACTTCCTGTCCCATTGCTGAATACACATCGTTGTCAAGTTATTAATGAAGAAATAACAGTCTCAACAAATGAAGAACAAAGGAAGTTCTTTAAAGCTCATGTTCAGTATTAAGGAGAACATTCAGGACACTGAAGTAATTTGAAGAGCAGAGAGGTAGTTTGCTTTGCAGTACCATTTCTCTAGAATATATAAATAATTCATAAAAAAAAAGGACTGGTCTGGAGTAAAAAGAGAAATATCCACATATAAACATGGGAGATGTTTCAGACTTTCAGTCTTGGTTTCTCAAGTATGTAGTTGAAGCCAGGAATATGCACAGTTTCGGACAGATGCACAGCCCTCTCAGGCCTTTTAGATTTAAAGATGCTTAAGCCTCTCTTGCAGCTAACATGACGCTTGTCCTCATCCTTGTTTCTAGATACCTCACTCACTTCACTCTCTGCATGAGGAAACCTAGTTGAAGCTGAAGTTTTCAGGAAATTTTTGGACCATCTGTTTTTTTGCCTAGATACAGAGACTACTTGAATGAAAGGAGCAGAGGAAACTGAAAATGTACAAAACACCTTAGAATAAAAATGAGACAAGAACTTGCAATTTCTACCAAAAAAAATAATAATTTTAAACTACTGTAAATACTGAAGTAACTGTGTATGTGTTCCAAGTAAAGTTGGAAAATTTTTGGGAAAAGCATCATGTATCATAAAAATATGGATTAATATGTAAGTACATAATTAAAACAACTGTTACCCTCATTGTATTTGACTTGCATTATGTCAGATCTGAATACACATACTCTTTTGTTTTGCATTCTTTCTTTACTAAATCTTCTCGGTTTTTTGGAGAATTGCTGACAATAACAAAGATTCTGAAGCATTTATATATTGTCATAGACATATTGATACTGTGCTCTGATATTGATGATAATACTACGTTGCACCTTTACTCAGAAGGGACAGAATGTAGGGTGTCATAAGAACCATTGCTTAAGTTTATTTTTTAAAAAGTAATTTTAAAGTAGTGAGCATGGTCTTGTATATTTGTGCATGCATATATATTTGTGTAAATTGTTTAACCTATGTCCAGCTTGTTGAAGCTTTGTTATGTCTCTGAACCAGTTGAATCTTGTGCAGGAACCATTTCTGTCCATATGTTTGCGTATGGCTGAACTCACTGTTGACATTCAATAATTATAATGAGCTGTCAGAAACTGTTTAGACAGGAAGGATATGACTGATTTTCCTCCTTTGCATCTTTTCATTACAGGCTGTTGGTGAGAAAAGCAAATCTGACTGCTTGCTTGGCTGTCTGACTGATTTGCTCTAGGGTACACTGAGAAACAGCTGAAAGCTTCTTAGTAATGCAGGCAAAATTTGGTCTTGAGGTGACAGCAAAATGAATTTAAAGATAAACTGTGGTCTAGTAGTATTTTTGAAGGTCGATGACAGCAGGGAGAGATTTGCCAAGGTCTAGAGCTGTTTTTTAGCAGGTCATGAATGAGAAAGGGAGTCCGAAAAAGTTGGAAGTTTCAAAGGAAAAAAGGTGACACTAGAGAGCTAGGAAGGATTGATATGACTTCCAGAAAGCTGTAGCTTGATGGCAGAAATCTCTCTTACTCCCCTTCTTTAGTCTTCATGTCTTTTTACTCTCCCACATTCTTTCTTCATTCCTGGGGATATGAGGAACAGCTACTGTCTTCTCCTGTTCCACCTTCTCATTCGGCAAATGTTCCCAATCCATATCACAGACAACCCTTTCCTTCCTAATTCCTGTCTCATCTCCCCATAAACTCATTTTCCTCCATTTCCCTATGAGCTATCTTCGCTCACTGCATCTGCTTCTTTGCAGCAGCCACGGCACACTCTTCTCTGTGGCCATGCAACAAGGAAAGGGAAGGACATAGCGTGACGTTACAGTAGATGTTGGTCTGGAAGAAAGAGCTATGGGGAGCAGAGCTTTCTATGTCTTTTGCTAAGTCTTGGAGAGATGAAGGAGCTGTAATAATCTACGCTACATGCCCTCAATCTCCCTTTAAATTGAAAAAAGAAGAGATAACTCTGAGAAAGTGTTCTACAGGACATAGTTAGTCTGCATCTCATAGGGAACAGGAAAAACAAGCAGTTTGCTGTCCTGTGTGACTATACCTCTCCTACTTTTAGAACTGAGCATTTTTGCAAATGCTTTTATGACATGTTCTATTGAGCTTTTCTGTTAGATATGCATGAAAAATCGTTCTGTTGTGATACAAGGAAATGACTAAATCTTGTTTGAATATATTAAAATTTGCCATGCTTTTGCTGTTTCATTTCTACAATGCTTTAGAGCACTTCTGAAGAAAGGTTGAATTTTGCAAGTAATAAGTGCCATTTATATAAGATTGCACAAGAGTAGGTGAAATGAAAATTAGTCAGTGAAGATATTACATTGCTTAATCAGTATTCCAGCAGTTTTGTCACTATTAAGATAAAAAGCATCTGCCTCAGTGTCATTACTAACCTACAGGTTGCTCCATACATGTTTTTTGTGCTGTGTCTGCACTGAGAAAGCATAATTTAATTGGCATTGTATCTATTTTTTAACGGAGTTCTGATTAATAGTAATTATCTGAATATCAAATCGTGTAAGCA
Organism: Tauraco erythrolophus; assembly: GCF_009769465.1. Classification (NCBI taxonomy): domain Eukaryota; kingdom Metazoa; phylum Chordata; class Aves; order Musophagiformes; family Musophagidae; genus Tauraco; species Tauraco erythrolophus. The sequence goes on along the minus strand of NC_141465.1, from coordinate 83,658,245 downwards.
GTGCTTATAATTAGGCTTTCCTAATATTTTTCAACATTAAAGATACTTAACACCAAATACCATAGACAATAAAAGCTTAAGGGAGGAGTTTATCCGAAGGAGGTCCATGAAAGAGTATTCATTACACAGTCATCACCTCTGCAAACTGCACAAGGTTGAAAAGCAAGTGAGTATTCAAACGGAGTACCACCGTATTTTTCATTCATTATTAGATTCTTTCCTTGATATCTATCTGAGCCACTGTAAAAAGTAGGATAATAGTTTAGATAGACTTTCCTCCTAACCCAGGAGGGTTGTTATTTTTATGTTACGTCTTTATTCTAAGGGTGGGTTTTCCGTATGTGCGTAGTCGTTTTAGCAGAAGGGAGGGATAGAGCCAGCATCTGTTGTGTTTACTGTAAGCTGCTAAAGCTTTGAATCCCCTGGGGTTCTGTGTCACCTGTGAGTATAATGAGTCTTAGCTGCGTAAGATACTGTTATATTTATTTTTTTTCCTTTTTATTGGTTGCATTAGTTTTGGGTTTATTTCCATAAAATAAAGTTATCTAATAGTAGTCTGAAACAATGAAAAGCTAAGGGTTTACAATAACTTGTGTAATCTTAATTAGGCTGCATTATACCCTTAATTACATTTGTCTTAGTTATATGATAACATGTAATTTCTTTCCCACATTCCTTTTTGTCACATAATACGACTGATTTTTCAGTCAGTTGCAGATGTGCCATTTTTTGTGCCTCAGTACCTAAATAGCTATGTATATAAACATAATCTGGGTGATTTGTAGTACTGTACGCAGTAGGATATCTGTAAGTAGCTTCCCTCAGTGAACTGTGGAAAGATTGGATCCTCCAGGATGCCTTGTGAGGTCAGAGTCTGGCACATTTACTAAAGGTAACCTAGGAAGACTTATTTGACTCATCCTATTCAGACGTGACCATGACGCCTAAGTTAATTGCCATGACTTCCTTGGACACCTTTGTAGTCAGTGACTATACAGGAATAAAATCTTCTTACTAAAGACTCTAGAATTAAGGTTAGATGTGTCTGAATTTGTATTTGCACTTGGACACGTACTGCTAAATTAACTACTGTAGATCCCTCTACCCAGCCCTTACTTGACTGTATACTAAAAATACAGCATATCATCCCCTATTGCTTTTCCCTCCATGGGATCTGTACTGAAATTACAGGTCAAAATAATTCATGAGGTTCATAATGATAAAAATAAAATGTTTGGCATGATGTCTCAGAGATATGTGAAGATTTAGATATACGAATAAGAAACTAAGAATAACAGAAACAACCACTTCCTACCTGGAAATGAGTACCATTGCTAGATCAGCAGGTAAAGACAGGAAAACCGAAGTACTAGTAAAAAAAATCTTTCCTCAGAAATTGTGTGGATTCCTTAACACACGACATGTACATTTATAAACACAGAGCTTTTGATTGCAGTCTATCAGTGACAGGTACATACTTTAAAGTATGGAGAACAAAAATATAAGGCAGTCAGTCAGAATTCAGATTCTAACATTTGCTTAAGTTCAGCAGAGATGTAGGAGGTCTTAGACCTTTTCATGCTCCTCATCAGGAAGGACAGACTTTGTTATAGCATTTGCAAACACATTGCCAGCACGATGCTACAATAAACATACAGGGTGATGATTCATGCTCTTTCCTTTGTGTTCCTGAGATTTTCTCGTGTCAACTGCTCTGTTTAGCCACAGTAATCTCCTGTATAACAAGCGGGGTCAGATGCAGTAGTGGCATTGTTCCACTAGCTTTAGCTTATCTCAGCTAACATCCTTTCCAAAAGTCCTCCATCAGTTCTTGGTAGGAAACTCAGAGTTTCCAAATACACTTTATCTAGATGTACTTTTTTGTATTCCTCTTTAGGTATTTGATTTTACTTCAGGAAAATACAACATTACGGAATTATGCTACATGACACTATATATAAAAAAAAAATGAATGTAAAAAGTTTATTTCAGAAGAAGGAGTGCATTAGTGTGAATTAATATGAGACCATTGGATTTTAGTTCACAGAATCATAGAATGTTTGGGGCTGGAAAAGATCTCTGGAGGTAACTCGGTCCAAACCCCCTGCTCAAGCAGGGCCATTTAGAGCTGGTTGCCCAGGACCATGTCCAGACAGCTTTTGAATATCTCCAAGGATGGAGACTCCACAGACTCCTTGGACAACCTGTTGCAGTACTTATTCACCCTCATAGTAAAAAAAGGTTCCCTAATGCTCAGAGGAAGCAGACCAGAATGAGACACAGGACTCTGGGTGTGGCCTCACCAGTGCTGGGCAGAGGAGAAGGATCACCTTCCTTGACCTGGTGGTGATAGTCTTCCTAATGCAGCACAGATACCATTAGGCTTCTTTGCCACAAGGGCACATTGTGGGCTCATGGTCAACTCTCCAGTCAACACCAGCATATACTGATGTAAATGTCAAATCTTAGTTGCTAAAAGTTAACACATATCTTCTGAAACACTCTCCAGTTCTTTACAGAAATTTCTTTAGTGCTACTACACATTAACTTTTAAAATCCTTTTGAAACAAATGCAATTGCAAGATATAATTAATTTAGTACAGCCACTATCACAATAAATACCATATAGAAATTAAATACCCTCCTTAAACTAGTAAGTAAACTTTTATAGAAAGTTCCAATGTTTTATATTTCCATATATGAGGCACTATGCAGATAAAAGCAAATTAATTTTAATACTTAATATCTGTAGATCTTACTAAGTGGAATCTTTCATACATCGTTCTAAGATAGCAATGTTATGGACATTTGTAACACTTAGATAATCTGTTGAAGGTGTGCCCCTTGCTGGAGGCAGATCATTTATATACTTTTAAAAGAACTGGTTCATATCTTAAATCTTGAAATTTATTTTTTTTTGGCTGTGATCCGATCCTTCCCCTGACATTTTTTTTTTCCGTTCTTTCATTATTATTTGTCTGTTAAGAATGCAAATGCTAAATTTGTTAGCTAGTCCTGGCTAGTTAACACAGCTTTTGCTGATCCTGGTGTCTGCACTTTGCTTGACACAAGTGGGTTTTTTTGTGTGTGAATCTAGAGAATGAATTTTGAATCTAATTATCTAGACTCAATTTATGGTGGAGAAGCAAGGAGATTTCTATGGTGTGATTCAACCATTTAAATGTAGAAGACAAAAATATTTCTGAGCTAACCAAAACAGGATCCTAAAGGGACTACTGCACTGTTTGGCAGTGTGAATTACACTCTGAAGATGAGACCAAGAATTTATCTCAATTTCTTCTCTGGAGAATATGAGATTCAGTCTTTAATAGCACAATCATACTGTTAAACTTAAATTTTACGCTTGTGAGTCTTCACAAACGTATACCTGGACCCTCAGTCTTACGTGTCTACATTGGTGAAAACTTGTCAAGAACTGAAGCTTGGTCAGTCTACAGTTGGCAGAAAGTTAGAGAAAAGATTCTACGAAATGCAGTACTAAGAAATTGCTAAAATCATTCTAAATAACACACTGGAGAAAATAAAAAAATGTAATGATTTGTTTCATTAAAAGTGTCCATTGATGTGAAGTAACAGTTTGCCTACTCAAGCAGGATCAGGCTTTCTTCATCTTCTCTCGCACTCAGATACTGTATTTTCTGGTATTCTTATTAGACTCCTGACATGGCACTTGAAAGCCTCCTTCCGTCCCTCAGTCCTAGGCTTGTTGCTGCTCCCACCAGCTGTGCAGCAAAGAATATAGTTTAAAATGTAGAAAGTGTTCATAACAGCAGAGAACAGAGTGTTCTTCCCTCCAGGAGCAGCTCAGCTGTAGAGATGAATATATTTTTCTAGAAGAGAAAGAATGGTATTCTATGTCAGCCTGTCCTTTCCCTTGAACGGAAGCCAGTAACTATAGTCTTAAAAGCTTTGTGCAAGGATCATAACCATGTATCACAAGCTCCATACAGCAGTCAGTTAATGAGAATACTTTAGACTAAGTGGGAGCTGGTGTGCCTGGACTAGTATGAGCTTGACTGCTTCATCATTATTTACATAACTGTCCACAGAGCCAATAAATAACACTGTCTATGAATAAAACATGCATAAACCTAGGTAGAATTCTGTCCTCCAATTCTCAGTGACTTTTCTGCTTTGCAAGGTAAAACAAGATTTCACAGAGCAGATGGAGTTTTTCACAATAGACAGGGATGGTAGGATCATAGAATCATAGAATGGTTAGGGCTGGAAGGGACCTTCAAAGGTCATCTAGTCCAACCCCCCTGCAAGGAACAGGGATATCTCCAACTAGATCAGGTTGCTCAGGGCCTTGTCCAACCTGGCCTTGAACGTCTCCAGGGATGGAGCATCCACCACCTCTCTGGGCAACCTGTTCCAGTGTTCTACCACTCTCATGGTAAAAAATTTTTTCCTAATATCCAACCTGAACCTACCTCCCTCTATTTTAAAACCGTTACCCCTTGTCCTATCATAACTGGCCCTCCTGAACAGCCTCTCCCCATCTTTCCTGTAGGCCCCCTTGAGGTACTGGAAGACCGCTATAAGGTCACCCCGGAGCCTCCTCTTCTCCAGGCTGAACAGCCCCAACTCTTTCAGCCTGTCCTATTGGATGATATTGAATTAGCATAAACATAGAGCAACCTGATCAGGAGAGAGCCATAGCACATTCTGTGCACTCCTGAGAGAAGGAATATATATGTGGAACACATTTTCTCCCCAATCCTCTCAGCTGAATTTAGTGTCAACTCAGTTAACTTTTAAACCTGGAATCCTATCAGAGACTCTCTCCTTAATAACTGTAATGCCATTGCCTGCCTCAGGCCAATTATTTTTCTGTGTTTAAATTACAACATGACAATCTATTACAAGAATGCAAGTTAGAATTTTTTGGTTTTGGGTTTGAGTTAGTTGGTTGGTTGTTTTTTTTTTAAACAAAGAAATAAAAATGTTACAAATATGGAGGGATTTCCATGTTGCAGATTTTTTTCTTCAAGAAAAACATCTGGGATTATCTTCCAAAGCAAATGTTCTGCTCAATTACATTTTTATATGATTGGTACTAGATTCTTACATGTTCTGATTGTGTAAACCATGCTTGGTCTCTTAGGAATGTTCGTGTGCCAGCATAATTCCACATATACACCCTCAATATTTTTCAGCTTAGAGTTTCAAAGGTTTACTTTTTTTTTACCTTTTTTTTTACCTTTTTTTTTTTTACCTCTTCATTCCCAGACTTCATGATACAAAGAAGTGGAATTTCCAAGTGTCATATATTTAAGTTTCCCTGAGTTTTCTTCCACAAAATTGAAAAGTTTATTTTAAAACTCTTGGGGAAAAAAAAAAGACACTTTCCAACATCATAAAAGTTTTCACATTTGATTTAGGAGAAGCTATATCTAGATATGCAAATATATTAAAAACAAACTTTCTAAATAAATATATAATATAGAAATACATATACATATATGTGTAAACAAAAAAATATTCAGCCACACTTTATTTTATCCCTAAGCCTGCCATAGTGTCTCAGTATAGTTCTTGACATGGAACTTATTCTGGTGGTTTTGCACTAATCTGCTGCTGTAGATTCCTCATAGTCTTATTCCAGTGTGGGTCACTGAGGACTCATTTAGAGCTAGACAGAACATTTACATGTTCAAATGAAACCTATTGGAGATGTACCTACGTTTGAGGCGAGCATCTCAAGCCACAAGATAAACATTAATTTCAGCTTGATAATATTGGCTTCTTTTTCTTGCTTTACAATGCTTATAGAAGCAATTTTAAAAAAAAATGATAAGGTACATAGATATCTAGTGAAATATCTGGAGATTTACCAGGTTAAAATTAAATGGCACAGGTGTTTTGAAGCAGTAACAACATATGAAGCAAGTGGAAAAAAATGTAGTTTCATTAGTCACAAGTAATAATGACAACAGTTATAACATTATGTTTAGATGAAGAAATGAAGTTGCCTGGTGGATCTTTTGATAGGGTTACTCGCCAGTTTGTTAGGGACGTGAATTTTCTCTGTACTTAGCCTCGGGTTTACTGCTCACTGGGCTAACATAAACAGGAGGCATTGCAAGGTGACCTTTTCAGTCTCTTGCAGTTTGTATCATTCTTGAGCAATTTAGTGAAGGAGCAGCGTTAGCGTTGGCCTCAGGAGAGATGAAACAGTTCTACTGCTTCCAGGTGAAGAGGATGTGGCTCTCTTTATGCCTAACATCAGTATGATGGGATGAACTCAACAACAGCCTAACATACGAGCTACCATTTCCTACCACCTTGTACACCTTATGTTCCTGATAGGAGATCAGAAATCTTGAAAAGAATCCGGCTGCTCTGGGAAGGGCTTGTTGGTTCCTGCTGAATGCAGATGCCTTAAGCTAACTCACCATTGATTACCTTCCTAATGATAGCTGCAGGACACCCAGAAGCAGAAAAGAAAGCCTTCAAATGCCCACACGGGAGGCTAACTGGGGTTCCAAGATTATTTGAGAAAAATCTGGCAATGAAAGATAACAAATAATCCTTGGACAGATTTTACAGGAAAGTAAGTATATAAGTGAAGTGCCAGCACAATGTAAATAGAAGAGCATAATGGCGACATGGATTAATGATATGTAATGAAGTGCTAAGCACTGCCATTATCGCCTCTTCCCAGCATGTCTTAAACAGCTGCAGCTGCTGCTGCAACAACTTGCAATAGGGCTTTTTTGAGGAGTTTAGTAGAAGTTGCACAGGATTTTACAATAAGCTGACGTTTATAAATTATATTTCACTTCCCCCATTATACAATATATACACAATTCATTTTACTATTCGACAATACATGTTCGTTGAACGGAAATGCACAGGATAAATGACCCTCCGTGTTCTCATGTCGTAGCTCTGTATCAAGGGATAAATCACCGTGCTTTGAGATCGTGTTGAATGAATAGGTAGTACCTCTCTGAAAACTATCTGCACGCCAAAATAAGCCCAGAGCTCCCAGAGATTCTAAACTGATATAACCCATTTATGTGTAAATTATGGGAAATGAATTCCCACTGATAATATTAGTGCGATGCATTATTGGGGGGGTGGGGGGGCGGGGAAGGAAAAGATAAAGCATCAGACTGTTTGCACAGTGTGGTAGGAAGAAAGGGTTCATTCCCTGAAATCAGCCACTGGATCTGATTTTCCATAGAAACAGAAACTACTCCTGTATTCAGATCCACTGAGCCGTGTAGGAAAGGCCAGTTATTGTTTTCTGATTAACTGATACTTAAGTAGAATTAATACACTTTTCATATGTGTAGAAAAAATTAAAAAAAAAAAATCGTTGTTAAGCTCTAAGGGTAATTGAAGCAATTTTGAATGATTGTATATCAATTATGTTGTTGAAATGGAGATAGTATCATTCTCTATAAACATTTCCAAATATCTGAGCATTTTAATTAGCTAATGGTTAACATGATTAGTCCAAAATAGCATGGGAGAAAGAATATTTGGAACAATAGATCCGAGAATTCATAAATCAGAGAATTATGCACGTACAAGAGCAAAAGACTCGCATTTTGTATTAGGGAAAATAGTGCAGAATATATACTTACCTATTCCTGTAATCTGCTTTCTGATTTACCCATTTGTAACAACACAGTGGCTACAGGACGACAAATCTGAATAAAAACGCTGGTTTACCGAAACTATATTTTATTTCTTTACATTTGAAGCTCTAAGCTTCAATGCAATCCCATAAATTATTCATTCTTCATGACTTTAAATTGTATAGTCAAAGACACTGAAGATAACCAGGTGAAAAGTTCTCAGAAGTTTTCTAAAATGTGTATTGTAGCTTATATTAAACTTGTAGGACATGTACCTACCATAAGAAATACTTATTTAGTTCCACTTCAGAGGTAAGATCTAGACTTTATAATTATGAATAATAATAAAAAAATAATCAACAACAACAAAAACTAAAACCTCTACATTTGTTTAATTTAACAATGCAATAATATGTTTCAGTTCTTCCTAAAAATTGTTTTAAAAGTAATTTCAATGAAACTAAAAATAACTATTAAGTGAGTATTAGTTGGGGTTTTTGCACACATGCAAATAATAATTTTTCCTGCAGGTAAGTTATTATTTTAATGAAAATTTTTGTTTACATGTAAGGAAATACCCCTGTATTGCAAGGAGGTGTTTGCATATTTTGGTTCTCAGATCTCTTCAGGCTCACACTTAATTGATACTAAATGCTGGTATACTGAAATTTCTCTGCTGATGATACTGAGGTAGCCCATCATCTTTATGCAGAAGAGTTTCAACTAGAGCGTAAATCTACCAGTACATGACATCTGCTTTGGGTTTATGTAACTTACAGAATTGTGGAAATAGCACGATGAAATATGCCTTTTATGGACAAGGACAACTATTGTTTACTAGCTGCCGAATGTGAAAGGCTAAGATACTATTGCCTTAGGATGTTTTTGAAAGCCTACTTCTTAATACATACAGGACTTTCAACTTTTCTAAGTAGTGTTGGAAATCTCAGGCAAAGATTACTGTGAAAAACTCTTTAGGCAGTATCACCTTCTTGTTCAGGAAAAATCTATGCACAGAAATCTTGACACAGTACTTTATATTTCTGTGAGCAGAGTTCTTAGATTAAGTATCTAAAGAAAAGCTCCGTCAGCAACACTGTTTTGTTGTATCATATGCTTTTAGACACTTTAGTATGTTAAGTTCACAGATGAAAGAACTATATAGGTACTCAAAATACAGTCTTCTGAAACCTCTCTTGACGTAATACATATATATTCTCCCTTGTTCATACATTTTTTATCTAGAGTAAAATTGATTTTCGATACATCTGTGAATAGGGAAGTAATTTGGTAGTTATGAATTCACCTATCCTTTTTCATTAACAGAGTAAAACCACCTTTCTGCATTTTTAAGTATTGCTTTTCTGGTAGTAAATGCAGATCCAGTATAGACTACCTTACCCTACAGTTATATTCACAGGTGGTTTACGTTCTCCAGAACAATAATGCTGAGATTCCAGTTTGTGCACTATAACCACAGTACTGTCACAAGACTATCAGCAACAAGGACTCTTCCTCCCTCCCTCCCTTCCCATCCTTCACTTCATTCCTGTCATTCATGCCTTGCTGTGATAATTGTACTGCTTGCATCCTGTATATAGAACTGAAGTCCTGTAAAAGGCAGGAAATGCTTATTTAGTCATAATTACATTTCCCTTACCACAGGCTATCCTAGATTAAATGAAGAAGATGGGGAGAAGACAGCTGATGGCTCTCATTTTCTGTGCTGCACTGTTTCGTGTAGTCAGCTGAATGATGTAGTTTAATACATATTCTTTCAACATGCCTGTCACTGGAGTATGTAAGTATATCCCAGAAATGTGATTGATATCTGTCATACATCGTATGTTTTCATACGTTGTAGTGAGGGAGAAGCAGGTGAGCAGAGTTCTTTGTTTTGGTATGAGTCTTTGTTGATACTTGTTTGAACGAGTTTCTTTGTTCATGAGAGTTCAATATTCATTTGCTGCTACAGGCTGCAAAGCCTTTGGAAACGTACTATGCACTTAAAGGGGAAGGTAGAAGCATTTAGTTTATTTAAGAGCACTTTGCAAAAGCTTAGGTCACTGTGTGAAAGGAACTGCCTTTTTTTTTTTTTTTTTGCAGAGAAGCATCGCTCTAACGAGCATCGCCCTTGTGTCAGAGAGACCAGCTCAGATTCTGTGCTCCTAAAAGGGTGTAGAAAGAGAAAAATTTCTCCCACCTGCTTTCCTCTGGCAGAGTCCCATCTGCAGTGCTATACCTTCTCGCTTCACCAGTGTGGCAAGCCTGGGCTTGCTGTTCAAACCAGCTCTTCTTGCCAGTCCTTCTGATCAGGGCACCGCCTCAGCTCCTAATTCAGAGCAATCCCCTTCTTCCTGATTCCTGCTCGATTATCCAGTCAGATTTCAAAACCATAGCTGGAGAAAGTAAAAAACTTCCCTCAATTATTATGCTTCAGGAAATGGAATTTCATCAAAAAACAGGTGCTGGAGAGATCTTGACAGGCTTTCAGAGTGAGACTGCTAGTCCTCTAGTCAGTGCTGAAGTGTCTCTTCTAGTGGACTAGACATGTCTGTCCCAAAAATACGTAATAGATCTACAACAAGGAGGGAAAAAAACATCAACACAATTTCAGTTTCTCATTCCATTTCAGAGTGTGACGTGCGGACATAAACTCCACAACTGGGAAAGTTGTAAAGTAGGTATGTTTATTACGCGTAGGTGCACGGGGGATCGCTCCACCACAAACGTGCACACCGTATGGCAAAACAAGAACCAATCTGTAACGCAAAGGCAGACATGACTCATCACCGGATCGTAGAATGGTCGTTAACAGTTCCCATTATCTTATCTGCTCCTTCTAAGGTCGTTCCCACAGACAATAGGGTTCCGGTAACAGTTCCTGTTACCTTTATGGCTTTAGATGGCTACTTAGCTATAGGATTCTTGGCTCGTGACAGAGCTTCAGTATTTTACTAAACTATTTGCTGTGTTGCAATGCCCAACTAAGTGTTAGTCTCCATATCAAGTGATGTTTTATTTTACATGCTTTTGTTCTTTTTCACTTAACAAGGAGCTCTAAAAATAATTTTTTCTAAGATTTCAAAATTCAATTTATCTGGAATTCCTATTTTAAACCTATTTGACTTCTTAACTCATATTTTTCAACTTTGGAACCACATCTTATTTTATCAATTAGAAAAATACAAGAATAAATATGTTAAAAAATGTAAGACTGAAGTGTTTTCCATGGAGTACTTAAAAATCTGTCGGGTTTGGTTCCAACTTCTGTCAGAGATGATAAAGGAAAAAACACCAAAGAACAAAAAAGTAAAGAACTATCTATTCTTTCTGTGAATCGCTCATGCCTTCTGCAGTTAGTAAAATTCAGAACTAGCCCAGGGATCTCCTGATTCATTCACATTCTCGGGGAAAAAAACCCCCATAGTTTTAATATATAGAACAGGGATATCAGTACCCAGAAAATATTTTGAGGAAGGCCAGTATGGATTATGGATACATTTAACTTTCCTTCTTTCTTTGTGAAATCCTTTCCTTTAACTATAGTTTCAGATAACCAAAATGTAACTGCAAAGAGTGAGATCTGAGCTTGTCCTGGCCACACCCTGTATGCTGGGAATGAGTAACAATGCTGAGGAATATGCAAATTGATTTTCTGTGAAAAACAAGTTACATAAAACTGCAAAAAGGAATTAAGACTTTGAATAATAAGGGTCATATAATTCTAGAGAATGTGACTAATTGGTCAGGGTTTTTTTGCATATTTTACCTGTAAGGTATTTTGACTTATTTTGAGAATCGCACGCAAGATGGGGAGAACATGATTAAAAGCTATTAATCAGGTTCTATTTTAATATTGATAAATTCAATTAAATGTAAAATATTACTAGCACTCAATAAAAGGGAATTAGCCTGAGGAATTTTTACATGGACTCACCTCTATACTTTCATGCCTATTTGAGGTACAAAACTCTTGTCCTGCCCAGTGTAGCATATTTATATTAATTTGTACTGTGAAAGATTTTACAGATGACAGGAAAGGAAAGATATTCAACTGCATACATGTCAGCTAAGCACTTCAGATGACATTGTTTTACATTGTTATATTTAATGTGAAGTTACACAATAGTTCTTGTTTGCCCTTAAAGATTATCTTGTATGCAGTTATACTGAGGTGTATATTTAAAACTTACTTCCTTGAAAGATTAGCTGAACCAGTGTTTCAGCGACTCAGTGGCTGGGTGCTGAGTTTTTCCTTGTTCAAAACATTTCCTATTTATGTAGGTATGGCAAATGTGACTTCTAGATCTCCTTCTGAAGCATCTAACTTGTTCATATTTGTCAAAGATACACAGACTCCCTAACTAGCATTTTGAGACCTCATGTAGTACCAAATACTTTCAAAGGTGAAATATCCAAGGAGAGAAAAATATCTTTCTTCTACACAAAGACTACTTGCTAATAAATTCAAACAAAAGATAAGCTGGTTTTGATGTATGGAATTAGAGTTAATGTATACCTGTCACAACGATTCTATTAGAAAGTCCCGTAAACATTTTTCCTATGAATAGAGAAAAAATAAGACTTTGATTAATATGTGAATGCTCTAAATAATTTCCAGTCCTTTCCAAACACCACAGGAAGCAAATTAACAGACTTTTAAGATATACTCCCTCTCAACAATGCTGATGTCTTTTGATTCTTATTCCTATATTTTAAGCACGTGAAGCTCTTTCTTATTGGAAGAAATTTGCTGCCTTCTGTGCAAGTTATCAGCCTGCAGAGATGCCTTTTCATCTCATCTTTCATCTTTTGCTTATATTTGATGGGAATACAGCCCTTTCCTTCAGTGGATTTTGCTGTTTCTATCTGCTAGTATAATTTTGACCATTCTAATCTTAAACTGTATTCAGTATATGTTTTGAAACATAATTCATACCAGGGTCTACAATGTGAGCAGAGTTAAGTCAAGGCTCAGTATTTCTGACCATTCCATTGGTAAAAATGTTCTGTGGAACACCTTGCCTCTGCCAGTGTCCAGTAGTAGATGCTACTGGCTACATGGGAACACACTGAACCTCAGGACTTTTCTGAGTTGAGTGTTTTTTCTTTTTCATTGAGTAATATTTTTTCTTATTATATTTATTTTTCCATGAATTTGTTTACCACTATCAGAACCATACTGCAACTGCTGTGGGTTATGACATGCAGCGTTATGATATGACAGATTATGACACACTGTGTGACTGAATATCTGGATCTCCTCCTTTATTCAAGCACCTGAGTTCATACCTCCTATGCTATAGATGCAACATTTTCCACTAGGAAACAGAAGAGAAAAGAGGTATTGTGGGATATCTAAAACTGCAATTTGTTTGGAGGTTCCCTCCTGTTCACAAACATTAATTTTTAAAATACTACAAGAAATAACCATTGAACAATTGACTTCAAAGTCTCCAGGTGCAAGAGAACTTTTCTTGCTATAGCAGTTAGATTTTTTTTCTGTTTCCACTGTGAGTGACACAGCAGGTATCTTTTTTGTTCTCTGAAACACACATGAATGCCTACCCACTGGTAGACAAAAGGAACTAAAATCATAACTAACACATTTGTGTTCATTTTAAAGAAAATCAAATGATCTGTCCCAGATTTTTCTATAGAAACCTGGGGAAATAAAAGCTCAAAATGGTAATTCAGAGGAAATGCTGGGCATGTTTTAGCACAATGAAAAATGTAGCATACCTTAATCAAATCTATCCAGAACAAGATCGGATCATGAGAAACAAAAAACTTTGTCTGGCTTCCCAGGCATGGGGCAGACAGAGTTTTCTGGACAACCTAAACCTGTGACTGCAACTGCCAGTCAGACAATATTTGGAAATCACAAAAAAAATCTGACTTCAATTATGATTCCTAATAATGTCTTAAATGGCTTTACAATGCACTATTGAAAGATTCAGTCGAGGCATGTTTTACATTGCTCATCTGTGAAACTCTGGTTTTGAATACTCATTTTCCTTTCATGGTATAGGAATACCAATGTACTGTTATTCAATGCTTCATGACAACTATGACTATCCTAATGGATCCATAATTTCTTCTGAGTTTTTAAGTCTGGTTGTAGGATTTCCATATTCTTATCCAAAATTCAGTTGAAGCATAGTTTTGGACCACGCTTTTTCTCCCTATCTGGGTTCCTGCAGATGCTTCCTCCAGTTCTGAAAATGTATTTCACCCATTTCCTGTTCTTAGTGCTGACACTTGTTATTTGTTTCTTCATTTACTCCGATAAAATAAATGTTTTATGGGCTTACTGCTTCTATATATTCACTTCGTATTCCTTTTCAGAGCTTGTTCACGTGCTTGTAATCAAAGTGGATTATAAAATATGGTTTGCAAGGGATTTAGATCTGAATTCTGATAGTTTCAAGTATACAAAAAAGTTGGTTGTCTGGTACTAAGTCCCTTGTTTAACACAATGAGCAGATCTAATATTTTTATTAGAAAATAAAGCTCACTAAAGTTTTTACAGATCAGACTTCAAAATCTCCTGGCCTTCTTTTGAAGCTTCTTCATGACCAAGTCATTCCTCAAGTGCTGTCTATGACCAATTATTAGTAATTATTAATAGTGTACATTCATAAGTAGTGTACATAGAGTGTATATTATTTAGACTGTTTTGCCAATGTGCAACCCCGTATCACTCTTAAGATTTTAATATTATAAAGTAGGGCTTACTGGCTCATAAGAAGCAGTAATACCCTTCTGGTTGAATTACCATCGGATTGCATTTCTAGTTTGATCGTGAAAAACTCATCTATGTATTCCTGAGACTGGGTCTTATACTGAAATACTCGTTTCTTGAGAAAAACACTTGTAATGTTTTCAAATGTTTTACATGTAATGTTCAGCCAGTGGTTTGCATTCATCTGTCCCTAATTACTGTGTGTGAAAAAAAAATCCCACTTTTTATAGACTCAGTAGCTACAGAGGTCCTGGTGACAATTTTGCAATTGAAGCAGACCCAGGTAGTCTTCAGTGAGAAACAGATAGAAGGACCATGGAAGGAAATGAAATGTTTCTGGTTTTGCTGGCTGCTTTGTTTGCATATTTGATGTTTTCTAATAACAGATAGCTGTTATGCAGAATGTTGGCTTTAGGTCAGGACTCCAGGTACCTGCACAAGCACTGTGTTATCATGGAAACATGTGATCCTGAACAGTGTGGCCAAAATTTCCACAGGGAGAAAGACTGTAAGTGGTGGGTGGAGCTTGATTTCACACTTGAACCATCAAGATTACAGAGGACAACCAATATCTAGAAGCATGTTCCTGCTAATTTGTATGAATTTGTAATCCTAGACTGAACAGATTTTTTACCAATTAGTTTGAGACTGAAAAATCTGTTATTGCAGGAGTGATTACTCAAATTTTCAAAAGAACTAATATAGGTCTATATTTTTCTTGGGATATTAAAACAACAAATATTAATATCATAGTTGCAGAATTTGAATTGATAACTCTTCCAAATTACTATAGCACTTTAAATTGCCATAGTTACAATATTGTCTGCTAGTAGTTTAGAAGATAATGGCTTCTTGATGCTGCACATAAATAACACGGTATAGCCACAGGAATGAATGAGTGTATTATCAAGGGAAAAAAAAGAATTGAGGATGATGTTAAAGAAAAGCTTCTTATAAAGACTGGATACTACGCAATTATCATCATTTGCTTTGTGTACAAGATAAATTCCCAGTAATTCTGAGCTTTCTTTGTATTTCTGTTATTCAAGTCCATTTATACAGTCAGCCTCCCCACTTATCTCAAAAAGAAGAGGGAAAAAAAATCCTTCAGCATAATTGTAGATAATATTTCATTGATTAGATTTCATAAATGAAAATTCCCTCTGTATCTATAGTTATGGTGAACGGACTGTAAGGGAGTAATTTGAGGTCATGAGCTGAGAATTCCAGTAAGGAGCCTTTAATGGAAATTAGTTCTAAGTCACATTGACTTTATTTTTATTAAAGCAGCAAAGATACAGTATTTTTAAGGATTAAATACTCTTGTATAAATCACAGAAGCACAGCTATTAAGTTCATTCTTGCTGAACTGAATTAAGAAACCTTCCTGAACAGCATGAGTTCCTCTCTCATCTTTAGTCTTCTTTTAAAAAAGGCATTTACAGATAAATTCACTGAATTATGCAGCAAACTATCCAGGGCCAGAACATTAGAACATTGGACAGAATGATTTCATATCCTGAAAACATCATCATTTTTTTAATAATAATTTTAGAACAATATTAGTTCAGTTGCTTTTTTGAGTGCTGAAACCGTTGGAAAGACCAAACTAAAATTCTGTCTTGTTTGTCTGTATGTGAGACTTAAACTTGTCATTATATTAATGACTGAATAGATAGCCTTATCGATACTTTCAACACGGCCACGGAGATAGCCATGTACCTGCTGAAACAGCCTGAGTCAGTAAAAGTGGGAAATCCTTCTTCTTTAATTATCATATCAGCTCATCGACCTGCAGGATTGCTGAGAAGGATTTAATACCCTACAGGAATACTGACTCTCAAATATCCATGGCCAAATAATTGTGGGGAATTTTCAATGTTGTAATGTGGTGAAGGGACAAGGGGTTGAGTGTGTGATAATTGTCCACCTTTGTTCGTGTTGTGACGGTGTTATTTTGACTTTGATATGGGGAATTACTGACGAAAGTGACGTTTGTGAAAAGATATATGATATGAAGGATATTCCTGCCACCACGATGTAAAATGTTTTGGTTCCCAGAGATACAACCAAAGATGAATTTGACCCGTTTGCAGTATAAATTCTTATAGTGGAATCTTATGTTGACAAACGACCTTCTTAATCCTTTAGTCATATTACGGCTTTGGAGATAGATGACACAATAAATGGAAAATTAGTTACAGTATGATCTGTACAAGCACTGTCTGTGCATGGTAATATGCTTAGAGATGTTTCCCAGTTGAAGCAGAATTTTCAGGTAATTTAAGCTTCTACTTTTTTTTCTTTCTTTCCCTCCCCTCCCCAAAGCTATACATTAGTCATAGTGTATCTGTATGTTTGTAACAAGGCAGCCAGTTTACTATAACAAATTTGGAAGTAATGATGTTGCCTTCTTCAGTATCTTTCTTCTTTCCTTTCCAGATTCAGAAATTGAGGTTCATTTTTAGTGTGATTTAGTTCTTTCTTGCAGACTACTGCTATTGAGAGGAGTTCATGCTCTAAATGTTTTACATGAAATTAGATGAGTTCGCAGGTGGTTCACACACACAAATTGTAAAGAATGAAACAACAGAAAAAGTAACAACAAAAATACACAGGCAGTTTATCAAATTCCACAGAAAACAATCAATGTCTGTGAAAGAATGACAGAAACCCTCCATCTGTATCAGTCTGTCTCTACACCTGTATTCTATTAGGAAGTGGAAATCTCGGACTGATACATGCATTGTGTTGCAGATATGTCATGGTTAAGTTTCTTGTGATGTGTGTGCCTGCATGTATTATTTAATTAGCTTCAATCATGCAATCTAAAAGTTTACTGACTGTATAAAGAAAGATTATATTTCTCTTGAAAAATTTGGATATGCTTGGAAGTGCTTTTGTCCTTCATTAAGTAGTGATCATGCCTTGTGATAGATTAAAGTCTCCTGGTGAAACTTTACTAGGTTTATGTATACATCTTTGATTGAAGAAAGTAATTCTCAAAGCAGAAAAAAAGACTATTCTCTGAACAAGGAAAAAAAAAGACACAAATCAAACCAAAAAAACCCCACCTCTCCCCCTCCAAATTAATGTCTCACAAAATAGAAACTATGTGTGAGACAATTCAGTTTAGATATTAAATTATCTATATTATCTGTGTCTTTCCAGGCATCATCATGTTCTTCAGTTGATGGGATTTTTTTAGATGAAAGTTTCTTCCCATTGTGAGATGAAAAAAACACCTATAGTTGTTATCTGTACACTGAGAAATCCTTTAAAAGAAGAAAGAGCAATAATTGTGTTAAAGCGGTAATCCTGTAGCGTACCTGCATGTAGCCTCAAGAACATTCAGAAAGGGAGAGGAAAAAAAAGAGGGGGAGAGGAAAGATAAAGCATAGTATTTCATGCAGGTAGTCATTGTTTATGTTTTTGTGTTCTTTCTTTCTGGCCTGAGGATTTCCCCAATGATGATTACCCACATACTGAACAACATTCCTATTTTCAGTATTTGTGAAATTTTGCAAGCAAATACATGGAGCAGTAACAGCTTCCTGTGTAGTTTCTTCCTGCAGACTTTTGACTTTCTTTTTTAAAATAAAGGATTCACATCTTTATTAGTATCTACGTTAACATGTTTGATATCTTACCATTAAGGTAATTCCTCTTTAGATTCCTGTCTTTATTCAGAATGCAGATGGTTTGCTGGGTTTTTTTGAAGATAAACAAAAAAATAAAAAAATTTCGGACTTCAGTTCCGAAGTTTTTCCTCCCAGTGAAAGAAAGTCCTTGATTTTCCACTAAACCAGAGGAATCTTTAAGTATTCTGGGCTAAATTTGAATTTTCATCTGTCACCCTTTGTTACTATTAAAATTGTCACTACTGGAATTGTTACTCTTGTTAAAGAGTTGTGTTACTATTGTTAAACAGTTTCACTACTGAAATCACTATTGAAAAGTTGTGCTTCCATAACCAACCTCTTTTGCTGCATACACACAAAATGCCCTCAGTTTTTTCTTTACATTGGATTGGATTTTCTTAAATTTGATTATAATTGTACAATGCACTGAAAACTTCGTAGAACCTCTATTTAAGCTGTTTTATCACTACCTTACTGAAATGATGTGAACTGTCTTTCTACATTGGTATTTTATCTGCTAAGGCTCTGGTGAACCTTCCCACCAAATGTTTCCAAAACAACCTAAGTGCTTTTAGAAAAAGCATGGACACCTATTGAAAATGTTTTATAAAACTCACCAATAGCCCAGATAGTGACTAGAGAAAGGAAATTGGAGGATTGTGCAATGAACTTTAAAAATTCTGCATAACTTTATTGTGAGCCCTAAGCATTAGAAGGGGTTTAATATAAAATGATCTGCCATGTCATAGATGAAACTATGTTGATCACTGTGCATCTCAGGTGCATCTTAAATTTAGCTGTTTCATCTCACCTGGGAGATTAGCCTGCAAAATGCACAGACGACAAAGGTAGCAGAATTAACAAAAGAAAAAAAAAATCTCATTCACTATCTTCCCAAGCACTGATGCTAAAAATGACACAAGCTGCACTTTTACCATGTTTATGCGACATTTAGGAAAAGATTCAGCTAGCCACAGAGTGGGACACATACTCATGTTTTGGATATATTGTCTTCTCTGCTGTATGCTATGTTTCCTAAATTCCAAAGAGATAAATATCTTTCAGAATGGCATACTAGCTGAATCTTTTTGGTTTTGTTCCTGTAATGATGGTCTACATTGACCAGAGTTTAATACATGCATAGGTCCTTTTAGTACATCCCCAAACTGAAGATGTGTCAGATCATGACTAGTAAACTATTTGTGAAAAACAACCATAAACAACCCCTTTCATTGCTTGAGTCATAACCATTCATGTAAGATTATTTCTTATTTCTTGTAGACTTAACAATTTTGAATTTCTGTGCAGGTTCTCTCTAGATGAATTACAGGAACTCAACTTCACCTAAGTCCACAACTGCAAAAAATCCTCTAGAGATTCCTCTAGAAAAAAAGGAATTTTAACAATAGGCCTTAATTAAATGCTCACAACTTTTAGCCACTTACAAACTCTTTTGCTAGCAAAACTGTGAAATATAAAGGATTTTTAAATTAAAAATGGAAAAAGCCTTAAAAAGTTATTAGATTGTGAAATATCTTCTAAATAGATCCTAGTGTTTACAGATGTTGTATATTATGATTTTGAAGTCATTGAGAAAAACTAGACTTAGAAATTAATACTGCATAGTAATGATGTAAGGAGGTCACATCATTCTTCTGACATCTCTTCTGCGATTCTGAAAATAGAACAAACAAATCACAGTATCTTGATGTAAAGCTCGGAGTGTTTGTTGTTTTCTTTTTACATTTTTAGCTGGTAAAATATGGAAAATTTAATAAAATATCAGAAACTGTCCTGTCTACAGAATTTGATAAGGTCTCCTACCATCTTTAGTTATTATTGTAGAGTGATCTCTTGAATTCCTTTAGCAAGATATTAAACCAGATGATCTCCAGCAATGTACCTAATGCACACCAGCTCCTCATAAGCATTCAGATCACTGTACCAGATGAAAGGTAGTCTGAAATATATTCCCCGAAATGTGGAAAATGAGGATTTCATATCTTCAGCAGGAATTTTTATTGTACAAATCCTCTCCTCTTGGGCTAGATTACTTGCTAAAGTAGGGATAGCCAAGCAGAGCTCCGGACATCTAGTAGAAATGTAGGCAGCTGTATTGTAAAGAGTCTCTCTAGCGATCTCTGTGGATATCTTTACAGACATCTACTAACTAAAGGGAGAAAAAATGGATCTTTGTCTTGCTGTTAGTGTCTTTGCTAATGGCATTTCTTACAGAGATGGTAAAATAAGATTAAATGCTAAAGGTCTAATTAAGATAAAATGATGGTTATTTAGTTAAGTTCTCATGCATTTTTCAAAAACATCTTCGCATTTCTGAAGTGTTGCTGAAAATCCTTTTTTTTTTTTTTTTTTATCTTAGCAGATATAATTACGAAGCCATTCTTAGCATCAATCATTGGTCTTTATTTCTGTAAGCATTTGAGGTTCTTCTTCTGTATCCTTACCATGAACACAAAAACTGAGAGGAGAGTCTGAGTCTTAGAAGTCTGTTTCAACTTATCTGCAGACTTTATCTATTTCTATAAGTGAAGATAACTTCATAAAGAGAACAGATATTTTTATTGGCTGAAGAGGAACAAAAAGGGGCAAGATTTCAGGCTCTCAGTCTTTCTTTAGGTGAGAAATAGAAGTGACCACTTCAGATTAAGTACAAGTTGATGTATAAGAATGATTTTTAGGTTATTTTCCATTAATGGTTTTTTTAAATGAGGGAAAAGCCCTGTTTGTGAAACAGAAAGGTCTATTTCACAGATCTACAGGATAAGTGATTAGCTTTTGTGGATTTAAAAAGGATAGAAGTCTTTTGCTGTTTGAAGTGTTTTGTATTTTTCAGCTCTGAAAAGAGTATGCAATATGCATATGCAGTGTATTAGGCATTCCCTGGGCAGTGAAGCATGGAAAAAAGAAACAGGGAAACTTCTGCTCTCCTGATGCCAACATCATTATGTGACTAGCTGGATTATATGAGCGCAAGGGAGAAAGGGAGCTAGTGAGAACTGCGAGAAGTCTTTGAATTCTTTAATGCATATTGTATATACCAGCCTTAAACAAAATTCTGTGATTGCATGGAGAATGAAATATAGATAATTCTCAAATGCTCATTTTGATAGATTGGGAATTTCCAATGCTCTTCAGGAACAGAACTTGCTCTTCCCATTGATGTCAACTTTAAGTGTAACTGTCTAGGCTGATGCTATAGTGTGCATTTTCCAAGTGGCAAGTGATTGCCAGTGGCAAAGTAGCAAATGATTGCATAATATGATTTCAAAACAAAGATGTCAAAGTCTACTGCTCATCTCTGAAAAATGTGACAATATTTATGTCACTTGTAATACTGAAGAATTTTTTTCCAAATAGAAATTTATTATTGAAAATGAAAGACACTGCAGCTATTTTCAATCATCTAGGCCATTGTTAAATGAATTTCCAGCTTTTATCCTTCTATTTTCAAAGGTCAGAATATGCCTCATCTTTACTATTCCAGTAGCATTATGCAGTGTGTACTATTTAAGCTGCATTGTACTTGTTCACTCTTTGCTTTACCGAACAGGTGTTTCTCATCATACACTTTAAACTGGGATTCTTTTCACAAAGGAGGTAAATATGGGACTCCGCAGGTGTAAGTATCATGAACTGCTGCGTGCCAGGGCACTTGTGTTGATGTATACTCCATCAACAGAACAGGTGTAAAGAAAGGAGAAGATAGTATCTCTGTCTTGGTGTAGTTAAAAGGTTGAGATTTGGAAGATTTATCTATGATAATTAATCCTTTTATTGGCTGTAATGGAGTTACAGTAGAACAAGTATAGATTGTACTGGACATTTAATTTTCATGCTGCTTTGAACTTCGATATTTTTAACTATCTTCTTCCCAAGATGTCCAGGATGTTAGTTCTAATACTGGGGAATCTGAAAAGCTTGCTTTTATGTTCAATCAGCTTAAATTCTTTAGAAAGTTTGCTACTGTGGAGTCAGCAGAGATCTTCTGCACAGAAATGTGAATATTTGTTTTAAAAGAGGGTCTTAAGTAATTCAGTTCCTAGTATGCATAACATTTTAAAAATATATAAGAATAAATATATTTAAGGTCTAAGTTTTATGTGTCACTTGTTACTACCAGTAAAGCTGATGGCTTTTCAGGATTAAAAAAAATGGCTGGGCCAAACGTTGACATGAAACTTTTCTATTATGTATTTGAATACTTCATTTGATCTTGAAGAAAACATTTACATAGACTGTTAGTCTCAATACCCACAGAAACTCTGCAATTCTTTAAAATGTTTGAGAATTGTAGCCAGAGGAGGAAAAGAGTTTGAGGTGGGGAATTTCTTAAAGAAAAAAGAAACAGTTCTGTAATTAGTTCTTCGCATACTGAAGATAAAAGCTCTATGCCACTCTTAGATCATGAACATGCTGTCTGTGTTCAGTCTTCCAGACGTCGTATCTCCTTATTTCATATTTTGTTTTCATGCTTTTTTAAAGTCTTTCGATTATGGTTGGACTTTGTCATCCTTCAAGTTGAGGAATATTTTTCTTCATGAGTAATCCAATTTCATTCAAATGAAACATAGTGGAATTGCAGATGATACAGTAGTATCAGAGACCAGCTTATTGTTTCTGATTGTTTTTTCACTAAACTGCATTAACTAACAGCAAAGTAGTGGAAAAAATGTGAATGACAAAGTGGAAAGACTTACTGAGCCCTTCCCTAAGGGCTCAGCAAACTAAACTCCATAAATTGCCTTCTGCTCCTATTACTTTTTGACTCTTTCTGTTGCTACTCACAACTGCAGTACTTCAATACTGTTCTTTTCAGACTAATGTCCTTAAAAACCTGAGGAGTTTTCCATGGTATGCTAAGTTTTCAGTGGTATCCAGATTAAAATAAAAAAAATGTTTTCATTTGTAGCCTAAGCAGATTTGAATCAAGATCTTGAAAATAAAATTTTCTGATCTTCTTTGTGATTTATGAGTTATGATTCATGGTTTCACAATTTCATTTTGCAATCACTCATAAATAAAAAACACTTTACTTGATAAATTAGGCTATTTTAAAGCATTTTAAATTTGTTTAAATCTGTTACTTTCAAAAACAGAACATACAAGCGATGCAGAGACTTTGTCTTGTTTTCAATAACAAAAGAGATTGCTTTTTGAGAGGTACATGGGAATTTATCTTCTGATTTTCTTGTCATCATGAAACTTGAACAAAATTCTATTTTATATTGTGTGTTGATTTCTCCAGTGATTTTTGTCTTAATTATGTATGCAGTTATTAGTGTCAAATTCTGCCTTCACTGTCCATCTGTGACAATAATTTCTTACGCCGCAAGTAGTAACCAGAAAAAAAAATAACTTCATAGAAGTATATTACAGTTAGGTGTTGCACAACCTGAGTATAAGTGTCATAATCTGGCTCACGAAAAGCATTTGCAACATCACCAATAAAAATTTGTTGAACCTCTCTGAGAATACCATCAAAACAGGACCTTTATTTCTATGTGTTAAGAAATAATCTTAATAAAATAGCACAACTCTTTCTGACCAGACTTCAGGAAAAGTTATTTTGCAACATGGAGAAATACACACACAGTGGAGTGGAAAGAGAGGGGAGAGAAGAGGGTAATTTCGCATTTTTCCAAATCCATTGACCTTTCAACTATATTGCAAAACATAAAGACAAGTGAAAATTAAAAAAAAAAAAAAGTCTCCAACCATAAGTATAAACCTAGCCTAATTTTCTGTTTACAAAAACTTATTATCTCTACTCCTTTACACTACATTTTAGTTCATGTATTTCTGTTTTCCTTCCAATCCTCAAAGTTTTGGCAAAAAGCAGAGGAGAGTGAAAACCTACCATTGCCATCCAGAATGCCTATTTTTATTTCCCATAAGTCATTACTAAACATACTGCTGTTATTGTCATTGACTCTGATTTATGCATCTGTGGCTTCAAGCATCCTTTGACTAGGAACCTGAAGAACACTTTTTATCAGTTCTCATGCTCCAAGGAATCAGATATGATGTGCAATTGATGTATTAGTCAAACATGTTCCTTAATGTTTTCTGTATTGTAATCACTGTTACAGACTTCTAGATAAAATGCAATTTGTAACATAATGAAGAATTCAAAATGTTCTTAATTTTCATGTCCAGCTTGTAATTCTGAATACCACTGTATTCATGTTACCCCAAGGAGCATACTTTATGTTCTACTGTATTGTTTGATTCAAATTATCTCAATATTTAGTAAGATTGAAGACTAAAAATAACTTCCTCTATATTGATTACATTTTTCTCTTCTGATATCAAATTCTTTTAAATAGACAAGATAAATCTTACCTAACTCAGAATCTTACCCTAACTCTTTAAGGCAGAGTACTTAACTATTTCAGTAGCCGTTCTAGTCAATTCAGAGATTCAGATATTTTCCAGAATAGCTCCAGAATAGCACACACAAAATGTTGCTCTGCACCATGAGGGATGTAACTTTATAAGCCACCTCTGAGTAGGCCACACAAGGCACCCATGAATTCAATGCGCTGTCCTTCGGTTTCACTTAACACAAACACATGGCACTTCTAATGTCTCTCCTAAATCTGCATTTCCAAAAAAATACTGAGTTAATGGAATAAAGAAAGAATTATTATGATTCTGGCTGCAGTTAATGGAGTCAATTAACATTTTGCCTGCAGCAGTAGAGGATGACTCTGAATCTGTTATACTATATGTGAACTACTCTGCTTACTTGAAAAACAGAACAACAACAAACTCTAGTATTTCAGTGAAGCACGGCGCCAGTTCTCAAGTTGTTTAACTGTAATGATGCATCCTCAGTAAACACTGCTATGTTGTGAGACTTTACAGATTGTTTTTAAATGCCTTGTGAAATGAAGAATAACCAGCCTTTGGGAAACTGGATATTGCACAGATTCTGCCATATCTTTCGTACCCAGAGGTGGGGATGCCAAAACAGCTCTTTAAGAAGTTCAGATATGAAAAAAGCTTTTTAATTCTCACACTGAGTGTTAGCAATAATCTCTGAGTTCTTATATTACATCACGATACGTACCTCAAATGGAGAAATAACTCTGAGAAACAAGAGAAGAAAAAATTGCCATATGAAACTTCAGTTTTATCATGGTTACCTATAGAAAAGAGAGCAACTTACTGGTTTTGGAAAGTGGACAGAAACAGAAGTTACCTTGTAATCACCAGGTTATTTGCAGTAACCATAAGGAGGAATTATGAAGTTAGGGTTGAATAATTGCTGTAAATCTGTAGCAAGTGTATTTCCCCTACAGAACTGAGAGCTGAGTCAACTTCAGTGATCAGAGTAATTCTGGGGAAAAAGTGAAGATACTTCTGAGGGATTCAACTTTTTTGTCTTTGCAAGTTGGGAATGTAAATGTCTACATCTGAGCCAGTCATATTTTTTTGTATAAAATGAGAGGTCTGTTCTACCCATAGAATTTTTCAATGAAATTAATTTCTGGCTGATTTCTGTGGCCAGGAAGGAATGTATTCATTTTTGTAATGAGACCAACCTGAAAATTTTAAGACTACACAAATGCAGTAAGTTTAGGATGTTAAGAATTTAAAATGCAGGGAATATAAAATTTTAAGAAGCTTAGAATATAAGACTGAAAAATCAATCAATTTACATGTATTACTCATTTTGGTACATTGAGTATTTATTACTCTATTGCATATAAATTTTTCAAACACTCCTATAATGAAAACTCAAATTATTAATCTGTTGTGTTTATCAAATCATTGGAATCCTTCAAAATTCTTAAACTCAACCTCATATCTTATTTCTTTTACTTGATAGTTACAATCTAAATATCTGAATTATAAGGTATGGCATTTGAAGGCATAAACAATTTATAAATTAAGGTTCAAGGACTTTCAATTTATATTTGCTTTACCTGTGCTTATCCGACCGATGCTTGTTCTGGAAGCTGAAGTCTTTACATTAATTTCGGTGGAGCATGCCAATAAAGCTCATAGTTTTATATATACCTGAATCATCAGTGCACTTTCTCTCCAAATCCAGAACGGATGATGAAATAAAATGCCTTTTTCTGTGCTAAATCTGTTTTACTTTGTATACATACATATATACATATACATGAGTTATTAAGGAGACTTCATTTTAAAAAGAGAGAGGATTTAAAAATGAGAATAAAGATACCTGGGCAGTAAATTTCCACATTTATTTATATTTAAGGAATTCAGAACAAAGCAAGTCATCTGAGAGAACAAATATGCCATTGTTTAATCATATTTATTTCTATGTTGTTAACTTACATGTGTTAACAAAATGGAAAGTTGCTTAATTTTGAAAGTAACTCATGTAATATATAAGAGAACACTATCCTTGGAGCAAAATAAAGAGTGCTTCTCCTAGCCACCATGAAAGCTCTGATATTAATGGGATTTAAGTGCTCCCAGAGTTGAGGGGTAAAAGACAGAAAGCTGATAGGGGAAGCTATTGTAACCAAGTAGACCTAATTCTTCATTTTCCTCAGAGATACTTAAAAATAACAGATTTCTATTACAATTTTAATTCATTAAGTATAATAAAATCCAAAGCTTTTATTGAATATTCAGAGTGCATTCTTACTAAATACATCAAATTGTACTGTTGAGTGGACCATTTCATAGGATCATAGAATCATAGAATAGTTTGAGTTGGAAGGGACCTTAAAGATCATCTAGTTCCAACTGCTCTGCCATGGACACCTTCCACTAGAAAAGGTTGCTTAAAGTCCCATCCAACCTGATGTCGAATTCTCCCAGGGATAGGGCATCCATTCTCTGGGCAACCTGTTCCAGTGCCTCGCCACCCTCAGACTGAAGAATTTCTTCCTTATATCCAATCTAAATCTGCCCTCTTTCAGTTTAAATCCATTGGCCCTTGTCCTATCATTACTCACCCTTAAAAAAGTCCCTCTCCAGCTTTCTTGCAGGCTGCTTTTAGGTACTGGAAGATAATAAACATTTGATAATAAACATTAAAATATTGTAGGATTAAAACTGGCTAATTCTTAATCCTACTATGGTGTGGCAGCATACCAGTGATTCTGCTGAAAAGGTTGTGTATATTTACCATATTTGTTATCAATAATTATTTAATCCTCTTTATTTCAAAGTATTTCAGGCCTGTCATTCTAACCATGCTTGTATAAAATAAGTGAAGAAATAGTACCGCATATTAAGAAAAACTTCTAAGAGAGAGAGTGAACAGATCCTTATTCAGTGAAGTCTTTGATATTTGATGAAGCTCTTTGGACTTCAGTGGTACATAAGCAATTAAACTCCTAATTTTGTTACTGAAATGGGATCTACAACACAAACGATATATAGTGCACACCTAATAAGAGTAACATCACCTAATGAAGAGTAACATCAATGTAAGTGAGCATATTATAGATTAGATTAGACAATGATTATACATTTGAAGGCCGAAGCTATAGGGGCAGTAATCACTGAACAAAACTGGTATTAGGATTTCAGGAATACTGTTCACTATGATAAGATCGTTTAAATTATGCCTGCGTTATACATCTGAGACATGTTAACCTTGAATATTCTCTGTGATAGTATGAATCATACATTCTTCCCCTACATAGTTCATTAAAAACTTAATTTCAGATTAGCTTTTCTTTTAACATCAAATAAATGTTTCCTACTGCTTCCTCTAAATATTATTTTTTCTTTTGTTCTTGCAAACAAAAGGGAATAATGTATTACCATCTTCGTAGTTCTTCTTTATGGATTTTGGCAAGACTGCATGTCTCCTTTCCTCAGAATTAGCAGAGCAATTACTCATAACCATTATTCTTAGGGTGTAGCTTTCTTCAAGTCTTTTTATAACTTTTCTTATTTTCTTAACTTCCTGCAGGTTTTCGTTCTTTGTTTCTTTTTTTTTCCCCATTTTCTTCAGATATATGTCACTGTATTTTCTACATTTTTTTTTATTCTTTACTGCAAGGTTTTACTGTTTCATTTTCCATGCAATATACATCTATCTTTAATTTTCCTTTCATTCCTTTGTAAGATAGAAGAAAATGACCTTACATCGTAACTAGCTATGATAGTGGCCAGATCAAGTGGATGGTGCAGTAAAGACCCAAATCAGTTACAACACTTTGCCTACTATCATATCTTCTTCTTCTTGACAAATCCTGTCTCTCAAGTCTCTCTCTTCCCTGCTGCAGTCTTTTCTCATCCACCCGCTTGCAGACATTGTGATCATTTAACCGTTTGTTTGTGAAGCACACATACCCTAAAAACTCTTGGGCAGGTTAAGAAGTACTTTTGCCTCTCAGGTATTAGCAAGTCAAATAAATTGCTTGGCCAGTAGGCCTAAGTAATTTGGATATATGCTGCATGAGGTGTTTTAGATAATATTTTACTCTGAGTGAGGTTAGCTCATGATATTGAAGGTGCAATTTGAAGTATTGAAACAAAATTAAAATGAGTACACTCATTTTGAAACGAATGAAACAATCATTTTAATACTATTTTAATTCTAAATAAATATCTGTATAAGATCCGGGTACTTAATACATTTCAACAGATAAATTGTACTAATTTTTCCCTTTGTAGTTAATCTCTCTTTACGAAGTTGGTAGTATAATGCTCAGAATCCATAGAGTAATTTATTTCACTGGGCTTTAATCCGCTCGTGAATTATGGAGGAGACAATAATAAAGAAGCAGATAGCTACAGATTAAGTGCTATGCCAGCTTTGATAATGTCAATCAATTCTTGGGGTTTTTATGCTTTCTTGCATTTTCTCTTCAAATCTTTGTTCATTTTTGTGACGGGTGTGCTTCCTCTCACCCTCAGCCTCACCTTTTCCATAACCCTGCTCAAGCAGTAGCCACCAGTGGTGATCGTGATGGATGTGTCCAGTCATGATGACTGATAATACCACAATAAGCAAGGGCTAATTTATGATAATGTGCCCATCTGACCACAGTACTGGTCAGTGTCCAACTCAAGCCGAGTTTGGAGGAAACCAGCATCTGTAGTTGGTATGCAAATATGACTATAAGTCAATCATCTTGCTCCATATTAGGAGGAACAGCATTTAGGCTGCCCAGGGAGGTGGTTGAGTCCCTATCCCTGGATGTGTTTAAAAAAAGGGTTGGATGAACTGCTTAGGGATATGGTTTAAGGGGGATTTAGGGACGGTTGGACTGGCTGATGTCTAAGGTCTTTTCCAACATAGAAATTCTATGAAATTTCTATGAAATATGAGAAGGACCAAGAGCCCTTGGAGCTCTCCTGCATGGGAGCAGGCTGCACACCAGGATAAGCCCCTTGAGTAGGGATGCCTCTCAAAGTTACCTCCTTGACGTTGAGAGAATCCTTACTCAACAGATCGTCAGTAAGTGACTAATTGCTGGCTAAACTTTGAAGCTTTGTTAAAATTATATCTTAGATTGACTGTGCACATATAATCCTTTAGACATAAACCGTTGACCAAGTCTGGTACTAGGACCTGGATCCAGCTGCACATAGACTTCTCTCTGAGAAGTTTAGAAAGCAAGGGGGTCCTTTCTGAACCTCATGAATCAACAGGAGGGTTTCCCTGACAGTTTTGTCTCTCCCTGTCCTCCATGCAGTAATAATCCAGTCTACCTTCCCATCAAATCTTGTTAAACCACTGTTGCATTTACCATTGAACTTCACTAACTCACTGTCTTATAATATTAAAATATACTGCTATTTCTCTCTTGCAAGTGAAGTGCATCACTCATCAGTGACAATTTGACTCTTCACTGAGGAATTTTGAATGTTTCTGAGGCACTGTCAGAATGCGGCATGAGCAGCTCTAGCACTTTCTTTGAAATGCAGAAGGAAATCTGCTTACACGGAAAAAATTAAGGATATTCAATTTACTATAAAAGCTAAGTGAAGGAAGCATATGACTTAAACTAGCAGTGCTGATTAAAAAGCCAGGTTTCAGACTTTCAATGCTATATGAATTCCTTCTACTTTATTAATTTATTACAGTATAGACAATAACAGAGATATTTTGACAGGATAATATTCCACTTACTGAACATTATTTTACTTGCAGGTTCCATCTCACTCAAGTAGCCATCCAAAGCTTCATCAAAAGAGGAAGATTAGTATCTCCATCTTACATACTTCTAGTTTTTATAGATACCCTTGTAGCAAGTCCCAGTTTTCTCCAATGAATATAGAAGAAGGTCCTAAAATAGATAGAACACCATGAAAAGCCTGATCAATCACTGAAAGCTATGATTTTTAAAGAAAGGATGAGTCTGTTTATTATAAAGACAAATATCTCTCCTGGACTTTGTCTGACCTTTGAAAGAGTGATATCTGCACATAACTCTAAATCTTAAAAAGAAAACAGGTGTCACTCCTTAGAATCCTAAAAGTTCATCTGGAATCTTCTTTTGTATTTACGTTAATTAACTAAAGGGAAAATTATTTGTGAAAGAGGTATGAAAAACAGATGGAAACAAATCTGAAATAATTTCATCTATATTAGCTTTTGGGGAATTGATCTGTGCAGTGGATATGCTCCCAGAACCATGCCTGGGCTTGATTGGGAAGAAGCTGCAGTGGAGCAAAAGACAGCCCAGGAGAAACAAGAGATTAGGGATTCATCATGTGATATTTTTCTGCGACCTTTTGTTTGGCAAGAAAAACGTAGCTTTATATAGATATTAGATATAAATTTATATATCTATAGATAATAACATACAGATATTATATTAAGAATTACATTATTTCCAAGAAAACGAAGAAGGACCAATGTGCACTCTTTCAGAGCCCCCAGGAGATATTCTACCTTTTAGAGAAATGATCTCATGGATATACTTACTGAGAACTTAAACAAAATTCTCGGAATTTTCAGCTTTTTTTTGTCAAGTCTTGGAATAGCCTCTTGAAATAGTCATTTTCTGAATGGGTCAAGGTAAAAAAGAAAGAATAATTAAAAAATAATTTCCCTTGTTGGGGAAGGCATATGGAAAGTATGATTCAAAAGATAACTTGTGGGATTCATGAGGCAGCAAAAGTCTTCCCAGGAAATTAAAGTCGTGTGCTTCAAAAGTTTAAACTAGATTAGAGAAAAGACCCAAAAACAGAGAAGAACCTGAGGATAAGCAAACTTTTTGAGGTGAACTATCTACAAACTAGCATGACCAGCAGGTCAAGGGAGGTGTTTCTACCCTTCTACTTTGCTCTCATGAGACCCCATCTGGAATACAGCTTTCAACTCTGGGGCCTCCAACATAAGAAGGACATGGGCCTGTTAGAGCAAGTCCAGAGAAGGGCCATGAAGATGATCAGAGGGTTGAAGTACCTCTCCTATGAAGAAAAGCTGAGAGTTGAGTTTGTTCAGCTTGGAGAAGAGAAGGTTCCAGGAAGATCTTCTAGCAGCCTTGCAGTATTTAAAGGAGGCCTACAAGAAAGCTGGAGAGGACATTTTATAACATCCTGTAGCAACAGGGCAAGGAGTAATGGCTTTAAACTGAAAGAGGGTAGATTTTGATTAGATCTAAGGAAGAAATTTTTTCCCCATGAGAGTGTTAATGCCCTGGAACAGACGGTACATGCCTCCTCTCTGGAAGTGTTCAAGGCCAGGTTGGATGAGATTATGAGCAACCTGGTGCCGTGGAGGGTGTGCCTGCCCATGGCAGGGGGGTTGGAACTAAATGATCGTTGAGATCCCTTCCAACTCAACTATTCTGTGATCTTTTGAATAATATCTTTTCATTAATTATGTTCTAAGGAAATTTCTTAGTTGCAGGTTCAGGTAAATCTGGAGGATATACTATAGTCTAACATAAATCTATGCTAGTTTGGTAGAGATTACAAGACCTACTAACTTCTGCCAAAGAAAGATACAAGATTTCTGGCTGGTAGCAGCTGTGACTTCTAATTTTTTTTGCTACTTCAGAAATGCCATGTTGAAGATAGGCTAAAAATTCCCAGTATACAGAGCTTTGCCATCTCTCATCTCTAGTCTAACATGGAAATGATATTGTTAAATGTCTGTAATGCTATTTGACACATTTCAAAGCCAGTGAAAAGGAAAAGTATTAATCTATGAAACACCCTAGAGGGGAGGAACGGTGGATTAATTTTGTGTTTTCAATTCACTTGTTTATTCAGTTCAGTGCGATGATATTGAAAAAGTGACACAATATGCATTTAGAATTTAAAAAAAAAAGTTACATTTCAAACATTGCCCAAGTGTTTAATAATGAATAACTTTGCAGGAATTACAATTGTATCTTTATATTTTTTATATCTAGCTGTGCTTTATACATATGGAGATTGTTATGTTTTGAGAATCTTTTTGCAGCTATATCCATTCCTTCTCTTTTATGTCTTAGTACTCTGTTTAATCAGGGCTAAACAGATGTTTTGCAAAATTGTACAAATATCTTTTGCTCTGCCTGGAAACTTGAATGAGGAGACAATGAATTGTGGCCACACCTGAGAGGTATTTATACACTGAGAACTCTGAAATACACCTAATTATCATAGAGGTAGATTAGATCTTGGATCAGCTTCAAGGATTTTGTGATGAAAGTATGTCCCTTTATTATAGAGTAATAATAAAAAGAACTATAGCGTTTCTTTTTCTGTCATCAATATTATTATATAACTGAATGCTATTGAATTGGCTGAAAGTCTCTATGGAGAAAGATCGTTTCTCTATTATCATCAAACAGTGAGTGAATGAAGTCAACACACCAGAAGAGAATGTGGTGAAATATGCTGACACTGATGTAATTATTCATTGTGGTATTAATAAATTCAATACAGAATTTTTTATAAGACATTAATATGAGATATTCAGCTTAAGGACATCTTGTTTGTTAATAAGATTGGTATTTGTCAAGGTTTTTTATCAGATTTAGTGTTTTTCCCCAAGTGCTTAATGTGAATGATAAATTCCTAGTTATTTTCGGACATTCCAGACCAAATTAATCTTTTTTAATACATTTGTTAGCAATCAAATTTCCTACTACTTTCTCCTCTTTTTAGTTTTTAATACACTAAATTGTTTTTTGTCTAAATGAAAAGATCTAAAGACTTTTTTATTATTACTGCTTCAGGTTCAATGTATTGGCCTGTGAGGAAATATGTCTATAGCAGAAAGAGAACAGACTTATTGATTTTGCAATTTATATAGTAAGAATGCACGAACAACTATGTAAAACAACCTAAAAACAACAATCAAATATCAAATAAGTTTCAGAAGCTATACTTAAAATCAGATCACAGAATACAGTGCAGAATTCACTGGTGTGAAGCGTAGGAGCATATTGTTATACTCATTGTTAGTTAAATGTGAGTGCTCAAAAAATTCTTTATATTGAATCCTCTGAACAGTTAAGCTATTAAGAAGTGTAAGTTCTCAAATAGTGGAGAATTTGTCCTCACTCCCACAAAAAGGACGACAGTCAAAACAAAACAAAAAAAATCCTTAAAACATAGCAAATGGAAAACTATTTTATTATATTTTCTTGAATGTTTACATTCTCCATGTAAAGAAGCTTGTATTCAAAGGCTTCTGTTACAATTAGGAGTTAAGAACCTTAAGTGTCAGTTGAGAAATCCTGGAAATCCATCCTCTGGGAGAATCAAAACTGCCCCTGATTCAGAACTATAAGCTATTAAGGATCTAGAGAACCTGGCACCTGAGGTTCTTAGGAACTGTATAGTTCTGGTTTCTGATATATCGACTTCACAGTAACCTGAGACATTTCTCAGGTCTACTAACCCAAGACTCCTACTTACTTTCCAGATACCTGTCATATAGTTAAGGGAGTGACAGGAATGGGTTAAAAGCAGTGGGGTGGGAATCAACTCTTGATTTATATACTTATGTTTAGATGCCTGCAATGCAGATGTCTAAATGTGAGTTACTTAAAAAGTTCCCAGTGTTGACAACGAAGTTGAAATAGTCCCGTATAACCTAGACTTGCTCAATTTATCTTAGGGTCAATGCTCAAAATTATCAGCTGAATGCTCTCTAAACATTGGTATCTAGTAAGACGAGTCCTTGAAAAAAGGACATGAACCAGTCAGAAATGACATAGAACCTATGGGAGGGCCACGCCACTCTTGGGTGGAGGTTAAAAGAAGGTCAAATGTCTCAAATGACAGAAAGTGTTCATGTTTAGGTGATGGGTTTATATTCCATACCTCCATTTACCACCATGGAAGCTTAGACTCATCCCTCATCTACAGACCCTGTCATGCAGAAACTTAAACTTAAGAATTTAAATCTGAACTGGAATTCCACCCATTATTTCTATTCACATTTGGCTATAACCAATTTTCCTATGGAATTTCTTTTTCTTGACAAAGTGACATTTCTAGCAGGGAACTTGCAACTTTAAGTAGTTTGCTGACTGTAAATCCAACTTTTGACCACCACTAGCTTTCAAATGCTTCAAACGTGGTATGAGAGAAGTAGAACAGTAATAGCTGTTTATTTCTACTATCCCATTGAATATTTGGTATTTTTCATACTATGATTTTACCATTTCTCTTCCTTCCTTTTCAAAGGAAAACAATTTCATTCTTTCTAGCCTTTTGTTTATTAAAATTTCCTCTATTCCTATTAACAAATCTCTTAATCAGTTCTTTGTCATCTTTTTTTTTTAAGATCTCGGTAGGTTGTTTCACACAGATTTCAAGGTCTGATCATTATTTTGGGTTTAGAGTTTTCTCTTTTCCCATCTCAACTTTAAATCCTTCTTACTCTTCTGTCAACAGATGAACATTGAACACAATCTTCAATGGTTTATCTGTGTCATCTCTTTCCTAGATTGATACAGTAGATAAAGAACACATTAACATGCTGAATACTGAAGTTTTTTTCCTTTATAATTGTAGTTTAAATACATTTTACTAGAAGAAATGCCAGAATAGCAGCAAGTTCCTCTGATCACTTATGGATAATTTATTTGTATGCAAAATATATACATATTTTCTATGAGAAATGTAATTAATTTTTGAACAATTACAATTGGCAGCAAAAGTTAGTATTATTTCAAGGTAAATACAGCTTCTCCCGTAGTGCTTTGAGTTTAAACTTGATTTATTATACCTTTCTTACACTCCCTTGAAATATAATCAGTATACCATAGTTAATTGTGGAACAGCTACTGTGCACTGTGGGTGGTATTAGAATTAGGCAGTTAAAGCAGACAGACTAACAGCATGAAATAGTTCAGAAATACTAAAAATTATTGTCCTTCCTTTTAATCAACCAACATAATGGTGTGAAAGGTATAATAGCTCAGGAATAGCAAAAAGTTGGAAAAGGGAGAAATAGTTACAGAAGAGAAAAATTCCTGCATAGAATTCTTAAAATGTCCTTTCTGTATGGCTGATACATATCTTAACAAGGTAAGGAACAGTTAATGGGAAGCAAAGCTTCAACTTTACAAGTGGAACTGCCATCAATAAATATACTGTTAAAGTCACTTAATGAAATTGTTGGCTGATTTTCCAGGTATCTGAGGAGCCTGAATAATAGAATAGATAAGTGAAAAAAGTAGGAGCAGAGATCTGTGATAATGAATAAAACTTCAGCTCAAGAGGTTAGTTTGGAAAAAGTCTGGGACAAAATAGTCCTGGAAAGCTGGGAGACGGGTAAGAATCCATCACGTATAGAGATGAGAAATGAGGAGTTACTGCAGTCCAAGTAACAAAAGAAAGCTCACATGAAAAATCCGACTGATGAAGAATAACTGGTATTGGCAGGATGAGGAAAGAGAACTAGAGAGGAGAAGAGATTCATTTTGATTTTGAAGAAGATTGTGCAAATTGGAATGAAGGAGGCAAAAAAAAGTAGGAGAAAGCAGCAAAGTAGGTTGGAGCTGGATTTGCAGAAAAATTAGGAAATCTGAATAGGAGCTACAGGAAAATCTGAATCTGTGACAAAATTGTGTTCATCTAATGTAATTTTAACTGTCTCTAATGAAGAGATCAACAGTTGAGCTACATGCACTACATTTGCCTTACAGTCAAGGGAAAATAAATTTCTTCCATCTAAAGGATTCTAGATGCCTGCATTAAAGCTGGGCAGTTGTCACAGACAAGACCGACAAAAGTATCAGCTGAAAGAGTCAGGAAAGGGAAAAAAAACTAACAATCACAACAAAACCAATCAACCAAAAAAAAACCTCTGATGCTAACAGTGAGGCTTTTTCTTAAACAGAAAGAACCTAGGTCAAGGGAAATTGAAATTCCTACTGAATTGTAAAAGGAAATCTAGGATTCAAAGTACTATTCTTCAGTTAATAGCCTCTGAAGTCTTTTCACTGTGGAGAAAAAAGTACTTTTTTGTGTGTGCTCATTCCCATCTCCTACCAGATATAAATCTTAGTCACCCCATATCTTCACTAGGTTCATACTTTAGGGTGATCAGTAGAGCATGCAGGAGAATTAGACAGAAAAAGAAGAATTAGTTTGTTGGGTTTTGATGGTTTTTTTTTTCAGTTTTAGGGAGTTCATATTCATTCACACACACAAGCAAAGCACTCCAGTGCAATAACCTTATTACTATTGTAAATTCAAGTATTCCATAGTTCAGAAATGCTCAAGGAAATATTTCCTGTGTAACCATAATTAATTAACCTTCTTTATACTTATACATTCTCAGCTAGTTTATAATTATTTTGCTGAAATTTACTGAAAATAATAGTTGCCTTGCTTTTTTGGGGAGGAAAAAAATGCTATAATGTGGTTTCAGTCATCTGGAAACTATTTATGAATTTGAATCAGATTAAAAGAAAACATGATCTCCTAGGTTTTTGATTTTGTGTTGGTGTGTTTTGTTGGGGTTTTTTTGTTTTTGTTTTTGTTTTTGTGGGGGTAGTGTTTCATTTTGGTTTGTTCTTTTTTCTCTCTTTTGAAAGAAACAATCAAAGTCAAATTGAGGTAGAATTCAGAAGACTTCCAGAGGATAAGTAATGACATGAAGTAGTGGTGAGCTAACAATGATTACGACAGTATGACTTTTACACAGTAACTTAATGGATAAAGTTGACATCCAAGTTGTGGAAAAGGAAACACACATATACGTGTATATGTATTTATAAATGTGCTTTCTACTGTTTGCATAATTCGTAAATTTATAGAACTATTTGATTTGGCATACTCACTTCAAACATTTACTCAAATATTGTAAATATTTACCATGGTAAGATATGTCATCAATAGTATAAACAATTTCATAGCTGAAAAAGTAAATCCTTCCAAGTAAATTAAAATCTGACTTTGTGTAAATTAACCATATTTCATTAATAACTTTTCATTTATTCATCAAGTAAGGGACATGAAATTCGCCTGTAGTACTGCTACATGTCCCTCAGCTATGAGAAATAGTGCAACAGAGTGTGGTTTGCAAAAGCAAAGGAGAGTATGGATTCTCATTTTAAAAATGACAAAAGGAGCAAGACAGAAATTTTCCTACTTAAGAAGATTATAGGCAGATTTTTATATTCCTTTGTATTTGAAACTCTAAATAGAATTTGAAAGTTAATCTTTGGTGACGAGATGATCAAACATGTTTTGTGTTGGTTTACATTAAACAACATGAACTGCAGTATTGTAAAAAGTAAAGTGGAGAAAGCTTCATTTCAGGCTGTACGTATTCACAAGGAATCTTGGATTTTATTCATATGATTCACCTATGTTGAAGTCTGTAGTGGTATGTTTCAGTGGTATGCTTTGTGTAGTTTTTATAGTTAGACTAAAGTTAGATTTCGTGTTTGTCCCTGTGCTGCAAAGGAGAGACAAAGTTAAAATAGAAAGCAGATGAATTGTCAATTTAATTATCAAGCTTGTTAATGCTTTACTTTCAGTGGATCTCACCAAAGAACTGCTAATGTGGATTCAATACCTTCCTCTGATGTTTTTCCTTACTTGTAAAGTTATTTCAAAGGACTTCATCAGCTAAAGTCCAATAGTGAATGAAGAAAAAGAGTAGAAAATGCCACAATTATTTTGTTTTTAGTTTGAAATTCTTGAAAAAAGCATAGCTTACTGTCATAGTCTCATGTAACAGCTGTTTCATATTGTAGATTTAACTGCTAAGAATTTATTAACTCATTGAAACTTTTTATTTAAGTCTTCAACTAGAACAATAAAGATCTGGGTTGGAAAATGGTGGATGAATTACTGTTAGAGGATTTGAGCTTCTCAAAGCAAAAAGAGTCTTTCTGAACTGAACATCCCCCCCCCCCATTTTATTAGAAAATTAACTAGAATAATGTATATATTTTGAATCAGAGCCCACTCAAAGTCATTAGATAAACCAGAATAGATATAAAAGAGACATATAAGAAAGCATGTCCATGTACACTGTGTCCTTCCAGATTAAATCTTACATTCACATACAGTTTTTGTCAACTCAGTGGCTTCCCAGGTTCCTACAGAGTCTGTAATGACCAACATCAATTGCTCTGTAAGCACCTTGCACTTCCCATATACTTGACAAATTTTTGCTCTCTGCTTCCTCCTTTTCCTGCCCTTCCCTAAAGTCTGGAAACTTTTTCTGATATTGCTCATTGACTACCAAAGGCAGACACAATCTTATGTTCTCTCCAGTCATCTCACCATATTCAGTCATCATATTTTTAAGTGAAGATGGCATATAAAATTGGAGCAAACAGATAAAACACATTATATTTGTCACAAAGGCTAAAACTCACCTTTTTACAGAAGACAGTGTTGAATAGAGAGGTTTATGTCATCACTCAAGGTAACTCAAAGGAAAACAATGACGAAATGAAATTTAAGATAAAAATGCTAGAGTTGACATTACAGAAAATCAGAGAACTTTAAATTGGAAAGGACCTCTGGCGAACATGAACACAGGACTATGTTCAGAGGTACAT
Organism: Tauraco erythrolophus; assembly: GCF_009769465.1. Lineage (NCBI taxonomy): Eukaryota > Metazoa > Chordata > Aves > Musophagiformes > Musophagidae > Tauraco > Tauraco erythrolophus. The sequence goes on along the minus strand of NC_141465.1, from coordinate 83,619,295 downwards.
CAGGCTCAAGGCTCTGAAGGGCCTTGAGCAATTATGTTTTCCAAGGATGAAAATTTTACGACCACTCTGGGTCTAATCACTCTCATTACAAATTTTTCTTCTCCTTGTAGTAAATCAGAACTTTTACGTGCCAGCATTCATGAACAGATGGTCTGTGAACCTCGCTAAATCAGACCTTTGAGTCCTCGGGAATTCTTTGGTGAACAATCTTTCAATCCTCCTGAAAGCTGCCCTGAGAGACGTCTCATCTCAGGGGAGATACTGGATCACACAGTCTGCTGAAGTCCTGGAGGCCTGAAAAGGTCTCACTTTTGGATCATTTTTTATAAGATCTTGAGATGATTGGCTTTGGTTAGTACTCTCCACTCTGGCCACAATCCGTGCCGAGTCATTCTGGTAGACAATTCAGGCAGCAGCTGACCCAGATGGGGCCAGAAAGTGCCTGACACCCATGTCACTGCACTTGTATCCAAGATAACAGCACAATGCAGCTTATCCTGAGATCTCAGAGTGGCCCAAGCATCTGCACCACCACAGTATGCATGAAATAAATCACCAGAATATGTTCACTAAATCTTACTAGGAAACTCAAATGAACAGCTTGCACAAATAAAAAGGAGTAACATCTGCCTCTAGCTGTGATATAAAAATATAAACACTTTTCTTAACAGAACACAGCTATCATCAAAGTACTGAAAATGAACTCCCTGAAAATTTATTTTGGGAAATTTCTTAAATACAGATGTGTAAGCACATATTTAGCCATTCTCTACTTAGTGCCTAAACACTTCAGGGACAGGATCTAATTAATCCCTTTCTTTTCTCTCAATGTCTTAGATAGATTAAGAAGGTAAAAATATTTTTTTTTAGTTTCCTAACCTCAAATGAAATTAATCTGTGATAGAATTTCTATCAATTTGAATGACATTTTTATGTATAATTCAGAAAATCATGCATTCAGGTGTACAATACAAAGAAAATTTGGGGAACATTTACTGAAATGTTATGTTTCAGCTGAACAACTCATAGGCTATAACTAGGCATTAGAGGAAAGAGTTTCAACACGCATTGCGTGGTAGAAATTTTAATTTCTATTTTATAAATGAACAGAGTAAAATGAAAAAGATCCTCGATCAAATAATATTGTGTAGCGTGGGTAATGATGACATGCTGAAACCACTAAGAAAATTCTCAGTTACATTATATAACAGCAGTAAGAAAGTTTGTGTATTGGCTTCTGGAGTGCTGTCAACTGGTCAGCAAAGCTGAAAAATTCTATTATCAGCTTCTGTGGGAAAGGTTTTCCTCTGAAAGATTATGCTCCTGAAGAAGTAGATGAAGACTCCCTTGAGAAAGGACACTTATCTTTTAAAGAAGGCCAATTCTTTATTTACACATCATCTTTGGAAATGATTCAGCCATTTTGTATTAACTACCATGTGCTACAGAACAAGTGCTGCTGAAATTAATGAATTGACTTTCAAAGAAAGTCATAAGTGAAAGGACTGATGTACACTAGATTTTCTGCATGCTAAGGGTGTATTACCTGGCTAATACTACAGTCAGAAACTACAATCTTAATGAGTTTTTCTTCTTCTCCTCTTTAAGCTAAATACACATTAGCACCTTGATTTACTCACTGACTTTTGACTAAGAGCTATGAAGTCATTCCATATTTCTCAAAACAAATGTACCTCAGCTTAACTCTGCACAGCAGTATTCTCCAACAGATAAATATAGAGGTACCCTTGGGGAAAAAAAAAAGAGTGACACTTCCTTTGTAAAGATTTTTTAAATTAATCCCATGTATGTGGCTTGCTGTTACGGATTTACACTCCACAGGGTGTATGTTACAACAATTTTACAATATTTTAATATTTTGCAGTTTTACAGTATTTTTAGATTCTATTATGGATGGAAATAATGTTGAATAGCTATTAGTTTCAAAAAGCTACATATTTTTTTCCATCTTAAAGAGTATGGGCATAAATATTTTCCAACTTTTTTTTCATAAAGCGTTCAAAAGGCACAGAAGTATAATTAATTCTCTTAGAAATTATGACATTTCTTAGAAATACGCAGTTGTCAGTGTCTGATGCCTTTGTTATTTCTTAATCTGCCTCTTGGCATGTTTTATGTGGAAATAGCCTTCCTAAAATCTAGACTATATCCCCATATCCACTGTAACATAAAACAGAGAAAGAAATACAGCTGTAAATTGATTAACACGGCAATATGTAAGAAGGAAAGATCTATAGAGCACCTTGAGTACTACTTCAAAGTGACATAAGATGGGATTTCGTATTCTTTTGAAGAAAACAAAACCAGTCTAAACCAACAGACGGCTAAAGTTATACACAACTGAGTTTTTACCTTCTGTATCGCAGCATGAGCACAGCGTAACAGGGGAGAAAGCCCCACGGCAGCTACACAAGAGAAGACATTTCTGTCAGTGGCTCAACAGTGCTGCATGAGCAGGTGAGTGGTGAGGAGAACAATGTGCGTGTCAGATATGGCTGGCACGGCAAAACCACAATGCTCTGTACACAGTTCGCAACCAGATTTTTCCTGTCATCTTGGAAATGAGTAATGTGAGCAAGATAGCTATTCATGTTCTCTGGCGTGCTGACAGGTGACAGATGTCTTCTATTCTGGTTCCAGGAAATACGCACTTATTTATTTTTCACAAAAAGTGGAAAGAGCAGGGAGATGTGTGTTAGGCCAAGCACTTGGATTGCTATTAGGTTGGTTTTCAGCTATTTTCTCATTGCTACTAAACTGAATTTGAAACGTAAATTTATGCAGAAAAAATTAAAGAATTAGAAAGTAAGAAACACTTTTTTCTCACATTACACAACTAGACAGGTTCTTTTTTAGCACAAGCAGTCCTAAGTTCCAACTTATTCTGAAAGATCTTCCATGATAAAGATGATTACAGATCAATGAACAATAGAGCCATCTATTTTGCCAGTCCCAATATGTTTTTTGATGAACTATGCTTGGATGCAGATCCCTTTCAGAGGTCTTTTATACTCTCTATAAAGGGTATATGTTCATGCTATATACTCTATAAAAGGGTATATATATCATTCCAGGACGGAATGATTTGTGATGTCCTTTTCAGTTTTGTAGAATCATAGAATCATAGAATGGTTAGGGTTGGAAGGGACCTCAAAGATCATCTAGTTCCAACCCCCCTGCCATGGGCAGGGAAACCCTCCACTACACCAGGTTGCCCAAAGCCTCATCCAACCTGGCCTTGAATACTTCCAGGGATGGGGCATCTACAACTTCTCTGGGCACCCTGTTCCAGTGCCTTACCACCCTCTGAGTGAAAAATTTGTTCCTTGTATCTAATCCAAATCTGCCCTCTTTCAATTTAAAGCCATTGTCCCTTGTCCTATCAAGGATTCATGGAATGTCGTGAATCATACAATGATTCATTGTATTCATGGAATGTCTTTAATAAGATTGCTGCATCCACTGAGAAAGTTTGAATGAGATCATCATGCTGTAGGGTTTTTTTTAAATTTGTCTTGTAAATTGAAAAAAAATAGCACATACACATCTTCACAAATCTTGAAAAGAATAGATTAACTCCAGGGGAAAAAAATTCTCTGCATATATAGAAGTGGAGAGATCTTGTACTGTGTTTTTTAATACCAAGAAATAAGTTGAATATTAGACAATGATTATTTTATCTCAAGCAAACAATATTTATAAAAGCATTCATAATTCCATCTAAATGTATGTTTAAAAGATCAGATTGAATCCACAGAAATTTTCATTTTCCTAATTTTTTTTCATGTTTCTATAAACAACCTGCATCTGCAGCAGAACAAATCCTTGACTAAGCATATATATTTTAACTGGTTCTATATAGAAGGAGAGTGTGTTATTTTCTTTATACTTCTGCTAATACATAAAAATGTATGTATATGTGCATAGGAGGGGAAAAAGTGACAATGAAAAGAATAATGTAGACCATTTGAGAAGAATAAATTTGCTATCTTTTTCCTTATTTTAAAAAAATACACTACTCAGAGAATTTTCAGTTCTTCTTCAGAGTTTAAACATTTGTGTTCTTGTCTGAGAAAATACAAAAAAAAGGAAGCAATTATTTTCCAATTATAATTTAGTGTCATTAGTTGCTGTATATTAGCATTGCTTAATAGTATTTACCAACTTGTAATGACATTGAAAGTTCTAGTGCAAGAACAGCACTTCAGAAAATACATTGTGTACAGGTTATTAACCATACCAAGTTTTTCGAAATGCAAAATAAAATGTAGGATTCATTCTTGCAATGTGACAACAATAATTTTAATTAAATGAAACTGGAGATGAATTTGAATCAGAGAATTGAACTAGAACTGGTATTTACTTTCAGTGACAACATTCAAACTAGACACATACTTCTTTAAATCAAAATAAGTATGCCCAAATCTGGTTACAGCCTTTAGCCTGGCTTTAAGGGAGGCAAGCTTCTGTTCTTGTCAAGGCTAGCAGGACTAGTTAGCAAGTTAAGATTAGTAACTTATTCTGTTCTCCAGCCTTTTTCCCCAAGTTTTGCACAGGTGTGTCCAATTTTTTTCCTCCTATTGGCTGCTGTATTATGCTTTAAACATCTGTTTTTCTTTCTCAGTAGCATAAGGGCACCAGGCAGCCCAACAGACTTACCTTCTAGTAGCTACTTAGTAATTCAGTTGTCAGTGCAGAATGACTTCTGAAGCAGTAATAATACTGTCATAGAGATTTATTTCTTCCTAGTTACGGAATAACACCTTACAATATATGTGGGCATTTACATAAATATATGTGTACATTTATATATATAAGTAGATATATGAGAAAGGAGAGACAGAGAGGTTACATAGGTTTATAGCTATCTATATGTGTGAATATATCACCATGCCTATAGTATATGATATTATTTGTATATACAGCACTATATTGTGCACAACTTTGATAACTACAGTACTACATCTTTCAAATATAGGTAGATGTTTTCTTTTGTAAAACAATATTATCACAGCATGAAACTTACCTGTTCAGATAAAAGAAGTCCTGCAATGTTTATGTCCAGTTTCAACTAATAAGTGATTCTGATGTGCCAGGAAAAGAAAAGAAAAAACAAATAATTATCACAAGGGTGCTACTGTAAGCACTGCTACTACATTCGCCCTACTTGCAATTAAGGTTTATCTGGGAAAGAAAGCAAGCACAGGGAAATGGTAACAGCTTTACATTATTTTAACACGTTTGGGACAGAGGCCAGAAGATGATAGTAAACCACTGTTGTGGTTTGGCCCAGTCAGCAGCTAAGCTACCAGTCGATCACTCACTCACTCCTTTTCCACCCCGGTGGGATGGAGAGAAGAAAAAATGTAACAAAAGGCTTGAGGGTTGAGATGAGAATGGGAGGGATCTCCCACCAACCATGGCCCTGGGCAAAGCAGATTTGGCTTGAGGATAAATCAATTTAATTTGTTATCAGTTACTTCAGAGAGGATAATGAGAACAAAGCTAGAACTCAAAAACACCTGCCCTCCACTCCTCCCTTCTTCCCAGCTCTAATCCTCCCCTCAGCAGTGCAGGGGGATGGAAAATGGAGGGGGTTGCAGGTCAGTTTGTCACACCCTGTTTCTGCTGCTCCTGTCTCCTCAGGGGGAGGACTCCTTACACTCTTCCTCTGCTGCAATGTGGGGTCCCTCCTCACAGAAGACAGTCCTCCACGACTTCTCCAAGGTGAGTGCTTCCTTAAGATGTAATCCTTACCCATAGAATGCTCCAGTATGGGCTTTTCCCAGGGAGTCATGGCTTCCTAAGGCGCAGCCACCCACTCTGGTGTGGAGTCCTTCCCACAGACTGCAGATGCATCTCTGCTTCGTCATCAGTCTGGAGACGTCACAGTCTCCAGCAGGTCCTTTCCCATGGGAGACAGTCCTCTCTGAACTCCCTTGGGCACAGACATCTCTGCTCCAGTGTGGGGTCCTCTATGGGCTGCAAGTGAATCTCTGCTCCACCATTTCTCTCATAGGCTGCAAGGGTACAGCTGCTGTCCTTATCATGGGCTGCAGGGGAATTTCAGCTGGCATACCTCCTCCCTCCATCTTCACTGGCCTTGGTGTCTGTGTAGTTGTTTCTCTCAGATGTCACTCCTCTCTTTCTCTCAGGTTCATTCATGCTGGGCCCGATGAACCTTGGCAGTCCCAGCATGAATGACTTTGCCCAGCAGGTGCCCCAGGAGTGGGGCACTTTGGAGTTCTTCAAGCCTCATCACTGTACCATCACCAGTCAAGTGGTGGCAGCCCAGCATGGGAAGCCACCCACATGGGAGGTTGGGAGAGCAGGGGCAGCCCTCCTCCCACCTCGCCCTGTCTTCACTGCAGGTGCTCCCTGACTAGGGTTCCTTTGTCCCTTTCTTAAATATGTCATTTTCATAGGTGCTGATTAGCTTGCCATGGCCAGAGGAGAGTCCAACTGGCCAGAGACAGATCAGACTGGTTTTAGCACTGGGGAAGCTTCTCGCCTCTCCTTACAGAGGCTATCTCTGCAGCCCTCTCTCACTACCAAAACCTCATCATATAAACCCAGCACAACCAGATAAGAAATGCTAATTGACTTTAGATATGGAGAAAGTCAGAGAGGCTGGCCTACGTGGACATGACAAAGGAGGCAATTGACAGCTTATGGCAATATTTAGATTAGGAAGCAGTAAACAGTGAAAACAATAGGCCCTGAGATGGAGGAGAAGCATCTAGAGATGTTCAGCACTATGAAAAGGAGGCCAAGGTGGGTAAAATTGGCTGTCTGCCAGGACTAGGACACACTAGTTGTTCCTCCAAGCATATAGTGCCTGTCATGGCCAGACAGAAGCTTAATTGGTATAAGTGTATATCCTGTACAAAATCCTAGATCTTGTGAGTTCTGTAAAACAGAACCTTAGGAGAGGGATCCCTATCTGTCTGTTATATCCATACCATCTGATAAATAAACAAATAATATGCCACTGACTGTTGTGATTCTGTTTTTGAGGGTACCACACCCTAAGTTCTCCCATGGCAAAAAGTCATACAGTTTTCCTGTCTTTTTTAAGATGACTGAACTAGCTCTAATGTAGTTGAAATGCAATCATCCTCTTCTAAATCAGCTTGCTTTTTTATTCTCCACAAAATGGCAAGCTGCAACTAGAAATCTTCATTGGGAATTATCTTTCTCAGGTCTTTTCCCATTTAATTTTGAAATAACAAAGGACTTTTTTTTTTCCCTTGCCCCTCCCCTCCTCCCCCTCCACCCCCAACAGGGAAACATAAAGATTTCTGTTTGTTTTCAAACCTTAATAAGGTTTTATTTAAAATAAAGCTGACTGATTTCTCGTTAAAATGTTCTTGACTTTCTCAAAGTAGGTTAAATGTAATTATTAAGCCATAGCAGGTCTCAAATACAAAATAGAAAATTCAAAGACGGATCATCTCTTGGTGATCCCTTCCATACCTAGATCCCACCTCTGGCTTAAAGATGAAGAATAACTTACTCTTGTTCCATCATTTCAGTTTATTCTGGTTTTTTTTTTTTCAAGGTTTTGATGCTCTGTAAGCGTATTTTTGTTCTGTGGGTAAAATATGTTAAAAGTCTTCAAGAAAACATTCTCATATCTTACTGATTTGGGACAAGAAGGATATACTTTCACATTAATATTTTATTTGAAAGCAAAAGAAAGAAATAACTTTGTCCTTTGTTTAGTGTCATATAAATGTCCCAATATTTTCTTACTGTACTAAATATTTTGCATGGTTACATTCTAATTTTGACAGCAATAACTGTAATATTAGACAATGCACTCTAGTGTTTAGGACCTTTATGAGTGTACATATTTGAATTTCAGCTTCTCAAATATAGACACAGGAATTCTTCATTTGACCAAACTTAGGTATCTGCTTTGGGCAAAACAAATAACTTTTCAAATTCCTTTGCAAAATCTCAACTATAATTTAGTTAAGCTTAGCAGAGCTTAGAAATCCAGCTACCGTAAAGATACACACACATTTAGACAGACACACAGATAAAAATTAATTCTATTCTATGAAATGGAATCTGGGCCTTTATGTGTGTTTTTTGAAAAGTTTTTCTTCTGCAAACTGGGACTGTTCAGTCCTATTTACCTCCATATTGCATTCTGTTATGATAATATGGAGTAATCTGGTTTAAAAGATTGGATGTATTGTTATTGCAAGCAAGTGAAAAACATCTGGAAAATATAAGAAAGATCAGACCTTGCAGTAATGCATGCTTTGTGTGGCATTTTCACCCATCATTCTACTGATATCGAAGGAATTAGCATCAACCTGTGTGTTTGTCTATACTTTGCAGAATCAGGACTTGAAAAAATCAGTGGTCATCCTTCCTCCTATGCAGTCTGCAACATGATTGTAATGGGCATCTACAAAAAAAAGTGAAATATTGATGCTGAGGACAGCTGTTATTCTCCTGAAGTTACTAGAAGACATTACTTTGAAACAAAAAACAAATTTCAGGTATAAATTTAGATTTGCATTATGAAAGGATGGACCTGTTGCATTGCTGTTAAATCATACCTAATTTCTTCCAGTATCATAGAATTTAAATTTTCTTGTAGAATGATCATAGTGAGAAAATAATTATGGGGTTGGTTGGCTGGGGTTTTTTTTGTCTTTTTTGTTGTTCTTTTTCAGTTTTCCTTTTTCCTTTTTCTTCCAGGTTTAGAGATCCCTCATGCTTAAGTGTTTTTTTTATAGGCTCAGAAAAATCTGTATCATACAAAAAGATGAAAAAATAAATACTTATTTCAAAATATGGAGTACTGAAAATATGAAATAATCTGAAACAATTATTAACAGACAAAAGTCAAAAATATGTTCATAAATTAGTATGATTCTCCTCCAGATTTTACAAAAAATAAACACACATCTAGACACTGCAATAAATTGATTTTCAGCTGTAGAATGATCATGAGTTTATTACCAAATATATTAATGCATTAATCTAAAGGCTCAAAAAAAATCCCAAAATAATGGCATTATGAAACAGTATGATGCCATGAGAAATATGTGGTATGCAATATGCATTTTATACGAGTGCAGTGTTATTTGATGAATAAAAGAGCAATAATGAAGGGCTTTGTCAAATTTTATGACATGATGGAAATCATGGTTTCAGTCACATAAGTCTGTCATAGAAGACATAAGACATAAGACTGTCTCTTAATTCCACTGATGTATTTCATACAGTTGTCTCAGTAAGATGTAGCTTTATCTAAACATCATCAACTGAAATTTTAACATTTAAACACAATATGAAGATTTTGAGAGAATCAACTTTATTTTCAGTGGGTTTTAGATGAAGTTACTGTTTATGAAGCATGGTCTCCTTAGAACCGTTTGTGCACCCTTGCTCATTGCTTCCTAGAATGTGTCTGTGAACTTTCCAGTTACTCTGTTACACTATTCATGTGATGACAATATACTTAGCATTGTCTAGACAGATAAATCTAAATTTTCCAGTGCTTACTGAAAAGTGTGATTTATTTTGAAATTCTTAGCCAGCAAGGTATCAAATGCATTTCTGTATTTATTTATTAAATACATCAACCTTAGCTACTGATGTATTAGAATTAATGTTTACAAAGCCAAATATAATGCTTTTTAAAGAGACTGTTTTCAACTTAGGATATGTTTATATGATCTCCAAAGTCTTCCACTTCAAAGGCTAAATGAGTTCTTTGTAAATGGAATATTAAGGCAGGCAAATCATTTCATTATCTGGCTATTACATCAAACATCAGGATTCCTTCTGAATGCAGCCTGTTGATATTCCCCTGTCTTCTTTCCAGCTGGCAGTTTCTGGCACTCCACTGAATTTTACAGTTCATAGTAACCTCAACAGTAGAGTCCATTCATAATGTTACACTTTGAAAGTCTTTTATATAGTGTAGGCCTAAATGCCATACATACAAACAAATTCTCTCAGACTAAGGTTCCAATAATATTTTTGGCTATTCATTAAGGGAATTTTAAAATGTCGTATATTTTACAATGCTTATCACATGTTCAATTTTTCCTTATTTACAGTATATAAATCCAACCATACATTAATTTAAAATTATTTTTTAAAAGTATCATTTGACATAACTGTATGGTATAAAATCTTCATACCTGATCTCATGTATATTTCTGAGCATGCTTAGTTTCTTATAATTTTTCTTCCTTTCTTTCCTTTCTTCAGAAGACAAAATGCATGTTCTGTTATCTTCCAAACTTCACAATGTGGAATTTGGCTTGTGACTGTTCAAGGTCTATCTGAGCTAGGATATATGTTCTGCTTTGTGGTGACTCTTGGCAAAACATATAAAATGAAATCATGAGCTGGCCATGCCCCTCTTTCACTGACAGATTCCCAGGGGCAGGACATCTCTGAGCAGCAACTTCCTTTTAAGTCAGGTTTCTCATTTGCTCTGGGTGCCAAGGTTAAGTTCTTGAAGAAGATTCATCTAAACAACTCTCTTGAATGTCTTCCCTGAAGGCTGTCTGCTGTAGCATCAGTTTTTAAGAGGCAGGGTTGATGAACTCTGCATTTTGGAATGGAATTATGTCATTATTTATAATAGAAAAAAAAATTAATGAGTTGTCATGAGTGGTGCTTTTTTGTGTGGTTGTTGTTTTTTTTTCCAATTATTAAAACAATCTTTTAGCAAATACATCTTGCTTTCAATGAGTATTGTTCATAGTGCAATATCTACAGATAAGATCAGGAGTTTTGAAAAGAGTAAGGAAATTACTGGGAAACAGTCAATAGATTTCTGTTTTGGGTGTTTACTGGGGACATGCACCTAAAGTACCTGTGTTTTCATTTACTATTCTATTTAATGTTTTACCATTCTGAGCTATAAATAGAAAGACTGGCAAAGGCATTAAAAAATAGAAGAGTTAAGAGGAATTTGTACATTGTAATAATGAGATTAGAGTTTTAAAACAAAAGACTTACTAACAGCAAAAGTACTGAGAGTGACTATGAGATACAGATATGTAAAACTGGAAGAGTACAGCATGAAAGTAAGAGGAAAGTCCCATAATCTCAGCTTTTTAGTGAAATCACTGTGTTCTTAACTCCTGCTTTTATGCCAGACCAAGAATTGTTGTCTGAGGAACGTTTTCCCAAAGATTCATTCCTCTCTTTCTTAACATTCTGCTATATAATTCAGAAGAAACCATTTGCTAGGAAAATAAATCTTTAAAACAGTTATTATTATATTCAGAAAATAGCAACATCTTTTGTGTAACCCATTGTATGGAATTAGGAAAACGTTTTGCTTTCAAACTCCCAATGGTTGAGTTTGGAACGGACCTGCTCAAGCAGGGCCGCTTAGAGCCAGTTGTGCAGGATTATGTTCAGATAGATTTTTAATATCTCCAAGGATGGAGACTTCATAACCTCCCTGGGCAACCTGTTCCAGTGCTCGATCATACTCACAGTAAAAAAGTGTTTCCTGATGCTCAGATGGACCCTCCTGTGTTTCAATTTATGCCCATTTCCTCTGATCATCACTGGGCACCACTGGATCTTCCCTGCAGATATTTGTATACAGTGATAAGATCCCCTGAGACTTCTGCAGGCTAAACAATACCAGCCTTTCCTAACAGGAGAGATGCTTCAGTCCCTTAATTTTGTAGCCCTTCTTTGAACTCTCTCCAGTATGTCCATGTCTCTTTCATACTTAGGAGCCCAGAAATGGACACAGAACTTATGGTGTGGCCTCATCAATGCTGAATAGAGGAGAAGGAGCACCTCTCTAGATATGCTCACAGTACTTTATCTAACAAAGCCAAGGATACCATTAGCCTTTTTTTTGTGGCAAGGGCACACTGGTGGCTGATGTTCAACTTCGTGTCTAACAGGACCCCCAGGTCCTTTTCTGCCAAGCTACTTTCCAACTGGAGAGACCCCAGCATATGTTGATGCGTGGTATTATTCCTCCCCAAGTAGAGGATTTTGCATTTCGTCTTGTTGAACTTCATGAAGTTCCTGTCAGTTCATTTCTCCAGCCCATCTAGGTCCCTCTGGATGGCAGCATTCTGGTGTATCAGCCATCCCTCCCAGCTTGATGTCATCTTCAAACTTGTAGAGAGTGTATCCAGATGATGGGCTCTCTGGGACCAGCCATTCAGCCAATTTTCAATCCACCTCACTGTCTGCTCATCCATACATCAACAGCTTGTCTATGAAGGAAGATCTTGCAGGAGACAGTGTCAAAAACTTTATTGAAGTCCAGACAGACAATATCCACTGCTGATCCCTCATCTACCAGGCCAGTCATTTCATCATAGAAGTTTATCAAGTTGCTCTGGCAAAGCTTCTCCTCTGTGAAGCTATGCAGACTACTCTTAATGATTTTCTTGTCATTTATGTGCCTGGAAATGGTTTCCAGAATTAGCTGCGCCTTCATCCCGTCATGATCTGGGTAAGCTGCTTCTCTTCCTCTATCCCTGTTCTGTCAAACATTTAAAAAATCAGTTACAAGTCATTCACATAACTCCAGAAAAGTATACTCTGTTGGGAAATAGATAGCATGCAATTCAAAAAAGACCTAAGTTAACATAGGAACCTTGGGATATGTAGTTGTATTGATTTAGTACTTTATTTGACTTAATTATCCCTAGTATAGCTGATAGATTTGTGTACTATTCTTCCGGAATTACAGAGGGCTTTTATGGTACTGTATTACAATGTACGGACATACCAATTTATGCAGAATTGGTTTGATGTTGCAGTGTGCTAAGTTGCATCTTCTGCTACAGACTAGTCATGTCTATGCTAGACAGAACTTGTCCCTACATCTTCTATGAACTTTTCATGGTGCCCCTTGATTATAAGATCTCATAATTTTGTGGCTTTGTTTGTTATACATTTGCTTATATCTTATGTGTGTATATATCAAAGGCACATGGGTGAGATGTCTGAGGCAACAAGAAAAGCTTCTATAAATAGATAGGTGACAAAAGGAAGACTAAGGAAAATGTAGACCCATTGCTCAGTAAGACAAGGAACCTGGTTACACAGGATATGGAAAAGCCAGAAGCATTGAATTCCTTCTTTGTCTCAGTCTTTACTAGCAATACTAGCCTTCAGAAATCTCAGATCTAAAAGATCAGGGATAAAGATTGGAGCAAGGAAGATCTGCCCTTAGTGGAAGAGAATCAGGTCGGGGGACACTTAAGCAAACTGAACATATGTAAGTCTGTGGGACCTGACGGGATGGACCCGTGAGTGCTGAGGGAGCTGGTAGATGTCATTGTGAGGCCACTCGCAATAATGTTTTAATAATCATAGTGACTGGAAGAACTATCCAAAGATCGGAGGAAAGAAAACGTCACCAACATCTTCAAGGGCAAGGAGGACCCAGGAAATTACATGCTGGTTCACCTTAGCTTTGTCTCTGGGAAGTTTTCCAGCTAATCCAGAAAACCATTTCCAAGTACATGAATGAAAAGAAAATCATTAGGAGTAGTCATCATAGCTTCACCAGGGCAAGTCATGCTTGTCTAACTAAGTAAGTTTCTATGATGAAGACCCCAGTTACTGTACCTTTGTTGGTTGTGATGTTTCACAAAATGCGAAAAAAGTTTAAAGTAAAAAAAGCTTAGGTAATTACAGTCTAATTCTTCATCAGTGTGTATCTGGTCTAATAATAAATGTTTGAGCCAAGTAGTGCCTATTAAAATGCATTTTCAAATGCTACTAAACAAATTTTGGAGTATTGTTACAGTTTCTTACAAAGAACAGGAACACGTTTATAAATAACGAAACCTTTGTTTATTTTGATGTTTGATTTTTGATCAGTAGTTGATTGCTCCTTCTAAAAACATATAGGTTGCTTTTCTTTTTGATTTACATATAAGTCTCCAATGTAAATACCTGTTTTATATACCTGCATGGTAGAGTGACCTAAATATATGAAAAGACAGGAGCTTAGACTTTTATTTGATTTTCTTGTGTGTCTAGTTTAGATCATGGTGCAAAAGCAAAGGCAATTAATTTCTTACCCGTGGTTTTCCAGTGTTTAAATTGAATAGCATAACGACCAAAATGTTTCTTATGTTTTCTTCTCTTCAGACTCTCAGCAAATTTTTACTTTGATATATTAGTCCTCTCCAAGTAGCTCACTGACTTGCACAAAATTATGCCTAAGTTATTTGAAATATGATAAGTATTATACAAAGACAAGCAATTTTCTCAGAAAGCACAATGACAAACAAGCAAAAAATAAAATCCACAACAATGGACAAGAATGTAATTTTTTGGGGGGGAAAAATATTCTTAAAATGTGTCAAACAGTCAGATTGAAATATATGTCTGTTCTCATTTATTAGTACCATACGTTAACCCTAAGACTTAAACTGGTTAGTTCTGTCACTAGTGAGCATTTGAGGAAAAACACAGGCCAAATGCAGTCATGCACTGTTTTTTTGTTTTTGTAAAATAATTACCTGGGATGGAAAAAGTAAAGATGACCAATAAGAAGACAGAAGGTTTCAAAACCTTCTCTCTTCACATGAAACAATACTTTGACATATGCTACAAATGTAGAAGAAAGTAGGAGATGCAGCATTTCTCAAAAGGATCTATGACTCTAAACTTCTCTACTAAACAAAGCTGTAACTGCTATCTATAGAGGTGCAGTGCAGTCTTCAGTTAGCCTCTGCGTAATGTGTGATTTATTTTCACTCTAAAAGACTTTAGTATGTTAAATATAGGGAATTAGACGAGGGAACCAGCTCAATAAAACAAAGCTGTAAGAATAAAAGAGACTATACCTTGGGGAATCCTAACGGCTTTCTGGAGTTAGGGTAAAAGGATGTATGTGAAATATATTAACTTTCACATATTGCATAGGATAGAATCCCTTGAATATTTTCCCCCAAAGCTATCCCAGTGCTATGTCCACGTCATTGTAACAAGCTTTGTAACAAAAATGCAGCTACATCTAATAGCAGCAAGAAGCAAACCACATCACAAACATATTTCTGCATCCAATCATACTTTGCAAACAACTATCATTAAAGACAAGCAGCCCCAGCTGAATTATGTTGTAACACAAACAAGCTTGACTCTAGGAATTTTTACTTAATTAAATTTATGGCCAATTAACAATGACTTCTGATCATTGATTCCAGTACTGGCAGGAAATAACCCACAATATAACCAAACAAATACTTAAATAAATAGCTTTCCTCCCCCTTCTCAACATTCAACTTAAGACAAACACCTTTTCTCATTCATTGTCTCTATTTTCCTTGTTTTCACTGAAGGTTACACTCAGTCTCTTATTTTCTCCAGTTAGGTGACGGGCAGCACTGGAGTTGGGGTGTGTGGTCATGTGCATTAGTGGTTTCTTACTGCTACTCTTTGTTTCTCACTTTCCTCTGCTGCTTTTTGCCTGTCAGTGTCCCTGCCTTGACATGGCTTGCCCATGGGCCTCAGTCCCTCAGGGTTCACACTGCTTCAGCAAGGGTCACCTGTGGACCAGTCCTTCAGGAGTGTCCCTCCTTTGGTATGGTGTGCATCCTTTCAAAAGCACCTCTCCAGCTGTGTCCTCAGCAACCTCTCCCTACTCCTGCCCCTCTTTCTTATGTCTGACCCGGGGCACCAAAGACTCCCCTTAAGCAATACTATTAAACCAAGTTTTTAAATGCAAATGAGCAAAGTTGGGTCACAATATTAACTGGTAGGATCCACAGTCACACTGCTCTGGTTCTCGGTTACTAAGCTCTTTACAAATCTTGAAGAAAAAAGAGAAAAGACCAAAAATACCAGACATCCACATGAATATCTTTCTTTTTTAAGATTATGCCCAAAAAGATTTTTTCATAAAAAATAGTAAATTCACCAATACAAAAATTTTACTCTGGTGTTTCCACAAGTGTAAAGAGGTTATTAGTGTTATCAACAGCAAAATTTCCTGCCACGGTAGGATAAAAAGACTGTAATAGCAAGTAGCATGGATCAAAAGGATCAGACCTAAACAGTAAAACATTTAGTGTTGAGGACCTGATATTTACTTTACTTCAGATAAGCTATAGCCTAGACCCACGGACTGAGTGCCCTTTTGCAGCTGGAATGCATCAGATGTCCACCAGACATAATCTTCCAGTTCAGTAACATCTGGAAATAAACCAGTTAGTGCATCATGATGTAAAACAAAGCATAGTAAAGTGGAGGCAATCAGGAGATTTGGTGAAAAAATGACCACAGATCTGAACTAAAATGTTTATGAGGACCATATCCAAGAAGTGCCAAAAGACAATGAATATACACATTAAGTCATATGTTACCATAACAGTTTCTGCCACATGAAACACGCATTGCAGAAAGTCTGGGAGCGCTATTCTTTCATATCACCCCAAAATACATCTTTCTATTGTCCGAATATCTTGTCTCAGATGAGTCTGACTGGATTTACTCTTCCTTGTATGCATGCATCCTGCAGACTACAGGGAACTTCATAATTATAGCACACGCAAATCAATATTAAGGTGCACATAGTTGGCTCAAACGTCCTAATCAGAAATCCAGAAAGGAAATTCATCAGCTGTAATCACACTGCATTGCAAATGAAGGCTACATTATATCTCCTAATCTGGTGTCAGCTGCCCAGACTGCCAGATTGTCAGGACAGATGAAAAAAAACAAAAGAGAAAAAGTGAATGGATTCCTCAAAATGAAGTTTTCAATATGACTGACTTTGCCTGAAGAATTGAGGAGGCCAGGCTACTTTCACAAATATATATTGAAATGCTTAATCCAAACTGCATATGCAGTGAAATAACAATTTGGTTTATAATTTTCATGATCAGATACAGAACTGGTGTAAAACTATATGTAACAAATGGCTGAAATTCCTTTAATATTCTGCAAATGTGATGCTTTCTCCTAAATCTGTTAGTTGGAAACATAACTCATATAACCCCATAAGTCTGACTTTTAAGATTGGTATGATTTATATTTTCTCATTGCCTCATTGTGACCAGTCAGCAGTAGCCAAATAAAAGTCAGTGTCCTTCAAGAGGAAGCATCAGGGGTGTGCAAGGTAGTTCAATGTCAGCTAAAATTTGCTTTTTATTTGTCTATCAATTTCTTCCATTTTTATTCATTTTCATTATTGCTATTTGTTGATGCTGACAAAGTAGCTCATAGCTATATAATTTTTTCTTTTTTTTTTTAAACATGCAGAAATAAAGAGGCAAGAGGAAATGGTGTTGCAGATGCATGCATCTGTATGATATATCAAAATGTTGATAGCCATGTTGACTGGTTTGCAAACTGCCACAGTTTATTTGTTATACATCTGCAATGTCAAGAAACTGCCTTTATAAAAGGTACAGGTTTTGAAATAACTTTTAATGGCTTTATTTTAAATATGCATTATGTTCAATGATTTTCCTATGAAAATTATCAACATTTTAAGCGTTTTCTGTCTTATTATTATGAATCATTCTTTTCTTAAGATCATTGATTATATTTTTTTTCTCAATACAATAGTTAAATGGAAAGTATTACCTTTAAATTAAAAAGAAATCAAGAAGCTTTTTAGATTTGATTTAGTGAGATAAAATACTGTTAATATGTACCCTGCTCTTCTCTATATCTGCGGAGTGATGACAGGACATGATGTTTTTTGCACTTGTAAAACCTACTCATCATTGGAAATTCAAATATCTGATAGAGAAATCTATTTATTTTCTCTTCCAGAGTGTAGCTGAACATTATGTTCTTCACCTGAAATAAGATATGTATGTACTAACTCTCAAAATCTTGTAAATCATTTTAAATTCTTTACTCTGATATCACAGTAGCTACATCTACTTTGGTTTTAACTACTGTCTGACACTCTGAGATGAAACTCAAATATTACTCAACTGTTTGCCCTACGTATTTGACACCGGAAAACGATACGATATCAAAGGAGATGTAATATAAAGAAAGGATTTGTGATTTCATTTGAAATCAACATATTAAAATATATTTTGAAATTATTCATAGATTCGTAGATTCATAGATTTCTAGGTTGGAAAAGACCTTAGAGATCATCGAGTCCAACCGTCCCTAATCCCCATTAAACCATATCGCTAAGTAGATCATCCGCCCTATTCTTAAACACATCCAGGGATGGGGACTCAACCACCTCCCTGGGCAGCCTATTCCAGTGGCTGACAACCCTTTCAGAAAAGAAATACTTCCTAACATCCAACCTGAATCTCCCCTGACTAAGCTTATACCCATTTCCTCTTGTCCTATCACCCATCACTAATGTAAAGAGCCCTTCCCCTACCTCCCCACCATCTTTTCTCAAGTATTTGTAGGCTGTAATCAGGTCTCCCCTCAGCCTCCTCTTCTCCAGGCTAAACAGCCCCAACTCCCTCAGCCGCTCCTCATAAGTTTTGTTTTCCAGCCCCTTGACCAGTTTAGTCTCCCTTCTTTGGACTCGCTCCAGGAGCTCAATATCTCTCTTAAAGCGAGGGGCCCAAAACTGGACACAATATTCCAGGTGCGGCCTCACCAGTGTCGAGTACAGGGGCAGGATCACTTCCCTATTCCTGCTGGTCACACTATTCTTGATACACGCCAGTATCCCATTGGCCTTTTTGGCCACCTGGGCACACTGCTGGCTCATATCAAGCCGGTAGTCAACCAACACCCCCAGGTCCTTCTCCGCCAGGCAGCTCTCCAGCCACTCTTCCCCGAGCCTATAGCGATGCTTGGGGTTTTTACACCCCAAGTGAAGGACTCTGCACTTGGCCTTATTAAAGCTCATGCCATTGGCCTCAGCCCAACGATCCAGTCTGTTCAAATCCCTCTGAAGGGCCTCCCTACCCTCGAGCAGATCGACACAGCCTCCCAGCTTGGTGTCGTCCACAAATTTACTGAGGGTACATTCAATGCCCTCATCCAGGTCATTGATAAAGATGTTAATTATGATTATGTCACCTGATAAAGACAGTTTAACTAATTGATCTAGAAAATTACAACTATATCCATTCTCATCATCTTATAATTAGGTATAAGATGTTAAGTTAAATGTCATTTTCTTTAGTCATGAAAAATGCACTCTTTCTCTGCTTGTCCATAATTCTGTTGCAAAGATAATTTTCATAGTCCTTTGCTTTAACTCTTAGCCAAATGTAGACAGTATAATCAAATACTGGGGCAACGATGAGGGGAGAGAAGAAAGAAAGAAAAAAAAGAAAAAAAGAAAGAAAGATAAAGAAAGAAAGAACGAACCCAGTCTACAGTGAAGTAATAAAATAATACAGACCTAAACTACTTTTTATCTATGATTGTGGACCTTGATTCATTCTAAAGTCATTGAAGAAGCAGGTAGACAACTTATAGAAGTTCAGTCATCATGATGATATAGAAAGGCAGAGAGTCCTGAGCCCTATCTGTCAGAACTGGCCACTGATGTCTAAGACTCTGAGGTCACTAAGATAAGCATCACTGGTCCATAGTCTGAATACATCTTATAATATTATATTCACTCTATAATTTCAACTATAAAGTTACTTTCAAAGGTCTTCATATCCTGGGATCTCCTTATGTTGTGTGTCCTTCATGACTAAGAGGTAAACACCCCCTTTCTAATGGCTCTGTCTTCACTTCTCACTAAAAAGATTTTCAGCTAATTGTGTTGCCATTTTGTCTGTACATTTCAAGCTCTAGCAGAGACAAGGTCTTTACGTCATACAGCAGTGAAAGTGAAAAAGAAAGAAGAATATGAGACAGTTACTATGTGACTAATGAGGTAGAGCTGCACAACGTTCTAGGACTCTAGCTTTTCGAGGACAAATCTAAACTAAGTGTCCAAGTTCCTTAGATTTCAATGCACAAGAAATTTAGCAATGTATAAACAACAAAGATTTCTCCAAATGGAAAAGCAAATTATTTCTGTTATATGTGTACCTGCCTTATTTCTTGCCTACATATAACATTACCCAGCAAATGGGACACCCTGATGATAAATACTCCTAAACCTCACAGTATTTGTAAGACTTGCCCAAAACAAACTCTTAGCAAAATTCAAGACTTCTGTGAGACAGCTATGCTGACTTCTCTTCCCTTCCTTCCTTCATTACTAACTGCAAAGTAGTCCAGCTGCAAAAAGGGAATCAGATGAGATTCAGTTTTCTTCGGCTTTGAAATGGTCACTATATTCTATATTCCACATTCTTAAGATTAGAAGTATCTATTTAAAAATAAAATAAAGATAAAATATAGAATATATGATTGATATAGCAGTTAGTTGAGGTGAATGAGGATGCATGGATATACATCAGATGCTGGGAGTAGGAGTACCAACAGCCTTGTGCTTCTGATTCCATGATAAAAGTACTAGTAACATATTTGTGGAGATATTTTCATTGGTTTGGCATCTGAATTAATAGTCCTTATATCTTACATTTCTTTTATCTTCCATATAAGGAAGAGCTACTGTAAACAGTTATTTAGTTCTTGAGTATAAACTGGTACTCTGAACTCCTTCGAGAAGTATATTTGTATTGACTAGGGAACACAGGAAATTATGTTCCACATCAAAATTCATTCCTTAACTCATAAAACACACAAGCATGATCGTTTTCATCTTTCAGCAACTTTGGTGGGATCTGTGGCTCTGTAATTGGGATTTGTATATGTCGTGGTTTCAGGCCGATCCAGCAACTAAACTCCACGCAGCCGGTCTCTCACTCCAATAAAGTGGAGAAGAGAAAAAATAATAAAAGGACTGAGAGTCGAGACAAGAACAGAGGGAGCACCCACCAACCATGGTCCCAGGCAAAACAGACTCACCTTTCTTAAAGCAAACAATTTATTAACAGTTACTTAAAATAATAAAGACAAGCAAAACCAGTTACTCAAAAGGATAAAAAGAAAACAAGGCCAGATCTTAAAATCAACACCTCATCATCCCCCTTTGCCTTTTCTTCCCGGCTCTACCTCCTCCCCCAGCGGCACAGGGGGGCAGGGAATGGCGGAGTGAAGGTCAGTTCATCCCATGTTGTTACTGCCACTTCTCTTAAAGGAGAAGAAGTCTCCTTTAAGTAGGAGAGGGATCCACCATTGTCCCATGCTCCAGTGGATCCTCTACTCATGAGAAAAATCCACAAATTTCTCCAGCATGAGTCCTACCACAGGATGCAATCCTTCCCCATCTGATTGCTCTGGTGCGGGCTTTACCACAGTCTCGGATTCTTAGGGACAATTCTTGCCACTCGCTCCTGCGTGGGTCGTCATACAGGCTTTAAATGCGTCTCCATACAGACTTTAAATGAGCAAAAGCATCTCTACCTGTGCCCATGCTTCCCAATAGTCTCGGGTTCAGGCATCTTCTTCAAACAAAACACCTCCCCATCGATGGGGGTTGTCCCACAGACTCTAGATGCGTACCGTATTCAGGCTCTGGCATCTCTTCTCTGACGTGGGTTTTACACGGGCTGTGAGTGGGTCTCTGCTCCTTCCTGGACTGCCTTTGGCTACAAGGGGGCTGCTTGCCATCTCGTCACCGGTTGCAGGGGCCACCTCGTCCCATTCCATCTTCACTGACCTGGTGTCGGTGTGGCCGTTTCTCTCAGATCTCAGTCCTCTCTGGGTGAACTCGGCCTGGTGGGCACCCCGGGAGCGGGGTTCTCCCTGAGTTCCCCAAGCGGCTCCGACGCCGCCATCCTCGACGGGTGGCACTGGCCTGGCCCGGGCCGCCGCCCGGCCGAGAGCCGGAGAGTGGGGACAGCACCGCCCTCCCTTCTCCTCGCTCCTGGGCAAAGGCACACCTTTCCAGTTCCTTTGTCCCAATGTAAACAGGGCAACTCGCAGAGGCGCCAATTGGCTCAAGCCCCGAGGGGGATGGGAGTCCGTTCTGACGGGCAGCTTCTCCCACCAGAACCTCCCCCCCACATCAAACCATGACAGTATAAATTTGATGGAGTAGAATGAATAACTGGGCCCAACAGTCCATGATGTGTAATGATTTATCCCCCATATTGTTGCTGATTTCAGGATGTGTAAGTAGTGTAAATCAGCACTGATATGGCCCATGACTTATCTAAATTATTTTAAATTACATTTGATAGAATTTTAAAGTGAAATTCTAAAAAATGTTAGGGAAAAAAAAAAGTTACCCTGAAAGGATTGTGGCTGCAAATGCTACCAGTGGCATATTTATCTTTGACCCGACTATTTAGACTAGTGACATAAAAAAAATCCCTAACAGAGCAAGAAAATCCAGAACAAAAATACCAGAACTGGACAATCTTTGCAAACTGACTGCATTGAAATGAAACATTTCAGGCTAGTAAAAATACAGTAGCTATACTTTCAAGAGAAGATAGAGCTCATAAGGTAGACTTACGTGTACACTAATAGGAGCAAATATCAAGGAGAAAGTCACATCTTATAAACCAACTATGTTCAGGAAACTTAGATTGAGATTACAAGGTATATAAGGTTTATTTTTGAGGCAACTGAACTCGTTGCTTGGATATATTTAAATTACTTTTTCAAATTTATTATTATTTTGTATTGAAAAAATAGGTTTTTTAATGTATTTTAAAATAAAGTCATTCCCCTTTTCCATTACAAAAAGGCAAAAAGCAGCTTTTTTTATTTGAAAAACTTTTTTTTTCCTAGTTGAAAGTTTGAGAAAGGTTGATGAATTTGTTCAATAATAGATTCTGATGAAACATAATTTTGTTGTAAAAATTGTTTGGACAAATATTTGGTGTCTTGCTTCAGGCATATTTCAAAATAGATTTAGAAATGTAATAGAGTCCTCAGGTATCTCAGTTTTTCATCCACTTGCAGAATTAAAAAGGGATCAGCTGCCTTCTGGCTGACCCGAATAAGATAAGTTGAAGTCTCTAATTAATAAAGCATCTTACTGGCTGGTTGAGGGGAGGCTTGAGGGGAGGCTTGAAAGGCTATTACTGTAGAATTATTTAAATTAAGGTTCAATTTTGGAGTTAATCTGATTAACTAATGAGGAAGTCAACAAAGCCAGGTAAAATAAATTTAATGAAGTCTCTGTAAAAGAGCATCTGAAATCAAATCCTTTACCATTTTAGAATTATAAAAGAGAAAGAGAAGAAAAACTGAGAACAACTGTGAGAAAATTGGTAAAAGGTTTCATATTTGATTTAATTGGTAACAAGTTGAAACATAAACCATTCTGAAGCATCAGTCCAGAAACTATGTTACACATAATGACACAACACTGAAAAAGATATTCATTATTTATCTATGAATAAGCATAGATAATGTACTTTGTTAAATTATCAATACCATGAGCATAATATGACTGTGTACAAAATAAAGGTTAAATTTTAATGGTTTTGGGTACTGTTTTTCCTTCTATCCCAATGAATTCTCTTCAGTGTGGATAAAGCTCAATC
Source organism: Tauraco erythrolophus (assembly GCF_009769465.1). Lineage (NCBI taxonomy): Eukaryota > Metazoa > Chordata > Aves > Musophagiformes > Musophagidae > Tauraco > Tauraco erythrolophus. The sequence continues at coordinate 83,595,824 of NC_141465.1, read as the reverse complement.
ATGCTATGGGAGAGAAAATCTGGGGAAGGGATGGGAAGGAATGGGTTGGACCTCAATGGGAATTAATGATTTCTGAAAAAATTATCATTTTCTTCTTCAGAGACACAAAACATTACTTTCTTCTTTATTACTATGTCATAAAGATATTAATCAAACAATAATAAAACCTGAAGAAAGTCTGTCTCAAATTACAAGAAAAACATTTTATTTGACTATTTTTCAAAATTCAAGTTAGATATATATCACCAGCCGATACCTATGGGGGGACAACACTGGTCATGAGCGATCCTGGAGGTTCCTGGGATGCATTGATGAAAACTTCCTTCTCAAAATGATAGAGGAACTGACAAGGAGAGGTGCTATGCTAGACCTCATTCTCACCAAAAGGAGGAGCTGGTGGGAAACGTGAAGATCAATGGAAGTCTTGGCTGCAGTGCCCATGAAATAATGGAATTCAAGATTCTTAGGGAAGTCCTGGACAAACTCAAACACAAAACGGAAGCCTACAGAGGATGGAAGCAAGGACAAGTAATCTGAGAGAAACACAGAGAAATGGTCCCAGCAGCCAGGGATCAGGTTAGGAAAGCTAATGCCCTGATAGACTTAAATCTGGCCCCAGACATGAAGGGCAACAGAAAAGCTTCTATAGGTATGTCAGTGATAAAAGGAAGACTAGGGAAAACGTGAGCCCACTCCAGAAGGAAATGAGGACCTGGTTACCTGTCATACAGAGAAGGCTGTGATACTCAGTGACTTTTTTGTCTCAATCTCCACTGGCATGAGCTCCAGTCGCACAGCCCAAGTCGCAGAAAGCAAAGGCAGAGACTGGGAAATGGAGAACAACCCACGGTAGGAGATCAGATTTGAAATCATCTAAGGATCCTGAAGGTTCAGAAGTCCCTGAGACCTGATGAGATGCATCTGCGGGTCCTGAGGGAACTGGCAGATGAAGTTGTTAAGGCACTATACATCATATTTGAGAAGACATGGCAATCTGGTGATGTTCCCACTGACTGGAAAAGGGGAAACATTTTTAAAAAGGGAAAATAGGAAGACCTGGGAAACTATAGGCCAGTCAGTCTTACCTCTGGGCCCAGCAAGGTCATGGAGCAGATCTCCCTAAGGATGGAGGCACGTGGGAAAAACAGGAGGTGACAGGAGGTGACTGATGACAGCCAGCATGGCTTCACAAAGGGAAAATCATACCTATTCAAATCTGGTGGGCTATGGTGGTGTTATAGTGTTGTTGTATAAGGGAAGAGTTCTGGAGTCCCCAACATAAGAAGGACATGGACCAGTTGGAGAGGGTCCAGAGGAGGGCCACGAAGATGATAAGAGGGCTGGAGCACCTTTCCTATGAGGACAGGCTGAAAGAGTTGGGGCTGTTCAGCCTGGAGAAGAGGAGGCTCCGGGGTGACCTTATAGCGGTCTTCCAGTACCTCAAGGGGGCCTACAAGAAAGATGGGGAGAGGCTGTTCAGGAGGGCCAGTTGTGATAGGACAAGGGGTAATGGTTTTAAAATAGAGGGAGGTAGATTCAGGTTGGATATTAGGAAAAAATTTTTTAGCATGAGAGTTGTAGAACACTGGAACAGGTTGCCCAGAGAGGTGGTGGATGCTCCATCCCTGGAGACGTTCAAGGCCCAGTTGGATGAGGCCCTGAGCAACCTGATCTAGTTGGAGATATCCCTGTTCCTTGCAGGGGGGTTGGACTAGATGACCTTTGAAGGTCCCTTCCAGCCCTAACGATTCTATGATTCTATGATTCTATGATTCTAAGAGCAACTGACCTCATCTACCTGGACTTGTGTGAAGCATTTGACACTGCCTCACATGACATCCTTGTCTCTAAACTGTAGAGAAATGGATTTGAAGGATAGACCACTTGTTGGATAAGGAATTAGCTCGATGGTTGCACTCCAAGAGTTGCAGTCAACAGTTCGATGGAGATCCGTCATGAGTGGCATACCTCAGGGATCAATATTGGGATCGGCACTGTTTAACATCTTTATTGGCAACACGGACAGTGAGATCGAGTGTACTCTCAGCAAGTTTGCTAATGACAAAAAGCTGTGTGGCATGGTTGACACGCTGGAGGGAAGGGATGCCATCCAGTGGGACCTTGATAGGCTTGAGAGGTGGGTCCGTGCGAACCTCATGATGCTTTCAACAAGGCCAAGAGTCCTGCCCCAAGCACAGACCGGGTGGAGAATGAATTGAGGCAGCCCTGAGGAGAAGCCCTTGGGGATGTTGGTTGATAAGAAGCTTACCATGATCTGGAAATGTGTGCTTGCAGCCCAGAAAGCCAATGGTATCCTGGGCTGCATCAAAAGAAGCCTGGCCAGCAGGTAGAGGGAGGTGATTCTGCCCCTCTACTCTGCTCTTATGAGACCCCACCTGGAGTACTGCTTTCAGCTCTGGAGTCCTCAACATAAGAAAGATGTGGACCTGTTGAAACGAGTCCAGAGGAGGGCCACGAAGATGATCCAAGGACTGGAGTACCTCTCTTACGAAGACATGCTGAAAGAATTGGTGTTGTTCATCCTGGAGAAGAAAAAGCTCCTGGGTGACCTTCTAGCAGCCTTGCAGTACTTAAAGGAGGCTCACAAGAAAGCTGGAGAGGGACTTTTTACAAGCACATGTAGTGATAAGACAAGAGGTAATGGCTTTAAACTGAAAGAGGGTAGTTTTAGATTAGATATAAGGAAGAAACTGTTCACTCTGAGGGTGATGAAACACTGAAACAGGTTGCTCAGAGATATAGTGGATACCCTCTCCAAGCCCAGGTTGGATGATGCTTCAGGCAACGTGATTTAGTGGAAGATATCTGTGTTCATGGCAGGGGGGTTTGTAACGAGATCTTTGAAGTCCCTTCCACCTCAAACCATTCTATGATTCTGTGATAGCTCTGAATTGATGATGATGTCAGGATGAACTGACATTAGAAAATTCTTGCAATTACCTTACATTTAAGAAATTCTATTGTGAAAGATTTCAAGAGTAACGTAGTTTTGTAAATGATCGACTCTCAGTCCGAAACCTTTTAGATTCTCTTTCCAGAATTTGAAATTGCTTCTGTTATGAAGCTTTTCACCAAAACATCACATTTATTTCCCCATGGAAACTCATAATAAAATTAAAAATCTCTAATTAAAATTTTCACCACTGTACTAAGCAATCTTTGGGTTTAAACTGACATTTTGACACTTCTTGAATTTTTATGTCACTTTCCAGCAGTGTCAAAGTAACTCCTTTTATTTGGAAGAAAAAAATGACAGACTGTCTCCATTCCATTTCACTTTATACCTTTCTTTTAATAACAGAAAACAATTTACTAACACAGAAAAAAAAAAAAGGCAAAACAAATAAACAAAACCAAAAACAAACAAAACTGAACAACTCAAAGATGTGAGATGTATGATTCTTCAGAACATGAATGTTTGAGGATATTCTCATCAGATTAGTGAATTCCTTAATCTTGCTTCTTTTCTTGTTGGATATGTGTACATTTAGAAGTCTGATGAGGTGTAGCTGTCAGGTGAGCTAAAGGTTGCAAAAAGAGAAGAAAAAAATCAGTTAGCTAAATTATCAGTTTCACAAAGGGCTTTGAAGTACAGACAGAAATATTGAATAGAACCGAACATTTAATATGAAAGCAGTAGAAAGTGATTAAGGCCCTTGAGAACTGAGGTTTTCTGAAAACAAGCTTCTAAAATGTGCAACTTTGAGGGGAGGTTTTGGTGTTTCACTTTTCTAGTACATCTTTTTATTTTTAGAGAAGAGAAAATAAGCCTGGAAATCATAAATGGGCAAATTATCACAGCTCACACTGAGACTTTACAGATGGACAAATATTCCAGTTGTTCATAGATTACATGGGACTGTTGATGAGGCTTGATGTCATCCTCACCAAGCCTGATACACTTAAGCCTGAATTGTTGCAGAAAATTTTACTTGAAGAGCTCCCCCTTCTCCGCTACTCTCAACTTTGTAGCCGTAACTAGTTCCTTTTCATGTATGATCTAATTCAGTGACATTCTCTAAAGAATATATTGAAAAAATACCTTAAATTTATTTATTAAATTTCAGATTCACCAGCTTTTCTGACAGTGAGCTGAAAAGATACCCTCAAAAAATGGCTCTATTATGTCATTCAGAGTATGAAATACTCTCTTAGCTATGTCAGTTACTACTTACAGTAGAGAATCCTTCAGATGGAAAAGCAAGGTAATTCAGAGCATGCAGTAGCTATCAAAATAGTGTAGACCTAGTTGGTTAAGTTCTGAACAAGACGAGATGGTGTGGTTAACATCATCGTCTTTCTGCAGATGACATTTCATAACCTCTATGTCAATGGTAACTAACAGTACCGTTTGGAATTAATGTGTTATTGGAACTCTAAAACAACTTGCTTAGTGATAACTTCATTGAATTATTTAGTTATCTTTCAAGGGTATAGTTCTTACATTTTAAGTCACTTAAATTTGAATTCCAGTTGAATCTCATGATCTCCAACCACTTAAAGCTATCGTGTAGGACAAAAGCAAAGACAAAACGTTCTTATGTATAGATTTATCTAAACAAAATAAATGTTAAAAAAAGGCTAGGAAGAGCAGCCTGTTGGTAACAAAAGCAGATGAAATGTCTCTAGCTGTCAACACATCTAATTCAGTTGGATAGTTCAAAAATGTGTCATTACAGTGACACATCAGTGAAATTACAGAAGGTTCATTTTAGCTTTCCAGTCTGAGGAGCTAGGATATGCTGTCTCCTAAAACATTCCAATAATGTGTCTATATATTTACTTTTTTTTTCCACAAAAAGGAAAAATGCAGTCACTAATAACTGATTTGTAATTTTGTCTCTTATTAAAGCAAATTAAACTAAGGTCTTTGAAAAGTCTTTAGTTATTTAGAGAAATTATGCAAATATACTTAGGTATCTGTGGAAATTAAAGCCAGATTGCACCTTTTGTATTTGCTCCGACATATTTTCATCGTATTATCTCAAACAGGTATTAGCTGATGGTCGTTTTTTCTAAACATAAGATATATTAGACATATGCAAGGATGGATTAAATTTTTATCACCATAAACAAGCATAATAGAACTAGAAGAAATTTCACTTTGTCCTAGAGACAGTCTCCTGACTTGCTAGAAGATGATAATTACTGAAAGTGAAACAATTGTTTTAAGTGTGATCTGAATGAATATAAAGCCAGGAAGTAATGAAATTAAATTAATTACATTTCACATGGTAGTGGTTTAGCCCAGCTGGCAGCTTAGCACCACGCAGCCACTTGTTCACTCCTTCCCCCTGGTGGGATGGGAGGAGAAAATACAACAAAAGGCTCAAGGATTGAGACAAGGACAAGGAGGGATCACTCACCAATTGTGGTCACAGACAAAACAGACTCAATTTGGGGAAAAAAAATTTAATTTGTTACCAATCAAATCAGAGAAGGATAATGAGAAACGAAGGCAGGTCTTAAAAACAGCTTCCTCCATCCCCTCCCTTCTTCCCAGGCTCAACTGTGCTCCCCATTTCTCTATATCCTTCCCTTGTGGGAAGCGGTGCAGGGGATGAGGAATTGGGATTGTGGTTAGTTTGTCCTGCATTGTTTCTGCTGCTCCTTCCTCCTCAGAGGAAGGACTCCTCACACTCTTCTCCTGCTCCAGTGTGGGGTCCATTCCCATGGGAGACAGTTCTCCACAAACTTCTCGGGTGTAAGTCCTTCCCACTGGCTGCAGTACTTCATGAACTGCACCAGCTTGAGTCCCTCCCACAGGGTGCAGTCCTTTGCCAACAGACTGCTCATGGGTTTCCAATGGAGTCACAGCCTTCTTCAGGTACAGCTAACTATTACAGCATGTGGTCCTCCATGGGCTGCAGGTGGATCTCTTTTCCACCATTAATCTCCACAGGCTGCAGGGGGCAGCCTGCCATCTCACCATGGGCTGCAGGGGAATCTCAGCTCCAGCACACCTCCTGCCCCTCCTTCTTTACTGATCTGGTGTCTGTGTAGTTTTTTCTCTCACATCTCACTCCTCTCTCTGTTGCAGCTGCACTGGGCCCGACGAGCCCAACAAACTCTGACATCCCCCGTGGGACAAGTTCTGTCCATCAAGCTCTCCAGGAGCAGGGCACTTTGGAGCTCTCCAAACTATGCCATCACAGACACTTGCCCCTTACCTCGCCAGGTGAGGGGCAGCGGGCCAGTGCAGACATCCATCCGTGTCTTCCCTGTCTCTCTGCAGATCCCATATGGCACAGTTTTTTTTTTCCCTTTTTAAGTATGTTATCACAGAAGTGCTACCACTGTTGCTGATTGATAGGCTCGGCGTTGGCCAGAGGCAGGTCCAACTTGAAGCCCAGAAAGCTTCTAGAAGCTTCTCACAAGGCCACCCCTGTAGTCCGTCCCCACTACCAAAATTCCACTGCACAAACTGAACATGCACATATACACTTCAGGATGTGAAAAATAATCCATGGCTAATGAATTACTACTGTTATCTTCATTTGGAAGATGACCACTATGGAAAAAAAATGCTTTCAGGAATTTGTATATAGATTAACAGTGTGAGTTTTGAATAATAGGATTTTGGTGAAATGAAAGTATAAATTATATTTATAGCACTGCCTTCCTGTTTACAATATGTCCTTTTTATTGCTATTTCAAAATGTACACTGTTTTAAACTTTGAAGCAGATGTTGCTTCGTATTGTCAGGGAGATCAGCTTGTCGCAGTAGAAGTCTACATTTGGACCCCGAAGTTTAAGGGCTTTTTCTAGACCTTTTTGAAAATGATATTCTCTATGTAACCTTTGATCTGTTTTTCCCTCAGTTTTTATACTAAAGTAAAATATACCATTATAGCAACTTTTTAGTAACTTGAAAATCTCCATGTGAACAAAAGGCCCACTACAAGTACCATATGCTTTTAAACATAGTTCTTTGTTACTATTTCATCCTGCTTTTTTCATAAACATAGAGACTCAGAATATCTATTAAAGACATTTGTTTGACATTTTCACATTTTAGCAATAATTTTACCTTGATTTATAGTTCTGCCTAACTCCAGCTTTCTGGTTAATGCATCAGTCAGAAGACAGGAGGACCGTAGTTTCTGGAAATGTTCTTTTGCTTTGTTTTTATCCAACAATACTTACATGCATTTGCTACCCAAAAGATAAGCATATTTCTAATCACATTCTGCTTTATCAGGAATGTATCATTCTTAAGGGATGACAAGGCAAGCTTGATTCTGAATGGTTGTAAAGTATAGAAAGACATGCTGGAGTTATAACTAGCTGTTTTCTGAAATAATTGTTTCAGCATGCAGCAGCAGCTGGAAAAGCTAATGAGGTGCTCAGAATGAACAGCAAAGATACTAAGATGGAGACAGAAAACATTATTCACTACCAAATAAAACACTAGCATCCTAAGAACTGTGTTAGTTTTACTCTTTCCAGATCAAGAACTTTGTGATGGAGGTAGAGGAGGTATAGAGAAGGATAGCTATACAATGATGATCAAGATACAGTAGCTGCCTTAAGAGGAGGCCTTAAAAAAACTGGAACTCTTGGAGAAGAAGAGGCTGAGAAGGAATATAGCTAAGATTTACAAAATCATGAAAGCAATAGCTAAGCTGGATATGAACATTCACTAAGGGGCACTCTGAAACCTGAAGGACATCAGTTTCACATATATCAAAGAGATACTTTTTTAAACAGCAGCTAGGGAACATCAGAAACTCAATGTAGAGAAAAGTGCAGAGGTAGAAAAGGACTAGGAAAAGATACATCCAAAAAGGGATTAGACATTTCCTGGAGGACACCTTTAAAAAAAGGTTCCAAGTGGATTGTATTTGGCTTACATGACAAGGTTTTCGTAGCAGTGAGACTGCAGAGGTGAGAAGAGATCAGGAGTTGTCCATATGTCTAAGAAAGACGATTCCAGCTGATTCCAAGATGGACACACCACCACGGCCAAAGCTAAGCCAATCATCAACCCTGGTGGCCCCGCTGTGATAATGTATTTAGAAAGAGTCAAAAATGCTAAGCTAAAGCTGTGTGAGAGAGGAGTGAGAAAAATGTAAGAGAAAAACCCTGCAGACACCAAGATCAGTGAAGAAGAAGAGGGAGAAGGTGCTCCAGGCATGAGAAAAGAGATTCCCTTGCAGCCCATGGAGAAGACCATGGAGAACCAGTTGTCTCCTGTAGCCCATGGAAAGGACCACACAAAAGCAGGTATCCACTCTGCAGCCCATAGAGGTCCCCAGACCACAGAAAGTGTATGTACCCTGAAGGAAACTGTATCCCACACAGGAGTGGGTTTTGGCAGGACCTGTAACCCATAGGAGTAGTTCTTCAAGCACTTTATCCCATGAGAGGGATTCCACACTGGAGCAGAGGAACAGAGTGAGGAGAAAGGGCAATCAGAGATGAAGCATTATGAATCATCCGCAACCCCATTCCCCTTTCCCTGAACCACTCAGGGATGATGAGGAGGTAGAAGAATCAGGAGTGAAGTTGATCCTAGGAAGAAGGCAGAGGTGGGGAAGAAGATGTTCCTGGTTTTGTTCTTAATTCTCACTACCTTACTCTCTTTTGAATTGATGATAAAATAAATTTCCTAAGACAATTCTTTTTTTCCCATTACTGTAACTGACGAGTGATCTCCCTGTCTTTATCTTGACCCATGAGCTCTTTCATCTTGTTTTCTCTGCCTTCTTGCTGAGGAGGGAGAATGAGAGAGCAGCCTGATGGGCACCTGGAAACTAGCCAAGGTTAAACTGCCAGAAGGACTATGCAGGGATATACTGTGTAATCCCCTTATTACAAGAATTCTGGATAATGCAGAAATGCAAAGGAGATGGACCAAGGAATTGTCTTTCCCTTAATAACATCTCACATTGTCACTGTCTGAGACAGCATATTTAGCTAGATAGACTGACCTAGACTCTGTAACCCGGTAGGACATTTCCTATGCTCTGATATTTTTATGTGGAACTGAGTAAGTAATGGTAGGAGCACTGTATTTGTGCTGATAGTTTTATTTCCTTTTAAAAATCACTGGTTATGAAGCAAAGCTGTCTTGTGCAGGTATGGCATGAGGTCAGAAAGACATAGATAGTGACAAAGATAGATGTTGATACAGATAGATCAAAAAATACACATAGCCAGAGCTTATTCTTCTGGGAGTATTTCAGTATGATAAATACAAAATCTTGCAAACCTGTGCAGTTTATTAACAATTCCTGGAATCAGATGTTGGGAGGTACAATCAGTCTGTACTGTAATCAGTACAATTATTTCAAACATTACCTTACCTGAACAAAGTGGCAAAACCCTTGCTCTGCTTGACCCAAATTAAATGAGGTAAGACTTGTAGGAGAGGTAATACATTTTGTTTGACTGATATAACTGAGAAAAATAGATAAACTTTTGGATATCAAAGGATTTCTACAACTCTATGAGAGAGTTTAAATAGACTGCATTGTCTCCTCTTTTCATGCTATCACCTGCTTCACCACATGTCAAGAGATATAATATTAGGAACCACAGCGCTCTCTTTGTAAATGATATACATTTATTTCTAAATGCAACAGTAATATTCCAACATTTTCTATGACATGAACAAGTGATGACCAGAAGAGAAAGAAATTTAACACATTCATGTCACTTTTTTCCGCTTTAATGGCAGAGTGAGATGTTGCTAGGAAATTAGTGCTATAAATGAGTTATATCTTTCTTTGTGTGTATCTTTAATGGATTCAAGATTAAGGACAATAGTTCAGAATGCTTGCAAGTCATGATAAAGTTCAAACCTGGATTTTGCATCATAATCAAAAGGAGTTTAAAAATTCCCTTCTGGTTCTTGTAATAATATCCTATCACAGAGAAGTGAATTATACTGGTGAAGAAAGTATAGTCAGCACATTACGATTTTGAAAACAAAGTTTAAAATCCTGTTCTGTCTTCCCAAATCAAACTTGCAGAAAAATCATGATTTTATTACAAAATTCAGTAACAAATCAGTTGAGCTCAAATCTATTTACCAGGGTACTTTTGCCTCATAGACTCAGACTCACTAATCACCACCAACAGCAATTCACTGGCACCTCAATGCCGTTGTAAACACAGATATGGGACTAAGAGAAGGTAGTATTGAATGTTTTACTATGTTGATTTTCTTTTGTATTGTAAACGTCCTTCTACATGAAAATAGAATTGAAAACCCTAGTGCAAATGTCACTCGGTCTTCAAAAAGGGCAAGAAGGAAGACCCAGGTAACTATAGACTGGTCAGCCTCACCTCCATCCCTGGAAAAATAATGGAACAACTTATCCTTGGTGCTGTCCTAGGCATATAAAGGATAAGAGGGTCATTAGGGGCAGTCAACATGGCTTCAGTAAGGGAAGTCGTGCTTGACAAACCTGATAGCCTTTTATGAGGACATCACCAGTGGGTGGATGATGGTAGAGCAGTGGATGTGGTCTATCTTGACTTCAGTAAAGCATTTGACACAGTCTCCCACAGCATCTTCACAGCTAAACTGAAAGCATGGCCTGGATGATCAGGTAGTGAGGTGGATTGTGAACTGGCTGAAAGATAGAAGCCAGAAAGTAGTGGTCAATGGGACAGAGTCCAGTTGGAGGCCTGTATCCAGTGGAGTCCTGTTGGAGTGTGGATCTTTGAAGAGACTGCACGAACAAAACCCTGTGTAAATAAAGACTGGAGCTGGGAAGTTAGGCCTCAAGGGCAGAATGCCCTTGAAGTTAAGGATAAGAAACTATGCTGTATGATAAGGGAGTAGTGTTTGCTTAGAGCAGAGCTTCGCTAGGTGGGTATCTGTTTGAAATAAGCTGTTAAATATGACAAGCGTATGTATCATCCAATAATGGTGTAGAAAAGGTGTGTCTCAGGATTACTGGCAAAAACTGTCTATAAGCAATAAGAACTGCGCAACAAACAAGACTTCCTGCAGCTAACTCATATTGAGCCGTCTCAGTACTTCTCCAAATCCCTTCTCCGCAGAATCCCTCAAGGGTCGGTACTGGGACCTGTATTGTTCAACATATTCATCGATGATTTGGATGAAGGAATAGAGTGCATGGTCAGCAAGTTTGCTGGTGACACTAAACTGGGAAGAGTGGCTGACACACCTGAAGGCTGTGCTGCCATTCGAGAGACCTGGACAGGCTGGAGAGTTGGGCGGGGAGAAATTTCATGAAATACAACAAGGGCAAGTGTAGGATCTTTCATCTGGGTAAGAACAACTCCATGTACCAGTACAAGTTGGGGACTGAACTGTTGGGGAACAGCACAGGGGAAAGGGACCTGGGGTCCTGGTGGACAGCAGGATGACCACGAGCCAGCAATGCCCTTGTGGCTAAGAAGGCCAATGGCATCCTGGGTGTATTAGAAGGGGTGTGGTTAGTAGGTCGAGAGACATTCTCCTCCCCCTCTACTCTGCCCTGGTGTGGCCGCATCTGGAATATTGCGTCCAGTTCTGGGCTTCTCAGTTCAAGAAGGACAAGGAACTGCTTGACAGAGTCCAGTGCAGGGCCACAAAGATGATTAAGGGAAGGAGCATCTCCCTTATGAGGAAAGGCTGAGGGAGCTGGGTCTCTTTAGCTTGGAGAAGAGAGACTGAGGGGGGACCTCATTAATGTTTATAAATATGTAAAGGTGACTGTCATGAGTGAAGCCAGGCTCTTCTCAGTGGCATCGAATGGTAAGACAAGGGGAAATGTATATAAGCTGGAACATAGGAAGTTCCGCTTAAACATGAGGAAGAAGTTCTTTACAGTAAGGGTACAGAACACTGGAACAGGCTGCCCAGAGAGGTTGTGGGTTTCCTTCTCTGGAGATGTTCAAAACCTGCCTGAACGCATTCTGTGTGATCTAATCTAGGTGGTCCTGCTCCGGCAGGGGGATTGGACTAGATGATCCTTTGAGGTCCCTTCCAATCCCTAACATTCTGTGATTCTGTGATTCTGTGATTCTGTGATCACTTATCCTTTAAAGCATACTAACTTTTCATACTATTAAAGAAAATATTCTGTAATAAATACACATACTTAAATAAAAATATAGAAGAATGTTGCATTCCTTTTTTACCCTTTTATTTTTCTTTATTTTGTAAAGTTTAGTGTGACTTTATGATCCCAGAGCACAGAGTAAATGTAAAAAAAGCATTTGCTTCATAGTCTAATTTGCATAGTACATCGTATAATAGGTATTTTAGAACACAAAATTTCTCAAGAGGGCTTCACATGAGAGCTTTACAGCATCTCCAGACTACTGAAAATAATGAAAAACAAATTATACAAAATCAATAAATGATGAAAATATTTGTAACTTTGGTTCAGCTATGCATAGAAAAACAGATACGTTTTTTGAAATCTATCCAAATGTAATAACTTCTTAATTTATGGACTGAACTGTAAATTAAAAAAAAAGTCTCTCCTAAGACTTGCATTTCCAACAGTAGTTTCACCACACTTGGAAGTCTGACAGTACTTTCTTTTCTTATCGTACATCACTGTTTCTGTTCTGAATCATCAACAAATTCAGAAAGTGCAGATAAATGCACATACTGGAGGGGGAGTAGGGGAAGTAAAAGGAAAAAAAATCCAAAACACCCTAAAAATATTTACTGAGCTAATCAAATTTCATAAACAGGTCACCTGAAGATTAAAGAGAGTTTCATTTCCCATTAGGTACAGAAGTATGCTTTTGAAATTTCTAAATTGCCTGATGGACTGGCAAGTAGGAGTAAGTAAGTGCAAGAAGTAAGGAGTAGTAGGCATTCTTAAGGTCTTTGACATACAAAATGTTCCAAGGTGTTTAGGTAATCTCAAAGGAACCATGAAGTGGTGAAATTAGATATCTACGGTCATGAGAAAATGCACACAATATGACCTTTGCTTTGTCCAATTACTTCTCTTTTCACTTTCTAGTTCCCATAAAGAGCACACTAGTTTTCTTTGGTTATATTAAAAAACAACTCTGTTTCACCAAAGTGTCACTAATTTGCCTGTCACCAACAAACCACAAGGTTTAAGATTGCTTTCTTAATCATTTTACACCTTCCAACTAAACTTACTGGGGTCTAATGGAGACTCAATTGCCAATTTTATATGGCATGGGCATGCTTAATACGCTTTTGAGGATAATAGTATATCTACAAGCCAATTTGTGTCATTTGACCTGTTGCTAGAAACAATCTGTAGCCCTATTTATATAGCTAAACATAGTCTTTGTGCTTAATAGTCTGTGATTGATTTTCCTTCTTTATTTTTCTAAGCATTTCTTAAATCTATAATCCAGTTGCAAGGTCCTCTGACTAGAAATTCCACAGTTAAATTACGGCTGTATGAAGACGATCCTCCTCTCCCTCCCTCCCCTCCCCCTCCCCTCCCCTCCCCTCCCCTCCCCTCCCCCCCTCCCCCCCCTCCCCTCCCCCCCCCCTCCCCCCCCCCCCCCCCCTCCCCTCCCCTCCCTCCCCTCCCCTCCCCTCCCCTCCCCTCCCCCTCCCCTCCCCTCCCTCCCCTCCCTCCTCCCTCCTCCCCTCCCCTCCTTCCCCTCCCTCCCCTCCTTCTCCTTCCCCTCCCTCCCCTCTTCCTTCCTTCTCTCCTTCCTTCCTTCCTTCCTTCCTTCCTTCCTTCTTCCTTCTCCTTCTTCCTTCCTTCCTTCCTTCCTTCCCCTCTCTTCCTTCCTTCCTTCCTTCCTTCTCCTTCCGTCCCTCCTGATAATTTAATTTGACATTGTCTAGTTCTGGCTTAGGGAGAAAAATTATGTCCACCCATGTACATGATTTTACTGCATATCCCAAGGCTTAAACCCCAAATAATAAGCATTCATCAGTATAATTGCCATACCAATCCTATACTGCAATTAAATTCTGGGGATTGTGCTGAAGAAACCATGAATATCCTTAATGAAGACCCAGAACTTTAATGCGTATTTCTTCCTTACGCATCATTCAGCTATTTATTTCTAAGACATTGGAAGAATTATTATATAAGTTTACTGTTAAATTTATTTAAGGGAAGAAAAGTCTGAAGAGAGATCAGAATGGGGAACTCTCAGAAAAAAAAAACCCCACAGAAATATTTTGGTCAAAGGGTCTAAATTTTATGAGAGTTCTACAGTGCCCGAGATATTTACAGGGACTATTTTCAATCCATCTACCTCAAGCTTCATTTCACAAAGTCCTAGACTCATTGTTTTTAATCAAATGCACGATTAAATGAAGTGGAAAATACTTGGCCTATAACAAAATCCAAAATGTTAAGAAACTTCTAATAGAAATATTTTTTAAGAAATAAAATAAGTAAGTAATGAGTAACAACAGAGTCCAGAGATGAACTGAAATTTTAAAATTCTGGAGAAGAGATATGCTATTCAGCTTCAGTAATTATAGGATTACCAGGACAAAGGTTTACAGTAATTTTTTTTTAAATTAAAAAATAAATAAAAATGTTCTTGTCTACATAACATGTTTTAACTAATATCTCATAGTTCTTGTAAAGAAAGAAAAAGTGAAATAGTTCTTATGTATAATAATCAGACTGTATTCTGTTCTGACTAGACCCTCCAATACTCTGACTTCTTTGGTACCATCCAAAACCAATAATACTGAAAAACCTACTATTTGGGCTCAAGGAAATTTTCTGGGATCAGAGTTTGAGAGAAACTATTCACAAACATCAAGGATTTTTTTTTGTTGTGCCATGTTATGTAGCAGAGAAAATCTTATATCTTGTTGACTTCTTTTTAATCTAGAAATTGCCATAAATATCTATATTGGAGACCTTTAAGAAGGATGATGACTGTGAGCGAGTCCCTCCCTAGACTGATTACTCATGTAGCCATTACTCTTAATGTATCCAGAGTATGTTAATAATTTATACTTTCAAGGCTTGTTGGTAAGCCAAGTGATCCATCAAATATTCAGATTTAGTCTAAATGGCATTGCATAATAAAAAATAACTGTGCAGTACTCACTCATCTAAAATATAGGTTTTGAGTATCAGATCACAAATATGTTTTGTCGTTTTATATTCTTGCAGATACTCAGAAACTATAAATCTGCACAGAATTGCCTTTGATTGAAAAGTATAACAGATAGTGGAAGTTTAATGTTTTATCATAAATGTAGGAACTTCTTGGCCAAGAAATTGTATTCTGCATTCCTATTTGAAAATGTCATCACCTAACGTGATAGCAATGCTCTGTTGTATACAAAATTCAGTAAGTCAGTGAATGATACAAATTTGGCCTTGGTTTAGTGATTTTATTAAATCACTCTTTTCATTTTGGTTGACATATTATTCTTCTTTCCCCTCTCCCCCTCAAAAAAAATCTGTAAATTGATATGTCTCCACGTTAACCGTTTGATTTTTTTTTTAAATTTTTATTTTCCTCTGGAATGATCTGCTTTATCAAAGATTTTCTATGTATACTCCTTCAGAAAGACAACCCAAAAATATAATATTTAATACAAAACAAAATTCAGCATCTCAATCTTTTCCATCAGTAAATGACCTTATATAGTAATCATGCTCATCTCTGTAATGAGCCAGGTCCGCAACTGGTATAATTTAGAGTTACTCTTTGAGGTGTATTGGTTAATACCATTTGAAGATCTGATTCTTTATAATGGAGGAGTGAACAAAGTATAGATTGAATTTCTGAAGGCTTTTAAATGACAAAGGGAGTGCGTAGAATTTCATTTCCTCTAGAACTATTTATTATGTGTGCACTCTAACATTATCAACATCAGCCTTGCTGTATGACAAGACACAAGGTTCAATGTACGCAAACTGTAAATAAAATAAGTTTTCCTGACAAAGTTAAAATTCTTTCTCTAATTTGCCCATCTGCACTTTCAGAATAATGTACAAATAAATTAATATTTAATTTATCAGAAGATGATTAATTATGGAAGAAATACTTGTGTATAAATTGTTTCCAAGAAGATTATTGAATTTTCTGGTAAATGCCTTTAGGTAAATGCATTTTTTAATTTTGAGCTAATATAATAGATAAACATCATGACTTGAGTGCAGCTACCAAGGAATATGTTTCTACAACAGCTATGCAGATAAGGCATAGTGTCCTTACTGTTAAAATCTGAAACAAATGCTAGAAACTTTGATGTCCACTGTATCATGTTTATGATGTAGTTATGTTTACTATAAACTTCAGTATCTGAGAACTTCTGTATTATGATGAAAACTGCAGCTCTGGTTCATTAAAGTCTCTTAAGTGTCATATACTTTTTAAAACATTCATTAGTAAATGAGCACTATGGGTGCAAAGATGAAATTTTGCTAAATAGCATCTTCCTCTCTCTATCCTTCTTTGCAAAGTATAAAATCCTCACATGGGATGTGTTAGTCTTCTGGGAAAAGGCAAAATAGATGACACAGCAGGCAGTGCTGATGACCTAATTCAACATTGCTTTCAAGGAATTACTTCTTCAGTACCATTGTTATAGGATTTCTGTAAAAGTGATATTCCTTCCAGAATTATCTTTTGAACAGAATAAAAAGCAATGACCTCTCTGACATTAATATGCATAACATTCTAAATTATCTCTGTGAAGATAATTCTCAGTCATGCATTATATTAAATTTGAATGTGTTCATTCATACTGAATGAGGTACTGAGGCTTTTTTTGCCTCTGCATTCAGACAATAAGCCCAGGAACTTTCATGTGTTTCTGTAGTCAGTCTTAGGTGACAATAATAGTTCTTGAAGAAATAATAACATATATATGAGAGCAGAAATGAAGATATATTTCATTTTCTTACTGATAATACAACAGAGGAATAACCGACTTTTATGTAAAAACATTAAGTTACTTAACCAGCTTTTTGCATTCTTTGGTTAATCCCTAGTTTTACGGCATACACTTAAAGCAACTGTTAATGTTGTAAAAACACTTTTCTTATAGTTAAGTTTCGGCTGATCTTCAGGGATTATGTAAGGAACAGGAGGCAAAAGAAATTGTAAAAAAGACTACCTGTAAATCATTCTATTCTACTATTCTTGCAGGTAAGTACTGAGTACTACCACGGAGAACAAGAAGTGTTAGGCTTCCCAGGATTAGTTAAAGAGAATATTTAAATATGGAGAGGAACTATAGAAATGGTCTGATTCTCACCTCTTGAGCAACGGACAAGTGAACTGATAATGAAGTGTTTTGTTTTCTGAACTTTTATATAATTAAAATAACTCTTAGCCCGAAGAGTATATGTATTTCCATCTGCTTTATTATTAGATGTGAAATAAATAACTTTGCAAACCTGTACCCTGGTATAGCAATAGTACAAATACCCATATACTTTCTTACTAAGCATCTAGAGTTAAAGGATTTCCACAATGTTTGCCAAATTAACAATGTCCAGCATAATTCTGGCTTTATTTCTAAGTGTGAACAAAGGGAAAATATCAAGTAAAGGCTAAACAGCTTAAGGAGTTGAAACATAATAACCAAACTAAGTATGAATAATGATGATATAAGGATTAGAAGCAGAAATTATGTAGTAATTAGTGACTCCTGCTAGTGTTTAGATAATTAGCTTTTTATTATGTTACTCTTCGTAGAGGCTCAAACTGAAAGTCTAGACTGAACACGTAGCAATTGTAGCAAGTATTCAGGATCCAGGACTATATCCTACAGTTAAATGTCCTTGAATTTCAGAGGAATTTAAATGAAGGTATGAATTCTCTGCTATAAGACATGTCAGTATCAGTTTCTCCCTACAGCACACCGCCAAGCATAATTGTTTCTTTTAGTCTCTTCTCTGACATCTAAACAAGTTAATTGATTCTCCACAGTCATTGAACTCAACTAACACAAAATTGAGTTTTCTTGTAGTATGAAACTTCTCAGCCTTCCCTGTGGATCTCTGACTGTTTTCCTATAGTTCTGCACCAATGTTCGTCTAACTCACTCGTCAGTCAGAAGTTTCCTGAATATCTGTTCAGTGTAAGTGAAAGAAGGAACACTTTCTGTGACGTATTAATTGAGACATCAAATGGAATGTAAGAATGTCAGATTTTTTTGCCTTGGAAAACACTAAGTAGGAATTGAATGGCTGGTTATCAGAAAGAAGAAAGGAAACCTAACTCTTAATGTACTTTGTCAACTTCTTTACCTCAAAAAGATTCCAGTAATTAATTTCACTGAAATGTTTTTTCACAGAGCAAGTGTTGTTAACTAAACTTATGAAGGTCCATTTCATAAATTTAAATTATGGCACTTAAACTTCATTTTTAAGATTAAGAGTTCATGTAAAACTCAGAAAAAACCCCACCTCATCCTGGAAATCAGCTTTCAGGTTTCAAGTCTTTTATAAAGCTTTATTAGCCTTGGTTATCTAGCATAATGCAGCTCAAGATGGTAATCTGATCCACTACCTTTCCTTTGGGATATAGATACTTTCTAAACTGGAAATTACAGACCACGTTGGCAGCTTAACTGGATCTGATACTTTTCTACTTTATTGGAGAGGATAAAGAAAGTAGGTCATCCATAATAGTTTACAGTAACAAAGCACAGGACAGAAAGCACTGATTGTACAGGTATCTTGGCAGCAACACCTTCATCCTGTTATCTTGCAGGAGGGCCAGATTTGAGTGTTCCCTCTATGGCTGACAAAAGAACTACATAATTATCAAGCTCAGCTGTCTACAGCTCCACTCACTGTAAAGGAAGAGAGCAAGATGGGAAGAAAACAGGAAAGAAAAGCATGATTTTCCAAACAGAAAGTAATTTTCTACTGTATTTCAGAGGAAGCTCTAATGCTACTAAAATTTGGCATTTTTCAATGCCACATTTTGTACATTAAATACAATCATTTTTTTGAATCTAGACAGGCACATTTCATTATTCAAAACATATGACAATGTATTTTCAATGTCATGCTGTACAAATATGCCACATTTAAAATATATTATCCATTTAACACAACATTAAACGTATTTCTTTTGTAGCATGAATTGCAACATGGAAGAAAGCTGAGAACAGATGGAAATGTAACATCACGTTACTTTATCAATCTGGCCTGTAATACACAAGAAATTAGTAGCAATGTAGCTGACAAACAGAATTTGCTTTACAAACAGAATTTGAAGCTTAGTATATGTTTAGCATGTTATTTAGACACAGCTCAAAGGAAGAAGCATTGCAGAACATCACTGGCCTGGGTCAGTATCCTGCAGGTTTCTGTCTGGAGGGGAGAATTATTTTCCAGAGTCTCAAAGTGTACAGCTGGTGGTAACAGAGACGTCAGAATCATAGTTGTCTTTTTCTTTCTTCATATGTCTATTTGCATTCAGGAGTAGGGTGGTACAGTATAATAAGGACATATATAGATACTTAGGGCTGAATTCAGCTCCCTAAACATAGACATCTGTAAATATTTGATATGCTCTTGGGTATTTTCTATGACTCACAGCTGCTTCTCCATAAGGGACACGGGATCCCTGTAAATCTTGTATCATATTTGGCCATCCCATATAGATGTATCACACATCTCACTCATAGTAACACCTATTATTTGGAAATAATACCATCTGCAAGATCCTGAACGTGGGTGGAGGCAATCCCAAGCACAGTACAGCCTGGGACAGAGAATGGATTGAGAGCAACATGGAAGAGAAGAACTTGGGGGTTGCGGTTGATGAAAAGCTCAACATGAGCCAGCATGTGCACTGGCAGCCCAGAAAAGCCAACCGTATCCTGGGCTGCATTCAAGAAGCGTGGCCAGCAGGTCGAGGGAGGTGATTCTGCCCTCTACTCAGCTCCTGTGAGACCCCACCTGGAATACTGGATTCAGCTCTGGGGCCTTCAACACAAGAAGGATATGGAGCTGTGGGAGCAGGTCCAGAGGAGGGCCACGAAGATGATCAGAGGGCTGGAGCACCTCTGTTATGAAGACAGGCTGAGAGAGTTGGGGCTGTTCAGCCTGGAGAAGAGAAGGCTCTGGGGTGATCTTATTGCAGCCTTCCAGTACTTAAAGGGGGCCTACAGGAAAGCTGGAGAGGGACTTTTTTACAAGGCATGTAGTGATAGGACAAGGGGCAAGGGCTTTAAAGTGAAAGAGGGGAGATTTAGATTAGATATAAGAAAGAAATTCTTCCCTCTGTGATGGTGAAACACTGGAACAAGTTTCCCAGAGAAGTTGTAGATGCCCCATCTCTGGAAGTGTTCAAGGCCAGGTTGGATGAGGCTTGAGCAACCTGGTCTAGTGGAAGATGTCCCTGCCTGTGACAGGGGGTTTGGAACTAGATGATCTTTTAAGGTCCCTTCCAGCCCTAACAATCTATGATTCTATGATTCTGTATTCAGGCTATTGAATATAGCCCTAGGTGTCTTAAGACAGAGGTGAACGGTTATCTAGCTCCTTAAACTGTCCTGAACAGCTTGTCACTGGGTGTATGAGTGACTTAGATACCTCACTGACTATCTATCTGTCTGTCTGTCTATCTATCTATCTATCTATCTATCATCTATATTTTTTTTCTGGAATTGAATACCTCCCTGAATTCAAGTGTCTGGAGCCATTATTTCAATCATATCTAAAGATAAGTGATTTTATTTGTACTTTCCTGCTATGTTATCTTTATACTGAAATAAAGACTCAATTCAGATGCCCACAGGTCAACATCTCTTGACATTTAAGATGGCTTAAGGTATTTCTCATGGCCTCCATGTGAACTTGAATAGATTAGAAATCCTGTGTCATGTCAGTAAGGTATTTGAACTGCTTTTATACATGTAAGTGTGGTCAGCTGACTTGAGCTTATATTACTATGACCAAAAGTCAGTTGGACATTATCTGACCTGAAACATCCTGTGTTGCGAACAGAACTACCTGTTAATCTAAAGACTATTGCAAGTAAAGGATGATGGCTTTGAATGTTAAATGTATGGAACAAATGCAAGTGAAATGTTCCATAATTCGTGCACAACTATGTTGTTATTAAGAGATCCACACAGTTTTATTTAAAAGGCCATAGAGACTTTGTAGTTAATATTTATAATGTAAGTTACCTGGGTAGATATATCAGAGCATGTATAGTGTACGTTCTTTAAAAAAAAACTAAACATGCATTTTTTTTGTTAACTTTTTTTTTTCAAATTTTCACATGCAAGTGCATGTATGTTTGAACAAGCAGACTTCTTACTGTTCCAACTTACATATATCTTGATTTTTTTTTCATTTATAAAATTTTTGAAGGTCCTCTGCAACACAATGCTATTGTTTGTGAGTTCTTTAATTTAATTTAATTCCTCGTCAGGTATCTGAATTGTGTTTCAGAAGCTTACAGAAGTAGGGAGTTTCCTTCTAACTCACTGGCAGCAGCCACTAGGCAAAAACTTATATAAGTTTGACATCTGGAACAGATTTCACCTAAATCAAAGCATAATCAGAAAACATTCTTGCACGAAATTTATCTCTGGTTGTTTTTTCACCTCTACACAGCATGATGGGAATGCTAATCTGATTTTGATCACCATAATTCCTGCAGTGGGAAAAAGAATAGAAGAGTTGAACCAAAATGCTAGGTGGGCTGAAGACTTTCATTTATATGTGCAGGCTGAGTTACATGGGTTTGGAGTTCAACAGAAGAAAAAAAAAGACTTTACTGGAAAAGCCAGTTAAAAAAAAAAAAAAAAGAGCTCCATTCAGGTGCCATATATGAATGCTCAGTGCCTTTGGAGATATTTTGTGGTAATCAGGCTCTCTGTATATGGCTGATACAATATTCAGCTGATAGGCTGATAAAGTTGATAAAATATTTTGTATCTTACATAAAATATAGATATATGTTCTCTTTAGATTGGCAGTTGAAGGCCAAGTGAGAGTTCAAGTTTAAACCCAAGTGATTAATACTTGAATTTTGTCACACTCTATAGAATACAGAGAGAAAACAAACAAACAAACAAACAAGCAAACCAAAACAAAATAAACCCAGCATTCTTCATTGATTTCAACTTAAATGATTAGTAAATGAGAAAAGACACCCACAAAATTAGACACATGCAATTTCAATATTGCATATAACCAAGGGATATCACACTGAAACTCAGTAAAATGCTATCAGAAGTTTATCAAGCCGTAAGATGTTAAGCAACCTTAGGTGACATGAAATAGGTTCCATTTCTGTATAAGATTTACTACTGTAAAATTGAGTACAATAAAAACCCCCAAGCTGTTATTTATAATGCAACAGTTGGAGGAAGGCAGGCTTTATATACCTGTCCCTGGAAAACAGACAGTGATGTGAGTCATTCTGTTAGTGAATAACCTAATAACCATGTGTCTTAATATATCCACAGAAACCTTGACCAGTTTGAGAGACTAAAGGGTACTCCACACCTTGGATTAAGTCCTAGTTCCATTCCTATGAACAGGAATTTGTCATTGACTTTCCTTGGAGTCAATAGTACATAGAAGTTCATTGGATATAGCTTCTTCCATACAAATTGTATATAGGACAATATTTTAAGATTTTTTTTACTTTTTTAGCTAGAGCAGAACAAAGAGGAAGAAAGTGACAAAAATATTTGAGAACCAAAAAAAAAAAAAAAAGTAGTCATAAGAGTTTGAAAGCATCATTATAAGGTTTGTGGCGTTATTTCAAAGACCATACCAGCATAGAATTTTCCCAGACCAAAACTGAGAAGCAATTCTGAAAGGATAGATAAGCCAAATCTAGATGAAGAAAAAAAACAAGATAGTTTAAGTGCAAAAGTAAGGGAATAAAAAGATCAGGACAGGAGATAAAATAGATAATGTTTTGCTAATGAATAAAAGAGGATCAAAGTCATCAATAGTTGCTTTATCACTCATTTCTTAATGGTAGTTCTATGTTGATTTGTCTTTGTCCTAGAAAATCTTCTGTAAAAGGAAGTAGACATAAACCAAGTGAAGTCGAAACTTCCCATATCACTTGGTTAGTTTTAACACTTATTTTTGCAAATGCTTTATAGTATTTGGGCTTAATATGGGGCTACATAACTGCAGAGTTGGGAAAAAAAATGATATGGAAAATTGTTTTATGCTGGGGAGATATCTTTGCAAATGACAGAGCTGGTGTCTAACAAAATACTTAGAGGGATGTAAAACTGTAATGTCTCCTACTTTACCTGTTCACTATGAGATCTTATTGGCATTATGGGTAATAAACCATTATACTCAGAAGTCTTGGTTTATTTGTTCTGAAACAATGAAAGTCTTTGATCTTTCAATGATTGGAAAGAATGTGGAAACTGAAAAAAAAGGAAGAAAATGAATCTTTATATATTTGGGAGTTGTGCCTTTATGTCTTCGAAATTGTGAATGAGACTAAGGATCTTTCTCTTTTTTATTGTCTTAAATGTCAGAAGCATCATAAATATCATGTTAAGGGGAAAAAATATGAATTAACAATATATATCCCTTTAAAGAGAGTGTGAGGGAACAGCACCGTTTTTGACGGAAGTTAAGTAAGACTGAAGCTGCCTGGGGCTTTTTACTTAGCTTCAGTCAGATTCCTTGAAGCAAGGTAACAGGGTATATTCTACGTACCTAACTTTGTGCTTGATTTACCATGGTTGGGCTGTATTGAAGGGGACAAAAATACAGTCCAAAATGGCTTGCATCTGATTTCTGAACACAATTTGAACGTCTTCTGCTATTCGTGGCAGACTACTTTATATAAAAACTCCCATTGTTTCTCCAGATTCTCATATTCCTGTGTCTGTTTCTTTCTACAAGGTTTGCAAAAAGTTATTAATTTATATATGACTGAATATTCATTGAACCTCCTCCGTGATTCCTCCCTTAGGAGCTTCTGACTTACGACCCCTGAAGAGGAAGCAAAACGAATCTACGTGATCATCTACTTACTGGCTATCTGAGAAAGCAAGTATTAGAGTCGCAAATCTGCAAGATTTTCCACTGGGTTATCGTGCAGGTGGTGCAAAGGTATCTTTTGTTCTGCCAAATCGTAGTTACATCTAAAACAGTAGAAAAAGTCAGGGTCAGAAGTTTTCCTTCGTACTGTTTAGTTTGCCATTATAGCTCTTGATTGAAATACAATCTAAATATAAGGTCATCTTATTTTGGTCTATCCTTGCTTTCAATTCTCTAGGTAATTTTAAGACTGTAATTGTTCTCTGTTCTCACTACAGGAAGTTTCATTATTATTATTTTCTGGATGAAGAGACACTTAGTGTCTGTTACTGAAACACATCATATGTTTTTATTGTCAATATTAAGTGAAAAGCACAAAATAGTAACAGCATATTTTGCTCAAAGGCCAAGTCTCTGTCTTGGAGGAAATAATTTTTTCTCTTATCATTCCCATCTATCACATTCTCAACAGTTCAGTCTCAACTTTCATAGTCGTGGCATACCCATTGAGTTCAGCTGTAATGAATAACAGAGAAGATAGAAATAGGAAATATTTGTAAACTTTGATCATTTTGAAAGATTGGAATGATGAAAAATCTGTTTGTGCAGGTTCAAATTTTGGCTACAATAATCTTTGACCTGAAAATGCTTTTATCTATATTTTTCACAGGATCCTTTTACAGGGCTTTAAACCTTGATCTTGAAGCAGATACGAGATTGTCTAGAACGCAACTATATATTTTAAAGTTCTTGTGACATGGTGTTTTGGTTAAAAGATCAATAGACAGCAGATATGTTTACTTTTTGCTAATTTTGCTTTGCTGTAAAGACATATGCAGACCCTCAGCTTCAATATTCTGTAGCTTGTGCCTGCAACATTAATTTCAAAATAAATTTTGGAAAGAGTGAGTGAAAATAAACTCCTACTCATTGAAGTGGTAAAATTAAGATCCATATTATAGACACGTACATATTGGTGAATACATGTGACATTCAATTTAGCACTATTTGAGATGTAGTATGACTTTTGAGACATCTGCACAGCACTTATGAGTATGGTATATGATAGATTTATCTCGCTGGAGAACACCGACTGTCTTTGGACGTCTAAATTTACATCACATACCATACATGCAATCGTCTGAATCAAACTCTACATTGACTGTCCTGGTTAGGGTAAGATTCAGTTGTCCATCCATAAATATCTAGTACAATTTTAGATTCCCTTAGTCATCCCACCTAGTGTATCTAGCAGGTTACAAGTCCCTTCTCTGTTGTATCTGCCAGCTCTATGTTACTGTTTTGAATAACCTATTTATTATCTCAAATAATATTTGTCATCCCAAATGGCACAAAATTTGAATATGCAGACAATTTAATTAAGTATAGAATCTGAAGAGGCTTTCCACTCACTCTAAATCACGTGTTTATATTTAATCAGCTGACTGGAGACAGCAATCAGTTACCTAAACATACATGGCAGTTACCTCTCCTAACACTGTGGGGCATTCTTCCTGGACTCCAGCTGCCATTGTAGAAAAAACAGTTAAAAATAATAGTTCAAGAATTCATCAATAGCAGGGGAACACTGTGAGTCTAAAATGCTCAGAAGCCAGCAGCTCTACTCTTGGCTACTGCTGAGATATTAAACTCCCTTTGAACTTCTTTTTTTTTTTTTTTTTCAACTACCTGATTGAATATGATATATTTTTATGGTCCCCAGTGCTGAAGGAGAGGCTCCCTAACAGCAGTGTCAGCTGAATACTAGGATTATCTTCATGATTCCTCCTCCAGAGTGTATCTTAGGGACATGGTTTAGTGGTGCACTTGGCAGTGTTAGTTTTACAGTTGGACTCGATGATCTTGAAGGTCTTTTCCAACCTAAATGATTCTATGATTCTACATTGTACATTGTGCAGAGACGTCAACTTTACTCAGCTTAGAGTGACGCTGCAGTGCTCACATCCACAACAGAGTAGCACTCAGAATTACTGGTTTGCACCTGAAAGCAATACAGTGATGGGGGTAAGACACAGGAATTCATAATCTCAATATTTTACAGTGGCTCTACTTCTTACATTTCTAGGATTATATTTGGGAGACCTAGCTTAGGAGTCACTAAGTTCCTTATATATCTCTTACAGATGGACAAAGTGAAACGCAGGAATATGCTGGCTAAAAGAATGTTCTCTACTTTTACAGTATCCTTGAAAATCTCAGTAAAGTTGAAATTCAACAGTGAAAATATTCTTGTATCATATAGGTGTCCTGATTTCAGCTGGGACAGAGTTAGCTCTTCTTTTTAGCAGCCACAAGAGCTCTATATTTTGGTTTTAGTCTGGGACTTGCTCCAAGAACACTGACAGTGCACTGATGTTTGTAGTTGGCACTGAGGTCTCAAGGACTTTTCAGCCGCTGTGTCCTTGCCAGTGTGCAGGAGCACAACAGGATAGGGGGGAGCATGGCCGGGACAGAGGGTCCACGACTCTCCTGAATTGTGCTTAGACTTAGGATTGAGGGCCAAACTGGCCAATTAGTATTCCATATCATGTAGCTTCATGCCCAGTATAAAAGTGAGGAACAGCCAGAAAGAAGGGCCTTTTCTCTTACAGAACTCTCACTTTTGGACTCTTGGAGTGCTCTCTCTGTGTCTCGCTCTCTATTTTCAGGCCTCTCGCTCGTCCGTATTTCGGTATCGGGATTTATCTGTTTTGGGATCGTTAGTTCAGGACGAGACGGGCCTCGGTCAAGGGATGGTGAGCAATTACACTGTACATCTCTCGTTTGTATATATTTATCACTGTACATATATGTATATATTCTTATATTATCAGTAGCAATATTAAATTGTTCTTATCTCAACCCACAGGCCTCTTTCCCTTTTCTCCTTTAATTCCCTTCCCCATCCCTGGGGGGTGAGGGGAGTGAGTGAGCGGCTGTGTGGAGTTTAGCTGCTGTAGCGACCTAAACCGTGACAACAGGTAAGTACTCTGCCTTTCAGTCAGACTGTTTTGGTTTTTTGGGGTTTTTTGAAAGTATGTGTGTAGACTATTTATTATCCTTTGATCTTACAGTGAAGTAAATGGTGTTAGGTATCTAACTACATGTTTTGTTTTCCTCTCTATTCACTCCTTCTTTCCAATTATTTATAAGCAAAAACACTGTTTACAGGATATATAATAAATAAATTTTCATGCAGGACTACAATTTAATCTCTGAGTTGAAGCTGTTCATGGTAGTTCTAATATTTTCCAAACATCTAAAGAGAAGTAAAAACAGAAAGTAAGGAGTCCTCACCAAAAAAGCAGAAACAAAAACAAAAAACACGCATAGTATTGAGATTCCAAACTATTGTCTTCTACACTGTGATTACTTAGTAAATTGGATTTATATTAGAAGAGATTTAAATTAGAAGAGATTATTTTAGTAAACTGTACCTTCAGATGTTTATGAGAATATAAATATTGTGGAGGGGTTATGATTTGACAAATAAAATCTAGCATCCTCTTTATAGGATCTATCTAAATCTTAAAATAAAAGTGATTTTTTTTTTAACTTTTCAGAATGTAACGAAACAATGTGGTACAATACAGTCCATTTCTGCATTTTTGTTAAGGGATGCAGTGTCATACAGGGTTTTGTACACTACCTATGCAGGAGGGCAAAAATATTTTATTGGATAATGGGAAATTCATAAGGCTTTTCATGACTTGAGAAACTGCTTTTCATCTGCATCACACTCTGTTGCCTGCATTGAAGAGAGTTTGAAAACTTTCAAAGTCTCTTCGCATTAAATGCAGTTCCACTTCAAAATTCTTACACATCTGAAAACATCCTCAGAAAATTCCTCCTGTTGGTTAAAGAAAAAGCCAATTTTAAATGCTTATATCGAGTATTTTTTGGAATCTTTTTTGTTTCCTATGAAGTAAGGTAATTCTTACTAAAGAAACATCTATATCAAAAAGTTTGAATTTCTGTAGCGCTCAGAGACTGTATTTTCTAGTAGACAATTGGTTTCATCGGACATCCCCCCTTTTTTCTGTTTAATATTTTTACCATAGTACTTTTTCAAATCATATGAAGCTCCCTCATTGTTAAGATTCATATTTTTCTGGTAAAGATAATTTCTATTCTTTGTATTCTTACTTTTCATTAGTTTCATACTAGGAAAAATAAAAAAACCTTATGTGTTTTATATATCCGAATTACTTAGTCGTATGGTAACCATAACTCCTGGATATGATGTGGTATTCTCCAGATGGTGCTTATCTGTCTTTAAGAGCATGGAAATTCTGCCACATTTTTTATTTATATTGAGGCTATTTTTCTGTAATTTCTGTGTTCATAGATGGCTTTGTGGTTACTCATCCTATCTATTCTGTTCACTGAATAGAACAAAACCCATATTATTTGGAGGTTTTCCCAGGTCAGAGTGAAAATAATTTAGAAACTTTACATAAAACCCCATATTTCTCTCTATTCTGTCACTATATAGCTTTGTATATTCTAAAACATTCCTTAACTTGTTTGTTTGTTCATTTGTTTGTTGTTTGTTGTGGGTTTTTTTTAGTTTGTGGGATGGTTTGAATGACTGTTTAATAGGATTTATATTTTTTAACAAATTTTTTTTTTCTGGATACTCAGTAATTTCTAGTCAGTAATTATCATATCATAGAATCATAGAATCATAGAATCGTTAGGGCTGGAAGGGACCTTCAAAGGTCATCTAGTCGAACCCCCCTGCAAGGAACAGGGATATCTCCAACTAGATCAGGTTGCTCAGGGCCTCATCCAACTGGGCCTTGAACGTCTCCAGGGATGGAGCATCCACCACCTCTCTGGGCAACCTGTTCCAGTGTTCTACAACTCTCATGGTAAAAAATTTTTTCCTAATATCCAACCTGAATCTACCTCCCTCTATTTTAAAACCATTACCCCTTGTCCTAATGTAATGTAATATCTTCATAAACACATTTATGCATGTACTTATGGTTGAATGAATGTAGCCTGAATGCCAAGGCATGGTGATACCTGATTTTCTAACTCAAAAGGCTGGACTAATGTAATATACATCTGAATATAACCATTAAAAGCACCTGGAAGAGAAAAGAATCAAAAAACTACTACACCTCTCCCGACACAAAAAAATCCAATAAAGATCAAGAAGATCATGTTATTGTTTCAAGCTCAAAGGCCCAATGTAGCTATTTCTAAGCCCAGAGGAAGTTCCTTGCTTTAACACACACAAAATTGCACACACATATAGATGCCTATGTAGGAGACATATATGCCAATACGTACAGTAAAATTTACTGCTAGATCCTAAAAGCACTCAGGATGTTCTTGCAGAGCTTTTTGCAGATGGGCCCAAAACTACTACAGGTATGTTTCAAATGTGCTGCTTGTGGTCTGTTGTTACAAGTTGCAGTCACTTGTTCAAACTGGGTAATTCAAGTCCAGTTGTTTCTACACGTGGTATCAACAGCAGACGGGACTCTACAAAGATGTTACTGATGTTTCAGTGCCTGTTCCTCAAAGTAGAATACAAATCTAATGTTTGCTGTTCTTAGTGCTTGAGGAGGTTTTACTGTCTGATATGGTCAAAAAGCTGTCTAAGTTCAGTTATTAGAAAATATGGGCTCCAGAAAACGAATCTCCATCTCTTTCAACAGGTCTAGCCCCTGAATCAGATTTGCGAGCCTGTATCTTCACCTCTTTAAGATCAAGAGCGTAGAATATTCTTTTGTACTTTCAGATATTTTTTCTTTGAAAAAAATGATTGCAAGATGTTACCCCCCATCTTTCAAGTAATATGATGATCAGAGGGCTGGAGCACCTCTGCTAGACAGGCTGAGAGAGTTGGGGCTGTTCAGCCTGCAGAAGAGAAGGCTCCGGAGTGATCTTATTGCAGCCTTCCAGTACTTAAAGGGGGCCTACAGGAAAGCTGGAGAGGGACTTTTTACAAGCCATGTAGTGATAGGACAAGCGGCAATGGCTTTAAACTGAAAGAGGGCAGATTTAGGTTAGATATAAGGAAGAAATTCTTTACATTGAGGGTGGTGAGGCACTGGAACAGGTTGCCCAGAGAAGTTGTGGCTGCCCCGTCCCTGGAGGTGTTCAAGGCCAGGTTGGATGAGGCTTTGAGCAACCTGGTGTAGTGGAAGATTTCCCTGCCCATGGCAGGGGGATTGGAACTAGATGATCTTTGATGTCCCTTCCAACCCTAACCATTCTATGATTCTATGTTACGAGTGTCCTGGCTTCCTTAGTGAGAAGTAGGAGGACAGCACAGTGGAAAGCTTGCCAGGCTGCAATTTGAGTTTTTGCTTCCCTGTGGTGTTAGAACTTCAGACTTTGAACCACTTTCATAATTTCAGTGGTGATCATTTCACCTAACGTGAAATACTAACTATTGCATAGACATTTGCACTGGATCTGGTTGGCCAGACTTCCTTTATAATTAAAAGAAAAATAAGGGACTTCTTGAGCTTAATTAATCCAATCAGTTTTAAGATGAGTCACTCAGATATGCGCATCTACATGTATGCCACCTTTGTTTACTCATGTTGGGAGTTCTCCTAAGTAATTACTCTTTTTTCTGCATATCAGAAGCTCAGTGGGTTAACTTATCACAACCTAAGACAGACCAACTGAGATATGAATCAGATTTCTGTATCCCTTTGCAACAGTCTCACAGGGACTTCAGATGCATGGTCAGCAGTCCTGGCACCATATGGTCCTACTCTTTCCACTGCTAATCTCAAATGATAGGTGTCTGACTGGTGTCTATGACAGCATTGGCGATATCAGAAACAAATAGTAGTTAATACTTGACTCTTTCTGGTGGATTAAATTTCTTGCTTTAAAATACACCTTTGCCACTAGAATTGTTTTGCTGAATTGCATTCAAGTTCAACAGTTCCTCTATGAAGTCAGACACTTTTATAGCTATTATTGTCATTGTAAAGTTGGCTGCTAGCTGAGGCTTTTACTTCCTGCAGTCAGTCTTCATGTATTGCAGTTTATGAGGAAAGGATAAGAATAGGCAGTATGTGATCAGGGCAGTAAATAGGTAAAATATTTCTTGGTCTCAGAGGCTTGGATGTTAGAGAACTTGAGCAGGCAATTGATAGGAAAATAAGACAAATTTCAGAAACTGCTGAAGTATGTGACTGCTATCTACTTTTGTGACCTAGGAGTACCAAGACTTGAATGCAGACAGAGCTCTCAACCACTGGTCACTGATGCCACTGTATATCCATATTCTTTCATTTCTAATTTAAAATCTTTTATGTTCAGAGACATATAAATACATTGCAGATTATGATTAGCAAATTACCTTTTATTTCTATTCATGACACTTTACTTGCTGGAATCAAAAAACCTCATCATAACCTTTAATATAATTACATGTTACTGTAAGTAAGCCCTTGTTGTATTCTTCAGTTTCTCCAAATACCAGCTAACATGCAGCTACTGAGTTTTTGCCTCCTTCCATTTATTTGAATACAGGAATGTGACACTTCAGTCAGTTGCTATTTTAGACTATGCAAGAAGCTTCCTGCCAAAAGTGGCAGTTCCAATGTGAAAAAACATTTTCCTCTACAAGCAGTTGTATTGATTTCTGGTGACAGTTGTATACCCAAATGGAGTTGGAAGTCACTCAATGAACTTGATTACAAATAAGAGCTAATGTCAAGAGATACTTTACTTGGCAGAACACTGTGGACGTCGATATTTAGGATAATGGCAAAATCTGATTTTACTTGTGTAAGCTGTATTGTCTATCAATAACATTTCATGCATTCTTTTCCATAACAGTACTGCTAATATTGTATTTATCAAGTCTATTATTGATTATATTTGTAGAAAGGGATTTATATTTTTCTATTATCGATTATCAAATCAACTGTTGTTTTGTATCTCCATAAACATAGTCTATTTCCTGGAGCATAATTATTGATTGAAGTACCCCTTTTTATACTGTACTTCTACAGTCCCTTGTAAATACAAAGAAAATCACTGTCAAGTATGTTTATTTTAATGTATATCTGAGTCATTTACCCATTACAGAAACTATAAATATAATGTTAAGGTACCTGAGATAGGGAGAAGAACCTTAAGGGGGTGTATAGACAGAAGTGCTAATTCAACTGAGGAGCACAGAGGTAGACCGAGAGAACAATTACATCTGCAAGCTCAGCAGAACATTCCAACAGACTGTGGTAAACAAAATCATGTTAATCTTATCTTGATAGCATTTCTTTATTCTTTGTAAGATATCCACAGCAGGATA
Source organism: Tauraco erythrolophus (assembly GCF_009769465.1). Lineage (NCBI taxonomy): Eukaryota > Metazoa > Chordata > Aves > Musophagiformes > Musophagidae > Tauraco > Tauraco erythrolophus. Next base: position 83,563,603 of record NC_141465.1, on the reverse strand, counting down.
GACACAAAGATAGTTTCTGCTTTAAAGAGGTTCTAATTTTTCAGGCTGTTGGGACCTAGAAAAATATTCTTTGACAGCACCACTCTGAGTTCACTCTGTTAGTCTGCTCTTTCCTGAGCATTTGCTGCTCGATGCTGCCAGACGTAGACCCTGGTAGAATTTTGTCCAAACTAGTCTATTCTTATTTGTAATTCATATGGACCAGATTCCTGAAGATGTCAATTCTATTTCAGTATGTTCCATCAGAGTCATAAGCAAAGGGCAAACGCCAGTTCCATCCCTCTTTTCTCACAGTATGGCCAACAATACCTAGCCTCTGAGAGGATTCAGGGTCTAAAACAATGAGCAGTGATTCACAGAATTGTTTGTCATGTTTTTGACCTAGTTTTTAATATCCTGTTCCTTATACAAAGAAACACAGAGCCTGACAGATGGCAAAATAAAATAAAAAACGACGACAATAAATCCAGCATACACTAATTATATCTGTATCAATTTTAAAATCAGGTCATCTATCCAAATTGCAAAGGCATTCTCAGCAGCTGCAATGTTTTGGCACTGCTACACTGAAATTAAAGCTGAAAAACACTGAACTTAACATAGAAAACAGTAAAGAAACGAACATGAAAAAGAATGAAAACAGCAGTATAGTGAGAAATTGCAGTTCAAACTGAGGAACAGATTTCAGTCCCAGTTGGAAGTAGAAGGAGGTGAGACACAGCATGGACTTGAAGGAAAGATGGTGATTGCTAACTGGTAGTGTGAGTCAACTTGTGTCTTTCACAGTTGGATACTGACACAGATCTAGAACTGGAGAAGCCAAGAAATGAGGTAGTAAGAAAAAATAAACCAACCACTAAAAGGTGAATCCCTAAATTCTAAGTCCAGTAAAACTGTAGGAAACAAATTCATAAGGAGAAACAGTAAAAAAAGTAAGTACCAAATCAGTGAAATCATTAAAAAGGAAAAATAAAAGGAGTATCATTATTAACAAAGCAAAACTAGCATTTATATTAGAAATAATTAAAAAAATGTACTGTGTTATAAAAGATCTTTGGGGAAATTTGTAAAAATAAGATATCATGAATAGAAGGAAATTAAGTAAAAGGACTACAACTGTGTTAGAACAGATGGGCAGAGGGCTTCAAAAATCCTCAATACACCTTATCTTGTCTCGGCACAGGATTTAAGTGAAACGTGAACTAGAAAAAGCTCACATTAACAGGGATGTCATAAAGATATTTAGAAAACAATCTACAGCCAAAATACTCAAAAGTAACAAGGTGACTGGAAACAATCAAATCATAGTGAGCACCCTGAAAAAATCTTCTGCTTTTTGCCACTACCAAATGTAACATGAAAAAGTGCTAGACTAACAAGCCTGGACACAGGAGTCGTGACCCTCTAACCCAGGAAATACCATACTGTTCGTGCTACTAACAGGTCACAGTCTTTGCACTAGCTCTCTGAGCCCTCAGAACTAAGCCTAGGGAAGATTTATGTGTCTGGACTTACTTTGGTGTTGGCTGGAACTCTGTTTTAACTTGTTTGGCTGCAATAGCAATTGCCTAATGAATAGGTGATTATTACCAAACTTATTTTAGTATAGCTTTGTGTGTGTGATGATGTTCCATTGCTACAACTTTTTAAATGAGTCTATAACTAACACAGTAACACAAGCAGTTATTCTTATGTAAAATAAACTCTCCACAGCCCTAAAATTAAAAGACAACTTACAGAAGTGCAGACTTGGGATGACAGCAAAGGCTTTGAAAGCATGAGCATGTTACTAGAAGTCTCAAGACTATAAACAAGCCACTAATGGCCAGTTGTTTGTCATTAAAGAAATGTGGAAGCCAAGCAAAGCCCCTTTTTTAGCAGTAACAGAGTGAACAAAAGAACAAGTATCCAAAATAAGTAAAACACAACATGTATTATAAATACCTGAACAGTGAGGAATTGTGTAACCACGAAGAAAAATCAAGATAGAGGAGTGTTGGAAAATGCAGAGAAGCAAGTGCAAATGGGCAAGAAGCACTTCCTCATAACATCACATTCTCCTGGGAAAGGACACTGAATGCTGACAACTCTGTGTAACACACCCTCACACTGTTTAAGGACATCAGCCTTAGAATCACAGAGGCAGTGGGTTAACATAACAGCAGAAAGAAGGAGTAGATACTAGAAATGTAAGCACAGCAATTCTAACCAGATTGTCAATGAGAGAGGGTTTTTTTTGGTGCTGAGTGATTTTGTGCTTGGGTTGGTTTTTTTTCAACTTCATTTTCATTACTTAATTTTCTCTAATAATTATATCAGTATTAAAGACAAATTGTTGAGATTTCAGTTAAATTAACCATTAATTCTTGACTTTGAGTATATTTCTTCGGTCCACATAAATTTAATAAGTTGCAGTGCATTAAATTGATGGAGAACGCATGCAGTCAAAGCTGTAATTCGGGTGAAACATGTCAAGATTATAAACATAATAGGATCAGAAGGGAAATGTTAAAATTACCTAGACTTTCCTGATTAGGTTATACCACAAAGCTAAGCCTTTGAACATTCTTTTAGTAGTAGACGCTGATTGTAATAATTCTGATAAACATATTCGAACATTTACACAATGCAAAAAGAATCTAGCAGAAAAAAAACCAGTAACCTAAAACATCTGAGTGGGTAAGAAACTCTTACAGAGGAATGAATTGAAATAGGTCAATTGCATCATGAATAGGTATTGAAGACGATGAGTTAATGTTTAACAGAAAGATCACTCTCGCTGCTACATTTCTGACCTCAGTTTTGCGAGTGGTGCAGAAAAACAACTTCTATTTCTATTGCTTTCACTCCAGATTTTTTTTTCATCTCTATAGTTTTTTTGGAAAAAAGTGTGTGTCAGTCTCTTCTCCCAAGTAACAAATGATAGGACAAGAGGAAACAACATCAAGTTCTGCCAGGGAGGTTTAGATTGGATATCAGGGAAAAATTTCTTCACTGAGAGTTGTCAAGCATTGGAATAGGCTGCCCAGGGAAGTGATTGAGTCACCATCTCTGGAGGTATTTAAAAGACGTGTAGATGTGCTGCTTAAGGACATGGTTTAGTGATGGACTTGGCTGTACTAGGTTAACAGAGTTGATGATCTTAAAGGTCTTTTCCAACCTAAATCGTTCTATGATTCTAAAATATTTTTCTTTCTGTGTCCAGTTAACTACCAGAAATAAAAAATCAGTACTAGTATTGTACTTTACAGGTTTTTGTTGTTACAGAGTTAATTTTCTTCAAAGTAGCTCATATGTTGATATGTTTCAGATTTGTGACCAAAACAGTACTGATAACACAGGGATGTTTCAATTATTGCTGAGCAGTGCTTACACAAAGTCAAGGCTTTTTCTGCTTCTCACTCCACCCCACCAGTGAGTAGGCTGAGGTTGCACAAGGAGTTGGGTAGGCATTAAATCACAACAGTTCAATGCTCATGGGCAACATGCATTTATTGTGGGTTGCTTGCTTTAAATTTTCTTGTGATAGCTACATACTATTACCCTCCACTGTGATGTGAAAGGTAAATGTTAAATTGTACTGAATTCCATAGAGATAATTTGACAGTATTCAACTTTAAACTTTTAAGGACACCACACACACACACACACACACATTGCTGTTAGCCTTAAACTGGTGACCTAAAAGAAAATGAAACAAAGCATTAAAAAATACTCTTGCTGTTATTTGGTCTTCCTTCTCAAGACACTATGTACTATGAGATAGAAACAAGAACTGTGTCAAGCTTCAATCAACTTCATACATGAGAATGACACAAATGCTTCATAAGAGCTAAGCTCCTTTAGCCACTTGTGCATTCTGAGAATTTAAAGCATTCTAATTTCAAGTTCAGACAGAAGTTTGGAAGAAATATTGATGTTATTTCAGTAGAAAGAGTCAATAGACTCCTTCATATTGCAAAGATCTTTAGTACAGTGCACCTGGTCTTGTGAATTATTAGCCACTGAGGAAACCAAATAATTTTTTTAAGATAAATATTTGCTAAGTTAATATGAATAGCATTAGCATCAATTCATGTGGCAATAACACTACATTACAAAATACACTTCTACTGAGTTTGTATTTGTTTTATGTTACCCCTTTTCAATAGTGACAAAGGGCTAGGAGGAACTTTTATGTTTAAGTGTTTAAAGTGGAGAATGGAATCTAAAGTCCATCTCCAGGTTGTTTACTTCTATTACTCGTGAAAACAGGTAGATGCTTCAAAAAATATCCTCACTGAAGGACCGCTAAGACATCGTGAACGGAACACATCAATTTATATCTAAACTATAAAATGTAAGGGATTAGGGCTAACTGTCATGGTATAGCTCACATTAGACAAATTCCTTCTCTTAATTTCCCGAAATAGTATGGCCTTATGCGTATCAATGGTTCAGAAGAATCCTTGGCCCATATAATGTTCCCAACACTATGATGCTGTCTGAGAGTGTACACAGGCCAAGACTATGCAAAGGAGTATGTTAAATTTAAGTAGTATGGAAGATTTATTTCATGCTGATGCTGAAGTCTACCTGAACACTTCTTACTTTTAAACTTAGCTTAAGAAACTGGAATAAATTCCAGGGATTGTATCAGCTAGGTTTTTTTTAACTGTAACCCACCCATGGCTGTCTCATACCATTTGAAATGCCTTAGGGTACAGCGGCTCTCATCCTAGTGCCACATGAATGAGGTCTCCAACAGGCTCTACGTCACATTTGCAACAGTCATATCTGTTAGATGTCTCAACTATCTCCATGCTTAGGCAGATGAATTAAGCCTCTCATCTCTATTAACTATAGTGGGAATTTAAGCATCTAACTCATGAGTAGGCAGTAACATGTAGGGACTTACTTGCATTTAGATGTCTAACCACAAACTGAATTCCAGCCATAGCTCTGATTCCTTTTCAACCAAGTCATTCAAACCCATGTCTTGTGAAACTTCTCCTCCCGTCAGATACTAACCTTAGTATTGTTATAGTTTGTCAGTCATTTGGAACCTACAGTGTTGACAGAATCACTTTTGCATGTGAAATTTCTTAATTTTATAATATAGCCTTTAATGATCTCTTCATACTTCTCTATTTATTTGGAGAACAGATGCTGATTTAATGATCACCTTTGACTACGGATTGTTATTCTACTCATTGCTCAATTTGAAATCTCACAATTTATTCAGCGCGCATTATGTGAATGCTGCTGTGAAGAGAGACTTATGGACTAATGCACCACCAAAACACTGCATTGTTGTCAACTATTAACTAGTTTATATTCATAGCACTGCTATAAGAAAAATAATGCTGTCACCTTTTTATAAAGGAAGAAATGAAGCACCAACATTTGAGGTCAAACCATCTGCCAGTTTTCAATGACCAATTAAAAATTACATGCTCTGATGGTTTCTGGAACACATAGCATTATGTATTAACTCTGTGCAGAACTTCATTCCTTCATATCTTCGCTTCCATTGATTTTTCAGTTGCAACTACAAGTATTCAGCAGTTATGTAGCTCATACCAGTAAACCAACTTACAGATCCAAGAAATGAGAAACACAATTATTAACAGGTTTGCAAAACTCCCTTCTGTCAAATAGTAAGCAAAGTACAGACATAAAGCACATGAACTGGCACAGAGGTGGAATTTAGCTATTTAAATCCCCCAAACATCTCAGATCATTGTACAAGGTTTCACAACCCTCAAGAACCTAATAATGATAAGAAACTTAAAGGTCAGACTAAAAGTCTCAGAAATGCCTAAAGGTAAACACTGTTTATTCATTGAAAATTTAGAGTTGTAGTGTCTTTTTTCTTTTTTTCAAAATAGATTAGAAATTCATGTAATTTTTTGTGAGGTCGGTAAACCTTGAATCTAAGCACTTTTCCTGGACTCATAACTGTTAATTTTTGAAACAGTGCCATAATTACCCAGTTTATGAATCTGGATAGAATTTAGGTGCCTTCTCACTGAAATATGGCAGTGAAGGCACTCTCCACAACAGGAAGTTTCTGAGAGTGTATGAGTTCATCTCCATTTACATTTTACTTGCACATCACCTGATGCAGATTTCACAACTCAAACTCTATACTACAGATCCCCTATTTTGTCTCTCAGGTGTCCTTTTTCTCACCTGTAGGTGAGGCATACAAAGAGAAGCTGAAAATAAAGTGTAAATAATTACTATGATTATGACATGGCAGTTGTCTAGAACAACAAGCAGAAAGACTAAAATGATATAGAAATTAAAACTCCAATGTCATAAGAAATGCTCCATTCCAGTATTCTAAAGATTGATTTATATATGTATTCATAAAAACGATATATTCTACCAGTTTGACATACGTTAAGAAATGAACTCTGAAAAATGAAGACAAGTTCCATCTTTCCATATAGTTCTACAAGACTCACCAAATCAAGAGGAAGCATAATTTACTTGTTCTCTTTAATGGTTTAACTATAAGGGCCTTCCTAACCACAGAAATGTTGGTTAATTGCCATCTCAGTAAAGGAATGAGGCAGAAAGGGAAGATCTTTGAAAAAAAATAAAATTAAATAAATTGATTGTACATAAATAAATTGATTATAAATTGGATATTCCTTTTTGCAAAGCTTCACCGAGATTGCAGTACAGTAAGCCTCCTTGTTTTGCAACTGATGCATCTGATAGAATTACTAATTAAAGAATAGAGACAAATGTGCATGACTAAACACTGCAATATTGTTCTAGAAGTGGCACGTACCTCTATCCTTAATAAGATATTAATTTTGTATTTTTAGGAAATAAAATAGTCTTTCTTTCACTTGATTGGTTAAACATCTTAGAAGGGTGACACTAAAGCTGATTCTCAAAGTGTTAGGGGCTGAATTACTTCCTTGTGGGATTTAAATGTGAGCTCCTTTGAAGCAAGGTCTTAAACTACAAAAAATTTGTTCATGCAGAAGACCTGGAAGTGCTTTAAAACTAAATCTGTTAGTGTAAACAGTTGTTAGTGGTGGTTTATATCTGTTAGAATTTAAGTAGTGAGAAGGAGAGTTTATTAATTCTGTAGGTAGCATAGGTAAGCATAGATAAGTTTGGGACTGAAGTAAATTATGCCCATATGTTAATTAGGTCTTTTGGAGACATTAGGAACTTTTATAATTTGAAACACTAAAAACCGATTTCTGGAAGATAAAATAGGGATATTTTATAAAATAATACTAAAAAGTATGATAGTTTTCTTTAGATCCATAAGGTCTTAAAAGATGATATGATCACTTTTACTTCAGATAGTCACTGTTTTTTGTCTGTAGATTTCATACATATGAACTTTGAAACAGAAAATCAATTTTCCATAGAATGTGGAAGTGAGCACTGAAAAAAACATGACTCTAAGCAAAGGGACTTTGTATTGTGCTTTAACATCATCAATTTACATAAGACTTAGTATGAAATCCTTTACCAGCATGATTAACCAGGATTTAGTCCTTCAATAACTACTTTAAGATTCCCTAAAAAGAGGTGGTAATTTCTTACTGATCTCATGACTGCATTTATAAATTCATTTGTTCATTTTTATAGTTCATTCTGAGGATGAAAAACCCAATAAATGAAGAATCTTTCTAGTTATAAGCTGTAGCGGCATACATGTGCATTTTTTCAACTTACTTTCTGGCCTCAGTTCCCAACTAAGTCTTTTTTTTATGGCTTATAGACTCTGATCTCCTGACTTTGGTGTTAGCGTTAACAAATGATATCAATATAAGGACAGTATAGAAGCAAATTAATACATGTTGGATAGTCTATTTATTGAGCTCCTTTTATTGAAATCAATAAAATTATATATACATATATTACATTAAAACTAAAATAACTGTGATGCTTTTCAGACAATTATTATTTCAGTAAAATAGTTCAGAATACATAAAAATATCTTCTTTCAGAATTTCTTTGCACTCTGTTGTTTCTAAGAAATTGTTGAGAGTACTGAATATGTTAGGATCCAAATACATTCACTGCATAGGTCTGTCTATTATCTGTATTAACTGCATACTTACAGATCTAATTTTTATCTTTTTTGATGCATTGATTAAATGAGCATAACTTTTTTTTTTTAATTCAAATGTGTATTATAAGTAATATTAGTAAAACAAATAACGGTCTTGATTCTGAGTTTTATTTCAGAGGCACTAGTTGAGGAGTTTGCCCATTCAGAGAAAGGAGTACTATGTAGGGTTGCACTGAGAGTTTGCACATATCTGCTTAGGTTTGTTAAAGTTTTGAGAAATATAAAATGAAATAGAGTCATATAGAACAAAACAGAACAAAAACCCAAAGGAAAAAAAGAACGGACAGGTTTTCTTTCTGCAACTCATGGGAGCATGACATTATTCACAATAGAAGGAACAGATCCTATGGCTCAGGAAAGCAGAAACTTTTTGTTACAGCTGACCTAAATTTCACTACAGATACTCTGATGGAGAGAGAAAGGATATGTTAGAGTCACATTGATATGTCAATTGGACAAAAGACACATAAGGTGCTTCAAGTGCTAAGTAGAATTGTGAATAGCCTAATAATAAGAGTTTCATGAAATATTTATTTTCTTAACTTTTCATCAGAAAAAAAGATAGACAAATTATATAGAAAACAAAAAAATTTAATTTTGATACTTGAAAAGTTTAATTACTACAGGAATCCAAATCCATTACAAATATATTTGACTTGGAATTGTGGTATTTCTGAGATTTCTAAGATGCTATTATCTGGAGGGAGTTTCTCACAAAAACTGAAGAGTGAATTTTATTCACTTTAACGGAGGTTATTATAAAATATATACTACCAGTTATAAAGAATTCTTCAGATGAGAAAGGGCTTATGATTTTTATTCAAAGTTATGGCAAAATAGTCACCAAACATTTTGGTGTCATACCACTGACTTAACTACTTTCTTTTCTTTTCCCCTCCCCCCAAAAATTTTTGATTAGACACACCAAGGATGAACTTGAATGTATTTGATTCACACATTGTCTTTGACAAATTTCAAGGAAATTTACCTCTCAGATGGTCAGTACAGGTAAGCTATGAGTCCTCTCAATGCTTTGGGTAGGAGTATCTCTGAAGAAAAAACAAGATGAAGGCATGAGCAAAGTGGTAGACAAGTTGCACGTTCTTATTCTCAGTTCAAAGCTTAAAGGAGGATTGTACTTGCCTGAAACAGAATCCCTTTGAAAGCTGCCACAGGCAGGTTCTGCATCTCCCATAACTGAGGATATACTTAAATAGAACTGTTTAGCCTTTAATAATTTCATGGAATTTCCTTGCCCTTGAAGATTTGTGTCACTACCTTAAATTTATGTTAGTGCACATATTCAATATTAAGCCTTTTGTTTAGGTATAGCTCTGTGGTGTTTTGATTGTTTGTTGGTTTTTGTTTTTTGTTTTTTTTTAAAAATGGAGCTGAAATTACTTTGGATTTCAGTTTTTACTTAGGAAAAATAATAGTTTTCTGAAGGAAAAACAGATATCTAAACTTTCTAAAACACTGAATATTATGACTAGTTTACTAAAAGTTTATTTTCACATGCATCTTCGATCATAGCTCAAAAAAACTTTAGCTATGTTCAATGTTCAAAATGTTCCAAAAACCTGAATCTGAGTCTTTAAGATGTAAAACTTTCATGATAATGGGAAAAAAAAAAAAAAAAAAAAAGAAAAAGGGGAAAAAAGTAAAAAGGAAAAAAGTCCTTAGTCCATGAACTACAGAATAGTCAACTCCTGCATGCGTACAACAGTGTTCTTCAGTATAGAGTATTGTTTCATTGGCATATTACTCCTGGAACTACTTCTTGTAGATCCATTGTATATCGCTTTTACGGTATAGTATGTATGTATGTATGGTTAGAAATGTTTTCCACATTGCAGATTTTGCAGTCCAAATAGAAAACTATGAAAGATGGAAAAGGAAAAAAGAAACCTTTTCAATTTATTTATCACTTGCGGTGTTGAAACTTAGACTAAATGACTGACAAATCTTTCAGAGAAATGTGTTGATGTCTAGAAATAAACTGTCTCCTGAATGTCATTTCAGTACTTCTGAACAAGATCATTAAGTATGAAGAGTATGAAGGTAATCCAAAGAAAGACAAGTGATTTAATGCCAAGATAAACAGTGTAAGGGTGAAATAATTGGGAAGATATATCATAACAGCAATCCTGTTACTGAATCTTCAAAGAAAGCACATTATATCACTGGAAATACAATTCATTCACTCACAAGCAAAGGGAAGAGATGAGTAGCATCAGGGTGAAGGGTGGGATAGTAACCTCTCAGTTTAAAAAGTATACCTCAGCATCTATAACATTTGGTAAAGTGTACTTTTAACTACATAAGGAATCTGGCCTAGATTTTTTAAATTACTATTTTAAATTACTGATCTAAGCTTATATTGTGTCGATCGAGTTCAACATTGATACAACAGCTAACTGTATCTTGCTTAATTGGTGGCTTTTAAGTAATATACTTCAGAAAATAATGCTATAGGACTGATTTAAATTATTCTATACACATTAAATCTTAAAGAGATTTAATTTAAGTGTCATAACTCTTTGGTCTTTTCATTTATTATTATTGTCATCTTGTATATAAAGAAGAAATGGAGTCATGAAGTATAATGAAGAGTAAAATATTTTTAATGGATCTATAACAATTAAAAGAACTATACCATCAGAGTCATGACACATTATGTTATTTTTCAAGTGAGAAAACACTAGTAACTGCGGAATTAAAAATGTATCTGCAGAATTAAAAAGTATCTAATAACTCAGCATTAGAAATAGCATAAATTCTGAACTATTCCATTTAGCCAATAGAAAGACATAAAAAACTAATTATTTCCGCTACAACAGCAAGGCAAAAGTAAATGAACTTGCATTTTTCAGGAAATCCTAGCTGTGCATACTTTTTTCTTTCTGTATCTCTGAATAAAATGCATATTACTGTGATGACATTACAGAGATACAGCTAGCTCTTATTTTCCTTTCTCTCTCTCACTTCCTATACTTAGCAACTGTGAAAGCAGCTTCAACTCTGAAGTGATGCTAAAAAAGAAAGGAACAGGTGCAGGGTACCCATGTCTGATCACATAGCCTTTTTTTCTCTCTCCGAGGTAGGACTGTGAGCAAAAGCAGTCAGCTTGCCATATGGCACTTTGTCCCAGAGGAGCAGGAGAGCATTTAGGTCCTGATTCACTGGCCTCTGAAACGACTGGTAGTCATTTCACTGATCTTAGTAGGTGCAGGACTGAATCTTTTAATTATGGTCCATCAGTCAGAGAGGAAAATTAAAAGGGTAGGATTTTTGCCTTGGCCAATGGCCAAAGTGGACTGTCAGCAATATAAAAACCTAGGCACTTGCTCCCATAGACTATTTTTCAATGCACTATGCCCTGCCCTGGATTGCCACTGTAGGCATCCAATTAAAACTCTCAGTTAAATGATTATTTTGGATGGCAGTATAACACTTTGGTCATAAAATTCCAGTGGCATATACTCCATAGCTGAGGATGCAGGGCTGAAACAGGGTAATAGGTAAAAGCACCCGAGGACAGGAATGTGTTTATAGTAGCATGCAAAGCTTTAAAAGTGTAAATAAATCAGGCTCTGTTTTCCTGTGGAAGCGTGCTTCTGTAAGCAATTCACATGCCTGGATGTAGACCTCCAGCTACCCTACTGCTTAACGTATGTTTAAATTTAGGTTTAGGAAGACTCATCTTTCCAAATCTATTGTGTTCTTATCCTAGATATACCTCCTAATAAGAAATGTGTATCTACTCTGGTGAGCACAAAATGCAGGCAATCACAAGTACTTCAGTAATTTACTTTAAGAATTTAATTTCTTATGATATTTTGTATATTCTTTACACAAATTATTTATATTTTTAGTTGTCCTTGATAAAAATACATTTCTAAGAATGTATGACACTCCTCTTGCTGGACAACAAATTTCACGCTGCAGTGCCTGATTCAGCCTCACTAAAAGGAACAGACGAGTAATCCAAAGCCATGAAATTCAGCTGAGCACATTTTACCTGGACTCATAACCTTTCTTTTGTCTATAAAATACCATTACTGGTAGGTCTATGCTGTCACTGTCCACTACCAACATCATTCTGTGCATAAGGAATATAGTACATATTGCATGCACTGTGTGTGTCTCCCTTTGCTTCTGATGATCAAATCCTCTATTTTGTCTATGATTTTAACAGATAACTGTTCTTTTCCCTCAGGGAATCTCTATCTCATTGAAACAGCTTGTCTGTTTTATTTCTAAAAAGAAAATGTGTCACATATATATAAAACACTAAGTGGGATGGCATTTAGTCTTGTTACAGACTCTTGATAAGAATAACATTCTCAGAAGGATTAAATGGCAAATGAAGAGGAAATGACATAGCTCTCTTCTCCTAGCACTCATTTGTATCTTTTAGTGAATTAGTCAGCCTTTTGACAAATCTTTTTGTGTGTAGATGGAACTGCGAAAGCCGTATTTGTAGCTGTCTATAAATACAGCAACACCACTAGTGTGTTTTTTTCCCGAATTTTTGCTGATGCTGTCTCTTTTGAGTTGAATGTGTGCTACTCACTGTTGGTGCTGACATCTTTTTAACTGTGTATCAATTTCAGAAACTACTATTTTCATGAAAGCTTTGTTTCGTAATGGATTTTTTCAGAGATGATTTGATAAATCTCATCACTTGTATTTATGTGATTTTTACTTGGCATATTTTTTACTCCAAATTGCAAGCGCTAATTTATAAATATTTAAAACTTTCAAATGACAACCATATTCTTTTCCCAGGGAATATAACTTTATAAGATATAGAATAAACCAATAAACCACTAAACTTGAATCTTAGGAAGTTTTTTTCAGAAACACTGATTTTTTTTCAAAAATTAATTTAGTATCTTATTTCTGTCTTAAAGTTAACAAAATTTAACTCAGAAGGAATTACTTTTTCCTTAAAAATAACTTGAAAATTTACTCTGGATACTTAAGTGCTTTTAAAACATATTATCTTTATTTCTTTTTAATTAATGGATCTTCTGCAAATTAATAATGAATCTATATTCAACTTTTTGTCAAAGTCAATCTCTAAGTTATACATCAATTAAACCCCAGTATAGCCTGAATTTTTAAATTTCATATTTGCATAGTTTTAATAACTGTTTCTTAAAATGAAACAATGCATAGCCTGAAATATCCTTATGCAAATGTCTCAAAGCATTGTAAGTCACAGATAAAACAGTTGTGGGTTTTTTTAAATAAAATGATAGGGTGGTTATTTCTTGAAAATCATGCTTACTTCTAATCATTTTCTCTAGTCTCTCATATATGCATTTTGATCACTGGAAAGGTCTCTGAATGTACTCTGGATAGAAGAAAATGGAATGCAATCCATCAGATAGCTCTTAAAATTTATTAATAATTCCGTGGAAGTGCCTTTTTCTCCATTAAGAGGGAGAGGCCAGAGAAGAAGTTTTCCTAGACCTTTATCAGAGGCAATCCTGGCTAAAAAGGTAAAACTAAACTTGATTATGTATTTCAAATGACTAGCAGCATATACTAAAACCAAAATTGTTATGTAGCATATACAATATGTCACAAGGAGGTTTTTATTTGGAGATGTGTTCTGCAGCTCAATAGGAGTGAATCTGCAGAGAGAAATGATTGTTGCCGAAGATCTAATGTCAACACAGTACAGGTTTTGAGATCTCACTTATGATCTCTAATCTGGTCACATGGACAGGACTTTCATTTGAACTAAAACTGATGTAGGCACTTGCAGAGCACAACAGGTAACAGCCTTACATCCACTACTGACCCCTTGGTTGACCTCATCCAAGTAATTTTATGCCCTTATGCTTCTTTTTTCCCCAACTAAGGGTAAGGACACAAGTACATAGGTTATTGCAAGTATTACAAGAGCTCTGATGGTAATCATAGCTGAAGAGGGGAATGGTAGTATTATCCATGTGTAGGAGAAAAAACCACAAAGCAGCAATAGATTTTTCCTCATCTCTTGTTTACTTTTTCGGAGGTAACACAAGTGGAAGCATGTTAGTAATGAATTGCTCAAGTCTAGCATTTGTTTAAAGTTGTTCCATGCTGGAGAAGAGTGCTTAATCATTGTCCCTGTCCTTGCACTTCTTCCTTATGAGAATATGTCAAAGGTTTCCATTATTTAATAAAGAGAAAAAAAATAGAAAGATGAAGAGTAAGGCTGCAGACTTTGTCAGGATAAAGTTTTTTCTTGGATCCCTTGACCGGGCAACTGGTTCCTCACTGCTCTGTTTGAGAGAGAAGGATCTTATTCTCCATATAATCTTATTCAAATTAGTGGATTCAAATTAATGGGAAAACTCTGCTTCATGACAATAAGGCTTACAGAATCACAGGTTTTGGAAGATCAGACTCTCCTTTTCTTGAATATGTTGCTTCTTCTGTGGTGCTGTTATAGAACTCACATGTCATGACAGAAGATACAAGGAGCAGTATAATGCCAGTGAGCAACTCTTCCCACTGAAATCACTTTCTTGGTGTCCTACAGCCAGTCATGAGTGATCCCATGACAACAGCAAGCAGCTTGTAAAGGCCAGGTCTCTTCTATGACTCACAATTTAAATTAGGCAATAGTCAAGTTAACCACAGCAGCCTCTTGTTTAGAAAAGAGGTCAGCTCTAATTCTGTTTCAGTTTTTGCTTTTTTCCTAGCTGTGCCTGTGCCTGCGTCTGTGATGCCTGCTGCTTTGTTCCTTCTGTAACTTGTTGAAGAGTGGTATGCATAATCTGCACTCAGTCTGTTTAACTTCAAAATCATAATAACAGCTAGCCATCTTTTTGCATCACACTGACAAAACCACTGATTTTCAGTTTATTGGCATTCTGCATGTTTATGGCAAATATATAAACCTGACAATTTCCTTTTCCTTTTGTTTGCACAAGCAAACCAGGCAAAATAATCACTTGGGATAAGCTTCAGGAGAATTTGCTTTGAGGAAATGGGCTAAGAACTTTAGAAACATAAACCTTAATCAGAAACCCTTTCCTGGAGATGCAAACTCCAAAATTTTTTTCTGATTTCCAGTGCATCTACAGAAATTGGAAAAACTTGAATGAATTAAGAGCACTTTTATATTGAGTGACAACAGGATCCTTGCAGAATAATTTGCTGTACAATCAAAGAATGTCAAGTAGTTGACCTTTTTCAAGTCTACAACCAGTTTGCAAAATATACGCAAAACACCCAAGGACTTCTTGCCAGAGGTAGAAGAGAATTTGTCTGGTAAGCCTGCTTTGCACATATTAAATTTGAATATTTGTGAAATCCTATTAAAAGCCTTCAAAACACTGAGTTCAAAGCTTTTTAACTGTTCACTTATCTCCAGGGGAAAGTATCTTCCCTTATTCACAAAGGTTAAAAAAAAGTAAACAAGAAAGTATAATTAAAAAAACAACGACATGGAAACACTTCATATCTTTTGCATAGGGCTATTAGCTATATTACTAGATCTGAGGCTTGCCAGTGTACATTTCTGACAATGTAAACATTCTGCAAGATGTATCACAATTAACTTGAAATACAGGCTAATTATAGTTGAAAAGAAAATTATTCTCTAATTATCTTTGTAATCTGGTTACAAAATGCCTGCATACAGCTTAGTCAAACAAAATGATAACAAACATTTTAAATTTTGTGGTTGATATCTGTGTTTATATTTGTAAGAAGGTAATGCAGGCCATATATTTATATATATGTTTGCTAATAGATAAAGAAACTGAGTAGAACGACCATAAAACATGAATTGAAACTGTCAGATGCTTATGTAGTAACACTGTTATGTGTTTGCCAGCTGCAAAACCAAAAGCTTTAAACAAAAAAGAAATTCAAATCACTGTACTACTTCCTCTTTATCTAGCAGATGGCTATATTTCATTTAGTGAAATTAACATCTGTGCATAGCTTAACCCAACAAATGCAAATCTTTGCTTCAACAGTATTCAACAGTATCAGAAGTCCTTACACAGGATGTTTTTTCATTTTTTTATAGTTCAAATTCAAATGGGATAGAGAAAATTTGCCTCGTTTTTGATCTCCTAATCAAGACGTAAGAGATCAAAGTGCATAATTTTTGATATTGTAATTAAACATGAAAACTTGTTTAGAAGTGTTTAAAGTAGAAGTCAATGTTCTCTGGCAAGTTCAAGAGATACTGTTATACCTGATTTCTCTCTTGAGATGTAAAGAACAGAGAAATTAGGGTTAACATCATCAAACAGTTGTGGGTAGCAGACCTGAAACTGTTTTGATATGCTAATAGAACTGTATATGATTATTTGCAATCATTAATCTTCAGCATTTTCCAGTCCAGACTGACCATGCAGCACATATTGATGTCCATTTGACTATATGAATTCTGATAAGTGACAAGTTTCCGAAGCAAATCTCCCACTTTCCTATACTTTCTGTGTGCCAGGTAATTTTGGAGCAGTCTCAGGAAACATGAACTGGATCCCTCTTGATTACCCTGAATTGGAAGATGTGCCATAAGAATGTCGCTGCTGTGCTCCATCTGAAGGAGACTTCAGTCCCTGGGACCAGATTGCACAAACTGTGAAGTAATTCTCCTGAACCACACATAGAATACATATTGTGTCACCAGCACTAAATATCTGCCAGGCCCATAGGCATGCTTCTCATAATACGTGGTGCCTGCACTGGCAGCAGAAATGAGCTCTCCAGTAATACAAGCAGTGGAATCTAGAAAGCTGATCAAACGGCAGTGTTTATATTGAGGTGGGAGGAATAGCTTTTCTCTGTTGTACGCATTTTTGTTCTTGGAATTTGTTCGATATCAAGTAGAACTACTAGTTAACTTGAATTTCCAAAGTTGAATTTGCAAACACTTTTTTTTCTTCTTGGGTCCTCTACCATATTTCCTACTCAAATTCCAACTTATTCAATAAGTAAGAGGGGCCCTACCTACCTACAAGTGATTCCTTCCCTATAAAATGGTGATTTCTTTTAGGATGCTATCTTGTTCTGTGAAGGAATCAAGATTTTCTGGGGGGAAAAAAAAGAAAATAAAAGTTTAAAAAAAAACAGCTAAGAATTAAAAATTCTATCTCATTTAGCTTTAGAAATGTAAAAATTGAACACATAGTCCAGTCTAATTGTCTAAAGAGAGGTAAGTATCTCATAGAAGCAAATAATTCCGTTGCTTTGTTATCAATAATCATCTGTAGTTGTGTATCTTTTGAAGTGACTAAAGGTAGAACATATACATCTAACTTAGACTAGAAATCTAACTTTTAGATGGCTGCATTTATAAGAAATAAATTTCAATACATGTTATCCTGCTATTAAAAAAACTGGGTAGAAATCCACTAATCAAAGAATTAATTATTCATCGTAAGCCCTGATTTTAATGTTTCAAATCACTGAACACTTTATTTTGTTACATTAATATATTCTTAATTATGAAAAAATAATACTTCAAAAAATATTAGATAGTATACTAACGTAAACATTTAGATGTTCAAACAAATGCATCAGTTCTTTTTTAAATCTCAGTTTTAATGAATATGTCAAATAAGTTTGCTTGCTTTGGGAGAGATTTCTTTTTTTTCCCCTCTAGACTATGAATGTGAAATATTTAGCTCAACAGTGAACATTTAATTGAAGATGCCAGGATTTTTTACTATCCTTACAAACAACTGTCAAACAAAAAATTAATAAATAATTTTGATTCATAGATCTGTAAATGTTTTTGGCAACACATAATAGCTGCTTTTATTTTTATTTTCTCAGACAAGTTGTCCCACATTTCAAAAACCATATAAATCCTGTTAACGGACTACATCTCCAGCCATGCTAAAAGGCTAAAGGAAGACATATTAGTGAGTGGAAAAGATAATAAGAAAGGAGTACCCTATCAAACGTGCTTTAGCTTCTTTCATTGATTTAAAAAAAAAAAAAAGACGATCGGTCCAATTATTGACTATCTAGAGCATTCTTCAGAAGGAAGTATTCCAACATAGCAGGCAAGTTTGATGCTCAATAAGTATTGCCATCGGCATGCACAAGGTCAGGAGGTGAAATTAATGTATATAGTACTAAGTAAGTTAATCATAGGTTCAGACTAGTTAAAAAGAAATGTTTTACAAATCTCTTTCTTGGGACAATAAATGTAGTCTATATTTTATTAATGCATACAGATACACATTTTAATACAATGTAATTAGTCATATAAACTGCCCAGCCTTTTTTCTTAGGTTGAATGCTCCTGTGTATACATATGTAGGAACTGACTGTCTGAAATCTGTCATTGAAAAGTACACATGCAACACAAAAACCAAAGACTAACACAGCCAGATGTAAGCTCCTCCTGAGCACCCGCATGTAGGATCCTCAATGAAGATTGTATTTGTGAAAGGCATTTCTAAAAAATCAGAATAGCTGATTTACTTCTTGTGAGAGTATTACATGGTTTTGACTTGAAACTTATTTTGTGTTTACAAAAGCAGAAAGAATAGTACAGTACACAGCAATGTCGAATAAAATGTGGGCAATAGGATAATTTGCCAAGTAATTTGTCCACACCAACCCAGAGGGACTGAAAGTTAAAAACATAAAAGAACAATCATTCATTGCTTGTTTATGTGGAAATAAAAAAGCAATTCTATATGAAATAAATCACTGCGAATCCAGGAAGAAATTAGTATGCTCAGTCAGGAATTCCCTTCTGGCATTTAGCTAGTGCGACTGACTATACACAAACTTGAGCTTTGCCAGCTTACCAGTACCCTTCAGTACCCTTCAGTTAAAGTTGACGTATTCACTGATTACCTAAAAACATTTATTCTATTTGATTCTTAGATATTCCACCTATGGACCACTCTCTACAAGCCAGTGTTTCTTAAAACCCATTGTGAATGTCTTCCATTTAAAGCAATATGTTTTACCTAAAAATAATGTCCTTTATCTGGTACCATAGGATACCCATTGTCTATTTCAATATTCTACTAACCTTATCTAAAATAAATATTTCTGCCTTTCCAACCTTAAACTCCTCTTGGCATCTAAAATACACTGTATTTGTGGCATCTTTTTATAAAAGTCAGTTTCTGTGGACTGGAACTTGAAGGTTATGTCAGAAACTGGTTACTCTTTGAAGAAAGATGCAACTAATTTGGAGACAATAAAGATAAAACATTTAGAATGATCACTTGAATAGTTTTTCTGTAGCCACATCTATATGCATACATTAAATGCCTGGCACTGAGACCAGCTGGCGTGGCACAGCTTGTGCCAGGCTATCAATTTACTCTGCCTTAAAATACTGTGCTTACATCCCCACTGCAAGATATGTGGCACGGGCCCCAACACAAAATGTATCCTACAGGCATTCCTACACATCCACCCATATGACTAGGCAGAATGTTATACAATACACCCCTCTTCTCTGTCTCACATGGCACGTACGGCACACCTAGGGGACTTAAAGGGGCCTTATGCCCACATTCTCAGGTAAGAAGTTTCTGTTAAATGGTCTCTCACCCTGCTTGTGGCATGCAGGGACACCAGATACCACATTATGGGTGTTCTCTTCCTTCTCCATCTCCCTACCATAGTCCCATAGTCCTATATTCCTTGCCAGCAAACAATGAAAACAAGCTTAGCGCTCACCAGAGCTCTCCCAGACCCTGGCTTCTTTATCCAATCTGATTTGGTAGAATCATGGAGAAGTACTCTTGTGGCAAAGAAAGTCAAGAACCTCCTGGCCTGCATTAGCAGCCTTCCAGTACTTAAACGTTGCTTACAGGAAAGCTGGAGAGGGACTTTTTACAAGGGCATGTAGTGATAGGACAAGGGACAATGGATTTAAACAGAAAGAGGAGAGATTTAGATTGGATATAAGGAAGAAATTTTTCACTCTGAGGGTGGTGAGGTACTGGAACAGGTTGCTCAGAGAAGTTGTAGATGCCCCATCCCTGGAAGTGTTCAAGCCAGGTTGGATGAGGCTTTGAGCAACCTGGTGTAGAAGAGGGTTTCCCTGCCCATGGCAGGGGGGTTGGAACTAGATGATCTTTGAGGTCCCTTCCAACCCTAACCATTCTATGATTCTAAGATGGTATACCATGTCTGTATCTGTGGTCTGGCTGAGAAGCTGTGTCACCTAGTAAGGAAGCTGCGTAAGGAGGTGAAAAGACTGTGCAGCATCAGCAAAAATGAAATAGAGATTGGCAGAATCCTTACAGAGACCCTGCAGAGCCAGAAGCCCAAGCTGCACAGAAGGAGGAACAGCCAGAGACTGTGTTCATTCAGGTGGCAACTGGGACCCCTGTGATGGTGAAAACTGGGAGCGTATGACTTCTAGCAGCAGCAGGACAGCTCCTTCTCCACCCAAACTTGCAATGGCAGCATGAGTTTAGTGCCTCGATATCACACATGGAGGATAAACTCCTGATTAGGCACTGCAGTGGATCAAGCCTGAATTATGCATCTGCATGAGGAGGAAGCAGTGGGTGGTAGTTACGGGAGATTCTTAGCTGTGCGAAATGGAAGTTCCCATCTGCCCCTGACCTGCTGCCTGCGGATGCATTGCTGCTTTCCAGGGTCTTGGATCAGGAATGCTGTGGAAACATCACTGACACTGGTCCAACTCTTGGACTAAGCCTCCTTGCTGTTCATCTGTGTGGGCACCAATGATGCTTCTGCAGTGAACTCAAGCATGTCAAGAGTGATTATTTGGCTCTGGATGCAAGAGTCAAGGACATTGGAGTCCAGTTAGAGCTCTTTGAGGACCAGCAAATACTAGGAAGAGATGAACTTTGCCTGACCAAATATGGCAAAAGTATCTCTGCCACCAGGCTGGTGAAGCGAGCTTTAAACTGGGAATAATGAGGGAGGGAGATAGAAACAAACAGTTAAATGAGGAAATGGTTGATGAGGGTGGAAAGCAGAGGGTGTATAAAGACAGTTATAATAGATTTCAGGAATAGAAAATTGGGGCAAAAGGACACCAGTCTCAACTGTACATGCCCAAATGCACACTGTCTGAGAAACAAACAAAAGTAACTAGAGCAACTCATGCGATTGCGTACTATAATGCTGTTGGAATAGCTAAGATATGGTGGAACAACTCACATGGCTGGAGTGATACAAGGGACTAATACAGGCTCTTCAGGAAAGATAGGCAGGGAAGATGAGGGGGTTGCCCTCTATCTAAAGAAGCAGATCAAATGTACAGCTGTCGTATGGGATGGATGACAGGCAGGTTGAAATCTTTTTGATCAGTATCAGACAAGAGGCCAATAAGGGTGATAGCATGGTGGGAGTTTGTTACAGATCACCCAAGCAAGATGAGGAGTTGTTGTCTAAGGTACCAAGAGCAATTACAATTTCTTTCACTCAGGCTGATGTTTTCAGCAGTATCTTTCAGACATGAGGTTTAATATGGCAAGACCATTTACTCCCTTTTGCAGATATTTCAGCTGCTCCAGAACTGAAGCGAATGCATACTTCACCTTCAGTTTGTTTAGAAAGGAGAACCTGCTGTGAGCACTCCATTTCCCAGGCTGCAGAAGTATTTGAGCTTCTTTCCTGTAGAAATCAAAGATGATTCAATTGATGCGTACCTGGAACTGGGAAGTGTCTTAGATCCCACTCTGTATACACAGCTTTGGTGAACCAACATTTCCATCCATCACTTAATTTTAGATATGATAAAGATCAAGCTATTTAAATGTAGGGATCTACATATAGCTGCTGACATGCAGGGCAGAAATCTGACCTCCAATTACCACGGAAGACAAACTCGTTACTGTGAGTGAAACCTAGAGAGCACCTCAGCTGCTGAGGTATTCTCACTCAAAGGAGTGAGACTCAGTTACTTATCCCAGAACAAAAAAGGTTTCCACATCTGGGTTATATTGTCTGTTTCTGCTCCAGAAAATCATGCACCTTCCTCAAGATCTGTGGCATACGTGCCAGTTCAGTGTAGATTTCTCAAGTACTTTAGGATCTGACAATTGGCACTAGATATGCACGGTTGGCAGCTGAAATAAGGCTTAGATTTCCACTGCTTATTATAGAAGTTTTAATACCCATGTATCGACACACAGATCTTAATTTGGAATTAATTCTTATCCGACCTATCAGGCTTCGATTCAGTTGCCCACCCATAAGCTACCAGTATTTGAAATACCTCAAAGTACTTAGTGTCATCTCCAGCTAGATCTTTACAATGGGATAGGTTTCACTTACATGTCATTCACACACATATAGATCTAAACTATCCCAAGAGTTTCTGCTGACCTCACAGAACTGAGATTTCTCAGATATGCTAGATACCTCTAATGGCATTAAACACCTGTGTATGGGCAAATGAGTTAAACCCTTATAATGTAGATATCTACACCTCAAAGAATCAGCACTCATGAATTCATTTTGCTAAAAATATACTTTTTTATTTATTTATTACTTTAAATATCCTAGAATACCAAGACACCTGTATAGGACTGCAGATTAGACAGAAGACTTACAGGAGACACACACTCATCTTGAGTGGAGGAGCTGGGGACCGGGCAGGATGTTTCACCAGATCTAGATTGATTCTAGGGACTGATGCTTAGCCAACTGAATACTGCATATTTATTGAGAGTATGTAGCCTTAGGAACCCTAGATCAACAGGTTTGTTCCATGCCAGACACAAAAGTGTTTACCTTATTCAACTTACCATACAGGGAGCTTACTTTAGGAGAACTAGTTTACTAGATACTGAAAATATCTAGTCCAAATTAAATTTTGAAGTGAGGAAGACTGTAGACTACCTCGGTTCCTAAACTGGATCAAATAACCTGTAGATTAGAAATGTGACAGAAATTAATCTGATTCCATGCTCATAAATGGAAAGAGATCTTCCTATTCTTCCCAAATTCTTCTTCTGGATTCTATCACTCCTATCCTAGCATTTAACTTGTTCGTTTTAATAAAGTTATTGTATTACTGTTTTCAGATCCCTTAGACATAGAATCATAGAATCATAGAATCATAGAATCATCTGGTTTGAATTGACCCTCAAGATCATTGAGTCCAACCATTCACTCTGTACTGTCAGGGTCCCTAAACCATGTTCCTCAACACCAAATCCACACGATTTTTAAACACTTCCAGGGATGGGGACTCCACCACCTCCCTGGGCAGCCTGTTCCAATACTTCACAACCCTCTCTGTAAAGAAATTTTTCCTGATAGCTAACCTAAATTTCCCCTGGCATAACTTGAGGCCATTCCCTCTTGTCCTGTCATTCATAACAAGGGAGAAGAGACCGACCCCCATATCCTTACAACTTCCTTTCAGGTAATTGTAGAGAGCGATAAGATTCCCCCTGAGCCTCCTCTTCTCCAGACTAAACAGTCCCGGTTCCCTCAGTCACTCCTCATAGGACATAGTCAAAATTTGTTAAGATATTTTTTACTGTGCTTCTGGTTGAGATATTTAAAATAAGAAGATATAGCACATAAGCTGGTTTTGTTGTTTGTCACAATTATAGACAGTATCTTTATTAAAAATTGTCAATAAAACATAACTCAAAGTATCCTAAATTCAGAGATAAATGTTGCTACTGACTGATTTTTACTGCATGCTCCTGAGCACTTAAACAAGATTACCATAAGAATGTGAATAATATCTAGATTATTCGGAATACTACTGTTGAAGCTTTTCAATATTGAAAAGATACTGTTTTATCTTGTAGACAATTCAGTATAAAGCTTTTTTTGAAGCACAGCCATTTATAAACACTGCAGACCCTCAAGAACAGGAACTAAATGGATAGATTTTGAAACAGTTTATAACAAATGTGAATATGACCTAGGCATTGTTATGCAAGAAAAAAAAATCACAGGTTAATTATAACAAAACTATGTTTTCTAACTAACAAAAATACAGATTCACAAAGAGAATGTTAGCATGATCAAAATGCCTCCAATTCATAGCAATGAAATTAAAGGTAGTTCTCTAGGACGTGGCTTTTCATGAATTATGGATTAAATTATGGTTCTAAAATTCTAATATTCACTTCTCCTTTCCAGTCCAAGTCCTCAGTTAAAATAATTCTCATCATTGTCTTTTTAGGAAAATAAAATAATATGCTTCAGCTGAACTAATTGTAAAAGAGACTTAGACATATGAATATACATCTTTCTTATCCTCAAATGTAACTGATGATTAAATTAAAATGCTAGGGACTTTTTGATAGTATGAAGTGGATTTCCAGACTAATTCTTCTGCATATTAAGTCAAATTTGTCTGAAGAAATTTCCTTTAACTGCCTTTATAGTGAGGCAATAGGAAGACATGTGCCCCTCCAGAGTGAGACTGAGCTCTTAGACAGGATGAGTTGCTTGATGCAAGTGCCTATCATATTTCCTTAAATTTATTGGGAGCTCAGAATGAGTGATCAGAATTATACTCTTAGTTTAATTCATACATTTAAAAAGAAATCTATTGGGGCACTGTAGACTACAAAATGGAAAGTCTGAGGCAGCAACTATATGCTACACCATTAATGGCTTCCAAGAACATAAATATTACTTATTCCTAGCATTCTGGAAAATGCAAGAAGTAGAAAATGTCATGTGATTCATTCCACTTTACAGTGCAACCACCCAAACCCCACGATTTTCTTGGAATTTTTTACCTACTCATATTAGTCAATACGTTTTTTTCATTTTGAAAATCACTAAGAACTATATCTAACTCAGAACCGTTTCTCTGAATACAATTTTATCTTCCAGATTCCAGATAACTTATAATCAAGATTCCACTTTTCTCCAATGAATTAAAAAAATGCTTTTTATTTTCTCTCTCATACTTTTAAATTAGCCATTTAATGGTGTAATTCTTCTAAATTAATTTTAGCCATTAAAAAGTTACTGTCCAAGCTAGCCATCTAGGTAACGATCTTGTTGCAGCTGCACAATGTCAGGCTACACATTCAGCCAACTATCATATCTTTAACATTATTAGAGTTCATTAGAGAAACTAATTATCAGAGTAAAAATTAACTGTCACACACATGCATGCATACACATGCACATATACACTAATACATTTAAGTACCTATATAAGTAACTAAGTAATTAATTATTAGAGTAACTAATAACTGCTTCTAACAGTTATTTCCCATACCAAAAAAATTCTAAGAACACATAAAATAATACTTCCCTTAGAAGATCTTCCTCACCCGCCAAAATTCTGTTGTTAGGGGATTTCTGGAGTCAAGATTTTTTACATTTCTCTTTGTATTTGTTAAAGATTTGATAGATTTTCTTCCACTGACTAATAAGAGTTCTGCAGCTTAACCATGAATTTTGTGGGTTCTTAAATATACTGCTCAACAATTTCATTTAATGATTTATAAATCTTTTCTTAATAAAATGATTAAAATCTCTGTTCCTTAATCAATGTCTCCCTGCTATCTTTTGTCTGCCAAGTTGTAAAGGTTTGATTTTTATGTTTTTTCCTTACATTTAAATGTTGGATACATTAGATATCTTTCTTAAAATAGGAAGAATTCCATTCTGGAGGTGATTATTTCTCCCTAGTAGTTGCAGAGAAAGCATAGACACCTAGCATAGACAGTTTAAGTCACAGAGGAATCTTACTGCAAATGAAAATATTGAAATAAATATTTATTATATGTTTTTTATAGAGAGTACTTTGAAAACAAAAATATTTTCTATTTTTTATATCACGGTTGAATCTCATTTCAAAGTTCCTCTTTGAAATATTGCTCAAATGCAGTATTTTATGTTATTGTTACATGTTTACTTTTTTTTTTTAGAAAATAAAGAACTATTAATGCATTTTCCATTTGTATTGCAAACATCAGGAGTTCGGCAGCATGTGAAACAGGAAGATAACCAACAGTGTTTCAAATTCAAGAACCTAATGTACTACAGAATTGAAAACAGACAATATTGATAAAGACAGAGGAAAAATAACAGCTACAGTAAAGACAAAATTACATGCAGATAATGTAATTTCTGCTCTAATTAGTGCATTATTTATACTTCATTAAAAATAAATGCTTAATTTACTTTTAGAAGTAAATGAAAATTCCATGATGAAATTTAAAAGAGCTTGTCTGTTTTCAAGAGTAGGCATGTGTAATAAATACCATTACTATCAAATACAAGGCTTTCCAGAGTTTTTAAAACTTTTAAATGAGTCTGGTCAGAAATTTGAGTGAGCTCGCATCAATGCGTAGTCTCCAAGCAAAATGGAGAGGTTGTGATACACATCAAAGCAACGTACATCTTTTTACTTCGTTTTAAATGTGAGGTTTTGAACTGGTAATTGTCTGAAGAGTAAAAAGCATACTTCTGAAAATTCATGAAGTGAGAGAAAAAAAAAAAACAGCTCCAGTAACATATTAAGTGATACTGTTGGATATTCTCTGACACCTTATAACTGTGACATGCTAAAAGTGCCACTTCACAAACAGTGAGTAAGCTGACCCCTGCGGCTCTGATGTATCTGCTGCGTTGGTTATGTCGTACAGACACAAAACCGGTGTATGGATTTCCTTCTAAATTACTGTGTTCTTAGTGTTGGGCATATCTACAAACACTTTCAAGCTTCTTGTTGTCTAAGGTACCCAGAGCAGTTAGAATTTCCTTCACTCAGGCTATTTTGTATCTCACTGCCAGCTCTATTAATATTATCAGGTATATCACTAGAGGCCCTATAGAGTTTTCCAGCCTTTCAAATGCTGCAGGATTTCCATCTGTCCAATGGACTTCTCTATTTACATTCTTGGATAAATAAAGGAGTCTAGCCTATTTTCTTTAACAAAGGCCAAAAGGAATCATTTGCTGTATAATTGTTAAACTCAACTGAAGTGTAACTAAAGCTTCTCTTCAAAGATCTCTCACCACATGTTCTTTGCCTATCATTCTCCATATAATTTACTATTTTGTAGGTTTAATTGAGGCATTTCTTACACCCAGATGGCTTGTTAGCCTGATATTAAGTATCTTTGTAAGAGATTAAACTTGGTTTTTTTTGTGCTAAGGTGATGTACTAAATACTTCTCTGTTTGCTGAATATTTTGGCATATACATACTTCCTGTTGATATTTCAAAACATCTCTCATCATATCTAGAGATTTCTAAAACAAAGGTAGGATTTCATGTATGTGAGTGACAACATAAATTAGGCATCTCCTGAGACAAAATATATAGAGATCTTCTGAGTGAAATATACACAAATGTATGTGGTTTTGAATAAAATTATCTTTTCCTTAAGTTGCCAGAATAGGAAATATGTAATTGAATGTAGCTTGGTTTTTATTCCTTTGCTTTATTTACTTACCTTTCTAGTAATACCATAACATAACAGAATGGTATTGGAGCTTGCTATTTATCGGCAAGTGTTTTTTCACTAAATAATTATTGTTTGAAACTTATTATACACTCATAATAAATTATATGATTCACAGAAGAACAGATCTATTAACTAAATGTCTACGAAAGTCACATTTTTGTGTGCAGAAGAAAACCAACAAATAATAATTGTTTGCCATTTCTCAATATTCTCAACTGAAGATAATTTGCCCCTATATTTTCAGTTCAGCCATGAAATTAATGAACAAGAGAATAGTAGTTAAAGTATAAAAAAGGGTTATTGTGACCATAAATCATATACTTCATTTTTACATTCCTCAGTGCAATTAGAAGAGGGACAGGAGATTATGGTATACACTTTGTTTTCTCAAGAAGCAGTAACAGTTCTCAAGAGGTAGTTTTATATTTAGGAAAGTCAATAAATAATTTTTTTTTTGAAAAAAGTCAGATCCTTCATTATTGTACTGGGTCTGGCTGTAAAAGAGCTAATTTTCTTCATAGCAGCCCGTATGACTGTGTTTTAGATTTGTAATCAAAACAGCGTTAATAGCTCACCAAAGTTTCAGCTATTGCTGAACAGTGCTTGCACAGCATTAAGGCCTCACTCTGCCCCTAAGAATTAAGCTAGACGCAAGCAAGAGGCTGGGAGTGAACGCAGCTGGGACAGCTGACCCCAGCTGACCAAAGAGATGTCCCACAGCATGTAACATCATGCCCAGCAATAAAACCAGGGTGATTAAGCAAGAAACTTACTTGGGTGGGGATTTCCTTTCCACCTAGGGTCAATCCACCACAATTATCATATAGGCAAAATAAAAATTTCGGCAATGCTCATATATATACTCTTTTAATAGAAAGATGTGAGGCTCATTTATGCTAATGCTAGGTTCTGTCCACATCCTTGATTTGCAGTACTCATATTTGACCTGCATTGAATTGCATTAGTCTCTGGAAAGTTCATGGTTTTATATGTAGTGATGTCTTATCTATTATTTTGTAGAATTTCCATTTTCTTAGATATGTCACATTGAAATATGTTTCCTTTCCTGAATTACCTTTTATATAACTGTAGTGCCTAGGGGCCCTTGTCACAGTCTAGGTCTCCCTTGAGCAGTACAAAAACTGAACAAAAAGATGAACTTATCCCAGAAATTTCACAAGCTAAGTATAAAAGAAAACACTACAGACTGATGCAAGAAGTCTCATTCAGAATACAAAGAAGCAGGGAAATGGTATTGGTCCGAACCTTAGGTATTTCTTTTGGTGAATCAGTTCATTTTTTTAGCACTTAATATAAATGTTAAGATCAAAACCACAAGATGATGATACTGTTTTTCAGACATTTATAGTGGGATGAGAACAAGAGGGATAAAATAGGTTAAAGAGATACATTATTTCAATTATTTCGTACAGATCATAAAGACTCTGTTGTAGCATGCTTATTTACAAGCGCAGCAAGCTTTAAAAATAAACCAGTGAATGTGGATGACTCACTGATTTGAAGCTTTTCAAAATAAGAACACATTTTATAGGTAGGGACTTGGATAAAAAGGCTAATGGCCACATACAACAACAAAATCTCTAGAACTAAAATGCCTTTTGGACTAATGCAGTCCAAAGGAAACATGATGAAATATTATCTCAAAAATACGGATAAAATATTTATATAAAATACTATTTAAAAGAAAAAGCCTACAAATATCAGACAGGTCAGGTACTATACAAACAACAACAAAATAACTCGTGTGTGTGCGTGTACCAAGAAGGATACAGTTTGTTTGATTCGAACTTGTGACTCCATGATAGCTTGAATCTTTTATATCCATAGCCTTTTAGAAATTGATTGTTTTAATTATACATAGGTTTTTTTGCACTCTTATGAGCTGAACAGTAGAAATCTCCAATTGCAAGTGTCAAAAGGCAAATGCAGATGAATTAGATAAACTGCGAAATACGGAATATGCTTTTAATTAAATAAGTGACTCTGTCTCACTGTTCATAATTGCCAGACACTTCACAACGAAAAAAAAACTAAAGTCAGTATCATGATTGAAAGGAAGCTGAGGACCTTTATTGTCTAACTCTTCCACCAGGATATGTCAGATCACAAGCATTGCCATCATATTCTGCAAATGTGTTCTGAAGGGGAAAAAAATAAAAGATAACAAATATCAGTTCAGTCTTACCTGGTTTTGACCCTTACATGACCTTTTTTTCACACAGTATGAAACAGTATGACTTAGTAAAAGATCAATAAATAAGTCAAATGTCAGTAGGAACTGCAGCTTTCTTTACCGTTAAAGCTAGTAAGGCTATGTATTTCTACACTGATAAACTGCAGAAAGATTATGAAGCTGTACAGAAAATTTTATATAGCTTTTCTTTGGAATTAGAATCACTATAGTGGATTCAAAAGACTTTTCTAATATTTCCCCAAAAATCAAAATAATAATAAGAGGAGTCAGCAGTGTGAAGAGAAAAAGAAAAACCAGGAAGAAATCCAAGTAACTAACTATGTGTGAGTTGTTTAAAAAAAAAAAAAAGAAGAAAAGAAAAAAAATCCATTGTGAATTATCTATTTCATCTTACATCAAAATTATACTCTTCTTGTTAGGTGATTTAGCCTTCTTGCCCCAAAAGGTGAAATTTAAGCCCACTTTTCCTGTGAATCTATACATGCCTACAAACATATATATTGCAATGTTTTTTGTAATTGGTCCTTGTTATAACATTCTGTATGACTTTCCAAATTATTGGAATTACATAGAGTCTGTTTTCAAATATATAAATTAAATAAACTAATGATGATTCAGCAGTAAGCATCTTTGGAGTTGAATATAACACCAAAGGTAAGCTCAAACAAGAAAAAAACACAACGTGCTACCCACTTGCTAATTGCTACCATAGCAAAAAATATTTTTCAGATAGCATTCTTTTATAGACACATACATACTTACATAAACACACAAACACACACAAACTCACACCCTGTTTTGTGTGTTTTATGTATTGTACTTACATTTGAATTAAATTTAAGTGGGTTTAATACAGTAGGTTGTATTTTACAAGCTTTTAGTATAAAAGGTGCATTGAAAAGCTTAAGTAAACTTCAGTGGAATAAAGTTATGCCCTGAATAAACACTTTGGAAAACCCTTGCCATAGTGTGTGAACTTAATCATAAAAATCCATTTTCATATCACATTGTGTTCTTAATGAATGTTAGTTTGAATAATTCAGGATAGCATGAGTATTCAACTCTGTCATTTCAAATATAGGAGCACATCAAACAATTAGAAATTATGAAAAGTCAGAAAAACAACACTGTTCATTTTTTTAATCTAAAAATGATAAAAAATATAGTTTTATACTATTTTTTGTTAGTTTTTAACTCTGAAAGTAAAATCATACAAAATGGATTTATTCTTGATGTTATATTTTTGAAATAGTGAATCTATCTGGAACAAGTAATACAATTTTTTTTTTTTTTTTCCCCCAGTATTACAGTGGCTGGGAAAATGTTGGAAGCTAACATAATGTGTCACATCCCTCTCATCTAGCCCTGAAAGCATAAGCTTCTGGCAGATGGATTACAGCACATTCCCATTGTGAATGTTCCTAATGTTCTCAGTTCTTGCATGCAGCTGAGACATGAGGTAGAACTGATATGTTTGCTATTATTATTAATAAATGAGGCAGATTAGTAGAGGTTATATAAGTCTGGTAATATTATAGAAAGAGTGGATAAGTTCCATGAACTTGCATATTTTAAAGGATAACACGTAATATAATATTTTGAAAATTATTAACACCAGCAATGGGAGAATAGTGTCATGGGAAGAAGATATTGTAGTTTTTGCCAAAATGACTTGCCATTTGAAAACAGTAAAGACAAAATGGATTGTCTGACAAGAAGGACATTTCCTACCTGACAGCTAGGAAAAATGCTTTTTAGTAGAGAACAAAGAATTGGGATAACAAAACCCATTACAGTGTATATGCACAATATTCAGAATTTTTTCAGATCTTTCTGACTATTCAGTTGTAAATTAATTTGTTACATTGGTGGGGTTTTTTTGGTTAATTGTTGCTGCACTCTGCACAGCAGGAAACAAAGTATGATTTTCCTTATTACTTTTTAAAATTTATTTATTATTAAGGGAAGATTGTTTAGAATTGCGTAGAATTAGGTTTTCAGAACTCTACTGAGGATGTTTTACCAAAAAAAAGTCAACTCATACTATGTTCGCAAATAGGGACACGGCATTTTTTCTTTTTTTAATAACTAAGTGTTTCTACTGTGATATCATCTGGAAGACTTAGATCAGTCTAAAATCAAATCAGGAAAAAGAAGACACTGACCTCTTTCGAGGTCCCTTCCAACCTGCGTTGTTCTATGATTCTGTATACTACTGGCTGACCTGGGTTTTGGGCTTTGCACAGTAGATGAAATATACAAAAAATAAGTTTTTTTTTTTCTAGTTGCTCTGCTGAAACTTCCCTTCCTCAAATGTTTATAAGTATAAACAAAGTTCTTACACCTATAAGTGTTAGCAAGATTGTGTCATTTGACATATAGTAGTATTTTTGTCTTTATGCCTTCTAATTAATAGTTATATAATGTGAATGTTACTATTGTGTTAGATAAAGAGAATAAGCATATATTGCATTGGATGGTGTGATTTATGGACTAGCTCTTAAGTAAAAGTATTATCATACATGAATGATTGTAATTAAAACAAAAAGTTTATTTTGGGTTTCTGGCAATCAGATGCGCAAACTCAAGCCCTACGCCCTACTTCTGTGCTCTAAGATTTCTGTGATGGAGTTGTAGCTCTGTATTACATGACTGGTTGTCTTTTAAAAATCAATTTAATATTTGTGAAACTTCTTAGAATTACAATACTGGAAAATTAATCTCTACCAACAGAACAGATACAGCAGGGGCAGTGATGGAGTACAGTCTTCAACATATGATCCAAGTCACTTTCTATCCTCCTAACAAATTCAAGGGCAACAGTTATAAGCTGCTGATAATCTTAAACAAATGACAGAGTGTAGAGAAGTGTAAACTGCAAAAGTAATACCATTTTCTTGCATTAATAAGCTCTGATTTTGTCAACTTCCTAAGCAATCTTAGTACACAGATCAATATTCTTATGTCTGTTTGTGTATGTAAAAATTAGCAAACAAACAAATAAACAAACCCCCGACTCTGAAATTGGTTATAAAAACAGAATGGTTTCATTTACCAAGGAAACAGTTTCATACCAAAAATGCTACATCTTAATAAAACAAAGTGTTAAAGGAAAATAAAAAGAAGCAGAATGTATGAAACGTTCAGAAGCCTGTAGTATCTTTATCTTTTTGGAGACCTTCTCTTGCATCTGATAGAATAAAAAAGAATAAGAAATATGAGACGGTAAATCATGGCCCCTTGTACTTTAACATCCTGTCACTGGAAGAAGTGCAATATAGAAATTTGAAACATTCGCAATTTTCCTGGTCTTTTCTGATGTGTTAAAATGAGAGAGGACATTTCGTCTGAAGGAGCAGTCGGTGTTTAGATCAAAAGGTAATAAACAGACAAACTATGAGTACAGTAAAACTCACTTTAAATTTAAAAAGTTCAGATATCATTGCAACAACTAGGAGCTTGTAATCTCTAAAAACTGAGCAGTCTTTTCATTGCTATTAGCATTTCACCGTCATTAATAGAAATGGATTACATATGGAACTGCAGAACCTTAGGGAAACACAGTTGAAACAAATATGCTATCAACAAAACAAAACAAAAAAAAAAAAGGAAAGACAGAATAAAGTTTGCCAAGTTTGCCAATTAGAGCCTGGGGACAGTTTAATTCAAATCAACAAGACCTTTAAAAATGAGGGAAAAAGCATCAAATAATAAATTAATAACAAAATGTTTGCATTTTCAAACCAGCTTAGGAGGACCTGAAAGTCTTTGATGTCATTTCTGAAAGAAATGAAGGATGGGATTTGCTAACAATGGCAGTCACATCACACAGGAATCACTCTAAACACAAACAGAAGAACATCCATCAGAGGATCTCCAGCATTCTTTATTCCTAAAATGGGTTTGATCATTTGGGGGCTTGTTTTGTAAACATTTCTGCAAATATTTAACCATTTTAGATACTGACATTAGAGTCACTAACACTCTCTTGCATTTAAGGATATTTGCACTTCTTTCCTCAATTGAGTGTCTGCTAATCAGTCCTGCTAAAAATAACAAACAATTCTATCATGCTTTTTCTTTCTATTTTTTTCCATCATTGCGGAAACACTAGACACACAAACTTAAATTTTACTGCCAGGTGCATAAACTCTACTGGCTATTTCTTCATCTGATAGAAATGAGCAGAAACTTCTTCTGGAGGAGACAGGCCACATCCATCTTACAAATCATTTCACGATGCATCCCATTTCAAGCCCCATGTGGTATGCCATACCTCTAAGACGTGATTATAATGTTTTATATGTTTCTTTACCTATAAAATGTCTAAAATAATAGTGCTGGTCAAATCCAAGCGTTGTTTTTATAGTAGAAAACTAAGGACATAGCTTATATGACAAAGACTGTTGTACAAGGGTGCTGGCATTACTAGAAAGGCAATGAAGGATTGTGTAGATTGAAATAGTATAAGCATGACCGTTTTAGTCATAAGAACCATAGTGAAAGCTGCTTTTTTTCTGCTGGAAAGCTTTCTTTAACTCAAAAATGTAGTATTGGAATAAACTAACACTCATACAGTATGAATGATAAGGTGATCTGAAGCTAAGTTCTTTAGTAGTGCAATTTTGATATTGAGTTCTTTGTCACAAATATGCATTTGCCTCATTAGTTAGGAATGAATCCTTTCAATGAATAGTTCCTAAGTGTGAAAAAACAACAGGCAATGTATTATCCCATCTAACCAACCTCAGACACCATTATATACAGAAATTTGTAAGTTTGTCTACTCTGAATATAGGCCAAAGAAGAACCTCTCTCATTTAATTTTCAATTTGTAATTAATTAAGGCTTCCCACAAAACAGTAAAATGTCCTTTTAAGTCTGCAGTACAAAACACTCTGGTGCTGTGGCCTTGGATCTGCTCCAGTTATTTAATTAAATTTTCAGCATGCTGGAAAGATCTGTGGAAGAGCACCAATTCTGTAGCTATTTGTTACAGCCTTCACTCCTGTGGTGGGAAACAGGTCTGTGTCTTTGTCCAGCTGGTACTCACCTGGTCATAAGCTGTAGAACAAGTTCAACAAGAATGCATATAGAAAGAGAGGCATCTTAGAAAAAAGATGAGTCTGTTCTTCGACAATATATTCTCACAGCAAGTGTGAAGGTGAGTTCATCTTCATGTTCTAAAACAGGACAGATACAAGGCTAAACTTGACAGTGCAGTTGTTTGCGCTTCATCTATAATAAAATAAAGAGGTTCCTTAAATGTCCTTTTTGTTTCCAAAAAATAATACTTTAAAATTACTGACAGTGAAAATAGAAGAGAGAATCATTAGCAAAGAGAGGGATTTTACTGTAAAAACACACCTCTTTTCTGGGGTCTATTTTTTTTTGTTTAATAATTCTTCTTTGCAAGTTGGGCGGTGTATGTAGAGACTATGTCTCCCTAAGTCAAATCACTTTCCTCAAATAATATTGGGTCCTCTTTTCATTATGGTCTGTGTCACAAAAAAACATCTATCAGAGAGTTTCTTGTAAAGGAATGTGATATTATTGACTTGCACAAGGGAAAGCAGACTACGTGCTCTGTCATCTTTCACTGCCTGCAGAATAAAATTATTTGTATTTCTTTGCATTGTTTAAATTTTACTCTCTTTCAACTACCCTTTCAGTTTCCTTTCTTTCAAATTAATTAAGTTTCTCTCTTTTTTTTTCCATCCAGGCTTGACTTTAATATTCATAAATAAAAACATCAGATGCAAATTATGCTGAAAGCAAGCTGAATATGTCTGCAAAAATGGGCATGTGGACATTAAAACTGGATAGGTTATTACCCAGACACATGAGGAAGTAAGCAAGCTTACAAGGATTGGTATAAAAACTAGGTCCACAAGATTCTATGATGGGGTTACAGTGTTGGTAGATAAGGAAAGAACAACTGACATCATCGCTCTGGACTTGCCCAAAGCATTTAACACTGTCCCACATGACATCCTTGTCTCTAAACTGGAGAGACATGGATTTGATGGATGGACCACTTGGTGGATAGGGAATTGGCTGGATGGTCACACTCAAAGAGTTGCAGTCAACGGCTTGATGTCCATGTGGAGACCAGTGACGAGTGGTGTTCCTCAGGGGTCAGTACTGGGGCCAGTGCTATTTAACATCTTTGTTGGTGACATGGGCAGTGGGATCGAGTGCACCCTCAGCAAGTTTGCAGATGACACCAAGTTGTGTGGTGTAGTTGACATGCTGGAGGGAAGGGATGCCATCCAGAGGGACCTTGACAGGCAGGAGAGGTGGGTCAGTGAGAACCTCATGAAGTTCAACAAGGCCAAGTGCAAGGTCCTGCACGTGAGTCAGGGCAAACCCAAGCACAAGTACAGGCTGGGCAGAGAATGGATTGAGAGCAGCCCTGAGGAGAGGATGTGGGAGTGTTGGTCAATGAGAAGCTCAACATGAGCCGGCAATGTGCGCGGGCAGCCCAGAAAGCCAACCATATCCTGGGCTGCATCAAAAGAAGCGTGGCCAGCAGGTCGAGGGAGGTGATTCTGCCCCTCTACTCAGCTCTTCTGAGACTCCACCTGGAGTACTGAGTTCACCCCCAACACAAGGACATGGAGCTGTTGGAACGAGTCCATAGGAGGGCCATGAAGATGATCTGAGGGCTGGAGCACTTCTCCAATGAAGATGGAGAAGAGAAAGCTCTGGGGTGATCTTATTGCAGTCTTCCAATACTTAAAGGGGGCCTACAAGAAAGCTGGAGAAGGACTTTTTACAAGGGCATGTAGTGATAGGACAAGGAGTAATGGCTTTAAACTGAAAGAGGGTAGATTTAGATTAGATATAAGGCAGAAATTCTTCATTCTGAGGGTGGTGAGGCACTGGAACAGGTTGCCCAGAGAAGTTGTGGATGCCCCATCCCTGGAGGTGTTCAAGGCCAGGTTGGATGAGGCTTTGAGCAACCTGGTGTAGTGGAGGATTTCCCTGCCCATGGCAGGGGGGTTGGAACTAGATGATCTTTGAGGTCCCTTCCAACTGAAATCATTCTATGATTCTATGATTTTTTTATAGACCAGTAAATATGATTTCTGCCATTTTTAGTAAAAAGCCGTCGGGTTTATATTGACCTGGCAATGCAGGCACTCAGGGCCTCCCCAAGTTTATTTTGGCCTAATATGGCTTTAGTGCACAATAGCAGAAAATGGGTTTGATATTAACATTTAAAATAATATGAGGGTATTATTAATGTGACTTTTCTATGTTATTTATGACTATGAATGATAGTGCTATTGTAACAGGATTAATAATAATTGCTATATTTTTATTATGCTGTTAAAATATTGATTGAGCTGTCAATAAATTCTTTGGCTGCATACGAATGGTGTGTTCTTTTTCATCCACAAGTAGATTTTTAGGTAGCTTTGTGGTGAATATTTGTAGGCTTTTTTTAAAAGTATTGTTTTTAATGGAGCTTCATTCAGGTGGGCATACAAGAGCACTGAAGTTCTGTCATATTACAATTCTTGAAGGGTTAGTTCACAATGTATTGCAACTTCTCATCTAGAATTGACATTGTATCTCATTCAACATCATTCATCAATGTCAGAAGCTTTGCTGCACCCCTTCTTAAAAACTTCTTTGATTTCAAATATATGACATATTCTATCTAAATTTTGAATGTTACTGTATTCTACATCAGAAATGCACATTATGAGCTATTTAATATGAATGTACTCAATGATCCAGAAGCCAAAGATATGCTATTATTTGTCTTTTAGAGATGGGAAACTAAAGTGCAAAAATACTAGGTGAACTGATGGGATGAAGTGTATGAAATGAGAGATGAATCTGTAGTCGAGTCTCTGCATTCCATTGTCCTATCAGTGGGTCATCAGACACATATGCAGAAATCAGAACTATTATTAAAACTAAACCATATTGATACCAGACATGGTAACACTTGTTCAAATAAATGTTGTTTGATTTAAAAATTTTCATAAAATATCTGCTAATTTTAATGCCTGCTGGCTCCCTTGCATGCAGGGAGCTTCCTTGTTTGCACTTAATTCACTTTAAATGAGTAACATGAGTAACCATGACTCAAACACAAACCTTTCCAAAATATGCACTTCAGTGTTTGGCTATCAGGATAATAGGGAGAAATTTAACAGAGATTAAAATGGTTAGAAATCTGATTTTTGGACATGGTGCTGAAAGGTCACAGAGCAAAATGAAAGAGTGCCTTCTGAAATATTTTGAACAGTTAAAAAATGCTGTTTCTTTTGAACGAAGAGCAATCTATTTTCTTTCAATTCCAGCTTCTCTAGACATGGAATATGTCCAGTAGCAAAAGATATCTGATCCAGAAATTTAATGTTCATTTATTATTTAAATTCAAGTAACTAAACAGTTTTATTAAATTCTGCCAAATTGTTTGACTTTGCCTCATTTTGTATGTCAATACGTCCTTATACATGAAGAAATACATTAAAAACTTGTAACAGACATTCGAAAGAATTCTCATAGCCTTATGTGTGCATACATGTTTTTCTATTTGTTTCAAGAGAATGATTAATCCACTAGAATTTATTGCTATGGAAATATCTGTATTTTCTTTATTTTATTGAAATGATTGCAAATTTTATCTGAAAAAATATTAGCTATTAAATATTCCACATTTTTTGAATTATTTTCTCAACATTTAAATGATGATGATTCAACAATTAAATACTAGATAGCTAAACACTTAAGTAAATTAATTTTGATCCTGAGTAGTTTTAAAAGAACTTGCAAAAAAAAAATATTATCTTGCATGATGTTGTGCTGTGTTTACATGACGGAGTTTTGGTGGCATGGAGGGGCTGTGAAAATGACCCCTGTAAGTAGCTGTGAAAAGCTTCCTGGGCTCCAAAACCAGTCAGACCGGCCTCTGACCAGGTGAGACCCAACCCCATCCCCTCAGGCCGGGGCCAAGCCTTCAGTGCCTCTGGAAATGCCCTATCTAAGATGGGAACAAAGGAGCCCGAAGGGAGGCTGGACTAACACTGAAGAGAGGGGAGAGGTGGGAGACTGACCCCCCCCAGCCTTGCAGGCAGGCGACTGCCCATGCTGGGCTGCTGCTACCCAACTGGAGATGGCCACAGCGGCGTGTCTGGGAGAGCTTCGAAGTGTCCCACTCTTGAGGCACTCACCGAGGGGAGTTCATCCTGTCAGGACTGCTGGGGTTCATTGAACCCAGCATGGCTGCAGTGGAGAGAGGATTTAGACCTGACAGAAACAGCTACACAGACACCAAGGACAGTGAAGGTGGAGCAGGAGGAGGTGTGCCACAGCCGGGATTCCCCCGCAGCCTGTGGTGAGACGGCAGACAGGCCCACTGCCACCTGTAGAGATTAACAGTGGAGATGTCTGGGGATCCATTGGAGTAGGGGAAAAAAGTGTAAGGAGTCCTCCTTCTTTAAGAAAGGAACAGCAGAAAAAACGTGTGATGAACTGACCTGAAACTCCCCATTCCCTGTCCCTCTGCACCGCTGAGGGACGAGGTAGAGTTGGGAAGAAGGAAGGAGTGAGAGGAAGGTGGTTTTAAGATCTGATTTTGTTTCTTGTGATCTTCTCTGCATGAACTGTTAACAAATTAAATTGTTTTGTCCCCAGGATGCGTTCATTTTTCCCCCTTTGTTACATTTTCCTCCTCTCCACCTCACCGAGGGGAGTAGTGAGTGAGTGGCTGAGTGGTGGCTGAGCTGCCAGCGGGGCTGAACAGCAACACCCACAATGGTCTTTTTTGGAGCCCAATGTGGGCTTTGAAGAGTTCAAGAAAATGACAAATTTGATTGGAGTGTGCTAGATGGAATTTATAGCTGTTATAGCTGTTTAGTTACTAATCAGGAGACTCCTGTGCTTGCCATGGGGCTTGCTTGCCGTAATGTATACTAGTCTAGTGCTTGTTAGTGGTTGCTTTTTGCTTTTGCTGCTTGCTCTACTGCATATCATCTTTCTCAGCTGTGCCTGTGAACATTTTGATAACAGAAATGGCCAGGCACTTGGGCTATCAGATGGCCAAGGCATTGCTGTTGTTCCTATGCTGCTATACTGGACAGGCTGGAACCCTAGTGCAAGGGTAGGGATTATGAGTACAAGTAGAAGGGATTATGACCTGCAGATAAGTCCACATAGGAGCAGGTGCACCCCGAAGCATCTGTGGATGTGGGTAAGTCCACACCAGAGCAGGTATACCTCAAAGCATCTGTGGCATGGATAAATCCAAGCTGCACCATGTGCAGCCCTGAAGAGACCATGGTCATGGTTAAGCCCATGCCACAGCAGGTAAACCTCAAAACATCTGTGACTGTGTATAAGTCTGTG
Source organism: Tauraco erythrolophus (assembly GCF_009769465.1). Classification (NCBI taxonomy): domain Eukaryota; kingdom Metazoa; phylum Chordata; class Aves; order Musophagiformes; family Musophagidae; genus Tauraco; species Tauraco erythrolophus. The sequence continues at coordinate 83,523,541 of NC_141465.1, read as the reverse complement.
ATATAACCAGGTGCACCCCTGAAGGGACTGTGACTCATTGATAAGTCCATGCTGGAGCAGGGGCAAGGTGAGGAGTTCAATGCAATGTTAAACCCTATAACCTGGTCCAAAGGGACCAAGGGTGAAGACCGTAATGGCTATCCTTTTAAACTACTGTAACCCATGATTTAAATCACATGATATAAGAAGTACTGTAGCAGGAATCACCTGAACCAATGGAGGACAAATCTCACAAGAAGCAATGCAAGTGCAGCAATGAACAACTTCAATGGAATAAATCCAGAAGAATCTTGATGAACTTGAGGACTCAGACAGAGGAAATCTCATGGAGTTCAGTAAAGACAAGTGAAGGTCTATACACCAATGGCAGATTTACTCATATGATTATTCATCTTCACAGGCTGAAGAGTGACTGGCTGGATAGCAGCTTTGCTGGAGAGGACCAAGGATTACATTGAATGCCATGCATTTTATAAAGCAGCAAAGCGTTTTGACTGGTAATAAGGCAAACCATTGGGGGATTGGACTAGATGATCCTTTGAGGTCCCTTCCAATCCCTAACATTCTGTGATTCTGTGAAACCACAGATTGGATTACATTTGGATGGATATCATCATCAGATCATGCAGATTACCAGGTGCCTTGAATACGTGACATATGAAGTAGGTTTGAGAGAAATGGATCATTTTCAACCGTTGAACTAGAGGCTAAAGATTATCTAGTAGTTTCCTACCACAATTTGAAAAATCTGTAAGGATAGCGTCAACAAACTCTTCTTGGTAGTAGCAGATGATATAACAATGGGTAATATCCACAGATTCCATCTTGGGAGGTTTGGATGCTAGGAAATAACTTTTGTACTACGAGATTTGATGAGATCTGAAGATGTTCCCCAAAGAGGTTGCACAATATTCAACCTTGTAGCTTTTCAGAAGTCGAATACACAAAGTTAAAGCTGACCTGGTATTGTGATAACAATAGTCCCAATATAAGTGGCAGGTTGGACTAGATTGTGAACATTTCTATGATTCATTTTTTTTAAAAAAAGTGAGAGAGAGACACTCAGATTTCAACCAGTTTTCCTTATTTCAGTGAGTTACTAATAATATGCAGACGATTGAAAGCTGCCTGAAGTCAAAAAAGTCTTAACACTTCCACAAAGAAAAGTTTGTTTCCCTGGATTTTATTATTGTGACACATTTACTATTTTATTGTTAATAGAAGAACAGTAATAGCTATTGAATTATTAAGCAGAGAGACATGAATGCACTGGGCATCAAAGCTGTTCCATTTTTCTTAATAAAAAATTTTCCAAAGGCTTAGGTTAATTCCTGCACAAAGGAAAGTTATTTGGATGAAACCATTTATTTTTAATGGATAATTGATTATGGCTTGACTTATTGTGTGGGCCTTTTAATTTGATTAATGATTAATTTATTTGAGAGATTTTCCCTTTTTTATGTGTTTGGTTTTTTTTTTTAATTTCCTTACATGCTGTGTAGTATGGGTGGACAGCGTATGCAAAGGAACAATAAACTCAAAGTGGAAATAGTTCAGATACCTAAGCATTTTAGGAGACTTATAAATGAAGGAGGACATTTCTACATTTCTGACAGGAAGGCCGACCTTACTAACCAAAAATACACATTAGGCTACTTGTTCATTCTCTAAATCTAAAATTAAGACACATAATTCATAGAATCATAGAATTATAGAATCGTAGAATGGTTAGAGCTGGAAGGGACCTTAAAGATCATCTAATTCCAACCCCCCTGCCATGGGCAGAGAAATCCTCAACTACACCAGGTTGCCCAAAGCCTCATCCAACCTGACCTTGAACACTTCCAGGGATGGGGCATCCACAACTTCTCTGGGCAACCTGTTCCAGTGCCTCACCACCCTCAGAGTGAAGAATTTCTTCCTTATATCTAATCGAAATCTCCCCTCTTTCAGTTTGAATCCATTGCCCCTTGTCCTATCACTACACGCCCTTGTAAAGAGTCCCTCTCCAGCTTTCCTGTAGGCCCTCTTTAGGTACTGGAAAGCTGCTATAAGATCACCTTGGAGCCTTGTCTTCTCCAGGCTGAACAGCCCCAACTCTCTCAGCCTGTCTTCATAGCAGAGGTGTTCCAGCCTTCAGATCATCTTCATTGTTTTACTTGGAGAAAAAGGCCTAAAAATCTCAAAAAGTGTAGTTAACACTTTGAATGTCAGCCTACTAATCCTGATCTCATTATAAAATTATCAGTGTAAGCAATGACATTGTGTTGGAAGTCTTGAGGAAGATACTGCATTTGAGGAATCAATCATCTTAAGCAAGTTGTATCTACTCTATTTGGCCTTGTACTTAGGTCTTGAAAAACCCGTGTGATAGCAAGTGATCACAGTGCAACCCCCTATAAATAAAAATGTAAGGGAATGTGCTGGAATACCCTGGATGACTGCTTTTCTTGAATATAGTTCCTAAATGTATGTAGCTAGATATGCTGTGCTAGACATTAAGAAAAACACAATATTCCAACCCGTCAAGATAAAATGTATAAATTTGTTTGTTATATCAGATGTAAGGAGCTATGGTATAGGGAGGAGGGTGAACCTCTCCACAGATGACATATGCAGCTTGCTATGGGAAGATTCCTCTGGGGTCTATCTGATGATGCATAAAAACAGGGTTCCCACTATCTAAAGGGAGGTAAGATTTACTAGTAATCTATGTTTTTCTTCCTATTTCTATCTTCTTACCAAAGCAATTTTATTATGCTATTTGTTCTTGTGCCTTTCTTATGGAGATCCAGAAAGAACCTTGCATCACCTCCAGTACAGAACAGGTGACAATTAATACGAAACTCTTGAAGCAAATTTTGAGGCCATATCTCTGAAAAGAACAGGCCTACATCCATTATAACTAAGAAAATGTGGTCTCAATATAACTAAGTCAAACCACCCTAGTCTTCATATAAATACAAAGTGGGAAAATCTATTTTTTTCTCTGCCTTTTACAGACTTTTCTTTCTGTTGCAGGCAGCTTTCAGAATAATAGAAGATATACACAAGCTGGAGGTCTGAATGTTTTACTTCCATGGAGAAACAATCTCTGGTCACTTATTACTGCTGGCAGCAGCACCAGAAAAAGCAGCATATCTGGCTATTAAGATCACTAGAATTACATTTTAAACCTTAACAATAACAAATCATTTAACTCCCTGTTGTGCCTTAGGCCGATCCGGCAACTAAACTCCACACAGCCGCTCTCTCACTCCTTCTCCAGTAAAGTGAAGAGGAGAAAAATATGATAAAAGGACTGAGGGTCGAGACAAGAACATAAGGAGCACCCACCAACCATGGTCCCGGGCAAAACAGACTCGGCTTTCAGAAAGCAAAACAATTTATTAACAGTTACTTAAAAGAATAAAGACAAACAAAACAAGCTACTTAAGAGGATAAAAAGAAAACAAGGCCAGATCTTAAAAACGACACCTCCCCACCCCCCTTTCCTTTTCTTTCCGGCTCTACCTCCTGCCCTCAGCGGCGCACGGGGGCAGGGAATGGGGGAGTGCAGGTCAGTTCATCCCATGTTGCTACTGCTGCTCCTTTTTTTAAAGGAGAAGGAATCCTTACACCCTTTTCCCTTGCTCCAGTGGATCCCCTACTCACGAGGAAAATCCACAAACTTCTCCAGCGTGAGTCCTACCCGCAGGATGCAATCCTTCCCCAACAGATTGCTCCAGTGCCGGCTTTACCACAGTCTCGCATTCTTAGGGAGTTGTGGCCACTCGCTCCGGTGTGGATCGTCACATAGACTCTAAAAGCGTCTCATGCTCTACTGACTGAGCTATACGGGCATCTCTTCTCCAGCGTAAGCATCTCCAAGGGCCGCGAGTTGGTCCCTGCTTCACCAAGGCCGTCCTGGCTGCAGGGGAACCGCCTGCCGTCTCGCCACTGGTTACAGGGGAAACTCAGCTCCGTCGCACCTCGTCCTGTTCCATCTGCACTGACCTGGTGTCTGTGTGGCTGTTTCTCTCAGATCTCAGTCCTCTCTGGGTGAACTCGGCCTGGTGGGCACCCCGGGAGCGGGGCTCTCCCCGAATTCCCCAAGCGGCTCCGCCGCCACCATCCTCAGGGAGTGGTGCCAGCCCAGCGCAAGCCATTGCCCAGCCAGGAGCTGGGGAGCGAGGGCAGCGCCGCCACGCCCCCCCGCCCCGCTCCTTGCTCCTGGGCAAAGGCACACCTTTCCGGTTCCTTTGTCCCGACGTAAATAGGGCAATTCGCAGAGACTCTGATTGGCTCAAGCCCCGAGGGGGATGAGAATCCGATCTGGTGGCCAGCTCCTGCCACCAGAACCTTCCCCCCCCATCAAACCATCACACTCCCTCTATTTAACGTTGTTACTGGTTTATTTTTGGAGTTTTGCTATCTTGGACTTCTCTTTAAAGTTTTTCAATTGTAATGGATTAAATTTCCTATAGAGCAAATTTGAACTATATGATTATTTGCTCCTAATAAAAAAAAAATAGATACAAAAGATATTTTGTAACTAGAGCTTTATTTAATGCATCTGGGAATTTATATTAATTATCAGGCAACGAAATTCTATATGGACCCAGAAAAACTAGTTCTCTGGAACTATCATTACATCTCCACAACATCCTAGCTAGACTCATAAATTAATTTAGGACCCCACAGACACAGAATGTTATGAAAGTTGAGGGACAGGGGGAAAAAACATTGTTCTCTTGCCACGATATAAAATATATTCCATTTGTCAGTTACTTTAGGTGTATTCTGCTATGCCTTCTTTCAGCTCCAGCTCTTTAGAGAACACATTCCATATGGCCCAAAAACTGTTCTGAAAACCATCACACATCAGGAGATCAGTCAGTTTGTGTAGTTGCCTCTTCTCCAGCAGCTGGCATTTCCTACAGTTAATAACACCCTTTTTAATACATTCCTTGTCAGTCCTGGAACTGAATATTTACAATATCTTAAAATTTGCAATCTGTCAGCAGAAACTCTGGTCATATTTAAAAAACCAAACCAAACCAAACCAAGCCAAAACAAAACAAAAAAAACACACGCACACAAAAAACCCAAGACAACACAGCTTTCTGCTGCTTAATGCATTTCAGTATTTCAGAATATTCAAACAATATAGCACCCCTCTATCCCTTGCCATCTAAATCACCTCTCTCATTAAATCCTTTATAATGTTCACTCAGCTGTATCATAATGGCATTGTTTGTCTTCTTCCTTGCTTCCTCTTTTCTTTTTCTAGTTTATACTTGCCACAACACTGGAACTCAGTCTATATTTAAAATTATAATTAGTACAGTAACTGGAAATCCAAATATCGGGATTTGAGACTTGTTCACTTACTGACTCTTTTTTCTTCCTCGGCTGATTTCTAGAAATTTTGACTCAAAAGGATATGGCATATATTCCACTTCCTGCAGTTGCAAATACTTGCACCGTAATATGAGAAACCAGAGATTAACAAAACTAATTTTACATTAATGCCTAGTTCCTGAAGGAAGTTTCCAGGAGGCTCTAGTGAGCCAGTAATGTACCAAAAGTAAAATACTGTGTTTACGTTTTTAGTCTTCAGTTCCAAAAGTTTAGCCATGTGACCTTGAGGAAATGGGCAACGGGTGGAGTTTAGCCCATGAAAAACTAAATTATTCTTCACAATAAAATGTCTTTATAAAGCAAGATTATATAAATCGTCATTATCTACAGCCATAGCTCATATTCCTTTCTAAAGCTGATCCCATATAAATGGCATCTTGTTCATCAGTAGATCTTCATCGGTATGCAGTCTTTGAAATAATTGCCATTCATTTTTCCCAAGAAAAGGTGCTCTTGTATTAACAGCAGCTAGCAATAGAGTTAAGTTTACTAATTTGATGGTGCAAATTCTATCATCTGTACGTTTTTACAATCTAATGACTCAATTCTATAGTATCTTTTCCACACTTAGTATGATATGATATCTGATCCCAGAATTTTCTTAAGCAAAATTTCTTATTAGTCCTGATAAGGATTATAATTTTAAGACATTGCTTAGGAGTTTAAAATCTCTGAGGAGTTTCCTCCTTTTAGGATAAGTCTGGATATTGTTGTCCTTAAATAAATGTAATATAAGTCCTGGTTAATTTACTCCATCATAAACTGATGGACAACAAAATTTCAAAAGTATAACTGTGTTTAAATATATTAATTGATGGATCTCTGCATCACCTGTCACATTCTGCTATTTTATATCATGAATGACTTCAAAAAAAATATCAGCTACTTCTATGGACAACTGCCAAGTTTGAACTGTAGAACTACTATAAATCATCCTGATTTCAGTCTTGAAGGCAGTCGCTGTTGCATTCAGACAAAAAAAAAAAAAAATAGATTTGTCTCATTTATTCAACAGCTGTTTGTTTCGTTTTTTTTTAAAAAGGGTACTTGCAAGCAATTTGAACTATTCATGAATTGAGATAAATTTCTTAAAACGTTAGATTTGGAAAAGCCTCAAAACAGGAGAGAAGATTTCTTGCAGGTTGGTTGATTTATTTCTTTTGAGGGAGTTGGTTTTTTAGTGTTGAGTTAATTCAGTCTACTTTTTCATTTGATTTTTTTTTTTTTTGACAGGGTGGGTGAACAAAAACCATCACTTATTTGCTCTGCTTTAGTCGCTGCTATGAGCACATGAAGAAACTCCTATAAGTACATGTCTCTACCAACTCCTCCAGTGAAAACTCTTTAGAAACTCAAACTCAGTGTCTCAGGAATACATTTGATTTAACATTCAAGTTGTACTTTGACCTCTATTCCTTCTTTCATTCTAGTATTTATAGGCTTATTAAGATGTTGCATACTTTGAGAAAAAAAAAGCCTCTAATATTTGCCGAAAAACGAATCTTCTAAGTTTAAAGAGCTATTTGATTGCAAAGTTTTAAAAAGAATTCTTACATACTTCAGTTCTAGTGTGAAAATAAAGGATGTCTAAGTTGGGAGTTCGTGAATTTACTTCCTTAGGGCTCTTGTTCTCCTAAAAATACCTTTATTATGAACTTTAACACTCATGTTTTTGTAACAGCGAAGAGATGGTGAATTTTCAGAGGAACATACCTACTCAAAGTAAGACATTCAGAACTGCAAATAAGACTGCTAGCTGTCTTGCTCAACATCATCTTTCTCACTCCTCCTTAAAAAAAAAAAAAAAAAATCATGTAATGTCTTTATCTAGGAGTCATCAGATTTGAATGTCTGAGTGTCTATCTTACTTATGCACAGGCCCCGTTTAGATGTCTAGCTTACCTTCAGACACTGCTGTGATGCAGCCAGATATCTAAATATTTCCATCACTGTCTGAAAAATCATGATTTCTAACTGAGATCAGACCATTCAAACCCAGAGAAAGGTTAAAGACAAAACTCTTATGCTGACAGTGAAGTTTGATCACGAATACAAAAGCACTTGCTCTATATACATAGTGAGTCTGCAGACAGCACATACAATGAGGCAGAAGAAAGATACTGCAAGAAGTTTCTGGCTTTCTCTTGTTATGTGGTTTTGTTTGTTTCTATTTGAAACTTCAGTTTACATCAATATAGAGAAGGTGTCAGTGTAGACAGGCTAGGGCATGGAAGTAGTCATAAGTATAATTTAGAAGAGAGGAATAAAGTTAGAGAAGTTAAAGGCTACGTCTGCACTCTGATACCCTCTTGTCCTAATGTAACTTGAGTTCAGTGTGAACTATGTGCCTTAAGAAGTGGGATGTATTGTGAGGGGGATTTGGAGGTGGTGGGGTGTTTTACACAGAATCACTGACACGATACGATTGTGAAAGTCTTGTGTAAACCTGGAATTGTGGCAATAAGATGTAAAACCACTGCTACTGAACATGAGACATGACTAGACACTTTTGTATTTCCTTATCTACTGTAGTATTGGCCGAAAGACAGGGCGTTCTTTTTCCATGGTTAAAATGTTATTTTCTGTTGTAATTGTAACTTGCTAAGTGCTATACAGCTTGAAAATTTTAAAACACAAATCCATGTCTTTCTTCCAGGACAGGGCATTCTTCATGTGGTCAGGGGTAGTTCTGACAAGGAGTTTTGTTAGAATTCCTGGCTTTTTCTTATACCAATTACAATAATAATCTTTATGTTTAGAAAATATTTTTAAGATGTCCGCATTAGAGCTTAAACTGCATCATCTAGCGTTGTAATCATCACTGCTGTTCTAATCTGTTTTCTTTAGAAATAAGGTTGAGATTAGAAGGTATGTCATTCTGGTTTTGTATGTTCATGTGCTTTGAAATTTGTCATCTGAGAATAAGTTTTAGCACTTTAATTTCTTAAAAGAAAAGTCTCTGTAAGTTCCTTTTTTGTTCTCATTGTTCAATCTCAAATCATTAGACTGCACTTAAACATAGCAGCAAAGCCCTACCACAAGCTTTGATCCTACTTGTTCAAATGACTGTACTTTCCACAAAAGAAAAAACCACTGTTGTGGTTTCCAGTTATTTGCACTTACGCAGCATTCATATTCTCATCCGTTTTCTGTCTTCTGTATGTAGAACAAAAGCTCAGCTTACTTACTGTTGCTTACTATGTTCACATACAGACCTTATGCACTGAAAAATAAATAAATAATAACTTATGTTATTGGTTTTATGTGTTGTTATGTGTTTTAGCTTTCACTCGCAAAAATGCAAATAGTGGCATGTTATAAAGAAGAATGGGTTAATTTCCTCAACTGCTTGAATGACTAGATATTTCAATGCAAGCAGAAGTCAAGTAGCACCAGTAGTCATTATAACAGATAATTTTTTGAAATACAGTACAGTAGAGGAAATGTACATTGAAGGTATGAGTCAGCTAATTAACTTTCTAATAGAATTCACTCAGGTGCAATCCTAACCAGGTTCAATACTTAACCTGTTTGTTATTTCAGGAGTGCCTGGGAACTACACCAAGTGGAATGGACAATGTGGGTGTAGTAATGAAAATACTTTGCCTGAGACTTTCAGTACATAGAAAAAGGAGTTTGCCTAGCTGTGCATTTTCTACTATTGGCTGTATCAGCAAGGAGGAGTATTGCGGCTCAGTCATATATCACAAAGACATAGAGATCTATGAGAACTGGGATTAATTCTGTAGACATATGTATTTTTTTCTTTATATCCAAAGCAGGAAATAAGAAATTCTGAAATACTAGAGGACAGGTGTAAATCACTCCTGAAGTTTACTGTGGCAAAACGGACCAGTCAAAGTCTAGAGAATACATTATTTACTCTGTTCTTAATTTTACAATGTTGTGCCATATTTTCATATTAATGTAGAATCTCACAGTCTGTTGTTATGTTCTGACAAAAGGCTAGCCAACAATTGGTACCTTACAGTACATCAGATATAAATACTTTCATTCCAACTCCTAATATTATTAATGTTGATCATAAACTGGCTTTCTCTTTTTTTTTTTTCTCCTTCCATATTACAGTTTCTGTCAGCTTCATTATATTTAATTAACACAAAATGGTAAAGACATACCCTCCAGTCACAATCTCACACAGTTTTCTAAAACAAGCAGGTTTAATCACCAGTAATAATAATTATACTGCTAAATGAAGACATTTGAATTGTACTGCGAAAAGTACAATTCCAGAAGACTGTCATCTGAATTGATAAAATTGTAAGTGATTTGAATTCAGTGAACTTTGATGTTTGGGGTTTTATGATTTAATTATTATTAATTACGTAACCACAGTGATAACTCTTGGACACATCTACCTAGTGCACGTTTTACATCTCTGATTATTTCAGCCATTATCTGTAGAGAAATGCTAATAATTGAACACTATTAATTTTAGGTACAGACTTAAATTTCATTCAGGCTATCTTTTTATTTGAACCTGATATGAATTGAGGGTTTTATGCTGTAAATAATATATGTATTGTTGTTGTTGTTGTTTATAGATTAAGCCTTCATCCACAAGGTGAGATCATCTTCTGGAATTTTGGAAGTGAGTTTATAAACTTATATCATCTCTAATCCCTATTATTGTAATATGATAAATCAAACTTCCAAATTCAAACCCTTAATATAAGCTTACTTCTTTTTTCAGGATTTTTTTTTTCTATTAAATCTTACTTTTAAAAAGCTTTTCTTTATTTTGTTCCCCCCACACCCTTTTAAATGGAGATGGAATTTTCTTTTAAGTAGGGAAAAACAAACAAACTTTGTGTGTTTATTTCATGGGAATCCACTGTGTTGGTCAAGACCATGTAAGAGGCTCATAAACATTGTTTTCTCAGTCTAGTTTATGTTTTTAGTGACATGTAAAAATAGATTCATTAGTTTAAGTAATTCAAGTATAATGAAAAAAGACATTCTTTTTCTCCTCCAGTTTCTCTCAGAGTGTAGAATAGGCATGGAGATAGTTTAGGAGTCTCTTATCCATGTGGGAATATTAGGAATCATAATTCAAGACGCACAACATCTACTAGGAAATTGTGACAAGAATTGTGACATGAACCGACTATTGAGCAGTCAGCATATCCGTGTTTGTTCATATGACTGTAGTACAAGACTTCAGGAGCAGTGACAACGTCATTTGTAATGCTTTGGGACACTGAGCTGACTGAAGCTAGGGGAAAAATGTTTGCTTCAATTTTTCTGGAAAGTTATGAGTTGGAAATCTTTCCAAACAGAGGATGATGTAACTGAAGCATTGATCCCAGTCTTCAACCTTGGGATGAATAAAGAAAATATTTTAAAGGCATACATAGGAAGAGAGAGATGATTCTTCTAATTTTCACATACACAGTAATTTAATGTGAAAAAAAAATCTATAATAAAAGCAATTCCATGTGCTGTAGAAGAACATTCTTTGGTAATGCAGAGAATCTTGAATTACTTCGGAGGTGGTAGCAGATTTTTGAAAGACTTGAGGAACAGAGATCAATGTATTTTATAGCTTTGCTCAGTTCAGTGTATTTTTTATGTTCCGTAAAGGGCACTGTGTTTAGTAATCTGCCAAAAGTCTGGTTGTAAATTCTGGCATTATCTTATGCTCCTGAAAAAACATATCTGGAAAAACAGGTCAAAAACATCATTTCTGTTCTGAGAAAAGGTGGTTGAAAAAGAATTTCCGGAGGTCCAGCATTCTAGATGGTAGATTATCAGAGACCATAAAGAAGTGGTAGATATAATATCTTTGCCATCTATGTCACGGAGTGAAATTCCACCACCTGAAAGACACCTCCCCAGTACTACTAGATGGCAATGCTATTGTCTAAGCAGAGGAGGGACGGATTTAGTGCATTGCTAGAAAAGATCTTAGGGAAGACAGCTCAGGGAAAGACCTGTGGGGGTTAGGCTTGTGGCCTGTGTGACAACATGTCTAATTACAGCTCTGCCTTGAAAACCATGACAGAATCCTTCCAAGAAAGGATGACAGACATAGAGTGAATTTGACGCCAGGTTTGTCTTCAACCACACAATGCTCTTTAATGGTGTTTATGGATCTGCAGATGCACGCTCCTACCTGGACAGATGTGTCTGATGTGACTGCTTCTTTTGCACTTCTCTGCGGATGTGTTATATTATGCATCACCTCCTACTCTGTAGTCATTCTGCCCTAACATGACCTCCTCTGTCATAAGGGTTTAGTCGACTATGGAGCTGTATCTGAAAGCTCCTCAAACTAAAAATAACTTTTTCAGTCTGATGATTATTTTTTCTCTATAATATCCCTATAACCACCAGTACAATTAATGGGATAACACAATGACCCAAATCTGCATAGACAAGACTGCTGTCAGAACTGTATGTCACATTATATGTTGTCTAATGTGTTGTTTAAGTGCTAACCTCCTTTACTCTAGATCTGCTTTGATATATAGCTTACATAAGGCACCAGTAATACTTACATGATCCTTCCTCCTCAAACGGAAAATAAGTCAGCATTTTCTGTTTCATACGTATTACAGACTTTTTCATCTTAGCAGTCTTTTATGTCATCTCACAGTAGAGAAAATCCAGATATTAGTAAGAAGAGATGCAAGTCTCTACTGGAGTTCATATCTGGAGAACTTTGTGAAAATTTGGAATTATTTTGTGTTTCTTAGAAATACGTTGTGGCAAACCAGTCTAATTTCAGTAATAAATCAGACAAAAAAAGAAATAAATTTTGATGGAAGTAAGGTTCAATAGTATCTCTATCATCTGAATTAGAGCTTGCAAACTTTCCTTCTAATCAATGGAAAGGATGCTGTGATTTATCTTAGCATAAAGTAGATGACTATAATAAATCAGAGAAAGCACATCCTCATATGGTCATTTTTCTTTATGGATTTTGAAGGAGACCTAAGATTACTTACGCGACTGTAGACTTCTACATTGCAGAATTAGCTAGTGGAGACAGATAACATATAAAGGCTCTGCTTTTTAATGCTGGTACTAATTGACTCAATTTCACATTTACCAAAAATGCAGTTGTGGAGGTTTAACCGTGGATAAGGGCCAAGCTCCCCATCCAGCCACTTGCTCACTATTGCTTTTCAGCAAGATGGGGAGAAAATAGGATTAGAAAGCTCATAGGTCAAGATAAAGGCAATGAGATCTCTTAACAGTTAATGCTGTGGGGAAAAGAGTCTCAACTTGGCAAAATTAGTTTAATTTATTGCCAAGTAAGATAAATTTGGGTAATGAGAAACAAAGATAAACATTAAAAATGCAACCTTTCCTCTCTTCTCTCCCAGGCTCAACTTCACTGTCACTCCCAAATCCTCTTCCCACCCTGAGCAGCACAAGAAGGGATGGGGAGTGTTATGGTCAATATGTAACAGTTTCTCTCTGCTACTCTCCTGCTCTGGTGCAAACTCTTCCCTCGGGAGGTAGTTTCTTCAGAAGAAAACTCTACTCCAGTGTGGACTCTCTGCAGCCCACATTTCCTTCAGGAAATATCCAATTGATCCTGTGTGGAGTCCTCCACAGGCTACAGTGAATATCTTCTCCATAGTGGGCAATTCCAAAGGAATACCTACTCCACCATAGTCCTCCTTGCAGGCTACAGAAAAAAGTCTGCCCCACTGTAGTCTCCATCCACGGGCTGAACAGGAATCTCTGCTTGAGTACCTGGAGCACCTTCTCCCCCTCCTTCTTCTCTGATCTTGGTGTTCACAAGGTTTTTTCTTACTCTGGTTTCCCCGCCCATGGCAGGGGTTTGGAACTAGATGATCTTTGAGGTCCCTTCCAACTCTAACCATTCTATGATTCTATGATTTTCCCTCTTCCTTTGTCTGTGTGTCTTTTTCTGTCCTTTCTTCAATGTGTTTTCGCTGAGCCACCACCATGTTGGCGGAAGGATGCAGTTGTGCATTGCAATGGGTCTGTTGGAGCAGGCTGGAACCAGCTGTCTCTGGCATGGGGTAGCCCCTGGCCTCTCAAAGAGGGCACCCCCACAACCTCCACCCTCCCCAAACCTTACCATGTAAACACAATAGAGTAGTGTTTCTAATACAGCTCGTAATAAACTTCACATTAAATGAACACGGAACAACAATTCTGATAGCTTATGGATCCTGGAAGGTCAGATTGGTGGGTCTTCCTACAAGTAATATAGCAATATTTCAAGTAATATTACACTTTTAAAGAAGCACATCCTTTTTAAAGAAGCCTTTTGTAAACATCTTACAAAAGGCAATAAAAGTCTAAGACTGTAGAGTGATAGCTGTCTACTTCTGGTTGTCATGGAAGGGTGACCCCTTAAGATTTGGCATTGTTATTTAAAACACAGATACTTCCAGAAAAGCAGATCTGGTCTAAGAGGCTTATAGAAAGTTAATTATATCAGTAGTCTAAAACTTCACATTTAGAGAAGCATTCAGGCATCAAATTGTTCAGTGGTTTTCAAATAAATGACAAATAAGAATGACATTGGTATGATAGAGAGTCTTAAAGAAATTTCAGAAGCTACCTGCAGTGATGGCCCAAGGTGTAATGAAGAGATGAGATGCAGAGATTAGTGAGGCTGAAGATAAAGCAGGATACCCAACAGTGAATTTATATTAAAATCACAGGGTATGGCATATTGCCAGTTTTTCAGAGAGATTTAACTAATCTAATTAGGAGACAAAAGTGAGAGGACAAATTCTGTGACTGGCTGTCAGCAATGGAAACAGAAGGAATACTGAGTAGTAAAATGGATGCAAATGAATACGCTCAAGTAGAGACTTAAACTGATAACCTACTGTTTCTACTCTACCAGTAATGAGATTGACTTTCTCTTTTTCAAGTTTTAATCCAGTCAGCAACTGAACCCCACAGTCACTAGCTTACCCTCCCTCACATTGAGGTAATGGGGAAGAGAATTAAAGGGGAAAAAGGAAGGAGACTCGTGGATTGAGATAAGAGCTATTGTTTTTTTTTATTTTTTTTATTATTATTATTATTATTATTATTATTATTATTATTGTTATTGTTATTGTTATTGTTATTGTTATTATTATTAAAAACAATAATGATAACATAATAAAATGTACGGGAAAATATAATTATAAAAATATATACAAACAAGTAATGCACTGTGTAATTGCTTACCACTCGATGACCAATGCATGTCCCATCCCTGCAAATGATTTCACAACAGATAAGTGCTGATATCACTATCCTGGATGAGTGAGAGGCCCAAAAAGAGAGTGAAAGATAGAACTCCGAGAGTCTCAGAGAGAGAGTCCAACAGAAGAAAGAAAGCATTCCTCTTCCCAGTCCACTGTCATCTACGTACTGGGCATGACGTTGAATGATACGGAATACTCCATTGGCCGATTTGACCCTCAATCCTAAGTCTAAATTCAAATCAAAAGATGATTTGAGTTGTGGACCCTTTGTCCCAGCTATGCTCCCCTCCAGTCTGTTTTGCTCCTGCACACTGGCAAGAACACAGGAAATTGAAAAGTCCTTGCTGTCTCAGTGCCAACTATAAACATCAGTGCACTATCAACAGTCTTCCAATAACAAATCTCACACTAAATCCAAAATAGAACTCTTGATGCTAAAAACAAAAGTTAACTCTCTCCCAGTCAAAACCAGGACACTTTTTCATATGAATTCACCACAAATTAGTCAATAATCCTGAGATTTTGCAGAGAATTTCATGAAAGCATATCTTACTCAAAATACTTAAAGCAAAGGTGAGACAGTATAGGCAGATGAGAAAAATAAAAGTGGTTGACCAAACTGCTTCTAAATCAACTCAGTAATATTATTTTTATGTATTTGCTTCAAAAATCAAATCTTTTTCTCTCAGAAACAACATCAGAGTTAATTCTAAATTCATTGTCCCCTTTGAAACAGAAACAGCTCTGTTGAACATCTTCAGATGATTGCCTGAATAAGATGGTAGAAAGCATTATCTTAAGGGATCAGACTAGAGCCTATAATGAGGAAAAGGTGGAATAATGTTTTATTGACTCATGCTTTAGAGGATCCAAGGCTAACTTTTGGCTGGTTTATGACCACTAGCATATGATGAATTATCAATTATATAGTGTGTATATGTGTCCAGTTTCAAAATATTATTGGTATTTTGGATTTATTCATACATTTGTTTGTTTGTAGCTTCTGACAAAAATTATGCTGCATATAAAAATATCTTTACCATGACATGCTGGGAAAAATCCATGAGGAAGTTTTGCAGATCTCAACCTTTCAGAAACAGTCAGCTTCTATAATCTTATTATTTCTATTTCTGATATATACAAAGTGGACAGCTGTTGTGGTGGCAGAATTACGAAGGTGACACTTCTGCTTTAGCTGAAAGACTTAGCTAATTTATTTCTCTGCATTTAGTGCACATCTGTGCCCATTTAAATCTATGACAAAATTCTCATCTTCTTCAATAATGTACCATCAAGTGAAAATATTTTAAAATTGAGATATTTCCACCCTCAAAACTAAATATCTTTGTGATGGTTGGGTGTTATGGAGGAAGAAAGAATCCAAGTTGAATATCTGTTTTCTGTCATTTATTTGCAGGGTTGGCTTGACAGAAATTATAATAACAGTTCTGTATGGATCTTTGCTTTTTAAGTACACATTTAACATTTTCTTAATGTATGTTTTAACAGTACAATCAATTCTTTTGGTTAATGTGTGTTACACATATCTTGAAATCCTTTCATCATTCTGAACCATCTTTAGAGGCAAAGTAAAAAATGATAGCGTTCACTGAGTGTCAGATGGCACATAATATCTTTGTAATAATAAGACTAAATGCTCTAAGAAACCTTAGATTTTCACAAAAGCAGCAAAGGAAAAAAAAAGAGAAAAATAAAGAGCTCTAAACAGAATTGATATCGAAGATTAGAAACAGAGACTGGAGAAACATTGATACTGTCCTAGGCAGGATGTCAATTTGATATCTCTGCTTAAATCTGTAAATTGTAAGAAACAAGTTACAGTTTATTACTATATATTACAAAGGTATAAAAATAAAACCCCATGGTGACTAGGGCAGGTAGTAAAATTCTACACAATTCCATCAACTTTTAGGAAACTTGCACCATCTTTGTTGTCTTTGAGATCTTTACTACTTTCTCAAATGTGTTTGAAATTCAAGGACAGTTGAAAAGTTTACTGGTGAGGGGAGTGATCACAAAGACATACAGACAAACTGGGGGATATCATAAATTCTGTTTCTGTAGGAAATCATATCACTAAAAAAAGACCACAAACTCCTACTTTAAACACACTGCATGAAATTGAGAATAGCTGTGTTT
This sequence comes from Tauraco erythrolophus, assembly GCF_009769465.1. NCBI lineage: Eukaryota > Metazoa > Chordata > Aves > Musophagiformes > Musophagidae > Tauraco > Tauraco erythrolophus. The sequence continues at coordinate 83,506,766 of NC_141465.1, read as the reverse complement.
GCAGCAGCCTATTTCCAAAGAATGAGTTTGCCACATCTGCTAGGAAGAGAGCAATAAACAAGAAGATTAGGATCAACTCAGAGGAAGAAAACTCCTCACATCCCTATGGAAACAGTCTGACTAACCTTGATTCCAGACAGCTTACATTTTGTAGTTTAGATCTTTTAGACCTTGGCACTCACTGGTGAAAGAGAAGACGTTCATGGAACTATGTACTTTATTGCCTTCTCACAATGAAAATCATTGTCCATTGTATACTTATAACATTTATATAGGCAAAAATTTAACGCACCTTGTACATAGAGGAAATTTATTTTTAGCTCAACTAAAATTTTAAAAACCTAATGCAATTGTAACAGTTATCATGAGTTCAGCTACAATAATACTAACACTTACAGTCTGACTTAATACAGAAAAATAATGTTCTAAAAGAAAGTATTACTCCGGACTGGAGTAAATTTACCCTTTTCTTTGGTGCTATACTCACTCTTCTAATGTTCCTAGGGGTCCTAAGCATGATGACACTAGTGTTCCTCAGTTGAGATAGGATACCTAGCAGAACTAGAACCCTGGACTTCAGTAGGGTCAACTTTGATCTTTTCAAACAATTGCTAGGAGAAATCCCATGGGACAGAGTACTGGAAGGTAAAGGGGCCCAAGATAGTTGGTTAACCTTCAAGGACCTCTTCTTCTGAGCTCAAGACCGGTGCATCCCAACAGGTAGGAAGTCAAGAAAGGGTACCAAGAGACCTGCATGGTTAAATGGGGAACTGTTGGGCAAACTCAAGTGGAAAAAGAGAATGTACAGACCATGGAAGGAGGGGCAGGTCACTTGGGAGGAATATAGGTCTGCTGTCAGAGGATGTAGGGAGGCAACTAGGAAAGCTAAGACCTCCTTGGAATTAAACCTTGCAAGAAAGGTCAAGGACAACAGAAAAGGCTTCTTCAAATACATTGCAGATAAAACTAACACTAGAGGCAATGTAGGCCCACTGGTGAATGAGGAGGGTGCCCTGGTGACAGAGGATAAGAAAGCAGAGTTACTGAATGCCTTCTTTGCCTCAGTCTATACTGCTGGAGGCTACCCTGATGAACCCTGGAACCCTGAGGCTCCTGAGGAAGTCAGGACAGAGGAGGAGTCTACCCTGTTTGATGAGGACTTGGTCAGGGACCGGTTAAGCAACCTGGCCATCCATAAGTCCATGGGTCCTGATGGGATGCACCCATGGGTGCTGAGGGAGCTGGCAGATGTCATTGCCAGGCCACTCGCCATCATCTTTGTTAAATCGTGGGGAACAGGAGAGGTGCCTGAGGACTGGAGAAAAACAAATGTCACTCTGGTCTTCAGAAAGCGCAAGAAGGAAGACCCAGGTAACTATAGACCGGTCAGCCTCACCTCCATCCCTGGAAAGTTAATGGAACAACTTATCCTTGGTGCTGTTTAAAATAGTGTGAAGACTACATTGCGGATAAGCAGAATGGATTTTTCAAGCACTAAGTTGAGAATGGGTCTGTATCGCACACATTTGGGCAGCTAAATTACCTAAAGAACACATGATACATTGCAAAATGTAGAACATACTGGATAAAACTGAAGAGCTGTGAAGAAGTAAAGGGGGGTAAACCATACAGCCTATTGGAAAAAAACCCTCATGCTCATCTCTGCTCTGTTTCCAGGCAATGTTTCAGAAAAGACTAAAACTGTATCTGAAAATTTGCTGAGCAAGACAGATAATTAGAAACTTTGAGCGTTTTTTAAAAAAAAACACCTCACTTTCTTCTGTTTAGCAGGTTCCATATAAACTTTAAAATCTCGGATTCACTTAGGTTAAAATTAAGGTTTAAGGTAGTAAGATTTTGTGAGAAGTGGAATACACAAAAAATATATTTCCTACACCTCCGTTACAGATGTTTTTAATTTTTTAATCAGACCTGCTTCTATTAAAAAACAAACAACAACAACAAAAAAATAAAACCAAACACCACTCTCCACCCCAAACTAACAAATCCCTGAAAAAACACCCCACAGACTAAAAGCTTTTTTCCATAGGGCTACAGGCTAAATGATTATTCCTGTTTTATCAAGAAAAAATAAATGTGAGTACTGAAATACAAATCTTTGAAGGTAACTGGCAAGTGACATATTATTTAAACCGTAAAATACCTTTAGGAAACTGGAATGGAAAACTAGATTTTCTACCATGTTTTCCCTCAAACATCAATGTTAAGAAATCATCTTGATTTTCAACCTAGAGGTTCATGCTGTTCTTCAAAAAATAACTCACACTTTCCTTAAAATATGTAAATTTTAATTTATCTGGATATATTCCTTTAAAAAAAAAAAAACGACAAACCACCACAAAAAAAACAAAAACCGCAAACACAATTATCTACTATAAACATTTTATATGGGGAAAAAAAAAACAACAAACCATTGTTTAAACTAATAACATTTCTACAAGCAGACTCTTCTCTTATTATTTTGCTGATTATGTATGAAAATATGCAGAATTATTTTTTTCTTTTCTTATCTCTTTTTTTTTTCAGTTTCTCCTTTTTTTCTTCCTGACTTTATCATCTTTATTTTCATCTTTACCTTTATCTTATCTTGCAATACAGTGAGTGAAATGTTTTGATATGATGATGAATAGTAATACCTTGTATTAGTATAAATGCCTAAAAATAAAGATATATACTTTATGTACAGGAGGTCTTGGGGGGAACTGTAGGCATATATAAATACAAAACACACATAACTTTTGAGAACATTCACTAATTCAACAAGATCTTTCTGTGGGGTGGAGGGGAAGTGAAAGACAGATCAATAATGTGTTAAAATGTAGCTCCCGGCCAGCCCTCTATTATTTGTGTCACAGTGTCACATCAATGTCATCATAGTTCAGCTGTGCTAACACATTGCTCTTGTCTGGAAATTTGCAGATGAGAGGCAGCGTAATGATATTTTTAGCTCCTTTAACCTGTCTAAATTCTGCTTCCAGTTGACTGAAAACTGACAGTCAGAGCTAGTCACCTGCACGGAAAACTAACTGGTAGTCATTTGTATGACTTGTTTTGGTGGTTTAATCTTGCATGTTTTGTCTTGCTCTAACACAGACTTAATGATCTGCCACAGTTAATTACTAGATGGTTACCATAACTAGAAGCTGGTAAACAGTAGTTTTCTAACCTACACAGATGTTAATACTAACTCCAAATTGAGACAAAAGGCCTATTGATTGGTTTAGTACCTATGAAAAAGCTAAAAAAGCAATATACGTTTTACAAGTTTACTCCTCCTGCCTGAATCTGAAATTAGGACCGAAAACTCAATAGCATACTCATGTAAACATACCTCTAAGGTTAATGGTTTGTCCATACGATCACACAGTGCATGGTCAGGTGAACGCACTGACTAGTCAACTGTTTATACATGACGCCCTTTTTACCACCTAGTCTACAAAGGTTTATTGTTAGTTTCCTCTGGGCAGTATAATCTTGTTAGGGTTTTTTATCCACCTGAGATTAAATTCAGGGGTTGAGGATTTCAAGCACTCAAAAAAACCAAGCACTACTTATTGATGCTTTGTAAATTCTTTGAAATATTGCGTATAATCCATTCTGGACATATTTTGAATGTGAGCACACATTCTTACACTCATTGGTGTTTGGCTTTCATACAGTCTGCTACTCTCACTAGAAAAGAAGATGCTGCCCTAGAATCAGAGAGCCCATACTCTTATTCTTGTTCAATGATGTTTTCTTTATACAAGGAATCTAGATATTTTTCCACTTGAGAGAACAGATGTTGGTCATCAAATGTTGTTTGTCTCTCAAGCATGATATTGTGTGAGAGCATTTAATTTCAAAAGCCAATTTCTTTTGAAGTTCATGTTTATTTTCTAAAGAAAACACTGCTGCTAAACAGATTCATACTGAGAGGACTAAATCTGCTTCCTGATTGTCCCCTTATTAGCTGTCATGCAATTATATTTTAAACAATAACATTTAAAGAAACTGTTGCATTTATAAACATTTGGTACTTGAATTTTATTGTATCTTTTAGATAGTAGAATTAAATATTTCTGAAGCGACATCTAGTTTACATAATTACATAACATCTTTCCATTATTCCTATCCTGACTGGTCTAATATCTTTATGGATATACTTGTTTCATTATTCAAAAAAATAACGCAAATAGACATGACCATCGTGTTATATACCACTTTCTCCATACAAATAAGTAACACAGTGTGTGCAAACTTACCACGAATCAATCTTTATGCTCAAGTATGCAGACTACCCTCTTGAAGTAAAATTCAGATATAACATTTACGATTTAGTTCAAAACATCTATGATATAGCTCAGAATGATTTAGAAGCTTGAAGGTCTAACATACAAAGACAAATGTCACTTCATTTTCTTCTGACAAATATATAAATTTTTTGTTTTAAAATGTTCATGCCTGCCACCTACATGAATGAGCAAGCACCAATAGAGGAACCATACTCTTGTACAACAGATAAGAGAAGCTTTTATAGTCTCTTAATGACCTCCGTATGAGTCACTAGAAGTTTCTCTTAACAATTGGCAATTATGATTTCTAAATCATGTCTTAAAGAATGCAGCAAATATTTCCAGAGAAAGAAGAGACATAATCACCAACTTGGGAACAAGCACATGTTTTCTTATGAAGTGAAGAACAACTAATGTAAAATCAGATTTTCTTTGTGGAGAAAATCTTAAGATAACTGGATGAAGTTTTAGAATATATTAAGGTTTTGGTAAATAATATAAACATTGATCTTATTTTACCCTAAAACACATTACACTGATTTGAATATCAGTATTTTCATGAAGAACATTATCCTACATTAAAAGGCTGTGAAGTATCGGAGAAGGGATATCCAGTAATGATTTACTGTCACAATTCCAATTTAGACAGAATTTGTTTTAATCAGTTCAATACTGTTGTATGTCTCAGACTTTTTTCCTACTCCCTACTTCCTTCTGAGATGCTTATATATATATTTCTGTCTTCTTTTAAAGGAATAGAACTAAGAAAATTTCAACACTCAAAATGGGACAGAAGAAAATACAAATACTATTCCAAGAAAAGAGATACAGTATTCTTCAGAAGAAAACGCTCTTAGTTGTCGATTATTAGCTTCTGTAGAGACTATGGTTCCATCATTTCCTGCAAAGAAAGAATTATGTCCAGAGCTGCTACTTGAAATTCACAAACCGGATATTCCCTAGTAGAAACAGTGAAAAGCCATATTATTTTTAGTACAGATTTGCAGTTACTGTGTATATTAATCTAACTTTTACTACAGCCCATAAACCATAGGCATAATAATTACTTTTTATGTGCTCTGACACATAAATATATGAAATATTCTTCTTATTAATATCCAAAGAATATAAATAATATTGACAAGAGAATAAAAAAAAATAACTTGCTGGAAAGACGAGAGTACGAAGATTTTATGAGTTAAAAACACGTATCTTGACTAAAATAGAAATTTATGAATATATGATGGGGTAGAACAATCATAAACTGTTAAAAATTTCAAAACTATATAGAAAATGTTTTGCATTGAACAAATTATTATTAAAGCAATTGTCAGAAATTAGGTTATGGAAATTTTAAGAGGAATGTAGAAAGAAATTAATTCAGCAAGAGGTAGGTTAAGGAAACAAATTCTCTCTCTCTGATTACTTGTTTGTTTTTACAGTTATCACGGTGACATAGAACGGCTAGCTTGACAGATATTTCTTGCGTCGTGATCTGAGTCACTAACATTTATTTCAATAAATTATTGGGAAAAAAAAGTAAGAGGTTTTTTTTTTCTTATTGTTGCTGCTTTAGTGCTACATCTTCTACTGTAAAATCTTGAATATGTGACCCATTTCCCAGAAATCCTGGGAGAAAAATCAATCTCACTGGTCAAATTTGTTAATTTAAGAGATTACTTACAGAGATATCTGTGAAGATTTGCTATCAGTACAATATTACATTGTTTAATATATTCCCTATGTACTCTATATTACATGGTAGCATGTAACCTGAATTTCTCACATCCACTGAAAAGAAAATAAAAGAAGTAGTTCAGCAGATTTGGTTATTTGAAGACAGAAACAAGATGTCATTGAAGATAAAGGAATAAACTTTTACCTTTCTCTATTACTCGTTTTTTTTTTTTCTAACAAGCTGCATATCTGGAAAAAGCCAGGAATACACTGATTGTTTTCCCACCTTCTGCCAATAATGACCAATGTTTAATGTTGCATTAAGGTTTAAATGGAAACATTCATGTACATTAGAGAGAAGAAATAACGGTTAAATGTCCGTGCTTTGTTTCTTTTGACAGGTTTTCTTACAGACCTAATCAAACATTATATATTACAGAATGAACAATCATTCCCTACTTTTTGAGATCTTTACAGCTAGAAGTATTATGAATGGAATTATGAAATTAGGTTAGCAGTATAACTCAGAGACATGATTTCATAGTTCATTGCTAACTTGTCTTTGACTGACATCAGTGACAGCAACATATGGATGTCCAAAATTTCTCATTGTGCTCCTTCTCTTACTCCTTAGGACAACTTTTTGGACTGAAATGTATCTGATGCTCATCAAAGTGATGCTGTGGAGATACAGCAGGGAAGAACATGCTTGGAAATACAGAATGTGATTCCTTTTGTTTCAAAGAGTCTATGAGTCCCACTTTAGGGGTTTTTTGGCTGGGATAGAAGTAGTTTTCTTCCTAGTAGCTTGTATGTTGCTATGTTTTGGATTTCTGACCAAAACAGAGGTGTGACAAGATGTTTTAGTTACTGCTGAACAGTGCTTGTGGAGTCTCAATGCCTTCTCTATTTCTTACACTCTCCCACCTGGGGAGGCTGGGAATACACAAGAAGCTGGGAGGCGACACAGGTGGGACAGTTGATCCCAACTGACCGAAGGGATATCCCATACAGTATGGTGACATGTTCAGTAATAAAAGTTGCTGAAGTGCGAGGAAGAGAGGATGTTCAGGGTTATGGCTTTTGTCTTCCCAAGTAGCCATCACACGTGATGGAGCCCTGCTTTCCTGGAAACGACTGAACACCTGCCTGCCAATGGGAAGTAGTAAATACATTCCTTATTTTGCTTTTCTTGAACATGCAGCTTTTGCTCTACCTATTAAACTGCCTGTATCCCAAGCCTTAGTATCCTCACTTTTGCCCTTCTGATTCTCTCTCCCATCCTCATGTGTGGGAGTGAGTGAGAGGCTGTGTGGGGCTGAGCTGTCTACTGGGGTTAAACCATGACACCCACTGACCATGTAATAGGAGATATAATCTGATGCCTTCTTTCAGATGCCCTCTTTATTATCTTTTAATATATCATCAATGTGAATGATACTTGCCTTGAGGATCACAAAATCAATTTTCTTATTGGAATGCAAATGAACAAGTAGCAGTGGGTATTTATGAATTTGCAGAGATAGAGTTGAGTAAATAGAAGTATAATTTGGAAGTTAATCACTAATTTTTAACAATGATTACCACTACAACCATTTTCTAATGTGGGAAAACAGTGAGTGAACAGGTACAGGATACCAGAAAGAATTTATTGATGAGTTTTATACCTTTTGTATATAGAGATCTTTGCAAGTTGACATATTTCTTTACTGTGTTTTTCATGGGTAACATAGAAAGCGTACTTCTGAAAACTGTAGGTGAACTGCAAAGGGCTTACTTGAACTGATTGTATGTTATATAAAGGAAGTCCTTTAACCTTGACATTGGACACTTAAAGAATGTAGTGTCTGTTATTGGAAGACAACAATTAATGGGAGAAAAGTGAAACAGAAATAAATGGATCATGGAGGTTAAGGAGAGTAAAATAGGTGATGAAAAGTACAATTAAAAGCAGAATCTTCCAAATATGAGATTTTTTGCTTTATCTAGTAGCCAGTGACTGTAAAATGTAAAATGGAAGGGTATCTCTTGTAAGAGATGATTTTCCATTGAATAGCTCTTTACTTCAGATGGCTATTTTTTCAGTTTATTCTTCATAATTAATGCTTTAAACCCTCTTATTTCTCTCTGCCTTTTTAACTCAACAAAGATCTTTCTACAAACTTAGTCATAGTCTAATAATATTGCCAGCAGTTGCTAAGAGCTTAGTCTCCAGTGCTCACATTAAATGCACTTATTACTAGCACTTGAAAAGGCAAGTTGACTTTTTTCTTTTCTTTTATTCTCCCCCCCCCCCCCGCTTCCACCTTTATTGACGTCTGTGTATATACAGATTTTGAATGTTTATGTAGGGGAGAAAGATATAAAACAGATAAAATAGCCACATCTCTTTTTCTGTGTAAACAGTTCCAGACAATCTTACATCCCCAGTTTAGATTTTTTCATTAACACTTCCACTTGTCACAAGAGAACTGTTTTATGTTTTATAAATTTAGACTAAGAGTGTTCGTACTTGTCCTGTCATCTAGTCAAAGTTAAACGTGAAAAAGTGTTAAGAGGTGCTATATTGAATTTACTGAACAGCTACAAAAGCCCAATGCTTGTTTTGTGTATAAACTGTAGTTTCTGGAAGAGTGAAACACTCACACTGAACTATTTTTTTTTTCTTTTTGTGCTGATGAAGAGAACCTTCTCTGTATGTGGGGAATGGAAGGATTCATAACTCTTGGAATCTCAATTCCAACTGTTACTGAAGAGAAATTTGCATTCACTGTCCCTTCCCACAAAAACCTCCATGGAGTTGTCATGAATTAGTATTACTTTATAGCAGTGAAACTTCATCTTCCCTTCTGTGCCACTCATTGCTGGGAGTTTTAGAATCTTATTAGCTGTACTGTGTTGTAATGTGTTTCCACCTTGTCTGAGATGAAGGCAGGAAGTGACTGATTGTTAAAACCCACAAATAATGCCTTTGTCTTGCAGAATGTCTATAGGGATCAAAGTTCCTTTACATACTTCTGCATAGGTTATGGCATAAAACAGGGAATGAAAATAAGCTAAGGCAGGAGTAAAGATACAGGGCTGATGGATTGAGGCTAAGAATAACAAAATAAGACAAAAGACAGGAAAATCCTTGCTGGTTTTCAGGTAGTAGACTAGACATATCCTTAGCTTCGTATGCATTATAGAATTAATTTTTCAAAAAGTCGTAGCCCAGGTGAAAGCCACAAAATTAATGGCATTGATCATTCATTTCTGCAATGTGGTTGTTTTTTATAGAGGTAAATAATTCTTTTTATGTGTAATTTTATTCTATATGCTATGTTCTTAATTATTCCGAAGGAAAATTAACTGTAATTCTCATATGATTCTTTTCGTTTCAAAAACCACAGGATTTAAAAGACTTCTAATCAGAATCTGACTGCTTATGTGTGTTTACATGATCATGACACAGTATCATAGGATTTGGGCATATTTGTACCTTCTGGGAAAAAGGAGAAACTGCATGACAAGAAGTTGTCCTCAAAATTTGATCAAAAGAATTTAATTTAGTAACTCACTTATGGGCTTCCTTAGTCATCTTTGCAGGAAGTTCAATAAGAACAGATGAACACAAGGGATGACTGCTACTGTCCTAAATCAGTGGTCCATTCAGGTCAGCATTATGGTTCATATTACTGCAGCACAAGAGACTACAGAGAAGAGCGTCACTTCTGCATTCCTTTCCTCAATCATGCTCCTGTAGTTTTGGACTGAGGAAGTTAAAGCATATACTGTTGCCCATTCCCTTTAGCATTATTTATGACCAATGTTGTCCACTCTGTAATTAAGATTTAAATACTGTGCAAACAACAGCAAATTGGAAGTTAGGAGGGATTGTTCTTTGTATTATTTGATGCAGTCAAAGACCATAAGGACTGCCTTCTATCACATTTTGCCACACATTCTGTCATCTTCTAAAATTTACATGCATGCATATATATATACATATATAAAATACATATGGTATAGTAGAGTATATACATGTGCAGTACAGTGCATAGTAAATATACTATGCATATAATTGGAGGGGAGGAGAGGGGAGGGGAGGGGAGGGGAGGGGAGGAGAGGAGAGGAGAGGAGAGGAGAGGAGAGGAGAGGAGAGGAGAGGAGAGGAGAGGAGAGGAGAGGAGAGGAGAGGAGAGGAGAGGAGAGGAGAGGAGAGGAGAGGAGAGGAGAGGAGAGGAGAGGAGAGGAGAGGAGAGGAGAGGAGAGGAGAGGAGAGGAGAGGAGAGGAGAGGAGAGGAGAGGAGAGGATTTTAGTTGGAAGAGACATACCACGATTATCTACTCCAACTGTCTGACCAATATGGGATGACCAAAAGTTAAAGCATGTTATTAAGTGCATTGTCCAAATGTCTCATATGCTGACAGGCTTGAGACATTGATCATTTCTCTAAGAAACCTGTTCCAGTGTCTGACCACCCTCTTGGTAAAAAAATGCTTTCTAATGTCCAGTCTAAATCTCCCCTGGAGCGGCTTTGAACCATTCCTGTGCATACTAACACTGGGTATCAGGAATCATAGAATCATAGAACGGTTCGGGTTGGAAGGGACCTCAAAGATCATCTAGTTCCAATGCCCCTGCCATGGGCAGAGAAATGCTCCACTACACCAGGTTGCCCAAAGCCTCATCCAACCTGGCCTTGAACACTTCCAGGGATGGGGCACCTACAGCTTCTCTGGGCAACCTGTTCCAGTGCCTCACCACCCTCAATGTAAAAAATTTCTTCCTTATATCTAATTGAAATCTGCCCTCTTTCAGTTTAAAGCCATTACCCCTTGTCCTATCACTATACACCCTTGGAAAAAGTCCCTCTCCAGCTTTCCTGTAGGCCCCCTTTAAGTACTGGAAGGCTGCAATAAGATCACCCCAGAGCCTTCTCTTCTGCAGGTTGAACAGCCCCAACTCTCTCAGCCTGTCTTCATAGCAGAGGTGCTCCAGCCCTCAGATCATCTTTGTGGCCTTCCTCTGGACTTGCTCTAGTAGTTCCATGTCCTTCTTGTGTTGGGGACTCCAGAGCTGAACACAGTATTCCAGGTGGGGTCTCACGAGAACTGAGTAGAGGGGCAGAATCACCTCCCTCAACCTGCTGGCCACACTTCTTTGGATGCAGCCCAAGATAAGGTTGGCTTTCTGGGCTGCAAACGCACATTGCCGGCTCATGTTGAGCTTCTTATCCACCAGCACTCCCAAGTCCTTTTCCTTAAGGCTGCTCTCAATCCATTCTCCACCTAGCATGTACTTGTGCTTGGGATTGCCCTGACCCACGTGCAGGATCTTGCACTTGGCCTTGTTGAACTTCATTAGGTTCTCACAGGCCCACCTCTCCAGCCTGTCAAGGTCCCTCTGGATGGCATCCCTTCCCTCCAGTGTGTTCACAACACCACGCAATTTGGTGTCATCTGCAAACTTGCTGAGGGTGCACTCAATCCCACAGTCTATGTCTCCAGCAAAGATGTTAAATAGCACTGGTCCCAGTACCGACCCCTGAGGAACACCACTCGTCACTGGCCTCCACCTGGACATTGAACCGTTGACCACAACTCTTTGAGTGCAACCATCCAGTCAATTCCTTATCCACCAAGTGGTCAACTCATCAAATCTGTGTCTCTCCAGTTTAGAGGCAAGGATGTCATTTGGGACGGTGTCAAATGCTTTGGATAAGTCCAGATAGATGATGTCAGTTGCTCTTCCCTTATCCAGTAATGCTGTAACCTCATGATAGAAGGCCACCAAATTAGTCAGGCAGGATTTGCCCTTAGTGAAGCCATGTTGGCTGTCACCAATCACTTCCTTATTTTCTATGTGCCTTAGCATAGCCGCCAGGAGGATCTGCTCCACGATCTTGCCAGGCACAGAGGTGAGACTGACTGGCCTGTAGTTCCCTGGGTCTTCTTTTTTCCCTTTTTAAAGATGGGGGCTATGTTTCCCCTCTTCCAGTCATTGGGAACTTCACCAGATTGCCACGACTTCTCAAATATGATGGATAGTGGCTTAACATTTTCATCCGCCAGTTCCCTCAGGACTCGCGGATGCATCTCATCAGGTCCCTTGGACTTGTCCACCTTCAGGTTCTTTAGATGGTCTCAAACCTGATCTTCTCCTACAGTAGGCGGTTCTTCATTCTCACAGTCTCTGCCTTTGCCTTCCGTGACTTGGGCTGTGCCGCTGGAGCTCTTGCCAGTGAAGACTGAGGCAAAGAAGTCATTGAGAACCTCAGCCTTCTCCATATCCCGGGTAGCCAGGTCTCCCGTTTCCTTCCGGAGAGGGTCCACATTTTCCCTAGTTCTCTTTTTATCACTGGCATATCTATAGAAATTTTTCTTGTTGCCCTTGATGTCCCTGGCCAGATTTAACTCTATCAGGGCTTTAGCTTTCCTAACCTGATCTCTGGTTGCTCAGACAATCGCTCTGTAAAGAGCGAGGAAGAGGAGATCAACTTGTCCCTCTCTACTTCCCCTCATCAGGAAGCTGTAGAAAGCAATGAGGTTGCCCCTCAGCTTCCTTTTCTCCGAAGTAGACAAATTCAGAGTCCTCAGCCACTCCTCATAAGACATTCCTTCCAGCTCTTTCACCAATTGTGTTGCCCTCCTCTGGACGCTTTCAGGGACCTTCACATCTTTTTTAAATTGTGGGCCCCAGAACTGCACACAGTACTCAAGGTGAGGCTGCACCAACGCTGAATACAGTGAGGTAATCACCTCTTTTGACCCACTGGTTAAGCTGTGTTTGATGCACTGCAGGACACAGTTTGCTCTCTTGGCTGCCAGGGCACACTGCTGACTCATATTGAGTCTGCTGCCAACCAGCACGTCCAGATTCCTTTCTGCAGGATGGCTTCCTAGACACCCCTCTTCCAATTTATACTTGTGCCTGGCATTATCCCTTCCTAGGTGCAGAATCCAGCATTTTGACTTGTTAAATTTTATCCCATTAGTCATAGCCCAGTGCTCCAATCTATCTAGATCCCTCTCCAAGGCCTCTTGTCCCTCAAGAGAGTCAACAGCACCTGCCAATTTGATATCATGAACAAACTTGCTGATGATGTATTCAAATAATGCATCCAGACCATTGATAAATATATTGAAAAGAACTGACCCTAAAATTGAGCCCTGAGGAACACCACTGGTGACTGATCACCAGTCAAATGTAGCCCCATTCACTACAACCTTCTGAGTTCTGACCTTCAGCCAGTTCTTCAGCCAGCACACCAAGGAACTTTCTCATCAGAAATTGGTCTCAGATAGGGACCACTGTTCATTAAATAATCTGTAGTGCTGTAACACGGAAAAGGACTAAGAAAATTCTAATATTTTCAACATTCTAAGAGTTAAAATGAGTTAAAGATGAAACCTGAATTCTTCAAGCTATGAAAAGACAGATGTTAACCTCTCTTGAGTCCTCTTCCAGCCACCTGCCAGTTTCAGTACAGAAACCAACACAAAATGTAGGACTTTCATATCCATATAAAGCCTTCATAAAGATTAAAGCTTTGAATTATCTTTTCTTCTTGAAAAAAATCTTTTTTCCCTCAGTGAGATCTCCTTTTATAACAGAATTCTACTGTGTTACTTTTCTTTTTTTAATGGCAGTGATTTAGCTTATAGTTTCTTCCAACACTTCCCCCCCAAATAAGAAGCAAAACTTGTTAAAATTAAATAGAGGTGGCTACAAGCTGACATCTGTGTCAATGTGAAGAACAAGGACAAACTTTCCATGGCTCTCTTTTAAGAACAGAAGGGCCTTTTTTTTCTGGAATTCTGAAAGCACTCTAAAGGATTACACATGTAGCTTTTCTTTATAAATGAAAGATGAAAGGGCTGCAGCAAAAAGAATCAATGTCCTGTAAATAAATTAATAAATAAATAAGTTTTTATTTTGGAAAAGATTTATAACAAAAGCTAAGATGCCCTCTAAGATCAATGCTCTACAATATTTTTATAAATCTTACTTTTAAGTAGACATTTTGTGAGAAATTAAATACCTTTGTGCATAGGCACTGAGAGCATAAATGTTACCTAAAAATAGAAGCTTTTCTTATCTTTGCCATCTGAATAGAAAACTGATATACTTTGAAAGTTGGACGCAAGCTGACAAGTGCAGCATTCTGTACAAGTAATCAATGAGTATGAACAAATCCCATTTTTCAGAATAGGCACTATGCAAATTGCAACAAGTGAAGTTACCATCACAAAAAGCTATTTTTCAGTAACACCACATTACAGACATTTAAAAGACTAAAGCTTTTTTTGACTGTATGACATTAGAAAATAGTATTTTAGATAAGCTACATTTTGCTGAATTTTGAAGTTTAAATTTGAAATAAGGATAATTTAGTCTAAAGCCACAAATAAATACGTGCAGTCACATCTGCTCTGTGACAGAATGTAGAACAAAACAATGTTTCAAATCTTAGGTGTATTAATATTTTCTTTGGTGAAAACTATATATATACAATATTTTTTTCTGTATAGACTTTCATCCAGAAGATAATCTTTAAGATTATGAAAATGAATCCCAGGATCATTACCTGATCATTACCGGGATCATCCCAAACACATTAAAGATGAAAGACAGCTGCTCTTTGACAGTATGTAATATCAGCACGTCATAATTTCTAATAGGTATGGCAAAAGAATACTGAAAGAGGAACTATTTGTCAAACAGTATTTAGGTAATTTTTGTTTCCTTTAAATGAAAAATTCCTGAGGAAAAATTATCTTTCTGTAGAAATGCTTTTCTTTTTAATTAATGTAAAGGCTGAAAATTAATCAGCCTTTTATCATTAGGCAGCATTAGCTTGTGTTCCTTAACTTTTCTTTCAGACAGATTTGCTAGAAAAGTACTTTTCTCTATACATATTATTTCCATGTGACAGCCATGATGAATTTCTTCCATTTCCCTTAAGAAAAATTACTGAAATATTTCATGAACACAGGCTATAACTGTATATGAGAGGAAGAAAGAGTTTGGATGACAAAATCATTTCTGCTTCATGGTAGAAGTTCAAAACTGAAGTGTAAGGAACCTTCCTCTCCATCAAAACCATAAATATTTTTACTAACATTTAAATTTGTTTATTAATTTTTCTTATTTTTACAAGAAAAGTAGCATTAGAGAAATATGTTGTCTTTGAGCACTTAGACACTGATTTTGCCATGCAATTAAAATCTTGTCATTGTATGCAAGCTTTATGATCATTTTAAGGGGAGAGTAAAATAATAAATTACTGATTGACTATTCAAGCGAAATTATTTTGAACTCATATTTGACACCTCAAAGTTTGACACTAAATCTAATCAGGTCATCTCTGGCTTTCATTACATTCATGTAAGAAGTCAGAGTGGAATCATTATGGTAATATCAGACATCTTTTTTCAGGACTGGAAAAGTTACCATCCAAACGTGCTTTTCTCTTTTCATTATCTGCAAAGGAAGCCTCTGGGGATCAACTTACAACCAGATATTCAGCTTTCAGTTTTCTAAAATTAAGGTGAATGAAACCTGTCACCCTACTGGATACTGAATAGATTTAGTTCTGCCTGGCTTAGAAAGTCAGATGACATCACACTCTCAGGAGTTTGCATTCTCACACAGTATATCAAATCTAATTTCTGGATCTTACTAAATGTTTGTATTTGCTTTAGATACATGAATATTTTTCATTCAAGTTTTTACTTTGTGTGTTTAATTAGAAAACAAATAATTGGACAGCCAGTGAACAGCAATTTTTTTTTTTTAAAATGACATTTATGGTACTAAAGTAGAAAAAAAATCACTTAATCAGAAGTGGAATTATTTTGATAATGTGACATTGTTTTAGACGATGTCTAATTAGACAGGCATTTTGCAGCACTTTCAAATACAATTCTTGTTCAGTTAAGAAACCTTTGGAATATGTGCGACATTTCTTTTGTTTCTAAACAAGTGTCTCTTAAGACAGAATTTCTTAAAATAAGAATTTATTTTGTGATAGCAACCTCAAGTCAGTATGTTATATAATCAAACTAAAGTTGGATGTATTACAAGGTATCTTGGTGAATTGATATCTGATAATGGTAATTATTAGCATATTTACCCTTATCACTCTGGTACATGGGCATCATGCCAGTTTTTTTTACATACTACAAGGCCCTCATTCTGCAAACTGAAAAGCACTCTGAAAGATCACTTATGCATGTCCATGATCGCACTAGCCTCAGTTTTTCATTACCAGATATGGTGGACTTGATATAAATCACATGTAAAAACTTAAAAATATCTAACGACTTCAAAATATACCCCTTAAGAATACGTATCATACTCACTATAGAATTACTTACTGTTTAACTCAGTTGCATTAACAAGCCACTCTTCCTTATATGCATTCTTGGAGGAAACAAACTGGATACCTATTTTAATGTGATTGTAGTAGAATAGAAACAGAAACAGAAGCCTGTTCTAGAGTTTTGAGACAAGAGATAGCCACTCCAATATTTGGCACTCAAGCTCAAACCTAATATCTCTTTCAATAATAATGAAAATGTTATCCAAACTAAACGATTGGTACAGAAAGACAGAAAACATCCTATCTATAACTTCATATATTATATGGGTTAAATCCCCTCAGGCCAAAGAAGGATTTCAACAGAAATCTTATGACATCAAAATATGTGCTCCAACCATTAAGCTAGAAAGTGTTGGACAAGGAGGCCAAGTGTACTACAACTTCTGAAGGATTTCTGTGTGTGCATGCGAGAGGTCCTTAACATCAGAAGATGGATCATGAATCCTAAATGGAGATAGAAGCTTTTTTTCCAGACCAGAACAAAGTGCTTCTCTTTAAGAAATGAGAACTAAGATCAGCAGTTCTTTTCAGCATTTTCTGCTAGTAAATTTACTTTGCTTAGTTCAACAGTCTGGCTTCATGGATTACTTTCGGTGTGTAACTCTCATTAAGCACTATGAAATGTGTTTGGGCACTGAAAACAAAGTATGTATTCTACTATGTGGCAAAATACATGAAAGAACAAGAAATTACCACATCAGACATTTCAAGACTTTTCTCCAGTCTCAAATACTTTGTTATCTGATGGAAAATGAATATCTGGAGTCTTGGTGCAAGAGTTTCTTATCTGTTCAGTGCAACGTACTTGTTACCAAATTAGAAAAGTCCTTCTCTGCCCAGCTATTCTGCTTTCCAGTATCTTAAATATACATCTCAATAATGAACTGAACATATCTGTTTTTCTTAGAAAGAAAACAAGAACTTGGAAAGCCAATGTCTTTTCAAAACTGCATAATCAACAGTTAAAAAATAATAGAGTGATTTAATGGTTTTAGTAGTACAGGTATAGTATTTTTTCCTGTAGTAGTGCACTCTGGAATGGTGAATCATCAAACTGGCATCACCTGTGTTTTAAACATGAAATGTCTTAATTTGGAGCAAATGCTTCAGAAAGGCAGTTTTTATTCTAATATATAACCATATAAAACCATTGTGTGATTTTATTTTAGTCTTTTTAAATTGAAAATGCCGTATCAACATCCTTAGAAAACAAGTTTCTTCACTCAGCCATTAAACATACGTAAGTCATGTGGACTTATCAGAAGTTTACCCTCAAGTGCTTCGGATTGAAACTAGCACTTGTATAGCATATAGTTATGTCTGCTCTTTTGGTTTTAAGCCATTATCTGTGTGGTGGGTTGACCTTGGTGGGCTGCCAGCCTGCCGTCCAATCACTCTCACTTCTCTCCTGAACAGGACAGGGGGAGAAAATAAGATGAAAAAGCTCACGGGTCAAGATAAAGACTGCAGTGTGAGTGGTACAGGGGGATGGGGAATGGGAGTTTCAGTCAGTCTGTAATAGTTCTTCTCTGCTGCTTCTTCCTCCTCCTGAAGTTGGGACATTGAGTGACTGCATCAAAGCCATAATAAATCATTTTTCATTAAATAATGTTACTATCATAGCCTTGACACAAAATGTGTGGGGTTTTTTTTTTTTTTTCTGTCTCCAAGTAGTTATCATAGAATCATAGAATGGTTTGAGCAGGAAGGGAGCTTAAAGATCATTTAGTTCCAACCCCACTGCCATGGGCAGGGACACCCTCCGCTACATCAGGTTGCTCAAAACCCCATCCAACCTGGCCTTGAACACTTCCAGGGGCTGGGCATCCACAACTTCTCTGGGCAAGCTGTTCCAGTGCCTCACCACCCTCAATGTAAAAAATTTCTTCCTTAGATCTAATTGAAATCTACACTCTTTCAGTTTAAATTCATTGTCCCTTGTCCTGTCATCAAACTCCCTTGCAAAAAGCCCCTCTCCAGCTTTCTTGTAATCCCCCTTCAAGTACTGGAAGGCTGCTAAAATGTGTCCCCGGAGCCTTCTCTTCTCTAGGCTGAACTACTCCAACTCTCCCAACCTGTCTTCATAGGAGAGGTGCTCCAGCCCTCTTATCATCTTCGTGGCCCCCCTCTGGACTTGCTCCAGCAGCTCCATGTCCTTCTTGTGTTGGGGACTCCAGAGCTGAATGTAGTAATCCAGGTGGAGTCTCATGAGAGCAGAGCAGAGGGTCAGAATCACCTCCCTTGATCCACTGGCCATGCTTCTTTAAACACAGTCCAGGAGGCAGTTGACTTTCTGGGCTGCAAGCGCACATCGCTGGCTCATGTTAAGCTTCTCATCAACCAACACTCCCACATCCTCTCCTCAGGGCTGCTCTCAATCCATTCTCTGCCCAGCCTGTACTAGTGCTTAGGTTTGCCTTGATCCATGCGCAGGACCTTGCACTTGGCCTTGTTCAACTTCATGAGGTTCTCACAGGCCCATCTCTCCAGCCTGTCAAGGGATGGCATCCCTTCCCTCCAGCGTGTCAACTACACCACACAACTTGGTGTTGTCAGCAAACTTGCTGAGAGTGTACTCAATCACACTGTCGTCGTCACAGATGAAGATGTTCAACAGCACAGGCCCCATGTTATGTTAAATCTATGCTATTTTATGAGAATTTTAATATCCACCTGGAAAAGAAAAATGTTACCAGCCTGGAACTTCAGACATTGTTTTCAGAGGGTAGTCTGTGGGTACACAATAAGGGCTATCATTTTTCCATCATATCACTGTAATTTTCTTCAAAAGACTTTATGAAATTAACTATGACAAAGATGATAGGTAATGTCTTAGTAAGGTTTGGATGTAAGTGGTAATCAGTACAGTATTCAGGACTTCTAAAATAACTTTTTTGCAGGTTTCTGACATGTTTATATGAATTTAATTCATTCACCTGTATTAATGACTTCTCATTAGACCTTCTGTAACAAAAAATTTCAGCTCTTCAATTCAGTGTAATAAATGAGTTCTTTGAGCAAAATACGCTTATCTTGAAAACACAAAGCAGATATATTTCAAGATCAGAGTGTAGTTTGCTGTAATTTTCAAGCTTTAATTACTCAGTGCAAGACTGTCAACACTAATTAAACATTTCTAGGGTAAGGAACAGATCTGGTTAACTTTGATGTGTTCACGGTCTGATTTATTTTGTTCAATAGATCAGAGACAATTCAAGGAGCTTTTAATATAGAAGAGGCCAGAAAGGATGTGCACCTGACTTTAAGTAGGAACACTTGATTTTAAACATTTTCATGATTAGATGTGACATACTCCTTTTGCTAAATGCTTCACATTTTCTATTGCATTTCCACATAAACGTGTTTCTTATTTTGACTCTTTTAGTCAATACTTTTATTATTGATATTAAGCAAATCTATTTTTGTACAGAACAAGACATTTTATGTGCATGTTGACAATAATTGCATCATTTATTTTTTCATCTTTTTTTTTGCTTTTATTTTTTGCATCTCTTGTTGCTGTCAGCAGTAAGTTTCTGCACATATAGTGTTGTCTATAGAAAGGAATACACAGCAGGCACAGCCATCACTGACACTGGTCATATCCAGATTGAATTGTAACAGCTCAGTTAAAGCCAAACGCAGTCCATTTTTTAGACATATCTTGACTTCAGCAGGCTTTGAATGAGGCTCAAATGCCTGTATTTTTCCATCTACATTTTCCTCAGGCAATCAAGTCCTTGCTTGCAGGAAACCCATCTGGTTCTGCCGTGTATGAGCTGGCTGTGGGAGGTCAGAATGTGAGGAGCCCAGGCCAGGGCAGAAATGTCTTCTGAGCCCCAGGAAGCCCCGAGGCAGAACTGCACAGCTCTACCAGTCTCTCATGCGAAGAAGTTAAAGCAGCTTAAGGCGGTAGCTGAGCACTGGTTAGAAAGAAGTACAATTGCATCTTCCCTGATTCTTATCGATCAGAAAAAGAGATATTTATTTAAAATGTGTGCAGAAGAATGTGCTGAATGCTATTTTAACCTGCTTATGTCAAAATTATATTTGCACATTTTACAGGTACATCTAAAGTGTTTTTTTTTTAAAGGTAGACCTGTCTAACACTGACAAACTTCATAATTTTGTACCATTATTAAAGAGTTTATCACTAGCTTATGTATGAATACAATAGCAAGTTGCAAACATTTTTATTGTGCTGTAGACACTAAACACACTACTAAATTGTCAAAACAAAATCATACAGAACTTACTGTTTGAGAGTCTTGTTAACAGCTCAAATCAAGTTCAAGCAAAGTTCTGTAAAGGTTTGAAGCAAAATTTAGCACTGTTTCAGAGAAAGTTCTGAGCTTTAGACACATGTTTTGAAATCTCTGAATTACTAGCTCTATGAATTACCTGGAACTGATACGCATTCATACATATTGGAACTCTTCCCATTAAATTGTGTACCCCTGATTTTCTTTTTTTACAGTAGGTTTCCTCTCTATACATGTTGACATTCGGGAAAACTTTTTCTTATTTCCTCTCTCTATTTTATGAGTTGAGGGGAATGGCAAAAACTAAAACAAAATCAAGACCTCATTCATTTCTTCCTGAGGTAAATGGGAAAGCAAATGTAATTAAACTTTTTATGTGAGCTGCATTTACTTCTCTGATGAATGTTGTTTTCAAAAACAAAGCCTCCTTGGTATGAAGTGGTATAATTACGCAACATTGTAAACCCACAAATTCTCTTTACTCTTGGGGCTAAGTCTACCTTTCCTTGTAAATGCAAGAAAAGCCAGATGATAACAAAGATTTAAGTAGAAAGTAGATACCTAAATTTAAAATTGTAATGCCTACTCATCTATCACTGAAGTGAAAGGAGCTTATAACTGTCTGAACAACCAGAGATCAGGTTAGGAAAGCTAAAGCCCTGATAGAATTAAATCTGGCCAGGGACATCAAGGGCAACAAGAAAAACTCCTATACATATGTCAGTGATAAAAAGAGAACTAGGGAGAATGTGGGCCCTCTCCGGAAGGAAACGGGAGACCTGGCTACCCGAGATAAGGAGAAGGCTGAGGTACTCAGTGACTTCTTTGCCTCAGTCTTTACTGGCGTGAACTCTGGCCGCACAGCCCAAGTCGCAGAGGGCAAGGACAGGAACTGGGGGAATGAGGAACTGCTCACTGTAGGAGAAGATCAGGTTTGAGACCATCTAAGGAACCTGCATCCGCGGGTCCTGAGGGAACGGCAGATGAAGTTGCTAAGCCACTATCCATCATATTTGAGAAGTCATGGCAATCTGGTGAAGTTCCCAATGACTGGAAAAGGAGAAACATAGCCCCCATCTTTAGAAAGGGGAGAAAAGAAGACCCAGGGAACTACAGGCCAGTCAGTCTCACCTCTGTGCCTGGCAAGATCATGGAGCAGATCCTCCTGGCGGCTATGCTAAGGCACATAGAAAATAAGGAAGTGATTGGTGACAGCCAACATGGCTTCACTAAGGGCAAATCCTGCCTGATTAATTTGGTGGCCTTCTATCATGAGGTTACAGCATTGCTGGATAAGGGAAGAGCAACCGACATCATCTATCTGGACTTATCCAAAGCATTTGACACCATCCCACATGACATCCTTGCCTCTAAACTGGAAAGACATGGTTTTGATGAGTTGACCGCTTGGTGGATAAGGAATTGGCTGGATGGTTGCACTCAAAGAGTTGTGGTCAATGGTTCAATATCCACGTGGAGGCCAGTGACGAGTGATTTTCCTCAGGGGTCAGTACTGGGGCCAGTGCTATTTAACATCTTTGTTGGTGACATGGACAGTGGGATTGAGTGCACTCTCAGCAAGTTTGCAGATGACACCAAGTTGTGTGGTGTTGTGGACATGCTGGAGGGAAGGGATGCCATCCAGAGGGACCTTGACAGGCTGGAGAGGTGGGCCTGTGAGAACCTCATGAAGTTGAACAAGGCCAAGTGCAAGGTCCTGCGCATAGATCAAGGCAATCCCAAGCACTAGTACAGGCTGGGCGGAGAATGGATTAAGAGCAGCCCTGAGGAGAAGGACTTGGGGGTGCTGGTGGATGAGAAGCTCAACATGAGCCAGCGATGTGCACTTGCAGCCCAGAAAGCCAATCGTATCCTGGGCTACATCTAAAGAAGCATGGCCAGCAGGTCAAGGAAGGTGATTCTGCCCCTCTGCTCTTCTCTCGTGAGACCCCACCTGGAATACTGTGTTCAGCTCTGGAGTCCCTAACACAAGAAGGATACGGAGCTGCTGGAGCGAGTCCAGAGCATCAGTCCAGCCTTTCAGTACCTGAAGGGGGCCTACAAGAAAGCTGGAGAGGGACTTTTTACAAGGGTATATGGTGATAAGACAAGGGGCAATGGCTTTAAACTGAAAGAGGGCAGATTTAGATTAGATATAAGGAAAAAAATGTTTACATTGAGGGTGGTGAGGCACCAAAACATGTTGTCTAGAAAAGCTGTGGATGTTCCATCCCTGGAAATGTTCAAGGCCAGGTTGGATGAGGTGTTGAGCAACCTGATGTATTGGAGGGTGTCCCTGCTCATGGCAGGAGGTTTGGAACTAGATGATCTTTGAGGCCTCTTCCAACCCTAACCATTCTATGATTCTATCATTAATACTAAATCAGACTCTACCCTTACTACTTCTAAATTCTTCCAAGTCAAAAATCCTGAACAACCTAGCATCTGCCCAACTGCTACTGAAAGACTCAACTTAGGAAAGAGTATAATACACAAAATGTAGTTACAGCAGCTGTATATTTCTATAATACTTTTGATGAAAGATTGAGAAGTGCATTTAAACGAACCTGACAGGTTGAAGTGTCTATTCATAAAATGAAAATCTGAGCTTCAGTTTCCCTCCATATATGAAGGATTGCAAATGTACATTTCGCATCCTCATGACAGTCACTTAAGCACTAAACTGGAGGCTGTCAGGTAGAAGAAAGGGTAGTAACACTTTCCTTCTCTCTAAAGAACCTGTTTTATTAGCAGAATATGTCAAGATTTACTAGGTCAGGAAAAGGAAGGCATCTTCTTTTTTTAAATGTAAACGCTTCTTTTTAGCTTAGAGTTATGACATTTAAGCAGAGATTAAAAACCTTGATTTCCCATCCTTATTCCAATATTTTACTATATTTGTTTTATTTTCGTATTAATTTTAACATAAGCAACTGTCAATAAAACTGAGCAAAGAAATAAAAAACAGTCAGTCTCCTTTCACTTCTTAGTCAGGTAATTTAAAATTATTTACTGCTTAATTGCCCATCTTAACCAAGAGGATAGTAAAGTGTGCTAAAATTATAAAAACTTTCTAAATTTGGAGCCATGGCACTTCTGCAAATATAGCAAAAGCATGTGTGAATTCTCATATCAAGAAAAATAAATTCAGCATTGATTTTCCATGACACAGATGATGCCAGAGCTAACAAGCTGTTTTCAAAAAGTAGCAGTGGTTTTTGAAAATGTCATTTCACATATCTATTTTCTCTTTAGAATTATCAATCTCCAATGTGGCACCAGATATTAGAGACATTCTGCTGCTCAGCACTTGTGCTGATAACTTTGGAGCTCATTTTCAGGCCTCTTTCTCTTCCTGTGCACTGTGTAGAGAGCCTTGGCTTCTAACACAAGGTCCTCAGTTCCCTTCCAAGGATACTTCTGAGCACAGAGGCATCGATGTTCTTTTTAAAATCTAACTAATAGTTTTACATGTACTGTACAAATACTTGTAACTGCAACAGCGGATGCTAAAGAGACTTGAATACAGCTGAGTGGTGGATCAGAAAAAGGTGAGGCTCATTTTACTATGTATAAGTCTTCAAAAGCCAAGCATAATACATAGGTGTAATTAATTCCATGGTTAAAGAATGTGCTAGAGGGCTCATCATTCTCCACTGATTTTGCAAAAATACCCAGGAAAGTTTACGTAGGTTAAATAGCTAACTTTTAGAGAGTTAATCCATTTCAAATTATGGGTCCATGCCCACAAGGTGGTTAAGTCTTTCCTCTTCAGTAAAGTATGTCAGCACTGAAAAGAAAGTACTCAACCTTGTAATGATTTGGCCATTTTACCTTTTAAAGCTAAGTCCAGAGCAGAAATTTTCTGAATACATTAATTTAAATTCTAATGCATAACTTCAATCCATAATTAGACTTCTGTTTTATTCAGTCATCTGGTGATTGTTAAAGCAGAATGGCCTCTGGCTTTTTGAGACCCCTTAGGCAGATCACATCATGTAGTTATAAAACAAAAATGATGTAGTCACACCTACCACTAAAGAGAAATTTGATATAATATGTTTTACACTTTCTTCAAGTGCACCAGTGAAAGGTACCACATGAAAGCTTGGAAATTATTAGAATGAGACACCTATAGGGGAATCTTGTTACATGGTGCATACAACTAAATGGTCTTGCAGTGAAATTTAAGTGCAGATAACAACCATCACTTCAGTAACCAAAAAATAATCTATATACATTTTACCTTTGTTCATCCATATAAATGGAAAGTCAGGTTGTTGTACAGATTCAGAATTCTAGTTTTAACTTTGATAACTTTTTATTTGAAATGTGTTATTGAAGTGCAGTCAGTGTGAAAAACAAAAAAATAGAATACTTTCTCATATAATTCTGTTTTACTCTATTTGAATTTTAGCTTTAAAACTAATCAAAAAGGAGCTTTTTAATAGCAACTTTGTTGAGTATTCCAGAACCTCAAACACAGCTGCTTATGAAGCTTGCAAGATTTCAAAGATGCATTTATATAAATGCAGTGGAATGCATATTAATTTAATGTTAAATTATACATATTTATGTAAAAGTTAGACTTGTAAGTTCATTGTATTGTGGTACAACATTTGTTAAAGTTCCTAATGTCTATAGAAAATTACTCTAAATATAATTATTGTGCCTGTGTATGCAAGACCGTAATGAATAAATCCTTTCCGTAACTAAAATGTAGTATTTTTTTCTAAACAAGAACTACCATTGCAGTTGTTCTTGGGGGGAAAAAAATACATTACTGTCCATACGTTCATAAGGTGAGAGCTGTGGTTAATTTTTTTTTTATATTCTACAGAATAAGGAGGTTATTTACTTCTTAATATGGGTATCTATGTCTTAGCACAGATAACTTTGTTCATACCAACAGTTGTTCTATTGTGACGAAAAGAGACTCAACTACAAGGTCCAAGCAAACGGTCTATCTGGTCTGCACTTGCAGGTTGAACTGTAAGGTCCAAGATAACAATTTACTCGAACTGCACTTGCAGATTCCATACGCCACTATTACAGGTTCTTATAGATACAATGGAGGAATGCACTAGTGCAATTTAAAACCAAAATATACACTATCACAATACACTATCACAGCACATAAGAGCCACGGAATGTGCTATTGCAGCACAGCAGAGTCACAGAATGCGCTATTACACACACAAGAGCGAGAGAGCACACAAGCACACTAGACTTAAAGCAGGCTAAAAAGAGAATAAAAAATAAATCACTTACCCCCTCAGATAAGGGCTCTCATTTCCAGGGAAGTTACCTTGGCCGGCATCCCGATCAAGGGGGGAAAGAATCTCCTCACAGACCAGCTGTGTAGTTGGAAAAGCAACTCCTGATTTCCAACCCAAATCGTAGGGCTTTTATCCCCTGGTGTACATGACTGTGTAGGTACCATGCTTGAGGAGGGTCTTCAAGGTTGTGACAGGGAGTTTCCCCTTATCGATTGTACCTGAGGGTAGGGGTGTCTCTGAGGGTCTTCAAGGGTCTTCAAGGGTCTTCAAGGGTCTTTAAGGGTCTTTAAGTGTGTGACAGGGAACTTCCCCTTATCGATTGTGCCCGAATACCTTATCTCAGGCAACTGGACAATGGTTGGATTGAGACTCAGGACATATTCTTTGTTGCGGGATTTCAAGGCTCAAATCAGGTTTTGGTTCTTTGTATAACGCAGCACTGACACATCAGACAGCTCAGGGCTGAGCGATCTACACAGCTCCCCGTGGGTCATCTCTGCCTCAATGCAATACAAAGCTGGGTTGCTTCTACAACCCCCCTGTGTCACCTGTGTGCTGGGCATTGCCGAGAAACTTGATTTGGATTTATGAGCCGGATGATCCATACATCTATAGGATAAAATGGTTCATAAAATCTTAGACATGCATTTGACGGCAAACATTTATGTAAAATGATGTAAATGAGATGACAAAGCTTATTTAGTAATATTAACGTCTCTAAAATAAGTGAACAACTTTTTGTAAACCATATAATTAAAGAGACAGATTGTGTCTGTACAGGTACAACAGCAACATGTAAGGCAAGTGACAAATCAGAATATGTCAATGACAAACGGGTGAGGTCATAGCATATAATCCCAGATTCTGTGGAAAAGTATTTGTTCTGACTGCATTGGGAACCATATTGACTAGAATATCCTATTACAGAGCTTGTCAGTATAGAAGGGATGAAACATGCAAACAGCAAGAAAATGGTAGATGTAGTTTGTGATGCATACCCATTTTAGTTAGCTTTTAAATTTTAATGACAGTATAACGTTGTTGGTTTAAGAACATATGAAGTCCAAATAAAGACAGTAGTCATTCAAGTTCTGTTGTGGAAATATTTATTCCATGAGACTACACTATTTCTTTTTCCTTTTTTTTTTTTTTTTTTAGGCTAAATTTAGTAAGGGATTCAGCTCCAGGTAAATGTAATCAATGCAGAAACTAAAAACCCATCCCAACAAATTCAGATTCATAGTAATACTAAGCTTAAATTTAAGCCACTGGTCTGAGCAACAATTTAAAGCCCATTCTTGCTTCACTTCATTTCCTGCTTTCTCCACAACAGCCTGGAGGACATATTGATTTGCTTTTCACTGCAGCATCCATTGATCTATTTAAGGATTATTAACATATTTCCTCTTCAGTGTTCTCTTCTTCAGTCTAAACAAACCCAAGACATTGCATCTTTCCTTCTGATCTGTTCTCTAGGCTCTCCACAATTATTCCTCATGTTTCCTGAAGAACATCATAGTTCTGTTTCTTTTTCTAGATCATTGTACAGTCATGTAAATTGGATGATAAATATTTGTTTAAAATTATTTTGTACTATATATAAATACGCAAAGCTCATTACACCTGATTACAAGCTGTACAGAATTAATCAAAGAAACACTTGGATTTTGATAAACAACTATTTTCCACTATTTGCACTGAAATGGTGAGAGGCAAATGCAGCCTTAATAGAGATATTCACATTCAATATTTTGATATTACAGTTTAGAAACATGATAAATGGAAATTATTTGAGCAACTGGTAGATTTTGTAGATAATTAGTATAGAAAGGAATATTTAAAATAGTAAATAAAGAGAGAGAAGTCTAGAAACTGATTCATTAATAGGAAACGTAACAATTTCAAAATAAGTTTGATGAGTTTAATTCATGGATATTTTTAACGTCAGTACTTTATTTTTCCTTTGAATATAAATAACAATAAAATACATTTGATCAATTAATCAGTGACTTAGTGACTAATCAGAGATATGAAAATAATTCCATGGAAGAAACAAATAAATTCAAGTGACTATAAAACCATAGAAAGCCTTTTTACCTCCTAGCAATACATCCTCAATCTTTCCCCTCCAAACCCTATAAATGCTATACTTACAGACTATCAGGACAATTATTTTTTTCAGGAAAAAAAATCTACTAAAGAGACCTGGGGACTACATCACCTGGTCACCCATTGTAGTCAATAGAGAAAATAGAGCAGATTAATCTGATTTACTTCAAATGTCTACATTGTGAAGACAAATTGTCTCTCCCTTGACCACAAAAACAGCCTGTAATGAATCCCATTTTACATCTCTTTCTTTTGCCAACTGTAAAATGAGGAATGTAGTCCTGCTTTTCTCCTCACAAGAATCATGAGATTTAAATCTGAAACACTGTGAGTTGCACATAGGGTTTATAGATAAATATCAACCTTTGAACATTGAAATAGAATTGATAAATCCAATTATCAATAAATAATTCTGATATATTAATCCACTAATGAATTACCCATGACATTAAGACTTTTATAGCTTATGAAATGACAGGCAGAAATGCCAGATTTATAGGATCATGAAAAAAAAGAAATTTGAATCTAAATCTCAAAAAACTGTGTCCTGAGATCAGATCTGCTTTTACTCTTCTACAAATAAGTTTAAAGTAAAGATACAGTATTAAGACTTGTATTTTCAATATTATGCTACTGTTACAAAAGACAACACTTGTGACAATGCACAAGCAAACCCAAGATTTTGTAAATGTATCATGGATGAGGAAAAACAAGACTAAGAGCATAATTAAGAAGACTTGACCAACAATACTTTTCTTCCACTGTCAATTTGCAGTGCCAGCAATATGCAATATTCTATACAATGTTAACCTAGAACTGCTGAGTTTAGTTTCAACTATTAAAAACACAGCTTTGAAGTTCATCATATTTTAAATTAGAATTTTTTCCTCTTCATTTTTTAAAAGCCATGTCAATATAGGCTTTAAGTTCACTACCAAAGCAATGTATTCTTTCTTTGTTCAATTTATGTATTTTCACCAAAAGATTGTAAGTGTTAATTTTATTCCTTTGTAAAAAGGCAGCAGAGATCAGTCTCCATGTTTCCACTGGGAGATAAAAGGTTGATTTGAACCCTGTATTCCTTTCCATGGCTTATAATATAGATAGATTTATAGATTTATCTGTAAAAAGAAACCACATTGCTGCATAGCCAAAGTTACAGAAAGATTCCTGGCTCTGTGAATCAATGACGATACTTGCAACCTGGTGTAGTGGAAGGTGTCTCTGCTCATGGCAAGGGGATTGGAACTAGATGATCATTGAGGTCTCTTCCAACCCAAACCATTTTATGATTCTATGATTCTACAATATTTAAAGAAAGCAAAGGAAATGAATATATTGGATTCCCCCAGCTTACCTGTCACCTCAGGAATCATCTACAGGGAAACATTTACTCTGTTGTGAAACTGACGACAGGAAATCAGTAATCTTCTGAAGATCACAGAATCACAGAATCATAAAATCATAGAATAGTTTAGGTTGGAAGGCACCTTTAGAAGTCTAGTCCAACTCTTCTTCAAAGAGCAGGGACATCTCTAACAAGATCAGGTTGCTCAGAGCCCTGTTCAACCTGTCCTTGAATGTTTTCAGGGATGAGGCATCTACTGCCTCTCTGGGCAAACTGTTCCAGTGTTTCACCACCATCATTGTAAAAAATTTTGTCCTTATAACTAGTCTAAATCTACTGGTTTTTAGTTTAAAACCACTACTACTTATGCTATCACAACTGGCCCTGATAAAACATTTGTCCCCGTCTTTCTTATAAGCTCCCTTTAAGCATTGGTGCTGGTTTTAGCTGGGATAGAGTTAATTTCTCCATAGTTGCTAGTGTGAGGCTATATTTTGGATTTGAGCTGAAAACAGTGTTGATAATATAGGGATGTTTCTGTTATTGCTGAGCAGTGCTTACACAGAGTCAAGGCCTTTTCTGCTTCTCACGCCACCTCGTCAGAGAGTAGGCTGGGAGTGTACAAAGTTAGGAGGGGATACAGATGGGACAGCTGACCCCAACAGACCAAAAAGGATATCTCATACCATATGATTTCTTGCTCAGCAATAAAAACTGAGGGAAGAAAAAGGAGGTGGGGGACACCTAAAGTGATGTTGTTTGTCTTCCCAAGAAACCATTACGCATGATGGAGCCCAGCTTTTCTGGACGCGACTGTTTGTCAAGTGGCCTGTATGTTAACTGACTTCCTTCAAAATAGAAGTGTTTAAATTCACAAAAAATGGGATGCTTACTCATCACAAATAAAAGTGACGGGCTTAAAATCTTTTTGAGGCATAATGGCAAATGGGTTTTCAGACGTGATCTGAAAGAGAATAAAGTTGGGTATTGTGTTACAAATGTACATTTAAAATGGCATCAAGGACTAAACAGTGTATGGACAGTGTATATGTATGGATGTGCATAAGAATGCTCGTGCATAGTTTACATATTTTGCACACACACATACAATTTTTTTTTAAATGTTCTGTTCACTTGTTTCCATTCAGAGGGAAAGTTATTATAACAGCATTTGCTTTGAAGGAGAAAGACATGTCCATCTCTTTGGTATACTAGAGGATTTCTAAGCTAAATGGGTAACTTACGCTATTAAATATCATCTTATTAACGGTATTGCTGTTCTGCAATTATTACAAAGAAATTGTAGTGTGGAACAATACACAGAGAACATCTGCAAAAAAAAAAGATGCGTTTTAAATGGTTTTGTGAATACATGCCCTGTGGTTAGGTATTACTGTAGAATTGTGTTTGAATGAAACCTGAGGTGACAGTTGAGGGAGCACACTAATTTAATAACAGTTGATGAATTAAGAAACTGTATTACTTTTTAAAATCACTTAGGAAGTCTCCTCTCAATCCCCTTGGTTTTCTGGTTGATTCTTCTGGACAGCGTGTCAAAAAGATTTGGAAAAATGTAGTCTGTACAAACCATCGTGTCTGGTTTAGCCTCTTTTTCACTTTCTGAAGAGACTTACATCAAAGCTTTGTATTTCCATTCCAATAAATACACTCTCTATGAGAGTTTTCCTTTTGGGACAAAATAGTGCTGATTATCAAAAAATTTCTTCTAAACTGAATGCATAACCTTTAACATCCATCACTTAATATGTTTTCTTTCAAAGAATAAGATTATCTTAATGACACAAAGTCTAGCATCCTTAATGGTGATAAACCACTGCTTTATATTTATACTTAATAGAAAACCAAACCATTTACAAAAATACAGCTTTTGAGGAAAAACTCTTAATATAGCGGCACAAGTATCTAATGATTAAATTGAAATACCACAAATACTATAAACTCAGTGTCTGCAAAATGAGTATAGAAGAACTATTTGAACTTGACAGTTGTGGTTTCTAAAATGTTTTCAAAGCAATTAGGGAATGATGATGACTGAAGTAAAAAAACTTTACATACTCGAAAGATAATTCCCACCACCCACAATGACCTCAAACAAAGTCATTTCAGTTACTTTTTTATGGATTTAGACCTTTTCAGAGTTACCCTTGATATTTCCATTTCTAGAATAGATTATTTCAATGAATTCTTCATGAAGCACAAATTAACATGATGCCTGATCTGATAAGAAATCAGTGCTCCTCTGAGCGGTGGTAGATAAAGGGAATGTCAGTATATATAAAAAGACAGAACTTCTGAAACAGATGTTTTTAATTAAAGAAGAGACAGTAAATATAGTACTAGCAAATATATTCTGTGCAGTACCAGTTCTAGCTCTGACTTCTCATCTGTCAGGGGACACTCTGAGGCTTAAAAAAACAGCTAGTGCTGAACACTATGAACAACACTAGTTCAACAACTCCATAACAACATAACATTAAATGGAGTACAATATACGTGTTAATTAATTTTCTCTCTTGCTTTTGGAAGTGATTCAAAGAGTCAACAGTGTCCTGAGTTATGGATTAAAAGTCTTGTCCCACGAGAAAGGCATGAATTGTCTCCTCCTGTAATAGCAGTAATAACATACTATGCATATATAGTACTTGACCTATGATATTGTCTCCCTGTCCAGACTTCATAATTTAAATTATATTATATAAATATATTGAGTCACAGTAACTGTAAGAAAAAAAAATACTCTTCTTTTTTTCCTGGTTCTGCATATCTTGAAATGCAGTAATGATTACAATTATTAGCTACGTAAAAAAAAAATCTCATCATTGATCTTAGAATCCTAGAGCTGAAGTGAAGCCCCTGCTCCAAGAATGCATTAATTGTTGGCAAATTAATACACAATATTCTGCCACAATATTCTTGGCAGATGCTTGTCCAGCTTCATTTAAAGAACCTCGTAACAGAGATTAAACAGCCTCTCAGACAGCGTATTTAATTGCTCTGCTACCTTTGTTATAAAGTTGCATGATGTTTTTTTAGCTACACCTAACCTAATTTCTCCCCATTAAATTTTAAGACCATTATTATTTTTGTATCTTAGAAATTATTTGTTTCCTCTTTACATCATACTTTTAGGTATTAAAAGGCATGTCACCTTGCTTCTTCCATGGTTTTCTCTTCATAAGGATAAACAGTCTTACTATTGTATTTTCTAGACATTAATCCTCTTTTTGATGTCCTCTGGTCTTTCTCCAGCTGTTCTAAATCATTCTTGAAGCATGGTGCACAAACCTGACAATATGAATTTAGCTGAGGCCTTTCTGGTTTTGAATACACAGGAAGTATTACTTTTTGTTGCACATCTGTTTGCTTTGCAAAAGTAAACTTCTTTAATCACGGTCAGTTCATGAAGCACTATGAAATTGTCAATTTTTGCAAAATTGTTATCCAATAATTTTCTTATTCTGATATTTGGATATTCTATTGTTCTGACTCAACAAAAAAAAAAACCCTAATACATTACCAAGGGTTTCTAGTGATTTTTTATTTATATATAATCTATATGCATGCATACATGCTTTTGAACGTC
Source organism: Tauraco erythrolophus (assembly GCF_009769465.1). Classification (NCBI taxonomy): domain Eukaryota; kingdom Metazoa; phylum Chordata; class Aves; order Musophagiformes; family Musophagidae; genus Tauraco; species Tauraco erythrolophus. The sequence continues at coordinate 83,473,822 of NC_141465.1, read as the reverse complement.
TATATATGCATGCATATATATTTTAGACCGTAATCTTTGTCCATCCATAATCTTTTATTTCTTTCAAACTCTTAGTCGTTTTTCCTTTGAATAAGTAAATTAACAGCAAATACATGTTCTCATTTGCTATTACAGATTAAATCTGATCACAATCAAATAAATAATTCAACACTGTACAGCTGATTAGTCCTACCTTAAGCTTTGCTATAGCTTAAATGAAAAATGCCTGTGATTCATTGCTGAAGGATCTGGATTCTGTCATAGTGCAAAAGACTAGTTACACAAATAGTATGTTATGTGCCAGGGCAAATACAAATATACAGATTTTAAGCAATGGAAGAGTGAAGTTTGAGAACTGCTGAATTTTGACTGAAATAAATAAGAAATCACATCCTAGAGTTAAGCTGTTTAGTTTACTTTTCAGTCTGCAAATGTACCTTTATGTAATATAATGACCTTATCATTACTGAAGACCATGAAACTACAGTTTGTTCATTGATACCGCACAGCTGACACAGTTCTGGGAGAGTGAGTTAAATTCTTGTTATTAGAACTCTGAATTCAAGCCTTATAATGGGATCTTTTCCATAAACCATAGAAAATGTCATTTGTCTGTCAGATCCCACAGTAAGCTAACAAGACTGACAGTTAAAAAGCCGTTTTTCTTTTTTTTTTTTTTTTTTTCTTTCTATTTGGCGTAAGCTGCAAGAAAATATCTCTGGAGACATTTAGAAAAAGGGTTGAACTTTTACAGCTTTGGTCATTTAGGTTAGCTTTATAAAAGGGTCTTGGAAAATAAGGAAGAATCCGATGTAAGTTTATTGCCCCTTTTTTTTTCCTATTCAGCTCTGCAAGTGAAGAGGAACAAACACCAAAGACAATATTTTTTCTTCTCTCTCCCACATTCATGTGAACACCATCACTACATAAAGGTGAAGGAAAATAAAGGACTTATATATTAAAAAATCTATTTTATATAAAGGCAATCTTTGATAAAATATTAATTTATTAGAGGGATATCCAGTCACTACAACATCTTTACTAGTACAAATGAAAAAGAATATGAATAGTGCTACAGTAAAATATTAATAATCATGAAATTTACAAAATTTACTACTTAAACTCTCAATAATTCTAATTTAGGAATAGCAAACCTTTAATAACTTCCTCTAATATATTAAAATTGCAGGCCCTAGTCCTGCACTTGCTCAAATTCTATGCCCTATGAATTTTCTGGATCAGTATAGGGCATATATACTAGTATATACCACTATGCACTAATATCTAATATCCTATACTAACTACAGAGCATTCATAGATTTCTGGGTGCTTTACAGACATTTAAGAGGGCACAGAAGAAGGATTTAATGTCTAAGAAAATGATCGCATGGAAGTAAAAAATAATAGTATTATAAGTCCTATTCATAGATAATGAGGTTCAATCGTTTCTCATTAGTGCTGTAATTTTTCAATTTTTGATAAAACTTATCCTGTTTAGAAGATTAAATTTCCAGAACAGAGTCCTATGTATTTTTTCTTTCTTGTGGTTTAACCCTTGCACAGCCTTCTTTTAGAAGGATTACCTCCGTTTCCACTATAACTCAATATATGCAAGGCACTGCACTGCCTGTATGAATAGAAGTAGCTCTTCATTTGAGTAACACAAAGAACAGTCTTGCCATTGCTTGGAAAATGAAGTTCTAGGAGCAAATGTAGATGAGGGGTATAAACTATGGGAAAATATAGAGTTTTTATTTCTTAAAAATCATCTTGATAACTTAAAAAGCAGAATGTATAAAGGCAAAAGAATTCTTGCTCTGGAAAAAAATGAAAACCATTAAACACTAGTTCAAAAAAATATCACTGTATCAAACTGGTATTTTTTAATCAATGAAACAATAAATAAAAATAAATCAATATGTAAAAAAACCCCAAACCCCTGTATGCCTTGTGGCCTAATGTTCATGCAGAAAGATTAAATCTGTAAATCGTGCTCTTTGAATGAAGATGATGGAGCCGATTCTAACATTTTCAACTGTCATTCAGTTTTGCTGATGAAAGATTGGTTAAGGTACAAAATAAAAGCCAATCTGCCTAAATGCTATCTTGGTGCTTAAACCTTACTTCTTCTTTCTGCATTATATGTATTACTTAATTCTGTCGATGCCTATCTGTCTGTTTACTTCACCAGAAAGATTTCTCAGTGTCTTCTCAAATTTTGTTATAGACAAAAGAGAACACATAATAAGCATGGAGCTCAGAATTTATTGTTATTCAAGCTAATGTTTTAGCTATCCAAAAGTCTAAATTATCTAATAGAGAAATTCCTCACTAATAACACAAGTTTATGATCAAAGCAAGTAGGGGTCCTAGCATCATTATTTGGAGGGGTCATAGCATCGTTATTTGGAGGGGTCATAGCTCTCTGGATCTAGGGAGGGTCCAACAGACTGTAATAATTTTAGGTAGTGCTGGTATTTCATCTTTGGTGATACACCTATCATGCACTACCAGTCGTGAAGAAAATATTTGATAACTGTCACACATGTTTCTTTTAAATAAACAATCCAAACTTGTTATGAAAGCTGGACTTGTTTATCAAATTTCCTGAATTTGAAGCTTAACCTGTTGATGGGCCAGACAACTCGTGTATTCCGAAGCATGTGTGCTGGGTTTATATAGTGGGGTTTTGGTAGTGGGGAAGGGGCTGCAGAGATAGCCCCTGTAAGCAGATACAAGAAGCTTCCCTGGCTCCAAAACCAGTTGGACCAGTCTCTGGCCAGGTTGGACCTGCCTCTGGCCACCACTGAATTAATTGGTGCCTCTGCGAATGCCATATTTAAGAAGCGGACAAAAGAACCTGAGCCAGAGGGGACCTGCAGTGAAGAGCCGGGGAGGCAGGAGGCTGCTCCACTGTGGGTGGGCGACTGCTCATGCTGAGCTGCTGCCGCTCGACTGGACATGGCCATGGTGGCGCAGCTTGGAGAACTCCGAAGCATCTCACTCCCTCCTGGGGAATCTACTGGGCGGAGTTCATCATGCCGGGACTGTTGGGGTTTGTCAGCCAGGTCAGGCCCAGAGCAGCTGCAGCAGAGAGAGGACTGAGGACTGAGAGAAACAGCTATGCAGACACCAGGTCAGTGAAGATGGAGTGGGAGGAGCTGTGCTGGAGCTGGGATTCCCCCGCAGTCCGTGGTAGGTGGCAGTGGCTCCCCTGCAGCCATGAGAGATACGATCAAGCAGAGATCCACCTGCAGCCTCTGGGAGAGGACCCCATGCTGGAGCAGAGGTGTCTGCTCCTGAAGGAGTTTGTAAAGGAATCTCTCTTGTGGGAAAGGACCTCACTCCGCTGGAGACCAACAGTGAAGCCGAGATGCATCTGTAGTCTGTGAGCAGGACCTCCACACGGGAGCAGGTGGCTGTGCCCTAAGAAGCCTGTGTTGGAGCAATTTGATGGGTAAGGATTGCATCCCGTGGGAAGGACTCACATTGCAGAAGTTCTTGGAGGACTCTCTTCTGTGAGGAAGGGCCCCACATTGGAACAGAAGGGTGTAAGGAGTCCTCTGCCTTTAAAGAAGGAAGAAGAGGCAGAAATATCATGTGATGAACTGATCCACAGTCCCCATTCCCCGTGCTCCTGTGCTGCCAGAGGGGGAAGGAGGTAGTGCTGGGAAGAAGAGAGTAGGGGAGAAAGATGTTTTTAAGATCTGTTTTTTGTTTCTCATTATCCTCTCTGAATAACTGATAACTAATTAAACTGATTTGTCCCCAAGTCGAGTCTGTATCACCGGGGGCCATGGCTGCTGAGTGATCCCTACTTCTTCTTATCTCGACCCTCAGGCCTATTGTTACCCTTTTCTCCTCCCCACCTCACCAAGCGGGAGGAGCGAGCGAGTAGTGTGGTAGCTTAGCTGCTGACTGGGCTAAACCATGATGCATGTTTAGTAGGAATGATTGACAAACACATGTAACAGATGCTGGAGTACAAAAACTGATCCATCACTACACCCACAGTTAAATATAGATTAATAGATAAAGAAATAGTTACAGATGCACACATACATCTGCAGTAGAAAGACGCTAGCAGAGCAGCTTTTTTATTTCCCCTCAGATTTTTTTCCTATTTTGTTGGTGGTAGCAGGAAATAGAATTCTCTTTAGTCTCACAGGTAAAGCTGAAGACTTGGTCAGAGGATGATGTTCAAATGGAAATGAAGAAACAATTGCATAATATTAATACAAATTAGTTAATACAACTTACTCTTTTATGCTCCACAGCAGTTGGTGTTAAAAAAATAGATGATCAAAATGTTACTGTTTAGTTCAGTGTTTTTAATCTGTAATTCTCCACTTTTTTTCTAAGTGATGTAGAAAGTACTAGTGTCTTCTACAAGAGACAAGTACTGAAGTAGAAAATGTTTCTTCAGGTTATTAAACTACTTCCTCTCAAATTTTTGAAATACCCTCTTGAACACCCGTTTTTACGTGATTTTAAATCCCTTGATAATTGAACTATTGACAGTATACTGGTGACACAGTGTTTCCACTGTAATGAAGTTTCTGTGGTTGAATATGCAAGTTGAACAGAAAAGAACTAAAATCACTGTCTTTGTACAAAAGCCAATAACAAATTACAGCTAAATCATTGAATTGTCATGATACTTATCCCTCCTTCATATCAAGGAAAATTACATAGTTTTTATGACTTAGATGTTTTAAAAAGAAGAAAAAAGCAAACTAATCCAAACCCAGCAAAAACTGAAGAAAAAGGACAAGCTCTTACACAGAAGTTTACTTTATATTTTCTTAATTAAAAAAAAAAATCAGACATCTATCAGTAGTTACCATCTCGCTTCTTCTTATGCCCATGAAATTGTCTCTAAACTAGCCAGAAGGGAATTGCAGTGAAAGATTTTGATCCACTGCTAGAAGCTGTTCAAGGCTACAGGAATCAGTGGCCTAGCTCTTTCATCTGTCATGTCACCATTAAGTACATGCTGCAAATCATCTCCTTCATGATCTCCTTTAGTAGGTTGGAATAATCACTTGCTACTCATGCAAGAACAGTCACTGCAGGTGATCATGGGCCTGGCAGTCAGTTGGTATGAGGATCCTAGTCAGGTGTGCATTTTAAGAGTCTGGCAACTAAACCTAGCAATTTATATTCTTATATTAAGTTCATGAGAACTAGTAATCTTAGTATACTACCTAAATGATTTGTTGAGTTTCACACACAGTTAGTTAAATAGGAAAGTTCGAACTTCAACTTTAAACTTGTATCAAAACAGAAATTCCAACAGCAAAATATTTATTAAAAATTGTTCATAAATACGTTCAACTTTTAAAAAAAAAAAGTTAAAATTTAGAAGGATATAATTCCTAAAGTGGAACATTCTATTTCATTTTACTTGATCAAATTTTGGCTGTTAAAGCCACTGAAACTCAGATCAGAACTGCCATAATACTTTGCCATCTTGCAGTCTGTGTTTCCCGCACTCCTATTATTTTTGTGTGACCAGAACTTCCATCGATCCAGCTCAATGGAAAATTGTAAAGATATAATGGAAGATGTTGATCAATTAATAAATCTTTCAATGAAAAAAGTAAAATAAAATCATAGATTGACCTTTTACAATTTCCATAGGGTTTATGAAAGATTAGAGATGAGTAATGTCAAAACAGTCCGAAAATCTCAAATATATAATTAGTGACAACTGTGTTCAACTGAAAAAATTAGGTGCTATTTTTGGCAAAAGAAGTCTTCCTGTGTGAAATACTGGGGGTTTTGAAAACACATTTTTCCCATCAAGCTGTACTTTGATGGAAAATTCCCAGCCAGCTTGAGCTGTAATTCCTTTTACCCCCACCCCACAGCCCAACCTCATATAAATATTGCTTTACTTGTTTGAATTGTGATGTTTTTACCTCAAAAGAGAAAAGAAATCAAATAATGAGTTATACACTAGTAAGTTTTTCAGTACCTTAGCCATCTGTTTTATTTTAAAAATTCAGGATAGAGATTGCATAATTACCCAGTGGTGAGTAACAAACACTGTGCATTAAATCAGTAACTTCGCATAGTCTGTATAGACATTTCTTGTATGAAAAACTTTTTATGTGGGAAGGAAATTTTCCAATTATTGTGGAAGTGCATTGTCTTATGAGGTAGAAAGCAACTACATTTTTTATTAATGTTAATGTCAAAGTATTACATGACTAGTGTCTAATTTTCTACTTTTACATTTAGGAGTAGGGAACATTTTTTGTGTCTATTTCTGAAAAAAAATTGAAAACTTAGGTCTGTATTTAAGCTCAAAGTAGAAAATGTTTTATTAATTTTTTATGGATGATTCTCTGTGATTATTTTAATCATTTGAATCTTTCACCTCCTCCTCAGGTGGCCAAATAATTGCTCTGATAGAAACACATCCAGGTTTACACTACCTTTTTGAGGTTTAATTTGCAAGATTAATGTCATGCAGAACTATCATAAGAATGGAAATTATTAGGAATTTCTGTTAAAAAAAAGATTCCATAAAAAAAAGAAACTACAGCAAACTACTTCTAGTTATAGTTATGTCTGAGAAAATTGGTTTCCACAGTGATCCTGCACAAGTATATATTATGAAATTACTAACAGCCATCGCAGGTCAAATCAAAGATCCATTCAGTATTCAGTCTCTAAGAATGACTAAAGTACACACCTAGACAAGAATATAAGAAAAAGGAAAATAACTTTGCATGCATTTTTGCTCTTGATCTGTATGGAAGAATCTGGTTTCTTCAGGTAACAGACAACATACTGTCCAAGAACTATGAGAAGACTGTTTACTAATTAATACTATCATGACGCACTGCACTTAGACCAAGGAGAGGTTTGATATTCTTTCTACTACTCAGCATTAATATTGTCCATGCCTTCTTTTCCTTAATAACACACTCTAAGAAAACATAGGATTTGAAAGTTGAAGAAAAGAGGCATGATTTATTTTCTGAGATAATCCAAGTCCAACTAAATGCAAAGAGATTTCTGTTTGAGAAAATATATGTGGATAAATAAATCCTTTTAAGTAGTCCTGTTGAATATTTGCATCACATATAAAGAAAATTCTTCACTGTGAGGGTGGTGAGGCACTGGAACAGGTTGCCCAGAGAAGTTGTAGATGCCCCATCCCTGGAAGTGTTCAAAGCCAGGTCGGATGAGGCTTTGAACAACCTGGTGTAGTGGAGGGTTTCCCTGCCCATGGCAGGGGGGTTGGAACTGAATGATCTTTGAGGTCCCTTCCAACCCTAATCATTCTATGATTCTATGAATTCATATGTTTTGTAATATTCATCTTTCTTAAAAAGCTGTCATTCTTGGATTTTTGATGGGGAAAAGAAAGTGACATTTTCAGTGTTACCTGCAGTGGTTCATGACCCAAAAGAAGATGGTGATAACCACAATAACCAACACAATTAACTGATGTGATGATAATCAATGTGTAATCAATTATCAATATACACTTCTGTGATTATGTGTTTATTGGAAAGAAGCATGCTTACATCAACCGTGAAAGCCTAGCAATTTCATATTGTTTAAAAATTCCATTGATACAGTTGCAAATCTGATCCCAGGTGTCAAATTAAGTTGAGGAAACAATAAAAGCTGAGTGTGCATCTAATGCCAATATAATTAGGATAATTTGTTAGGTATGGTGATACTAAATGCTACTTAACTATACTAGGTACTTTTTTTTAGAAGTATCAAAAGTTCTCCATGAGGTTACTGTTGCCAGGAGCATCATAAGCAAATTTAAAAAACGGACCCCTAAATCCCTGGTTGTAGAGCTAAGCAAACATCGTATGATTTCTAACAATCAAATCTATTTATATCAAATAGATTCTGATTTGACTAAATCGGTTACATTTAGAGAAGTACTTTGTTCCAATTGCTGCTTAATAATTTGAAAGATTCAAAGTAGCATTTTATGTAAAAAATATTGCAACTTAAAATGCGCATTAATCATATACTACATAATAATTTGGCCTTCTGACAAATAGAATATATAAAGTAAGAACTATTAAAGCCTGGAAGATCCTTTGAAAAAGTAAGACTGTCATTGCCATTGAAATGTGTGAAGAATTACAACACCAGTATATCAAGAAAACAAGTTACATTGACTCAACTAGTACAGAAATAGATCACTCTTCAAGAGTTTCAGATAGCTTCAGCATTTTATCTAGAAATTTGAAATCACCTGTCATTAAAAAAAAAAAAAAGAACTTTTACCAATAAACTTAGGTAACCAGAGTTCACATGAATTCTGACTACCATCAGAGAAGTACTGTTTGATTTGATCCCACATCAATATTACTGTTTCTCTGTGTCTTACAGAGGTTAGTTGAAAAGTTTTTATTTCATGGCAGCGTTTGGTGAGTATTGCCTTTTTCGCAGAAGCATAGAATGGTTTGGGCTGGAAGGGACCTTAAACATCATCTAGTTGCAGCCCTCCTGCCATGGACAGGGACACTTTCCACTAGATCAGGTTGCTCAAAGCCTCACCCAACCTACCCTTAAACACTTCTTTGAATGCAGCCCAGGATATAGTTAGCTTTCTTGGCTGCAGGCGCATGTTACTGGCTCATGTTGAGCTTCTCATCAACCAACACCCCCAAGTGCTTCTCCTCAGGGCTGCATTCCGTCCATTCTCTGAACATTTTCGTGTTATTTTCATATTTGGGAAGCCTATGTATAGAATAGAAAGCCTTTTCTACTTTGCCCTCAAAAATCTTTTTGCAGAATCGTATTAGAATCACAGATATTTTGCCTGGAAGGGACCTCTGGAGGCTATCTAGTCCAACCTCCTTTTTCGAGCAGTACTATTGTTTCCTCCAGACCAGCTGTGACTTTGTGTAGCAAGGTCCTGAGAATCTCCTGGGGACTAAGATTCCATGGATACTTTTGGTAATGTAGTTCAGTGCTGCATGACACCTCCCAGTGAAGAAGATCTTAGTATTATCCAAGTATCTTTTAGGTATTTAGTATTGATATTGACTTTTATAATCTATGTTTTGATCTTTTTTACTTACTTATTTGTTAGAAAAAATGAGGGGGGAAAAACAGGCACATACCTTTTACTTTTTCAGGAAACAGTGTCATGGGAATCTTTAGAATAATTTTTGTGAAGTTAACATGTCATTGAAACTTACAGTTCAGAACAGTCACTGGTCTTGTCTACTTCCAACTCATGCTGACTGGCAAAAGACTTGGTGCAACAACACCCCTAAGTTTTTGCACACTATACAAATCTGCACATACAAAACCGTAGACTTCTATGATGATGATGCATAACTACAGATCCAAAAGACATCATTCCTTAGGTTTAATGGCTCTTGGATCAGGACATGAATCAAAAATTCAGAAGGCATAATTTTCTTTCAAGATTGTTTTATATAGGGAAAAAAAACCCAACCTTGTGTTTATTCTGTGGTCTTTTTTTTATGAATAAAAATAATCACAGAATCTGATCCTTCGAGAATTCCATTTGACTTTAGATGGCACTTCAATGCTTAGAGCAGTGATAGGTTTCAGCCTATAATAAACAATTACTTTAGAATCTATAGAACATGATTCAGCCTTCATAATATCATGTATGGCAGCATGAAGATAGCTATCTTCAGCACAACATTTCCCTTCAGGAAATCTGAATGCATGAGTGGACAATAGACAGCAACACCACCTCCTCCCCATCTCTCCTGCAGTGGTATATTACTTAAAGACACACGCAACACACGAGGCAGTTAAAATCTTCATATCTTAATCTTCATTTCATGATATCTCATGAAATCATTTACCTTTTGTGAACAGTGGCATCTATATGCTACACTTCTGATTTATTACTGTTTTACATTGATCCTTAATTCATATGTTACAATGCTACAGAATATTGAACACCTCGGGCTAGATGAAAAGAGCGATATAAATCTTTAACCGTTGCTCAAAAACTCTTCCTCTATAACACATGACCTTAGAGGTTTTTCACTGTCCTCCAAGTACCCAAAGATCCAAGGTATCTGGATGCTCATAAACTAGCCCAGAATTGGCAGCCTGAAATCTTGCTTCTTAGCAAGTTTCACAAAGATTTGAGAGAATCTTTGGGGTCTGATCTAGCAGATATATTCAAAGCATATTTGACACACAAGTTCTTTTAAAAAAGTGTAGTTGCAACACAAAGTTCTTTAAAAAAACCTTCCATTTACAAAAGAGCATGATTGCATAGACTACGAGTTAGGCCAAACTCTTCTGTTAAGCATTTAATTGTTTAAAGTCTGAACGTCTTACATAGTTACATTTCATATGAACTGTGTGGACATGTTGCACTACAGGAATGGGAATCCATAGTGTGCCACTCCCCAAAAAGTGCATATAACAAAGATTCAAAAGAATTCATGTTCTTTTTTTGTCTTCTTGCCCAGGAGATGTACGTTTTTTTGCACAGCACACTACATAGTTTGAGCAGGGAAAGATGAGGGGAGTACCAGATTATATTTGACAGTATTATTTTTTTAATACATCTTAGTATGAAACTATTTAATATGTATTTAATTCAAATAGATAACATTATGGAAGTGTTATGTTGGCTTTGAGTTTTAAAAAATGCAAAAATGCTTAGATGTCTTTTTAATTTAAAACCAGAGATAATACTAACTTCTATGAGATAAGAAAATAAATTTTATAGTTTATTTTAAAGTGCAAGTTTATGCTAACATTCCATAGAATTTCTGCATATATAAAAGGTTTCAGACTTCTTTCTGTTTGAACAATTAATTATCTCCTCTACTGTAGTTTATTTGGTAATTAATTACAACTTGCAAGAATTTAAAAAATTCTTAACTTGTAAAACAATTTATCTCAAAATGAAATCATCTGGATAAATTAATCTACAAAGACAAACAGCTGAAATTACAATAAATAACACTTCTCCTTGAATATGAAACCAAATTGGTTTTTTTTTCTTTTCTGTATTCCATCATTACATTGTATCAACTAAAAGTAATAGAAGAATAGTAGGAGTAGAAGCAGTCCTTCCAGTAGTAAAAAGAGGAACATAATGTGAATATTTCAGTTAATGTCTTAAAACACAAAACTTCGGTAACTGTTTTATGAAATGTGTTGTGCACATGTAGTTGTACTCCACCTTGGTGAAGCTGAATAAAAAAAAAAATTCTTCATTGCATATTGCTTTCATAGAGCTGAACGGCATCTGGCATTTTACTCTCTTTCTTGAGGTTAGCTGCTTTCCATTAGACTGTGGCTCTGACGAATTTGGTCTGTTGTGTCAAAAAGCCAAAATTGACTTTTAGGAGATGTGCAGGAAAGAAAATGCCATGCTATATCTTTTTAGTATAATGATTAACTTTCCCATATTGGTTCCAGCTACAGTTCAATTCTGTTTCAAGGAACAAAAGGATTTGATATCAACTTCTCAAACAACGTAAAAAATATCATAAACTGCAGAAAATCAAAATGAGACAGATCTTTTGACTTATGATACAAGATCAGTAATATATCCATCTTCCCTATCTCAAATCCAACAGGGTGCACCAAACATCAAGTCCCAGAGGAACTGACTGCTGAATGCAATGCATACACTGCAAAACCTCTCCAAGGAGTAGGTTTCAATTGCAACAGTAGATTGGACTGTCAGAGGGCTGTCTATGACTGAGCAGGGAATTCTTTAATGGAAATGAATGTATTCTGTGATGGGGAGCACAAGAGAAGAGATATGTGCCAGTCTTCATAAAGTTTCTCAGTTGATCTTTTGAATTAAGACAAGTGTTTCTTGTTGGGGTTTTTTTTCCCCCTCATGATGATTTCAGTGCATCTGGATGAAACCTTTTGATTGTGCTGGTGTGGCTGAGAAAGTATATTTCTGTAGACAATGGCATTCTCAGAATGATAATCCAGAATCCCTTCTGATGATGATTTTGAGATTCAGTCTCCATTTTGCTCTTGCACTATTACTTTATCCTGTGAAATAATGTTTTATCCGTGGTAAATACCCTTTATTAACACACTAGAAATGGATCTTTATAAGGTTTTCCATCCCAGTCAAACTTATCTTTTCAGTTTAGCATACTATACAATTAGTAATCTCTATGTAGGTAGGTGAGTGGCACGTTTCAAGCATCCTTTATTTGGGGTCATACTGGGGATTTTTTTGTCATGCAAAGAGGGGGCAAAACCTGATCCTCAGATTCCAGTCAGAGAAACAACAACTGCAGGTGAAAAAAATTTGAATTCGATTCTGGTAGCTTTGACACATCACTGACAAAAAATATGAACTCATTTTCAGTCTAGAATTTAGTTACAGAAACATTGATCTGTCATTCTAATGGAGAAGAATGAGTAAAAATATCTGACCATTTCTGAACAGGCAAATACCGTAATTTATGTATAAATTTGCAGGTTTTGTTGGAAGGGGTTTTTGGAGGGGGGAGTTTGGGTTTTTTCTGTTCAGAAGATTGGAAAGACATCACTGCCAGTAGTATGTTCAAGTATCAGTAGTAAAAGTCTATGTGAAAAATACCTGTGGCAGGAAGAAAAAGAAAGAGAAATACATTTGGCTTTTATAAAGTTGAAAATATTAAAACCAGTTTAAAATAAAAAAAAAGTGCAATAGATTGTTTTAATATCTGTTTATTTAGGGAACAGGTCTATAGTGTTGTTTCTTCACTCAAATGTGAGAGGAAAAATGGTAGTGTTAGTTACCTTGAAGTACTCTAACAACAATAACATAGCTGCCATGTACACCAGGGTGCTTGACGAAGCACTGTTCTCACACTCAATTAAACTATTGTTCTGACAGGAGAAAAATGGATCCACTTTGTTGCAGACTGTCAAACATGCTTTGCCTTCCAACCTCCATTATTCTAGCTAAGTGAAATGTATTAAACTTAACTGTGCCTGTCACTGGAAAAAAATAAATAAATATGAGAATATAGTTTTAGCAAAAGAATTTCTGCATGTCCTTCCCAGCTTTCCTCAAACAACAGTAATATTAAGGACGGATTTCTAATTGTTATAATGAAAATGTTCCAAGGAACATTTAGAAGTAGATTTCGCATCCTTCTTTCTTTGTATGTGATACCTTCGTTACTTTATTACTTTATTTTTATCAGTAGATATTGATATTCTACAGGTGAAGAATAATCATACAAGGCCAAATTCTTGTCCCTTTTTGTTATGGCAATATAAAGTTTCCTCATAGCTGGAAAATCGCTATCTGAGAATGTCATTAAGAGGTAAGACTGTAGGTAGACTCTTCTCTATTCATCATACAAAGTTTCACTACATGGCAGTAGAGTAGGGACAGATGATAGGAAAGTGGATGACCTGCCACATTCTAGTGATTCCTGGATACTGTAAAACCATTTTTAGTGTTACGCAGTCACAGAGTACAGTTGCCCTTGTATAATGAATGATGTGAATCTCCCTGCAGAGGGAAAGCTAAAAGCTAAAGCTCTCTTTAGTTCTGCTGAGTGATGCTCTGATACAGCTATGTAACTGAGTTGCTTTGACATTAATTTAGCTCACTCTTCTTCCTGATGCTTTGCGACTGCAATGAAGAATATTTTGCCACACAGTTGTCCTCAACATTCTGCCAAGTAACTGTCAGCAGCTAAGCAAAGTGACATCTGTGCATGTGGCAATTGTCTTTAGTCTGAAGCTATTTCTTTTATATCTAAGCCTGAGGGCCTGAATCATCACTTCCCTGCATCTTGCCAATTGCAGGGTATTATTTTTATAAGCATTTTTTATTAATGGAAATAAGTACTGAAATGAAAGACATTGAAATACTAAACTCTTATCAAGTACCACTTACATTTTTGGTTTGGTTTTCGTTTTGTTTTGTTTTTTGTACACTAATTTGACATCTCTGAGAACTTGAAAAAGAAGAATATTAGTGGGTCTGACTCAATATTCAAAGCTTTCTGGTGTCACTTCCATTGACTGAATTAAATTTTTAATGGGACTTTAATTATTTCAAATAATAAAGTTACTTAGATTTTTTTTTTCTTTGTGAAACTAAATTGTTTAAATGGAGACATCTAGTGTCATTATGATGTTCTAAGCCATCCCACCTGGGCTCCAGATCAAGGCATGTGTTTCCATAGATTCTAGACATGTCCATGAAGCCCATTCACATGTCTTGAATAAGCAGACAGCTAAAACAACACTACATATCTAAGTTAATGTAAAGTTAATGTAGCTTCATTTTCCCTTTTGCCTCATCATTACCTGCATAAGTAATCATAGAATCATGGAATGGTTGGGGTTGGAAGGGACCTCAAAGATCATCTAGTTCCAATCCCTCTGCCATGGGCAGGGACACCTTCCACTAGACCAGGATGCCCAAAGCCTCATCCAACCTGGCCTTCAACACTTCCGGGGACGGGACATTTACAGCTTCTCTGGGCAACCTGTTCCAGTGCCTCACCATGCTCAGAGTGAAGAATTTCTTCCTTAGATCTAATCTAAATCTACACTCTTTCAGTTTAAAGCCATTGCTCCTTGTCTTATGACTACATACCTGTGTAAAAAGTCCCTCTCCAGCTTTCCTGTAGGCCCCCTTTAAGTACTGGAAAGCTGCTATAAGATCACCCCGGAGCCTTCTCTTCTCCAGGCTGAACAGCCCCAACTCTCTCAGCCTGTCTTCATAGCAGAGGTGCTCCAGCCCTCAGATCATCAATACTTAGCATTATCTTTACTCGTCCAGAATAAAAACAGCGATGAAACAAATACATTGTCACCAGATTTACTCTTCCTAATCCTCCTAAATACACAGGTTTTCTGAACTAAATTATTCTCATTCATAGAAAGAGGAAATAATGCTTATTCTCTAATAAATGACATTTTGATTTTTGGAAGTTAACAAGCTTGACTTCCATAGTAAATTGATGACATTTCTAAAATATTAACAAGGAAGTTGATTTGTTAACAGAGACAACATGTGGTCAGATCCTCTAATTACAGAAATTAATATAGCACCATCAAACTTGTTATCTCTATGCAAATTTGAAAGAACTGAGAATCTGACTTTTGTATATAGCATAGGAATATTTTCTGTCAGAAACTTACGTATGAAGAATATGAACTCACATTTGTATATACAAACAGGTAAGACATCAACAGTAAGATGAACTAAAGAATATATCTTTTTACTCTGAGTTTATCAAGACTTCAATGATAAGTTTAGCATACATATGTAGACATGTAGTAATTAAACTAATCTTTCACTCTACAAATAGAAATTACAAAAACAAAAAAAAAAGATCATGCATAGTCAGTTTACAAAAGATTTGCTTAAAGGAAGATAAACGCAGGTCAGAACTTGTGTTTTGTCACCATATCAATCATGCACAGTAATTGAATGCCTTCACTGCACTCTGGACAAGATGCTTCTGTCCACATCACAAGAGTGAGAAGCATTGTATTTCATTCCCAAACAGTTCTAAACTTGTGCATGCAGAAGGTGCTGCCTTCTTTAAAAAGTGACTTTTAAGAAAACAGACATTAAAAAACCTTTTTATTTCTTTTTCATTGATAGACAGTAGTTCCTTGATTTGCTTGAAAGGCAGTCAGGAACAAGCTTTTTCTTCTTTTGTGAGTTGAAAAAAAATACAAAATTATACAGAATAAATAGTAAATATAAATCTAGCAAGAATTCATTGCAAAAATAAACCTGCAGTGTTATACTTTTTTTAAACTGTTTTTCCCACAACACTTTATTTTCTTCTAATTTCAGAAAATATAACATATTTTTGTACAAATAGCTAAATACTATGATTCTTCCTCGTGTGTGTGTGTTGTTGCAGTTGACTGGTAGTTGCTTTTGGGTAAGGTGGGAAAAAACCTGTATTTGCACTTAGAAGTTCCTAGCCACAGTAAACTTATTTCCTCCATGAATAGTTAAAGCCAGCACAGAAGTTATTTTATATATATATAGATATATAAAAAAAAATCAAACTTATTAAACACAGTAACATATTTACAGTTGATTCTCAGTAGCCTTTCAAATTGCCCAGGATTATGAGTTGAAACACCAGTGATGCACAATATTTTATAGCAGCAGCTCAAGAAAAGATTGTCCAAACTTAGGTAAAGCTATCAGATAGGGAAAGTAGCAAAAAACTTCCTTTTTCCTTTGTTAAAGGTGTTAGGTAAACATAATTACATATTTTCCCTTCCACATACTGATACAGAATGCATATGATGAAGTTCCACCTAAAATACTTAAATATATGCAGGCTCTGGGCGCATACACAAAAAACTTTTCTTTTTGTGTTTTTTTTTTTTTTTTTTAACTGGCATTTAGTATGACAACATTTCAGCTCCTTTTGTATTTATTATAAGGGTATGTTAGGTGTAGTTGCCATGTATGCAGTGCATGTACTAACCTAACCAATACACTCTAATCATATTAACTACAAACACAGGTGTTTGTTGGTTTGGTTTGTTGGTTTTTGTTGATTTTTTTAAAGGAATCTAATTAAACCGAGGGGGAAAAAAAAAGAGTGAAGGTAACAAATATTTTTCCATAGGTTGGGTACAGAACGGAGAGTGCCATACACACCTTTTTAAAATGTTGAGGACTATTGCAATAAGCAATCTTCCTCCCACAGTTCAATCACACAAAGTTCATGCTTGGGTGAGATATATTGCCTGCACACAACTCCATGGCTTCCCACAGTGATCCCTGAGTTTTTTTTGCTAGGATTACTGCTGTGCTTAAGTTCTGACTGTTGACATGTTATTATAAGGCACTTTTATTTACAATGATTCCAACTTAAAATAGAATTACAGAAATTCGGCACCAGCCCAGTGTATTATCACTTTATGTTTGCTGCTCCAGAACTTCCAGGTAGTCAGGCTCAGCGTGTAAATTAGCTTTGAGTTCAAAATACTCATTTTTAGTTTGTTCTAGAAAAACCTTTCTCGGCCTGGAGTACATGAGTGTTTCCATTAACTTGAGCTCCTCATGTGTTCCAGGATAATGAACTTCCATGTCAGGCTGGAGCTGGACAATATTTTTTCTTAGGTACTCTGTGATCCCTAGTTGCTGCAGTTCTCTCTCTTTTTCAAGAATGTTTCTATACAAGCAGCTGGCATCCTGAAAAGACAGAAATTCAGCAGATTGATCTGTAGCCTTATATTTGACATTTGAACCTGTAAGAGGTGAACTGTTCTCCTTTTCCAGGAGACTTCGGCGAAGATGTTTGGAATCATTAGCTTCCTTCACATCTCCCTCCTCCTGTTGCTCAGTGTGCTTTGGGCTGAAGGATGGACTGCGATAGACCTGAACCATGGGAGTAACCATACGTTGCTCATAGAGGGTTGCAGCTGGGCGCTCCGTTGTGTGGTGTGTTGTCTTATGCCCATACATGCTGTACTGAAGGTGAACTGGACTACTATCCCTCATTTGTTCATCTGCTTGTTTCTTTTTACATCTTCGTCGTCGATGCAGAACAAGAACAACTATTCCTGCTGCACAAAATACAACAGTTATAAACACAATTAAAAGTCCTAATATTAAAACAGAAAGTGGGACAGCATCTGTAAGGGACCGTAGGATGGTGTCTGCAGTGTTGGTAGTAGTAGAAGAAGTTGTCACAACTACAAAACTGGCGTGAGTTGGTAGAGCAGGGCTGTTTATTAAACCTGGACACAAGACTTCACTGTTTAGGGATTTCAGCTCTTTTTTTGCTAGGTGTCCTGGAGATTTACAAAATATATCACCCATCATTGTATTCTTACTCAGTTTTTGTATCCATTTTTGAAGCCCAACTGAATCACAGGTACAATCCCAGGGATTGTCTTCAAGTTCAATTTGCACCAGCATATCCAGTTCATCTAAGACATTGCTCACAGGTAAATGAGCAAATTGGTTTGTTTTCAGATTTAATCTGGCGAGCGGAACACCTGAAAAGATATGGGGTGGCAAAGCCTGCAGAAGGTTGTTATTTAGGTAGAGGACCTTAAGTTTTGGCATTGTATTAAACGTCCCTGGCAAAACTTCTTTGATGGCATTATATTCAAGATATAAGTATTCAAGGTGCTGAAGGCCAAGGAAGAGATTCTGACTTAGCTTTGTAAGATGATTGCCATTGAGATATAATTTCTGCAGTCTAGTCAGATTCATAAAGGATCCTTCCTCAAGGATTTCAATGCGATTGTTCCCCAGGTGAAGCATTTCCAGGCTGGCATAGTCCACAAGATCTGATTTCAGTAACGTCTGAATAATGTTTCCAGCTAGAATAAGCTTTTTAGGATTTGGAGGAGGGGGTCCTAAATCAGATAAGCTTTCAATATTTCGCTCCTGGCAGTGCATGAGAACTCCTGAGAGTATATGGCTAGTGCAGTGACAGGGAATGGGACAATAGATTCCTGGAAACTGAGTAGTAGGCTTTGAAGTATGAAGCACTAAACTTGGTTCTTTAGTAGGAGCTTTCAGGATAGGAATCACCTTAGTTGATAGGTGACTATCACTGACAGAGGTGGTTACAACCAAGGGCAGTGACCCTGAAGGATCTTCAAGTTCATTGACAGGATGAGTGGGACAAAGTGATTCTTTTTTCAACCGGCTTAAGATGCTGCCTTTGATAATTGAAGGACTGTTGCATACCACATCACCTGTTATTGACTGAGGAGGCATGTTTTCTAGCCATATCTTCAGCTGCAGCAAATCACAGTTACAAGCCCATTTATTGTCTTCCAACTGAAGGTCTAGTATTCTACCAATATGTTCCAAAAAGCCAACATAAGGCAGTGTTTGTAACTGATTTCCACGTAGATCTAAATGGGTCAATGGCACAAAACGAAATATGTTAGGAGGAAGATACTCAATGGCATTATCATTCAGAATAAGCACTTTAAGCCTGTTGAGCTTGCTAAAGGCACTTGCTTCAATCACTGTGATGAAGTTGTTGTCTGCTTGAAGAAACTCCAAATTTTCCAATCCATTAAACGTATCTTCTTTAAGTGTTTCTAAAAAATTGTGATTGATATGAAGTTGCTTAAGAAGGCTGAGACCATTGAAGGCCCCAGGCTCAATATCTGCAATATTATTAAAACCAAGATGTAGAGAGATAGCATTAACAAGGCCAGCAAAATCATTCACGTGTAACGTAGTCAGGCCGTTGTTTAACAGATTAAGATGGAAAGGCCGTGATGGTGGGACATTTATTTCTGATACCATCTTGATGCCTCTTTCTTCACAGTTTATAATCATAGTATCATCCTTTTCTTCACAGGAACACAAGCTCTGACAAGATCCTCGGACCGAAGGAAAAGAAGGCTGTGACTGGAAAGGATCAGATGCAACCATAACCGAATATAGAATAAATATCCAGAGCTTCATCTTGCCCAGTAGATTCTACAAAAAAAGGGGAAAAAAAAAAAAAAGGAAAAAGGAGAAGTAATGAAGTCATGATTTCATAGGGTTGATTTCTTTTTTTCTGGGCCAGGGAGGAACAATAACCATTCCTAGTACTTCTCACTGTGTTGCCTTACCTTTCAAACAATATTATATTGTGCAAAGCATTTGAATGGTTCTCTAAGCAGAGAAAAATGTATTTAGTTTAATGTACTGAATCAATAAACAGTCATAAGGACTTGCTTCAGTACATTCTTGCCGATACACCAAAGTAGAGGATAATCAGGAGTGTGTTGTCTTTATTTATATACCATGTAGAATGTTTTGCCAGTGGATAACAGTAATAAGTTACTGCCCTGGGCAACATATATCAAGGCTAGTATAATATTTTGAATTGTTGCTTTGTGTCACCATATAGCATTGTAAATTTTAAGAGTACCTTGCTAAGATCAGCTTAATGTTGTCCAGCTGCTGAAAAGAAGAAACAAGATTTTGTTTGTTCCAACAATGTGTTGTGAGCAAAAGCTCATTCAGTCAGGATACAGGGAATCTCTCCTTTGATCCTGCATTGTGTATGTAAATCAAAAGGTATTTCCTCTGCAATCCTGTACCCCCAAACTGAAAAGAAAGTAGACAAAATAATGACAAAATAATCCTTTCCCTTTACTTAAATTTTAATACATATGTTATAGTTTGTGGATATTTACTGAAAGTGGGAACACAGCATATAAAAGTGTAATATGTTTGTAAATAATATACACGTGAAACAATTGTGTATACAATTACAACAGAAAAAGAAGAGAGAACTGACAATGCAGTACCTGTCAGAAGAACCAGGTAAGCAAAGGGAAAACTTTTTTTTGAGATTCATTATTAAACTCCTTCCAATTATTATAATAATTAATTACCACAAAAATTCTGAAATGTACATGGAACTAACTGTGCTTTACAAGTTAGAAATGATCACCAGTATCATCTGTATGTTATGTAACTTAAATTGTCATGTCAAGCTGATCCTGAACTTTGCAATACCTGATAAATGCATCATTACAGTACAACTAAGGAGATATGAGAAAAATCTACACGTTGAAGTCAAGCATTTGCTATCATTAGTTTGAATTAATTTATGTTACACTCCATTTGAAGATTCTCTGTTTCTTTCTGTCAAGGATGTCTAATTAGTAAGAACAACGGTAATTTCTAATATATGAGAGGAAGTGAAATCACTGTTAATAATCCTGAATTAAATATTTCCACATTTCCAAAAAGAAAAAAACAATAATCTTACAACGGAATGCATGATTTAAAACACAGGAACTTTTTTTTTTTTGCTGCGCTATTTATTCCAGGAGTGAATTAAGCAGGCTTCTTAAGTAATCTATCTAATAAAGGTCACCTGATCTTTTAAAGTAAGCTATTGAAGCATGGAGTACAGAATGTCACTTCACAATTAACCAGCTGAGTTGTTAATTTCTGAAAGATTAGAATCTTTTTCAATAATCCATTCAATTACACGCAGGAACATTCTTACAGAATGGCCATATGATTTAGCATCTCATCAATACATACTTTATATTAGCATGTACCTTTGTTACCAGCAACACCATTTCTCAAGACTTCCTTTAAAATGGATTGCAAAGATTTCTACATGCTGGCACTGAAGTGCTGTGGTATGAGTATTACACATACGCACACATACACACAAAAGCAACAACAACAAATGTGTACACAGAGAATTATGTTTTTCTCCATTAGTAGTTCCTGATAAGTGAGAGTAGCTGCACAAGTTTAGAAGTAGTAAGTGCAATTCACAGTGTGAGAAAAAGTGTCACTAAAAAGACGACCTTTTATCTTAGTTTCAAAAGAACAAATAATTTTGTTGTCTCATATAACTCTCCTTGAACTCCAGCTGTCTCTATTTAATGTATGTGTCTTTAAGTTTGTTTTCCCAAGAAGTATTGAATAAGATATAACTTGCTAAGATGTTATTTTGAAGTATGCAGAATAATTCTAGGATCGTATTATGCTAGAGATTTATTCATGCTTTACATGCATCAACATCCTTTCCAGTGACCCAAGGTAAAAACTGCAGGCTCTTGACACAGATGCCAGCTTCAAAACTACTGTATCACTAATTAGACTTTATAGCTGTACACTTTTTCACTGTAGGAATTCCAGCTTCAATCTGCATCAAATTCAAACCTCACTTAAAAGTCCCTGAGCAAAAATTAAATGAAAAAAGAAAAAAGTCTGAAAAGCATGTTGCATTCTACTGCATATTGAGAAATTAGGTTATAAAAATGAAAACCCTCCTCTCAGAGATGAAAGCAACATTTGTAACCAATTGGAAAACATTCCCTTTTTAATCATCATCATACTTCTATGGGCAACACTGCCAGAATTCTCACACACACATATACCCACAACCAAAATTAATAGGAGAGTTATATTCTTTTTTTCTTTTTTTTTTTTTCCAATTTTCTTTTTTGGTCTTAACATTCAGGAATATGTAATCAAACTCTCAGTGGGTTACTATTGTAAAATAAAAATTGCTTTCAAGTAACAGATGATCAACATTTAACTGAAAGAATTCACAATAAAATAAAATTTAATTTAAAAACCTTGTCAAAGCTGACCTCTTTCTGTTTCATATGGTGAGGTTTTTCAGTAAATTCTACATGATAACTGAAGTTTGCTGCTTTTATCTGCTTTCACATAAGTCACCACTAACTGCATACTGTAACTAAGCTTTTTGGAATATGAATTCTAAATGACTAAAAAATGTCACAGTCCTTTCTATGAGGCAAAGTTGAATACTTTCAGAAGTTGTCACCCTGTAGCAAAGGCATCATACACTTGATGAGTAATAATCAAAATGTTTTTAAAACACTAAAATAGCTCATTTCATTTTACTTGGGGTTTTGTTTGGTTGATTGTTTTAATTCAGCCGTTTTAAAAAAGCACACTGAAGTATTTTGAAACCTCAAGCTAAGAAATAGCAACCTCTAAAAGCCTTCAGAATTGTTTATTAAATTCTGAAGGGAATCACGGTGCAGATAATGCATTTAAGATCATTTTTGCACTTCGGGAAATAAAAACATACACCCATTCCTCCCCCCTCAAGGGATCTGAAACCAGCATTTCCTTAATACACACATTCTACACAGTTGGCAGTTTGAACAAATGCACCTGGCAGACTGTTTGAAATACAGTATAAACTGCCATCATTTAACACAAAAGTTATACAAAGTTGTGCAGAAAATTAAATTCAGCTGGTACCGAGACATCTCATACGCAAAGAGAATTACCTAACCGGAATATTTCTTACCTGTGCAGCAGCAACACTCCCCGAAACACTCAGTAATGCACAGTTGGAGCAGCTGTTTCGATGCAATGTAATTTTCTCCTGTGAAAAATGCACACTTTCTTGTGACTTTCACTTTGCTGCAAGCTCTGGTAACACTACAGCTCCATAAAGTTAAAATCCGTGTTCAGAAGACAAAGTACAAAGCGTTCAATTGAAAAAATCTTCCAGGCAGCTTGCACATTAGACCATCCTGTAAGCAGTTGTCCTTTTTCCTCAATTAACATTCACAGCATACTTCATAGCTATGCTGACTTTTCTGCATATAGTTAACTGTTTGCAAGCATTTGAGTGCAGTAAACAAACAAGATGCTCGGCAAAGCTTGACTTGATCACTTGGTTTGTCAGATTTTTAGATCCAAGCTGCTTCTGCGTTCGCTCTGCTCTTTCTTGTCTTTCTTGTTAGCTCAGTTTGTTATTAGTCAGAGTGCCAGGGGCTGGGAGGTAGGCGTAAATAGAGAGACTTCTTGGCTTTTGACTCAGCCTTTAAGCCCTTCCCCACCAGAGAGCTTTAATCTGCCAATGTCACTTAATACAAGATACAGCTCCACCTTGAGACAGATCAGCTCCTCCTTCTCCTGCAATTTCTCTTACCTCTTTTTTCCCTTATCTAAGTGAACCTCGGAAAGTAAAATTCAGTCGAATATCTTCTAGATTGCTAAAGGTCTGTAAATGGCTGATTTTGCAAAACAGTAAACATGCACTGTGCTCTTGTAGTTTGTTCTCTTGGGCAGATTTTGCATTTATTTTATATCTGCAAATGCTTGCTTTGGAAGCTGAAAGCATTCCAGCCCAAATACACTCCGTAAAACACACCACAAGGGAAACTTTGTCCTCTGGAAAATACATCTATCACATTGAAGTGCAGGATTATTCAAATATATAAATGAGACAGTGTAGCTCTTAATCCAGTCAGCTCAATGTGACTGGGGTAGGGACAAGTATTTACAGTTGTAAGTACTTAATTTCTGAAAAAAAAAAAAAAAAATCATAGAATGTTAGTGTTATGCTTGCACCATGATTGCCATCAGTCCTTTTTAAAACTGCCTATCTTTTTCTGTAGGAATTAAACTGAGTTGATTGTAATTGTCTATTTTACAGATGTTAGCATAGTGTGTTGGTATCTGACCATGTGAGATAGATTGTATTGTATTTGCATGAAACATTGCTTTGATAAAAAACTGTCTGGTTTGGGGAAGGGGTTATTCTCAAAGGCATGTATTATGTTGAAGGTATTATTTTCTTGATACTTATAAACAAGTAACTGGCAGATATAGTAGGGTTGCAGGAAGATTTTATTCCATGCAAGGAAGATTTTCCTAATCTCTCCTGCACTGCATGGGATGGTTTTATATGCTACAAACGTTACTTCCTTGTTCATCCCACTACCACAGAGCCACAAAAGCTTTTGGTGAGCAACAATAGATATGATGCTTCTGCATATTTAGACTGTAGAGCATATAATTTCTGGTTTGCTCTTATTATGTCTTGGATTACTTTACAGAGTGTTTGTTATAGCTTCAATATCAGTCAGATTCCAGTAACTTCTTTTGTGCTGATAGCTCTCCAGGTGGCCTCATTGGCCTTTGAAGGAGTAATTTGACACAGTTTCATGTGATTAAGGCTATCAATATTTTATCCTATATATATACATACACACACACATATATATGTATTTATATATATAGGAATATATATACATGCCTTGGCTTATTAGGATAAGCTCTTTAGTACTTAATTTTCTACACATAAAATATGTAATTTAGCAAAATAATAGAAAAGGTAAAGTATTCCTAAGAAGCAGCAACAGTCTGATTTCCATTCATTTCAACACATCACTTATTTGATTACATTTTGCTACTTTTAATGAACCTTGCCACTCTATCTTGGCAGAAATTTACTGTTAAGGCTCAGAGATTTTCAGCTATCTATATCCAGATAAACTAATAGTTATATTCTTTATTCATTTTGAATTTGTGAATTGTAAGTCAATCTATCTAATTTTTACTGAATATGTTACAGGTGTTCACACTTCACTTGTGGTTCATTGTTTGAGGTGGAGAATATCTATATATATAGACACTCATATCAGAAGTGAAAACAACATCATCCTTTACTTCTCAGTTAATATCCACAAGAGTAAAACTTGACCAAAAGATGTTTCCAGAAATCAACTACTAAAAATAGGAGAGCATTTCCTCACCATACACAATTGAAAAAAAACACTGAGAATGGTTATCAATAATGTTTGTCAAATATTTGCCAGGTTTATAAAAATATGGCTAATGATTGTTTTTCTACCACAATTTTACAAATCATTAAGCAGGTTATTATAAAGAATGTGATTCTACAAGTGCACTGGAACAGGTTGCCCAGAAGAGTTGTGGATGTCCCATCCCTGGAGGTGTTCAAGGTCAGGTTGGATGAGACTTCGAGAAACCTAATCTAGTGGAAGGTGTCCCTGCCATGGCAGTGGCAGTGGGATTGGAATTACATGATCTTTAAGGTCTTTTCCAACCCAAATCATTCTATGATTCTATGATTCTCAGTATGCACATAAGGAGCCATTGATGTATGAGCCAAATAATGTATTCTGCCCTGCCTGCAATAAGCTGCTAGTCTGTATCAGCAACTCTTCACCTCTATTTCTTGCAACATCAACTCTCTGAACTTATTTAAGTACTGGTCTGAGGGCTTAAGATACTATATTGAAAGGCAGCATTCTTCTGGAACAACTAAGTACCAACTGAATATTCATTTCTGAGAGAGCAGGCCGAGGGACTTTTTTGAAACTCATATATATAGTATATAGGATAATTCTGTATGGACACAGTCACCAAGGCTAAATCTTAACTAAGTAGGATCAGAGAATGTAGCACATACACATACACACACACAAAACAAACCAAAAAATCCTATAATGCAGTGTAGCCAATTATGGAAGCTATCAGTGCTGACTGTAAAGCCAATTCAGAGTCTTTCCCACGACAAAGAAAATTAGGAAAAGTTTTCTTGAACTATAAGGGTCAAGCCAAGTGAACGGGAAAGAAATAATTAAAATTTACATTAGAAAAGAGAAAATTTTATTTTATAGGCATCCATTTCTTTAATTCAAGTACAGAACATCTATTTCTCTCACAGAACTATTGCACTTTTTCTTACGCATTGGGATAGGTCTTACTGAAAACCTTTTTCTCCTCTGAACACAATTTGTGTGGTTTTTTGCAGTCATGAACACATTGGAATTATGTAAACAAAGGTCAGGATTTCCCTCTAAAAGCTATATGCAATCCTAGTGACTACACTTTAAATAAATATTTGGTTTAATTTTTATATGACCCTTACTGAGAGGAAATTCTCTGAAAAATTTGCTGGAAAATGATCTTCAATTTATAGGAAAGCAGTCAAGTTAAAGGAACAACTTTCTATTATTCTAATGCAACTTCTATGTAACTAAATTAATTTAGATCCATACACACATATCTAATATGCGTGTATACATACATGTATAACATTATATGCACTGATAATCATCATCGTGTAAAAATCACATTCCCTGAAGTACTCTGAAGAAAGCTATATTTAAGTTAATAATGTTTATATTTCTTTTTTTCAAGATAAAAAGTCATATGGTCCTTCAAATTTCCTGCTGCAGTGAACAACGCATTTTATTCTACTCTCTTTAACACCATGACTCCTTATAAAATACTGGCTTCTTAGTCATTTAATAATATATAATGCAATGGCTGTAAATAGTCTTTATTTTGAACACAGATGAAACCAAGGGGATTTCACTTGCATACTTCTTGTTTAATAATCCTGTTTCGTTGTTTTTTCAGCTTATAGTATATGTGTAAACATTTATTTAATTTTCACTATTTCCTTCTTTGATATCTGTGCAATACATCTTGAATCTTACCTATGTTTTGTTTAATCTTTGACAGAGAACTCCCAGTTCTGCACAATATAGGAAGAGTTTAATATCAAAGTTAAAATCTCCTAACCTATTCTGAGATAGTCTGTCTTGTTCATATATTTTGATGTTGGAGTGACAGATATCCCCCGATCTGAATCAACCTCTTCAAACAGGTAGGTTCTCCTCTCCACTCGTCTTGTCTCCTCTCCTCCTGAGTTTGGCAATATTTGAATGCCATTTCAAAAAAATGCCTAGAGGTGACTGGTCTGTAGAGAACAAAAGCCACCTGAGTACTTGCAGTCTTCAGTTATGATGAATCAGATGCGTATTTTTAAAAATATACTTTCTTGCCAATGACCCAGGAATTAAAAAAAAAAAAAAAAAAAAGTTGAGTCACGATTTGACATTGTACAGCATGCTAGTTGCCTAAAATCCTCTCTACTAATCTACTTGTACCATTTTTTTCTTAGTAACTTTTGCAATCTCAGAAGCATTATAGTCCATTGACCTTAAATTACTGTAGGTTTAAACTGATCCTCTCTACTACCACATAGCCAACCAAACCTTTTTAAAGTCGATGGCGTAACATACCTTTTGTCCAGGTAGAACAGAAAATCCAGTATGAAATCAACAGAATTTCCCTTGACTTCTTTGGGCTTTGGCTTCTGTTCTGGTTACTCTGGACTTACCGTCAATATCCATTAAGGCATATTTGAATAAAATACAAATTTTAAAAATCCTTTCAAGTTATATATGCTAGTTATGTTCTACAGCGAATTAGTTCCCAACTGTACCTTTAAGTGGACAGCCTCACATTATTGTTACAAGTATTATTATGAAGTCCTATTTTCCAGCTTTCACGTCTGACAGTAGTTGAATGCCTAGCTCCCTTAAGACCCTTGAAAAAACATCATTTCAATACCAATAGCCAGTGCAACACAAAGCTGCAAGAATTACGTGAAACTTTTGAAATAAGTTCCAGAACATTTCAAAATTGCTTGGCCTTCTGTTCCAAAGATGGATAGTAGAGAAATGCACGCATACACATGCTGTACGACTTTGCAATGTACTTACGATGTTCTTTTTCAAATTACAACCTAAGATGTTCACAGTTCCAGATGAACTGCTAACTTCAGATTCATCTGTCAATAGTTTAAAAAGTTTACTAGTAGCACACGAAAGTGCAGATATGTTAATATTTTATAAACCCTGAAACGGAAAAAGGAAAAGAAGGAAATAATAATCTCTGAGTGTGCAGTAATCAATAATTGAAACAAAGGATATGGCATATTTTACATATGTTTACATTTATTTTTTCAGTGTTAAAAAATTACTTTTCTTAGTCTTTTTCAATAAGTCTGAATAGGAAAATATGAAATATTGAAACTGCAATGTAAAACCATTTGCTTTCTTTTTGGGTATGAATAATGCATTGATTAACATTAGTATCCTGTTAAACACAAATGAGTTTCTATATGCTGAGTATGCCTAAGTCTATTCATGATAATGCATGCCTGTGCCTAACCTAATTATATATTAAATGCTACTGCTGCTCCACAGAAATCCAGGTAACATGTATTATATTAGGCACCTTGGAAAAACACTTGAAGAGTAAACTCGGCAATAGTCAGTCGAGTTTGGAATATCACTAGATGTCTAATAACTATAGCATTCAATTAGATTCTCTTGAGGATACTATGTATACACTCAGCAAAATTCACAGACCCAACGCAAGTATAATGCGCTAATGAATTAATATTTAAGCTCTGCTTTGAAGATGATTTTGTCTTCTTTCTGATAATGTGTATCCTTACAGAGGTGCTGACTTGTGTTCTGAACTCCAGCTTTGAATATATAATATTGGAACTGAAGCACAGGTCAGAGAACACTCTTTGGATCTGTAAAGTCATAAGTAGTGTTCAAGAGAGTAGTAATTTTCAACAGCTGGAAGTATGTTCCTCACCACTCTGACTTCCCAATATAGCATCAATGTGAGCTAATTTCCAGTCTAAAAGTTCGTTAGTTAAGTCCAGGTTCGCTAACCTATTGCCCTTTTTTTTAATGCATGCACAGATCAGGGATAATTTTTCTTGTCTACCTTAAGATGGCAATTTTTGGAATGCATTACTCTGAAAGTCCCTGTAATTTGTTGAGATATTTAAAGATTAGCTTAGACTTGGAAAAGCAATTTTTTGTTATCTGCAATAGCTGAGATAAATGCTATCCTGAATAGTTTTCTGAGGTTAGCAGCTAACAGTGTATACTGGGTCTGGCTGGGATGGAGTTGATTTTCTTCACACCAGTCTGTCTGGTGCCATGTTTTGGATTTGTGACTAAAACAGTGTTCATAACACACCAGTGTTTTGACTATTGCTGAGCTGTACTTGTACAGCATAAAGGCTTCCTATTTTTCCAACTGTGCCCCATGGTGGGTAGGTTGAGAGTGCGCAAGAAGTTAGGAAGGGGCATAATCAAGACAGTTGACAAGGGATAGTGCATGTCATATAGTGTCATGCTCAGCAATAAAAACTGAGGGGAAAGACATTTTTGGGGAAAGTAGCTGTTGCTTAGAGACAGGATGGGCATTGGTCTACTCATGTGAGGTGATACTGATTGCCTTTGTATTTTTTTTTTTCCTCTTTCCTTCATTTATGGAACTATCTGTATCTTGACCCAAGACTTTCTTTGCTTTTGCTCTGTCTATTTTGTTCCCCATCCCACTCAACGTGGGGAGTGAGCAAGCAACTGTGTGGTGCCTAACTGCCTACAGGGTTAACCCACAACACAGAAGTATAATAAAGCTCCCTGTCTCTAAATTCATAGGGGTCATGTTCCTGTTTTGCACAATATCTGAGCAGTCAGGCTTTTCAGGAAGTGGTAAAACTGGAAAAAGATTCTCCTTATTTTGGCTTTTCTCTACTTTCCAAAAGTGTGTAGGTAAAGTCACCCTTCTCTCATGCAGTTGCTATATGGAAGAGTAAAAACTACAAGAGCTCTGATGGGAAGCACACAAGCTATAAAAAATCTGAATAAACCTGACTAAAGATACAACTCAGGAAAGATATGACAGATCTGTGCTCCATGGAACACTTTTATTTGGTTAAAAATGCATGAAAAGGAAAACAGTCTATCAAGTAGGCCAACATTACTCAGTTAATCCCTGTGTCTAAATCCTCAGGTGATCTTTTTGAGCAGCTACATCCTTGAGTGTGTTTTCTTAGTTTTGCATTCTGTCACACAGTCATAGTCCTTGTTTCTATTCACACTGTTGTGAATTCACTATTCTCTGTTGTCACAGAGAAAATAGAGCCCATTAAAGAAATTAAATCTACCAGATTTAGAATCCACTTCAGCCTTTCTGTCAAAGTGGGAAGAACACACATACCCACATCTGCCAATGATTTAATTTTTGGCTTCTATTCTCAAATAGCCATTTATTTTTAGAAAGCAGCTTTTGAAAATGTGAGGGTCATGTTAGTCACTATAGAAATAAAAGCATTAGGTAGAAGAAAAGTGCAATGAACAGAGTCAGAAGTATACAGTTTCCGGAATTAAAAAAAAAAAAAAAAAAAAATTTAAAAGTTTCCAGGGGATTTCTTTCAATTAAAGAACATGCATAGCTATATTTAACCCCATTTTTGCAGAAGGAATGTCAGATTTCTCCTTAAAATTGTGTGCCTCAGATGAATAAAAAGTGTTGAAAAGAATTGGAAGGTGGGTTTTGATCAGTTCAGCATGCTATATCAATAGCTTAGCTTGTAATGTTGATGGCACAACTAATATGTTGTGCTAATATGACTCTAATGTGAGACTCATTAGACTAAGTTCTGGTTTATTTCCAAAATAAGAAAGGACTTAAATAATTTTTTTAGTATTATTTTTTACTTAGGCAGATGTGGACTCCTGCTTTGGTTTTATGCAGTCAGTTCAGACCAAATGAACCTTCAAGTTCACCTTTGAGGTGAGTATAAGAATTTTTATTCATATATAACAGACAGCATCTTATCTTGAAACGTCCTTTGTGATTCAGGTCTTGCGAATCTGGGTTTCTTACATGGACTAGGAAGAACATTAGTACAGAAAAACAGACATTTCTCTCTCTAAAATGGAAGCAAATTCTCTTTAAGATAAAGAAAGAAAAATTCAGTTTAGTGTCCTCTGGGGTGAGGGATAAGGACAGAAGTGGGAATATTTCCAGTAAAGAAAAAAAAAAAAAAACACCAGAAAGTAGGTCAGGAAGAGTGAACTTTCTGTTCTTTCTGCCATTTAAGATGATGAGAACAAGGTAAAGTAGTGACTTTATTGAAAGAACCCATCTCACCAGCTGTGGTCATATTACTGCACACCCTTACTTTTCCTCAGTGATGCTGACAGATACAGTAGGTAGGAATATGTACGTTATTTCTGCTTCCAAAAATCTATTGCCCTACTCACTACCTGCTATATACCTCATCTATGTACAAAGTCTTTTATGAACACTTACCGTTTGCAATGAAATTAGCCTCATTTTCACATAGGATTTTATAGATAAAGCAACTTTGTTTAGAATCCCCAATAAGGGCAGCTTTTAAATTCATTTTCTGACTCTGTTTTTCCTAAATCTTTACCTGAGTTAAAGATCTAACAACTGACCACCTACTGGCCACTGTGCAAAGCCATATGAATTTCACCAATGCGCAGCTGTGAGCTTCACTATAGGGCAGCTACCGAGTCAGTAGCAGGGACTGGTATTCTGCATGAAATCAAATCCAGATTTTTTCATCAAGATCACCTACAGCATGGCAGTCATCATCTCAGTCCAACCAATAACAAAGAATGCCGACAGTGAATTAATACAAAGTGCTGTGCAATATGCAGTGTAACCTGACTGATGTGGTGGGTTGACCCTGGTTGGACACCAGGTACCCACCAAAGCCCCTCTATCACTTTCCCCCCTCAACTGGAGAGGGGAGAAAAAAAAATAACAAAAGTCTTGTGGGTCGAGATCACTCACCAGTTACTGTCACAGGCAAAATAGACTCGACTTGGGGAAATTAGATTAGTTTATTACCAATTAAATCGAGGTAGGGTAATAAATAAAAATTAAATCTTAAAAACACCTTCCCTCCACCCCTCCCTTCTTCCCTGGCTCAAATTCACTCCTGATTTTCTCTGCCTCCTCCCGCGCAGCAGCACCAGGGGATGGGAAATGGGAGCTGCGGTCAGTTCATCACATCTCTCTGCTGCTCCTTTCTCTTCAGAGGGAGGACTCCTCACGCTCTTCCTCTGCTCAGGTGCAGAGTGCCTCCAACAGGACACAGTCTTCTATGAACTTCTCCAACAGTAGTCCTTCCCACTGGCTGGAGCTCTTCACAAACTGTTCCAGCATGGGTTCTTTCCACAGAGTGCAATTCTTCAGGAGCAGACTGCTCCAGTGTGGGTACTCTGTGGGGTCACAAGTCCTGCCATCAAACCTGCTCTAGCGTGGGCTCCTTTTTCCACAGATCCACAGGTCCGGCCAGGAGTCTGTCACAGCCTCCTTCAGGCATCCGCCTGCTCCAGTGTGGGGACCTCCACGGACCACAGACGGATATCTGCTCCACCATGGACTGCCGTGCGTTGCAAGGGTACAGCCTCCCTCACCATCGTCTTCACCAGAGGTTGCAGGAGAATGGAGCACCTCCTCCCCCTCCTTCTTCACTGACCTTGGTGTCTGCAGAGTTGCTTCTCTCACATATTCTCACTCCTCTCTCTCTGGTTACAGTTGCTGTTGCACAGCAACTTCTTTCCCTTCTTAAATATGTTATCACAGAGGTGCTATCACCATCACTGATGGGCTCGGCATTGGCCAGTGGCAGGTCCGTCTTGGAACCATCTGGCACTGGCTCTATCAGACATGGGGAAGTTTCTAGAAGCTTCTCACTGAAGCCACCCCTGTAGCCCCTCTGCTACCAAAACCTTGCCACACAAGCCCAATACAGTTGAATAAATATAAATTATTTCCCATCCTTTGTTTTCAGGTTGTAGTTGGGTTTTTTTTCTTTTTGAAACAATAAGATAAAGACACACAGAAGGAAGCATATTTATCAGTTTATAGTGCCTTTACTGCATATTACTGTCTTAATCAGAAATAAATATCTAGCTTTAGTACTGAAAATAATTTTTTGTTTTGGAGGCTTTTTTGTGTAAATAATGACCATATGTTTGTCAAAATTAACTTTTTTTTTAATTGATATTTTACATCTTTCAGAAGTCTACCATGCACATGTAACATGCTACGTGTAACAAATGAGTGGCAGCAAACATTCAGATGCTTTTCAGTTTTCTACAACACAAATTTCTTCTCCATGCTTCAGAGAAGACCTATAAAACATTTTAAAGTCACACAGAAAACAAAACGTGGAATCTAATAAGATTTTGGTAAGTTCTTTGTTATGCCAGTAATATGAATGTAAAATTACAGTTTACACTATGATCTCCCATAGAATTTATATTTTGAAAGAAGTTGCAAAAGAGCAAATACGTGAAACATTTTTCAAACATGTACCTAGATATAATTATTAATGTGTAGTTCCCTTTCTTTATCTTCTGTCAAAGCGAAGGCAGACATAGTATATAATTTTCTCTTGAAATTATTGCTATTTTGACGGGGAAAAATATTCTTGTCATCTGAATGAAGGTTTTTAGGTATCAGCTAATTACAGCAAAAATAGATCTTGATTATCTGCATCAGAGAGAATGAAAGGATAGTGTGCAAAATTATGGCTTCCCTGAATTAATCTCCTTTCAGGTGTTTCATAAGACATAATTTCTGTTAAGATCAGAGTGAAGATATGAACTATATAGAGTAAAGTCAGATATAGGCATTTGTGTGGACAATGTCTGCAGCTCACGCTAAAACTAGCTGTTTTGTCAGAAAAGTTCTCTATCAGAACTAAATTAATTTTGAGAGCCATAACAACCTCCTTCTCCTTCTCATAGACAATATTGTTAGTCTCATAACTTTGCATAAGAAACAGTTTCAGTTCACGAGACAAAATATAACATCGTCTTGCTCAACTCTGATATATGATCAGCTTGGTCATTATTGTAAGGTGTACATCTTTCGAGATATACAAAACTCAACCAAACAAGCTCCTGGGCAAACTGCTGCAGCTGACCCTGCCTGAGGCAGGGAGGGTGGACTAGATGGTCTAAGCAGAACTCTTCCAGCTTCAGTGGCTTTGTGATTCTGTTTTATTCTGTGAAATGCTTTGGGAACCCAAAATCTGGTGAGTTCTGAATTTTAAGGCACATCACCTTAAAATAATCCTCAGTACTGGATTACTATAGCTCATAATATAATAATTAGCATATAATGAGTCTTATGCAAGGTCATGTACTGTCATATGGTTTCTCTACCATAGAGAGAAATGGAAATAATAATTTAATTATCTGAAAAGATAAGATATATCTCTAAAATGCCATGTTAACATAATATGGTTCATAGTAAATAAGCCATGTGAAGTTAACTTAAAGAAATCCCAATAAATTAAGAAGCTCATTTAATACCAACTATGATAACTAAATGTTCATTTTAAAAGTATTAGTTTTTACTCTTACAGGACCCTAGACTCATCTTTGATTCATTCCTAATATTTATGCATGGTCTGGGGTAACGTAGACCGTAATCTCCTTACAATTGAAGAGAATAACTTAATCTAGTTTTGAAAAATATAATTTTAAGAAAAAATGTGTGCCAGAATGCTACTTTATTTGACATTTCTCATTCTAGTCTGCAAAACAGATAATCAAAGCTTCTATTATATTAGTTCATGCACTTTTAAAAAAACAATTGCACTTCTGTGACATCTAGTATATAATTTTGGAAATATACTTAATTACTAAGCTATTTTAAAGAAAAGATTTCTCATATGGATGGGTGTCAGTTTAGAAGTACTGGACACTTTCAATGAACTGCTATCTAAAATATAAACCAAACCATAAATCCATACAGAACCTAACTTGAAGATCACAGGTCTTCTGCCTACAAGTGGTCTAACTGATTCAATTGTCAATTTAATTATCATTCTAAAATACTGAAGCAAAATGATATTCTTTAGTGTGTCTAAAACACAAAACAAACAAGCATTGAAGATAAAGAGGCTGATGTCTGTACACTGATTATCAAAGTATTAATCACCTTTTACAGCCATTCAGCATGAACACATGCATTCCTTAAGTGATTACTAATCTAGAGCTCAAACAGATATCAAAAGGAGCGTGGCCAGCAGGTCGAGGGAAGTGATTCTGCCCCTCTACTCAGCTCTCGTGAGACCCCACCTAGAATACTGTGTTCAGCTCTGGAGTCCCCAACATAAGAAGGACATGGAGCTACTGGAACGAGTCCAGAGGACGGCCACGAAGATCCGAGGGCTGGAGCACCTCTGCTATGAAGACAGGCTGAGAGAGTTGGGGCTGTTCAGCCTGGAGAAGAGAAGGCTCTAGGGTGATCTTATTGCAGCCTTCCAGTACTTAAAGGGGGCCTACAGGAAAGCTGGAGAGAGACTTTTTACAAGGGCATGTAGTGATAGGACAAGGGGCAATGGCTTTAAACTGAAAGAGGGCAGATTTCGATTAGATATAAGGAAGAAATTTTTCACTCAGAGGGTGGTGAGGCACTGGAACAGGTTGCCCAGAGAAGTTGTGGCTGCCCCATCCCTGGAGGTGTTCAAGGCCAGGTTGGATGAGACTTTGGGCAACCTGGTGTAGTGGAGGGTGTCCCTGCCCATGGCAGGGGGGTTGGAACTAGATGATCTTTGAGGTCCCTTCCAATCCTAACCATTCTATGATTCTATGATTCTAAATGCTTTCATTAAAATGCGTTACACTTGCCTATTAAAAAAAAACACAATTAGAATCAAACTCTATTGTCTTGGTGGATGCAAGTAGGAAAAAATACAGTGTGTTTTTCCATCCCTGCAATGCTGCCACATTTTGTTTTCAAACTTCTACATTAACTGTTTTTGTGTTTCAGTTTTAATTAATGTTTTTTATTCTTTGACACTGTCAGTATTATGCTACTTTTCTTCATTTTCTCTAAATTTGAATTGTATTTCATAGCTGGTATTTAACTGTATGTCTTTTTCTAATCGTGAAAATATGAACTGTTAAGAGCTTCAACATTGATACATTCATATATTATTTATATAGATAATAAATAAATTCTAGTAAATAACCAAAAAATCTGATTTCGAACTTTAAATGTGGGTAATTAAGAATTAGATATATAGAGAGAGACTATTGTATACACAGGTATGTCCATATGATTGTAAAAATAAGGAGTGTGTTGGCTATATACTATCTTATCCTTGTCCAGTTGTGTGTCACTTTTTCCCAGATGATGTTAAGATTCAACTACTAAAAGCTCAATCAGACTAACAGTGAAGCAAACAGGAAAAACATCCATTAATGTTTATCAAAGCTTTTACTGACCCTAAAGAGC
This sequence comes from Tauraco erythrolophus, assembly GCF_009769465.1. Taxonomy (NCBI): domain Eukaryota; kingdom Metazoa; phylum Chordata; class Aves; order Musophagiformes; family Musophagidae; genus Tauraco; species Tauraco erythrolophus. Next base: position 83,437,662 of record NC_141465.1, on the reverse strand, counting down.
TATTGGAAATACATTCATCAGGATTTTTTAATACTTAGTATTACATAAACAAGTAATTAAGCAATTAGTGTCAGCTGATATGCTACCATTAAACATGCTCACATCTTTCCCAGTACTAACTTGCAATTTTATGTTCATTTTCATTTTCAAAGCTGTAAAACTTGACTTACTGAGGCAGAAAAAAAATGTAAAACAATGATACTCAATGTTCTGAATGCTATTAAGAGATGCTCATAGTATGTAGAACTATTCTTCATTCAGTGTCACCGAAAATCCGGACAGATACTCTCTAATACAGTTTGCAGTGTTAGAAAATGGTATTATTTTATTGCAGCACCAGGTCCATGGGGGATATCTCCTCCTAGCATGCACACTGATTCTGCCCAATCAGGGCATTACCTGAGGGTTGAGGAATATATCCTTGACTTTTTCCTCTAGGAGCATTTCTCCTAAAATTTCTTCTTTTCCCTCTATTTGAGGAGTCTGCTGTTGCAGCAGTTAACAGGCTCGCCTGCAATTTTCTATCCTTATGCTTTTCTCTGTTTACTAACAGCATCCTGTGCATCACTTTGCTCTCCTCTCACACCATTATCACATGCAGAACAACACCTCTGTCTCTGTTTCTTTTCCCCACTGATTCTTCTTGCCTTCATATCCTTTCTCCTACCCTCTGCACATTGCCAATACCATAATTGTCATCAGCGTCTCCCCATCTCTGTCAGGCAGCAACCACCAGTTCCAAATCATATTTTAATTTTTCATTTCCCCTTTCTTTTTCTAATGCCAATATCATGGGGTCCTGTGGAACATATCCACAAGCCCTCTGCCACTCTGGAAGATTTCTTAATGTGAAGAACAAATCCACATATGGGACCTCATCCCATTTCCCTTCTCACCTACATAACACCATTAATTGTAAAAGAATATTATATTTCTTAGTGCCACTTTTCCTGGCTCTTCAAAATATACAGTGGCCACCAATGATTACAATATGCTATTATTTTTGTGTTTAGAGGGTCTTCCCCGAGATCTTTCCAATGCTTCAGAATACATCCTAAGGGAGATTTCTTTAAAATTCCCCCTTCCACCAAATGCTTATTTTCCATTACAAGATAAAAGCAGTAACGTAGAAATAACAAATACAAGAAATGTGGCAAACACAGCCAGCACAAGGAACACAAATTGGTAGAAGTGAGAGTCAGCACAGAACACAGAGTATAATACAAGGACACGAAACAGAGTGCAATGTGGCTTAGTGGATCCCCTCCGAGATCTCTCCAGTGCCTTAGGATACAACCTAAGCTGCAATAAAATAATGCCTGCTTTCTAACACAATGAACTGCATTAGAGAATTTCTGTCCGGATTTTCGGTGACACCGGTGTAATACATTACTACTCATGACCCCGCATTATAAAGATAACATATGGAGGAGCAGTTTTTAAGTACAGATCAGTGAGATACAAACGTAAATTTAGTGAAAATCTGTTTATTCATCAGTGAAAAGAGCTCTGATCAATTTGCACAAGGCTGCTGACAGATCCTCAGCATGAATTTTCTCAATCTAAAATACAGTGTGGTTGACTTGATAGTCAAGTAGTGGCACAAAGAGATGTCTTGTGACTGTGATCATGATTTCATATTACACACTACTGCTTTACCAAGTAACGAATGGAAGGCCGATAACAACTACAGTAATAACACAGTTTTCTTATTTCCCACTTTGTATGAAAAAGCTGATATAGTTAATTTTGCACTATATTTTACACACCACCATAGTAAATATCCTCAATAATCTGTAATTCCTTTGCAACTGAATAGGAATTCACATCAAGATAATTATTCAACAGGAAAAGAAAAAAAAAAAGAATTTTAATGAGTTCTTAAACTGTGGTACTAATTATATATCCTCTTATTTAATACATATATACATTGATAATACACGATCATATTGTTATGACTCATTTACAAATGTTTGTCTTTGGATTTGGAAGGATGGGAATTCAACAGAGATATTTTTCATTATTTATTCATTCTGAAAATTTGCATAAAGTATATTTTAAAATCTTACAGTGCCCTTGTCTTCTTTGAACTTAGTATTTGTCAAAAGGGAAAGTTTTGTACTCTTCCTTGTACAAAATAGTGTACATAGATTCAAAGGAAGACTGAACTTACAGTGAAGGCAGAGGAGACTGCTTTAGATTTACAGTTCAACATCACCCTCTCCTGGCAGCATGCCTGAACTAAAATATCATCAATGGAGAGCTTTAAAATCTTCACAAGTCTTTTTGTATTGTTTTTTAAATATGAACATTTACTAATTCAAACAATAAGGTAAGCTTACTGGAGAAGATAAAAATTAAAATCTTATCTTCTTTGTTTTTCCTTGTGACAACTGTAATCCACCAAAGTTAAACCTCTTAGTTTATATTCATTATGAATTTTAATTGTTCTATTTTAGATTCATTTAAAGGTCTATACAAACTTGACCAGACTTCAGACAGTTCCCAATCCATGTTTAGTTAACATTGTTATATTTTAATCACTTACAAAAAAATCATTATTTGTTCCCTCTTTTGATTAATCCCAGATACCAAAATGTTAGGGAAAAAGTATCATCAAAGAAAAGATCAGAAATTTATTTAAGTTCACGTACAATGTAATAAAGTGAAGAAAATACCACTGGAAATGCTAGGGAGAGCAAATAAGTAACATATTCATCTTACCAACTTGATCCATACATTGCTGAGGAACAGCAGTTTTTCTTCTCTCTATTTACCTTGTAAGCTCTTTGGAATAGCTTCTTATGCACTTACATGTTTCCTATCACAGTCAGTTTCCAATACTGACTGTGTCTTTGGCAAAATTTCAATATCTATTTGAAGAAATATACTACTAGTGTAAAAGTAGTAAAATCTATCCATTCATGACAAGCCTGAGAGAAGAGATGTGGTAAAGATCATCTGGAATCAATTCCTGTTAACATCTTAATTTTTAGTGATTCCAAAAATAATAAGCATGTGAACGTGTAAATTGAAAATAGATGACCCCTGGCATGAACAGCAAGGCTAAATTTGTTTTCAGGGCTCAACATGTTTTTCACAGCAGCCAAATGACAAACCTTTTACTGACTTGGAGCTTGACATTAACATCAGAAATTACTGTCACTCTCTCTACAATTTTAAGTAATAATCTTATTTAATGAAATAACATATCTGTTGAAATATATATACATATCTGTATGTAACTATCTAGCACAGTTTAGAATGTTTTCATATTTTGGTCCTACTGAAATAATTGCAAATTTTGCCATTCACTTCACTGAATCAGCAGTTTCGTTTGGCAAATATAAATATGCATGCTTCTACTTATCTGTTCCACATCTGAGTTTTGATAATCTTATTTATGCTCACTTTTTTTTTTTTTAAGAGTTACAGTAATGCGATGAAGTAGTACTCTGGCAATGTTACCCAGTTACCAGGTGTTCATATATCTATGTCTATCTATCTATCTATCTATAATTTTTTTAAAAACCTATATTTTTGCAGATTAAGTAATAAAACTGAAATATTCAAAACCACCCACCTAGAAATGAGCATGACAATGATGAAAATTGCAGTTGATTACAATTAAAACAATCTCTGTGATGATTCTATGCATTTACTTTTACGCTAAGCAACAAATGTATGTTTCTGCCTTGTGTGTAGATAGTGGAGTGTGAAAAATGAGCTCAAATATAATCAATAGTTAATTATAGCAGTGATTGTGAAAGATCACCACCCAAAAAGAGAAATCATCATTTATAAATAACAAGATCATTTAACTAATCTGAAAAGACATCAATGAAACAAGACTGTGAATGTCTTTTCTGCATTCCCTCTAGTTTTACAATGAAACCTTCTCTCCTGATTTGGTTAAACTATCGGTTTACAGTTTTTCTGGGCAGGAAGAGTTGCTTGAATTCATGGAAGAGAACAAGATTCTGTGTACCTGAATGAGAAAAATTCTTTCCTTGCTTCCCTTAGGCTTGTTGGTTTATTAGGGAGTAAGATTCTCTCCAAGGTGGTAGTTGCTTAAATGTAAAGTGTCTCATGTAGATTGATTAGGATGTCAGGTTTTTAAAGGAGCGAATCACTCACAGTCAACACTCACAGTGACACCATATACAATTACTTTTTTTCTTCATCTTTGACTTCAAAATAGCAGTTTTGTTTTTAAGAAAGGGATACATTTGAGTTTGCTGGTTTTTGTTCCTACTGATACACTTCCGTTTCTTTTCCACTAAGACTTCCATCCAATATTAGCTACAAGTTCTTAGACGATAAAAGAGGTTTCCAGTGTTGAGAAAAAGAGTATCTAAAGTAATCCACTGATTAGACTGTGGATTCAATATTTTCAAGAGGAATAATAGAATAGGAGATAGAGAAGGATAATCAAGCATCTTTTCTGGTCCTGCAGTTTTTAACAATGACCTCGTAGATAAGAAGCCCACGAAACTTCTGATGAAATATCTACATTCTTCACTGGAAAATTATCTAATTAGGTTTTAGTTGGTTTAGGAGTTCAGCATACTGGAAGAATGCGGAATTTGCGTCTTTAAAGACTGCTTCAGCCTAAACCTTGTTTAAGATATCCCACAAATTAATAGATTTCATTTTATACTTCCAATATAGGCATAATCAAAGAAATATGGTAAACCACTGGTTAAGAAAAAACCTCAAAGCCAGATAAATTGTCATTATGCACCTTTGAATACCAATGAACTCTTAAATCATTGAGATGTTGTGGAAGGTCAGTAAATGACATGATGTAATATTACAACAGCATAAATGATAAAATAGGACTTGGTTGTTGAAATATAAAGCCACAAGTTATAACCTTTCAAATTTATTGTGTTTGCCCTCCAGCGGGAAAGACAGAGTGAAATACAAATCTGTCTTAAGTTGTTCGTTATCACTGATTTAGTTTTTTACAAGTTGTTCCTATTTCATTATATTCTAAATGTTGACATTTCATAAAAGTTTCTTCAGTTATTAGCTTTTAATGACCTGTTAGCTCTTCTCTTTCCAATAATAGACAATAACTCTAACAAATAAATACAACAGTACATTAATGCTAGTTGAAGTGTTATTGCTTTATCTTAAATATCCTTTTATACCCACTGTTGCTGAAACAACTGAGCTCAGGCTAATTCACCAAGAATATTCCTTTCTTTTCCTATTTTTACCTGACTATGGTGCATGTTTTCTTATATTTGCTAAAAATTAATCAAGCACACTAGATATTTAAATTTGTCATAATAACCTGTACACATCTTGAATTATTTGAAAATTGAAACATTACATAAATGGATGCCATCATATATGCAAAAGAATTATTTTATTTCCATTAATGAACCCATGTTTATTCAATTGAGAATGTGGATGAACAGAAAATCATTCTTGCTGTCTTAGTGAGTTTTTTGATCAGCTGTGTGTTCTCAGATTAAAACACATAGAAGATATTTAATCACATGGTATCTGTCCTAATAAATTTGTTTTCCTTATCACTCTATTTTTTCACTTTGGGCTTCAGAACTTTGAGTCCACAAGAATTGCTGTCTTTTTTTGTCTTAACTGCAACATAATCTGGTCTATGCTGTAGTAGCTGTGGTATCTCAATTCAGACCTTGCATTCTTCTATTTCTCAGCTTCTAATTCTGGGAAAAGCATTCAGAATCATCATAAGCACAACAGTGATCTCAGTTTATGCATTCTACAATGTGGTTACCAGTTGGTGGTCTTGAGGACCACATGTTCTCCTTCATTCTTACCTTGCAGTTACTTCTTGTAAACTTGATAACTACTGTTTCAGTGTGTGAAAAAATTACTTTGCAGGGAAACAGTAAACAGAAGTAAGACTGCTTCAAATTAGTCAACATTCTGAAATATATCTTATGTCTGTTTCTAAAAATTGTAAAAGCACATACATATTTGTTTAATAGGTATTTTCCCCCTGAAACTCTTGTAAATATCATAACGTATATTTCTATATTGACCTACAGACTCCATTAATTTGTCGGGATCCTGAGGGCTCCATTAAGCCTTACTGGCTTTGGTCAGCCTCACGTGAAACATCTTGCCTATTGTCTCAGGAGCTCAATCTCGTCTCAGACCTGGGCACTCAGTGCTGACCTGGGCTATGTTGTAGGTGTGCCTGTGACCAAGTCTGTCCCCTAAGTGTTCCTGACTTGCTGATGGACTTCTTGTGTTGACTTTAGCTGTGAATTTTCACTTTGTGTTTGTCTAAGGATCTTTGGACTATTGATGACACCAGCCCTGTGCTGATCACCTTGCTCTGTTGCTGTGGGGCTGTACCCTATCAGTAAGGGCAGAGCCTGCACTGGGGTCATCCTGGCTCCATGCTCATCGTCCTTGTGAGCAGGCCTATTTCTCCTTCTTGCTGACAGATACTACAAGGTCATATAGCCATGGAACCACTGAGATAGAAAGGGAGTCGAACCTCCTGGTCTGATTCAGAACAGAGTTGACTCTGAGCTCAGATGAGAATTCTCAGGGCTTTATCCAGTCAGGTCTTGAAAACCTTCAATTTTCAAGATTATGCAGTCTCTCTGGGAAACCTGCTCCAGTGTTTAATTACTCTCATAGCAATGGATTTTCTTCTTTATATCCAGTTAAAATCTCACTTGTTTAAATTTATTTCTGCTGCCTCTCAACTTCTCATCATGTCTTTTGTTCTGGTTTAACCTCAGTTATTAACTAAGCACCACATGGCTACTCACTCACTCCCCTGCATTGGCATAGAGGAGAGAACAGGAAGAGTGAAAATGAGAAAACTAGTAGGTTGAGATAAAGTCAGTTTAATAGGTAAAGCAAAAGTCGCACACACAAGCAAAGCAAAAAAAGGAATTCATTCACTACTACCCATCGGCAGGCAGGTGTTCAGCCATCTCCAGGAAAGCAGGGCTCCATCACGTGTAACAGTCGCTTGGGAAGACAAACGCCATCACTCCAAACATCCACCGCTTCCTTCTCCTTCCCCCAGCTTTACATGCTGAGCATGACGTCACAAGGTATGGAATATCCCTTTGGTCAGCTGGGGTCAGCTGTCCCAATTGTGTCTCCTCCCAAATTCTCATGGACCCCAGTCTAATCACTGATGGGGTGGTGTGAGAAGTAGAAAAGGCCTTGACTCTATGTAATCAATACTCAAAGATAACTAAAACATCCCTGTGCTATCAACATTGTTTTCAGCACAAATCCAAAACATAGCCTCATCCTACCTACTATGAAGAAAATGAACTCTATCCCAGCCAAAACCAGCACAGCCTTTTAATAAAAGCCTGGCTCTCTCTCCTTGCTGATGTTTCCATAGGCATGACTGGGAAGTGGGTGCGGGCTGCTGTTAGCTCCCATCACAGTCATCTCTTCTCCAGGCTAAACAAACCCAGTCCCTCAGTGTGTCCTCACAGTGCAAGTGCTCCAGCCCTGACCCTTCTGGCAGTTCTCAACTAGACTCCTTCCAGGTGATCAAAGCCTTTCTTTGTACTGGGGGCCCCAAACTGGGTATAGTATTATGTATGTGGTCTAATCATCTTCAGGTAAAGGGAAACAATAGTTTCTCCTGATCTACTGGCTATTCTTTTGTTGATATAACCCAGTAAGCCGTTAGTCATCATCACTACCAAAGCACGTTGATGATTCCAGTTAGCCTTCACTTCTCCAGGTATTTTTTCATCAGTTGTTCTCCAATCAGCCAGTCAACTGCCAGCCTGTAGTGTTGTAAGGGATTAGTCCAATCCAGATGCAGGACTATGCATTTTTCTTTGTTGAATTTCATAAGGTTTCTGTTTATCCATTTCCCCAGCCCATCTAGAACCCTGAGAATTGCAGCCCTGTCTGCAACTGTATTGTCTGATCCTTCTCAGTTAGGTGCCCACAAACTTGTCAAGAATGCATTCCATAACATCTCCCAGGTAACTGATAAAGACACATGACAGGTCCCACGATAGACCCTGTGTATATTGCAACAGTAAGTTCCCTTTTTTATTTGCCATAGTTCTAAATGTAGCTCAGTATATTTACATTACTGGCAATTAGACAACCCTGTTGGCTTATTCAATATGCTGCTGAATCCCATACAATTTTCATCAGGGCTGCTACTTCGCTGGTTTCTCAACGTCTGCCAAGGGTGGGATAAGCACCTGGTTACTCCTTCCCAGGTGCAGACCTTTAGACTTCTTTTCAAACTTTGGGAGGTTTCTATTATCAAGTCCCTCTGAATTTAAGCTCTACTTTTCAACACGTTTAACCCTTCTGCAGTCCTAACTTTATTACTGTCTGCAAATATGCTGAAGGCACATGCTGTCTCACCATCCAGGTTACTGATACCACTAAACAATATGGAACCTAGCAGACATTTCTGAGACATTCTGTTTGTAAGCAGCCAACAACTGGACCTCAACATCCTGATCGCTGCCCTTTGTCCTGAGTATAAACCTGGTTTTATACTCATATATCCAGTCCACACAGCTTACAAATAAGAATGTTGATGAAGATGGTGTCACAGACCTTACCAAAGTCAGATATATCCACCACTGTCCCATCGTTCATATAGCCAGTCATGTCAGCATAGAAGTCAATGGGGTTGGTCAAACAATTATTATCCAGTTGTAATAAAACTGATTAATAAAATTTGTTTGACCAACGTCATTGCCTTCTATGACAAAATGACAGGTATATGGATTATGAGACAGTTGTGAATGCAAACAGTACAAGTTTTATTGTAACTGGACTAGCAGTCATAGACCAAATTATCTAATTATTGCAGAAGAAGCTTAACTAATATTACAACTTAGTTATTAAAAACCTAACCAGTATATTTCCCTTATTTTTTGCTGTTGAGCTCAGCCTTCCAGCATTTCTCTTTTCCCTAAGGACATTGGCTTCATTCTTTCTCAAGAAAAGTTAAGATGCATCATTAGATTCCTGAATTCTTCACTAGGAAGAGTTGAGGTTGATGTCAAGGGTCCCTTCCTCCTTTGTCTTGTCTCTGCTTGGAATTATTTTTATGTTTTCTTAACACAAAAAGTACTTGTTCTGCTTGCTTGCTCTTTAGCCACTGGTTTCTGTGTGAAGCTTGAACATCTTCAGCTGCTAGCTATTAAAGTTACGCAATAGTTTCCTCAGGCACAATTAATATAAAGGGCTAAAATTTGTTATTCAGTGACTATATAGATTTGTCTGACCTTTACTGTATAATATGGTATTCAACAAGCTAACCTAGAACTAGTTAAACAACAGACCACAGTCCACCAACTGTTACACAATAGCTGTTGCAGTTAAAACAAACTACAACTAGCTCAGGCTAAGACAAGCTCAGATAAATCTGGAAACCCTGCAGTGTTGGGTAAATACAGCCTTGTCATAGAAATGGCAAAATCATATTGACCTGGCATCTTTGGAAATGAAGTCCAAGAGATTGTTCTCCTTGATGTTTACAGGGACTGAGGTGCAGCTGGCTGATTTACAGTTCCCCAGGTACTCTTTCACACTCTTGTTAAAGATAAACATAAAATTTGCTCTTTTTTTCCATTGAGGAATCTTCCCCCAGTGACCATACTTTTCTATGTTTCATATCAATTTTGCAATCACATCAGCTTGCTATTTAAGTACCCATGGATGAATCCCATTCAGCCTCATGGATTTTAAGTACATCCAGCTAATCTAAGAATTCCATAGACTTTCTAATTAACTGACAGTGAACAGTATCAGGATTTGTCTAGGCTTGTCTTGGCTTGAGATTGTTTAGATTCTGTTTACAACTGTCTAATGGAAAAGTTTGCCACACTAAAGCTGAAAGACAGAGGTATTCTAGCTACTAAAAAGAAAAACTAACTCTGTCCCAGCCAAACCCAGGACACAGGGAAAATAAGAGTCTCTTTAGTGGATGAGGGAGACAACCAATTGATGGAGCCACTTAGCATAGGTTTAAGTAAGTGCTCAGTGCTTTTTTTCATCGTTTTTCACAATCTAAACTTGTGTACACCTGAACAGTTTGGGTAAAAAAGGAGAAGTCAACAGTTGGGGAAGTGTGACTCTGTTCTGGTGGCCAACTCAGTCTAAATGTCATAGAATCATTGAATCACTGAATCGCACAATCATAGAACGGCTTGGGTTGGAAGAGACAGTAAAGATCATCTAGTTCCAACCTCCCTGCCATGGGCGGGGACACCTTCCACTAGATCAGGTTGCTCAAAGCCTCATCCAACCTGGCCTTGAACACTTGCAGGGATGGGCATCGGCAACTTCTCTAGGCAACCTGTTCCTGTGCTTCACCAGACAAGTTACAAGGACCTTTCACAAGTACTCATGTCCTTGTGGTAGAGGGGGCAGCCAACAGGGAGGGACAATAAGAGGGGGATTATTTTGTTGCACTCAAATCTCATTGCTGCTTGAGGCTGTTTTAATAGTTAACTTCCTTCTCTGTTCCCTTCTCATCAATTCCCAGTGACAGTGTGAAAGGCTGAGCTTCCCTCAGTTTCATCTAATGTAAGGGCTATTGCTTGTTACAGCATGATTATCTAGGTATGTCAGACTTTTACTATATATAGTACATGCAGATTCCAAGCTAAAATATGTTGCAATAGTCACCGGATGACATGAGTCACCTTACTGTTAGACAACTGTTAAGAGAAGCTTAACATTGTCCTGTGAAACACTTGCAGAGTAACAAATAAATTTAATATTTCTGCTGCCTGCCCATTTGCTCTTATAACAGCTTAGATAGAAAAAGACCCATGCTATCGAACCAGTACACTTTTGATAAATAATGGAAGAGTTCCTGTAACTAGAGTGATATATTTAGTGCAAAGAGAAAATAGTCATAAATTTTCTTGCTCACCTGTTTTACTCTAGCAAACTGATCTAATTATAATGAAAAGAAGGTGTACACATTTCACTAATAACACCAAGAAATCTTTTAACTATTCTGCAGTGTTTCCCATGAAAATAAAAGGAGGTACACATTGTTTTCATCCAAATGGATCTGATTATAATTTTGTACATTAGCATTCAAAATGAAAGCTGAATATGAAAAAAAATGATCCCTTCTTCAGGCAATAGAAAGAGACCTAGTCTATTCCCATTAAAGTGGGATTATATGATAAAATATATGCCTACAGTTAAACTGAAACTGAAACAAACCAGAATATTCAAGGTCTCAGATAAATGCATGGGGCACATTTTTGTTACGTGTCTCTTTGATCCTACTCTCGTAGCCACTGCACACATGCAATGACCAGAGATAATTTCATTACTTTTATAAAGTATTAGAGACAATTTTAGATATCACCATATTTGCTATGCAGATCTGAAACTACAATGACCATTTAAAAATCCCTAGCATTAATTTCACATAAACTCTTTCACTTTCAACACTGAAGTGAAAATTCCTTTGACAGCATCTGCTTTGAACAGCTAGCTGCTCTCTTTCAGCTTTTGTGCTTGTGGAAAATTAGGCACATATTGATTCAGATTTTCTGGGTGATGTGCAGTAACAAAATGTGTCATTCTGTATCAAGCCACCTTGTTTCAAAGAGGCTGGTAATTTGAATTCATTCAACCATCACAACAAACTTATTTAATTATTATTTTGGGTCAGTAGATCTGGCCATTAAACAGATGATGTAGACTAGCATTTGGTTAGTGAAAGCAATTCTGCTGTAAAGTTTGACCCATCAACCTCAGAAATATGTGCACAATGAAATTACAACTTGAAAAAAGGGCACAAATGTTAAATAAAATATTGTTAAATGAAGTGTCTGTTACCTTCTGGTGATCAAAACATCACCATTTGAAGTCACACATCACTAAATCATAGAGTCATCGAATCATAAAATCACCCTGCAATGAACCAGAACATCTTCAACTAGATCAGGTTGCTCAGAGCCCCGTCCAACCTGACCTTGAATATTCCCAAGGACGGAGCATCTATCATCTCTCTGGGCAATCTGTTCCAGTGTTTCGCCACTCTCATTCTAAAAATTTCTTCTGTATATCTAGTCTAAATCTACCATCTATTAGTTTAAACCCATTGTCCCTTGTCCAGCCACAACAGGCACTGCTAAAAAGTGTTTGTCCCCATCTTTCTTATAGGCTGCTGATAGACTTTACTCTTTGCCTGATCCATATCCCTCAGGACTGTGAACTCCAACAGTGCATGATCATTGCAGCCCAGGCTTCCTGCAATCTTGACATCACTGATTAGCTCAGCTGCATTGGTGACCATCAGGTCCAGTATCATTTTCCCCCTGGTAGGGCTGACTATTACCTGGCTTAAGAAGTTATCCTCAACGCACTCCAGGAGTCTCCTGGATTGCCTACAGATCTCTGTGCTACTTTTCCAGCAGATGTTGGGGTGGTTGAAGGCTCCCCGCAGGATGAGAGCCTGCGAGCATGACACCTTCTGTAATTGGAATAAGAAGGCTTCGTTAATAAGCTGCTTTTGATCCAGCATGCTGTCCTAAACACCAACCACAAGGTACCCTTTGTTGCCTCAGTTGCTAATTCTGACTCATGAGCTTTCAATCTGCCCATGGCTATTCTTCAGAGACAGCTTGTCACACTCTATCCATTTCTTGATGTAGAGTGCAATGCCTCTGCCCCTCTTTCTCCACCTGTCCCTTCTGAACAGCCTGTAGTCATCGATAGACACACTCCAGTCACGGAACTTGTCCCACCAAGTTTCCATAATGGCAACGAGGTTGTTGCTTTCTGGCAGCACAGTGGTTCAACTCCTCCTGTTTGTCACCCATGCTGTGTGCTTTGGTGTAGAGGCGCTTCAGCTGGGCTGTTGACCATGTCACCTGTTTAGAGGAACACCTCTTAATTCCTTTGAGGTACTTCACCAGTGTTTCCCTGTTGGCTTCTATCACCTCAGGAACCCCTGGCTCATCTCCATAAGACTTCCAGTGTGCTGCAGTGTAGTCAGCACCTCTCAGAGCGACAGGCTGAGGGCCCTCGCTAGCACCCCATCCCTCTAACCCTGGTGTGTCATCCCACAGTGTGTCACAGGCAAGCTTGATATTATCCCCCTCCCTCTTCAAGTCTGGTTTAAAGCCCTGCTGGCTCATGAGCAAAGACTCTTCTTCCTCTTTGAGAAAGGTGAATCCCATCTGATGCCAGCAAGCCTGATTCTGTGTAGGTCATCTCATTATCAAAAAACCCAAAATTTTGGCAGTGATGTCAGCCACGGATCCATGTGTTAACAGACTGGGATGACATTGGAACATTACAATAATAAGGAACACGACAACAAGAGACATTAGAGGACATGGGAAGCTCAAGAGTTTAAATTTAGTGAATGGTATTCCTGATTTAAATGATGAAGACTGCAAACCATGAGGAATTAATAATGACCTCACTTTTTGTGACAACTTATTTCTCCAGAGAAACTGAAGCACACACAGTGGAGTAAAATAATGTTTTTATGTAAACTAATCAAAGTTAAGAGTTTAGAACAATGTTCAGTGGAGGCCTAGGCAGGAGGGCCTAGGATATAAATAGACTAGGATGTAAATATGTATCTGGTGGTATAATATATGTCACAATATACTCCCACCTAAATTAGATGCTTCAGAATCAGCCTGTGTTCATTGCAGAGCCTGCATTTCCATTTAAACAGCGGCGTCTTGATCATTTTGTATATGCGTGAAAAAATGAATTTATTGTTTAAATTACACTAAATGTTATCCTCCACTGTTGTATTTAGCATATGCATTTAGACTAGTGTAATCATGATCTCTCTTTTTTCAGTTAATCTTTTGATATACATGCATATATTTATGCAACTGCATTCTTCATTATGAATTCCTTCAGAGTGGAATAATTTTTCCAATCCACTGGAAACTGCAATCAATATTAACAGAGAGATGGGAACATCAAGGATAATAATATTCTATAACTGTCATCAGAATAAACATCTGGGTGGGGAGGATCGATGTTATTTGTGTACCCTTCAAGGAAAAATTACAGAACCTCAATCTATATTATAGAATCATAGAATCATAGAATGATTAGGGTTGGAAGGGACCTCAAAGATCATTCAGTTCCAACCCCCCTGCCATGAGCAGGGAAACCCTCCACTACACCAGGTTGCCCAAAGTCTCATCCAACCTGGCCTTGAACACTTCCAGGGATGGGGCACCTACAACTTCTCTGGGCAATTATAATGTATTATTATATTATAATATATATTATATATTATACAAATATAATACAATATAATATAATATAATATAATATAATATAATATAATATAATATAATATAATATAATATAATATAATATAATATAATATAATAAACTAGAGTTATAAAACCACATCATGATTATTGTCTATAAGTATGGAAATACTTTCTTCATAAAAAAAAATCGTCTTGGAAAATTAAATTTTAACAAAGAAAAAGTATATAGTACAGTGTGAAGCACAGAGCTTAAGATTCCTGCTTTTGACTGTGCTTAAGTGAATCAAGTGTCACAAATCTCACTGCTGCAACAGACTGGGACTGTCAGCAGAACCTAGGTGCTTGTTAGTTCACTCTGACATCGTAAACCAGAGTTGGGATGGACTGAGTCAACTGGACAGTCAGTCCAATGTTTTAGGTATCCTAGAGTGTCTAAAACATCTGCACAAGTGTAAGAAGAGGACTTACGGGAGGCCTGCACCCTGCAAGAACAGCAGCAGGAGCAACGTGACAATTCCAAGGGCATCTCAACTGCCATTAGGCACCGACTTCGAGACAGCTGAAGTCAAGTCCTACATTTCATTAGCTGTAAAGCTGCATGGCTTTCTAGGTTTTATTGCCTTATGAAACCATGTAGAATAGCAATATGGTATGCTTGTTGCTAGTAACATTTCATAAGCTTTGTATAGATTTTGCAAGGCCTCAAGTTTGTCAGGTCTGCTCTTTCTGAACTTTGTTGACCTGCTTGCAGCTCTGTTTTACCTAATTTATCTGTGACGGCAATTTTTTTAATTGACTAGATGCCTAGGGCTAATTTGTTCTACTTTTTGTATCTCTTTGTGGTAGAACCATAGTTTTGTACAGATAGTAGTAATAAGCAGTTTTTTCTATGTACAATGAGATATAAATGACTCCTTAGTGCACAGAAAGGCAGACCTGGTGTGATGATGACAGAGACCTTCGGAAGCAGAGACACATGATACAGTGAGAAGAGCTCTGGCATATGATGGGGCACAGGCTTGGCACTGGAGATCCCACAGCTGTTAACAACTCGTCCATGGTCAGTCAAAGACATGAAGTTTTAGGAGTAACAAAGAGAACAGAGTAATAATATCTAAGATAGGTAAAAGACACTGTAGGAACTATCAACAAGAACATAATATTCTTCTTGACAAAGGACTCTAGAGGCTGAAAACTGTAATGCCCTCCCACATACCATCTGAACAAAGCCACCGACCTTAGGACTCAAAGGAGCAGAAGGACTAGACTAACACCAGGAAGAGGGGTATAAAGGAAGTGTGTATGTAACAGTTTTAACTATGTTATTATGTGTTATTCTTCCACAACAAATAGATGCAGACTAATAGTCATTAGACTCTTAAGATTCTATTTATATTAACAATAAATTCTTGTTTGTACGTATCTGAAAGTTGTGCTTCCTCTTTACCCATATACGAGATTTTGAGTGTAACACTGGGGTTGGTCCTGTTGTTTGCATAGATGCACATGGTGACCCAGTATATATTTTGTGGGCTCCGGGTGCCTTCCAAAAGGTGCAGCACTCTTGTAAGTTGAACATCATAGCTGTGAAATCCTTTTGGATTTCTTAGATAACCAACATTGTCTCATAAAACATTAACACTTTGCATTAGCTAACTGAATTGAACCCCAGCTCTTCACTGACTATTGATTGAAATGAGGACTAGACAACTATATTTTGATGTTTTAATTCCTGAGCTGAATTTCAGCCAACAGATGACAGTTTAGCTATGTATAACTGAGTATTATGGCAGTACAGAAAAATATTCACACATTTACTATTACAAAAAATATTTTAGCATTCTCATATATTTTTCTAGACACTTTATAAAAGACATCAGTGACCTAATAGAAGATAACTAAGTGTATTTTTAAATGTAATTAAAAGTTTGTATTCTTATTAAACTAGCACCAGAGGAAATATAATGAAACCAACAGGACACAATGGCAAGCACTTAGGTATTTGGGAGTTAATAGGAGGAAGAGATGAAAACCCTGTATGCTATGTTCTTAAAAGTAACAATACTTACTGTATTACCTTGGAAAGTTTTAAATGAACATCAGTTTCTCTATATTTAGCTTTATAAGATCAATTGCATCAATCAACAGTAAAATAATCTTAAAATATTTGGAATATGTTATACAAATGCAATTAGGATGGATAATTTCTGTTAACAAGCTATGAAATAAGTCATATATAAAATATTCAATTAAAAATACTGTATTTTATTTCCATAAGCATAGCAATCTGAAGCAATAGTTTGGGGTTTTTTTTCTTTTTATTCCCCACACCCCCCCCCCCGGCCATAAGGAAATATTACTTTCTCCTTTTCCCAGTGAGTATTACTTTTTCCTTTCATGATTATTTTATCATGCTCATATTTTTTTCTTCCCACCACCTTGTTCCATTACTGATTACATGTCTCATCAGTAATTTTGCAATTATTCTAAATTATGTTCTTGGTAATTATTTTAAATTATTTTGAGTCACATACCTTAATTAATAGTATTCAAATGAACGTTTGAACTTGAATCTGTTTTTCATTCCTTTGTAGTCTGTAGCTCGCTCAGGAATTCATTACTAGTCCAAAATTACTAACTTGTCGCAAAAGAGGTACTTCTAGAAGGAATTAGGCTTCATGCATTTAAAAAGCTATCCACTTGTGCCCTCTAGTGGTCATGTCTTTTCTTGTTCACATCTCAGGAGTAAAGAAAACACAACTTGAGAAATAAAATCCTTATTGAGTTTAGTTTATTTCATCTTAGCTTGCAAAATTCAGTAAACTTTTCTGAAGGAACTGTTTTTGTGCAACATGTTGTTAGACTCATGGTTTCAAAACAAACAAAAAGAAAGACTTCGTAAACATCCAAATAAGATTATTTCCCTTGTCCAGTATGATACATAGTAAGTTTCAATTATGTGGCACTGCAGTTTCACTGAATCTTTTTAAGGCGTTTTCATTTTTGAAGCACTGCAGCATAGGAGTTCATACACTAACTTGCTCAGAACAATTTGCTTGAAATTTTTTTTTTTCCCTTAAAAATAACTCTAGAAAAGAAGAGAGGAAAAAAAAAACCAAAAACAACATGGAACCAAAACATTCTTCTATAGTAAATATTTTATTATCACAAACATAGTAACAGTGTTTTATATGTTAAGCCTGTATAATTTATTCCTTAAATAAACCAATTCCTATCTACTAGTTAAACATTAGTAAGACTTTTCCCTACCTGCAGCATCCTTTCCAGTAGGTTCTTGCTTCTAGGCCTGATGTAAATGAAAAGAGCCATTTCCTGGCTGGCAGCCAACTCTAAAAATCCTCTTTTGGCCCTAGGAATTTTTCCTTTCCCACACCACTGAGGTCTGTCTTACAGTTCGTTAATCCTCTCAGCATTTCTATCTGGGATGCAGGTGGCAGCCTCATCTGCTGCAAGTCTATTAATTCTATCTACTCCAGACTGTTGACTCTTCTTGAACCTTGTCTTCATGTTCAACTGCTCTCAAGAGAACGGATCAGCCTCTCCCATTTTGCAAGGCTCACACAACTCTCACTTGCACTTTAAAGGAACTCAGAATCATAAAATTATTCTAATTGGAAGGGAGCTCTAAAGACCATCAGTCCAAACCCCACAGAAAGTTGGATCTATTTCAAATCTGGATGCTGTTTTTTAGGCACTTGCCCTGTCAACCTTTTAACACCTCCAGGGATGAAGTTTCCACAGCCTCTCCAGGCAGCCTGTTCCAGTGATCACCCTCAAGGTGAAGACTCTTTTTGCTAGTATATTATCTGAACTTTCTGTGTTTCAGTTTGTGCTTGTCCTAGTTTTAGCTGGGACAGGATTAGCTCTTCTTTTTAGCAGCTAGAAGAGCTCCGTGTTTTGGTTTTACTCAGAGGCTCACTCTGAGAAGAATGCTGATAGTGCACTGATGTTTATAGTTGGCACTGTGGTCTCAAGGACTTTTCAGCCTGCCGGGTTCTTGCCAGTGTGCAGGAGCACAACAGGATAAGGGGGGAGCATAGCTGGGACAAGGGGTCCACAACTCTCCTTACAATTTGTACCTGAACTTAAGATTGAGGGCCAAATTGGCCAATTAGTATTCCATATCATGCAGCGTCATGCCCAGTATAAGAGTGAGGGTCAGCCAGAAAGAAGGGCTTTTGCCCTTCCGGGACTCTCACTTTCAGGTGCTCAGAGTGTTTTCTCTCTCTCTCGCTCTCTGTCTCGGGGCCTCCTGTTCGTCCGGGATCACGGTATCGAGTTTTATGTGTTTTGGGGATTGCAGCTTCGTAACGAGATGGGCCTCGGTCAAGGGGTGGTGAGCAATTACACCGTACATCACTCGTTTGCATATGTTTATCCTTGTACCTATCTGTGTATATATATATATTGGTAGCGGTAGTAGTAAATTGTTCTTATCTCAACCCTTGGGTCTCTTTTCTTTTTCCTCTTTGATTTTCTCCCTCATCACTGAGGTGTGGGAGGGTGAGAGGGGATTGTGTAGGGTATAGTTGCCGGAGCAGCCTAACCCACCACAGTGCTTTTTCCTCTTGTTCTATCACTGAATATTTTGAAGGAATTTGTCTCCACTTGCTTTGTACCCTCTCACTGGGTAGCTGATAGCAGCCACACAATCTTCCCCTGAGCTATGTCTATGCTGAGCAAATGCACCTTCATCTGCCTCTCCTCTTAGGCCATGTGCTCCAGCCCCCTGTGCATCTTGGTAGCCCTCTGCTGGCCTCACTCCAGTATTTCAGTGTCTTTCCTCTGGATCCCCAAACCAGACAGTGTTCCAAGCATGTCTCACATGTGCAGAAGAAAGGGGAATGATCTCTTCTGTTAACCTGCTAGTTACACTCTAGTTTACTGACATGAGGGTGAGGATCACAACCATCCCAGCCGAGTCCCAGAGAGGAGTCCAACATTCCCTGCAACCTAGCACTGGTAAACCATGTCCTCTCACAGAACTCAATAGTTCAATAGAACTCAATAGCCTTCTGATCTGCCCTTGCAGATCACCAGTCAGTGCCACCCAGGACTGTGTCCTGTGATGTGTTACTACTAGAGTCGTAACAACCTTGGCAATCCCATCATGTCTCAAGTAGTGCTTTCAGGATCCCTGCTCTGACCAGTTGACTGCCAAATCCTTTTTTGCTGGCCATGGTCACTGTTATTCTTACCAACAGTTAAATAAAAACTTCATGGTTGCATAGGAGCTCCCCATGCAGAAAGGCTTGAAGGCGTAGGTCCTCCTTAATCAAGAAAGAGCAGATATAAAAGCCTATCTCTCTAAACAACAAATAGCTGTTGTGCTAACTATGCAGTTCCTGTTTGTCAGTCCTGTTTGGACTGGTCTGTTTGATCTTCTCAATACAATGTAACTGGGAGAAGGGCAGAGGAGGAAAACAATCTGTTGTGCAACAGTCACTTTAATTTTTGCAATGTGTGGTGTTTTAGTTGTATGATTCTATGTATATTATATTGCTCTAAAAAGGCAACAGACAAGAAATCTCCCAGGTATGCAGCACAAAAAAGATTTAAATACTGTTGCAAATAAAGGTCAAAGTGTGAGAAGGAAAGAATTCCTAGGAACCAAAAGGGACTGCCTAAAACCCAACACAGGAAAAAGAAACTGAGTTTTCAGGCTGAAATCAAGCTAGAAGCAAAGGATCAGGATGCAAAAACACAGTAGGCAAAAGATCCTTTTTGGTTTATTCTTGTCTCCTCTGAGTTTCCTCTACTTTTTAAAGTTACTTGTTCTACCATGTACTAAAATACAACTTTTTTAAGGCACTTTTTTTCTTTTGAGAGTGCTTACCAAAAACCAACAACAAAAGATTTTTGATGGATATTTTTTAAAAGTCTGGTCAAGTTAGGTTCGTACCATAACTCTCCTAACATTGTGGACTTGTTTCAAGAGCAGGAGTAATGAGCATTGTGTTTCAAATGTGCTCTTGTAGAGTAAATTCTATACTTCAGGTATGCAGGTTAGCTCTTTCTCAACTGATATCAGCAAAATACTCCCCATTGCTGAAGACAGGTTACTCACCATCACTGCAGCTGTTTATTATATCCTAATTAAACTTTGTTCAGTGAAAAGTTTAATCTATACTTCTCAATTACTTTCTTTCATTTGTCTACATTTTAGGAGAACTTCCGTGAGAGAATCCAGACATTCCCATGTGGTGTTGGTATTCATTTTATCTCTAAGCTTTAGCATCTTCTCAATATTTTGACAGTAAGAGTTTTTGATGCCCTGCATTGCTTTTCAGCACTTTCATTTCTGTGATCTAACAGCATACTGGGTTTTTTAGACAGTGTCAGATGAATTTCAGACTGTTTTTCTCATGACTGCCTGATCTACATTCCTAGTACACGGTTCCTAGGTTTGCAGCTTGGCACACCTTTTCATGTTTGGCTCATGCGTATTTTACTAATACCATGTTTTCTCCTTCCAAATGGTAACAGAAGGGCAATTCTAACACCATCATGCCTTGTTCTGTCACTAATATAGAGAAGGGGTGGTCAAACAGTGGTGTGGTGGAGGACTGTTGCACCACTACTGGAACAGTATCAGCAGTTACTGTTGATTTGTAGTATGTAAAATTTAACTGTTTTTTTCTACTTCACATCTTTATTACTTTTACAGGAATGCAGTGAAGTGTTGCCTTTTGTATGCACTCCAGATCTTATCACTTACTCTCTTCCTCACTACTCTTCAGCTGATTGAATGAAACAAGGTCCCTCTCAGGAATTTCATGCGAGAGATATACAAGAGCAATAGAAATGGCATTTTATTATGTTCTTTTTTAAAGACTTCCATTCCTGTAAACTTGATCTCAAACTACTTTTCATATGTCTTTGAATCAGAGAGAAGTATGGATGTTAACACACAGTCACCTTGACGATTCACTCTTACTCCTCTGCAGGACTTAAAGCTTGAAGAACTGTCCCTTAAGGCTTCTTTGCATCCAGTTGCATAAGGTAAGATTCTTGATGAAATTATATGGTTTTCTATTTCTTCTAAGGCCAGTTCAAATATAAAATGTAAAAATGTTCTTTATTTGTAGCTGGTACCCTCATGTTCCTCAGCAGCTGTGAAATGGGACTTTACAAGTTACATTTGCAATGATAGATTTTCCTCGCTATAGGTCCTCTCTTCATTTTGCCAAGTATTACAGATTAGTTTGCTTCTGCACTGCTAGATTGCTCTCTGGGATGAACTGCCTGTGTCCACTCTACATAGCACTTGGAACAGGTCTTCTCTGGGTTCCACATGGTATGTCTGTGCAACCTATAAAAAATGTATTATTACACTTTATCTGGGGAGGAGTTGTAGTGCAAAAAATGTAAATGGCATGAAAACAGCATCCCAGCTCTGAGAACTAGTATGAAATAGAGTGAGCCTAAGGGTTTATGTTAGTATGTGATATGAGGGTAACTAAGACTGTCTGAAGTGCAAGGTCTTCAAAACAGTGTTGGAGACCTATATGGAGTAGAGGTAGCCATCTGTGATGGCTTTTCTGGATTGAGCTCTTAGAGAGCTGTTCCTGAAATGACATTTGGAGAGTTAATTTGATGCAAAAGGGAGCTCTTGAGGAACTAAAATAGATGTTGTGAGAATGTGCAGGAGCCCATAACCCCAGGAAGACCTGTGAAGTTAACTTAATTAGGTATATTGCAGCACCAAAACGGTTTTTAAAATAATGCAGCAAAACAGTCACATAAACATCATAAAGTCACCATATATGAATATAAAGAAGGGACATATAAGTGTCTCCTGCTGTAAGTGAAGGATATTATGGATGTAATTTTGTAGGAAGGCAGCGGTAACACGAAGAGGCAGTCTGTGCACTAGTTATGCATATGATCAGCTCTGGTTTAGATAACCTAAGAAATAAAAATGTTAGCATATTTTACTTTAGTAATTAGCACTGCTAAACTAGTGAAGCTGACTGTATGAAATTTGATTATTTGTTTTGCCTTTTTCTTGAAAGAGATTGACAAGGAAAACTCTTCTCTGTTGTTATCAGGAGTAAGATACGAGCTCTAAATAATTTGGTTTAAACCCCACCAGATGGCATTGTTGATAGGCTTAATTAAATTCTGGCAGTATACCTTCTGGTTAAATCACAATAATTAAAGAGAGAATGAGAAAGAGTGAGAAAAACAAAAATCATTACTATTCCTCTGAATTAGTAAAGTCAATCAATAAATAACCTTACTATAGTATAGAAGTTAGACTTCTGGAAGAACATTTTGTTTAAGTGAAATTTAAATTACAGATTCTTAGTACTTGTGCACTAGCAGAAATATTTCTTTCCAGTCTCTGATGCCTACCTTGCACTGTGAAACAAGCAAAAGAAAAAAAAAAAGAACTACTTATGTGAAAAGTCTATTTAAATATACCACTTTCAGGCCAGTTATGAAAAGTTTTATCATTGTATGCAAAAAGCTGATATGAAGAAATTTTGTGCTATGCAGTGCACAAGCTTGGGTAGATTTCATCAACTTAAAAGTAAATATTTTTGAAAATGTTTGGTTTTCTTTGAAATATGTGGGTGCTACATTAAAAGGTTGGGTTTTAAGAGATATTTTCAAAATATCTTGAAGTACAACTCTGATATGTATTGTGAATACTGTTTCTCTCCTTCAAAATTATATAACAAACCATATCATCCAGAAAACTTTAGATAAGCAAAACAATCTGTTCTTAATCATCCACTTATTGTAACTTTAGTCTAGTGTATGTACTTCGCTGGAAATTTGAATGAAGTTCGCAGATATTTTCAGTTAAATAAGCGTAGCTTGTTTCTATTAATTAAGTGTAGAACTTTTGGTTGTTGAACACATACAGGATTAGTAATTGCCCAAATACTTAATTAGCAATCTAATCTATTTTCTTCTGTTAACAGTAATATAATCTATTTATTATTATAGGGCTTAATATCATCTCAGAGGACCAATAAGGAATGGTTGAAAAGGAAGTAGTGTAACTCTCCAAGAGTTTGTCAGCTGTAGTAAAGAAATATACACATGGTAGATAAGAGCAGGTGTGTGGAATGGAGACACACATACAGGGAGGGCTCTATCCTCATTGACTAGAAGACATCATATACCTCAGCCTGTGTCTACATTAACAATTAACTTCTAAAACAGAAGCACATCACAGAAATTTTATATAAGATCCTTGCATCTACAGTGTGCATGGTTAGGGTTTTTACTTTAGGTTAGTTTTTGTCTGCTCTCTGACCTGAACATTTGGTTCAAAGTTTTTCAAAGAACAGGTCACTGGATCTGCCACACTGTCCAGATTCAGGCTGGAACAGAGCTCCCCCTTAGCTTCATCTGAAAGGAACTTGGCTTACGTGCATTAGTACATGTCATTTTCCGCCATGCATAGCAGGAGAAGATCATTAGAGGACTTTCCTCAAAATCACAGATCTTAGAACTAAAATGCTGCCACATTCTCAGCTTCACCTTGTATAGCTTAGCAAAAGCACATCATCTCTGTATATTCTTAAAGAAATCACACAACCAGATCTAGTTATTGGTATCTCTAACTATCGTGTGCTTAAACATTGCCAGAAGTCGTTTATCCTACTGCAGGAAAAATTACCCATTGACAAAATAATGCAATAAAAAAGAGACCTGCTAATTTTTCAGGTTTACATGTAACAGACATAAATACAAACTTCTTTGCATATATGTTAAAAAGGCCACACTATTCTTTTTAAGTAAAACTGTTTCTTTTCAGGACTTCAGAATGATTACAAGACTTTTCATTTTCTTCTAAATACCACAGACTTTCAGTGAAAAATCCCCAAACAGTTCTGATGAGTAATCCAGGAATAAGATGATTGAGATAAACAAGGATAATTCATCTCTTTCACTTCTGTGCATTTGCTGCAAGGTTTTAACTTTACTATGTGAATAGTAACATGTAATCTGTAGCATTTCTCAAGATAAATTTTTAAACTCGATCTTGAACTATAATTGACACTTTCAGTTGAAAGACTTGCCTGCCAGCCAAGGCAAATTGTAGTGAGCACAATTACAAAATTGTCATGGTTGAACCCTGCCCAGCAACTAAGCACCACACAGCTGCTCACTCACTCCCCCCAGCAGAATAGAGGAGAGAATCAGAAGGGTAAAAGTGAGAAAACTTGTGGGTTGAGATAAAGACAGTTGAAGAGGTAAAGCAAAACAAACACACACAAGCAAAGCAAAACAAAGAATTCATTCACTACTTCCCATTGGCAGGCAGGTGTTCAGCCATCTCCAGGAAAGAAAGGCTTCAGCACGTGTAACGGTTACTTGGGAAGACAAACACCATAACTCTGAATGTCCCCCGCCCTTCCTTCTTCCCCCAGCTTTATATGCTGAACATGACATCATATGGTAGAGAACATCCCTTTGGTCAGTTGGGGTCAACTGTCCCATCTGTGTCCCCTCCCAACTTCTTGTGCATCCCAGCCTACTCACTGGTGAGGTTGATATCGAAATACTATGGGTTAGACATTAACTATACCAGACTAGGATAACAAAGGAATGTACCTTTGTATGTATTTGTTGAAAGCAGAAGTTTAAAGCGATGAATCCCTTGCTTAATCAGCAATCTATGAAGATCTTAGATTTGCCAAAAGAAAGAAGAAACTAGGGGAGAGGTAATTCTGGCAGGGGGAGATCATGACCATCGACTCACAGACCACCTACCCCAATTATACCACCTACTCAAAACAGAAGGGCCGAGAAAAAGGACTAATCATGCACATTAATTTAAATGCTAGGTGAAGAGATTTTAACCAATCATTTAATAAAATAACAATGTATATGTATTAGAACGATGAATATGTTAATGTTTTGTGTATAAATAACTATTGATTTGAAACCTTGATGTGTAGTCTTGGGAGAGGCATCCATATATATGTATATATATAATAAAAGAAAATACCTCTACTCTGTGTGTGGTTTGGCTCTTTGCACATCGGGTGACAAATCGAACATTTGAGACAAAAAAATCTCTAACGGAAACATCTCTGTGCTATGAACACTGTTTTCAGCAGTGTTCATAGCACAGCCCCTTACTAGCTACTATGAAGAAAATTAACTAGGCCAGTCAAAACCAGCACGTTCTCCATCCCTTATTCTATACAATATATGTGATGCTCAGGTCCCATACTATCCAATACATCCTCAGTGTGCATCACTCCCCTTCTCATCCTTTCATTTAATAAACAGATATAATTCCCCTAGTCTATGGACCACCCCTGTAAAATGTCCAGAAATGTCAAAAAAATCTCTATTGAGTTCATATGTCTGTTACTTCGGGCTGCATCTGTTACGGTGGTCACTCAGGACTGGACAGGTGGTGTGTTGCATGGAATTACTGGGCACTAAAGCCACGACAGGTTGGGTCACTGCTGCACTTGCACTGCCTCTTGTAAAGCTTCTCCTCCATTGGTTCAGGCGGTTCCTGCTGTAGTAATTCCTTTAACAGGCAACTCAGCTCATGGTTTATGACAATTTAAAGATATTTCCATTATAATTACCCTGGTCCCTTTGGGTCAGAGTGCAGGGATCTGTGTGAAAAGGTTTTGGTAGCGGGAGAGAGGCTATAACTTCCCGAGCTCCAAAACCGGTCGGACCGATCTCTGCCCAGGTCAGACCCCCCATCCCCTCAGGCCGGGGCCGAGCCATCAGCGCCTCTGCCAATGCCCTATTTAAGGGGACAAAGGAGCCCAAAATGTGCTCCGGACCCGCAGTGAAGAGGAGGAGGCGGGGGCTGCCCCCCACCCCACCCCCCCACCTCCCGGGCGGTGACTGCCCGCACCGCGCCGGCGGCACCGGCTGGAGATGGCCGCGGCGGCGCCGCTGGGAGCGCTCGGAAGCGTCCGGTGCCGGGGTGCCGCTGGGCCGAGTGTGTCCAGAGAGGGATGAGATCTGGGAGAAATAGCCACATGGACACCGGGTCAGTGCGGATGGAGCGGGAGGAGGTGCCGGAGCGGCCCCGCTGAGCCGTGAGAGACTCGGTGGGGCAGAGACCCACCCGCAGCCCGTGGAGAAGCCCACGCTGGAGCAGAGATGCCTGAGCCTGAGGGAGGTCGTAGAGAATGAAACTCACGACGAAGTGGAGACGCATTTGAAGTCCGTGGAAAAACCCACGCCGGAGCGGGTGCCAGCTCCCTAAGAATCTGTGGGAAAAGCCCACACCAGAGCAATCTGATGGGTAAGGATTGAATCCTGGGGGAAGGACTCACGTTGGAGAAGTGTGTGGACTGTCCCGTGAGGAGGGGATCCACTGGATCAGGGGAAAAGAGTCTCAGGAGTCCTCCTCCTTTAAGAAAGGAGCGGCAGAAACAACGTGTGAGGAACTGACCTGCAGCCCCCATTCCCTGTCCCCCTGTGCGGCTGGAGGAGAGAGGTAATAGGGCCGGGGAAGAAAGGCAGGGGTGGGGGGGAGGTGTTGTTTGTAAGATCATAGAATCATAGAATCATAGAATCATAGAATGGTTAGAGTTGGAAGGGATCTCAAAGATCATCTAGTTCCAACCCCCCTGCCATGGGCAGGGACACCCTCCACTACACCAGGTTGCCCAAAACCTCATCCAACCTGGCCTTGAACACCTCCAGGGAGGGGGCATCCACAACTTCTCTGGGCAATTTATTCCAAAGTCTTACCACCCTCGTACTGAAGAATTTCTTCCTAAGATCTAATCTACATCTGTTCTTCTTCAACTCAAACCCATTTTCCCTTGTCCTATCAGTAATGTCCTGGTTTTAGCTGGGACAGAGTTAGCTCTTCTTTTTAACAGCTAGAAGAGCTCCGTGTTTTGGTTTTACTCAGAGGCTTACTCTGAGAAGAATGCTGATAGCAAGTTGATGTTTGTGGTTGGACGTGAGACCTCAAGGACTTTTCAGTGTGCCGGAGTGCAGGAGCACAACAGGATAAGGGGTGAGCATAGCTGGGACAAGGGGGACACGATTCCCTTTGTGATTTGTGGTGGAATTTAAGATCGAGGGCCAAATTGGCCAATTAGTATTCCATATCATGCAGCATCATGCCCAGTACAAAAGTGAGGGACAGCCGGACAGAAGGGCTTTTGCGCTTTGGCTCTTCCACCGCTTCTGCTCTTTTGTGCTTGCTGCGCTTTTGGTCTATTGCCTTTTTTTCCCCTCTCTCTCCCAGTACTCCCACTCTCGGAGTACTATCTCTCTCTCTCTCTCCCCCTCTATTTTGGGGCCTCGTGTTCGTCTGGGATTGCAGCTTCGGGGCTTCGCATACGAGGGGGTGGTGAGCATCTACACTGTGTATTAAATCATCTGTATTAAATTGTTCTTATCTCAACCCACGGGTATCCCATTTATCCTTTAATTCTCTCCCTCATCGCTGGGGCTGGGGGAGGGTGAGTCATCAACTGTGGGGGGAGGCGGTTTGGTTGCTGGAGCGGCCTAACCCACAACAAGTGGACACTCTTGTAAAAAGTCCCTCCCCAGCCTTCCTGTAGGTTCCCTTCAGGTATTGGAAGGCAGCTATTAGGTCCCCCCGAAGTCTTCTCTTTTCAAGGCTGAA
This sequence comes from Tauraco erythrolophus, assembly GCF_009769465.1. Classification (NCBI taxonomy): domain Eukaryota; kingdom Metazoa; phylum Chordata; class Aves; order Musophagiformes; family Musophagidae; genus Tauraco; species Tauraco erythrolophus. Next base: position 83,409,807 of record NC_141465.1, on the reverse strand, counting down.
CAGTCCCAGCTCCCGCAATCTATCCTTGTAGCAGAGGTGCTCCAGCCCCTGGATCATCTTTGTGGCCCTCCTCTGAACACGCTCCAACAAATCTCTCTTATGGTGGGGACACCAGAACTGGATGCAGTATTCCAGGTGGGGTCTCGCAAGAGCAGAGTAGAGGGGGAGAATCACCTCTCTTGACCTGCTGACCACACTTCTCTTGATACATCCCAGGATGTGGTTGGCCTTCTGGGCCGCATGAGCACTGCCGGCTCATGTTGAGCTTCTCATCTATAAAGATCTGGCTTTGTTTCTCCTTATCCTCTCAAGTAACTGTTAATAAATCGAACTGATCTGTCTCCAGCTGAGTCCGTTTTGCCCGAGGCCACAGTTGGTGTTTGATCCCTCCCTGTTCCTGTCTCACCCTCAGCCCTTTGTTCCACTTTTCTCCTCTGCACCGCATGGAGGGGAGCAGCGAGCAAGCGGCTGAGTGGTGGCAGAGCTGCCAGTGGGGCTGAACCACAACAGTCAGGTTATAGGGTTATAGGCTTTAACATTGCAATGAACGTTTCTCCTTCCTCTTAGACTGATTAGTAACAAGAGTTCCTGCTGTAATAAATCCCATAACATGCAGCTCAAATCCTGGGTTCCTAGTCTTTTTATCACTGACATACCTATAGATTTTTTCCTGTTGCCCTTGATATCCCTGGCCAGGTTTAATTCTACCAGGGCTTTAGCTTTCCTGACCTGATCCCTGGTTGCTCTGACAATTTCTCTGTATTCCTCTCAGGCTACCTGTCCTTGTTTCCACCTGCTTATGCTTCCCTTTTGTGTTTGAGTTTGTCCAGGAGCTCCTTGTTCATCCATGCAGGTCTCCTGGCATGTTAGCCTGATGCCTTACTTTAATTGTTGGGATGCACTGCTCCTGAACTTGGAGGAGGTGATTCTTGGATATTTACCAACTTTCTTGGGCCCCTCTTCCCTTCAGGGCTTTCTCCCACGGTACTCTAACAAGCAGACTCATGAAGACACCAAGGTCTGCTCTCATAGAATCATAGAATCATAGAATGGTTAGGGCTGGAAGGGACCTTCAAAGGTCATCTAGTCCAACCCCCCTGCAAGGAACAGGGATATCTCCAACTAGATCAGGTTGCTCAGGGCCTCATCCAACCGGGCCTTGAACGTCTCCAGGGATGGAGCATCCACCACCGCTCTGGGCAACCTGTTCCAGTGTTCTACAACTCTCATGGTAAAAAACTTTTTCCTAATATCCAACCTGAATCTATCTCCCTCTATTTTAAAACCATTACCCCTTGTCCTATCTCCTCAAGTCCAGGATAGTGACTTTGCTGTGTGCTCTCCTTGCCACCCTAAGGATCTTGAACTCCACCATTTCATAGTCACTACAGCCAAGGCTGCCCTTGAGCTTCACATTCCCCACTGGGTCTTCCTTGTTGTTGAGAACAAGGTCCAGCAAAGCACCTCTCCTCGTTGGTTCCTCTATCACTTGGAGAAGGAAGTTATGATCAATGCATTCCAAGAACCTCCTGAATTCCTTCTGCCCTGCTGTGTTGTCCCTCCAACAGATACTGAGGTGGTTCAAGTTCCCCATGAGGACCAGGGCTCATGAATGTGAGGCTGCTCGTATCTGCCTATAAAGGGATCCATCCGTTCAGTCTTCCTGGTCAGGTGGCCTGTAGAAGACCCCCACTATCATGTCAGCTGTCCCTGCCTTCCCTTTAATCCTGACCCTCAAGCTCTTGCTCAACTCCTCATCCATTCACAGGCAGAGCTCCACACACTCTAGCTGATCTTTGACATAGAGGGCAACACCTCCTCCTCGTCTCCCTTGACTATCCTTCCTAAACAGCCTATGTCCTTCCATTCTGATGCTCCACTCATGGGAGCCATCCCACCACGTCTTCATGATGCCAGTAAGATCATAACCATGTAGACGTGCACACATCTCTAACTCTTCTTGTTTATTCCCCCTGCTACATGCTTTTGCATAGAGGCATTTACGTTGACCCCCTGATGAACCTTACTTAGTGACTGGAGTGTCTGGAATTCCTTTCTGCTGCCCTTCGGGTGCTTTCAGCTTGTCTTCATCAAGCCTAATATCATCCCCCTCCTATTCAAATCTACTTTAAAGCCCTGTCAATGAGCCCCACTAACTCATGAGCAAAGACCCTCTTCCACCTTCAAATAACCTGCCTTGATATTTACCTTTACATTTTCTGGGCATTTATTTTACCTTAATAGTAAAACAGTTCAGTTGCGCCAAGAGATGTTTGCTTGAGAATGTCAGTTCTGAAGATTAGGTGAAAGCAAAAGAGACCATGATTAGGTGTGTGGACATAATTACTGCATCAAATAGAGAAATCACTGATGGGTGTAGACAGTTCAAAGAACTGACGATAAAGATTTATAAAAGATAAATATCACATGAATGCAAGAAGAAATGGTAGAAGAGAAGAGTACAGCCAATATGAACTTTTTAAAGAGAAGTTTTTTTAAAAAGATGATTGACTGCATTTTTAGTTTTCATTTATCTTTAAAAAAATGAAAGACACTGGTGAGTTTAAGATACAGAAATAAGCTAAGCTACTCAGCAATTTTAGAGAAAGGGAAAGAAATATGAGCTTATAGAAAATTGCATTTTATGTTTGTTTTGTAATGCAAAAACCCACACATGCTTAGTGTTCCAACTTTATATCTTGGAAGCAAGCAACATGTATCTTATGTAAATGTTATTTACTTTGACAAGGAGTTAAAATGTATTTATTCAGATCAATAAATTGTATGATAATATTTTCTGAAATTGTCTTCGCAGCTGTGAGGACAGATACAAGAAAATATATGCTGGTGAAATAACGCAAATCTAGGGATTAGAAGGTTGTGAGTTTTTTTTAATATAGGAGGATAAACAAATTGCAAATTATAATTTTATCCATAGTAGATACATATGTCAGGAATCAAAAATATTAACTGTCTCAGGCATAGTCAATATATTTTTATTTTTTTATTCGGGGAGAATCACTGTTCGGTATGTGAGTACCACCCAGATACAGGCATCTATTGTATGTTAGTAGGAAAAAGATGATATTTTCTGTCTTGAATACCAATCTGGAATATGAGACTTTAGAGAGGGACTCATCAAAACAAAGAAATCAAAGTATTTCTTCATTATAACCATCACTGCTATTATGATATAAGGTAGTAGGTCTGTGACAAGAATACATATTTGCCTTGTGTTTGCTTTTTGGTGTCTTTTTGCAGTCACAGTCAAAGACACTACTGAGCTTGATGGACCTTTGGTCTGAAGCACTGTGAATTTTGTGTTTTCCTAATTGCTTTTTTTTTGGTAGGTTGGGTTTTTTTTGCTTTTTTTTTTTTTTTCAGTTTTTGTGAAGGATATTTTCTGATTTTTATTTTCAGTTAAAGCGTATCCTTAAATACCCATACAGAAATATTTAGCACATATAAACCGTGTCATTCCTTAAAGGGCATAATTTTAGAAATGTCTTTTAGGTTTTATCTCTTCTGCAGATGGATTAAAGTTTTACTGTTGCTTTTTGTTTCAGTGGAGGTTTTTGTTTGTTTGCTTGGGGTTTTTGGTTTTGGTTTGGGGTTGTTTGTTGTTTGTTTTGTGTTTTTTTTTCATTTGAGAGAATAAATACACAATGAAATCTGGTGTAAGAACCAGATAGATGAAGGTAAATACTTGATACGGTTGATGATGTAGGATGCCTCTTATTGAACTCCTAAGTCTTCAGTACAGTTGGTAAACCAGAAGATAGTATATTTGTATGCAGTGACATGTGAATTGTTGAATTATGGCCTTGTTTTCTCAGCATTTCCATTAAGTAGACTAATAAAGAAGAAAGAGAGGGGAAGTAAGCTCACACATAGTGCCTTCAAGCAGCAACTTAAATCTAGTTTAAAATTCCCCAGGCACTTACACTAAGAGTGAAATCTCCAATTATATTAATCAGCTCTTCAGAAACAATTCAAAAGCATCTTGTCACCCAAAATGTGGTGAATTATGCAAAATATTTGCTGGACTGTCAAGAGAGAAAAGATTAACATTTTCTCCTAAATAGCTTTCAGGTTCGAGTCAAAGCAGTGGATTTGGAAGGTGAGTTGGAGAACAGGATGGACTATGTTCTTGCTTTTTTATTGTTTGATGGTGTTATCTTCACTCTGCCTTTACACACTTGATGACAGCATCTGTGGATTTAGAGGAAGATGAGTAACAGATGACCACAGTGATTTGTGAAGAATTTGCAGTGCTTGTTAATATAAGGAAAGAGCATCTGCAGATAACAGGATAGGATCATTAGTGCCTGTTGCATGTGCATATGACATCTCTGACTTACTCCCTTTAGCAGGATGGTGTTCTAATACTCAAGCGGGTCTTGTGAAAGCTTCTTTTTCTACAAAGAATAGAAAAAAAAAAAGTGGGTGATAAATACTAGGACTAGCATACTCCGCTTGTCTAAGTGCTTCTACAATGAGACTAACCGTAACAATAGTGACTAAAACTAAATCTCATAATGGAAGCAGTGATAAGTTATAGCTCCACTTCGAGAGCTTGAATGACTACTAAGCCCCACATGGATATTCTGGCAATATCCTAAATCAGTATCTAAGAAAAACTTCAGAGCACACCAGATTTCTCATCTTTATTTTCAGAATAGGATTTCAGAAATTGTCAGCCAGGAGTTCTCAGTGCTAAGATTAAGTACTTGGTCTGGAAATTTGGATGATCATGCCTCAAGGGTATGTAGTGCAATAAGCTACAGTAGGTAAGTGCACCCGAATAGAAAAAAAAAAAAAAAAAAAGGACATTGAAAGTAATGTACACTTTATATCAATACTTGCACGTGATGATTTGTCCTGTATTCTTCTATTGGCTCTTTAATTAACAGATCATGGATTAAAATGTTGACGGTTTCATAAATTTATGCGAATTAAAGTACTCTCTGAGTCACCAGCATATGTCCTGGGTAACATCATTGTATTTTCTTGTATAATTTTGTAGATATATATTTTTTAACTTCTTCTACTTATTTCAAATGAAGCTCTTAAGTAAAAATGTAAATGATAAACAGTAGTAATAACTATTAATTAGTTATTCATTAGTTGTTTGCAATTAAAGATGTGTTTTCTATGTAATATAATGAAGTAATCTCAACTAAATTAATGAGGTTTTTTTCATTTATAGGAAAAAGACAACTTTTTTTTTGCTTGCTTTCAGTTATAGCTTAAAGAGTATTTTGTGAATTTGAAAATCTGACATTTTTCGCTGTTTATGTTACATGCAACCAAAATTCAGAGTTCTCATTTGTAGTTTGTAGCGAAGTGTTTTTAACTGACATTTTGCTATAAACTATATTAATGATTTGAGAATTTTCAACTGGACAAAAAGTCATAAAATAACTTGTCCTGCTTATATTAAAGAAATAACTCTAGTTCTAAACCTCTAATTGTGTGTGATGAAAGTCTGCTGATGACAGCATAGAAAGCACAGGTAGAGATATTCTTCCTGTCCTGATCTAGTCATCCTGCGTAACAGTCCGAGAAAGTAAGTACTCTAATGAACTATATGGACTTAATCCAATTATTACTAAAATTAGTGCAAACACTTCATTGATTTTAGCAAGAGAGAAATCATGTTTCGAAGTCATAAAATAGTCGAGTTTGTGATGTCAAGTGTTGCATGAAAATACAAGAGCTTGTGTGACCTAAATTAGCCGTGGGTTAAATATAAGTGACAGATGCCAGAAGCGCAATTTAGAAAACTTTGTTTAGTTGTGACTAGTGAAAGATCCTTGCAGATATTCCCTGAGATTTCAGTGAAAGGAATTTTTTCCTAAAAGCTGAGACAACACAAACACAGAACCTGTTTTGTAAAACACAGACTCTACCCTGACTCTCTCTACACTGTAAAAGGTGCATTTCATGTACATTCTCCAAGAAATCCACTCAACCCTCTATCCTTTGTAAACCTCTCTTTACAATATTTTGCAGAAGTAATTCCCCAAATTCACTGATTTCATTGTGATTCCTTCTCAGTCTAATGCTAGACAAACTGAGAAATAAAACAAAGGAAGGTCTATTTATTGAGTCCCAAGATTTAACACTGAAGTTGTTTGAAGCTGAAACCAGAATTATATTTCCCCATTTTGGGCTTCTTGTATATTAGGAATGCAGACATACAGTAGAAGGCTCCAGCTTCCATTTTCTTCTTAAGCCCTGGCTTAGAAGCCTGATGGACTCTCTTGAAATCCTGAAAATATGATGTTAAACATTGTTTTTCTATTCTACTGAATTAGAGGAAGTACCCACATTTATTTCACACACATTCTATAAAATTAACAGTCTAGTGTGTTACTAATTTTATAGAAAGCACATGCGGTACTTCTGTCACGTCAGCATAAATAAGGGGCCTGAAATACGGAATTTTGTCTAGTCAGCTGTAGGTAGATATCTGTATTTCGTCTATGTACTATCAGATAGAAATATTACTGGATCATGCTGATCTTTATTATCCAAAACAACCTATTAAATTGTTCTGTTACTGAATGTGCTGTTATTCCGTATGTGGAAAGGTATTACGCTATTTAAAACATCTCAATGCCTAAACCAGCTAAGGATTGTATAGCTGTGTTTCCCTGCATCTGATTCTACTATGCAGCTTAATCTGTAAGGCATGCATTTATGGTATTTAATGTACACTAATGGAGAATGCAAAACAGAGAAACTAGGAAAGAGAAGCAGCATCATCTCTGTGTTACTACATAATAGAGTCATGATTAGACATGTCTCTGTAAGTTCTGAATTAAATTAATTAGTCTTCGGTAGTTGAAAACCACTTCTCCCATTTTCAAGGAGAGTGGCCACTCTAGCAGGATTTGCAAGCAAAGACTGAGATATTTTATCATATTTTCTAATTTTACAAGTGCACCATGTAAACTGAATGATTATAGGATTAAGGTAGAGACTAACTCTGCAAGCTAATGAAGGAAGTTCTAGTAACAGAAAAAGTTGATTTCCAATCTCTCTTCCTCATACTATAGAAATAGCTTATTCCATGGCTCTTTAAAGCAAAATCCTTATGCATTTTGCACAGAGACTAGACCCTCAAGTTTTCTCTCCTCCAATTTCACTGATTCTTTCTAATTTTCTGAGTCTGTGTTTCCTTCCTGCAAAAAATGATTCAATTTCATCAGGAGATGCTGCGATAATCAGCATATAACCCTTCCTTTACGGAAAGAACTTACGTCTCAGTCAGCTAGGGTGTCCTGCTTGGAAAACAGAGGGTTTGGGCTTATACTCTGAAATTTAGGAAGACATGGGTCTCCAACTTCATGTTCAAAATACTTATGAATATACAGCTTCGATTTTTCCAACAATGATATTAAATCGAAGTGGCTGTGACTGCTGTGTTTTATGCTGAAAGTGATGCTGTCAGTTTGTGTTAAGTAAGTTAGTTGCGAGTACGCTGGCTTGATTGAACCCCTTTGGAAACAAACCCCGAATCTCCTATGACATGAGGCAAAGAATAAGCTGTGAGATGCGAAGCTTTGCCCGCATCATGGTCCCTCTCAGCACAGCTGCATTGTGGTTCAGATGAGAAGGGGTATTTTTTGTTTCTTCATTTTTTAAATAAGTTGCTCAGTTGTCCTCACTGTGCTAAGGTGCACGCCATGAAGTGGTCACAGGATGTGGACAATGGACATCTTTCAGATCATACTAGATGGATTTTCAGTTCATAGAATTGGGCTATAACTAGGTCAGGGTAAAACATTGCAAAATGCATGTAATGTGGATGCCAGGTCCTCAGCACTAGTTGTTTTGCTGTACCCTTCACTGAGTTACATTTACTAGTAATAGAGATAGAGCCTTACAGCCGCAGAAGTTTTGGAGTGTAGGGAGCTTCAATTCAGATGAAGGTATCTGGGGAATCTCTGTTGTCTGAGCCAGCCAGATATGTTGGGATTTTTTTTTGTTGCTGTTTGGTTTGGGTTGGGTTTCTTTGTTTTGTTTTTGTTTCTGTCTTTCTTTGTTTGTTTTGTTTTGGTTTTTAATGATTACTCATAAATTTAGGTCATTATATTCTATTTTGTACAATTTTAGATGTTTATGAGAATGTCTAAACAGAGATGATTCAGCTAATGAGATTATGCTTAAAATGTTATTTTCAAGAGATATAGCCTTAAGTCTTTTTTCTGAAATGAGGCTTATCTTTCTTTGAAAATAACAGATGCATTGAAGAATTAGAAAAACCTCGAGTCTGTTAGTTGCTAGGAATCCTCCAGTAGATGGAGATAGAGAATAAGACTTTTCAAATGATGTATCAAAATAATTTTTCTCAATGGAGCTGTTCATATATTTTCTGTCAACCTTGCCTAGGGTGTTTATTGTAACTGTTAATAAATTGCACTCTGACAATGTGCTCAAGACATTGCAGGCAACAGCACCTAGATAAGGGTTCAAACAATGTCCACATGTAAAGGTGAGTGGGACTAGTTAGCAAATGCATTAAGAATCAATTTCCTGCTTTCCTATCTCTCATTTCAGTAACGGTCTTAAAAGGAAACACACCTTTATTGGGTGTTTCCTGTATAGATAAGGACTTCTAAATTTGTAATTTCAGATGAGTAGATAGATTATATAACTCTTATTTTGAAATAGCTGATTTTAACATGTAAACTGTTACCCGCATGATTTGAGTCTTCACCATACTAGCGGGTTGCGGGTTTTTTTTTTTGTTTTATATGGTTTTCATTATGCTAGACAAATAATAAATACTGTCATAATTTCCTTCATCTTGCAGTTCTTTTATGAAAATATATGAGTAATTTACTTTACTGGCAAGCTACTTTTCTTCTGTGATTTCTGCAGAAGCAGGAATCCAAACATATTAAAATTAGAGGGAAGACTATGGGAATGTAAAGAGTGAAACAAAACAAAACAAAACAAAACAAAAAAATCCATGCAATTATAACAGGAAAATCCTACTGGTGGAACACAAAATACAAGGTCATTCCTAATCTCATATTTTATTCAGATAGGCATCCACTCAAAAATACCAGTGGGTTGCTTCCCAAGAAGTGGTATGTTTTCTCTACTTGGCTTCCTTAAAACATCCACCTGAAGACACTTAGCCTTGCCATAAAGTACTGACTGCTCTTATTCACTGGAAATAGGTACAAACTCTCCTTGGAAAAGAGCTTGCTTCTGAAATAAGAAGTCACTTACATGAAAACATCTTAATTATATTTTTTCCATTCGTCTATCTACTATAGATATTTAAGAGGTTTTTATCACTGTATCACATAGACACTTTGCTTAATTCAAAAAAATGACTGCTCCGTGCCTTTCTGCCAGACAACTTGCAATGCATGTTGGTTTGATGTTAAAAATAAATGGAAACCTTCAAAACATTAAAACATTCTTGGAAAGTGATGAGGATGAGTGATCATTGCTTCAGAGGTCAATTCATCACCCATGGGTTATTATCTGTTAAAGTTTCTGTATGTCTATCTGGACAAGGCATTCATTTTTCTCTCACTGTGTAAAAGCAAAGATTCAGTTTCCCTTTTTTTCCAGATAATAGGAAGCAACCTTGAGATTTTTGAGGATTTATAGAAAGAACTGGTAGAACTGAAAGAATAGTTAGACTCAGAGGACAGATTGCCTTGAAATCATTCTGAAGAACAGGGCAAAGCTGTGATGCAGGATTGCAACCTCTTCATCAATAATGTAGTGGTTTCAGGAGCTCTATAGTGTTGGGTGGATGAGCAAAAGGTCTCTTTCATTTAGAAAGAGATATGGACAGACTGACCTTGCTTCTCAAGAAGCAAGTACTAGAAGAAAATTTCCTTCCAATGCCACAGAGGAATGCTTTATCTTCTTTACCTGAAAAAGCAGGAGTTTCTAAGAGCTGTTGCAGCATTTTTTTTTTCCTTCCTTGTCCATACACTTGGTCTTACTACCATTTCTTCAAAGCAAGTTTGCAGAGACGTTTCTTTTCTTCTTTTTTTTTTTTTTTTAAATCTAACATAATGAGGTAATGCTTTTGTCACTAATAAATAAGGAGCAGTGTGCAGTGATGTAAGTCATCGTCAGAGAATTTAGTGTATATCTATGTATATATATGAAGACAAGGGAAGTATCTTTAAAGATATATATCTTGCCCTCAAATTTTTTTATAAAACAAAATAGCCTGGTCTTCTGTCACTTGCTGAGACATGAACTATTTCGGCAACAGCAAGAGTTGTCATGAATTGATGCATGCTCATTTTAGCAAGAGTTCACTTAACGAGAACATTAGAGGTTTGGAATACTTCAAGGATAGCAAATACAGAAAGTTTGTTTTTCCCTGTGTCTTGCTGCTTTAAAGGTCAATCAATTTTCCTCTTCTACCAACCTATACTGGGATTCTGGCACAGTTTTACAAGCATAACAAGTGATCTGAATTTGCTGTTCTCCTTTGTGCTAGAAGTCCCTGAAGTCATCGATCAGAGAGGAACATTCATAGCTTTATTTATAAAGTGAGCATTCAAAATGATTTTCAATACTTTTTGCTGTTCTCTGTTCCCTTTGTTGTTTCAAGCATAGTGGCACTGTATGACTTATCATCAGCTTTCCTGAGCCAAGCCAAAAGTGCAGTCCTAACAAAAGGTCTTTTCGATGACAGAAAGAGATACAGGAGAGATTGATCAGTACAACAGAGGTCTTCTATGGACTGAATGGTTTCTGTTTTTCTTGTCTATGGAGCTTAGATGAGTGAACAACCTCCTCCTTTTGAAATAAGAAGCTCAGGCCAAATATAAAGCAAAATAACTGATGTGGAGAGGGTGGAAGCTAAAATCAATTGTAGACTGTGGAATCATAGACCTTTAACAATCCTCATGGCTGTAATCTAACCCTTTTCAGGACCATATGTTCGAGTTGCATTAGTATAACCACTCAACTAGTTTCAAAGTAATGTACTCCAGGTCTTACCTATTACATAGTGAAAGGATTAGCATTTTCCTCTGATCTCAGGATTCCTCCTTACAGTGTAACTCCTTCATTGTTCTGTACTGCAGATGACAGCATTTCTTGTTTCCACCTTCCACCTTTCCAGACTCTCTTCATTTTGTAGCAATTGTTAACTGCTTTGGAAGTACTTTTATTGCCAGCAACACAGGATTTAATGCAAAGAGCCTGTAGTTATCAAGTTATTTTAAAGGACCAACTGTATTGTTCGCTTCGTAGAGCAGAGAGTGCTCTCTTTCCAGAATTTATGGTATTTCAAGAAACAGCATAATCCTCTTGATCACCTTATCCAAAGTAAATCTAATCTTTCTAGCTTGTCCTGCAGTATCTGATCACTTTTGCCAGTGAGTTTCTTCCAAGTCAAAAAAAAGGTTCTACTCCTTGTCCTCTTCCTCTTCCTTTCAGTGTCTAAATCATAGAACTGTACAATTGTCTTCTGCAGAGACTGGTTTGTGCTATTTTTCTTTGAAGTAAACAACACTAGTAAAGTTCATAAATATAAATTTTTTGTTCTACAATGATCCATGCAAAACTAACTAGAAAAGAAAGGAACGTTTACTTGTATCATGCTAGATATGTATCCTTGGTGTGTTCTGTTTTTTTTTTCTAAGAATGTCAGAGTAAAACACTTTCACATTTCTGGTGTGCTATGATAAGCCTTTTTAAAAAAAATAAAATAAAAGATTTTGTGAAGGCTTTTATAAGATTTCTATCAGAATGTCACTCTCCCTTACAGTAGCATTAAAAAATAATATCTATTTTGGACCCTTTCTACTTGTTCTGACTCTGCAGGATTTTTATTCAGCTCCTCTATACTTTTGTTTGATTGACTATAAATGCTTCATTTAGAATTTCTGTATGCCATAGCAACTTCATAAGCTGCAATAAAACTCACCTTGGAGGTATGTTCACTTACAAAATAATTTAACTAATACCCTTGCCTTTATAACTTCACTAACGCAAAGTACAGAACAGCAGAGAGAAATGTCATCTGTGTATTTCAACCAGCTTTGGCCTTTCTTCTATGCATCTTGAAATCTTTGGTGCCAATACGAATGAATTTTGTGAACTAGTGATGAGAACACATACGTACATTTCTTATCCAGAATTATTTGTTTTTCACTCCACCTTTCTGTCTTTTGCTTTTGTTACAATAAATGTTAAGGAGCATATATCAACCCTTCTGAGGCAGATGTAAATCTCAGCTGACCAGAGCCTAAAGGAAAGACATGTCAATAGATATAAAAAGTTTTGGATGCAGTGTTAAAGTAGTTTCTTTAATGTTTATTTTTATTAAAAACCTCAAGCGCCTGTGGAAGAAAGAGTGCGATAATCCAGCTGTCCTCAGGAGATTCATATACATGCATTAAGCAAGAAGAAAATATTTAAAATATCAGATAATGTTGTTTTTTCCTTTTTAACTTTTATCTTAAATCAAACATAGAAGTGCTGTTGTGTGATCTTCTTTGATTACTAAATTTCATGTCATAAGCAACTGTATTTAATGACAGAGTTGCATGTTTTTGATAGGGAAATTCTGATGCATTTTTGACCAAACTTTTCTAGCCTATATTTACATAAGGCTGCACATACTGATCTTCCAGATACTTTAAGTACTATCAAAATGAAGAAAAAAACAAATCTACATATTACTATAAGAATGTAATACTTGGTACACTGTTGTTGGGTAAACGAGGATCTAGGAAAGAAAATTATTCTCATACCACGGATTTAATCTCTATGAAACAAATCAACATATTTGCTTTTCCCACTTCCTTTATACTGTATCTATTAGCATTTGGGGATAGTATATATCACAGAAGGCTATATTAACCAGTCTACATATAGAAATCTATGTATGCTTTAGTCACTCTGGTTACACTGTTGTCAATAAAGGAAAACCAGGCACGCCAGGGGTGTGATTTACTACATCCAAAGCTAGGTCCACCTAGGGACAAATTAACGAGCTACAATTTTTCTTTGTCTCCATTGACTATAAACAGAATACAGAATGAAGAGCTTCGATTCAGACTTCCACAGCATAAAGTGTCTAAAACTTAAATGAAAAATTCTGCACTAACAAACTCATCAAGCATGTGTTGGCTAAAAGTAGGGCATCTAGCCAAAACTAACTTTTTAGATTCAATCCATAGTGAGCAGAGAAAGAAAGGTAAAAATGACAACTGTTTCTCTGCAACCCTTCTAAGTCACAACAAGGCTCGGGAACATCTCTCCACAGAAAAGATATTTTGCATGGAGGCAAGAAGGGAGTTGTTGAATGTTTCATTCAGATTTGCAGTGACAGCTGGAGACTATGACTGTGGGAGACGTCATTGAGCATACCTGCTTATAAAGCAGATGTAGTCAAATGCATCTATAAAGATAATCCATAAAATCTAGTTTTCTACTTACACTTGAAATGAATTATTCTGTTCTTCTAGAAGAATCTATTTTTAGAGTCAAGAATATTGCTTTAGATTAAATGCCCAGTTTTAGATGTCTAGCATTAGGTAAAATTATCATCCAGTGACTACACGACATTTAAAATTTTAGAGCCTTTCATCGTAAGATTTTGGCAGAGTTTATTTAAACTTAGAGGGGTTTATACTGAAATGTGAATTTCATGTAATTCGTAACTGGAACCTGGTGGATGTAACAATGAATTAGTGTTACTATCCTGGATCAGATATAAATTCCTCTCCTCACATTTTTTTTTATTACACTCCTTCCATTATCATAGGTCACAGTCTGTTATACTTTTAAAGATTATGTAAATTCTTGTACGTGAAAGAAAGTAATGCACTATTTACTAAGCAGAATAAATCCCTGAAAGCTGAAACTTCTGGCAACTGGCACCTGGTTTATATGCTTACTTTGTGGGAGAGGTGGAGAGACTTGAGGACTGATATTGATATTATTATGTTTATTACTTACTAAAAATTTGGAAAAGGAGTGTCATTACTCTTTTCTCAGACAAAAAGAAGTCATATTGGGGTTTATTCTGGGAAAGCCCAGAAAATCTCTGCTGTACTTCATGCATGCTGAACAAAAGCTTTATGACAGCACTAGTATACTCTAGTCAAGATAACTTGTCAATGTGATAGAGCTATATTACAAGGTTTTGTCTTATCAGAAGAAAAAAAAAAAAGAAAAAATACTCTCAGCCTCATTATATTATTCCACATTTTCATAATCTTCATCCTCACAAACTGAATTGTTACTCGAATATGTATGCCTGCAGCAAAAAGCAATTATGTTCTTTCCACATTGCCTGAATATCATTTTAGATCACATGCAAAATTTCACTGATGATGTCCATAGTGTTGATTTCTTAACTCTTACATCTGCTATAGCAATTTTAAAAAATATATATGATTAAGCTACTCCAACAATTTGTTAAATGATGCTAAAGCTGTTTATCACCAATGTACAATTACTGTTATACAAAATATATAAGGTGTGATTATGAAAGTAATTATGTAAAAACAGAAAATCAGCATTATTTATATTGTTGTATGTTGACTTTTTTGGTCATGCCCTTATGCTTAGAGTTCTTAGTCTATCTTTAGAAAAAATATTCATAGTAGATATACCTTTGTTCCCTATGCAGTATATGGAGAGAATTAGGAATATAAGAACATTTTACACCTGGTTACAATAGTTAGATCGACCAATTTGCCTGAGGCTGAAATATGAATGAGGCAGAATGAAGTTCATAAGAGACAGCTAGTAAGGAACACCTAAGAAAGTGAATCTCAGAAGCTTCAGTTCAAAGCTGCAGGGACAAAGTTCAGCTCAGCTTAAGACCCCAATATAGCTATGCATATGACTACTAAAAAAAAATCTGGATTTTCTCCATTCCTTTGAAACACAAACTTGGAAGAGAACATACTCCAGAGTGGCAACAGACCCTTTTCCTAAAACATATTGGTAGGTTCTGGTTCCAGATCTCATGTCTCTTCATGCAAATTTTATCTTGTAACCACTTCATGAAAAGTACACAAACTGAAAAGACAACAAGGAAAGAAACTTTCAAGTGTCATACAGAATCACTCCTCTCTGGTACGAGGAATCTCAAAGACTTTCCTGCATGTAGAACAGCTTCTACAGCACACCTGGAGGAAGTGGCGATGGAGCCATGCTGAGGTTTCCCAACAGTGGTACGTGAGTTTCATGTCCACTATGTGAGACTTGACATAGCTACCTAATTCCCTGTAAAAATCTTTATCTTTAAATCTTAGTGTAGGTTTACTAGTTGTATTGCATTTTAGAAACAAATAACAGCACATTAGGTTACTGTGAATTGATAATTCTCTTGCACAGCTATCAAATCTAACTGTGGACCATATTTATGAAAATTACCAGGATAAAGGAAAGCTAAACAGGATTATTTCCCCTGCTTTTCTATTTCAGAGGAAGGAAGGCAGACTGTTCAGTTTACCTCTACATCCCCTTTGTGATGAGCTTTAATGTTCATGGGTTCTGTGAATGGACATCTGTCATTACATTTTCAGCACCCTACATGACACTTTGTTATACATTGCTTCTTTCAAACATATTGCAAATAATCAGTATTTTTTCCCCCTTTAGCTTGTACACAAGTATTAATACGGAGCTATATAAAAAGCAGGTTGAAATTACATGCAATGGCAAATCACCAGGGCAACAGGGAGCTATTCAGAACCTTACAGTGCTGCTTTTCTGTTTCAGAAGCTCTAAAGAGATACTACTGTTGCAGAAATAACTGTAAAGCTGGGAGTGAAAAAAGAAAAAAATATTTTCAAAAGTCAGTTAGAAGGTGTGATTCAAGCTATTGTTAACCTACTTTAGTGTGTATGTGTTTATATTTACCCAAAATTTACTGTATCTTTTTTGAAGTTAAAAGAGTGAATGCCTTCAAATGAAATTTATGAAAACTTTACGAAGCATGAGGACCATTATTAGTGTCTTGCTACATTGCTGTCCTATGAGTACTGAAAGACTCTTTCCACTAAAACATTCTGACCTTGTCAAATTTCAAAATGCAAAGCTTAAAACATGCTTACTTTCTAACCAATTTATCTCAGGTGATTTGAATACTTTGATTTCATTGCTGTTAAATTTGTTGCATATGATTTTAAAACTAGGTCATTTCTTTGTGGATCTGGAATAAAATTTCCATGTGATCATATTTCCATGTGAGCCTGTAAACATGTTAGATAATTTCTTCCATGTCACAAATCTTCACTAATCTTACTTACAAGTCATGAGCTTTGCATTTACACAGTAGACACATGAATGGATTGAACAGTAAAAGAATGAGTAGAATGTCTGGAGTAAAGGCTAGAATACATATCCTCTGGACAGGCAAGATATATCTCTGTATCTTTTTTTGGTTTGGTTCTTGTTGCTTGGTTGTGGTTTGGTTTGTTGGTTGGCTTGTTGTTGGTTTTTGGTTGGTTTTTTTTTGTTTGTTTGTTTGTTTGTTTGTTTGTTTTTCATTAGTTTAATTCCTACTATCTTTAAGTGAGAATTCTGCAGGTGGATAAGAACGTAAGTCCTCATACACCAATTTTAACAAAGTTGCATTCAGTGAGCAGGAAGAGAGAAAGGGTATGGAAAGACATGTTAGAGTTTGATACAAATTTTATGAACATATTAGTGATTCTTGTGGCTTTAGATAGGCAAATGAGGAAATCATTAACAAAAAATTTATATATATCTGTGTGCAACATATACAAGAATATATATTAATAAGATGGCAAAAAATAGAAATGGAAGAATTTATAGTAATTCAAACTATGCATTTATGATCAATATTATTTTATCCTAGAACTGAGTTTAGGATATTAGGCTAGATCTGCCCTCAGTGGGTGTCTTATAAAATACCTGTGGGAAATTCTGCAGTGATGAGAAATATCTGTACACACCTATGCGGACAGGTTTTTCAACAACTAAATCACAGGCGTTCCCTTTCCCATTCAAAGCTGAAAGGTATTATGTTCCCTGATCCACCAGTGGGTTGTAAAATAAACCAAGATTATCTTCATCAGTACTACAGTTCATTGTTCACCTTTTTACTCTTTGACAGAGTAGCTTCAGAATTTCCCCTGACTGTTACCCTAAAAATTATCTTGAAAAGAAAGACAGAGACATCATCTCTGATCATCTTAACTCCCTACTCCTTTTTTTTTTTTTTTAATTTTAGTTTTTATTTTGCATAGCATGGAAGGAAATATAGGTACCTCCTGCTTCTTTCAGTATGACTCTGCATCCAGCTATAAAGTAGCCCAAATCACACATCTCCATTGATTTTATTGGATTCTGATTTGAAGATTGTTCTTGATGACTTCCATGATACCATCTTTGCTGTGTTTCCACAGCTACAGATCTTCAGATACATTTGAAGCATCACTGCTGTGTTGCCCACACGCAAATAATAAAAAACAGTCTTTGGTAAGACTGTGACATCAAACACATGATGTACACTGTAGCATTTATAAATGAGAGGAATAGTTAGCAGCAGTGCTTGAGAATGACAAAAATATACGAATACAACTAACAGAAGTGACAAAACATCCACATGGAATATTCTCAGGGGCTTTGTCAGTCTAAAACTCTAGACAAACATACACTGCTGGAGTCATCACCCGCTTAAAAGTCTCCAACAGTAATAAACTTGCTTTTCTGAAAGATTTGGGATGAACCACGGTTGTTTAATACAGGGCCTTCAGGGAATCACTTTGGCAGAGGTTCAAGGGCATCACTCTCTGAAGAGCTCCACAGACATTAGAATAAAAAATTATCCACATACATTGTACTAAAAAAAGACCTGTAGGACATCAATCTAGTTAAGTCCAAGGACATGTCTCTGTAGAATCCCCTAGGGTGTCAGAGGGAAGAGTATCTCTGCACATCGTTGCATATTCTTCATAATTACTGCAGGGATATTACCAGGAGAACTGCTGCAGGGAATAAAAAGCCTTTGGGTCACATATCTTATATTATTCACCTGATTATATCAGTGTGACACACTGTTGTACATACCATCATGGTGTAGGTTCTCTGTGGAAAAAAATGAAGTGCTATGAAAATGAGTATTTGAACATGTGGCATGATTTTCAAATGTAGTATAATATGGATCTGAGGGAGCAGTTTACGTAATGAGTCTCAGAAATCATGATTCCTATTGCTCTTTATCCACAGGATCTGTAAGGCACACACTAGACCATCTTGTAGCCAACAAACATGCATTCAAATACAATATAAAGAATACATTACATTAACCAAAAGATTGTGGCTGATCGCACTGGGAGTACAGATGTTCTGAGCACTCACAGGGACAACACTGCCCCTCAGCCTTCAGCTGCTCAGGTGCAGAAATTAATATTCATTGTCAATTTTCAGATTGAAAATTGATTTCTAACTGCTTCATGCAGCACTGCATATCTGCTTTTCCTTTAGTTAAAATCACCAAGTAGTAAAGACAGTAGTTCTGCATGAGACTGAGTTTGTTCAGTCTTCAAATGTTTCCTTCTATAATGTTCATGTCTGAAGAAAACAAAGATAATGGGGTACAAAATCTGTCTGTAACAACTATTGGCTCAAAGATGCTGACTGAGGTTGAGAAATTTATGCGTCAGTACATACAAATTCACACCTCAGAGTGTAAAGTTATGTGATAAAAGGTCATCTACAAATCCACAATGGAGCACAGAAGCACAAAGGCAGGTGGGAACCAGAATGAGGGGACATCCTGTCTGAGCTCTTCCCAGGCCTGTCCCAGGAGATCCCCAGCCCCTGTGTCAGATGTGAAATCTATCAGGAAGCGTGAAGGGGAGCAGCTCGTCCGAGGACCTTTGGGACTGAGAGGGGTTGCTGCCTAGAGGTATGGGACACCTTAAGAGATGCAGAGGAAGAGCATTTTGGCATCAGGTTATGTGTGTGTCTCTAAGGGTTAGACTGTGGTGGAGTTGGCTATCAGGTGGATCAGCAATGTCCTGGACATCTCCGGGTGTGCGAGTGTCTGTGTGTATCTGTGCGTCTCTGTGCATGTGTGCATGAGCACAAGCAAGGCAGTCTGTACTGGCAGGGGCTGCCAACGTGGAGTCTCATGTGCCCATGTCCCAGCAACTGGGGAGACTGGGATCCAGGGCCGACCTGTGGTAGGCATCCACCTTGTACTTGTATCTGTGTATATATTCTCACTGGCAGATTGCTCTCCTGCTTGACCAGCGCTGGGAGCAGGATGAGGCTTTTGATGGTGTCTGTGTTCATGTGAGCGCTGAGTGTGTCTGTCTGTGATCTCTGTGCCCTGCTGAGTGTAAGTGTACACATGTGGTGAGTACACATGTTCTGTGTGCGTGGGACTAATGGTAATGCATCCTCAGCCTCTCTACTCATTGTACCTGGGGGCGTGCAGCTGCAGCAGCCTTGCCTCGGGCTGCAGATTCTGCAGCCTCTAGTACAGAGTGTAACTGAGACACACACAACGTACAGAACAAAGCATTCGTACGTTATGAGAAAGACAGAGGAGGTTTGTTAATTTCCCATTGTATTTATGGTTGCAGGTAAATAGCGGTGTTTCAAAGTCTGATCTAAAGCCATTAAAATCAACAAATTTGAGATTAATTTTAAAAAAACGAAAACACAATAAAACAAATAATATTTAGCTCTAAAGCAAAAAAAAAAGAAAACATCAGTCATACTGAAGTTCTACACTTTAGAAACTTTCACTCCATAAACATCTGTCACTTAGAAACACTTAAATTCCCACTTAAATTATATAAGGTAACCAATCTTGGAAAGCACTGTCATGGTTTAGCCCAGAGGGCAGCTGCGCACGCTCCCTCCCTCCCCCACCCTCTCGGTAGGATGAAGAGAAGAAAAAATGTAACAAATGGCTTGAGAGTCAAGATCAGGACAGGGAGGGGTGCTCACCAGGCAAAACAGACTCAGCTTGGGGACAAATCAATTTAACTCATTAGCAGCTATTTCAGAGAGGATAAAGAGAGAAACAAAGAGAACCAAAGCCAGATCTTAAAAAAACCTTCATCCCACCCCTCCCTTCTTCCCAGCTCTGCTTCCTCCCCACCGGCAGCAGAAGGGCACAGGGAATGGGGGTTGTGGATCAGTCCTCCGCATACTGTTTGTGCTGCTCTTTCCTTAAGGGGAAGGACTCCTTACACTCTTCCTCTGCACCAACGCGGGGTCCCTCATCACGGGAGATAATCCTCCAAGACCTTTTCTGATGTGAGTCCTTCCTGCAGGATGCAATCCTTACATACCGGATTGCTCTAGTACAAGCTTTTCCCATGGAGTCACAGCTTCTTAAAGCGCAGCCACGTGCTCTGGCATAGAGTCCCTTCTCACGGATTGCAGATACATCTCTGCTTTGTCATCAGTCTCCAGCAGCGTGGGGTTCTTTCCCGTGAACACAGTCCTCTAAGAATTCCTTTGGACACAGGCATCTCTGCTCCAGCATGGGGTCCTCCATGGGCTGCAGTTGAATCTCTGCTCCACCATGCCTCTCATGGGCTGCAGGAGGGGCCACCTGCCATCACACCATTGGCTGCAGAGGAATCTCAGCTCCAGCACACCTCCTCCCACTCCATCTTCACTCACCTTGATGTCTGCATAGTCATTTCTCTCAGATCTCGCTCCTCTGTCTCTGCTGCAGCTGTGTTGGGCCTGACCAGACCAATGAACCTCAGCAGTCCTGGCAAGAACGATCTTTGCCAGCAGGCTTTCTGGGAACAGGGCACTTCGGAGCTCTTCAAACTGCACCACCGTGGCCATCTCCAGTTGAGTGGTGATGGCCCAGCAGGGGATGCCAGGGTTGGGGCCAGTCCCCTGCCTCGTCTGTCTCTTCACTACAGGTCCCATCTGGCTTGGGTTCCTTTGTCCCCTTCTTAAATATGGTATTTGCAGAGATGCTGATTGACTCGGCCCTGACCAGAGGGGAGGTGGGTCAGACCTGGTCAGAGACAGGTCCAATCAATTTTGGAGCCAGGGAAACTTCTTTCAGGTCCTTACAGGGGCTATCTCTGCAAGCCCTCCCCTGCTACCAAAACCCACCTCATAAATCTGGCACAAACATCTTGAATATCATATCTATTTTATTTTAAATAGACTAGAGACAAAGGTTGCAAAACTGATGATCTTTTATTGAAACAAAAAATCTCTAGCAGCTGACTATCTGTTTAAATCTGCACATTCTTATTTTCCTATCTACATCTTTCTAATGTAATTACTTCTCAGAGACACAGAACATCTCAGCCTGTATCTCTCTTTTATCTTCCTCACCCCAAGTGAAGAAGCAGTGTGATTCCTAACAGAATATTTTCTTCCAAAAAGTGCTTGATTTTTGGAATAGAATTCTAGTATCTATATCTTTGAGGGTGCTGCAAGATATTCCTTTTTTTAAGAAGAAAGTGTAAAGTTTGGTTAATGTTTTGTTTAGATAACACTACTGGATCTAAACTTATTTGTTCCCTGAATTTGTGTTTCTTAGAGGCATACAGAATGACTTGAAAATCAGTATACACAAACCCAGGATAAAATTATTTATCTAAGTGACGGCATGACTAAGGCTTGGGATTTTGGGCAGATGAATAAAGAGAACAGTGTGGCTGAAATGCTCAGAAGTACATTGAATACTTACCTTTTTTTGATTCAGAGTACTGAGGGTAAATTGAGAGCAGAGTGATGAGAATGAAATCCAGGGAGTGTGCTGGAGTTCATTGCTTTGTTAAAGTCAAGTGTTAATAGAAGTTAACTTATCCACAATAAATTATGCTTTATTCTTTCCTTGTGCTTGTTCAAAATGAGTTCATTAAGAGGGAATTATATTCAGCTGTCAGATTTATCTGCAAGTCTGAGAACTGTTGCAATTCTTTATAACCTAACATGCATCTGCTAAAATAGAAATTAAAACACAGAAATGTTTTCTTATTGTTTGAAAATAAGCCTTTGAATAATATCTTTCAGTAACCACTGTTATTTTGCAGTTAATAATAGATAGTTGTAAACTAATTTTGCATCTGATTCCAAAATTATGTAGTGCTTGAAAAGTCTCACATCATCTTCACTATACTTCTGTCCTTAAGATCTTTCGTATTGTCTCATTCAAACAGACAACTTGTCCTTTGTAAAAATGTGATCACCATATGAACCTGAGACATCAACTTTACTGCAGGAATTAATTCATATGTAAGAAGACGTATTTTTCTATGCATGAGTTCTGACTTACTTTGTCAGTTTTGTACGTTTACATTTGCTACATAATGATTGCCAACAGTTGGGCTGAAGTCAGCGCTTTAAGAAGCTTGCACTAACTTCAATGAAAAGGTTTGTCTTAATTGGCAATGACGCTCTTGAGCATCTGCATCTATAAATCTACGAATACATTCTTTAGAATAACTCCTGTAGGACACAGTTGTTGAAAAAGCTGAGTTCATAATAGAAATCTTCAAAAAGCAGAGCATTTTGATTCCTGGTTTCATCAACTCATACTTACTTATGATTTACAAACAAAAAATTTTGTTCAGACTTTCCATAGAGACATAAAGGACCAAGCAGTGCTCAGCATAACCTTGTTTAACTTAATTTGTGAAAATACGGAATTTTTGTATGGGCAATAGAAGATGGACTATGATAAATATGATAAACCACTGAAAACGTTGGATTCCTTTTTTTTTTCCCCTGAAGAAAGGTGTTTTTGAACTACCATTAATATTTTTGTTTGCAAACTCTCTGTGTTGATATAGGTAGCAGGATATATACACTGTATGTTACATAATGGATGTTCTCAGTCTATCTATCTGAATTTTAATCAAGTCAAACGTCTCTATGGACCCACAAATTTCTGTAATATTATCTATTTCTGTATGTTTGCGTTGTTTGTTTTCCATCTCATGATATCACCAAGGAAAGATTGGGATCTGTAATATTCAGAATTTCTGCTTAAAAGATAACTCTTTACAAAGTTAGCTTTCTTACCTTTCCAATACTGCTGATACTTAAATAATGACTTCTTTTTAATTTAGATCCTGTGAGATCAGAGAAGGAACAAGGCAGTGCTTGTATGGATCCAAATCATGAATGTTTCAGTGTAAAGAATCTTCCTTAGCAAATTACAAGCCATAGTGAAAGTTGCAGTTTAAATGGTATCAAACACAATGCTTCAGCAAAATACTCAGTATCATATGGTGAAGGGTTTTCATTGGCTCTTATGTGAATGAAATTTCTTTCTTGAAAACACTATTGCGTCAGCATGAAATTAAATTAGGAAAGTGAAAAGTAATTATATATAATGATATGCCTTGTAATTAGTACCTTTTGACTTCAACAATACTATTCTTATATATAAGTAGCAGGGCATATTGGCCAAATTTAATATAACAGCAAGAAATAGAGACAATTAAGATTGGATATTTGTATATCCAATGAAATTAATGTTAATGTTTTCAGATTAAGAAGCACAAAGTGCTTCTATCCTGATAATCTTAGAGGAGAATTCAGTGGACAATTATGAAATAAACAGGCTCAGGCCCGTTCTCCTACTGTGTTGATTATTGTACGTCTGAGGGCTGATCAATATCTGAATAACACCTTTCAACTGAATCACAAGAGTATTTTTGACGTCTTGTTTCCATTCCTTGCTATGAAGTTACATTAAGACAATGTGTCAGCATGGCACTAAGAATTGGTAAATGTCTTCATTCAGAGCTGAATGTGGTCGAGAGACTTCACTAGGTGGAAGTCCCTAAGTAGGGAATATCTACAGTGCTAGGAGTTGTAATATCAAAGTCAGAGACAAGAGTATGGTGTGAATGCTGTTTTGTAACTGTCAAATCTGCAAGACATTTAGAGTGCAAAGTGAGGGGAAAATAAAAGTTGTTTAGGAGCCAACAGGAAGAAACATGCATTTATGCTTCTGAAAAGTTCAGGAGTTTTATCTTAGAGCACCACTGTAAATGCTTTTAATGTTCAGTTTGCAGTTTTCCTCTTTCGTTCTGCACAGTATTAAGCTCACAAGAAAAAAAAATACAAAGATTAAGGAATACAAGGCCTTTTTGAATTGCTGGTAGATAACAGCTAAACAGCTACTCTGGATATCAAAGTGTCAAAAATGGGAAAAAGGGAAACGGCATGTTTCAGTCATGATAGTAGTTCAGCTCAAACTATAAAAAAATCAGCCTGTGAAATACAGTGAAGTTTGCTGGTTCTCAGGCCGTTCCTTCTGCAAATTGGAAAGAACTACCTCTGAAAATGGTATTTCAGTTCCCAGGTGATGTCAAAGAGGAAAACATTTAGTTCTTCTAGTGAGATGGTACTCCATTTTTTTCCACATTGGATCAGGATACATCATAGCTTTAAGGAAAAGTCTTTTTGGTTTTGTTCACATTTGGTTTCATTGACATTGCACAAATGAAGTTAGGTTCTTCCTAAGTTCAAAGCTATGCTAAACTGGAATGACAAGGGGGTGTCATGCTCAGAATATTATCAGTAAAAAGAACACAACCTATATGCGAAACCAAGACTACTGTTTGCCTAATAGAAAAAATTAGCATCATATCCAAAATGTAGCAACTGTTATTACTAATTCAGTTACAATAATACTAATACTTACCATCAAAATTATCCATTTAATAAAAAACAAATGTAATAAACAGTATCACAGTCAAAAATGATGGGACAAAAGAGGTCCTTTTAGTATCTACTCTTTTTTTTCTTGTATTATATTCATCCTTTCATTGCCACTCAATGGCACCAGACTTCCTTAAGAGGAAGGCAAGAGGGATACCGTGAATCATCAGTGTACTGAGCCTTTTGTATGAAGCAATATGACGTTAATGACAGATGATGCTTCTTCTTCTAAGGTCCCATTGAGTTCCTTACATATTTGTTATGGTTTGAAGTGGGGGGGGAGGTCCGGGTGGCAGAAGCTGCCCATCAGACCGGACTCCCATCCCCCTCGGGGCTTGAGCCAATCGGCGCCTCTTCGAATTGCCCTATTTACGTCGGACAAAGGAACCGGAAAGGTGTGCCTTTGCCCAGGAGCAAGGAGACGGGAACGGTCCCGGCCCCCGGCCGGGCCGGTGCCTGCCCCATTGAGGATGGCGGCGGCGGAGCTGCTTGGGGAACTCGGGGAGAGCCCCGCTCCCGGGGCGCCCACTGGGCCGAGTTCACCCAGAAAGGACTGAAATCTAAGAGAAACGGCCACACAGATAACAGGTCAGTGAAGATGGAACGGAACAATGTGTGCTGCAGCTGAGTCCCCTTGCGAGCACCCCCTTGCAGCCAGTCCTCGGTGGAGCAAGCAGAGACCCACTCGTAGCCCGTGGAGGATCCACGTCGAGAAGAGATGCCAGAGCCAGAGTACAGTACACATCTAGAGTCCGTGGGATGACCCCCGCCGATGGGGAGGTGTTTGTTAAAGGAGATGCCTGAGCCTGAGACTATCGTGAATCGTGGGCACAGGTCGAGGCGCATTTACGCATTTTGCATTTACGCATGTAAGTCTGTACGGAGACGCATTGAAGGTCGATATGACAACCCACGCCCGAGCGCATTTAAAGTCTGTATGATGACCCACGCCGGAGCGAGTGGCTACAGCTCCTTAAAAGTCCAGGACTGGTAAAGTCCGCACTTGGGGCAAATCCGATGGGGTAAGGATTTGCCTCCCAGCGGGCAGGATTCACGCTTTCGCCGTGAGTAGAGGATCCACTGGATCAAGGGACAATGGTGCAAGGACTCCTTCTCCTTTAAGGGAAGCGGCAGTAACAACTTGGAATGAACTGACCTGCACTCCCCCATTCCCTGCCCCCCTGCACCGCTGGGGGGAGGAGGTAGAGCCGGGAAGAAGAGGCAAAGGGGGGGAGTGGTGTTGTTTTTAAGACCTGGCCTTGTTTTCTTGTTATCCTCTCAACTAACCGTTTTTGTTTGCTTTTCTCTTTGTAGGTAGCTGTTAATAAATAGTTTTGCTTTAAGAAAACAGCCTCTTTTGCCCGGGACCGTGGTTGGTGGGTGCTCCTCTGTTCCTGTCTCGATCCTCAGCTCTTTTATTACATTTTTCTCCTCTCCATTGTACTGGAGTGGGAGAGCTGCGTGGGGTTTAGTTGCCGGATCGGCCTAACCCACGACAATATTTTCAAACATGCTTTGCACCGTGTTCTTTTTCCATTGACCTGCAATTCTACTTTTCATCTGAGTTTATATGCTATACCTTACATTTATTGGATTCTCTTTCTTTGTTCTTTTCATTACCCCTACAATCATCTTTGCCTGCTTTGTCTCAATGTGACTGACTCGGTGATTCTATAGAATCATAGAATCTCTCAGGTTGGAAAACACCTTTGAGATCATCGAGTTCAACTGTTAACATAACACTGGCAAGTCCACCACTAAACATTTCCCTAAGCACCACGTCTACAGATCTTTCAAATACCTCTAGGAATGGTGACTCAACCACTTCCTTGGGCAGCCTGTTCCATTTCATTATTTTTCTTTACACAGTATGAGAATCTAACCTAAAGCTAAGTCACCATTTTATGTGACCTCGTTTCTCTAGATAATATTTCTTTTCTTCAACTATTATTTCAGCAGTTCTAAATTATTCAGAAGATTTTACATTCACAGTCTATTTGTAGTCTTATTGCTCAGGTAATCTATGCTTAGCCACAGTATTTATAAAGATAATACAATGTATATGCATAACCTCAGGCAAAATTTAAGCTCCTTTTCCTCTTTTGCCCCTTGTGTTTAATGTTCTTTGTTAAATGTGTTTAATGTGTAGTTCTGCCAATAAGAAAGACTACAATAAGTTTCTTTCTCCTATAGTGATGACTCAATTTGCTTGATTGACATGATATAGGGGCAAAAATACAGTTCCATTCTTTTCCTGATTGCTTTCTTCCCAGTTGTAGCAGGACCAGGCATGAAAACATCTCTTCTTCTATAAGAAGATGCATGTTCATTGTTCTTTTATCTAGTTACATGAAGTAAGGCTGAAGTCCTTACTCTGTCTAAACAGAAAAGGCAAGAACTTAGGTTTTCAAAATGCTGAGTAATTTAGGACCCTAACATTCATCATTTCCCTCTGAGGTCCAGACTCCTAAACACATAAATCACTTTTAAAATGTTATGCTAGGTTATATTCTGGGCCTCTGAGATAAGACAGGTAAGATGCATGGGGAAAGTATTTGGCGAGTTTGCCTTTAACCACCTTAAGAAACCAAAAGAAAAACAGTAGGATGTTTTTCTGTGACTCAGATGTTTTAAACACCAGTGCTTCTAGCACTGAGTTGAATAATATTTCTATAATAGAACAGTGGAGGCCTGCTTGGTAGTATCTCAAATTTAATGAAAACAGTAGCTTACTAATCATATTTTGCATCATCATCATATGTATTTTGTAATGACATGCTGACACAGAAAAGTAGTTTGGAGGCTTTATGAGTACAATTATGAGTAGTGATTGACAAAAAAGCCCCAAACAAACACACACCATCCCCCCCTCTATCCCCATGACACATAGAATAAGGTTCATATGGGAAGATACTGTAACTAATGAAGGATAAAAAGTTCAAAAGATCAGTTTCATGAGATTTCTTCTGCTTTTATAAGGTAAGCTGATACAGGGAGAGTGTGTGCCCTCTGAGAAAGAAATTGAAGTGCAACACTTGAATAATAAATACTTGGTTTACTAAAGGACCTAGAGTGACAAAAGATGTTATCTTGGTTTAGCCAGCAACTAAATGCCACACAGCTGCTCGCTCACCCTCCCCCACCCCCAGAGAACGGGAAAGACAATAAAAGGGGAAAAGGGAAGGAGACTCATGGGTTGAGATAAGAACAACTTAATAATAGTAATAGTAATAATATATTAACACATATATATGTATAATGATAATAATATATACAAACAATTGATGCACAGTGTAATTGCTCACCACTCAGTGACCAACATCTGTCCCATCCCAGCAAATGATCCCAAAGCAGATAAGTCCTGACATCACAATCCCAGACAAGCGAGAAGCCCAAAAAAAGAATGAGAGAGAGAGCACTCAGAGTCCGAGAGTGAGAGCCCTTGGCAGCGCAAAAGCCCTTCTTTCTAGTCAACTCTCATCTATATACTGGGCATGACGTTGCATGATATGGAACAGTTTCTTGGCCAATTTAGCTCTCAATCCTAAATCAAAGTTCAAATCATAAATGGAATTTTGGACCATTTGTCCCGGCTACACTCCCCTCTCCAGCCTGCCATGCACCTGCACACTGGCAAATATGAAAACATAAGAAGCTCAAAAGTCCTTGAGGTCTCAGTGCCAACTACAAACATCAGTGCAATACCAATGTTTTTCTCTTAGTGATTCTCAGACTAAAACCAAAACACAGAGCTCTTCTAGCTGCTAAAAAAACCTAACTCTGTCCTCTCTGAAACCAGGACAGATGTAAAGATCCTTGACTCACCAGTGTAGCAATGCATCCTCAAACTAGGGTATATGTGCTAAAGTTTCGTATCTACATTTCACCCCGACTTTTGAAAAAACTTCTTTCCTGAGGCTGTTCTTCTATCTCGACAGGTTGATACCAAGCCTAATGTTGTCCCTGCACTTTGCCTACAATGAAAGCCTCAGTGCAGTCTGAAATTTGATCTGAATAATGATATAAATCAAACTTAAGCTACATTGTTTGCGATAGTATCTTTTCATATTTAGCAATTCTTTCACATAAACAGAGAAGCTGAAATGAGGAAAAAGTATCCTATAGAAAAAGTCCATGTTTTCACCAGAACATGGACTAAGATATTTGTTTTCCTAAAAAAGGGAATTTAAATACTGAACTAGTTAAAAACACACATTGAATATGAAGATTTAGATATTCTCTATTAAAAATATTACCTGGAACGAGTAGGCTTCTTTATTTTCAGGAACTATTTGTGTTTGTCCATTGAAATAGACATATTTTAAATATTTTTTAAATAGATACACCATGTTCAAAGTGAAAGAAAATAGTTAGAAGTCCGGATATATAGCTCTGTAGTGATTCACTATGGTTATCTCCAGTTTTATTTTAGATGATGTGTCTTCATAAATTCAAAGTGTTAGCCTCAGAGTTCATCCTTCATTTCCCTGGAAACCAAAGCATTATGGATGAATACTCGTCTCTGACCCAGAGCTGAGTCATAAACAGTTTCTGCATCTGGTATGAGAGTTCAAGATCTCTCCTGAAGCTAGCAGCACAAACAATATCCTCCACAAGTCACTTTTGATAGGATTGTTATCATACAGCATAGGGATCTAAGTGATACGTCTAAATTAGAGCCGACTTTTCCTCTTCTGTGACTCAAATTGAATTCAAAGAGAAAGAGAAGCCAGAAGAGAAGTGATAGTTTTGAATAGTTGGGTGATCATGCCTATGCTCACATTTAAAACAGTGGGCTCCTGGTTCCACCTGTGTGCCACCTTCACATAGAGAGGAGACGTGGATTTATACTTTTTCTTCGTGATTGCAGGACAGTTACTTAGGGACTAGGAAGGGTGACCAGGGGACCTGAGTTTCTGGGCATGCTGTGGCACATGCAAGCTGCTACTTCTAGGCACGGTGCATTGTTCTCCCTCAATGAAAGAGAGATATGTCTCCGAACTTAGGCGTGTTAGTAATGCCCAACTAACTCGCTGAATGAGTGGCATAAATATCTTTGCATTTTATTTTCCTCAGTTGCAAAATGAAACTAATGTACTTATTCATAACACATTTACGGAACAAATAGAAGTTTTAATCCAAATGATACCTCTGCTGTTCATCCACAGATGAATTGTAGCTCAGTATAGTTACCAAACACATACATAATACTCAGAATTTATGATCTTGTCTGTAAACCCTAAGTTTGCTGTTTACATGCAAAAACAGGATGAAAGCTAAGAGATGATTAACATCAATCATAAGCATTATGCTAGATTCCTAGGCAGCAGAATGCAATATATACATTGAAGCTTTTTTTTCATTTATCCTCAGCACTCAAAGTAACAATAACAGATATATTTTGCACTGAGGTATTTCACATATGAATAAGTTTTAAAATATATTTATGTACAAAATTATTTCAGTATTATCCAAAATGTTTTGTTGTCATCATAATTATTGTGAATATGCAGCTCACTATTCATTACTGGTATGAGGCATTTTAAATTGCATGCTCAATTTCAACAGTATTTGAAAAAGGAATGTACTTATGAATTAAGTTCGAATTCAGTGATACATCTTGATGGTTTTTTTTGTTCAGGACATTCATAGAAGAAGGAGCAGACTGGCTCTTTTTGTTTGTTTATTGTCTACATAGGTTTAGAACAAATTTATTATGGGATGTCTGAAGTTCCTTAGTGAATCTCAAGGTAATCTCATCTCTAATGCTTTTATACAGTAGCTATTTAATCTTCTTTATGGAGAGGACAGAATGACCTTATTCTTTACTTTTCCTAATAAAACCTTTTATGATTCAGAATTTCAATGAGATGAAAAATGAGTTTTTCCTTACTGAAAAACAAAACCATCGAAATGTCTCTGAAGTAGGAAGAACATTTTCCTACTAAGCTTTAAATGAAAAAAAAAACCCACCAATTTTAGGTTAATAATCTCTTGCAATTCTAGAGTTGTTTTCTAGCAATGATTGGCCTATAATGCAGAAAAATATAGTTATCTTTTCCAGTTGATTAATTCAGAAATCTTAAAAATAAATGCATGTATAGTAAGGCTGCAATGTAGAAATATGTCCTAAAGTCAGTTTTCATCAAATAATTTATTTTATTCACCGAGTTTAACTGGTTAGCATTGTGTCTAGTTTTGCTTTTAAAATGACAAATACAATCAACATTTTTATTAAATTCCTTTCTATGAACAGACAAAATGTCTGTGTTGACAGAGTCTCAAAAATACATAATGATTTCAAGAAAAATCCTTCCAGACAGAAAAATATACTTTAGGTGAATCACTGCTAGTGTTTTTGACAGAAAAAAAAAACAACTTTGGTTACCACTTCACCTTCAGCAATAGTAGCATGAATGCGTACATCAGTCTGCGCAATGGTCCAGAGCATGCTAGAAATCTAAGAATCATGTTATTTACCCTAACTTACAGCATGTTTAGAGTAGAAGTACTTGTGTGTTTTTATATATAGCTGTCACTATCCAAACAAATTGTTTTGATCAGCATCAGTCTGATTGACTTCTTTGGAACTATAATTTAGTTATAGCAAGTGTGCTTCTCCAGGTTTGTGTACCTCTGTGTGTGTGTGTGTACACATACCTGTTTGTGTGAGTGGAGGATGCACACAGAAAAACTGAACAGAAATAGCAGTAAAAGAAGTAACTATCTTCTTTAGTAAAAGACAGATATAACTGCACAGCTTGGCAAATGCTGAATGTTGAAACAGTGCATAAGAAAAAATCAAGTACCCTTCACTCTTTCTGTTCAGTCTTTAATTTCAAGAAGATTTTATTTTTTTCCTTGCTGTGATATGCAAAACTAAGAGGAATATGGCATTATTTAGGTAAACATTACATTACACAAACGATAAATTTACTCTCCAATATTTCAAAGAACCCTACCACAACCTTTATTCTTTAAAATCTGATTTTATTTCATTTTGCCAATTACCTCATGGAACACATACAAGAGCTTTTTCAGAGCTCTTTCACAATATTTTTCAGAGCTCTTTCACAATATTTTTATGAAATATTGTCCTTTAATTGCTCTATGTCACATTTCTGTTTTATACACCCTCCATTGTACTTCCACCAAGAATACCTGACAGATCTGTTGAACACATCTACAAGATCATAGATGTGTTTAGTCTGCAGTGGAAAAACATACACAGATAGGCTGAGATCACTGATATTTCCAAATCCTGAATCAAAGATAGCAACGTTAAAACTAGAGCTAAAACACATAGAAGCACACTAGTTGGTGACATTAATTATTATTTCAAAAGCACAGCATAAGACTTCAACTCAGAGAGGGCTAAGTTACTTCTGAAATCTTCTTTATCTCAAAGTCTCTCAGAAATATTGCAATCTTAATTTAATCAACATTAAGAGGCCATTATGAATGTGCTTATTCAACTATCCTCTTCATCTCATCATTCCCTGTTCTGGCATGTTTTGTAGGAAATGATGATCAGTGGCATCTCCAAATCTTGAACTGGGAAAAATCACTCTTGGTAAAGACAATTATTTTTAAAACCTTTTTATGCAACTAAAGATTTTTACCTAATGGATAGACAGAAGTATTCTAAGAACCTTAGTCATAACCTTTAGCAGATTTTGGAGGATTTTACTCCTAGTTGGAATAAAAGTAGATTTAATGTTCTTGTATATAGTGAGTAAAAAAATTAGCCATGCAGGCAAGTTATGAATTATGGAAGTTTTGCAGTGAGAGTCATATTTCATCATCACATAAATCCTATTAATGCTGCATTGAATAAACAATCTTCAGATCAATAATCAGACAGCTGTTTATTATGATAAATATGGATAAAAGTCCCTTTGTGTTGCTTGTTTTTTGTTGTTTTTTTGAATCCACATATATTTAGTTTCTTAACAATTTCTTTGCCATTTTAAATTTTTCAGAATCTATTAAGCAAACTAAACTACTGATAATGAAACTTCACAAACACATTGTATTGAGTTTGGATCAAGGGAATTTATCCCTTGGCATAAATTAACTTTACTGGAATGTGTAAATGAGTAACAAGTGGAAAGTCTTATCTCTCTAGTTCTAATTAGGCAGTGACATTTAATATTACAAGGATTTGAGATAGTGGAAAAGACAAATAATTGCACTCGTGTTACCGTGCTTGCTAAACATGAATATTAACATGTTTGTTGACGTGTTTCAGAGTGATTCGAAGTAATTTGGAGTGATTCTGTAGTCATTTGGAATCTAAGTACTAGTAATATTGTAGCTGGAGTAGCAGTATTTGTTGTATGTTGGTTAAATTGTTATGAATATAACTAAGTCAACAATAAATCCTTGGATCTTCAGTTATGTAAGGCTTGTTCCCTTTTGCCCATAATGAGATTCTGAGTTAGCATTTAAAAACGCGTATTAACAAGGTCAGCAGCAGTTTGTATATTTTAATCTTAAAATATATTTAACTGAACACAAAAATACATAAACACAGTCATTTATTGGTGGGAAGAGTGTTGGAAAATGAAGTGAATAGAGGTACTGCTGAGTCCTTGACTTTAATTAGGGTCACTTCGTTTACTTCTGTGATTTGACTAGAAGTTGACTAGTGATTTGGTAAATTATCAGACTTTTACACTATTCACCAAGTCATTTTGACAGGGCTTGAGTGGGGTTTCACATACAGAAAAAAAAAAAGTTTTCATCTGATTTTGCAAGGGAATAAAAGAGGTGATTTTTTGTAGGGTTTTGTTAGCTTTTTTTTCCCCACTCAGATGACACATAGCAACAATCGTATCAAGAGATTTAAGGAAAATGAAATATAAGGAAGTTGTTAAAGAAGAACATACTGTTGAGACCTACAGAGGTAGGCAACGTCTTAGCCTTCTGTTGATCACATAGGAAGGAGGGAAAAGCTAAAATCAAGCCTAAGTGTTTGAAGAGGAGAGAAAAGAGGAAAAGAGTGGACCTATGGATCCCACTTATCCAAGCCAAGAGAATGCATTATGAAGGATACCTTGTGAAGTCCATGCACTTAACACTGTTAAAAAATGCAATTAAAGTATTTCTTAAAAAAAAAAAAAGTATAAACCTCTGAAATTAAACACGGGACCATACCAACATATAGGGCTACACTTCTACTGGTAAATGAAAGGTCAGATATTTAACCTTGCCCTGAGGCTAATTTGCTTCAGTTTTTTGGTTTTGTTGGTTTTGTTTTTTGGTCACACTGCTTGACATCAGCTTTTTCCACAGGAAGAATAATCTTTGAGGAAGTTATTTATCCATGAGAAATCTAGGGAATGAGTTAACAATTATACCACGGATCAGGGTTTCAGTGTCAAATTCATTCTATGGTGCTTTTATTTCACTGTAAAGATGTATCACAAATTGCTTGCTAAGTCATTAAGGAAAAAAAAAAAAATCACGCCATTAGGTAAATAAGATCAGTTTGCAACACCCTGAACAGAAAGTAGCTATGCTGTTTTGAATTGTTGCTCACGTGTCATAAGATACTTGTCACCATGAATAGCAGTTCCAGAAATTCACCTATAAACAAATGCTCTTTAAAAAGAGAAATAGTCTAAGACATGTCAGAGTTGTTTTATATAAAGACTCAAATAAACATCAAAAGACACTTACTTTATATAACTTATTTTTATGAAGGCAAGAAAATTCAGAAATCTTGACAGTTTGACTCAGTGTGTATGCTTTGTATTATCCATATTTCTCTGGGTAGAGATTAACCTGATCATATGAGGTTTTCTTCTAAGATTATCAGTATTTTCAAATTTAGAATAGAAATATCATATGAACAGTCTTGAAAACAACGTATTTCCAAGAAGAAAGTATTGCAATATTTTCATAAAGATAGTTTTTACGTATCATAGCACTATAGGTTTCCTGGATGTTAGTGTGGCTATTCTGAGGGGTCCGTTATTTCTCTGTTTATTATGTACTTCTAAAAACTTAACAGTTCTTCATTCTCCTTTATTGCTTCAATGTTTTAAAGTAGTCCAAAATAATGAACTAAGTGTGCAAAAGTTGCTTCTTCTTAACAAGTTATGACTATTTGAATTGATGGGTTTTCCAGAACATCAGATCTTCAATAACTGTGCAGAGACTTGAAACTCTCATCTGGCAGTACTAACTTTACTTTATTTTTTTATTAATATTGATTTTTTTAAAAAAACAATTTAGATTTTAAGAAGTCTTTTTTTCTCCAAACTGTAAATATTTCCTATTAATAGTTTTCTTATTTTTTGCAACATTTGGGTTTTGCTTACAATATATGAGGAAAGCAAGGTGAAGAGTTTGATTAAAGTCAGGTTAGTTCATAAATGTTTAAGAAAATTCAAATTACACAAAGAGGTCAAAAGGACTTTTATATGCATAGGATGTAAAATTATACATGATGATTGCATTTGTCTCCCAAGAAATACCATTACTGTAGTGGAGTAACTCTTACACAGAAAATGCATATATGATGTGTAGCTAGATGTCTAGCCCAGTCTTATTGACCAGATTCCCTCCATAGCAAAAAGAGAGAGTGAGCTATGGTTAACTTTTAGAAAGCAGTTAAATTGCTTTAAAAAAAAAGGTGGCAAAATTGTATTTTTAATACAAAATTTAGTGTTACCTTAGCAAAGAAACTCTTATTCTTTTTATCCTCGTACTGATAATCACGGACTAACTTTCCTTTATTCTTTCAGGTAAAGCATTTTAATAGGTCTCTGTTAGAAATTGAGTTTATATATTCGGAGAGCACTGAACCTGAAACATCCTTTCCCTTCTTTCCTGGCATAAAGCTCAAGCTAAACCAATTCTACCGAAACAAACAAACCCCCCAAACTAAACCAAAGCAAAACGAACAACAAACCACTTTTCTTTTTCACTGTAGTCTCTTCCAGTCCCAGTTCTTAAGAAGAAAACACTACATGTTTCACTAAAAATTTTTCAGCTGTTTAATAAGAAAGTTATAATACTCTGAATTAGCTAAACAAATACGCACACAATAAATTAGTCAGGTAATACATATTTTTATTAACTGCTTATCTCTTTGAAAGCAGCTGCAACCTTGGCCTTGGCGACTTCTTCATATAGTACTGAAATGTTGTAAAAAGTAGATAAAACCTTTTGCTGTCAAAACATCATTTTTAGTGATTTGTAGATGGAACATTAGCTGAAAGGTTTGTGTTTGT
Organism: Tauraco erythrolophus; assembly: GCF_009769465.1. NCBI lineage: Eukaryota > Metazoa > Chordata > Aves > Musophagiformes > Musophagidae > Tauraco > Tauraco erythrolophus. The sequence continues at coordinate 83,373,901 of NC_141465.1, read as the reverse complement.
GTTATGGCGTCTGCCATCATAATATTGAGATACAGCAGAGGTAACCTTCAGGTGTATCTTCATAAAATCTTTTACAGCATCCAACCTCAGAAATTTTCAAGACAAATGTGTAGATATCATGGCTCACAACATAATTTCGGTTAGGAGAGAGAAAAGTATTTAGAAAAAAAGCTTCTCACTTATACCCTTTATTCTTTTAGGCACTAAAAATTTATTTCCTGTCATGTTGCTGTGAAATTGTGTTCCTTATCTTGAGTTGCTTACGTTGTCAACAATTTTGGAGCAGACTAATATGTCAGACTAACAGAATTCTTATGCTTCTTTCCAATATGTTTTAATTTTATCCTAGTCTAACTGAGTCGATGCATGTTCAGAATAATGAAAAATGCCTCAAATTCATATGCATATAATCCATGTGTGATTGCATACATTTCAGCCTCATTTGGGCATGTACTTCAAGTTTTTTGTTTGAAAACTTTTTTAGTCCATACTTGATTGCTTAGCTGCAAAAAATAATCCTTCAATGATAGTTATTTTACCTATCACTAATATTTATAAGTTAGATCCAATTTTCTTCATAAATCAGTGGATTCCTACATCTCTTAAAAAATAGAAATTGACTCACTGATGTCTAAATATTATACTCTGCCTGCATATGCATTGCTATGTCTTTAAAACTGAGTAAGCCCACAGTTTATCACACAAGTTTATGTCACAAGTATGAGGCGAGAAGCATGGCTGTGTCTTTCTTGAAGTGCTTGTGTGAAATTAGTTATTATATTTAATTAAATATGTTGTCCACTATGAGGTTACCATGACCAAGTAAAAAGATTCACATACAAACTGTCTCTGTGTCATTTGGGTTAAACATCTATCTTTCAAGGTCTATCTTTCCTTTCATGGTATGTTTTTCACAACTTTGCTGAATGTTGCTATCTGAATCAATGGTATTTAAGTCTTTGTTTTTCAAAGGCCTTTAATGTTCCTACTACATGGAACGGAAACTACGATTTCAGTTCTTAAAACACAGTAATACTTGTGACAAAATGCTCTATTTGTAGAGTTCTTTTCTTCATTTTTCTTTCTCTTTTACTGTTTTATCTTAAACCATCCCTGCCACCTCGAAACTTTAATCGTCTCTTACCTTTCATTTTACACTCTTGGATGTAGAAAAAGTTTCTCAGTTGAAAGTTAGAGACTGAAGTCATGAACTGTCCAGACTTCATAATTTCTTTGTCTTATTGTCTAAGGACAGATGTATTGTGAAGTATGCAGAAACTTATTTAATATATAAGTGAATAAATGTCACTAGATATTAAAAGAATCCTGATGACTGTAGCATCTACGGAGTTTTGGGAAAAAAAAATACAGAAAAACTCTCTACTGGTCTTCCAAATGCAGTTTGGTTAATTCATGAAAGGCAAGAAACAGGAACTGGTGCTTCAAGGCATCTCTATAATCCTGTGTTCCTATGTCTCCAATAAAAATAATGGAGGATATTAATGATCTATTTCTTCTGTAAAAGCATAGTCCCTCTGCATACCCAACAAATTAAGAATGTTGACTGCTGATCAGTCTATTTTATTTTATTTTAACTATTCAAGTGCTTTTCCAAAACTATAACGCCTCCAAATTTTGAAAAATTGAAACTATCAGACTTGTTAGCTACTATTGAAAATGTAAGCATGGGTACTTTATCTGAATACATACTCTATCCTTTCTTGGGATCCAAATAGTTGTATTAATTCATACCTTCAGGTATTATGATATTAATTTGCACTGACTATTTTTTTCCTCCAATCTAAGCGTATTGCTAAGCTATGGTATTGTTCTTGCAGGTGAAACTAGTAGAATTTTAATGGAGTTATTTTGAGGCATTGTATAGCTAATGTTTAGCAAATAATACAAATCTGAGATCAAATTAACAGGCTTTAAAATAAACCCTGCTTGAAAATAAAGTCATCGTCTCTTTTCCCATCTTGTATTATGGTAGACATGCATATGGTACCTTATTTTGTTATTTTATATTAATAAAAAACAGTTCATTATAGATACAATCTGTCTCACAGATAAATACTAAACCAAAGAAAAATCTATATATAAATACATTTTAAAGTGGAAAAAATCCATCAAATACGAGGCATTTTTTCATGTGGAAAGCATGAGCTAAATTTTGACAATGCTGGTCAAAATTCTGTAGGATCATGGAGCAGAGTACTGTATTCTCACCATTTCCAGTGTGAGACTGCTTTGCAGAGCTGACCTCAGGACTTTTCTCAGAAAGCTCTGCAGCTTTGCAAAATACAGTTGCTTTATGCTCCAGATACATATATCATCTTTCAGGTGAGATAAATTTTCTTCTACCTGGCCATGTTGTCTGCCTGCTCTCCTTAAATGAATTACAAAAAAAAAAAAAAAAAAAAATTGTTACTTTCAGTAAAAGAATTGAAAAACAAACCAATTATGCTCCCCTAGCAGGGCACATAAAGGAAGGAATTAGAAGTTTTGCAGGAGATAATCTATTTTGTGTAAGACCAGAAGGAATCACGTTTCTGTGAGAGTGGCAGCAGACAGCTCAAGAGATGTATATAAATAGAGATTTTCCTGTTCCACTTTACAATGCTTTCAAAGTGCAGGTTGGAAATTCTTAACTCACGAATTTGGTATTCTTCTTGCATAAACCTGGATTCAGCCTTGACATGTGCATGTACACGTACATTTTTGTGCCTTGTGTGAAAGACTGATAAAACTCAGATATTCTTTTTATGCTGCAACAGAAGCTAGCACTTCTGGACTAGCTTCCAGAATGTGAATGGGAAACGGACTTTCATGGGAACTAGAATTCAAGAGAGTTTCATGATGATCATCAACGAATTAGTAGCAAAAAAGCTGTCTGCAGTTAACACAGGTCCCTGCACTCCATGTAGCATTTGTAGTTCATTTGAATCCTATGCACTTTCATTTGTATATAGGAAATGTAGGTCCATCAATCCAAATTCACTCCTTCCTGTCTAAGTGTCTGTGTGTATGAAGGCTTTTATTTGCAATTTCAGGAAGATGTTAGGATATTTTCTCTGGATAGCAAAAACCTCAAAATTTTATTTTCTGCCTTACCTATGATAGTACAGATTTAAAGTGACTGATATTCTTATTATTATGGCATGGTAACATTACTATGTACGTAACTTAAAGATGAGTAAATGTCAGGTTTTGTTTTACATCAAAATGAACTAGAATGCCAGTAAAAGTCAGAGCCCTGATTTTTTTCTTTTTTGTTAGTTGCACTATCTCTTCTTTCCAAGATTATTTTGCTACAGAAATCCTAATTTTAATCTAAACCACTCATCTACTTTAAGATACCTTTAAAACATTCATGGTACTTCAACACTGAAGATTTAGGATTCTCTTTTAATATGCACATATTTCTAGTCCACAGTCACTATTACTAGCTGGATTTCCAAAATCCTTACTAATATGTCAACTATTTTGGAATATATATTACTTATTTTTATGTAATCCATAGGTCTAGAAGTTAGAATGGATTTTCCATGTATGTTCATTGGTAATCTGAACTTGCACTTCATATCTTAAAGTACATGGTTCCTGGAACTCCAATATACCTAATTCAGACAGATGCTGTAATGGAAAACATCAACTTCCTGTACAGATCATCTCTCTCCTGAGTATCTTGAAAGTTGTATATCAACTAGACAATTTGAGTCTTTCAGGTCAATGTCTTGTGAATTACTTTGCTTTCACATGAGGAAACCTATGACTCAGATTTTTCATGGGACCCACTGTGTTCTTTGATGTCTTTCATATCACATGGTCAAATTTATGATAGCATGTAAAGTACACATTTTTATTGTGCTTTTTTTTTAATTGGATAAATAATATAATGATTTAAAAGAAACACATATAAACTATGTTACATTTAAAGTTAAAATTAAATAAAATATAGTTACCTTTCATATTTTATTATCGCTCTATAGATGTTTCCTTTGAAAAACAAAACAAATAAAAAGCTGTTAATCTGTATAGATTGTAGAGAGTCTTTATGTAGCCTTGTATACCAGTCCCTCAAAGGAAACAATTCATTCGAGAAATGTGAATTGGAATGGAAAAGCTAAAAAATGCATAGAGGAAGGCACTTGATCAAAGCTATCAGATTTTCTATTTCTAGAAACTATTGAATTATTTCAGCTTAGCATGAGTGAACTTCTGCCAGGTGTCTTGATTGTGAAATTGATATATTCTTCACTATTGACCAGCTGTAGGGTGAAATATGACTCACCTATGCTGCTGTTTTGCCTCAGCGTATGCTATTGAGGCAAGTACGATTTTGTATCTTTCTACCCAGCATTTCTGAGCCATGATTTCATTATGCTGCTTATTTTTAAAAATCTTGTCTACAAACCCGTGAGTATCAACACAGGACAGAACATTTTCTGATATTCAAAATATGTGAAAGTCCTGTATGTGCCTTTTCAGTTCATGCAGCCTCAGAGTGTGACTGAGCTGATACTGTGGTTTCTGCACGCTAATGTAACATTTTCTGCAGTCTTTTTCACCACTTAAAGATATAAGCAATCCAGGACCTACTACTATTAAGTGCAGCCATCATCTCTTATCTCTCACTGCAATGGGGTCCATTTCTTTCGTTGTCAGATGCTATGAATCTTGGCCTTTCAGTCCTTCCCATAATTGCTCCATAGCACTCTCTGCAGTACCTTCTCCCTGCTGCCCTCAAAGATGCGATGCAGAGCACCACCTGTATCTGTCACAGCAGACATTTACTGCAGGGCAAATCACAACTACTTTGGCTTCAAGGATATGAAATATTTTTCAGTTCAGTTTCATAGCATGCTGTAGATAAATTTACTCTGGTGACTTTCCTTAATTGGTTTGGTAGCATGTCAGCAGCTGACATATAATGATATGAACTAAAAAGCCTGCTAGCATACATTATTGAATGCAAGTTCTGATGCCTTCTGTTCTTCTATGAACTTTACAGTTTGATTGTAGCATAGTCCCATATCCAGTAAAGAAATCCACAGGACCATTACGCCTGCATGCTGCCACATGATGTTGTGGTGTCCTGTGTAGTAAAGGAACATCCTTACCTCTATGTCTTGACAAAAGCATTGCAAAATTTCAGCTTTAGCATTTGAAAACTGTCAAGTGGCACTTAATATTACTTCTTGCCGTCATATTCAACTCATTTTTGAAATGGCCACCTGGAGAAACAAAATTTTCTATGGTTTTACATCTGGCATATAGAACATATTAATCAAATTTGAGCAAAGTTCCTTCAAGTCACAGAAAACGCTTTTCATAGTGTGAATACTTATCTTTATATATTCTTCTCTGAGAACTGCTGAAGAAATTTTCATTGAAGTTCAAACTGCAAAAGCTGAAGACTGCAGGAACTTTCCTCTACCTCTACCACTCTACCTAATGCATTCAGGCTTTACCTACAAAGAAATGTCATGCAGATATCCATGTTTACCCACATACTATACTTACATTCAGCAGTGATGTGGCTGGGAGAGCAGAACCAGTAAATTCACATCACCTCTGTAAATGTACAGGCAGTGCTGAATGGCGCATCTAGATTTACTCTTATTTATGCGTTAGCCTGCAATATCAAGACTACTACACTACCTTCTGTACCTGTTATTCCTACGTTCCTGATATAGAAGGTAAAAGCTTTTGAAGGTTTCACCATGAGCTAGACTTCAATTCTCACCTCAGGCTGTTAAATGTATTTATCAGACTCTGAGTTTCTAGTTACTTTCCCCCAAAAGTTCTTCATTTTAGGAGTGACACCTTACAATCCACCTTGTAGGAAGACCATATGCAGTTGTGCTGCACAGGGTTGTAGCTGAACAACGGTTCTTAGTGTCAAATCTTTTCTTATAGAAGAAAACTGTGTGTTTGTTTGGCATATCTCCACTTTCCCTCTCTCTCAGCTTGCTTCATAGACACTTGACAGTAAACTTTTCTTGATGTGACTACAGATAACTCAGTGATATCTGCTGTCTACCCTCAATAAGCTTGGCCTCTGATTATGTTGCACAAGAAAGCCGTTATGTTGACAGACAGGTAGGGACAGGGCAAAACCTTCTCTATTCTGCAGAATATTCATGGACATCTGTAAGTCACTGGGATCTCAGTGAACGAAGGCACTTAAGTGGTCACATAACTGCTTGAGGACAGTAGTACTGTAAATTGCACTAGAGAGGGGCAGGATTTCTGAACAAAAAATTCTTTCAGAATTATCTGCACTTTCAGATTTTTGACTGTTTTTTCTAGAGCCAGAACAAACAGATAAATACGTTTCCTATACAAGAAAAAAAAAATTAGTAATTTGATTAGTTTGTTTCTCTTATCTTTTCCTTACCAGCCTCTTAGTGTAAATAAAAATAAGATGTCCAGTTAAAACACAAAATATTGGTTTGAGGTGACCTTAGATCCTCTACCAGCTACTAGTAGAGTGAAGATTACTATGTTTCATAGGCTTTGACGACTGAAAGATAAATCACCCTAGATCTCATACAATCTAGAAGTCTGTATTTAAGTCTGCATTTAAAGCAGATTTCTTCAGAGGAATTTGCAAATCTCTTCAGACTTTATTATGGCCATAGAAAACGTATTATCTTTGGCCTAAAACCACAATTTTTTAAGTGATTTTATTATATCTTATGCCATTTTGCATGCACATTTCTTGCTGTTGCCATCATTCTTGACTTTCAAGATGTATTGCTGGTTTGCATTTGAATAAATGCCCTCAGTGTTTTCCTTTCTATTATACTTTTATCCTTCAGGTTTACACACATTTGAAAAAAGAAACATGTAAACTCATCTTCATTTTCAGTGCATGATCTCTTTCCATATATTTTGCTTTCAATTCCTGTGATCTTCCTCTTTTCTGCCTAAAAAGTTTTTGTAGTGTAATCAATTTAATTCTAGAGAACAGCGTGATCTGGATCTTAGTGTGAATCCCCAGCGTAGAAACCTGTATTGGATTAATACTACTGAACACGAGAAATACACAGAAATACGGTTTATCCTGGGTAAAATGATTCATGTATACAGTTTGTGCATATTTTGATTTTTTTTCCCAGAGGAAGACTTTTTTTATATATATTAAAGCAAATTTTTAAAATATACTTTTCAAAACTGTTTTTGATGTTTTCGTGTTGTTAAAATGAGTTCTTACATAATGTCTGCTGTTTCTGATTATAGTCACTGCTTCTCCCAGATCGTATCTGAATTTAAGGAAAAATAATTCAACTGAAAATTAATCCACAAAGCACACTGTAATCTTGAGTACACAATGAAATTAAAATATTTTCATACACCTGATCATCTTGAAATCTGGGAATGAGGTTTATTAATTAAGGAATATTGGGAATTCAGTTCCCAGATGCTTCAGAATTTATGCTGGAGTTTTACAGTAAATTGATATTACTATGTAATTGTAATTGGCTCCCCTATATCTCACCATCAGTGAAACTGAATGATCTAAGTTCCAGGAAGCTCACTTGCTTCTAATGACATGAGTTTTAATCTGCGTGGATTCACATTTCGGGTTTAATACAAGCACTCCTCAGGCTGAAGGCAACTGCCCCCACCTGCTGCTGAAGGAAGGCTCTCTTTCTGCATTTATGAGAGCATTGCAGGGCCCAGCTGACCACAGCAGCTCCTTGATGAGGCTCATCTACATCTCCCTCTAGACAGGTATCTTGCTGTGTGCTATTAGATTAAGCTATCTGAAATTGTGATTTTCTGGCCCCTAGCCACACTTTTTGTCCACACAGGGGGCTTTTATGGCTTAATAATGCTTTGCAGAATTATAACACTGAAGTAAAAAAATCACTTGAGTCAAAAGCTTGTATGAAGAGGGATTCTGAGGTTTTCTTGACTTCTATTGGCCTTATACTAAAAAGCTGAGCTGCTTTGCAAACCATTCAAATACTCTCATATAAGACTGGTATTTCATAGGAGTTTTGTTGTTGTTGCTGTCCTTGGACTATGAGGATTGCAATCATTTGTGTATGTCTTCAGACTTCTTTTACATCAAGAAATCTCTTAAATTTCTGTCTTAAGGTCTCTGACTTTAATTTCTTTCTGCTTCAATGTTTCTATCAGCCTTTACTAGCAGCTGAAAAAAGATTACTGCTAATATCTGTTACTCTTCTAGGATGGAGACTATCTTCCTTAGAGTGCTTTTATTACAACAACTCACAGGTAGTTCCAAACAAGGAATCAGGGATGTCGCTATGGCTGACATAAGCTTTTTTTATGGCTGTTCCCTAGCAAGAATGTGAACTTTCTAGAGAAAACGTAGATGTTCCTAGTTTTCTATAATGAAAAAATTCTGTTTTCCAATCATCTCCATGCTTCTTTTTGTTTCTCCCATGACCTCAGTAGAGAAAGAAGTAATAGTATTTGGAGTTTCATTCTTCATTTTATGACGAATCCTCAGGTAACCCAGATTTTTGTTGTCCAAATGTTTGTGCAGCACAGAACTGGTGCATTTAGTCCAGTTAGGGCACTCACCTGAGATGGCAGAGATCCAGCTTCAAGTATCTATTCTTGTTGCTATTAATAGTTTTGTAAAATGGCTAAACTCCAAAAGATTTAAGAAAATTTTATATTCCAGAGTACCCGACTTGGAACTGTAAACTCTGCATTAATATAAATCTGAAATAGAGAATCTGGTACAGTCAGGAATGCAATAAACCTTCCTTCTGCTTCCTAGATCAACTTCATATTCAGTAACACTATTGCAGAGTGATCAGTTTCTGAGTTTTGTTCGTTCTGGGTTTTTTACATCTTTTGTTCTTGGCAGAGGAGGAAGGACCAAAATGAGGCATGAGTATTTCTTTTTCATCCTTGAAGAGACAGAATTTTTAACACCACTATAACTGTAGCAAAATTAAACTACTTCGGTTAAAACATCAGTTAAAGTGTAACTGCTATAATTAGCTTCAGTTTAAGTAAAGCTATTTAACTTGGAAATGAAAGGAACTGGAGAAGAAACATTCACGTACTGACCAACAGCTGAAAGAGAGTTAAAGAATCTCTGATTTACATCTATTTCTATTATCTTCAACCTGAGATTGGTACTTGAAGGCAACAGTTTGCATGTGAAAAAGTATTTGACATGCTAATGAAATAGCAAGAACGGGCTTAATATGGGCTGATATCCTTATAAGTGCAGGGTCTATCCTTACTGCACAAGTGTTCAAAACATTAGATTACTGTACACACCTAATTGTTTTAACCTCTTCCTGCTCTCCTCCTCCTGTCCAATGAATAAGCTATATTTGGAAGGATTTTCAGAAACACACTTTTCATCTATGTCTTTTCTTCACTCACTTAGGCTTAGTAGTTATGTGAATCTGAGATACCTAAGTAGCCCACATCTTACACACAGATTTATAAATTTAATTCTAATTTCTAGGAACCTATTGTTTAAACTGAGAAGTTGTACAATTCCTCTCGTGAATCAAACTCTAAATAGATTTCTTTTCAGATTTTAATGGAAAAAAAAATATATATAAAATTACTAATTACATGGATCTTTTGAAGGGACAAGAGAAAAGAGAAATCTCTAAAAGAAACATATATACTTGAGTTTTTCTCCACTGAGAAAATACACTGAAACAGCAGATTATAGTTGCAGCAGAAGCTGCTACTGAAGAAATTAAAAAAGTAAATATAATATTCTAGGTCTTTTCTTCTTCTATGATGCTATGAAAACAGGAAGGAACCATGTTACTAAGATAACATAATGTACGCTTAGAAAACATTTGCAAAGAGAGACAAGATTTACATTTCATTTCATGCTTATCTTTACATATCTTTTTGTTCACTTTGTTTTCCCATATTGTTCCTGAATATCAGATAAGGGTATCACATCATTGAAAATAAGAATAAGGAGGGAAAAAAAAAAAGTTCTTAAAAAATAAAAAGAAAGAAATATCAGTTGAGGAAGGTTTTAAAGGTAAGTTTTCTCTTCTCCAAGCCGAACAACTCCAACTCAGCCTTTCTTCATAGGAGAGGTGTTCTATTCCTCTGATCTTTTTGTGGCACTCCTCTGGACCAGCTCCAACAAGTCCATGTCTTTCCTGTGCTGAGGACACCAGAGCTGGATGCAGTATTCCAGGTATGGTCTCACCAGAGTGGAATACCAGGGAAGAATCACCTTCTTCAACCTGCTGGCCACACTTCTTTTGATGTAACCCAGCACACAGTTGGCCTTTTGAGCTGCAAGTGCACATTCCTGGGTCATGTCCAGCTTTTCATGAACAAGTATCATTAAGTCCTTCTCTGCAGGATTGCTCTTAATCCGTTCATTGCCCAGCCTGTGTTGATACTGGGAGTTACTCTGAAACAGGTGCAGGACCTTGTACTTGGCCTTCTTGAACCTCAGGAGGTTCATATGAACCCACTTCTCAAGCTTGTCCAAGTGCTCTCGGTGGTAAGCCGTCCCTCAGGCATGTGAACTGCACCACTCAGCTTGGTGTTGCCTGCAAACTTGCTGGGGGTGCACTCGATCTCATTGTCTATGCCATTGATGGAGATATTAAACAGTACTGGATCATTAAAACTGTTTTACTGTCTTAATTTCTCTTCCATTACAAGGAGAAGTTGATGCTTACTGTACTTTGAGTTCTGTGTTTACTACATACTTAGAAGTTATAACTACAGCCACCGTAAGTATAATGATGATAAAAATGTGGTTTTTTTTTTCTTTTTAATAGCCATGACACACTACTAATTAGAAAATTATTGTCTGTAAACAAAGAAAAGCAAAAAAAAAGTAAATAATGAGTGTTACTTGAATGTTAATAAGAATAACATTATGTCTTTGCCACTATGAGAATGACTGCAAAAAAGTTAGCACTATAAGAGGAACCTCATTTGCAAACATGACTGAGCCAATAATCATTCTGAGATGAAGATAAAATGTTCTTAGATCCAAAAATTTTAAATTAAAATCTTTTTAGCTGTAGAATGTTTTCTTGCAATGGAATTATGTGCAAACAAATACCAGGACAACAATAAACACAAAACCGAAAAGTTAAGAGGCATGCTAGAGATATGTCAAATTAGCACTTTGCATGTTTATGACTCATAAATCAAGACCACTTTGAAGTAATGTAAAACAGTTTAATAAAAATAACAAATGTCAAAGGCATCAAAGAAAAGCTCAATTAAATAAATATTAATCCAAAATGTTCTGTTATTTAAAGAAAAAACCCTATAGTAATGCAACATTAGTTTAATTACTTGAAAGTCACAAAATTCAAAACACTAAGTTTCCCTCTTCATTTAAAACACAGGGATACAGATTTTATAACATCATATATAACTGTAATAGATTAATAAGCACAATTTGTGTATGGTAACTTGTGATACTGCCAAAAAGAAGCTAAATTAAAATATTACTAGCCAATATTTTGAATACTTTCTTTAAGTTGAAAAAAGTTCTGGATGAAAATTATCATCAATCAGATGAGAGATCTGTTAAGGTGTAGAAATTAAATATATAGTAATTTAAATAATTTTCTTTGTCTCAAATATTATGAAAAAAAAACTTTGAGTTATCTTTTCTCAAACTCTAAAGTTACAATTGATTACATGATTACATTATTGACACACTGTTCAAATAGTTAAAACCTTGATTTGCCTGTTTAGCAAAATGCACATTTGACATGCGTAATTCAAGCCACATAACCTTGAATATCAGATCACTAGAATTACTGTTTTTCTAAAGTGGAAATGAGAGTTGCTAAACTTTGGTAACATTGATATAAAATGTTTCCGACTATATTGAACTAACTTTATTGCTAGTGAATGGAAATAGAAAATAATGTACTTTGAAGCTCTTTACCTGAACCTACAGTAGCCTAATACCATTGAGTTGACATTTCAACAAAAGACACTCTTTCTTGCTTTTACCAATTCCCTTGTGTTCATTATGGTATTTCCTGGACCCTCATTTGACTGATTCAGAAACCAGCAGAAAGCAATACTGGGGAAAAAGAGTAGGGTGAGTGAACACATTTCCTTTCATCATTGACAAACTGAATTAAAGAAGAGTCTTATGCCCTATAAGAGCCAACACAAGGGAAGGGCACATATTGTTGCGAGCAAGGAAGTAAAAGTCTTTCACAAGTGTTTATTACTAACGAAGTTTGAATTTATGACAAGATCTACGTAAGAAGGTTTCATAATTCATTTGTGCAAATATTGTTGTTCTGTTCTTGATGACAAGGTTAGAGCTTCTGGCTTTCAGGGAAATAAGCCAGAGGAATAAAAAGCATGAGAGCTGGAACAGATCGTTTTGAGTAAATCTGCAGTGAAAGAAGAACGGTTAAAAATAAACAACAGTGTTTTTATTTATTCTTTCCAAATATTATCTGTGTGAAGGAGTAGGGTAATACAGTGAAGGCATCTGCTAAAAATTAAGGTAGTTCTAGAAAGTGAAGAAAATGGGAAGATTGAAAATGAGAAAATAAAATAAAAACTAATAGCGCCGTAATATAGAAAAGATAAAATTAGATGAAGGTGAAGGATCAGAAATATTTGATCTGAACTGAAACTAAAAGAGCATTGACACTGACCTTAATCATATTTCTAATATCACTCATGACAGGTGCTATCATTTGAAAAATTAAATGAGAGAACAATTTTCCTTTGAAATGTATTCTGATTTTTCTGATCTCCAAAAATAACATGAGGAAGGAAACAAATAAATATGTTCTTACTTTAAAATGAATGTTAATTTTGTTAATTCTGTGTAATTCAAGACGAAATTAATGGATGCAGGTATGGATGAGGAGTTCCACAACTGCTTTCATGTCTAGTTTTCTCTGCTAATCTAAGTGGAATAGACATGATTCCACTTTTTTTTCTCCTTTCATGGGAGTGAAAATTATTTTAAACTGTCATCTACATTTTCTGAGCTGTGGCTTCCCTCTGTGGCAGAAATGCAACATCTAGACTGTTTTTTTTTTCTTTTCAAAAGGTCCAAGTTCCCTCAAAGGAATGGGATAAAATACCACTTTATTAGCTAACCGGTTTATAGGAATGCTTCTTGTTGTGTCTATTCTAAAAAATCATCAGCAGGCAATAATTAAGAAATTCTGAGTAAACTCATTGAAAACAGAAACTTTCTTAAAAACAAGTAATATATTATCCTTTCTAGCGAATTTCCTTTTTTAGGCAAAAAATACCAGAGGGAGGGTCAATGCCACATAAGGTAGTACCATTACTATGCAGGGCTTTTTATGTTCTTTATAGTGTTACCTTTCCTGCTTTCCCAAAGCCAGAAAATCTCCATGGGCAGATTTCCTGGAACAATTACAGTCCTAGGAAAGGTTGATACTCTTTTCCCTAAAACTAAGGTAGATAGATTAGGCCCAGATAAAAAATAAGGTGTAATGAAGAAAAAAACACAAACTTTAGGTGATTAATATCAGAATTCCTTTATCTGTGTATTTAGAATTTCAGAAAAATTCCTTTAGACCTGTTCAACTTGATGCTTCTCAAGTAAAGAGAATTAAATTCAGAATCTTAAGAAATGCTTGAATAATGAAGTGGTTTGAGGTTTAACAGACAAGGTTAAGAGATGGCCATGAAAGAAAGAGTCTGTAGATGAAAATGGATGAAAAATATAAAGGTTAAAATTAGATATTCAATAACAAATAGAGAGAAAGATAGAGGGAAAGAAATTACTGGAGACTCTGAAGTTAAGAGAACGAAGTTAAGAAAACATTAAATAAAAAAAATGGAATCACAGTATCATAGAATAGTGCTGGCTGGAAGGGACATTTAAAGGTCATCTAGTCCAACCCCCTAGCAGCCTTCATCTAAATTGTATCACAAAAATGTAAGAACTAGCAATTTACTTTCGTAAACAAAACATGAAACCATGAGTTAGTCGGAGATAACCACTATTTTTCAAGCTCGATTGCTGAAAGAAATACATTAGAATCACCCTGCTGAGCTAGCAGTCTTTGGGAACACATTAGGTAGGCTGGTGAGTTCGCTTTGCAGGCAGATTCTCCAAGGTTCATCCATCTCTAAGATTAATATAGCCCGGTGTTCCAGCCCTTACCATGTAGTAAAGCTGTGTTTGCAGTCAGGTATTACCTCCTCAGATTTGTATTCAAATCTTAAGCTGATTGGTCACATTAGGCTTTAAGTCCCAGGTGTGACATGTATTTATGGATTACTGATCTGTAGAAGGTTATTTCTATAGCAAAAACGGCAATACTGTTTTTCTGCTGAAATCTGAAATCTGATTCTGCACTAAACTAAAAAAATGTTTCTGTATGACTATTATCCCGATCATGTCTCAAAAGAGAATGAGATTTTGGGTTTGCTTTGTGGCTTCTTTCCTTTTTCAGTGGAATTTATAATCTATATGGAAAATTTTTCAGTTATAATTGATGCAGTCAACAAATTATCTGTGGATGTTTTCAGTTGTTTTTTTTTTTCTCTCTTTCTAACGAGATCCTCTTTTTGCTGTGATAAATGATATTATTTATTACTTATAAATTATTTATTATTTACAAATTACTTCTTATTAATTAATTAATTTATTATTTTGTTATTATAAATGATCAATGGCTGAATAGCTGAGCCCAGATGGCCCAACTGAGGCATGATTTTTTTTTCTAATATGTGGCAAATACAGAGAAGTGAAAGAAATCCAGAGATCTGGAGAGAACACAGAATTTCTGCATGACTGAATCTAAAATTTCATTCTGAGTTTTAAAATATTTTAAACTTTGGATTTTGTCTCTTCTGTGTGAACATAAACCGAGAATCATTACCAAAGGCAGTGTATTACGTTTACACGACAAGGTTTTGGTTGCAGGTGTGTGGGTGGGGGCTTTGAGGGTGGCTTCTGTGAGAAGATGCCAGAAGCTAGCCCCATGTTGGCAAGAGCCAGTTCCAGCCAGCTCCAAGATGGACCTGCTGCTGGCCAAAGGTGAGCCTATCAGTGATGGTGCTAGTGCCTCTTTATTAATATATTTCAGAAGGGGTAAAAAAACTACAGCACGACAGCTGGGAGAGAGGAGTGAAAAAATGTGAGAGAAACAGCCCTGTAGACACCGAGGTCAGTGAAGAAGGAGGGGTAGGAGGTGTTCCAGGCTCCAGAGCAGATACTTTCCGGCAGCCCCTGAAGAAGAGCGTGGTGAAGCAGTCTGTCCCTCTGGAGGTCCATGGTGGAGTAGATATCCACCCTGCAGCCTGTAGAGAACCCAGTGTCAGGTGGGTTTGCCCTGAAAGAAGCTTCAGCGTGTGGAGAGTCTATGCTAAAACAGGCTCCTAGCAGGAAATGTGGCCCATGGAGAGGAGCCTACACTGGAGCAGTGGGGGTGAGGAGAATATGTTTCTAGATATCTTCTTATTTCTTGTTATCCTACTGTGTTTAATTGGCAATAAATTAAAATAATTTCCCCAATTGAGTCTGTTTTGCCCATGATGGTGATTGGTAAGCAATCTCCCTGTCCTTTTCTTGACTCATGAGCTTTTCATCGTATTTTCTCCCTCTGTCCTGTTGATGGAGAGGGAGTAAGAGAGCAGCTTAGTGGGCACCTGGTGGCCAGCCAAGGTCAACCCACCACAGACAGTAAACAACACTAGTGAAAAACTCACTTGGCCCCACTGTAGATCTAACAAATGTAATCAAAATGCACAATCTACTGTTTCTCAGACAATCTCACTTTAAGATTCTTTTCTTCTAGGAGGTTAAGCTTGAAATTTGTGTCTCAATTACTTAAAACCAAAATGTTGGCAAAAATTAATCTTATTCAAAAGATTTCAGAATCTATTCAAATAAATCTGAATGTAATTATGAAAAATAAGTCTTAATTAAGTCTATTCTCTTCAGACATTAAAACTTAAAATTAGCAAGGAAAGCAGAAAATAGATGTAAACAGTATGGTAATATTTTAGCCAGTTTAAACATGATTGTGAGAGGTTTCTATCATCCTTATTTACATTCTGTTCAGGATAATTCTGTGGTTGGATTACAGATAGATTAAATAGATACTGCCACCCTGAGAGGAAGAAACACTTCATTTCAGTAGTTATGCAAATATACTAAAAGTGCTTATTCAATGAGTATTCTTTTTAGGAGGAAGATAGGAATACTGAAAGAAAGATTTATACTAGGAAGTTTGAATGGATGAATTATCTTCTATGAAGAAAGGCTGAGAGAGTTGAGGTTGTTCCGCCTGGAGAAGAGAAGCCTCTAGGATGACCTTATTGCAGCCTTTCAGTACTTAAAGGGGGCTTATGAGAAAGATGGGGACAAACTTTTTTTTCAGGACCTGTTGCAATAGGACAAGGGATAATGGTTTTAAACTAAAAGAGGGTAGATTTAGACTAGATATAAAAAAGAAATTTTTTATAATGAGAATGATGAAACACTGGAACAGGTTGTCCAGAGAGGTGGTAGATGCCCCATCCCTGGAGACATTCAAGGCCAGACTGGACAGGGATCTGAGCAGCCTGCTCTAGTTGAAGATGTTCCTGCTGATTGCGGAGGGATTGGACTAGATGGCCTTTAAAGGTCCCTTCCAACCCAAACTATTCTATGATTCTGTGATTCTATGAATATAAAAAAGATAAATATTATGCCTTTACAAATTATTACAGTATTCAGGACAAGTTACGTTTCTCATTTCTACCGAGTCTTTGGAACTTTCTTAGAACATTCAACAGTGAGTTATCTATGAACAAGCTCTGCTTTAAATCATTCTAAATTTATTGCTGAATAATTTCTCCTAATAGCTTGTGATGGGTTTGTTGGATGCACTTGAAACTCAAGCTGTTATTTTAATCATCAGTCACAAATTTCTCATGCTCTAGCTCTGTCATTGTAATTTTTTAATCTTGTATATTCTTAATGCTAATACTTCCTATATCTAATTTGAATAATTTTTCTAGCATCTTGTGATACTTAATGCATCTGAAGCTCACTGCTGGAATTATTAACTGGAATATTAACCAAGAACAAGTACAAATAGCACAGTTGCTAAAGAAAAATTTAAAACAAAAGTGAATGGGTATTTTTAGCATTATTTGCTGTTTCTTTCTTTTTACTTGTCAGGAATTTGATATAAGAGTCACAAAATATTGGTTAACTAATAACTGTCTACCTGTCTTATTATGTGCTTGCTTGAGGAAGGTAAGTTACAGCTTCCTTGAGTGAGAATTTATGAATGAACCCTATGTTATTTTTTTCCCTAAGCTTTCATTTCATTTTGCCTCAGAATTAGAGATATAGCACCAAAATGAACCCCAGCTGCCCTTTTCCCCTTATTAACTGCAATTAATATTTATTTTAGTTTGGTACATCTGCTTTTGTACGTGACATCATTCCAGAATAATTGTTGAGGTTTTTTTCACTGTGATTTATGAACTTTGCTCTGCTGTGCAAAGAGACATCCAGAAAATCCTGTTGTTGTCATTTTTTATTTGACTGTATCAGAGGTTTGGGGTTAAATAAGGATTGAGTGGTAGATTTTCTGAGTGCCCTCCTAAAAGTGGACTGTTTAACTTTATAAAGTTAGATGAGGCAGGCAGTTGAAGAGACCCCGGCTTCAGTTCAGTTGCTTAAGTATAGGCATTTGAAGTCATTTGAGAAGCTTTGGTTAAGGTGGCTGGCTTAATCATGCCAATTCATGAAAATACAGGCCTCATATAGGTCTTTTGTTACATCTGCAAGCCTCAAAGGAATGCACTAAGTATACCAGTGTGTTTCAAATGGCCGCAGAAGCAACTTTTACATAACTGAATCAAGTTAAACAAATAGCTATTCTTTTTTTTTTTCCTATCACCAGGAAGATGATATCTAAAGATTGAAATAAGAATCTATTCAAGAACACACCTTTTATGCAGACTACCCTTGCAACCAAGCATGCTTAATATATAGGTTGGACTCTTTCAGCTTTTTTTAAAAACAAAATCTTAAGCAATTCATGTCTTTGTAGCCTTTAGACTACTGCAGTAAATGTTACCAGAAAAGATAATTCAAACTAATAGCATAGAATACAACTCTTTGTTTGACTCAAAGTATTGACAGAAGATTACAAATCACCATGGCTTAATGACTTACTTATCAGCTCGATTTCTGTAATTATCTGTTCTTAGTCATTTCTGCATTTAAAGCAAAGTGTTACCTTAAGTGTTACCTTGTTTTGCTATGGCTTGCTTTTTACCATTTTAGTAGGTTACAAGCGTAAATGTAATAAATTCCTGTGACTTTGCTGAAGATCAGTTAACTGACTGTAAATTTATATGTCGGGGGGGGGGGGGGGGGGGGGGGCTAGGAGGGGGGGGCGGTGGTGGTGGTGGGGAGGGAAGTTTTGGGGTGGAAGGGAATGTACCGCTTGCCTTTGTACTGTTTGCATCATCAGCAACTATGTTAATATCTTGATTAAAGAACGTCAGTGGGATGGATCAAGCTTCAAAAAAACTCATAGATTTTTTTTTATCACATTGCCAGTCTCTTTTCCAGTAGCTAGTTCTGTTTTCAAAATACTAGGAGGCTCTGAAGGATGAACCAGTGAATGTGAACATGAGTAGATCACAAATGAACTGAAAGGAAATGTCACCTGGAGAGCCAACCATCTTGCAACCAAGAAGGTTTGACTGCATTTTTGGTAGCACCAGGTAGAATAGCATCATCTAGGGCTGTACTGTCTTCTTCTGTATCAGAAATGAAGTGAAGGGAATGGGAAAAACTGAAAAGCTACAGGACCATATGGACCAAATATGTCACTTTTTCTTTTTTAACCCATCTGACTTCTAAGATAGTCTTACCGTAAGATTTATTTGAATAAAAGTAGTAATTTACATCTGAGTGTGAGTACATACTCAGTGGAAAGAAAAGGTCAGCTTGAGAGAATTGTTTATGTGATAGTAGGGTATATCTCTAAAATACATCAAATACACGAAACCATCCATTTCTCTCCATTGGCTGTTAAGAGAGCTTAAGCCCACTCCACTAGACCGTTGGAAATTTAAGCATCCATGCAAACTAGCTTCCTTTTCTCTGTGTGTATGTTTGGCTATATATTGTCTTGGTTTACTATGTCAGATATTTTGAGGAGCATTTTACCTGAAAAAAATCAAGCTGCTATGATTTCAGTATGGAAGTGGATCTTTAGGCTAAATAGATTTTAGGCTATGATGACTTTGGACATTTGGCAAACAAGAACAAAGGAACTCTTAAATATATCTTTGTCTTTAGCTATAAAATTAAAGATTTTTGCAGTCACAAATTCTAAATCCACAAGTATTACTATGATACAGAATTTCTCCAAATTTAAGTCTAGATGCTTTTATTTTGGATATCTCAGGAAATTTACAGCTGAGGATGTACCTCCTCAGAATAGCTCTACCTCTGAAGTGGTGCTCTAATGGTAAAGGTGTATATGGTTAAAGTTTTGCTAATGGAGATCTTCAACAGAAAAACATGGGGGGGAGGATTGATTGTCTGTTTGTTCTTTACTTCCCCTTCAAGATTCCTTGCTTGTGCAAAATCAGTAACATCTGCCAACTCATGGCTGTTAGATTACCTGGTTCACTAGTACTGCATGGCACTCTCTCAGTCTTCAACCTCAATACTTCTTCTAATACCTCTAAGACTAACTCAAAAATAAATCTGACAGCTTATAAGAATTTTTTTGAAGACTGAGAATGAATACAACCAAGAGAAGCAATCTGTCTTCTCAAGAATATATCTTTTTCAACAATTCTGAAACAATCGAAGGTAGTAATAGTTGCATCCCAAACAAACGTTTCCTGTATAAACAGTCTAAGTCTTTAGATAATGAAAATCTATGTTGGAATCTGGCACTTAGATGACTTTTGTAACAATGGTAAACCACCAGAATACTGACATCAATGTTTTATACATCCAGAATCTTAAACAATGTTCTGACAATATTTTCTTTCTCTGTCTGCAGTTCTAAAGTAATTCATAAGATATTTTATTCCTGTTTGTTTCTCCATGTAGTTTCAACATCTCTTGTTCGTAATGAGAAGTCTTAATTTACCTGTAGGCAAAATTTCTTCCCCCAAAATAGCAATGAGTGCTTTAACAGAGTTCAAAACCATATTGACTGACATAATTTGATTTTGATTGCAAATTTGATAAAGGTAATATTTTTGACCTTTTCATAATAATTAGTATATATCAAAGCTTGTTATATCCAGTTTGTTGGTTGGAGCAACCTCTATTTCACCACACTAAGGGACATATTAAGCTGCTGGAAAACAAAAAGGAATACTGAGAATTGTTTATCTTTTCTTGCTCTTCCTTGTTGTCCCAGTTTTAGCTGGGACCGGGTTAGCTCTTCTTTTTAACAGCTAGAAGAGCTCCGCGTTTTGGTTTTACTCAGAGGCTCGCTCTGAGAAGAATGCTGATAGCAAGCTGATGTTTGTGGTTGGACGTGAAACTCCAAGGACTTTTCAGTGTGCCGGAGTGCAGAAACACGGCGGGATAAGGGGGGAACATAGCTGGGACAAGGGGGACACGATTCCCCTTGTGATTTGTGGTGGAACTTAAGATTGAGGGCCAAACTGGCCAATTAGTATTCCATATCATGCAGTGTCATGCCCAGTATAAAAGTGAGGGTCAGCCGGACAGAAGGGCTTTTGCGCTTTGGCTCTTTCGCCACTTTTGCTCTTTTGCGCTTGCTGCGCTTTTGCTCTATTGCCTTTTTTTCCCTCTCTCTTCCAGTATTCCCACTCTCGGACTACTATCTCTCCCTCCCCCTCTCTATTTTGGGGCCTCACGTTCGTCTGGGATTGCAGCTTCGGGACGAGACGGGCTGCGGATAAGAGGGGTTGGTGAGCATCTACACTGTGTATTAAATCATCTGTATTAAATTGTTTTTATCTCAACCCACGGATTTCCCATTTCTCCTTTAATTCTCTCCCTCATTCCTGGGGCTGGGGGAGGGGAAGTGACCGGCTGTGTGGGAGGGTCAGCCTAAACCACGACACTTGTTAATTATTTTATCCAAAATATGCAGATCAGTCATGCATTTTGGTTTTTTTTTTCTATCCAGCTTGAGTATTTTGAATATAGGACACTAATGTTTGAGCCACTGATGATTTTTTATTTAACATGTCCTTATTTTTTCTATCAAACAAAGTAAGGCTATCTTTTAGAAATGTAGTTATTTTGATATTTCATAAAGCTATGTGAAATTATTACATGCACATTTTCAAAGCAATTAAACTGATTTATGCTCAGAATTTCTTTTGTACCACCTGAGATATCACGTATCAGAGAAATCTGCATGTCTATGAAATCTGAATAAGACTCAGTAGAAAACTGTGCACTTATGGAGTGGTAACTGGAGGACCAGATAGATACTATATCGCAAATTACACTAGATCTCTGTATATGACTGACTCAATCAAGTCTCTCGGTAGGACAATTTTCACTTTTTTTAAGAGGAGACATCTAAATTTTTGTCACTTTCTATGAATAGTGTGGGAGTATGAACTTCTCTTAATGGTAACGCATCCTAACTTAAGTGATTGTATGAGGATAGGATGTTTTTCACCAAAGATATCAAACTCTTTTTACTGGCTACACAGCATCTAAGCAAGTAGCTCAGATTAAGCACCAAGATCAGGATTAGACTACCTAACTACAGGCATCCAAGTGCAATTGGGATACATGAACTTCCTGAGTGACTTCATTTGCTGATGTAGTTAGGAACGGCTCCCCTGTCATCTTGTATCATATTTGCCCATCTCATGCAGATATCTCCAAAACAAAATGTCTTCAGAAATGATATTAGACACTCACACTTAGTCATCTAAATTGTACTCGTAGTGTGGAAGTCAATTAGAGAGGAGAGAGAGAGAGAGGGAGAAAAGAAAGAAAGAGAAGGAAGAAAATGAACAAAATTATGAAAGAATGAAAGAAAAGAGAAAAAAACAGAGCATTGTTATTCTCTGAGCATTCCTTGTGGTGATGCATCTGGACTCACCTGCCCACCTGATTTATCCATTTTGTTTCTTCCAGCTGCCCTGCAAATATTGTGAATGAAGAATGAGAAAAATAAATGAAAGTAAAAAGGGTTAAATAGCTTCTAATTAACCTTAAAATACTCTAACAGTCAGTGAGCATTTTGGACGTTTACCTTGAATTCCATATTACAGTTCAACAGTTGGTTAAAATTGTTTCATTATCCCAGGCATGGTCTTTCCCACATTTATTTATTTGGGCCATGGAATAAATAGATAAATAAATAAATAAGGGCTGATACAAGACTAGTCAACTTTCTCAAAAGCATAAACACACTTGATAATGGTCTTCAAAGTTTTTCTTTTAAGTTTTGAAACCCTGCACCTTAAGCACTGCATTCAAGAGAATGCATCCAAAAAATAAAGTTATCCCTTGAGGATTAGCACTATATATCGTTAAAGTAAATCTTGTCTTTTCAGGAAATATATATCTGTGGGTGAAAGCAGGGTGAGTTGAGCACAAACTCCTTAACTTCCTTTTTAAATGGAAATCTATCCTTCCTTTTGGTTTATTTGAAAAGAATATACTTTAAAAATATGCATATGTTAGTGAAGTACTTGGCATAACAGTGGAGAAAACTTTTTCCTATATCATAATCATAATTGTTTTAAATTTCCTATCTGTCACGCATTTCTAAATATATGCACCAAGATATTTTCCTTCTTGGTTCATATATTAATATGGATAGAATTCAATTTTTAGACTAGAAAGGCCACAGGTTGTGGACTATAGTACAAGATGATACATATAACCAGGCAGAAATACCAACTGAAGGTATTTCTGTTTTCTAAAGTAACAGAATAACTATGGTAATGTAAATTTGTAGATGCAATAGCACTGCCAGAATTGTGTAAACCATATGTGAAGCACAACAAAAGCAGTCCAACGTTTCAAAGAGATTGCCTGTCAAAGTTACAGGAATTCACAGAAAGAAAATAGCTGGGCTGAACTTCCATTGACATTTAGCTAAAAATCAGCTTCACTTTCATCAACTGAAATAGTGTACTGTTGCCCTCTAAGGAAAATTAAATTGCTTGATTTGTTTCCAAATTAAGATATAATATATCATCAGTAATAATTGTCATTCTGCTCAAATCTACTGGTACAATCAGAACCACTGGGCTGATTAGCCTTAATCAAAGATTTAGTCATATTATCTCTATTCATGCTAATGAGATAGGACTATGGAGTCTGAAGGTCTGCACTGAGAAAGTTTGAAAGTCCTGTACTGAACTCTGTCTGTTCTAGGATGGTGTACTGGGGAGCTGGTTTACTTCTGGGGAGTGAGAGAGTGGCTGTGTGAGTGTTAGCTGCTGGTCCTGGTCAACCCACTACAGCCTTTTTGGTACCCATTATGGCACCTTAAATTGTATACCTTGGATTATAATGAATGTTGCCATCAGGAATAGACAGTCCCTGCCTCTGGAACGGCCATGTTGCAATTATATTATATAAATATGCTGAAGTGCAAGTGCAGAGATTGTTCAGACCATCTGTCCATAACACAAGCATTTACATCTGATATAATCATCTAATCTGATATAATCGTCAATTTAAATTTAAGGTAGAGAATCAAGCATTTTAGAGGAATCATTCATAGTATCAAAATATTGATGCAAAAAAAAAATAGAGCAATAGAGCAAATAAGTAGTTTTACCTTAAAGGTGCTTTTTTTTCTAGTAAGTAATCTTAAAATCAACCAAATACAAATAACCTTCTGTCTGTCTGTCTAGCTCCTCATATCCATGTCAATAGTGTCTAGAACTCCTTTTCCTGAATTAATTTTTGATAATCACATCACTGCCTAGTTAATTACTGAATCTACTTAGAAATAAAAAGCATATCATTCAAGGCAATAGGTATTCTGGAAGCTTACTGAGCGTAGACATACAAAATATCTTGCATAAAATGTAGTAACATGAAGACTTTTCTCAGAAAACTTGTTCAAATTGCAGAGAGGTTGTGTATGGATCATCCGGCTCATAGATCCAAATCAAGTTTCTCGGCAACGCCCAGCACACAGGTGACACAGGGGGGTTGTAGAAGCAACCCAGCTTTGTATTGCATTGAGGCAGAGACGAGCCACGGGGAGCTGTGTAGATCGCTCAGCCCTGAGTTGTCTGATGAGTCAGTGCTGCGTTATACAAAGAACCAAAACTTGATTTGAGCCTTGAAATCCCTCAACAAAGAGTATGCCCTGAGTCTCAATTCAACCATTGTCCAGTTGCCTGAGATAAGGTATTCAGTCATAATCGATAAGGGGAAACTCCCAGTCACACCCTTAAAGACTCTTAAAGACCCTTAAAGACCCTTGAAGACCCTCAAAGACACCCCTTCCCCCCCCCTCCCCGGTACAATCGATAAGGGGAAACTCCCTGTCACACCCTTGAAGATCCTCCTCAGGCATGGTACCTACACAGGCACGTACATCATGGGATAAAAGCCCTACGATTTGGGTTGGAAATCGGGAGTTGCTTCTTCAACTACACAGCTGGTCTGTGAGGAGATTCTTCCCCCCCTTGATCGGGACGCCGGCCAAGGTAATTTCCCTGGAATTGAGAGCCCTTACCTGAGGGGGTAAGTGATTTCTTTTTTATTCTCTTTTAGCCTGCTTTAAGTCTAGTGCGCTTGTGTGCTCTCTCGCTCTTGTGTGTGTAATAGCGCATTCTGTGACTGCTGTGCTGTAATAGTACATTCCGTGACTCTCTTGTGTGCTGTGATAGTGTATTGTGATAGTGTATATTTTGGTTTTAAATTGCACTAGTGCATTCCTCCATTGTATCTATAAGAACCTGTAATAGTGTGTATGGAATCTGCAAGTGCAGTTCGAGTAAATTGTTATCTTGGACCTTACAGTTCAACCTGCAAGTGCAGTGCAAATAGACCGTTTGCTTGGACCTTGTAGTCGAGTCTCTTTTCGTCACAGGTTGTTGGTTTTTTTTATTATTGTTATTTTATTTGTGCTGTACAATGGCTTATTAGTTGCAGAACTGTCAGAACACAAATTCAGTTCCCTTATTCTCAGTGTGAGAAGATTCAAAAAGAAAATTTATTTTATAACCAATAGATTGTGAATGCCACAACTAAAAAGGCATTTCAGCTTTCTTTGAAGGTTTCTATTAAAAATGTAGGAAAAGGAAGTCCTACTCCTTTGGTTGGAAGCCTTGCACCAACAGCTATTCTTAGTAACTGCCTTTCTTATAAATCAGGTTGGGAGAGACTTAGCAATTGCTGTAAACTATAGACTATGTTCCTCATCATTTGCAATGAATCTTAAATTGTATTCTACACATTGGTGCAACTATAATGTTAGGGATACAAATCTGAAGGGTTATGATTATGACAGTTGAATCCTAACTTATGTGATGATTTACAAATATGACTCGGGATTGTATTGTATTCCTGGTTACTATTTGCCCATCCACCTGAGTGTTTTCAGTCTTCTGGTTCCATTAGTTGCAGAAAAGTTTAAGTACTGAAAAAGAATATCCAATTTTGATTTTAAAAAGTATAACCAAATTCAATCACAAGGTGTTTACAGGATATCTTTTTTTTTTCTGTTGCATTGACTTTACAGCATGTTTGACTGTGACAGTTGCCCAAAGATTACCCGTGACAAGAAATGTCAAAGAAACTAGTGCAACATGCAGGTTGCCACATCTTTTATAATTACATGATCATCAGTGTGAGCAACAGCCACTGCTAAGCTACATGTTAGCCTAACATGCAATGCTATCAGCAACTGGTATGCTATATTACTGTACAGTAACAACATACGTTCATACTTTGGTATAATATTGACAGCTCTTCTAAATTCCTACCTAGAGTCATTATCAACTTGAAGAGAGTTAAGTATTTTTAAAGCTATTACAGAAATCCAAGTTAAAACCAAAACTTTTTCTTTTGTTCAATACAGAATATTTTTGTTCAATACAAGTGCAGAAAACCTCAGTGCAGAGGAACAAAGATAAACTCCCTTATCAAAGCTAAATTGCTTCCTTTTAGTCACTCCAAATAGGAAGAATTTTATAGAAATTCTCCAGAAGGATAAAATGAGGCAAGTTTTATAGCCTGCCCAGAATTCATGATCTCTTCCTTCCAGTTCTGAACAGTAAATATGAACAAAGGTTCTATACTCACTCAAAAATTGTGGTCTTCTATGAATTTCATAGTAATACTTCTTTTAAGATGATTTAGAATCCATTCATCCAGTTTCCCCCCAATAATCTGAACTATAAATTAAACCTCTGTACATGAGAACAGATTTTTGTTTTTTCTCCTCACCAGTATTTATCTAGAATTCTTTCCGCATAGTTTGAGTTGTACCATTACCACAGTACAGTAGAAGCCACCACAAGAAGAGATATACATGCTATCTGAAGATGAACAAGCATAGCTACTCATTTTACCTCTTAAATAAACTAATTATTCCATATCAGAAGTTCAGGATCTCCCTATAGCGATTTTCAAAAACATACAGGTACTTAGGGCCCAGATCTGTTGTCTGCACATAGATGTCTAGGGGGATCTAGTGTGACTTCCTTCAGAAATACTTGGAAAACGGTTAAGGTAACATGGGGAAACTATGGTTTCAAACGTTACCGTAAACCATCCTATATGTGAACAGCTGACTGGTATGTCCACTGCTTTTGAAAAAATCTGCAGACTTGCTCTGAGAAATCACTAGAGACACTGCAATGTACATTTCAGTAATAATTGAGAAATAAATATTTATCTTCAAGTTGCAACAGTAAAAATGTTAGTCAATGCCAGGCTACACTAGAATGTAATAGAGAATTAATCTAGTTTTACTGTCATTAAGCTTGGGATTTTTACTGACATAAGAAAATACTCGTATAATCTTGATTGTCAAGTGGCTTCTGGAATAATGGCAATCTAAAACAATTTCTGATAACTTAGCTTATATGCCTGAGGTCTAGCAAAGAATAAGCAAATATTGGAGTCTTTTACCCAAATGGTCACAGCTTTAGGCATTAACCAGTTTATATAGTCAGGCTTAATGCATATTGGTAGAAGTTGATAGGGTAGGGATGAAAAAGAATTTCTCACTTAATAACTGGCCATGCCTTTTTCCCCTTGGACTTCAAAGGAAAATTAAAGAAATCTTGATAGGAAACATCTGGGTTTTGTTTATTTGTTTGTTTGTTTTCTTTTTGAAATGACCAGAAAAGTGCACTGGTAGCTCCATTCAGCACTGGTTAAAATGTTTTGACTGATAGCATATCTTCTAACAAGATCTCATACAGCCAACCCTCAGATTTCCCTGAAATGGTCAACACCTTTCTGCATAGTGTTAACATCTTAAAATAACTTTTGTTGACTTTAAGGTCCCTGAAAATTATATACATGTGTATGCATGTATATGCAAATATGTATATATCTTTATATATATATTCACTATTCTGTTATCTTGAATATTTCTGTCTTAAATTACAGACTAAAACACAAATAAATTCAGGAAGTGGAATATTAAGAAACTGGGACTCCGTAGTAAAACATAACGGGACTAGAAGAAGCCTTTTTAGTCATCAGTTATAGTCTGCTGCTGCAGGCAACCTTAGAATATAATCTCTGCTAATCTGATCAAACTCCATTTATTCACAGTTATGGTTTCTTTTTTTTTGTCAGTTTAATTTGTTCCTTTTTTTCATTCTTTACCAAGACAGTCTCTTTAATTTTTCCTTTTCTAATATTTTAAAATAGTTCCTGTATAAATTCAGAGGTTTGTAGAGGTTTTTCTTTTTTTTTTTTTTTTTTGAGGGAGGGAGTGAGGAGAGAGGGCAGTTTCCCTCTCCACCCTCTTTTTTTTTTCCTGTTTTTTCTTTTGCTTTTTCTTGTTGTTCTTTTTATATCTCTCTCCCCTCCCCCTTTTATTTTCTATTTGTGTTTCCCCCCCACTCTGTGCACAAAAGTTGCACCTATCGTAACTATTTCTTCCCTTTACCATCTTAATGTAGTTACACAGACAGTAGCTGCCAATTAGTCATCATTTTGGCAAGTTACTCTTACCAAGTTGCTTGAGGACACGTATACTTTGACTTCAATGATTTTGGAATAAAAATTATTTCAGGCAGGCTGACGCTAATACCAACCTGACCTGCAAAACAACTAAGTAGTCGCAAGTTTTAAAAAAATTATCTGTAAGATAAATGACATTCTGGAATTCTTATCTCTGCATTTTACATTGCAGATTAAACGCAAATAGTCAGGGAAATTGTTCTCTTTTCTTTCAGGGGTATTTTCTAGCAATCATACCATGTAGTCAAACTCTCATTTGCTGACTCTTTTTCCATCTTCAGGTATTTTTAATTTCTAGCTACTCAGTGGCACAGTTTTAACAGAACAACCAGAGAATGCTCATTACGTTATGGTGGATGTCCTCCCTAAAGAGTGGAAAATGTAATTTCTAGTCATTCAGGATGAGAAAAGTTAGAAACTATTCTTCTATTTCCAGAGCAAATGCTCTCCGATCCCTCAATGAGTGCTATACTAAAAGGTACAGCATCACCAAGCGTTGATATATCTTGATCAAAAACCTCCCAAATGTTCCACAACTGTGCAGATGAATACACGACTTATATTTACTTAGCATGTAATTTCTTGAACTGTAGATTCCCGTCCTTCTTGCACTGACTAAATTATAACCCTATACTTCACTGTCAGATGCTGATATGTGTCTAGGATGTCTTCTAGGATCACCACTGTAAATTACAATTCCAGGTGCATATAAAAATGCTGGTCTACTTACAAAAATACAAAGCTAAAAATCGGTGCGTTCCAGATATAGCTGACTATGTTATTGAAGGCTCCTTTTAACCTGCTCTTGCACTCTGCTTATGACATTCAGGTTTACTCTTGGTCTATAAGTCTTCTTGACCTCAATAGTATACAGATCCTTTTTCAGTTGTAAGGTATATATCCAGGTATGAACACATAACACAAAGTATAAAATTGATCTACCTCTAACTTAGAATTCTGAAAGCTATATGTGTGATTTAGAGCTCACAAGCCTAGTTAATGGATAAGTACTGCCAGAGAGGGTTTATTTAATCCTTCTGTGCTGCACTTTCCTTGGCTAAAATACACAAAAAACAGCTATGGAAAAATCTCTGGATACTTTTCTGGGGTTTTATGAAGTTTAAATGGCCCACAGACACATCTAGTGATATGTAGAGGAAGGCAGACCACTCAGCTGGGAGCAAGAGAGGGGAAGTGGTAGGGCTGGAGAAAGCTCTAGGAGAAGTGAGGAAGGAACAAGCTTATTACTCAACTTCAGTAAGATATAAAATTAAATCAAATTAGTTGCATGTAGAATGCCTCATCTGGACGAGTGTTTCCTATTAGCAGGTTGAAGTGTCTTCCTGCTCACAGTAGTCTTTTTACCTGATTCTAAAGTATAATTACATGAACAGAGAGAGCCATGCATTCTTTCCACCTACACACTGATCTCGCTGAAGTAGACAGCCCTAATCACTGGGCTTGAGCTGGTACCTTCTTCCTTTCACCTAACTCGTATCGCATGGGCAGTGACCAGTTCTTAGCTTTCTTTATCCAGAATGTGAAGAACTTAACTTAAACACTTGGACCTGTGAATGAAACCCCTGGAAGTGAAGTCCTCACTTTTTGACACTAATGTGTTCTACAGCATTGAAGTCCATTTTTAATTGAGTTTCTGTTAATGTTCTTCGTAAAGTCTAGCACTTTGTTTTTCTTCAGGCTACCACACAATGACTGAAGTAAAAGAATTTCTACACTAGAGACTTTTTCAACCTGCACTTGTCCTCATTTTATACTCATATACACATTTATATTGTAATTGGAAAGTAAGCATTATAGTATTATATATATGACACAATATTGTACAAGTACATTCAAATAATAATTACTCATTGAGACATCCACTCAATTTGCTACGACAATGGAATTAAAATCCCTGAAGCGTTCTGTGACTTTAAAGTTGTTGTTAGAAGCCTCTGAAAATTGAGTGCAATATAAGCAGAACACTGATGTTATTTGTCAGCTGTTTAAATACATCAACATTAAGAAAATACAGCCATTTGTAAGCCATTCAGGAAATGAGAAGAAAAGGTCCTATACTACATATAGTGCTCCTGTTTCACTGAAATAAAGGAGCTACACTAATTTGTATCCCTTAAGAGCAAGAGATATGTCTATGTGGAGACAGCAATGGTGAAAGTGTTCAAATCCAAAATTCCAGTGACAAGATAATTTCACATTCTTAGGAAGAAAATGGTGCATTTTTCTCAGACTTGCTGGTGTAGATAATATGAGGGACTGATTATCACATGGTCAAGTGGGAGATCTAGTTAAAGTCATTCTTTGTCACAGACTTCTTGTGTGCCTTGGGAAGATCTCATAATCTCTGTACGGTTTAGTTCCTTATGAAATCAGCAGAGCAGTTCAGTCTCCTGAAATGTAGTTTTCTCTCATACAGTCTATATGTCCCTGTGGAAGCTACAGAAGAAGCTAGAGTTTGGTAATCAATCTCCAAACCACTGTCAATGACACCTTCTCATGTCAAGTTCTGAAGCAATTATTATTTTCTAGCAATTATTAGCTTATTAATAATTAGCATTTATTATTTTCTAGCTTATTTTCTAGCAATTTCTGGAACCCTATAAGAGCTGTGCAAACACAAGCACGCATGCATACATGCTTCTTAGTGCTTCTTTTCGTTTCTTGATACCGCTGCTGTGAACTCTGCCACCTGTGTGGAGTCCAGCAGCACTGATGGAAGTAGCCAGAATATGAGAAGGGACTTGGACCCAGATTACATGCTTTTACAATGATACCAGATATTAATTCTGACGTACATATAATAGATTTGTCGTTACTACTCTAAACATTACTGTAACAGAAATGCATGTAAAATTCTAAACACTTCTCAGAACTACTTTTTTTTTTGGTATAAATGCAACAGTCAGTGAAATTTAATCAGAAATAATTAACAACTTTCAAAAATTTGTTAGAAATTCTGCATATAGAGGTGTGGTTTTTTTTTAAGCGTAGAAATCTGTGTTAACATCTGTATTTACATCTTCCGTTGCTTGCTTTAAGACTTTTTTATAAATACACCTAATTTGTTTCATACGTTTAAAATCCTATTTGGTTTTGAGATTTTAAAATATGAGCAGATGAAAGAGTGTTACTATAAGAAATTAATAAATGTCACAGTTTGTTGTGCACATGATAACATTGTATAGGAAATAATATGTATTTGTAAACAATGACATGAGGTCTAGTTTTCACATTTTGGCTTTTAGCTTGAAAAGTTTCACTGAAATCAATTTACTGTAAGAGCAGGAGACTCTGCCCTTTTACTATAATTTAAAACTTTGATCATAGAATCATCATCAAACAGTTTGGGTTGGAAGGGACCTTAAAGATCTTCTAGTTCCAACCCCTCTGCCATGGGCAGGGACCCCTTCCCCTAGATCAGGTTGCTCAAAACCTCATCCAACCTGGCCTTGAACACTTACAGGCCAGAAATCACGAACTAGCTCTGAAAATATAAAATGTTGGAATCCTGCAGCCATGCACAGCACAGAACATAAAGGACATTTCCTTCTCGGTTGTAGAAGGACACATTCCCTAGTTTAATGTATTTCATATTTTGTATCAAATTTAATAACTTATTTTGAGAGGTAACAGTAAAATGTTTTATTAGCTTCAGATATGAATTGGTATTGTTTTTACTGCATCAACTGATCACTTCTTTTAGTTTCTGGTTTCACTCATTCAGTGAATCTCTTGGCTAAGCAATGGTTTCACCTTCCTTTCTAATCCTGCTATTCTACTTCATAGACAGTGACTCAGAATGTACTCAGTAATTCCATTTTTTGTGCTTTGCCTTCTTAAGGACACAAAGTACAAAAGACATCTATATCTCTATTAGTATCTGTATGTATGCTACTTTTTCTTTGTCTATTATTTGGTTTTGTTTTGCATAATTTCCATAGAGCTCATACGTCTGTGCAAAAACAAAGAAATGAGATAGGAACGTTTCTTTTTTGCCCCACTGACATCTAATTAATCTGTGTTTTTTATCTCATAGCTAATGTTGTCACCAGAATCTTTTTAAACAGTTATTATTTAACTTTTAATGATAATACTTGTAGCTAATCTATGTCTACATTCAGCTTGCTGAAATAATTTACTATTGGAAAAGCATTTTTATCTTCTCTAATCACTTAGAACTACTTAAAAATAAAATAGAATAAGTTAAAGGAAAATGAAGTAAAAAAAAAAAAGACTAATTAAATATTACAGCAAGCTTGAAATGAGCTTCATTTAAAAACTTGGTGAGCCAATCTTGTTCCAGGATGTGATATTGTTTCAAGGGTAAGATTTAGGAAAAAAAGAGAAACTGTAATTCTCATATAGGATTTTCAGTAGTAGATAAATAGTGTTTTTCAACCAACTTTTTTTTCTTCTCAGTAAGTTAATCAGTTTTTCTGAGATAACTTTGGAAAAAGATGGATTAAAATTGTAATCAAATTGTCAAGGAAATATCAAACGGGAAAAACTACAAAGGGTAGCACTAAAAATTTAGAAATAGAATTGATGTTTCTTTTTGAAGATTCACAGTGAAAGACAAAAAAAAAAAAGTAGAAAGAAAAACTCTCTATGTTACAGTTAAAGCAGTCTGGATGAACAAAGTCTTTTTTTTTTTTTTTCCCACAAAAAGCATAATTTAATAACAAAGAAAAAGATGGAGACAGAGAGAACTAAGGAACCTTATGACTACAGATTTAACGCTGCTGAAATAGTTCAGTGCTCAAAAATCTTAACAGATACTCTTAAAGATGTGTTCTGCTTTATCAGCCCTCATCCAAATTGTAGAGCACTTTTGGTGGCTAAAGGATGTCCACACTTTCCTTGGTGTTTTGTCATGGTTAAGGAAAACTGCAGCAAAAGGGTACCTACAAGCTCATGCTATCTGAGAGATTCTTAATATCCATCAAAAACTTCTTCTCTGCCTGTTCATTTAATAAAAAATGTCTAGGAAATACCTGAGCAACTAGTAAATACAGACATTCTCCCCATTGAAATATTCATTCCTTAGTTTCAGACAAATTTTCAAGAGTAGGTTTTTAGAATATTGATGAATCTGAAAATAATAAGTATAAATAACTGGAGAATACTCTTTCATTCATAATTACTAATGGATACATTTTTACACATGGTGCTCAGTAGTTTGTTATAATTGCAAGCTGGGTACTCACATGTCAGTGTTAACTCAGTTTTCTATTCAGATTTTAAAAAATGTGTACTATGTCCACATTCTGTGTTTTCAGTCTCAAAGGCACAAACAAAACAAAATGTTTCTTACTTAGTCCCTTACATACATAAAACTCTGACAGTCCCTTACATACATAAAACTCTGACTTAAACAGCATAATCTGACTGAAATATTAGCTTCTTAAAGAGGAAAAACTATGGTAAACATTCTAAGAAATACATTTTCCTAGAAGATACTGTAGTAAATAAAGTTGCTGTTCATCATTATTGAAAGAGATTATGTATGAATTTCATCAGCAGTTCCTGAAGAGAGTGAAACAAGCTGCAGTTGGAAGATCATTTCCAAAATGTCCTTTGTTATTTTGAGATACAAAAGCCTTGAATTTTAAATCCTTCTTGACTGACATCATTTAGTTCAGTTGGTTCTTTCTATCTACATTATAACTCTAACCAAATCTCCAAGGTCAAAAGTTAAAAATGTTTTCTTAGATCATCCTTCATCAAAAACATATCAATATTTTACTTTTTAATGTGCTTAACCTTTTTGAGATTTGTCAACTGAGCTTCTGTATTTCTGGGAGATATAGCAATGTAAATCACACATTTCATTGAAAGATATGCTGCACTGATTTTCTTTGAACAAGTGCTGCTTCATAGGACAATAACATTCAAAATGGTCCATTTGACTTCAGAATTTTTTATCAGTCTGGATTTTGATTTAAAGTTTTCTTCAAATGGGAATTTTATTTCGAGTTGTAGCCCTGTGATAGAAGCTATAAACATCTGATAAATTCCTAAGTTGAAAGTTCTGTTACAGAAGTTACTTGAAAGACAGGAGACAGTTTTCTCTTTATTTCTTGCTATTTTACAAAATACAGCACACCTCCAGGAGATGTAGAGGAACAAGTGCAAGGTACTGATTTCCTTAGCTTCTGTAAACTGTGCTCAGATAAACTTAGAGTTATATTGTGCCATTATCATTCTCCTTCAAATAATTATAAGATAAAAGGTATGTGTCTGCCTTGCGAATTTGATCACAGTGGTAATACACATTTTCTTCCCTGAATGGTGCAGGTTTTTTCTGGAAAGACAGTACAAAGGGATCTTCCTGGATATTTGGTCACAGTCTAAATGCAAATTTGAGAAGTTCCAGTAACCTGGCGTTTGATGGTGTTGAAAATTAAATTTTTGGGGGGGGAAAAAAAAAAAAAAGGAAAAAAAAAACCAACAAAAGCAAAAAAACCCACCACAATAACAGCAAGGAAATAGAATGCTCGGAATTCTCAATGTTTAAATCTGTATGTCATTAACAAAGTGTAGTATCTGTGATGAATTAAAGGTCCTTTCTTTGAACCAGTTTTATAGACTTAAAGAAGGTGCTGAAATGTAACCCAAAGAGTACTGAACAGGTTTTCTGATTTCTGTATGCTGGGAAAGAGGAAATTATTATCTTTCCTCATAATAACTTTAATCACAATAGTTTTTCTCTTTCTTGCTGCCCTATTTCACAACATATATATAGTGAGGAAAAGGCCTAGCTTCTTAGAATAACATCATGCAAATCCATCTATGTAGTGCAATTCAGGGAGTGTATCCGGCTTTTTAATGAAATTAGAAAACTTAAAGCAGTCTGATCAAGATTGCAGCTGGAAATCATTGTCTTCTAGAGAAGATAAGAGCAGATATTTGAGCAGAGGCATATGGTCTCAATTGCCTTCTAAAGGCATGATCCACTTGTACCATTTATTTTGTTGACAGAGGGGAATAATGAAACAGGATGTGACAGTAGTGGACACAGCATCCAGGTTAGCAGCAGCTCATGTGTGGAGCTGCAAGAGAGTTACATCAGTGGTTGCTTTTGGCAGTGTTAAGAGTTAAGTTGTTACTTCCAAGACTCTGTAATTACAGCCAGTGCAGATAAATAGGTCCAAAACGCTGTTTCCAAGACCTCATGGTTAAAAAATTGCATCACTCTATACGACAGATAATATTTACGCTATTAAGTATGTCTACTCTTACGTCCAAGGCTGAGACGTTACCTGTGTGGACTGATAACAGAGGATCTGGCCCTCACTGTGACACCTGGTATGATCTTTCCAGGGAGATCTCTCAAACTCAAATACTAGAAGGGAGTTAGCCGAGCTCTCTTTGAGAGACGTTTTGTATCGTGGCACCGAGGTGGTATGCAGAAATTCAGGTCTTGAAATGTGGTACTAAGGAGTTTTAGGACATTAAGAAATAGCTTCTTAGCACTGTAATTGTACTGGATCTGGCTGGGATGGAGTAAATGTTCTTCATAGTAGCCTGGTTGGTACTGTGATCTGCATTTGTGGCTAAAACAGTGTTGATAACACAATGGTTTTAACTGTTCTGAAGACTGCTTTCACAGTGTAAACACTTTCTCTCTCACACATCCTTCCCCAGCAATGAGTAGGCTGGGATAGGCAACAGGTTGGGAGGGGAGAGCTGATCTCAACTGACCAAAGACTAAAGACAGTCAGCAATAAAAGCTCAGGGAAAGGAGGTGGAATCGGGGGACATTTGTGGTTATGGCTTTGTTCTTCCCAAGCAAATGTTACACATGCTGAGGACCTGCTTCTCAGTAAGTGCCTGGACATCTGTCTGCTGATGGGCAGATACTTGGCTTACATGCACCCGTTTTGTTTTCCTGTTAAACTGTCTTTGTCTTGATCCATGAGTCTTCTTGCCTTCCTTCTGTTTTCTGCGCATACTCTTGGAGAGGGCAGTAGCAGAGAAGCAAGATGGGTGTTTGGCTTCTGACTAGGGTCAGACCACCACAGGAATGGACATAATGATATGTGTGAGAGCACATAGTCTATTTCCATTTGAATTTAGCATATTAATTTGAAATATCTTTCAGTGACTAACAAATTTTGAAACGGAATGAATTAGATTCACCAGGTCAGTCCAGTTTGTCACCTGAGAAATGGCAATTAACATGTAACACTTCTTATTCCCTGTGCTCAATCTGCTGTTATCATTCTCATGATTGATAAAAAATGTCCAAACACAGATTTGGAGACAGAATTTCAGGAAGAATATAACCCAAGTTCAAATGGGAAACAAAGTGGAACAAGTCAAGCATAGAATCATGCCAATTTCAACCCTGCAAGCTGAACTCGGGGAAAAGAAAATAAAAACAAAACAAAACTTTCATGAGTTTCTTTCCTTTTTTTTTGCTGATTTACAAGTAATGTCAAGTACTAATTTAGTAGGCCAGGATGCTCACCAAATTAATGTCCATAGTATAAGCCCGAGCCAAACATTCGTAGTAGATACACTTGCAATCCATTACTCCAGGTAAAAACAGATGATATTTACATACCTTATATAAATTTTTAAACATTTCTTTATTTTAGGGCTTAGTTATCTAATGGACTTTAAAAGTAGGATTCATTTTATATAGTTTAAACCATACATAATTCAGTTTTTTAAATCTATCTCTAAATTACAGAAAGTCTCTTCCGCCTGTCTTAGATCATTATTTTACAACTGGAAGAACAGTCACTCTATCTATCTAACAGTCATTCAGACTGTCTCCTTCCATTAACTATATTGAGTGCCAAGATGAGCTGCTTGTATCACATACTTAACTTTTAGGTGGCTAAAATTAAATTAGACAAGTTAGTCTGCAGAAAAACTTACATTTCTCTTGCATTTGAAATATCTTGAAGCTTGTCATATCAGCACAGTACTTACATTTGCCATAATCTAAAATCTGTTTATGGACAGACAAGTTAAAAGAAAGACAGGTATTTTAAAAGTTGGAGTTATCTGCTGTATAATGAAAAGAAATTAGTAAAAGCATAAAAAATTTTGAATCATCTCAGACATCTCATTGGGTGATTTAGAATCCCATAAAGATGCAGAAGCCTGAAAAAGAAAGTTTCTACTTTCCTCTAAAAGTAGTACCACTTTCAGAAGGGCATTCTACAGATTATGGAAAAACATGATAGAAGGAACAAATATTTTGAAATTAGGAAATGTAAGTCAGAGTCTCATAATTTAGCACAAAGCTCAGACATCTTCATGCCTCAGACAGGCGATCCAAAATAAGTGAGGTTTTTGTTTGGTTTTTGCTTTTCACCCACATAGTAACCGTTCATAAACAATGACATTGACTTTAAAGAACTGTTCTGATATGATCTTAGTTTGATCAGAGACTAACTTCCAGAATGCAGGATCTCTTCTTTTAAAAAACGATTTTTAAATTCTACAGTGCAGGAGCAATACTTGGAGCTTCGGCCTGCTGCTTAAGTGCTGTAACGAATTCAACACAGAAGCAAAACACAGGGTCTAGAGTAAACCTGTTAAAGTGTTATGTCAGGTGAATGTTTTTAGTATGCAGCAGTGGGAGATTAACCCTCCTTTTTTCTTTTTTAATTCCAAATGCAATTGAAATAAACTAGAAAAATATAAATTCTGGCTAGGTTACATTAAAAGTACAAATTTAGAAATAATAAGAGTAAGCTAATAATAAGCCTATTAGTTATTTTCTGGTTGACAAGTTTGTTTTGACAATGTAAACCATGTCATTTCAGCCAAATAACAACTGCTCCAGATCTTGGTGCTATGTAGTAACAAACAACATAATTGGTTGCAACACTTGTCAATGTACAATATCATATACTTTTCACAGATTCATAGAATCATAGAATGGTTTGGGCTGGAAGGGACCTCAAAGATCATCTAGTTCCAACCCCTCTGCCATGGGCAGGGACACCCTCCACTACACTAGGTTGCTTAAAGCCTCACCCAGCTTAGCCTTGAACACTTCCAGGGATGGGGCATCTACAACAACTCTGGGCAATCTGTTCCAGTGTTTCACCACCCTCATTGCAAAAAATTTCTTCCTTAAATCTATTCTGAATCTTCCCTCTTTCAGTTTAAAGCCATTGCCCCTTGTCCTATCACTACATGCCCTTGTCCAGCTTTCCTGTAGGCCCCCTTTAAGTACTGGAAGGCTGCAATAAGATCACCCTGGAGCCTTCTCTTCTCCAGGCTGAACAGCCCCAACTCTCTCAGCCTATCTTCATAGGAAAGGTGCTCCAGCCCTTGGATCATCTTCGTGTCCCTCCTCTGTACCCACTCCCACAGCCCCATGTCTTTCTTGTGTTGGGGACTCCAGAGCTGAATGCAGTATTCCAGGTGGGGTCTCATGAGAGCAGAGGGGCAGAATCACCTCCCTCAACCTGCTGGCCATGCTTCTATGGATGCAGCCCACATAAGAGTCACATAAGAGTTTAACTCTGCATAATGGTCCTTCAAACTTGCTTTGAGTCTGGCTAGGATGGAGTTAGTTTTCTTCACAGCAGTCCATATGATGTTGAGTTTTGGATTTGTGACTAAAACAGTATTGATAACACACCACCGTTTTGGCTATTATTGAGCAGTGTTTGTGGTTTCAAAGCTTTTTCTTATTCCCTCTCTGCTCCCCACAGTGATTAGTTGGGGAGTGGGCAAGAAGCTGGGAGAGGACACAGCTGGGACAACTAATCCCGTTTTGACAAAAAGGATATTCCATGGCATATAGCACCATACTCAGTATTCAAAACTGAGGGGATGACATTGCTCAGAAACTGTCTGCGCATCAGTTTACTTGTGAGAGCTGGTGAGTGATTGCCTTTGCCCACTTGTACGTATTTTGTTTTATTGTGTATGTTCTTTTTTTTCCTCCTCCTTCTTTTTTTTCCTCCTCCTTCTTTTTTTTCCTCCTCCTTCTTTTTTTTCCTCCTCCTTCTTTTTTTTCCTCCTCCTTCTTTTTTTTCCTCCTCCTTCTTTTTTTTCCTCCTCCTTCTTTTTTTTCCTCCTCCTTCTTTTTTTTCCTCCTCCTTCTTTTTTTTCCTCCTCCTTCTTTTTTTTCCTCCTCCTTCTTTTTTTTCCTCCTCCTTCTTTTTTTTCCTCCTCCTTCTTTTTTTTCCTCCTCCTTCTTTTTTTTCCTCCTCCTTCTTTTTTTTCCTCCTCCTTCTTTTTTTCCTCCTCCTTCTTTTTTTTCCTCCTCCTTCTTTTTTTTTCCTCCTCCTTCTTTTTTTTCCTCCTCCTTCTTTTTTTTCCTCCTCCTTCTTTTTTTTCCTCCTCCTTCTTTTTTTTCCTCCTCCTTCTTTTTTTTCCTCCTCCTTCTTTTTTTTCCTCCTCCTTCTTTTTTTTCCTCCTCCTTCTTTTTTTTTCCTCCTCCTTCTTTTTTTTTCCTCCTCCTTCTTTTTTTTCCTCCTCCTTCTTTTTTTTCCTCCTCCTTCTTTTTTTCCTCCTCCTTCTTTTTTTTCCTCCTCCTTCTTTTTTTTCCTCCTCCTTCTTTTTTTTTCCTCCTCCTTCTTTTTTTTTCCTCCTCCTTCTTTTTTTTTCCTCCTCCTTCTTTTTTTTCCTCCTCCTTCTTTTTTTTCCTCCTCCTTCTTTTTTTTCCTCCTCCTTCTTTTTTTTCCTCCTCCTTCTTTTTTTTTCCTCCTCCTTCTTTTTTTTCCTCCTCCTTCTTTTTTTTCCTCCTCCTTCTTTTTTTTCCTCCTCCTTCTTTTTTTTCCTCCTCCTTCTTTTTTTTTCCTCCTCCTTCTTTTTTTTCCTCCTCCTTCTTTTTTTTTCCTCCTCCTTCTTTTTTTTTCCTCCTCCTTCTTTTTTTTTCCTCCTCCTTCTTTTTTTTCCTCCTCCTTCTTTTTTTTCCTCCTCCTTCTTTTTTTTCCTCCTCCTTCTTTTTTTTCCTCCTCCTTCTTTTTTTTTCCTCCTCCTTCATTTTTTTCCTCCTCCTTCTTTTTTTTCCTCCTCCTTCTTTTTTTTCCTCCTCCTTCTTTTTTTTCCTCCTCCTTCTTTTTTTTTTTTCCTCCTCCTTCTTTTTTTTTTGTCTTTTTCTTTATTTCTCTTTCCTTTTCTTATTAAACTATCTTTATCTTGGCCCATTAGTTTTCTTGCTTTTTCTCTTCCTAATCTCTCCCCTACACCTCTGGCGATGGTGTGAGAGAGTAGCTACGTGGAGTAAGAGAACAGCTACGTGGTGCTACCTGGAGTAAGAGAGCAGCTACGTGGTGCTTTGCTGGCAATTTAGGTTAATTCGCCAGAAGACTGAATCCCACTGCAAGAGGACAAGGGAGCAACGTTGTATACAACTGTTGCTATAACTAAACTTTTTTGATTCTGTTACTTCCTGCGCAACACAGTTTTGTTACCACTGATTTAGATTTTCCTGATACTTCATTTTCCTTAATTATATTTTCTTCCTCTATCACGTATTCAAACAGCAATATGCTAAACTCTCTGACTTGACTTCAAGGTGCTGAATTATCAGCTTACAATAAGCAGAAAGATCCAACTACTTTTGAAACTTTTGCATTTATTACAAATTATTCAGTTTATTAGTGATCTTGCTTAAAATTCCTCTTTTTCACAGCTCCCAGACAAGCAATGAACTAATATTATTGTTAATAGAAATATAGCATTACAGACTTTGGAAATTTATGATTTAGACCTTTAGTGAAATCTTTTTCAAAGAACAGAATGCAAACAAAAGGAGTCTTAAAATTCTGAGGCTTTCCTCATTCACAAGAAAAATAAAATTCTGACATTGAGTTAACAGCTTTTTTATGCAAAGAAAATAGTCACACTGGTATATACTATTTAGGAAGTTACTGGATGATTCTAAAATGTGGAGCAAGTACGACTGTTTGGTGTTTCTGGTTTGGAGTGAACTTATCTGGACAGAAATCAAGACCTAGAAGTGGTCATCTAGTGACATTTTAGATAACCTACAGAATAAGAAGCACCTATAGTGTATATAGTAGGGGAACTCCAAGACATTTGTGCCCTTTAGGTAGGTAAGATACCACAGGTCATGCAGGATGCAATAGGGAATCTCAAATGGTGCTTAACACCTAAGTACTCCTGGAAGGTGACATTCGCTGCTTTTAACTATCCACATGTGATCAAGCTTCCTACACTCTCATCAGCCAGTGGAGATTGATCAATACTGTATAATTTGTTTTGAACAGAGCCTGAAACTGAATTAACAAGCAGCTCTATAGCTGATGAGGCTGTAGTGCTCAAGCTCACTTTCTGGTTTCTCTTATTTAGCAGTGCAGATGCAGCCTGAAGACTCACCAGTTCCAAGTTATAAAAAAACATTCTGCACACAGATATAGTTGACCTTATGAGGTACTTGAAATCAAAGTGATTTTAATTAATTTCATCCAACTAGGAAACAGAACTCAAGGTCTTCTCCGGAGCAAAGCAGCCTGCAAGTATGCTTTGACAGAACAAAGTAGGAATCACCTCTTAAAAAACACAATACGCTTCTGTTGTTTAGTGGTATGAACCTGAACTCCTGGCTTGCAAAGCAGGGATCTCTCCCTAAGGAAATGAAGGAATGGATTACTGTTGTCAGATATATGTACCCATTTATTGGTTTATTCATGACCGATCTTTGCTTCCTCTAGAGTCACTGAAAAATATTGTCGTCTGTTTAAGATGAAAATACTGATCTCAAAGTAATGAAAAATCTTATGTTATCACTGACTAAATTGCTATATCTGGAACTTATCCATTTACCTAATCAGTATATATTCTTGTCACCTTCTTTTGTTTTCAAGTTTATGAAGAATTATTTGGACATTTTGGTGTGTGGTTTATTTTTGTTTGGTTGGTTTTTTTTAATACTTATAAACCAAGAGAAACCTAAACCAAATGGAAAACTAGATTTCTTTTGACTCAAAAATTTGAACATATAATAGTGACATACTATAGTTTTAAGATGATAATGGCTAGTTTCAATATCATATTTGGGCATTTAGATTAAGACTGATATCTAAAATGAAGATTAACCCTAATCATAACAGAGAATATCAATGAATATCATCATTATTATGATAGGTTTTTAAAATAAATAGAACTAAATGCAGTATGTGCCTTTCTCTATGAAGCTTTTCCAAGCTATATTAGGGGAAAAAAATATGAGGAATTCACACCTATAAACCTGCAGTTTAGAAAACACAACATTGGTGATTAAAGTAGAAATTGTGAATATTTAATGTATCTCTTCAATTGATAAGCTTATTTCAAAATGCCAAGATATTTTAGTTTAAAAGAAAACAAAAACATTTTAAAAATGCATAATATAAATTTCAAAATGTAATTATTTAATATAAAAATATTTTTTCCAGCCATCATTAAAATGAGGAATTTTTACATTCCTGAAACTGATGTTGATGATTATTATTATTATTCTTTCGTTTCCTCAAAATCAATGTTACATTAAATTGTATTTTGCAATTATATCTTCTATACAGTTTTGTAGTCTGGTTGTTCTATCATTCTCTATGAGTTGGATTCCCTACCCAGTCTATAGACATAATACATATGTCCAAATTTAGATATACTGTATTATTCAGAAAGTGACTCTGTGCTCCTGTAAGTGTCTCCCAAAACAACTTTCAGGATATAATGAATTTATCCTTGATCAGATTAACCACTTACTATTTTTTTTTTCCACTTCTCTGTATCGACTGCAAAAAGAGTTTATGATAGCAGACTAAGTTTCAGAGATTCAAATTTAAGTCAATATGTCTATTCTGTTTCAACCAATGTATCTGAAGTTATAATGAATCCTTAAAACACGATCAAAATCTGCACTGAATTATGGAAGCCGTTGTCACATAGAGGACAGAGCCAACAGGGAAGAACAGGAGTCTAAAAAATCTCCACAGATCAGTAGTTAACAGTTTTAATGACATAGTGATAAAGAGAGTATTTGAGGCTAAGATAGTTAAAAAAATCCCATTGGAGTGA
This sequence comes from Tauraco erythrolophus, assembly GCF_009769465.1. Lineage (NCBI taxonomy): Eukaryota > Metazoa > Chordata > Aves > Musophagiformes > Musophagidae > Tauraco > Tauraco erythrolophus. The sequence continues at coordinate 83,330,745 of NC_141465.1, read as the reverse complement.
AATAAATCTTTAAATATTTATTTTCTGGTAAATAATGAATTTCAGCAACAACTAAAAAAAAAACAGTTTTCTTAATTTTATTGTTCAAAAGTACTGCACTCTATAAAAAAAATTCCCTTTATTCTTCTAGGATCTGTAATTATTTGGAAAGGGAAGACAAAACATCTTTAAAATGTGATTTTATGCAGTTATACTGAAGCACTAGGGTAGGAGGAGACTGGCTTCATCTTGATGCTTAAAGCTGACTGAAAATAGTATACTTATCATGTCCTGAGTTGGGCTGACAGTAACGATATAATTTTCAAAAGAATATCTGAGTAATTATAAAAGAAAAAAAACACAATCAAGTTCAACTGTTCTGTACTGACATAAGAACTAATTTAGTTACAGCCTTGGCCTGTAACTCAATACCAAAATTTGAGACAGCCAAAATCTTCACCTGAATGTTCTGAAGATGACATCTGGACATATCTAAATACAAAAAAAATTAATGCATCAAGGTTTTGCACTCAATAGTGATCAGTAAACCCACCACTCAGGTTAGTCTGCTCAAAAGGGCAATTAATTTTCACTAACTTAGCATAACTGCTTACTTGACCATTTGCTTTTAACATCTGTCTTTTATTTTTCAAAGCCTGGAGAGTACCCAATATATACATACATTATTAAAATGTCCAAAGGCATTCACAGTGAGGAGGATGGGAGTGGAAGACGGAAGTTTGAAATGAAAGTCAAAATTCATAAATAAGTGATCTGTATCAGCAAAATCGGTAGAAGGTTAAAATGCTCCACATCAAACAGGCAATGTGCTGCTGGATGATTAAGCAATGTTCTGCAGAAGTGGCCAAATGTAGCTCTGGCATGAGATTTGTTCCAGTCAGCTCTGAGAGCTACACAACAAGCTACAAAAGGATTCCTTAGTTGATCAGTTAGTGGCACTTTGGCATAGCCTCTCACGTAAATTTGAAGGCACTGCATCAACTGAAACAACAACAACAAGCAATTGACATTTCTAACACAAGGGCTACTACTGCATGGTGGCTTTGAGGGAAATCTGCAAAAAAAAAATGAGACTGTGAATTCTTTATCCAGGAATAATTTTTTTCCTAATTTTTTTCTTTCATTTTCTGTGGGAATTATATTTCTCTTTTTACTTTCAAATTTCTTTGAAATACTTGCCCATCAGATGGTTGAGACATCACGAGAGTATGTAAATATTACTACTAAACTGTAATGATGTTTAGTATCTTAAAGAAAACAATAAAGCTTTACTTTAAATTGTGACTACCTAGAAGCATTTACAGGTACCTGTTAGTAAAAGACACTTTGCTATAAGTTAACACTTAATATTAATAATAACTAATGTTAATAAAATCTAATAATTAAAAAAAACATCATAAAATGGTTCAGAATCAGGACTTCAGAATGAGAGTAGATGAAAATAAATAGAAATAATTGCGGAGGGGTTGGAGATGTCACTTAATTCTGTATTACCAAGTTGCCTTCTAGGGAGGCAATTAAAGAGATACTTAAGGAATACTGACGGAAGAAAAAAATATTCACAAAGTTCGTAGCATCTGAGTCTGAAATAAAATGATAGGCAATCTTATTTGTCATCCTGAAATACTCATAAGAAGCAGTATTGCATTACACATTCTTATGCTGTTTGTCAAAAAGCACAGCTTAAAACCTTCTGGAGATCTAGATAACAATTACATTATTATCTTTGACAACTGTTAGACTTTTTTTTAACTGCAGGTAAAGATGGAGAGTGCTAAATTTATATTCTTTAAGGATAGAGATAACCTAAATAAAGTTGGCTATATTATACAGTGGCTTTTCCATTTCTGTATAATTTTATCAGAATTGTCTATATTGCAATTTTAAAAATAGTATGAAAAGCAGAAGCCTCAGAGGGCACACTTTACTTTTGTTTAAGGGGATAGGGAAGATGAGAGAAATGGCAATTCTTTCCAATAAATACAAATTGAAGAGTAAATACAGATTGAAGAGTTAGGGCACAAAAATAAAGAAAATATATTTTCCTCAATTTTGGATGAAATTTCTACAATTTAGAAACTCTATAATTTTACTTTAGGTAAAGTAAAAATGCAAAAAGAAACAGTTGTTAAGATATAACCTAAAAGGAAGAAAAATGCCGTTAGAATTTTCCTGCAAAATACAGTATGTTTTTTCACCTGTACTGTTCTTTAGACAAGGCGTAGGATTTATTTGTTATGCACATACGTTAGTATATGTTCCCTGGTGTGGAATCGGTCTGTCTGCAGAAAAATTTCAGGGTATTTTGCAATATTTTCAATCAGAGGACAAGATGAGCCCATAAAAACTGTATAAATACAAAATAGGATACTTTGTGTCTTTAGACCTAAAATGAATTTATGTATTGTCTTTGTACTGTGTTTTTGTCTCTGTTACAAATAGAGCCATGATATCAATTTCCATACCATCTCATTCTGGAAATATTACTGTTAATATATAGAAAAGAAACAAATGGAAAATACAGAGAAAAAAATCTAACGGCAGCAGACTCAATTGTATCTATTTCTGTAGCAGGTTTTCACTGAATGAAAAATCCTTTCACTGTAACAAAAATCCTTCACTGGTAAATTCTACAGGTACCGCTTTTCCTCTCAAACTTCTTTGCATTTATTCAGATGTCATTATTTTTGTAGGAACACTCACAGTGCAGTAAGTTTTGGCATTGTGTTTCTTTAAATGCTTTCTGAAACGGTAATAGTTTGGAGAGGTTCCACCCATGTTGCATTCAGAATTCTTCCATGGACACTGTACTACTGATAGGCATGAGTTATTTATTACCTAGGCAGAGAGACAAAACTGGTTTCCACTGTAATGTCTTATTACTAATTGGAGACCACATGTGAAACCACTGAGATCAAGCAGAGCAGTATTGTTGACTTAAGCAGGCATTGGATCAATCCTTTGAAGACTAACCTCTTCTCTATTAGGTAGCTAAGAACTAGCAAGGTTAGGCTGCTTAATATTCAGGTAAAGTGTTTGTGGATAATAAACCCTAAAGATTATAAATTATAGAGTATTTTGGACTACCCTCTGTGCAAGTTACCATTGTTTAATGCAGTTACTTTTTTTTTTTACTTTATCATTAAGTGGTGTTTTACCCTGATTTGAGATTCAATTATAGTTTATCAAAATGAGTTGTTTGTGTTTGTTTTTTTTTTTCAGTAGTTTTTGATATGAACAGAGACATTACCTGCTGGATTATTAAAGATCTTTACACAGTGACAGTAACACATTTACCTCCATAGAAAAGTTTTTGCTTCTGTCTTGTCAAATTTTCTTTTCAAGTATGTTCCAAAATATTCATTGTTTCAGTGTGTGAACTGTAGAAAACAACTATCAACAAGATTACTCAATTAACTCAAATAAACAGTAAATTTTGTGATTGCTTCTGATTTGAAAAGTAACTTTAGTGCCCAAATTTAGTCTGCCTACAATTTCTGGGGAAAATTAACATGCATTGTAGACTAGACATATAGATAATTTTTTTTTCAGTAGCTGAAATTTGTTTGGTTAAAACTTCTAGTTTTTAGAAAACCAAAATTCTTTCCAACTACCAAATAAATATTCATATAAACAAATTATAATACCAAATCAATAATTCTTAAATTAATATGTACATCACTGTCTAATTCGCACATTACGTTATTGAGAGAAGTCATAATATTAATTTCTGCTAGTGGCATGGCAGCTCTTACGACTTACTGTTGAGACAACCAGTAGCTCTAATTTAGTCATTTCAGTTAAATGTGTGGAAAACAAAATGAATCTGAGTTGAATGCATTTGTAAAAAATCATTTTGATGATTGAAATAGAATGAACTATGGAAAAGATAACTGAATGGGAAGGGAATGATAAAGAAAATTGTAATTTCCCTTTCACATAAATTCCAAAATTTTTTATGGCAAAATGGAATATTGGATATACACATTTTTTTGATGCCAGAACAGATTGCACATAGGGATTTTTTTCTCACTCATCAGAAATGTGGGATACGAAATATAAGCTTTGTGCTCTCAATCAGTATCTTATGACTTTCACTGTGAAATAATCAGCTGTTCTGAAAGACATTTATGTTTTTCAGAAATTTCCACTCCACTGAAATACCAATATTGGATTGCCCTTTCTTAAATGTGCAATTCCATTTCCTGAATTCCAGTTATAAGAACATAATGGCCATTGTTATGGTTTAGCTCAGCTGGCAGCTAAGCTACCATGCAGCCACTCACTCACTCCTCCCCCTTGGTGAGATGGAGAGGAGAAAAATGTAACAAAAGGCCTGAAGGTCGAGGTAAGAACAGTGAGGGAGCACCCACTGACCATGGCCCTGGGCCAAACAGACTCAGCTTGGGGACAAATCAATGTAATTTGTAAACGGTTCATTCAGAGAGGATAACAAGAAACAAAGCTAGATCTTAAAAAAACACCTTCCCCCACTCTTTCCTTCTTCCCGGCTCTACCTCCTCCCCTAGAGGCACAGGGGGACGGGAATGGAGGTTGCAGGTCAGTTTGTCACATGTTGTTTCTGCTGCTCCTTTCGTAAAAGGAGAAGACTCCTTACACATCTCTTCTGCTCCAATGAATCCCCTCCTAGGGGACACAGTCCTGCCCCTGTACTCGGCACTGGTGAGGCCGCACCTAGAATATTGTGTCCAGTTTTGGGCCCCTTGCTTTAAGAGAGATATTGAGCTCCTGGAGCAGGTCCAGAGAAGGGCAACTAAACTGGTGAAGGGGCTGGAAAATTCAACTTATGGGGAGCAGCTAAGGGAGTTGGGGCTGTTTAGCCTAAAGAAGAGGAGGCTGAGGGGAGACCTGATTACAGCCTACAAATACTTGAGAAGGGATGGTGGGGAAGTGAGGGAAGGGCTCTTTACATTAGTTATAGGTAATAGGACAAGAGGAAATGGGTATAAGCTTAGTCGGGGGAGGTTCAGGTTGAATGTTAGAAAGAATTTCTTCTCTGAAAGGGTTGTCAGCCACTGGAATAGGCTGCCCAGGGAGGTGGTTGAGTCCCCATCCCTGGATGTGTTTAAGAAAAGGGTGGATAAACTGCTTAGGGATATGGTTTAATGGGGAATTAGGGATGGTTGGACTGGATGATCTCTAAGGTCTTTTCCAACCTAGAAATTCTATGATTCTATGACTTCTCTAACATGAGTCCTTCCAGCAGCATGAAATCTTTACCCATCAGATTGTTCTACCATGGGCTTTTTCCACAGACACTACTTCTTAAAGTGCAGCCACCTGCTCTGGTGTGGGGTCTTCCACGAACTTCAGATGCATCTGCCTTGTTGTCAGTCTCCAGCAGCGTGAGGTCCTTCTTACTGAGATAATCTATGACATCCCTTAGGCACGGGCATCTCTGCTCCAGCATGGGCTTCTCCATGGGCTGCAAATGGATCTTTGCTCCACTCTTAATCTCCATTGGCAGCAGGGGGGCCGCTGCCGTCTCACCTTGGCAGTCCCAGCAGGATGAACTTCACCCAGCGGGCACCCCGCGAGCAGGGCTATTTGGAACTCTCCAAGCCGCACCACTGCAGCCATCTCCAGTCAAGTGGTGGTAGCTCAGCATGGGCAGCTGGGAGATCAGGATGGGGGCGGGGAGGAGAACACACACCCTGCCCTGCCACCCTTCCCTCTCTACTGCAGGCCCCACTCCATTCGATTCCTTTGACCCCCTTTTAAACATTGCATTTGCAGAGGCACTGCTGATTAGCTCGGCCCTGGCTAGAGCAGAGGTGGGTCCTACCTGGCCAGAGACTGGTCTGACTGGTTTTGGAGCCAGCAAAGCTTCTCACTTCTCTTTACAAGGGCTATCTCTGCAAGCCCTCCCCTGCTACCAAAACCCCACCACACAAACCCAGCACAGCTATTATTGCTTTTCAGAATCATGATTACTTTTAGGTTACAAATGAAGCAGATATGGTATTAAAACAATTCTTTTCACTGTTGGAACTGTAATTTTAGACATAGATAAATATTTTTAAGAGTATGCTGTGAAACATATTCAGTGCTGTGTCCTATTTCCCTATGAAGTACATACTCTTCTGACATTAAAAAACAAGAGACAATTCCAGACATTTAAAGAATAGCAAAAGATTCATTCATTTTATTACTGTGTGATCCAATGTAGCATGCAAAAAAACCTATTTATGTCCTATTTTTTATAGAATTTAAGTAGCTTCATTTTTCTTCATCTTGAACTCAAGTTCAAGACTCAAGTGTGGAGACAGTATGTGCCTCATATAGATGAACAACACTGGTTAAAAGCATGGTTCAGTGGAAGCAGTGACACAAAATGGCTGCACTTTAACCATGTTGCTCACTATCATAGCAATGTGCAGCAAGAGGAAAACAAAACAAAAAGAACTGGAAAAAAACTAAAACAAAAAACCAAACCCACCACAACAGCAACAACAAAACCATGATATAGCACAAGTTGATAGTAAGTGCCCCAAGTCCTGTACTTTGTTGATGACATTGCTACTGGACAACATCATCTGAAAAATGATGAACAAAGACAAATAATCAGTAAAATGCAAATCATAAAGTCAGGTTTAAAGAAAAATGGGGAAAGGAATGGGGAAAGTTTGCTTTTGAGGGAAGCATTGTTATGGCAAACGGACGTCTCAAGGAAACTATATCATCACTTACCTGATTGAATATATCATCTGTCAGCATTTCTAAGTCAGACTGAAAAGGCTTCTGTCACAGGGAAAATCTGTCGAGTTCACATCATTTAAAGTTAGGTCAGAACTGAAGTGGTTTATTGAGACAAATGACTAGTGAGCAATCAATAAACTGTACATTCAGGATCAATATCAGCAATGCAACAGATAAACCATACATACAAATTGTTAACATCACTGAATATCAACAAACTTCTGAACATCCTCTCTTTACTGATCACAAGAAGTTCTTTTGCTTCTCAGACACACTTGTCCTCCCCTTCATGTCATAAGGGTGCCTCTCCAGCCATAAGGGATCTTTTCTATATCCTTTTAAATTGACTCACTGTTTCGAAAGTATCTTTTTAATTCCTTGTTACAGTTTGATGGTCATCTTGTTCAGCTTTATCAGTTTTGGAGAAATGTATTCTCAGACAATTTTGAGTGTCCCATTCTTACACACTGTTTACATTCCCATTGTATCTTACCAGCTGTTGTTATCCAGACCATTTTGCCACTGCTGGGCCATGTAAGCACTCTTTCAGCTTCAGTGAACACATTTGGGTTACATACTCCAAATTACAGTATTTAAAATCCTATATGAAGCCATCAGATAATACTAAATGAGATGGAGTTCCGTTGTTCTATTTAAAACGTAATTCTCTAATTTACCACAAACTTCTCCCCTTAGAGACAAATATCTGCCCCGTCAGTTCTCTCCAATTTAGAATACATAATAAAAAGAGAAAGATTAATTCTCGTTTAGACTGAGATAGGTGTTGCGGAGATACACCAAAACGACTTCGCACAGATAAATTCAAGCAAACTTTATTTTGTAACTGAAACTAACCAGTCGAAACTAACGAGACAACGGGGCAACTGAAAAAACGCTCCTATAACACTTAACAAATTATAGGTTAGGCACACCAGTCCGGGATGTTGTTACTATGTGGCAACACATGAGAACAATGACCACAAAGTGTGTGCACACTGAACTCACACAAAAAGAAACCTCTCACTCAACAGTATCCAGAAGATAGAATCGCTCACCCGAAGGGGCGAGAGCTCACTCAAGGATATATCCAGAAGGAATAAACACTCACGGAAAGAAGAGTGAGGACACTCAATCCCAGAATGTTTCCTTGGGTGGAGTCCTAGTCTTAAAGTGAGGGCTTCCGACCACATACTCTCTGCTCTGAGGAGAACAACAAGGGCGTATCCGACGGAGGCTTTGTTTTATAGTCTGGTCGGATCTAAACTGTAGTCATCTCTTGATCGTCCGGCTCATAGATCTTAAGTTTCAGCAACATCGGGCGCACAGGCAACTCAATGTCTAGTGCACCGGCAACTCTCGGGGCTTGTAGGGGCGACTTGCCTTGCATCGCCTTGAGGCAGAGACGAGCCACGGGGAGCTGTGTAGGCAGCTCAGCCCTGAGCTGGCTGATGAGCCCTACACTAAACAAAGCAGTGCTGCCTTATTCCAAGAACCGAAACTTGGGCTGAGCATTGAAATCCTTCAGCAAAGAATATGCCCCGAGTCTCAATCCAAACGTTGTCCAGTTGCCTGAAGTAAGATAAAGAGAAGATAGAAGGTTTCCCTTTCAGCAGACAACTTCGTGTATTCAGACAATCGATAAGGGGAAACTCCAGCCACACCACCCTCAGGCACAGCACCTACACACAGTCATGTAAATCAGGGGACAAAAGCCCTAAGATTTGGGCTGCGAATTGGGAGTTGCTTCTCCAACTACACAGCTGGTGTGTGAGGAGATTCTTCCCCCCTTGATCGGGACTCCGGCCGAGGTGACTTCCCTGGGACTGAGAGCCCTGGTTTACCAGGAGCGGTAAGTGAATATTCAGCACGCTTGAGAAGCCCAGTGCGCCTGTGTGTTGTCTCTCCGGTGTGCCGTAGCAGTGCGTTCCGTGACTCTCTTGTGTGTGTAACAGTGCGTTGTAACAGTGTATATTTTGGTTTTAAATCGCGATAGTGCATTGTAACAGTGTATATTTTGGTTTTAAATTGCGATAGTGCGTTCCTCCATTGTATCCATAAAACCTGCAACAGTGGCGGATTGAATGTGCAAGTGCAGTTCGAGTGAATTGTCAGCTTGAGCCTTACAGCTAAATCTGCAAGCGCACTGCAAACAAATCGTTTGCTTGAACTTTGTAGCCGAGTCTCTTTTCACCACACATGGTCCAGAGGCTCCTGTGGGCCGAGGCGTCCTGCCGGCTGGGGTCCCTGTCTGCTGAACGAGAGGTCCCACCTTTCTCATCCCTGACACCGCGGGGGAGCGGAGCACATGCTGGTCGGCACCTGGCCGGAATTTGTATGTGACAGAGGTCACGGTGTGACTCCACAGCCGTGGAAGATAAGGCCTTGAAGGAGCCAGCTGCTGCCGCTCCAAAGGCCTTGTCCTCCGCTTGGGAAGCTGCGGGTTGGTGCTCCTGCCACAAGAAGTCAACTGATCTGTAGATACTTTAAAATATGCATCTGACAATTTAGTTCACAATTTAACCAATATCAAGTCACTTCTTTTTTCAATGTTCTGAATAGAATAAGATGCTTTGCGTAAAGATGGAAGAATCTGGTCATGAAGAGCATAAAGGTTAGGGGATGCATTTATTTTCAAGTATTTTCACTGGGACATTTAAATTAATAGTGGTGACACAACATCAATTTTAAATTAAGAAGAAAGTGCATTGTCTGTTAATGCATATGAACATTCTTGTTTGAAGGAATAGAAGGCAGCTGAAGCATCTGGCATTTCTCCTGCGCTACTGACTTTATATTTTGGCAGTAACTCATATTTTATGATTTCTTTCCAAGTCTTGAAAACAGAAATTTTACTTTTGACCTTCACCTAAATCCATGAAGAGTAAACTGTAGTACTTATTGTTTATCTTTTAATTTTAGCTGTTCTTATCAGCATTTTTCAGATACTGTTCAGAATACTCAAAAATGTATATTAATTTCTTTATTTAAAAATACAGTTTAGCAGCAATAGTCCCTAAAGAAATACTAATAATTTGGGGAAAAATCGGAGCCAGAAGATTATACTTACTGAAGACACTGAAGCACTTCCTACAGGAGATAACCTTTCTTTGCTTCCTCCCACCATTTTTACACTTAACTGAGTTTAATAATGATAGATAACTGTATGAGTTTTAGCTATTCAGGAACAATTCTTATTCTAACAACTCCTATTGTACTGCATTAAATTGCGGTGGGAGAACATTAAACCTGAATACACTAAAGTACTATAGAGTATTTTATTATTGTCTACATGCAAGCAATGTCTTTAGCTGCAGAATATAATTCCCCTTGCTATTTAGACAGCATGCTAAGAAGATAGTTCTGGGACGAGCAAAAATTGTTAGAACACTCATTTACTAGAAGAACACTGTGCCACAGAGTACGGCACGTTAACCATTAAACCAATTCCTTCCCATGGCAGAGATTACACGTATTTAAAACTCCACTGCTCCCTGTCTTTTCTAAATCACCTGAGATAAATTTTATACTGTGATAAAACACTGAATGGACAGTACAAATTGGCCCAGTTTGCAAACTTCTGCACTTTAAAATTAAGTGCCACAAATGCTTAGAGTTCAAATTTTAACAATACTTTCTAGCAGAGTAGGAAAGAAATCATCCTAACTGTTTTTGCAACAAACTTAAAGGAATATTTGACAACATCTGTTCAGGAAACTGAACCTAATATCTAACACACACATACACACACACACACTGTGTGTGTGTGTGTGTATATATACACACAAATGTCTAGTTTATTTATGATGACAGTTCAGATTACCAGGTTTCACAGTATTATATTAATTCTCCCTATATTTCTGTAGCCATCTTTTCGGTAACTTACTTCCTACAGACAAGATTACATTTTAAAGTTTGATTCTAATCTCATGTCTGTGAAAAAAATTTAAGGTATGAGCCAAGTGAAACCTCAAATAGCAAAACCAAGAAGCCAAGAATGTTAATGAAATAAAGTAAATTCAAATTTGTTTCAAATAGACTTTGCAAAGATGTGTTAGAGCTGGGAAAGGGTTATAGAGTCTGATAAAAGAGCACATAATTGGATTTATGTTAAGAAAACTGCAATTTAGCGCAATGTTCTCTTTGTATTCAATAGTTTTTATGGATATTACTTATTTTAATTAGATACTCGATGTAGACTGTCAAGGCTGGTGGCTCTGACGTACCCCCTTTCTTTTCTCGACTGTGATATTTTCCTACCTATCATATGCAACAGATCTCACACGGCGAATGAAAAGTATAAATGAAAGAACTTTTGTTTACCTTTTAGCAAATCCAAAGTTAAAGTCAGGGCACAGCATGGCCTGCTGCTCCCTGTGGCTGTGACACTGGGAGTATCAGCAGTTCCCCATGACTCCATCAGGGCAAGGGCTGGCAGCCAGGACCTGTCTCACCACCTCAACGAGGAGCAGGACAGTGAAGGGGCACCTGAGCAGCCCCAGGCACCAGTTGCCTCCATGAGGACAAAGACAGACCAAGGCTTAGCCGGGATGTGGGCCAGTGGTGCCCATGGTCAGGCAGGGCAGGGCTACGGGGAGCTGGAGAGCAGCCCCTGGCATTGCTGGGACAGAGGTTAATGACCCCAGTGGGCTGAAAGGCGATCCTGGGCCATGGGCAGTGTGGAGGGAGCCCCAGGATGGTGGAGCTGGACGGTGGAGCTTGCAGTTGCTAGAATCTTATTAAATGTTTTATTTTAAGTATATATGTTTATGATCAGGTAGTGATTAAAAGTGTTACTTTGTCGCAGTCAAAATATTTTCCTAAAGTGCACTGGTACTTTCGACGTTGCTGTCAAAATTTTTTCCTTCTCTCCCCTTCTCTCTTGTCTCCTGTCTGGTAGGGAAACCTTATAGACAAGAGTGCAATATCACTTCTATAGCCATCTTGCAGGTTTAAGAACCTGCCTGGTATGTAGGAGGACAGCTGTAATAACCTGTGGAGACTTACCACTGAGTTTAACATACTGAGTTTTGAAACTAGTTAAGTAGAAACTTACTCTCAAAATATAACATGATTTTCAGAGATGTTAAAAGCTGTTTTTAGGATGAGGTTAGAGAAACAGAATGTATGCCTTTTAATGAGATCATCACTCTGACATTCTGAAAACTCTCGTGGGAAGAAAAAAAAAAAGGAAAAAAAAAAATCCAATCTTTGAACTGTATGGTACTCTGGTGTTCCTGTGCCAGCTTCCACCATGCCCACAGTTATTGGTTGATCCAGTTGGGTATTGGCTAGGTTTTCTTCAGCAGAACCTAATTCTTAAACAAGTAACACACAGCAAATGAAGTCGAAGGTTTGTAAGTGACTGTCAGACTCCATTCTAAAAAGTCACTCAGACACTGTGCCTTAACTCTAAAAATCTGAATCTATACAAGGTATAGCTCCTCTAACAAAATACTAAAGCTTCCCTAAATTCAGCAAGTTGTGATATTTCTCTATTACTGCTTAAAATATTTTGCTATAAATTTGCACATCAGAGCCGTTGGTAAAAAAAACCCCAACCTTCCTTCAGATAGATGTATGAAAATGTATTAATAAAAGTAGATGAAATATGACATTTTTGAAGCGAACTATCCTGAGTCACACTGAATCATATACCATGCCATGCCATGATACGTAATGCAAGCTATGGTATGCCCTCAGTACTTATTTGAAGTCTGTAATGACGCTTCTTTATGCAGTCTGATACCATTTCTTCATCTTTTTTTTTTTTTTTTTTTTTTAATAAGAACATCAGAAGTATTAGCTTGGGATAAGTGAACTCTATGAGTTCATGAAGGAAAAATAATCTTCACAAAGCATCAGGAAGATATCAAGCACTAATTCATGAGAGAAAAAACTATCTGAAAAATGAAAGAAGTAATGATGAAAGTAGTTCATATTTCAGCAATGTGCAGCTGAGATAATCTGCAAAAGTTCATATACTTCAGAGTGGTATTCTTTGAAACTAAATCAGAAATACGATTTAGAAGTTCTGGAACTCTTTTGAGGACAGATTCTGATGTCATTTTTCAAACTGAATAGTACCTTACTTCTTGCAGAGTCCCAGGAAAGTCCCGGGATAACTCAAACGCAATTCAGTGCTAGTAAAAGCATTGGGATGAAGCCTCTTAAGATCTGAAGGGCTATCAATATTTAATGTGTTCTTTTTTAAGCACTCCAGTTTCCACTGCAAAACACCTTTTAATTGCCCTGCCATGCTGTTATTTTCAGCAGGGTTTGTGAAATACAATATTTGTATATATTTCTGAGTGTGGCAAAGTAGAAAAAAAGCTTTAAAATTTTACAAGTGTTGAAAATAAAAATGATCAAAGCAAAAAATTTCCCTCTGCAAGTTTTTTGAGGTAATGTGACTCAAAACTTCTTGGATCTTAAAATATTGACAAATACTCTTCTGACTGGCTTTCGAGGAAAAATAAAACAAAATATGTCCTCTTCTAAATAAATTTTATCTTGTCTTTTGACCTGGGGCTTTTTTCAGGCTTTCAAACACTTTGTATTGGAATATAGTTTATACCATATGCTAAAGTTTGAATTTTGTGTAAGAAAATAAATTGTATTTCTGGAGGTATTCTCCTTTCTGAGATGAATGTGGTGGGTTGATCTTGTCTGGCTGCCAGACGTCCACCCAGTCACTCTCATTTCCCTTCTTCTGTGGGATGGAGGTAGGTGATAAGAAAAAAGCATATGGGTGGGGATAAAAACAGGGACATCGCTTATTGACTGTCATCACAGGTAAAAGCAATTCAACTTGAGGAAAAATAATTTAATTCATTGCCAATTAACATAGAGTAGGATAGTGAGAAATGGAGCTTAAAAAACCCCAACAAAACAGCAAATAAAAGTCCTAAAACATCTTTTGCCCATTGCTTTTTCTCAGACTCAACCTAATTCTTTCATTCCTGGCTCCTCTGTCTCCTTCTTCCCACTGAGCAGTGCAGGTGAATGGGGAGTGGAGAATTGTGGTCAGTCTGTAAGAACTCCTCTCTGCTGTTTCTTCCTCCTCATGCTTTACACCTGCACCAGGGTGGCTTCTCTCCACCCTGGCTTTAAATTGAAAGAGGGCAGATTTAGATTAGATATAAGGAAGAAATTCTTCATTCAGAGGGTGGCGAGGTACTGGAACAGGTTGTCCAGAGAAGCTGTAGATGCCCTATCCCTGGAAGTGTTCAAGGCCAGGTTGGATGAGCCTTTGAGCAACCTGGTGTAGTGGAGGGTTTCCCTGCCCATGGCAGTGGGGTTGGAACTAGATGATCTTTGAGGTCCCTTCCAACCCTAACCATTCTATGATTCTATGTTTCTGTGTGCTACAATCTTTCAGGAAATATCCATCTATTGCACTGTGGTCTTTCTCATGGACTGCAGGCAAACACCTGCTCCACCGTGGTCTTTCTTCTAATGGCTGTAAGGGGATTTTCTTGGCTGAGGTGTCCTGCGGTGGGTCTATTGAAGTCAGATGGAACTGGCTTCATTCTGCACGAGAATGCAGAATTCTGCACTGACCTCTCCTCACAGAGGTCACCCCTGGAACCCTCTGCTACCAAAACCTCACCACCTACTTCCAGTACCATAACTAATGAATTCTTGTGCTTAGAAGAACTAGTAATTTGATAGTTATGTCATGTTAATATTTGGAACAGGTACAATATTATGATTTTAATTCCCCTGCTCGGCTTATCTGAAATCAATGCGCTAAAAGTCTAGTAAAAGATTTGATCTGAAAAAGAGAATGGGCAAAATATTTGCCTAAAACATTAAATTTCATCTAGTTCTAAATGCAAATTATTTGCTGAGGTCATCAAAATAATCTTAGATTATTGAAGTTATCACTTCTTATTTCATCAAGATTTTATTTATGTGTTTACTTTTGTAAAAAAAAATAATTTTTAACAGTTGAAACAAAAGAATTGTAGTAATTAGGTATAGGAGTCAAGAACCTATTTGTTCATCTCTAACTCCTGTAGAATTTGAAACAGGTAACATTAATTTTGTTTATTAAATCAGACAAAATAAAATAACCTAAATTATTGAAGAAAACCAGGAACAGTATAGTGAAGCAATTTTCATTTATTATTCTCTGCCTTCGGTATTGATGATAAGGACCAAGTCAAGTCCATCACTGGAACTTAAAAATCAGAATATTTCTATGACTCTTACTCATATTCTTTTTATTTTATTCAAGTTGTAAAAAGAATCTAAAGGAAACATTTTGCATTTTTAATGGCTAATAAAGCACATTATCTCTTTAGTTCATCTGTGCAAATTATGTTTGAAAAGAATTGTGGAAACATAATAAGAAGGGAAGGCAAATTATTTCCAATGAAGACCATTTCTCTCCTGGATTTTTCTCAAGGGGCAGCAATAGTTCAATGAGGTGTTATGGAAGGAAATGTATCTAAGTAATTCTTAATAGGCTAATAGACAAATACAGTCACCAATTTTTTCCTCATCAGTAAGGCACTTTTAACATTGACACAACCAGCAGAACGTTCCACCTTTTTTTCATGTTATTTATGTATCTTGTACTCTTACTGTCTTCAGGGAGCCCAGGTGGTTACTTGGGCCATTTGATTGTATTTTATCTCAACACGTCATGGAAATTTAGACTGTGCTTTTCTAATGTTCTTTTATGACCCTTTTTGTTGTATTTGTAGATATCAACTATTTATATAAAATAGCATGTTTTTTTAAAGATCATAAAGATCTATTAATTTTCATTGAAATTCATTCCAAAGTAGCTAGAATTTAGACTTCAAATTATAACTTACTTAAAATACTCTGTCTTGTGTGTAGGGTTTTGGTTTTTTTCCAATGCAGAATACGTAATATACCACAACAAACTTGACAGATTTTTAAATCTGATATGATTTAAACATAGATCTCACAAGAAATCACATATATCAACAATCCCTCTGTAGTCTAGTAGAACATTTTACTATGTCAAGTTACATACATTTGAAGTAAGCTAGACTGAAGCCTGAGCTTTCAAACTACAGTTATTATGTTTTCATCTCAACAGTTAAAACCACATAGAAAAGATTAATCTAGAACCCTGCTTCACTTATCTCAATGGAGATAAATGAACATCTCCAAGCATCACAGACATCTGTTTTAGAAGTCCACATAGTGTCTGTTTATTGTCATAAAAGGGACAGGAAGGTTGCTCATTCCATTTAGTCTAGAAGTCTAATTTTTAGAACCTTATGTCTGGCAAGATGGATCCTGCTCTAAGTGGTTTTATATATGAGTAGTATTATTTTAACTTGAGGGATCCTCTCTGCCTCTGTAACATCAAGTAACAATAAGAGCAAACCACTTACGTAAAGCAATATTCCATTCACCACAAATCTTTGGGGCCAGCCGTCCAGCCAGTTATTTACCCAGCAAAACATATGCCCATCCTTGCCATGAGCAGCAAATTTCTGCAGGAGAAGGCTGTGGGAAATGATGTCAAAGTTTTACTAAAGTATTGGTAAATAACATCCAAAAAAGCGCTACGGTGCAACATTATGTGTTTGTATGCAGGAGACGTGAGTTCTCAGGAACAGGCTGCCCAGGGAAATTTTTGAGTTACCATCCCTGGAGGTATTTAAAAGACATGTACATGTGGCACTTAGGGACGTGGTTTAGTGGTGGACTTGATAGTGTTGGGTTAACAGTTGAATGATCTTAAAGGTCTTTCCAGCAAAACGATTCTATGATTCTGTAAGATAGAATTTCCACTTCACCTTCATTTATATCTGTTGTACTCATTAGTTTTTGTATAGTCTTATTACTTTATCATGTTACATTCACCTGATTTCCTACTTATCTCTTAAAAAAATAAAAACTTTTGCTATACAAAAATAACAGAAAATGCTAAGATACATTATTACAGGTGTATATTAACGATTCCATTTATTTTCTATCACGTTTTTAATGAAAGACCTAGAAAACTGTTTAATCAATCTCAGATTTTAATGCTTTTATTACATTTACATTCAGTGACCTCCAAGTTTCCAATTTTCCAGTTTCAAACTTTTCTTTCTATCATTACATCTTTAGTCATAACAATGTTTTCCTCATGCTTTGTTCTGCAAGTCTCTGATCCTTCAAAGGATTTTTGTGTTTTCTTGTACTCTTGTGTTTTGCCTTGTACAATCTGGACTAAAATCAGTTATGAAGAGCCATAAAGAGATTTTGAGATTAGTAAATGAAGCCTTATCAAACAAAGGTTTAATAAAATAAGTTGAAGTATGGAATCTGACATCTTCTGCTCCATTTCCCACTGCAGGCTGCTCTGTATATCACTGTGTTGACAGAGCCTTAGACTATGGAAACATAGATGACAACCCACCTGAATAATAGGGACTCTTTCCATTGATTTTGACGTATTTTAGATCACTCCTGTACTTCCTGTTTTCATGATCTTTCTGTGTCCTAGAGATAATAGCAATTGCTATAACTTTGAAGTATTTTGACTGCCTTAAATTGCTGCTACTGCATAAAGCACACTGTGTCACAATATTTTTTTCCAATTCCTTTTCCTAGTTTCCTGCTTCTTGACTGGAATAGCATTTGTTTTCGTTATTTTCATTATTACTCTCACTATGACATATCTTTTACATGTTTTCTTTCTTTTTTGCCAAAGTCTGATATTGTGTCAGCATTAATAGGATAATTATCTAAGTGCAATTTCAGTAGTGGTCCTGTATTATATAGTACATCTGTGAACACTGATCTGGAATGACAGATAGTTCCACTGAAAATGTCTGCATTTCACTACTTGCTGGAACCATTTCTTCTATATTTGTAAGTGCAGTACTTTTTGTACTTGCGTAACTTTAACAAAAAATAAGGGTATTTTTTCAGTTATTTTACTATTATTTTTCTTTGGGATGTCTCTCATTTACTTCCATCTTTTTGCCAACATGCTGAATAATTTTGTCTTTGGTTCTGGAAATTATCAGAAGAAAATGAAAAACAATTCATTAGAAAAAAAAGATATTGTTTATACTCCCCTGTTCATCATATACATTATCTAGCAATTCCCTTATAAAGCCCCTGTTTTCCGAGTATAAAATTGGTCAGTTACTTCTCATATGGGATATGTTAGTGTAGTAAATGATAAAATATGATTTCCAACTCAATGAAATGTTATGCTATTAAAACTTCATGTGTTACTTTTTTATTTTGTGGTAAAAGTCTAAGAGATTATAAACAGACAATTTTGACAATAAAAACATACAAATATAATGGAAGGAAGCTTAAACGCTGTTAGCACAGGTTTATTTGCAAGGTACTCATTTGTCTTTCTTTTTAGAATGGATTCTTTGAGATTAGAGTATACATCTTTAACTTCTTAAACCAACTTATTTTATTTAGAACTGAAGTAATTTTCTCCATAGCAATACAGTAAATAGCATTGCATATTTTTTTTTCAGAAGATGAATAATATGAGTGTTTTCTATTCTAGAGCAGTTTCTTTCCATGCATCAGTAGAGGTATGTGCTTTAGTATAGATACAATATACACCTGAATCTGCATCTGAAGAATATTATCATTAAACTTGAAAAGAAACAACAATTTAAGAAATTGTTTAGATAATTTAGATAATTAGATTTTACTTAAGTAAATCCTAATTTATCCATCCTCCTGCTTTCTCTTTCCTTACTGAGTCAAATTTTACTTTCTGAATTTCATATTTTTTTCAGAGTCTTCATCTCTGTTTTACTTCTGAATCATGGTTCCCTCTCACATACATTCAGATACAGTACCTTTCTCTGCTTGTTGAGGCAAAGAAGTGCCTCACTCCCTGATTTCCAGTTCCAGTCCCCATGCTCTTCCCTTCCAGACCAAAGTTAGAAAAGAGAGCTAAGATGAAAGCCAAAATTTCTATTTACAAAAATTGCCTTTAATTAATTATTCTCTCTGAATATATGTGTCTTTTCATACTGATATGACTTTGGCTGAAGTAGTGAAATTGAAATCCCTTCTTATTAATTTGGAACTGTACTCATTAGTTGTAAAACTAAACCCTTTTTCTCTATGGAAGGAGCTGAACCTTGGGCAAATATTCGAACTATCACAGTAATAGCATCAAAACTACACTTCTTACCGTGAAATTGCTCTCCTTAACAGGAGTTTTCTTTTGAAGAAAAGGTATGCCAATCAGGTATATTTCATTGTCTAAATTCTTGAGACAATTTTGATATGTAAAGCTCAGATTCAGATGAATGCTGAAATTCTGACTTATGATCGGTGGCTAAAGCTTACTTTTCCAAAGATTACTGGTCAAAATTCAGTAAGTTAACTTTATAAAACAAGTGATTGTTGTAGGAAGTTGGACTGGATGGACATGCAGAAACAAATTAAACATGCATTTTATATGGTAAAAATACTTCAGTGCAAATACTGGCACTATACAGACACAAACTGTTGAATTTTTGTATGAAGAAAGCAGTAAGGTGTAAATATTTAAAAAATGGTTTTCTGTTGTGGTGACAGTAAGGCTTTGAGAGAAAAATATGAAGAAGAAACCAGTTATAACAGTAGGCATGGAACACTGAGCATCAGTGTATAAACCATTTGGAAATGTACTTCAATAAATCTTCTGCCAAGCAGCAGTTTATTTAGTAGTCTACTCCTTGTGATATTATCTAATCCTGAATCCATTTTTAGTGTAAATATTAGATTTTGTTTCAAGCAAGTAGATTATCTAGGCTGAGGACCTCAGTGAAGATTAAAAGAGTTGGAGCTAAATCAACTGCAAAAGCACAACTAAATCAAGCACTTAAGCTTTACCAGTTTAGTTAAGAAGTCTTTGCACGTAAGTTCCTTTCAAAATATAGAGAACAGGTGTCCTTCCTCATTTTCTTTCAAGGGAAGTATGTTCTTTAGCAGTAGTGGACACTTCAAATGGATTTATTTGTGAGTAGCCTTTTGGTGTGAGCACCTAATTCCAATGAACAAAACAGTTATCTGGGCCACAGAAAAAACTTCTTCCCTCATCTATACTTAAAACATTAAAAATAAATAAATAAATGAATAAACATGGACAGTAGCTATTAATCTGTTTTTAAAAACAAATTTAAAGCCAGTTACATGAAAAGTAGCTACTCCAGAGAATATTACAGATGATGATAAAAGTCCTACAAAATTTTACCATAAAATTCAGTGTGTGTTTTTTAGATGTGTAAGTAAAAATTCTAATAAACTGAGTAGTTGAGTGCCACCTCAATAACCTACAGCTGTGTAAGTCTGGAACTCAGTTTTTAGAACACCTGCACAAAACAAGAAGCAATGAGAAGAAAAGAAACATATTTGCAAGCCAGGAATGAAACAAATAGGTCATTACATCCAGTTTCATACAAATGGCAAAATCACAATAAATTCCCTTTCATAAACATGTCAAAATAGATAAAAGCTATTTTTTTCTAGCTGCCTGCTGCAGTGAATAAGGTGGCCTTTGGTGTTGCTTTTGCATCTAATGTCAAGAAAGCAATGGGCAGATCAAATTGTCTGTTACCTAAAGATGCCGTATCTTGCATCTCTCTGACATCTAACAATGGTGCCTTTGGTTAAAATCTGAATACATGCCGCAGACACCTCATATCTCTTTCTTTTTTTTTTTTTTTTGTTCTTTCTGCTCCTATTGGAAAAACTGTTAGAAACTATATTGTACCAGTATTAGGAACATCCTTTTATTTCTCAGTCTAAATACATCTGTGACTTAAAGTGAGAGCTAGTGTTGCAATAGCAAAGTATTTTAGTTTAAATAGTTATTTTTCCTCCCAAGTGTTTACTCCTTGGATTTCTCCAACACATTTATGAACAGCAGTCATTACCTCAATATTTAAATGTTAAGACTGTCGTGGGTTAGGTTGAACCGCCCCCCCCCCCCCCCCCCCCCCCCGCCCAAGCCGGTCACTCCCCCTCCCCCAGCCCCAGGAATGAGGGAGAGAATTAAAGGATAAACGTGAAACCCGTGGGTTGAGATAAGAATGATTTAATACAGATGATTTAATACAATGTAGGTGCTCACCAACCCCTCGTATGCGAAGCCCATCTCATCCCGAAGCTGCAATCCCGGACGAACGCGAGGCCCCAAAATAGAGAGGGGCAGAGAGAGAGAGAGAGAGAGAGAAAAGAAAGAAAAACAGCAGAGCAACAGCGCAGCAAGCGCAAAAGAGCAAAAGTGCAAAAAAAGCCAAAGCGCAAAAGCCCTTCTTTCCGTCTGACCCTCACTTTTATACTGGGCATGACGCTGCATGATATGGAATACTAATTGGCCAGTTTGGCCCTCAGTCTTAAGTTCCACCACAAATCACAAGGGGAATCGTGTCCCCCTTGTCCCGGCTATGCTCCCCCCTTATCCTGCCGTGTTCCTGCACTCCGGCACACTGAAAAGTCCTTGGAGTTTCACTTCCAACCACAAACATCAGCTTGCTATCAGCATTCTTCTCAGAGTGAGCCTCTGAGTAAAACCAAAACACGGAGCTCTTCTAGCTGTTAAAAACTCTGTCCCAGCTAAAACTAGGACATAAGTTAAACCATTCAAGCTCTCTGATTCATTAATAAGACAGGTTTTCCTTATCTCTGATCATACAAAGTACCCTTCTTTACACAACCTCCAAAATTAATCTTTAATGTGGATGACCACACTGTATCATATTTCAAGTGACTCTGCACAACACTAATAGTATTTTCTTATCTCTTTCTGAAATAGGTAACTTTCTTGATTTTTTTTTTGTTTGTTTGTTTGTTTGGTTTTTTATTTTCCATGGCTGTATCATAAGGACATTTCAAACTCATCCTCTAATTGGGGAGTATATCCAAATCCATTCTTGCAGCAGAATTTTTTGATTACAAGTATTGACCTTGAATTTTGTATTATTGAATTTCTTCCTACCTCATTATTTCAGACTTCAAAGTACTTAATTTTTTCCATATTTTATCCCAATCCTCCTTTTTATTGACAAACTCTTTCCATGACTTTGCGTCATCAGCATTTTTTATCAGTACATATCTCTTTTCTGTGCCAAGGCCATTAATGGAAATGTTAAGCAAGATTTTCCCCAGCGCTGTCCTTGAAGAGTATAATTCAGCATCACACAGTAGAATCCAGTTCCTTTATTGAGCCATTAATGTTTAACTATGCAATAAGATGATCTTTGAAAAAGGGACTGACTGTGTTTATACACAACAAATATACCCAGGAGAGGCATATGAAAATCTTTTGAAGGCAATGTATAGATTTGAAGTTACTCATTACTTACAGGTGATGAAGACAAAAGCAGTGATTTGAAAATCGGAAAGAAAATATTTAATCTTCTTAAAAATTCTTGATAATAAAAGAAATTGAACAACAGGATAGATTTTAGGAAAAAACAGCTACAACACCATAACTGGTTATAGTGTACAACAATTAATGATTAACAATGTAACAAAACAACAATTCTGCAACAAAACGTTAAGTATTGAAAACTCTTAGAGTTCATTATAGCATTAGGAAATTTGAAAAGTAACAGTGTATATAAAACTTCTGTTATGAATTTGCCTTCAATGGAATGCCACTAGTAAATATAATGTACCTGAAATTATATAAGAGAAAGGATCTTGGACATCTTGTACCATATTTACAATGGTTTTCAGTTTTCTAAAGGAGTAGATACATCTCCACTGGAATATAGAATATTCAAGTTTAGAAATTGAAAGCAAGTGTAAAATGTAGTGTTTAAATCAGTATTTCAACTTCAACTAGCTCTTTCTTTAGTATTCTTTGAATATTATTTGAGTTTATTGTCATAATTCTCTTGAACTTATTCAAATAACAGTTCAGGTAGCTCCACTTGTTTAAATGTAACTAAAATCAAGGAAGATTGTGAGAGTTTCTTTCTCCGTTTCAAGACATTTTAAACATTGAATGTCCTGTCCTAGAAAGAATAATTTATAAATTTAGTTGTCTGTCATAAATCACCACTAACTTCAACAGAATTATTTAGATGTGTAATACTGTATATATAATTACTTACTAGTTACTTTCATGAAACGGGGATGCTTCTTTTGATTTTTTTTGCTGTATGTAGTCTTTTTAAATATTCACATTCAAACTTCAAATTTATACAAACATACTGTGTTTTTTTGGCACTTACAATGAGTACTTATATGAATAAGAGTACTTGCTAACAGTTTTATGAAATTGTATTTAACACATACTCAGATGCATATATGCATTTATTGTTGAAAATATTGTGTTGATTAAAACAACAGTGGGAAAAGTGTCTGGAAGTGCTCTGAGAATACGAATGTTCCAGATATCTTAATATTCCCTGTTAATGAAACCTCAAGAGATTTTATAATAAAAACTTTCCTTTATCTTTCTTTTGTTACACAGATTTTTCAGGGTTGATTTAATCTCAAGAGGATTTTTTTAATATTTAGACAGTTTTCCTTCTGTTAGAAATTTGCATGAAAGGATACATTCCCATTGAAAATGCACGTAAAGACGTTCTTTGTGCACAAGTTTAAGTGCTTGAACTATTATATTTAAATTATTGAGAGTAACTACCATTTTGTATTATTAATAATTTAGTTATTACAAAAGGAAGGCAAAAAATCCCTACTTTTTTTTTTTTTAATGACAGAAGCATCATAGGTTATTATACTTTCAAAAGGTTTTCTACACAGGTATTTTTATGTAAAAGATAACTGATTCAATAGCTCCAATTATATATATTGGAATACTTATATATTACATATATAAATAATTACAGAAGTAAATTCTTTTAAAAATTATTAATAATTAAGAAAAGAACAGAAAAGTAACTTGAATATTTTAGAATTTGTGAGTTAAGCCAATAGTGGCAATATTGAATGCAAAAATTCCTAGTAATTCAGGATCTTCCTAGAAAAAATACTAAACCACAATGTTGCAAGATTAGGAGTTGACTCTGCGGTGATGGATATTTGTCTTAAATTCATAGGTTTCTCATCAATGTAATCTGCTTGAATACAATTTATATTTATTTATTTTTTGATGATTAGCACCTTCAGCTTGGGTTTTGTTTTGTTTTTTAATAACTTCAATGTGCTCCGTTTCAAACAAAAATACTTATTCTGTGATACTTTTTAATTATCAGTTGTGGTGGGACAGAATTTGAAGAAATTAAATTTATTATGTGTATATATTACTGCCTTTCACTCATTTAGTTTGAGGAATCTTCATGAAACTTGTAGTTTCTTCATCTATCACATATCTCCAAGTAGCTGGCTGATGAGCAACACTCATGTAGTTAAAATTATTATCAAAATTGCTTTACATAATTTTGGATAAAAAAATTTCTTTCATTTAAAAAAAAAACCCTTCAATTTGGTTAAAATATCTTATGATTTGTTATTTTAAAAAAGTAAATCAAGTGTTGAACAAGGAAAAGTGTGTTAAAAATCAGAAATTAAATCTTCAGAGTTAGTTATTTCTTTGCTGTGGTATTTCCTTGTAAATATTTGTTATTTAAAAAAAAAATAAATCTCTCAAACTGAACAAGTGAATTTTTATTTTGAGGAAAATATTTCCCATTTTAAAACATACACAATGTACACTCTGCAGTATAGAGTATGTTCACTTGTTTTCCTAGGAAATAATAAGTACACTTATTTTGTATCAAACTCTGTTTTCACTAGTTCTCCTATTACATCTGTGAATAAAAGATAAATTATATTGCTTTATTTACCCTACATAAGTGTTTTGGAATAGAAGACCATTCAGTAATTTTGACTTCATAATGGTGTCTCCTGTATATTAGAATGAACTACAGGCATGATGCTTTGATGAATCAATTCAGTTTTTAGAGTTGAACTATCAGTAAGAGAAGTATAGTCCAACAGATTGAATGTAAGGGTAGGAACACATTAATTTTACTTTTGTTTCATAAGATGACTCTCCATGACTACAAGAAATTCCCTTAACTTGACCACCTTGTTTTCTACCTTCTTATTAAGTGTGGAAAATAACAGCTTTCTGCTTACCTGACAACAAAGTTTTCTGGGGATTATTTACATCCTGGCTGTGGAACTATTGCTTGCATTGGTGAATGTTGATTTACATAGTCTTATCACCTTTGATGGGACTAGTCATTAAAATAAGAAAGCAATCACCAATGTGAAAAAGTCTATCATATTTCCACTTAAACATGAACAGGTATGATGTATAAGATGTCACCCTGCAGTTATTGATGTCTGCAAATGATCTTTTGATTTCAGTGTAGCAGTTTAACCCCAGCCAGCAACTATGCACCACACAGCCATTTACTCACTCCCCCTCAGTGGGGTGAGGGAGAGAATTGGAAGGATAAAATCAAGAAAACTAATGAGATAAAGACAGTTTAATTGGTAAAGCACAATAAGGAATCCATTCGCTGCTTCCCATCGGCAGACAGGTGTTCAGCCATCTCCAGGAAAGCAGGGCTCCATCACGTCTAATGGTTACTTTGGAAAAAGAACGCCATCACTCTGAATGTCCCCCGCTTCCTTCTTCTTCTCCTCACTTTCTATGTTGAGCATGGCATCACATGGTATGGAATATCCCTCTGGTCAATAGAGGTCAGCAGTCGTGGCTGTGTCTCCTCTCAGCTTCTGATGCACCCCGCTCTACTCATTGGGTGGGGTAGTGTGAGAAGCAGAAAATGTCTGGATGCTGTGTGAACACAGTTCAGCAAAACTAACGCATTGATGTATTATTAGCACTGTTTTGGTCACAGATCCAAAATACAGTCTCACACTAGCTACTATGAAGAAAATTAACTCTATCCCAGTAAGTAGAATATTAAAGTTCTTCCAGAGGTATTGTCAAGTGTTATTGTTAAAAATACTCAAGGGGAAAAAAAAAAGACTTTGATTTTAATAAGACATGCTAACTTACACTAGCTAACCTAGAAAACAGATCTACTTATGATATATATGTACGTCCTTTGATTGAAATTGCATGACAGCTGAGTAAAAGTTAAATTATATACTACAACTTTAAATAGGATTATTCTTGTATTTAACCTATTCGCAGACAGGTCAGAAGTCTCATTTAGTGATGTATAAGTGAATTACTCCACTAATAAATGTGAGCATATAGTAGGATGTAATATCAAATATTTGATTAAAGACTAAATTTCAGTACTAATCAAAATTTCATTACTAATACGATACATTTTACAGCTTTGGCAGTTGGATTGATGTCACAGTGTTAAAGGTTCAATCCAGAGTGTAATTTAAGGGCAAAAAAGTAAAACTTCTATTACCAAAAATATTTTGTCCTTTTATTCCCCTTCAAGTAATATTTCTGAGCTCCAAATCTTCTAGGTACACCTGTTCATTTAAGCATAACATTAATTGTGTCAGAATGCTATCAAGAGGGGAATTTCAAAGACAAATTTTGAAATCTCTACATGAAACTTTTCATGCAACTGATAAAACGCTAGTAAAAAGTTAAAAAAAATAAAAAGGAAAGTATAACTTCTTACATATTATTAAACTTTAACATAAATTTTATAAATAGTGATTTTTATAACATACAGTTACTTTGTTTCGTATTTCCCTGAACTAACTAATCAATCACGTATGTATTATAGTCTCTATTTTTGTTTTGTAATCTGAAAATACCATCCAAAAATATAATCTTTTCTAAAGATTGATACTATTCTCATGAGTATTTCCATTATTAAATCTTTTTTTACTAATGGCTATTTGATTAGCCCACTATGAAACGATATCAACAAGTTCAACTAAATGTAAGGAGAAGAAAGCACAGCTACTAATCTGTAATCAAATTTGATTGCACAAGATTAAAGTCTTCACTTATTGGATTTTTTTTTTCCCCCAAGTATAAGATGTTGTTATCTCACAGAATCTTACCAATATTTAGAGAGAATCTGGTAGCATAAGATAAAATGCATCTTAATTGGAAGAGTGTTTGTTTATTTGGGCAGATTTCCAGATACAATTTAGCATAGGCTCTCATTTGCTTTACAGTATTTCAGAATGTGTTATGCCATGAATAACTTCTAGGTATCTGGTCCAAAACACAGAGCTCTTCTAGCTGCTAAAAATAAAAAAAAACCATGACAAAACCATGCCTGCAATTTTTTTGTTTTGTTTTTAATTTTTAATCAATGTAGACAATACCACAGTCTTATGTGAGACTTAGACATGTAAACTGGGTAACTGTTTTTACTCATCCTGGACTTAAGTACACGTGAAAATAGTTTGATATTAAGCGTTACAACTTTCGCTCTTTTCTTACTTGCTTAAGGTTATTGTTATATTCACATCATCTTGTCCAACCACTGTCTATCCAGAATAATAGTCTTAAGGCAGTATTCTTACCATTTGACCACTGGAATTATTCACAAGTCTTCACTGAATACTAAAGGCCCTAAAACACAATTCCTTTAGTAATATCTATATTAGAGGAGTTTAAAGTGTAATATTTTAATCTAGAGCTGGATCTCACCCTTTTTAGTTCATTTCTATCATTTCTGTGTGAAAGTTATAATGAATAGAGATGGACTGAATCCAACCGGGAAGAAATAATAATCTCCTGATAATGAATAATTCCTGTTTTCTTTCATAGTTACCATGAAATTAATTACCTTGCAGTACCTGCTTATTAGAAAAAAAACAGCAACAAAACAAAAACAACAACAAACACAAAGAAACAAACACAAAGAAACAAACAAAAAAAGCAAACAAAAAAGCCCACGAAAAAACAAAGACAAACCAAGCTGTGCTAGTTTTGGTTGGGACAGAGTTAATTGTCTTTGTAGTAGCTGGCATCGAGTTGTGTTTTGGATTTGTGCTGAAAACAATGTTGATATCGGGGACATTTCATTATTGCTGAGCAGTGCTTACACAGAGTCAAGGCCTTTTCTGCTTCTCACCCCACTCCACTAGTGAGCAGGCTGGAGTGCACAAAAAGTTGGGAATGGACACAGCTGGGACAGCTGACCCCAACAGAGGGATATTCCATACCATATGACATCATATTCAGCATATAAAGGAGGAGGAAGAAGAAGGAAGGAGGGGATGTTCAGAGTGATGGTGTCTCATCTTCCCAAGAAACTGTTACACATGATAGAGCCCTGCTGGAGATGGCTGAACACCTGTCTGTCAATTTGAAGTAGTGAATGAATTCCTTGTTTTGCTTTGCTTGCACGCACAGCTTTTGCTTTACCTATTAAACTGTCTTTATCTCAACCAATGAGTTTTCTCACTTTTACTGTTCTGAATCTCTCCCTCATCCCACTGGAGGGGAGTAAGTGAGTAGCTGTGTGGTGCTTAGTTGGCAGCTGGTTTAATCCTGACACAAACAAACAAACAAAAAAACCCAACCAAAACCCCTCATTCAGATTATCTAGTTTAACTTGGTCAACTAAAATTTAAAGAATTAAGGTTAATTGCGGTATTCTTAACTTAGATTTCTACCAGTATCTTTAGGATATCCTGCCTGGCCTCAGCTGCTGTTTCACATACAAATGGGTCTCCTGAACATCTTGCATCATATCTACCACCCTTCTCTGGATTTTTTAGCTATTCTAGACTGTCTTATATGGTAGCTGAATAAAATCCCTAAAACCAGTGAGAGAAGAGTAATAGAGGAAAAATAGACCAATCATTGTGAGACATATCTGACTTAACAGCCTTTTGCAAAGGCACATAGGAAAATGCAACTTACATACACACTAGAATAGCTATTTTAAAAAATAATTTATAAAAGAAACATTTTATTTGTAAATTTATGTACAGTAAATTTAAATCTATATACAATATCTGAAGTCTTTCTAAAAAGAGATTATGTTATTTAGAAATACCATGTTGCTCAAATCCAATTGCTGCAGAAATAAATTTGGTCATCAACTTCTCCCACGTTTAGCAAGTAGCTATGAAATGGCACTGTATATGCCAGGTATAGTCAATGACAACTGGTAGTTCAGTTCAAGATAAACTGCGGTTTTCAACTGGCACTACTAGAAAGAGTACCTTTTTATTTTAATTAACTTTTTCTTCCTTAGGGTACTGACTAAGGTTTTTACCTTGTGGCATGTTTCATGGCACATCTAGGTAACTTACAATACCCTGAAACTGTGACAAACCTTCATATATAAGTTCTTTAAGTTCTTTAAGTTCCATGCATGTGTAGGGTAACAGTTTTGACAAGACTGATGAAGATATGAGTCTACATTATTTATATTTTAAAAAAGAAAATAACTTAAAAATAACTAGCAACATTAGATTTTTAAAGAATAATTGATTAATGATAATTTAGGAATAAAAAAAACCCAATATTTGAACTGTGCTATCCTTGCTACCAGGTTTTTCAAGGTCTAGGGGAGTTTTATTTTGCTGCCATCAAGCTTTGAAGAGGGGTTCAAATAACTAAACAAAAAAAAGGAACAAGAAATTAAAGAATCATTAGTTTCTTTATTCATAACTTATAATGTAAATAAGAAAATTTATTAACAGGTGTCACGCAGTGACAACATCATAGAAAATCTGCAGCTACCAAATTACTTCAGATGGGGTTGTTTTGCTTTATGTTATGTGTCATTATGACTTAACAATACTTTACATTTCAATTTTGTAAGTACAGAATATGGAGTGAATGCGAAGTAGAATTTTCTGCAGAAAAAAGAAAAAGTCTGAGGCTATTCTTCACCATTAGCTGAATTTTAATTCGATGTTTTTTTAGTTTAGATGTTTGTTGCAGAAAAAAGTCAAATATTAGATGTATGATGTAAGACAAAGCACATGAAGTAGCTTTGTCCCCAACCTGGCTTCAGCAGGCCAGAGCCAGTTTATCATGTCTAAATTTGTCACTTCTGGATGGATACAGATGACTGGAAAGGGATTAAAAAAGGGCAACATGAATGAATGAATATTTTATAAAATGTGAATAAAAAGAGATTAAATGAATCCATGTCATTCAGTCTGGAGAAAAGATGACTTAGGAGGAACATAAAAGCAACTTTCAGATCTCTAAAGGGCTACTGTAAAGAGGAAAGAAACAATTTATTTTCCACATCTCTGCTGGACAGTGCAAAAAAGAAATAGGTTTAAACTGAAGCAAAGCATATGCATGTTAGAAATTTTGAATATCTTTTAAACAGCAAGATCAAACATACATATTTGATCAGTGGTTTAGGGTCTTAGAGAAAAAGTAGAAGAAAAAATACTAGGAGTGTTAAAAATGTGCTTTATTGATCTTGCCATAGGGACCCTAAAGGATTAAATGGTTTCCTAAAGTCCTTTCCAATGTTATTGCTTAAAAGCTTGTTTTAAGAAACTGAACATTCAGTTTCTTTCAAAAGATATTAGTTCACAGAACTGTTGGTTTGGTTTTAGGTGTGCTGTGTGTGTGTTTGTTTAAAAAAAAAAAAAAAAGCTTAGTGATTTTTCTGTCTCTGGTCATTTATTATGAACAGTGGGTTATAATGACACTTTGAACAACGAACCTGAGACTAGATACTAAGGCACTTGCTAGGATGTAGAATTTTCTAATGACATTCTAAAGTTACAGCAAAAGACGTAAAATGCTTGTTAGTGGAAAAGTTAATGTCTAAAAAAACCCACAGCTTTTAGAGTTTTCTAATGTTCTGCTCATTAATCTGTTCTAACACTGATTTGCTGTTTTCCATTGCTCTGCTTATTTTTTATTATTATTAAAAATTTTTACTATAGCTAGTAAATTTAATTTTCTATACTACTATTTGACTTGTTCATATTTAACAGGAAACATTTATTAAGGGTTATCCTGAACTTTTTCCATACAGGAATATTTATCAATATGGGTCTCTTCATTAATTATCTGTGAGTAGAACTAAACCTGTATTTTATGCGATTCTGTAGAATTCACTGTCTCAGCCTGTATCTTGTCATATCTTCATTTTCATAACACAACTTATCCTTTCACATCATAATTTCTACTTTTGTCTTTTATAACACATAGAAATGGCATTCCTAAGTGCATGTTTCAGAATCTTCAGAACATAATTATGCATAATTACAACTATTACTGTCAAGGACAGTGTAGTGGCAAGAGGAATAAAAACTTCTCCCATTAAATTCTTCTAATAGCTTCAGTCCATGTTGCCAGAATCCAAAGACCAGAGCCCTGTAATTATGATATTTGTGCTAGCAGTGTAAATAAATGAAGATTGAAGAAGTTCATACTGCATTTCTGAAATGATAGAGAAACTCTGTCAAAAATGACCATCAAAACGGTGATTGTTCCTGAAATACACTTCAACTTCTCATAATCAAGTTGCAGAGTAATTGAATTTCAAACACTCTTAGCCAATCAGGGATCTAAAAGTAAGCAAAACTAATCTGCAAATAGGTGCCGATGCCTTTTATGTTGCTGTTAAAGATTTGAATACACAGTCCAGCCTCAAAGTTTACCCATGGTTATACATCATAGCAGTTTGATCATTCTTTCACTTCCGGTACTTGCTACATTTGGAAAGGTGTGCAGACTCATCAGAAACATAACAAAGATTGAGTGTAAATTGAAGTTCTAAAAACAGATTAAAGGTGTGTATGTGCCTTACCATTTTATTATTAAGGTTTTGAAGTTGCTTTCATTTCTCCTTACCAAACTGCTCTGACTTCAGCACATTCAGTGGTTAATATTTTGTGGGACTCTTATCTGGATGCCAACGAATGTAATGTTGGAATAGTTTACTTAATGCAAGGTCTAAGTAAAATAAAATATTTTGCAACTATTCTTTCCAAAGAAATGGAAAGATGTCCAATCTTTTTTTTCTTTCCTTAAATTCAATTGTATTAAAGACACATTGTTCTTACTTGCAGAGCACTTCTCAAATAATAGGATGGTAAAGCCATTGTGATATTTCATATCCACATATACATGGTCATGAATTTAAAACATGAATAGTATTCAACACACTACACATAAATTATTATCTATGCTCAGAATTCAGTCTTATCATATTGCAATTATATTTCTTCTATCACAACAATTCTCTTTGTTCTTACAAGTCTCTTCCTGTATGTTTCTGACAATGAAACAGATGATAGCAGCACCAAAGCCTTTAAAACATTAAGGATCAATCCTCTAATCAGTAGAAAGTCTTGAACCACTTATAGCAGTTAGCATGTAGGTCTAGTTAACAATAGTGTTAGCATATGAAATATTGCTAATCTTGTAGGATAAGGGAGGAGCTTATTTATTAGAATAGAATACCTTAAGAGTAAGCAGCCTGTCAATCACTGTGAAAGTTATGGATCTATCCAGAACTTTTCAAAGTAGCAGACCATTAGCACCAGTGTCAGCCAGTTGTTTAAGTGCTGAGCAAATATGAACAGGGCAGTCAAAAAACAGGTGTCCTCTACCTCATTCTTTAACTGAAAGTGCCTGCAGTCACCCAGGGAGAGAACTCCAGGGACTCCAGGTCCTGGTCCAGAGCTCCACACAGCATGACTGGAGTCTTTACCTGGTTCTTCCCAACTTTCATCAGCACTGCGTCATCTCTCCTACAGAACAGCAAAATAGTGTGATTCATAAAATGATATATATCTGTGATTAAAGTGTTTTGGCATCTGAATCCATTTAGTCTCTCTACTGTCATTCTGCTTAAGCTTGACACCACTGCCTCTCAGAGAAGGATCCTTGCTGTCAGACAACAGAAGTCAGTTTCTTTTTCTATGGTCCCTTGTATATGACTGACGTAAAGCGGAATAGTTCTGGCTGAAAAAAAAATATGTGAAACTTGAATCTAGAGTTTCTCTCAGAACTTATGCACCTCTTAATTGTAGATTCGTTTTTTTTTTTTTTCCATTGGATAAGTTCCATTTTACTCAGTGAACCTTTGCATATTTATACAAAGAGAAAATGGGGCAGAAGTAGTACAAACCTTATTTCAATGTCTTCTAGAGTAGCCATGAAACCACAGAGTCAGTTTTGCTAACCCAGTGATAGATATTTCTACAGGAGATTGATTTTAGGTCTGCAGGAGAAATGTTAGAGATATGTCACTGTTGAAAGTGAGGTTTTAACAGCTAGAGTATTCTGGACACTCTCAGTTTGTCAAAGATTCTAGACAGAAGCATTTAAGCATTTCCTATAAATGTTTTGACATACTACCATTCTGTGAGAAAAAAAAAAATAAAAAGATCCAGTAAGGAGCTGAGTCAGTTCTAACAGGTGGACATCTATATGCTCAGAGGCCAATGAAGCTATATAATAATATACACAAACTGAATCTCTAAGATCTACCCTTTCCTTTCTGCCATGCTGAGCAATGTCATGATCCCATGAATATCTGTCATCTAATACTCCTTAGAGAGACTGTGTAATTATTTGAGCTGTACCTTAATAGCACACTCCAGATCTTGTCATTATGATTACATTATACACAATAATGGAATTTTATGTTTAAAGCAAACATTATGTTTTTAAAGATTCACAAAACTCAATATAAGCCACTCACAGATGGAGTAACTACAGCAGATAACTCATAGAAGTGATTCTTTGAAAAGTGCTACAGTATGTAAATAAAATATTGTAGGCAGTTTTCCCTGGCATATATAGAAGTTCTGTTATTTAGCATATACGAACTGTTTGGGACTCAATAAGCTAATAAGGATATTGGGAGCATGAAAAGAAAAATCCCAAATCCTGGTATCATTTTCTTCTCTAAGAACATTTCCATGGCTGTATTTTTGGAAAATAAGAACAAGGTGGCTTACAGTATGCATGTTTACACACATACTAAATGGATGCGTATATTTGAGCACCATGCATGTAGCTTAAGATAGCATGTTGCATGTCAAACTTGCAAGCATCATTCAAAATAATGAAGAAAAAAGCTAACTCAAGAAGTATAGGGTGGATTTTTTGTTTTTGTTATTTATTTATTTATTTATTTATTTATTTACTTACTTACTTATTTTAATAGTTTTGATATGAGATCTATAACTGAATGAATGCTCTCTTAAAATCATAGAATCATAAAACATCCTGAGTTGGAAGAGAACCACAAGAATCATTCCATCCAACTCCTGACTCCACACAGGGCAACCTAAAATTTAAACTATGTATCTGAGAGCATTGTCCAAACACTTCTCAAATGCCTACAGGCTTGGGCCGTGGCCACTTCCCTGAGGAGCTTGTTCCAGTGCTTGAATATCCTCTCAGTGAATAATTTTGTCCTAATACAGTATAAGAACTTTCCCCAACACAGCTTTACATCATTCCCTTGTGTTCTATCACCAGAGTGCATCCTTAGCTGCTCCTCATAAGCCATGCCTTCTAGTTCTTTCACTATCTTTGCTGCCCTCCTTTGGACACGTTCTAGCGTTCTCCTATCCTTATATTGTAAAGCCCGAAACTGCCCACAGTAGTCGTGATTCTGATAACAATTTTCAGACAAAATAATCAGAAGTTGCACAATTCCATATTTCTGTAATGATATCTGACTGCTTTGGAGAATGATTAACTGGACAGGATAATTATTTTCTTTTGTTGCAGAAGTTAACTCTTCTGGTACCCTTTCTCTGTGGGGAAAACAACTTTGTGTACATAATATGCTAAATTGTTAAAATCATAGAATATATTGACTTTCTCAAATATAATTGCTTAAGGTGGTTACTGATCAAGCTATCAAAGTTTAAGAGCTTGTTCTTATGAAAAATATTACGTAAACTTTAAAGACCATAGATATTAAGGCATCACCATTCAAAAGAAATTGCATCTAACAATCAGTGCTATAGAACTGAACAATACTGACTGAGAAGAATAACTTCTATGAATTGAGCTGATCTAAAATTATTTGCATCACTGTTTTGGTAAGAAGATATCTACTGAAACTTCCTTGGAAAGACAAAAAAGAAAGAAGGAAAGAAAGAAAGAAACAAACAAACAAAGCAACCTGCTTTTATTTCTGAGTTTCAGAATATTTCTTCAAGAACTTCAATATTACCAAGAGTTTCTAAACAATGACCCAATCTAACCTTATCTAATTTATGTAAAACAGGATCACATTTAATGAATGTACAATGTGTTTGTGCTGCATCTTTATTTCTCTAGATCTCTCAGTATCCATTGTTATTTTATGAGTTTGACTTGATGCAACAAAAAGATTCACAATATGCACTAGATTGTTTTTTGTTCTCTTATATATTTCCATAAATTGAAAATAAAAGACATGCAAGTTTGTAATCGCTCATTTTTTAAACAGAAAATATATCCTATTGTTCAGAACAGTGCCTACACTTTCAGATTTTTGTTGTTCCCAGTGATGATGCTGTAACTTTATTATTCAGAAATGCATCTCAAAATATGCAGCTAAGTAATATTGCTACTAAGTGACAAATCTAGCAATTAATATTTCCTACGTACATTAGTCTACCCAGACCTGCTTGTTATCTTTAACATCAGAGAATATTTTGAGATCATAATGCCTTAGAGAACTGGAAAAGAAATATTTATAAGCAATATTCTGTCAGCCTACAAGGACATAGACATCTCTTGTTTTCCTGAATATTTTCTGAAGTTTTTGTTGATACTATTAAAGGATAATCACAGCTTCTTTTCCAGCTATGTCATTAAACATTAGGTAAGATTAGAGACAAAATGCAGACTGTAAGGCAGTACCAGTAAATTGTTCACCTTGGTTTCACAGGACAGAAGGTCGATATTGTTGTCCCATGCTTCTGAAGATTTAGTTTGTTTATAGTCATTCATGACAAGTAGGCACTCTAGTTTCAAAGAAGCAATTAACCAAAACATATTTTGTGTTTGATTATTTTATTGCTATTTTAAACAATGGACAAACTTTCACGTATTTGGAAATATATCTTCTTTTATTTGACTTGAAAAAAGCAAATCAGGAAAAAACCCACAACTTACACCCCAAAACATTTATTGCCAAAGTAACTCATGGTATTAGCCTTGTTTAGAAAAAGTGTCTTTGAATGGGAGTAATAGTTTTGACTGGCTAAAAAACATGTCGAATAAGTGTAACTTCAGCAAATTTGCCCTTGTTTTTTCGCTTCTTGTGAAAGGTGGCATAATTTCTGAAAGTGATTTACCTTGTAACATGAACAAACGTGGCATTTTCTCTTATCTCCCTTGAGAAACAGCATTTGATACCGTACTTGCAGACAGGAGCACAGTTCAGGCACATGTAACTTAGCCTGTTCATTTCTTGTCTTTGAACTGTGTACATTTAACTTTCTCTTAATACAGTCTTCATATGAAACTACAGTACAGTAAAATGTCCTATAAATATCTTATCACTCTGCTAGTAGAGAACTGGTATTAAAAAACTGATCTAAGTGACCACTTATCTGACTTACTAATTATGAAACCCTTAATTTGACAATCAAACTTTTCCCTTATCTATGTTTTTTTAATTGGCTGACTCTGAATTTCAGAAATTACACTTGATCTGTTGTTTCACCCTGTGAACTCAAGTTATTTGAAATGTAGCACTCAACCAATTCATGCTGTTAAACCTTAGATCTGAGACAATATTCAAAATATATATGCGTGCATGGCTGTGTGAGTATAAACACCACAAAGATTAAATCATAGCTGAATTAACAGAATAATGTTCACAGATAATTCACAAATTATTAATTGTGCATATTTAATTTGAAAGGAGAATAATTTCTTTTCCATGAATGAATACTCCAATAGAAAATGCCAGTTTGTTCAAATTCAGCAATTTGAAGAAACACACATTCCTCTGAAATTTTCAAAGAGTAGATTTCTCAGTCGGAAAATTATATTTCTAGTAAAAGTCAGAGGTAACAACTTTTGTCCCAGAAGTTGAGTCTCTTAGAGAAGTATTTTGAATGAGATACAAGATTTCCCTGAAAATCTCTGTTCAGAAAGCTACACCACCAATCTCATTTCTAAACACACCTGAAGAGAAATTGGCATCCATGAGATTCCACAGACATATTTGTTTAGAGTATGTACTAAGGACTTTGGGCCTCTAATCCTTTTAATTACAAGAGACGCCATACTGTGTTTTCCACATCCTCTACAACAGCTGTACCTACTAAAGTTTAAATTCATTTTCTCATTTTGGACCTTTTTTTTCCCAATAATTTAATAATACTGAGGAAGTGAAAATTTTGAAAATACTTTAATGGTTCCCAGTAAATAATAAAAAATAATCTGGAAATATTAAAAAAAATACTCAGTTTTCCAGCCCGCTGATCGCATTGCATCATACATGCTATTGCTTTGTAGCACTATTCTGAAGTGAAATATACACTGCTCTGTATTTTAATTGATTAGTCTGACCTGATGCAGCACAGAAGAGATTCAAAATATGCACAAGGTATGCAACTTCTGTTTTTTCTTCTCTTATGTATTTCCATATATTTAAAATAAATTATGTGTAAATTCGTAGTCTTGTTTTTTTTTCAAGGAAAAAATATATCTCCCAGGTTAGAACAATGCCTAAACTCTCAGGGTTTTATTCTTTTAAACGATGCTTTAACTCACACTTTCAACAGTCAAAAATGCATTCCTTAAAATGTAAAATTACATATATTTTATTTTCTTATTTATTTTTAAAATAAATCTCCTGAGGAGGAAATGAACACAAAGAACTTGTATCTATTTGTATCACAAGCAAAGGAAAATATGAAGATAACTGAATAACTACAAGCAAATGTGCACAGTAGAAGTAAATTCAATATACTGCAACACTTCGTATTTTCTTGCAACAGAAGTGTTGAAGAAAATTCTTACTCCCTTAGCATTTGAAACATAGTTGTCTCCTGAGGATTTGGACTTGTTGTCTGTGAATTATGTAGGTTGCAAAACAAAAGCTAGAGACCTATAGGAACTGCATCCAAGAGAGAGACATGCTGAAGTTCTAAAATTGGTATGTGGCAGAAGCTGGCAATAGTACTGTTTGTATTAATTTATCAGGATTACTGGTAATAACAATCCTTATTTTTCTTATAAAATAGCTAGAACTAAAGTTATGGTTTTCTTGCATTGCTCTACAGAAAGTCCACATTTCTTACCCTCTTAGAAGGGATCTCCATGAATTAGAAAAAACTTCATGATTTATTTATTTTAATAAATGTAGAAGTATATAGTTATATATTCATATGGACATTCTGAAATTAAACAATTCATCTTCAGTTTTCATATAATTACATTCAGAGACAATAAAGAGTATCATTGCAGAAATATTTGTTAATTCACTGCATTTGCACATTAGGATATAGACCTCTTATAACCTTCAAAGAAATAAGTGTTATTTTCAAGATTCAATTCATCCGCCACAGGACTTGAAAGAAAAACATGAATAATGTGGTATAATATCAGAATAATTTAAGTATTATCATAATTTCACCAATGTGTCAAGACACTAAACCCACCTC
The DNA here is from genome assembly GCF_009769465.1 of Tauraco erythrolophus. Classification (NCBI taxonomy): domain Eukaryota; kingdom Metazoa; phylum Chordata; class Aves; order Musophagiformes; family Musophagidae; genus Tauraco; species Tauraco erythrolophus. Next base: position 83,292,570 of record NC_141465.1, on the reverse strand, counting down.
ATTATCTGATCATCAAACAGATAGAGTCACTACGTCTATGTTTATATTGATAAACACCTGAGTGTTTCTGAGTTCCTAAGCATAACGCTTGTCCCAACCTGCATCACAGCTCCATCTCAGGGTGAAAAAAGGTGTGCATCAGTTTCTTAGCATTTCACATTACCCAGTTTCCCTAAAAAGAATACCTAGAAATAACAGATGATGGTAATTTAAATGCAACTTCAACATCACTCAAGACGATCAGCTGAGCTTTTGGATACATGAATAAATGATAATTATGAATATATGGGTCAAAAGTACAAAAACTGCAATATAGCTGCATGTAATTTAGTAGCAGTATAAAAATGAAAGGATATGTCTACACAACCTTTTGCAGAAAGTTGCAAGTGAGCTCTGCCTATGCTGAAGTTGACTAAGCTTTTAGTAATAGTGCAGCATTAAGTCCAAACTAATAAACCTTTCTGATTTATGGTTCAAGCTTAGTACCATGCTAATGCAGATACATGACTTTCATTTGGCTTGAAGCATGCTTAGATTCCGCTTTCAAAAGGTGATGCTGATTTACATTGCAAGTATATTATATGTGAAGGCATTGGAATAGTCACCAATGACAGTATTGAAGAACCAAAATAAGAGAATGAAGGGAATGTATTTTGAATGTATATATAAGTCATATGTAAACACACACACACAATTTTTAAAATTCAGCTACTAGGAAAAAGAAGGAAACTCTCTAGGTGCATATGTCTGGACAGAATGCAATTTACAGTGGCACAGAACATCTCTCAGTTTTTATTTTTTCTGAAAGAAAACGCATCATTCTTACCTTATGCTTCTCCAATAAAGTAATTTTGTTATTGATTTTCTTTTGTTTTGTTTTCCTTATAAAACTTTCAATGTCAACCTTGTATTAAGAAAAATCAGATTTTGTCCTACAGATAACAGTACTTACTGTGTTAGAAAAGGATAGACTCTACTACAAATGAGAAGCATAACTACTCTGAAGTCCTTTCTTAGTCCTACACAGAAATGTGTATGGAAGTAAAAAAAGTCATGTTTCAGTATATCGAAACCCCTTTCACTAGCATCTTACACATTTATTGGACAGAATTTAAGAGGGGAAAAAAGACTAATTAAGAAATGTGGGACAATGTACAGTCTAGGTACTTACAGCCTTCTTTTATCATAATGCTCATACTGATTCAAAGACAAACAGTGAAGATGATGAAAAAATGCAGTTATCCAATATTATAAAACAACTCAGACCTCAGCTATTCAGATAACAGCAAAGCAGGATTTTTTTGAAAGAATTAATAGAATAAATCATATTGTGTTGGTCTATCATTGGTCAATCATACCTATTGGTCTTAAAAGCTCCAGGGATTTCCTGAAGTGAGCAATGTTGCATTGCTCCAGGGATTTCCTGAAGTGAGCAATGTTGCATTTAGTTACCATTACAGAGTACTCAGAGCTGAGCCACTTTATTAAGCTTGTTTATTTTATATTATTTGTCCTTTCACATCAGCTCAGGGAAAAAAATTCTGTATCACAGCAGAGAGTCTTAAAATACATGCTTGCTTATCAACAAATGTCTGTCTCCAATTTCTGATGGCTAAAAGATGTTCCAGTTGCATAAATTCAAGAAACGCTGTGGTTTTCTTTCTATTTATCTGTCTACTTATACCAGAAAGAATGAAAAAAAGGTTAGTGCTTTTAAACTATCAAAGAAGAAGAAAATTAAGAAGTAATATTAAGTTGCATACACTTTCAGCAGTCTCTTTCTTTTAACTTTTTGGCAACTCAACCTAATCCCAGGCCTGTGAAAGAGTTTTAAGTCTCCTTTATTCTCCCAGAGGCTGGCTGTATCAATGAAAAACTCCTTCCTTCCCTGGTGCTAGCACTCCAATGCCAGTATTTGAAAACTGTCCCAGTACTAACAGGAGATAGATCTCTATTATACGATTTTTAACTTCAAAAAGTTATGGTAAGCCAGTTGAGTCAAACATTTACAGTCGCAGAAGACTAAATCTGTGCTGTGGGGGAGGAACCGTGGAAACCAGTCAGTACAAGATGCTGAACCTAAGTCTAGCTATTCAAAAATAGGTAGAAGCCTATTCTTGGACTGAATAAAGTTCTCTTCAACCTGATTGACTAATCAGATTGGACGACTGGAATGTGAGAGACACTGATTAAGACAATAATCTACTAGAGTTGAATCAAATATTTGAATTTATACCTGCACTCAATCCATGAAGTGAGGAGTTATAGGTATTTCTTTAGAATGTAGGATATTTCGAATTAATGTAGTTGAAGCTATGTCCCTGTTAAATTTAAATATTCAGTATGTCTTTGAAATAAGAAGAAGGATTACATGGCATGATCAGTAATTCATATCCAGATTTGAAAGGGGAATAACATCAACAATGGAGACTTGAAAAAAAACCACAACAACTTCACAATATCATGAACTACATTTCTGTCCCTACAAAAAATGACTGGGCTGTGAGTAGAAACTGCACAGTACCACTCTTATCTTCCTGCCTAAAAATATTTCTCTCCAAAACTAGGGTAGCTTTATCTACAATTCTTTTCAGAATATTTCCTGGAATGTAACCCTAGGACTCAGGTTTCGATACTGCATTAACAAATACTAGCTGGCACTGGTCAAACTAAGGCAGGAAGCATGCTAACAGGCATGTATCAGCTCTTCATATTTTTTCCTGGCTCCATTTACATTCTTAGTACAGACACTCTACTGAGTATTTACGGGAAGTGAAACATCTGGGTCCAAGTCTCTGTTCTACATGGAAAAAGAATTGAGACTTGATTCTTTTTCCCCAGGGTTCAGGAAAGTGCTTCAAGTACTGATGAACTGGGAGGTATTGTGAAGTCCTTTTACTTTTTCTTGGGGAAAAGAAAGCAAGGGAGGGGGAATGAGATGCTTATGTTTAAAAATGACAATTTCTACAGGTTTGTGTCAAGAGCAAGAAAGAAAAAAGAATAGCAAATTTGACAATTTCACTATAGCTGCCTAGCTGCTAAAAAGAAAACTAACTGACCCAGTCAAAACCAGGACATTGCCTAACTCTTTGTAGTATCAATGTAGGGAAAAAAGGAATTTTCTTCTAATAAACTGAGGAATTAAAGAAGTCTGAAGTTATAAATCTGAACAGTGATTTTGGGAAGATACATTTTGAACTTAAACCTTAAGTGTCCACCTCATATCTCTCTCTTTGTGGACCTAGACATAAATATTTTTGAGTATCTAAGGCTTAACTCTTTTGAAAAAAAGGTAAGAATTAATACATCAAATACAGTTCAGGATTTCATTTCTTTGTGATGAAAAAATGACTTAATATGTTGTACTTACTTTCCCAGTTGTGTTGATGTTGAACAAGTTCTTTCCATCAGGCTAGAAAAACCTCCTACAAGTTTTCTTTTCTGCAAGTGAAGTTAATGTTTGACAACTATGCACCTGTAGTTTGTGCCCTGTTATGCATCTCATTGTCTTCTCTAATTCTATGAATTTCAGTGGATTTTCATCAGACTTACATTCTTATCAACAGAATTTGATTCATGTGTAATGTACAGATCTCTTACCAACACAGATATGTCAATTTTCTCTACTTCTTGCACAACAAGCTTTATTATGTGTATAAATCTGATTTTTAATATTTGTTAGAGGATGAAAAAAAAATAAAAGCAGATCAGCAGAATCCAGGTATTATTACTGCTAATTGTTAAGTTTTCTCACTCAAATAATGCTGCGTGTAGAATTCTCTCCACTAGGGGCCGCACAGAGACTGCTTAAATATTACCTGTTAAACTAGAATTCACATCAGAGAGCGAAAAAACAATAAAATCACAAAATAGTGCTTTTGTCTAGGTTAAGGAGCAAACAATTTAAACTCATAGGGAAGAGTCATTGATAGATTTGTTTGTTTGTTTACTTATTTATTGGGAATGTAAATAACATTCTGATTTAATTTTTTTTTTTAGTTGTAATACATTGACCCACTTTTGAAAAAAGGAAGTCTTGCACTTATAAATGATACTGCATAAAAACATGGGGGACAATACTACCTCAAGTAAAGGTAAGGGAAAGTATTTTTCTTTATGAGTCCTGAGAAAACAGAAGGCTTCAGGCTTTGACATGAGCCCAAACCAGGAGCTTTTTGGTGCTCCCTGTGGTGGTGTTGCAATTTCTGCTGAGGAAATGACAGGGCAGCAGTGATGAGACCATCCTCATCTCAAGGAGGGTAGTGGGGGTGGAAACACACTCGCAGAGTCCCAACAGAGGCCCTGGGCCAAAAGTGCCGTGCTCACCATGGGCACCCTGCTCTTTCTGGTGGGGTCCAAGGGGTGCTGACCCCTTGTGCAACACCCACAGCCCAGGTCTGAGGGGAACTGATACCATTGGCCTGGGGACCCATGGAACATAGGCAAGGATGCGTAACACCAGAAAGGAGGTGTTGGTGATGGTCGCTTTTCTTTGCAGCTCACTTTTCAGAATATTAATAGAGAGACTAGCTGTGTTAATCTAATATTTAATGACCTGTTTAATAATAACATTAATAATAATATTTGGTTGGATATTGAAGATTTCTGTTAGTCTGACAACAATCCTTGGCTCTTCAAATGCATAAGGTTTTATCCTGTTTGCTCATAAAGAGGTTATGCCTGTAATTCTTAATGATGAGGAAATTTCACCCAATTGATGCAACACAAGAGATTCTATTTGAACATCAGGAAACACTTTTTACTGTGAAGGCAATGGAGCACCAACACAGGTAGCCCAGGGATGTTGTGGAGTCTCTGTCCTTGGGCATATTCAAAATCCATCTGGACACCATCCTGGGCAGTCTGCTTCAGCAGGAGGGTTGCACTAGATCCGCTCTAGAAGCCCCTTCCAACATGAACTATTTTATGATTCTGTGATTAATCCATAAAAGCAAAAAAGGTAAGTATTTTGGTCATTTGAACACTTACTATAAAAAAAAAATTTGAATCTTTTTTATTGTTAGCATAAATTTTGAAGCTATTTCTCTTATTTTCATTCTCTCTTATCAATTGCATACATTTATTTGTAGTCTATGAACTGACTAGCTATAGGTTTAGTATAAGAAATATAATGCAGGTAAGGTTGCACTAATCTTCACAAACTTGATATAAATATTTATTATATATGTGTGTATGCATGTGATTATATATATCACAAAGGAGACAACTACTTTGAAATTTTAGAGGGTTCATGAGCTACAAAATTAATTCTAAAATTCAGAAATTGATTTAAATTACACTCTTTGGTCCGAGAAAGATGAAGAACACTGTTAATTCAAAAGTGACGAAAAAATTCAAAGGAGATTTGCAAAGTTAGACTTTTTAAATCTATGTTGAAATACTCTAAAGTAGATGATGATATATATATATAGAAGAGGTAAGAATGTTATTTCAGCTCTGCAATTCTTTAAATGAAGTATCTTTTAAGTGTGATTTAGGTGGTCTAAACAACGTACACTGATAACTCATGGTAACTTGGTTATTGGCTTTGGAAATACGAGGCTTTCTCTTCATATGAGGTCAGAATTTATAAAAGAGTGTGGTGGGGTGATCCTGGCTGGAACCAGGTGCCCACCAAAGACGCTCTGTCACTTCCTCTCCTCAGCTGGACAAGTGAAAGAAAATATAACAAAAAGGCTCCTGTGTTGAAATAAGGACAGGGAGACACTTTCATAGAATCATAGAATCACAGAATCATAGAATGGTTAGGGTTGGAAGGGACCTCAAAGATCGTCTAGTTCCAACCCCCCTGCCGTGGGCAGGGAAACCCTCCACTGCACCAGATTGCCCAAAGCCTCATCCAACCTGGCTTGAACACTTCCAGGGATGGGGCACCTACAACTTCTCTGGGCAACCTGTTCCAGTACCTCACCACCTCAGAGTGAAAAATTTCTTCCTTATATCCAATCTAAATCTGCCCTCTTTCCGTTTAAAGCCATCGTCCCTTGTCCTATCACTACATGTCCTTGCAAAAAGTCCCTCTCCATTTTTCTTGTAGGCTCCCTTTAGGTATTGGAAGGCTGCTAGAAGGTCTCCCCGGAGCCTTCTCTTCTCCAGGCTGAACAGCCCCAACTCTTTCAGCCTGTCTTCATAGCAGAGGTGCTCCAGCCCTTGGATCATCTTCATGGCCCTCCTCTGAACCTGCTGCAGCAGCTCCACGTCCTTCTTGTGTTGGGGACTCCAGAGCTGAATGTAGTATTCCAGGTGAGGTCTCACAAGAGCAGAGTAGGGAGGCAGAATCACCTCTCTCGACCTGCTGGCCACGCTTCTTTTGATGCAGCCCAGGATACGGTTGGCTTTGTGGGCTGCCAGTGCACATTGCTGGCTCATGTTGAGCTTCTCATCCACCAGCACTCCAAGTCCTTTTCCTCAGGGCTGCTCTCAATCCATTCTCCGCCCAGCCTGTACTTGTGCTTCCCCTCACCCCTCCCTTCTTCCCAGGCTTAACTTTCCCCCTGAATTCTCTGTCTCCTCCCCCAAGCAGCACAGGTGGATGGGGAATGGAGATTGCTGTCATGTTGTTTCTTCTACTCTTTCCTCCTCAGGGAGAGGACTCCTCACACTCTTCTACTCCAGCATGGGATCTCTCCTATGGGAGACAGTTCTCCACAAACTTTTCCAACTTGAGTCCTTTCCACTGCCTACAGTTCTTTGCGAACTGCTCTGACACAGGTCCTTTCCACAGGGTCAGACTGCTCCAGAGTAGGTCTCCCACGGAATCACAAGTCCTGTCAGTAAACCTGCTCCAGCATGGGCTCTTGTGTCCATGGGTCCACAGGTCCTGCCAGGAGCTTGCTCCAGCACTGTCTTCCTACAGAGTAACAGCCTTGTCAAGCATCCATCTGGTCCAATGTGGGCTCCTCGATGGGCTGCAGTGTGGGTCTCTGCTCCACTGTTAACCTCCATGGGCTGCAGGGGCACAGCATGCCTTGCCGTGGTCTTCACCACAGGCTGCAAAGCAATCTCAGCTCCAACACATGGAGCACCTCCTCCCCCTTTTTCTTCACTGACCTTGGTATCTGCAGAGCTGTTTCTTTCACATATTCTCACTCTTCTCTGTCTGGCTGCAACTGTTGTTGCACAGCAGGGTTTTTCCCCTTCTTAAGTACATCATCACAGAGGAGGTACCACCGTCACTGATGGGCCTCACCTGCCACTACCAAAACCTTGCCACACAAACTCAATATAAAAAGAAACTCCTCAAACCTCTGATTTTTAGTGGGTGTTGACCTTCATTTTTGTAAATAATATATAAATAATTATGAACAGAATTATTTTCAAAAATGATAAGCTTTTACTCTGTTCATTGGTATATTCCAAGTTAGTTAATCAGAAAGAGATTTGCAATATCTTTAAACATAAAATTTATGCTTGGTTTTGCTACAAAATTAATTACTTTTAAAAAAGACTGAAACAAAGCAGTATATGCACTTTCATGGTACATACACCATAAATAATTTTCTTTAAAAAATTAATCCATTATGTATATATGTTCAGTAAATAGTATGTGTACATTCTATATATCACAAACATCAACTTCCCAAATAAAACTTCTTCCATGATACTCATAATTTTTGTGTATCTATACACATACAAAAATACTTTCATATAGACTGCATTTTGTGTGTGTCTGTATGTAAATATACACATTTATTTGTGTACCTACACATAATTAGGAATATTTAGTGTTAGATATAATGGTACTCTTTGTATTCATGAGAGATTCTATGTTATTCCATACAAAAATAACTGTGAGATATACTTGGGGCCTGTTCACAGTGACTTTTTATAAATCTTGGAAGCTTCATTGCTAGAAGATATTACTCCCATAAATTATGATTGTCAGTACTGACAGTCTAGATAAAGTCTGTGCCCCTTGTCATTTTAGCAGCACTTCGTATTAATATAGTCACAAGTGGTTTCCCATAATGTGGTACTATTACACCTGTGATGATTTGATTGGTGGCAACATTTATAATAGCATGGTATTATTGTCTGTGGCTGTTACTGATAAGTCTAAGAACCAGTTTATACTTGATGAGTACCATACTAGAAATATGCACTTAAGATTTAAAAAATGTACCTGTTGTCAATAGGTATAATTTGGGAATACTTGCTCCACGCAGAGGAGAAGACTGGTTGGCAGACTGTAATTATTAATCCTTTAGACATTAATTAACTTTCTTCCAACTAAATTACTGTGTTTATTAATAATTCATAAAAATTGGCCAACCATTTAACACAGTACATTCAGCTGTGTGATAAAGAGATAGTGCCTTTTCATTTGCTCTTATAGTGTTTAATAATTTAAAAGACGAAAGGGATAGGATTTTGCTGTACGCTAACAATGTGTCACTAATAACTGAAGAATCCTAAAAACGTGTTCCTTTTGCCTGGCTTTTGCAGTTTTTGACTAGCTCTGTGACAAAGAAAATTAGGTCCTTGGGAGATAAAAAGTATAAAGGAAAATAAGTAGAAAAAAATATGATTCTATACTTCCTCAAGCTAATGACACACTAGATTTAAAAGAATTAATGGCCAACTTTCCTATGTGATATGTGCATAGAGAACTAAACAGCGCTTCATACACTGTCCAGAATGTTAATCGCAATGCATTTCACAGAAACTCCCAGAAGAGGGAGATGTTTACTCTCAAATAGAGGAGTTTTTTGTTGGTGGGTTTTGTTTTTTTTTTTTAAACCTTCGTCTAGGAGTCATTACATTACTAAGGAGAATAAAGCAAAAATGCCCTTTTTCCTCTTTAAAATAAAATTAGTGTAATTATGGTAGTTATTTTTGTTTTAAAATACAAATATAGATTAACTTCTGTTTCCTCTTCCATTTGATCTCGTCATCTACTTGATCTGTGGAAAATTCCAGCTGTCCAAAATGTGTACTCATTCTAACTAAACCACTTGTCTTTTTAAAGAATTGTGACACCTGTTGAACTGCTAACAGCAATACTCAAGCATCGGTAGAAGTGTTCTGTTATTTCTATCTACATTTGGAGAAAAATCTTTGAAAATATATTTGTTATGGTCACAACATATCGTCCTCACATCAGCCACGAGGATATAAAATATCAGCTACTAAAATCAGACTCGAAAATTATCAGATCTGAATAGGTTTCAGCTAAAGTTTTAAACCACTTCTTCAAGGACCAAGTTAATTCTATATAAAAGGAAAGTAAGATGACCTGGATAATTACAGGCCATTCATGGTGATGCTGGTCCCAAGCATGATACTGCAGCTGATGATGTTTGATGTAATTCATAAAGTTTTTATTAATGCTAACTAACACAGGTTTATAAAAAATCTTTTCAAACTCATTGAATATCTATTTCTGATGAGAACTAAAATTTGAATGATACTGCTTTTAGTGTTGAAGAATTATACTTGCACACTTGTGTGATACTGACAGCGTGCTCCATGATGTGCCCTTTGAGAAATACACTATTGACATGATTGATATTGAATATTTTAAAGATTAACCAGTTATCGATTTTCAAAATATAGTTTTAAATAGGGGTCAGGAAATAGATATATTAGCTGCCCAGGCTTTTTATACAACACATGAAAAGATATAAGCTGCCTTAGAATCCAAGGTAACTTGACGCTGAGATGGCTTCTTAGACGTAGACCAAGACATCAGCTGTACAGACTAGATGTTGCTCTCCAACCACAAGTGCCTCTGCCTTTCTCCTCGAGAAATGCATGACATTTACCCTTTAAAATGTTGCCAAATACTGTTTTTAAGGAGTTGAGGTATCATCCTGCATGGAAAATCATAATTCAGCATCTACTCCTACTCCTCCTGTCAAGAGACAGTTATCTGCTAATTTTAAGAATGTTTCAGGATCAATTTCTAGTACTGCTGTTAAAGTAGGTCCACTATGTAGAAATGACCTTATGATTTACCAGACAAAAGAGAGAGCAAAACATTCCCTGTTCCCTGAGTAGTAACCATATTTTACAAAAGTCTCCAGGGTGAGACTGATCTTGCCTAACTTTAGATATCCCGAAAATAAATGACGCATCTGAAAAAGTTACTCCCAATGATTTCTGCAGTATATGGAGAAAAATGCCTAGGTTTAAGGTATGAATCGTCTGACCTATTTTAACCATACGCTTTAGGATGAGATTAGTTGATCCATAAAAGCGCCCATAGATGTGGTTAGCTCAGATATAGATGTTGCATATGGTCAGCTGAATGCTACTGAAACCCATGTCTTTCCCTTTCCAGAAGAGAATGACTGTGGGGAAAAGGAAACAAAAAAAAAAAAGAAAAAAAGAAATTGTCCCTAATGGACATTGAATTCTTTCCTAAACAACAGGATAACTTTAATTGGAAGGGAGGAGTGCAAGCTACCTCCCCCATTCTTTCAGTCCCAGCACCACCACACTAGAACATGGACACCTTAAGCTGTATGTGAAAGCAAGTGGAAGATTCTTAAGAGATGGAAAATGGTTTAAATCACTGAAGACAGAGAGGAAATTGATCATTTTTTGTCTGCATCCTTGGTCATTGATTTAAGCCCTAAGTCATTCCTTAAAACCAAGGTTGACATTCACCATCTTTTTTAAAAGAAAAAGTCAACTAATGCTACATTACATATGGAGCCTGATTCAGTCAGCATGTGTTAGCACACCTTGAGAACGTCTTGTCACTTGATCCCCACTGGAGGCTTCCCTCCTTTACAGAAGCAGACAGGCACGTTATGATTAGCCTACAGCTACTGATGAGGGTGAAAGGAGGTTTAAAGGTTCATTTCTGGATTCTGATCAAATGCAGAAGTAAGCTAAACCAGAATTTGATTTCCTGAGCCAGTAAAGGAAATGATCTCTCTGTGTTCCCACTAGCCTTTACCAGAGGTTCTGTATGTGCTTGCAGGCACATGAAATGATAAGATCTGTACTGTGCAGCCTTCCTTCATTCTTATTTCCAGCACTAAGCTGATCCAATAATTCTGATGCAGTTCTGTAAAAATGAGATGTTGTGGCTAGATATTAAAAAAGCAAAGAAAGTAAATTCGTCATGGAATTCAAAAATTTCCAGGATTTATCAGTAATAATTGATATTTTCAGTATCATAGCTTTCCATGTAATGCCTAAATTCTTCCCTTTTGATATCCAAACAGCTCATAGAATTAGGCCCTGAGAGCCTAAGCCAGACTTAGTGTATCAGTTCCTCTCTCCTGGGGGAGAATGACACTGAGGCAGATATGACAAGATTTATGTGCTGAGGTTTTGAGGGTTTGTTATCTAATTCCATGGAATTCCTTACAAAACATTTTATTGAAGGAACTTATTTGGGCTGCATTATGTACAGAGTCAAGTACTAATCATGGTGATCCTGTCTGGCTTTAGAATATCTCAATTTATTTTAACAACCATGTCTTAAAAGCATGCCTTATGTCTTTTAGAAAGAAAATTCTGCTTTTTGTGAATCATCCTAGAAACATCTGGGGTTTTTAATGTTGTTATTATTGATATTTCTATTGTTATTAGGATATTTTTTTGTCTTTTTTCACTATTTTCAAAAAATGTCTTAAATTAAATGTGTTCAATTAAATTAAAAATGCATTATTGAAGAATGAAACTACGAAATTCGTTAAATGTCAGAGGGCAAGTCAAAAGCAATACAGCAATTAAGTTCTTCTCCATACCTCTCTTTAAGAGTCAAAATTTGACTCAAACAATATATATTTTTTTTCTGGCCCCTTTACATATATATATATATATATATTTGAAGACAGATGAAATTTTTTTCCACAGTCTTAATATTTATGTCTGAAATGATACTAGACAATATCTTCTGGTCTTGCACTATGCAGGGTAATGAGGGGATATCTTTTGTTGCATTATGCTGTACTATACAATTAGGGGATTATGAAAACGTGAACAAAATAGTTGTGTTCATGTTATGTACTATTTGCTACTAAGGAGACTGCATTATTTCAAAATAAGATACAGCTTTCTGCGATACAGCTGTGACAAAATGTTCTGTCTCAGAGACTACCCATTGATTTCTCTGCTTGGGACTATAAAAATGGGATTTGTTTCCAAAATACATGGTGATATGTATGATGGAAGGATGTTTCACAAGAAATGCGTATGTCAGGTTGTTATCAGTCATGCAGTGATGATTAGTACGTTAGATATTCCAGAGTGGAATTTAGAGTGGTTTCTGTTGAAGTAATTGTTAGATGGAAATGCAACTTCCACAAAATCAGCTTCACTTCCAGGTTAGAAAAACACATTGTTTTGGTTTAGCCCAGCCGGCAGCTAAGCTACCACAAGGTTGCTCTCTCACTTCTTCCCCTTGGTGGGGGGGAGAGGAGAAGAATGTAACAAAAGGCTGAGGGTCAAGACAAAAACAGGGAGGGATCACCCACCAATCGTGGCCCTCAGAAAAACATACTTAGATCATGGACAAATCAGTTTAATTCATTAACAGCTACTTCAGAGAGGACAATCAGAAACAACGCCAGATCTTAAAAACACCTTCCTCCCATCCTTCCTTTCTTCCCGGCTCTACCTTCTCCCCACAGCGATGAAGGGGAACGGGGAAAAGGGGTTGTAGGTCAGTTCGTCAAATGCTACTTCTGCCACTCCTTCCTTAAAGGGAGAGGACTCTTAAAACTCTTCCCCTGCTCTAACATGGGGCCTCTCCTCAACAAAAATAGTCCTCCAAGAATTTCTCCAACATGAGTCTTTCCTACAAGATGCAATCCTCACCCATTAGATTGTTCCGGCACAGGCTCTTCCCATAGAGTCACAGCTCCTTAGGGTGCAGCCAAGTGCTCTGGTGTGGGTCTTCCACGAACTTCAGATGCATCTCCACCTTGTTGTCAGTCTCCAGGAGCATGGGAGGTCTTTCCCACTGAGACAATCTACAACGTCCCTGAGGCACAGGCATCTGCTCCAGCATGGCGTTCTCCACAGGCTGCGGGTGGATCTCTGCTCCACTGTTAATCTCCATGGGCAGCAGGGGGGCCGCCTGTCATCTCACCATGGGCTGCGGGGGAATCCGAGCTCCGGCACACCTTCATCTGCTCCGTCTTTGCTGACCTGGTGTCTGTGTAGTCATTTCTCTCAAGTCTCAGTCCTCTGTTCGCTGCAGCTACACTGGACCCAACCGGCCTGATGAACCTTGGCAGTCCCGGCAGGATGATCTCTGCCCAGTGGGCATCCTGGGAGTGGGGTGCTTTGGAGCTCTCCAAGTCATGCCCCTGAGGCCACCTCCAGTGGAGCAGTGGCAGCCCAGTGCGGGTAGCTATCCATCTGGGAGGGGCTGAGGGGCCAGCCCCCTGTCTCCCCTCTCTCTTCACTGTGCGTCCAGCCTGGTTCAGGTTCCTTCTTCCCCATCATAAGTATGGCATTTGCAGAGGTGCCAGTTGGCTCCACCCTGGTCAGAGGGGATAGGGATTCCGACCTGGCCAGAGGCTGCCCTAGCTCCTTTTGGAGCCGGGGAAGCTTTTCACAGCTACTTACAGGGGCTATCTCAGCAGCCCCTCCTGTGCTACCAAAACTCCATCACATAAACCCAGCACACACATATATTTTGGTTTGTTGAAACAAATATTTTGGTTTTATCTGAGTCAGTGTTAAACTACACCTTCTGGTGAGGCCTTGCAGACATTTAGTTCAAATGTTTCAAATTATCACTCTTTCTTCTTTCCAAAATTTATGGCTTGGCTGTGCATCAGGGAAATCAGCCCAACCTTCCTCAGTTTGAGATAATTTGCACATCAGGACAGTCACATGGCTGTAGTACATCATGGGAAGGTAGACCAAATTCGAGGTCTAAGACCAACAAAAGATGTTGAAAGAAGAAAGCTTTCAAGCTTGAAGTCCCATCTGAGAGTGTAGAACCTCAGAGACTGAATCTGGTATCAGATTGGCTCAAAATCCAATGTCTTCGTTCAGGAATTTGTGTTGGAATATGCTAGTGCAATTTTTCAATATTTGCAAGTCTTTTTAAAACACCTTTTCTGTCCTTTGCAGCTACTGTGAAAAAAGTGAATGAATTTTGGAGAGCAGTCATTCAATACAGGGGAGCTCTCCCCGCATTGCATTATTGGAACGTTGTAAATTATTGGGTTTTGTGCCCTAAAAGCAAGATATCCAGTAAAGAAGCTGTGAATGATACGAATCACAGACCTTATTGGTGTGAGGTGTGTAGGCTCAGAGATGTGATATAATATGGTGAAATAATGGTATTACAACACAGCAGATCACTTTTTCCTATTACATCGTCAATGGAAAAAAGAGCCTGTCTTTATCTTCACAGGATTGTGTTCATTAAAAACTTTCTCCAGGATGAAATCCACTCTATAGCTTTTTTATGGAATAAAAATCTCATCTGGCTGATATCTATTAATTTTTTTATTCACTGAATGTTCTCTTTTCTTTTCCCTACACCTACATTTATTACAATCACATAATTTTAAATTTAGTTTACTGATAAACAGAAATAAGCTTTCTTATATTTTCTTCATCATTCTAGATATATTTTTTGAAGTATTATTCCTAAGATTTCCCAAGATTAGGATTCAATTTACAGATGATTAGGTAATTTGTCTCACCTGTTTCACCTTGGTAATTGGTATCTTTAAAGAGGAATATTTTAAATGTCAAGCTGGCTTTTGCTTTTTTTTTTTTTTTCAGTTTCATTTCTGTCCTGCCATTTCATTTTATGTATTTCAGTTTGCAAAATGATTTAATCTCATTGTGGTAAGTTGACCCTGGCTGGAAGCCAGGTGCCCACCAAAACCGCTCTATCACTCCCTCTCCTCAGCTGGACAGGGGAAAAAAAATATAACAAAAGGCTAGTGGGTTGAGAAAAGGACAAGAAGATTGCTCAGCAATTACCATCAAGGGCAAAACAGACTCGATTTGGGGAAAATTAATTTAATTTATTACCAATCAAATCAGAGTAGCATAATGAGAAATAAAAACTAAATCTTAAAGCACCTTGCCTCCACTTCTCCCTTCTTTCCAGGCTTAACTTTACTCTTGAATTCTCTATCTTCTCCCCATCCAGCAACACAGGGGGACAGGGAATGGGCGTTGCAGTTAGCTCATCACATGTTTCTGCCTGTCCTTCTTCCTCAGGTAGAAGACTCCTTACATGCCTCCCCTGCTGCCGCAGGGGGTCTCACCCACAGGAGACTGTTCTCCAGAAACTTCTCTAATGTGAATCCTTCCTACACACTGCAGTTCTTCACAAACTGCTCCAGCATGGTTTCTTTCCACAGGATGCAGTCCTTCAGGAACAGGCTGCTCCAGCATGAGTCACCTGTGAGGTCACAAGTCCTGCCAGCAAACCTTCTCCAACAGGGTCCACAGGTCCTGCCAGGAGCCTGCTCCAGCACTGGCTTCCTACACAACCTCCTTCGGACACATCGACCTGCTCCAGCATGGGGTCCTCCATGGGCTGTAGGTGGATATCTGCTCCACCATTCATCTCCATGAGTTGCAGGGTTACAGCCTGCTGTCTTACCACGATCTGCACCACGGCCTGCAGGGGCAATGTCCGCCCCAGTGCCTGGAGTATGTCCTCCCCATCCTTCTTCATTGACCTTGGTGTCTCCTCTTTCTGGCTGCTATTGCCCTTGCACAGTTTTTTCACCCCCTTCTTAAACCCGTTATCACAGAGGCACTACCACCTCTGATTGGCTCAGCCTTGGCCAGCAGTGGGTTCGCCTTGGAGCCAGATAGCATTGGCTCTATCCGACATAGGGAAAGCTTCTAGCAGCTTCTCACAGGAGCCACTCCTGTAGCACTACCACTACCAAAACTTGGCCACATAAATGCAGTACATTCATGCATCCTCTCAAGATCTTCTTATGTTCCCCAATAGCAGCTATACTTCAAGACCGCTACAAGCTTCCTCACAGCAGCATCTTGTCAGCTCTAGCAGAGCCCCCGGTAGTGGAAACTGATAAAACAAGACTACACTGATAGAGTCCTTCTTTGCTGCAACAGAGTTTGGAAGGCCGCCTCAGCAATTTCGACTTCTGAAGAGACCTCAACAACACCAAACATAATAGTCAAGCATACTCCAATGCTTTCAGAAATAAGAACAACTAACATCCTCATTGTGAATTACAACTTCCCTACTTACGGCACTTCAGATGGCAGCCTAATTTCATGCTAAGATAGTACAAAGCACTGTAAAAACATTATTGCCTCAGAGATGATGTTACTCTGCCGCTTTTTAAAACATCAAATACACTGATTAGTGTTCAGTCAATCTTGGAACTTTTTTTTTCCTCTGGTATGGGGTTTTTGGTGTGGGTTTTTTATTATTTTGCTTGTTTGTTTGTTTTACTATGTTAATTGTACTTAAAATAACTTGCCTGCTTGGCATTGTAAAATTTAAACATATTTGAAATTTCATAACATCCGAGCTTGACTTGATTTCTGCTACTGGCATACAAGCAGGCTAACTGCAGTAGAAATAAAGTAGCAACTAACCAATTTACACTGACATGTTTTTGTACTTCTAATAGCTAGGGCATCCACTTAGCTGTTTCCTGTACTTAGCTTTTCCTGATCATGTGCAGATATATATGATTCACTAGAAAATTAGTCAGATGTTCATTAACACTCCAGAGTCCCACAGCAAGTTGTTCATTAACCTGGTAGATAAATGGTTATATTTATTATTCACTCAATGCAGCTGATACCCAATGGAATTTATGGAAAACAAAAGTGTGTGCAGATCTAATACAAAGGCCTTTGATCTTCCAAACCTGGGTTTCAAATTTCAGCTTCTCAGAACTTTTCCAATCTGTTTCAGAAGCGTGAAACTAGATAATAAATAGCCTTTAGCAAATAATACATTTTGTTAAAAAAAAAAGGTAAAAAAAAGAAGTTTGTGTAGTACAATTTTTTTTTAGCACACTCAAATTCGTTTTTGAAAACAGCTCTATATACAGTTCTAAAAAGATAGGCATTCCTCTTAAGGGACCATTCTGTTTTGCTTGCTAGAGGAGTAAGAAAATTCTTTTGAAGAGCTGCGATAGGTTTATCCAGGATTAGTAAAAAGCCATGTGACGTTTTTGGTTTTATATTATCCTGACTACTGCCAGTATAAAATTAATGACTGATACACTTCCTGAAAATGTTTCTTCTGACCAGAAACATTTCACTTTATTTCTTATTCAGCTTTAACTGGCATTTGATTTTCTCTGTAAATACAAGAAGGTATGATACTGTTCTGGATGCAAAGGACAAGGAGAACAGTGGGGGAATTCTCACCTGTGCTAACTCATGATACTCCCAAAAGGTTGACCACAGGTGTTTGAATATAAATGGAGATGGGACTGAAAACTGTGAGCCTGTATTCAAATTCTTGGAGTCAGGGAGTAGCTGCAATTATTAATATTCTTTGGACCTGTAAAAAATTAGCAAGCAGTACTAGTTGGAAACTGAGAAACTGTAAATGTAAAACGTTTTTACAACGAGTAACTTGGAACTTTCAGTTACATGAGTTTAGTTAAATCTCAGTTAATGAATTCATTAAATCCCAGACAATGAAGTACTTTCTGTTATGTTCCTTGACATTGAGGAATTACTGTCCAAAAATGTTTCTGTGACAATAACATTAGCAGCTAATAACTTTTTAATAACTTTTAAACATGGAGAGAACAGCTGGCAGAAGTTCAGACTATTTTATTCTGCATTTTCAAGCAGTGACACCAGGCAGAATGCAAACGAGTCAATATTATTTTTTCAATAGTTTGTAATGGATTTATATTTGGATTTTTTCCTTCAAAATTTTAAGTTAACTCAGGCACAAGAGACATTGCTAAAATTTGAGTGCTACAGAACAGTTTGAGATTGAGTCATGTTTTTTTAAACAAGGATACAGAAATGAACCATAAAGGAGTTTGTCCCAGATACAAGATTGAAGAATCAGTCTTATTCAATCTGGGAGTTTAAATGGCATATCAGATTATAATGGAACAAAACACTCAAAGTCGTATGAGAGACCCAGAATTAACCCCTTAAAATTGAATTTGCTAAGCAAAGAAGTCATGAAGTCTGGACTGGAGCACATGTAGTGCCTGTGATATTCCAGTCCTGCAGTAATAATGATAATTCTAATTTATTAACAGGAAAAGAGAAGCAGAAAGGTGTTTTCTGAGTTCAGAGTTGGAGTCATACAGGCAAATAGCAAGACAAAACAAAGGGAATGTGCAGTGCTATACAAAACAAGATAAGAAAATATTCAGTGTTTTGGAAAAAACATAAGAATTGCAATGGTTTTGCAAGCATTTGCAAGAAAGAGAAGAATTTGCACAGTACAAACAACAACAAATTTTTAGGCCAATCATATTTATAGCATCAATAAATATTGATTGAGTAAAAATAACTGAATTACAAGCTTGAAAGCAGAGAAGACATTTATTAATTTTAAGTAGAACAAGCCAATTGTCTAGGAGGATGCGTTGAAGAAAAGCAAACATGCGAGAAGAAATAACATGATGAAATTCAAGGCTGACAGGGATCTTTTTTCCACTAAAAATGTATGAATGAAGTATAGTTTTTAATGAATTTGAAAAAGATACAATTTATGAAATTTTGTGGTTGCAAAAAACTCATTTGAGGGCTAAAAATATGTTAGGGCACTACCAAAGTGTGTTCATAGTTGGACACACTACTAAACAGGTGTAGTAATTACTGTGTGAGTTAAAGAACTTGAAGATATTCTTGAATAACAAAAAACCCACTGTTTAAAGGCCCATAATGCATGCATTTTCAAATTTGGGTAACGAAGATAACCTTAATACTCAAGAAAACTTGTAGCAATGGCAAGCGTTATGTTAATTAGTCATTACATGATAAAAATATATAGAACACATACACACACACAAAAAAATCTCTTCACCTTTGTAGGTTCCGAAATACTAAAAAGCTTTTTATAAGGAAAGATTTACCACTGTACACAAAGGGATACATTAATATTTCCAGGAAAATGGTTTTATCTGAGTATAAAAAGTGAGAAAGTACTCAAAATCCTCTTGGAAGGGGTCACCCTCATTAGTTAGGGCAAAATACACAGGAGTAGTAATTTCATATGGTAGAAATGATTTTTCTTCCAGGTGAAGAAAGATCCTCCTTCATAAGAATGAGAAGTGGTAGAATAACAGTATCTCATGCTGTCTTTCAGGAACAGTTTTCAAAATGACTAGCAGAAGTAGATGTCTGGCAATATCTTATCAAGGGAGAAGTTTGAGTTCATGTCACTAAACATCTAGTGTGGGTTTTGAACTGTGAGAAGTTCACATCTAATTGACAAATAGCAACTGACTTCTTTCAGAAGTATTTGCACAGCCATTCTACAGAATTGATGCAATTTAATCTAAAAGACTGTGTGGTGTTGTATTTTTTTAGCATGTCTACCTTGAGGGTAACTATCTGTGTGCGTATTTCGGCTAATGAATACATAAAAACATCTGTTACAATTTGTACAAATCTGCTGACAAAAAACTTTGGTTTAGGCAGTGTACCACTTCTTTTAGAAAATGGTCTGGTAGATATTAGGAGCACTTTGTTGGATACAAACCAAAGACTTCTAATGAGTCTAGATTATAGGCATTTAGTAGGCTATATATTTTGAAATAAGCCTGCATTTCCTCAGTGGGAAAAGGTCAGTGCCTTTAAAAGCGTCTCAGTCAAAGTCTCCATCTAAATGTTTTCCAGTAGGTATGAGCGTATCTAGTGAAGGACTTGTCAAATGAATGCTATCTTAGTAAGTCCTTATTAGTACCTTCTATGGAGATGTGAGTAGTTACACAGTTATGAATCCACAATTTTCAATTAAAATACCGTTCTTTCAACAGACTCTCGGTCTCCATTGACAGGCATTGCTAGATGTGTTTGACAGGCAAGTACACTTTATGACGCTCTACTTTATTTCTAACTGTTCCTTTCCGGACAGAGGTTGCTAAATTTAACTCTGTGATGATAACTGCCAGTAATCTAAAATATAAAATCTTGTTCATCCACCACTGGTAAATGCAAAATTTTTGCCAGGAATATTTCATTGTGCCCTCTCTTTTGTTGGAGAACATAATGAAATGAACTCACACCATTAAGTTCTGAACACAGAAGAAAATTCTGTACAGCCATCTTTTGATTTCACGAGTGGGATATAATCTTCCATATCTGACATAACAATATTTTCTGGAGCAAAGAAAGAGTTTTGATGTGTAAAGAAAGGTATAAAAATGCAAGTAAGCTTTATTTTTTCTGAAAATACTTCAATTTTACTTCTTTCAAACATTTGGTTCTATAGAGTTTCCGCTACTGTAGTCATTAGCTTTGACTGTTTTCCATCTCATCAGTAAACAACCGATGTACCATGTTTACCTTTGCAATTTGGCAGTCTTCTGACGATGTTGTCCAGACAATAAAATGTTAATTGTTTTCAGGGTTGTTTGCTTTGATATCTGTAATCGTGGTTGCTCTTTATAATTGCTCTCATAACAGAACCTTTCACATGCAAATTAAACTGTCTTTTTATAACAGTCTTATTAAAAATTATTATTCCCTCAGTGGGCTGAGACAGCATGGAGGTGACATATGTGTTCTCTAGGGGAAAGGACGGGACATCTGAATGCATGACAAGTCTTTGCTTCAGGAAAATAAATGCATCTTTGTGACTAAAGTGAAATTAAATGAATTTTATTTTGGTCTCATTTAGAAGAGATGTCTTGGAGTGCATTCATGAATACAGCAGAAAGATACAGTATTAATCCTCCAGTGATGGAAGATAGGTTTCTGATTCATCTTCTTTGCACTATGTGTATTAAACTCTAGAATGAGAGAATTATAATTTTTTACTCATAAAAATAATCAACAATGATGTTTAACAATATGAAAAATTTTATTTTTCTTTTCATGCATACATATTTCTCTCTTTAGTAGCAATGGGAAGTAAGAAACAAGTCTGGAGATGAAAATAGTCTCCTAAATACTTCCTTGAATTATGTAAGACAAATCATTTACAAAATAAAAGCCAAATACTTATATTTAGCTATAAAAACCCAGCTATGCTAAGGTGGGACATGCCTTTTTCCCTTATTTTTGTTAAAACCTAAACAAGCACATGCAAAGCATGGTGTTTGCAAACTAGGATATCTAACAGATATATGACAGTAATAAACTTTTTTTCATTTGCCATTTTTATTGATATTTGGTCTCCAAAGTAACGAGAATCTCACAGCTATTCAAAAGTCAGTCCTCATAGTTCATCTGTAATGCCAAAGATGGTTTGATGTCAAGACTGCCTGTACAGGGAGTTCAGATTTTCACTGATTTAACAGATATATTTCTGCACTGTCCTTCTAGTGTTTTCATAGCTATAGTCATTCTTCACTGAAGCCTGCCAACTGCAAGGAAGGGCCACTGCTCCTACAACAGTATGTCTCATTCTCATTCAAGATTTAAGTCAATTCTCTCAGTCTTTGCTTTTTTGAGAAAAGAGGTTTGATTCCTAACTTTCTTGACTCTTTCACCCTTTCTAACCCTTCTGAGTTGCCTTGCCACCAATAAAATAAGAAAGAAAGAGAAGGAAAGAAAGAAAGAAGTCACTAAGTCCCAAACAAACAAAAT
Source organism: Tauraco erythrolophus (assembly GCF_009769465.1). Taxonomy (NCBI): domain Eukaryota; kingdom Metazoa; phylum Chordata; class Aves; order Musophagiformes; family Musophagidae; genus Tauraco; species Tauraco erythrolophus. The sequence continues at coordinate 83,270,880 of NC_141465.1, read as the reverse complement.
CCATTATTTGTAGGGAAATTAAGACTTTTGATTAGGGTTGATTTTGTCTTACCTTGCTTTGCCTTGCCTTCCTTGCAGTAGTCAACACATCTAGCCCAAATTCTAAGAAGGCAGAAAGCAGTATGGGCACTGTTGACCTCAGAAAAAAAACAGTACAGTGACATTTCCTTCTTAGGATATTAGTAAGGAAAAATACTGTCACAGTGGCTTATGTGAAAGTATAGAGTGACAGAGACAGATATTTGTTTCTCTGCAATTAAAAATGAGAGTATTTACACAGTGCCAGGACACAGAGAAGGTTTATAAATTTATTAAGCTTAAGTCAAAACTAGTATCTTGTGAAACATCCGTCCAACAGCAGACTGTATTTGTGAATTCTCCTTTTATACTATCAGAGAATCACAGAATCACAAAATGATTTGGGTTGGAAGGGATCTCAAAGACCATCCAGTTCCAAACCCTCTGCCATGGGCAGGGACAACTTCCATTCGATCAGGTTGTCCAAAGCCTCCTCCAATCTGGGATTGAACACTTCCAGGGATGAGGCATCAACAACTTCTCAGGGTAACCTCTTCCAGTGCTTTATCACCCTCACAGTAAAGAATTCCTTCCCTATATCTAATTGAAATCTATCCTCTTTCAGTTTAAAACCATTACTCCCTGTACTGTCACTCCATGCCCTTGTAAAAAATCTCTCCCAGCTTTCTTGAAGGCCTCCTTGAGGTACTGGAAGGCTGCTAGAAAGTCTCCCCAGAGCCTTCTCTTCTCCAGACTGAACGATCAACTCCTTTAGCCTGTCTTCAGAGGAGAGGTGCACCAGCCTTCAGATCATCTTTGCAGCCCTCCTCTGGATCCAATGCAACAGGTCTATGTCCTTCTCATGTTGAATGCCCCAGAGCCGAATGCAGTACTCCAGATGGGGTCTCATGAGAGCAGAGTAGAGGGGCAGAATCACCTCCCTCCACCTGCTGGCTGCACTTCTTTGGATGCAGCCCAGGATACGGTTGGCTTTCTGGGCTGCAAGTGCACATTGCTGGCTCATGTTGAGCTTCTCATTAGTCAACCCTCTCAAGTCCTTCTCTTCAGGGCTGCTCTCAATCCATTCTCTGCCCAGCCTTTGTGCTTGACATTGCCCTAACCCATGTGCAGGACCTTGCACTTGACCTTCTTGAACTTCATAAGGTTTGCATAGGCCCACCTCTCAAGCCTGTCAAGGTCCCTCTGCATGGTATCCTTTTCCTCAAGTGTGTCAATCTTACCACACAGCTTGATGTCATAGGCAAACTTGCTGAGGGTGCACTTGATCCCACTGTCTATGTCTCCAACAAAGATGTTAAACAGCACTGGCCTCAATACTGACCCCTGAGAAACACCACTTGTCACTGGTCTCCACTTGGACATTGTGCTGTTGACCGCAACTCTTTGAGTGCAACCACCCAGCCAACTCCTTATCCGCCGAGTGGTCCATCTGTCAAATCCGTGTCTCTTCAATTTAGAGACAAGGATGTTGTCTGAGACAGTGTCCAATGCTTTGCCCAAGTCCAGGTAGATGACATCAGTTATCCTTCCCTTATCCACCAATGCTGTAACCCCAGCATAGAAGACCACCAAAATTTTGTCGGGCAGGATTTGCCCTTAGTGAAGCCATGTTGGCTGTCACCAATCACCTCCTTATTTTCCATGTGTCTTAGCACAGTTTCGAGGAGGATCTGCTCCATGATCTTGCCAGGCACAGAGGTGAGACTGACTGGCCTGTAGTTCCCTGGGTCTTCCTTTTTTCCCTTTTTAAAAATGGGGATTATGTTTCTCCTTTTCCAGTCAGTGGGAACTTCACCGGACTGCCACAACTTCTCAAATATGGTGGATAGCGGCTTAGCAACTTCATCTGCCAGTTCTCTCAGGACCCACAGATGCACCTCATCTGGTCCCATGGACTTGTGAACCTTCAGATTCCTTGGACGGTCTAGTGTTAACCAAGACAGTTGTTTCAAATGCTTCTGGGTGCCATAGTCAAAGGGAAGTACTTTAAATCCTTGATTTTATTTTGTTTCCATATGTTGTGTACCTTTCAAACACATTCTTCAAAATATAAACATTCCCAAGGTCAAATTACAGAATAAAATGATAGGAATGCAGTGTCATTAAATGTTAATAATACTATGTGACTGAACATTCACAGAAAATGGTAAAAATATTCAGCTGCTGAATGTACCTCTTTACTGATGCTAAGCTCCATTGATGGATGGAGGAGCGTGTCTACAGAGACATGCTGCAAAGCCCTTAAGTCCATTTTACATTTTAAAACATGATAAATTTGCATCCCTATCATACAGACTATTGCACTGTAAGTCTGTCTTATTAGCAGATTATTCTCTAGTGCTAACAATCATTTTATTTCTAGCTGATATGCATAGTGTTACAGTAAGCCTAACCAATGAAAATTCAATTGTCAAGAGGCAGGAGAAATGTCTCCATGCATATTGCACTCCATCAGCTTTCTTAATCACTTCACGTAAATAAGTCTGAAGATTTTTTAACTTGATTTACATGAAACGCATCTTTGTTTCGGTGCTCTGTTACGTGAAATAGATTTTTATCTTTAAATGCCTTCTCTGACACCAAGGATGGTGAAAGATACCAGAAATTATATTATGGGCCCAGCAGGACTTTGTGTCAAGGGCATTTGTGAGAACAGCAAGACCTCAGTTTCCTCAGTGATCTCCAGTGTCTTTACATGACAGTAAAACAGGACTAAGAAACATACTTCTGCTTGTAATCAGAGACCTGAAGGATCAATACACAGAGAAGGACTTTGCATGTGAATAACCCTGCATTTTTAGATTCTATTGTGAATAGACAGGCAGTGAAAAAGCAGTGAAAAACTAGGGATAGGCAGATTAAGGAGAACTAAGAAGGTAACAAAAAGCCTCTGGAGGTAATAGTAAGAGTAATTTTGAAGGTTGAATGAGGCAGCTTGACAGAAGGAGTTAATGCAAAAATTTATTAAAGGAGTTTCTAAGACCAATTGTAATGTGAATAGGAGATGTTGCCTTTCAAGGCAACAGCCCTACGTTCTTTTTATATTCATCCAGTGCATTCTGTTAAGACTGGAGACTTCAGCAAGAGTGCATGTATTCCCAGAGATTCAAAGCATAAGCTTGGATACCTAATTATAAATGACCTGGAATCTTGCAAGAGATGCAAGGCAAGTTAAGGAATGTTTCTGGAGTTTTAAAGCAAGTGATACATACCCACTGCTGTATAGATGTCACATAACCATCTGTTAAGTGATTAGATGGATTTGAATGTTGCCACTGCCATTATTTAAAAGAAGTAGAATATGGTGTGAGTTAAAGAGGAGGAAAATACAAATAACCTTTCAAGAATAAGGATTGATTTTTTTTTTTTATACCTAGCAATACAGTTTTTCTCTTTTTTTTTTTTGTTAAGCTGGTAGCCTGTATTGAACTTTGCACACAAAAAAAACCTGGATTTGCTCTTGTTTCTGTAATCTAGTTGGCACAGTAGGAAACTAGTTAAGTTTTCCTAGTTTTATATTCTGGTGTGTTCAGACCTCAATTTTGCCCACGCGTCATACACTGAGAGCTCAAAGCTGCTGTAGGGTTAGTAGTCTGTGTCAGCACTGATAATCAGTGCACAGGAGCTAAGTGTTCTTTATTTTCAGACTTTCAGAACATGTTCATTTCTTTCCCTCTGTGTATTCTCCACACTGACATAGGTTCATTCATTTCTGGGAGCTGAGTGAGAACCCATGAATTCTAAGCATGCCAATTCGTATCTTGGGCTGACTGCTTTGTGCCACCTTACCAGTTCTTAGAGTCAAGGGGAAGGAGAATTAACCAATGTTGTACAGAATTCATTACTGAAGTAATTGCATACCTGTATATTAATTTACACCTTCTTAGTTATATCTGAAGACTTAGTATTGAATGACCACAATCTTTTACAGGGTTATTAGTTGCTATCAGAAACAAAAATAATTATAGATTTACTTCGCAGGAGGTATATTCACATGCTTCATTTTCATTCATCATAGGCTATCCCTGTATCATTCTGTATCAGGAATTCCTGAATCAAATGCACTCTACTTTCCAGCTTTACTTAAAAGGGTAAATTAACTTTATCACAGGAGGTGTAATAAGTAATATATTAGAATTTGCCAATCAAATAGAAACCACCGTCTCTCAGGAACTAGCTAAGATATATATTAGTTGTTGTTTAAATATTAAATACTAACCAATTATTGTTTAAATACTAACTGTTACATCAACTGTTGTATGGATTATTGCTGTAAAATGTTAGAAGTTGTAAAGTGCTAGTCCCTGCTGTAAAATACTAGCTGCCCAGGAGGAGGCTGGTGAGAAAAGAAAAGACAGATAAGACGGACTCCAGCAAGGCTGTGACTCACGTCTCACACCTCTGCAGGGAGGAAGGGATGCACAGAAACTGGCCCATGTAGGAAAGATAAGGACTAATAAAAACTAACATTTGTCTTCAGATAGTGACAGGTAAGGCGATCAGGTGTCCACTCAAGGACAGACCAGGCTGGAACCAGTTTGGCTCTGCAAGCTCAGCCAAATCAGGGATTTTAGGGAAGAGGTGAAACGTACACAGTGAGGAAGACCTCCGGCCTTCATCCTGAAGACCCTTGCCCACATGAGGAAGACCTCCAGCCTTCATCCTGAAGACCCTTGCCCACATGAGGAAGACCTCCAGCCTTCATACTGAAGACCCCTGCCCACGACCACCAGGAGGCGTGTCGAGGAGGAGCCTGAGGCGGATCCTGAGGCGGGTATTATGGAAATGATTTCCTGGGAGAGAATGACCTTTTGGGGGGGTGGGCTATGAGTGTGTTTGTATAAATACAAGAAAAACTGCCACGGCGGGTGTGCGTCTTGGTGGAGCAGAGACTCCCGGCGCACCCAGCGCTGTTTGCTTGCTTGCCCTAAATAAATTTTAACTATTAATTTTACAGGTATTGGCTGTTGAGAATCATTTTCTCGCCAAACTATTGAAATTAACCTATAACAGGAGGTATAATCTTCACCTTTCAAGGGAATGATTGGCTTAGAACGTACTTGTATTTTTCAAGTAAACTGAATAGATACATACATGCACGTCTTCCTTCCTTCCTTCCTTCCTTCCTTCCTTCCTTCCTTCCTTCCTTCCTTCCTTCCTTCCTTCCTTCCTTCCTTCCTTCCTTCCTTCCTTCCTTCCTTCCTTCCTTCCTTCCTTCCTTCCTTCCTTCCTTCCCTCCCTCCTTCTTTCACTCCTCTTTCTTTCTTCTTCTGTCTCCTTTCTTCTTCTCTCTTCCTCTCTTTAGTTTCTCCTAGATGTCAAACTGCTTTTTTTTCCCTCTTATTGAGACATAGGTGCAGAGTTGTAAGCAGGAGGAACCAATGGTGGAGGAAATTTTGACTATCTAAACCCATAGTTTTTTCTACTTCTTTCTGATTTCTTATTATTTTCAGTCAATTTTGCAGTGCTTAGCAACTTTAAGCCATATATAGCAAGATCTTTTTTCTTTTCCACTTTGTAAGTCTTTAAGTTATCTTTAGTTCAAGCACTGAGACACCTGAATTGATGAACAATTTTTCTATAGTCAAGTGCGTGCATGTCTAAGGTACAGCCACTGCAGGCATAAATGCTGAATTTAGCAATGTAGCTACTTTCTTTATTACAGAAAGATAAGTCATCCAATCAGAGTGAAAAGAATAAAGTACACTTGCAACAAGAAAAGTTCTTTAAAAGAGCAGCAGACAGTAACATTTAAAAAGCTAACAAAAGAGAAATCCTTTTAAACAAAAGCTCCATTACACTGCACTTATAATAATGTAATACTGTCTTTGTATATAGCTAAGAAGAAGGGCTCAATAAGCAAAATAATCCTCTGGGGAAAGAAAGAATCACAGTTCAGACAGTATAATATGTACCATAGAATACTGGAATGTGTTTGGCAGGATTACAGGAAAAAAAATAGATGACTGCTTTAGTTGTTTTCTGGCCTTTACTTTCTGCTGAAAGTGGAAAATATGGTCACATCGTGGGTAAGAATAATTATCAGGAATTTTCACTGTTAACTAAATGAAAGGAAAGCTCATGATAGCCATATTACTGAGGCTACATGTATTGATAAACAGAACAGCGTTCCCCGACTGTTAAGGCCAGCTCCCTGTAGAGCAGGCTGTTGCATCCCCACTGCATGGCATTTGGTTCTGGCAGTGCTCTGGACTTGGTATAGGTAGGAGCAGTATCATTTGAAGGCAGAGTTATTTTCCCAGGACTTTTTTTTCCCCCTCTTTCTTTTTTTTCAGGTCAAAATGTTTTAACAACTGGAAAGGCTCAACTGACTGCTTCCTTCCTAGTGTGCAACTGAGTCAGCGTGTTTCACATTTTGTTTTGTGGCATGAAGGCATATAGTGGTAGTACAGGGTACAAAGCTCTTTGTGTTAAAGTTGAAGAGACATGTGGAGTGTAGAGATGCAATCCTTGAACACTTTTGTGCCTATTGTCTACAGGAGTCATCCCTGGACTTAACTACTCCTAGACTTTCTAGAAGATTGTGAGTTAAAGGCTGTCCACAAGAGGTCCAGAGAGTGACCTGACAAATAAACAACCTGGATAATCAAGCACCATTTTGTTGCATGAACTTACGTTATTTAGCAGAGAAGACATGTTATTGCTAAGGAGAAAAGCAATGGTTAGCCACCAAAAATACACTGTCTGAACTTTTACGTAACAGATGTTTCTCACTCAGTTGATCTGCATGCACTCATTAGCATTTGCAGGAGTAGTATATGTAGCAAGATTCTGCAACAGCACCACTGTCTAACATGGCTGCTGAATTACAGTATTTTGCAATATCATACCAAAAACATTGTAAATCCAAACAGTCAAGGAGAAGCAGCTGAATCTAATATAATAGTTTTGTCTTTTTTTTTTTTTTTTTTTTTTAAGTGCTTGAAAGCATTCCTGTAAGCTCCGTAGTGAGCTTCAGGTCATTTGTGAAGCTATAGCCAAAAAAAAAATTAAAAAAAATTGAGATTCTTCTCCTGATTTGCTCTTCTAACATAATAAATCATCTCTTTCTATTTAGGGAAACACTATTGCCACTGCAAACCCAAATTATTCACAGGCAGACTACAGGAGACCTTGCTCTGGATTTCAACTACTACCATCTTGAGATATGCGTAGCACTCCCCAATGCTTTACGGTTCCACATCATCTATATGGTTCACTGAAAACATATTGAAATTGTGGGGTTTTGATTTTTATCTTATGCAAAATGAAGTGTCAAGTACAATGAAAGAAATAGATTTTTATTTTAATGTTAAGTTAAACACTGCAATCTGCCTTATCAGGGTACACAAAGTACAAATGTATGGCTGAGCTTGGCAAATTTACCTTACAGTAATTTACCATGTTTGCTGGTGGCTGTTTATTTCTCTAAGTGATAGGCAGGAATGGCAGGTGTCCTGAAGTAACTCAACTGAGCTTAAAAAAATAATGATAGTTTTATTAGCAAAGACAACATTAAACACGATAAAATAGTTTGTAATAATGATACTTTATTCTATGTAGTTATGTAGTTGGAAACTACAAAAAAGTCTTTAGACCAAAATAATGCATATAAATTAAACTATATACATTTACAAGTCTTAATAAAACCAGCTGTAATAATATAGTATAACAGCAGTAACAATAAGATTTCATTTAAAATGTTACAGTCCCTTCAAAATACTTCTAAAGAGAGAAATGTTAGTTTTCATGTGAGAATAATAATAGCAGTTTGTTTTTTTTTTCATATATATATGAAAACAACAAGCCTAGTAGCTGAATACTGCCTATAGCAAGTAAGGGAGTCACATTAGAAATCCTCTTGGGCTGCCAAGATTCATTTTGTGTTTCCTAGAAGAATTCTTTAAGCATCAGGTCATAGGTGAGGAGGAAAAAGCAAAGTATGTTAATGGTCCTATTTTCAGACTGGTTGCTACTGTGAAACAAGCAATGCAAAAATATAACAGGCCTGCTCTTGCTGGTATTTGTTAGGTATGATGACAGGATTTATGACAGTTTTATATGGAGCCGATCCTGGGTGTCTGTTTAGACAAGATCTAAATGTAGAAGAACTGTAATGTATGGAAAACACAGAAAACAAAACATTCTGATCAGAGGCAAACTGAATGCATTTTACGTGCATCAAGAACAGGCATTACTTAAGAACAGATTGGTCAATATGTGATTTACATACTCTAGTACTCCTTTCTATACCTAATCCCTTGTTTCTCTCCAGTCCAAAGTCTCATTCTGAAAAATGATTCAGTCGGGTATTCAACAGACGGCATTGTGATGCTCAGCACTGCAGCATTTAAAATGTAGATACTCAAAACCGAATTTGCAATGCTGGTTTAGGTGCCTAGATATAACTACACGCCAAATACAGGAACCTAAATTAGTATTCAAAGCAGCCAACACGCTGAGTGCTGGCATGTTAAGCGTCCCTGTATGAAACGTGCATCTGAAATTTGGAAGCTGAAGAAGCTTCCTGGGGATTCAGAGCTCTGCTTGATTTCTGAGAGCAAAACACTACTGAATACCAGCTTCCTCCTCTCCTGTAACTTGTTGCAGGAGCCTTCTCCTGGAAATTGCCAGCCAGAAATTGGAGTATGACAGCAAGTTTTCTCTGATTTGCTTTCCTTAAGGTAACTCTGCAAATTCCACATGAATGATGCCTTATGTCTTGTTGAATACCTGATCTAATCTTTTAGGAGCCTAATTTCAATTGCCTTTTGCACTTAAATGTCTTCCTTTTGCAAACTGGGGCTTTTGCAGTTTTGAAAAGATTATACCTTTCTGGCAGAGAGCCCACACACCAAAAGTTCTGATAGGTTTATTGCACACCGGACAGTGTTTTCTCACACTCTCTCATGGTCTAAGACAGTTTAAATACATTGTAAGCGTCTTGAGGACTGAGGAAGGCATTGTTTTTACAGGTTTTATCTTGTCAAAGCCCCATATTTGATATTGTTTCCTCTTTGGAACTGGATAGTTGTTTTTACTCTTGTGCCGTGTTCCTTCTTTTTACATGAGCATATGTGCAACAGCTGTTGTCTTAGCTGTGATCTAGGGACTTCCAGTGCTTAAGTCATGATCCTCTACAGTTTCAACGAAAGGACTAGGTCTATAACTGAGGGCTAGAAAAGACTCATATTCTTTGCAATTGGGCACAAAGGGAAGATACATAATACATGCTTACCACTAGGTTAAGCACACACTGAACTCTTAAGCCACACTTAAGGTGGCAAATTCTCCAAACTGCAGTTTTTCTCAGAAGCACTGAGGTATTAAATTCTTTATACTTTCCTCAAATGAACTAACAGCTGACATAATCCTTCCTAACCCATCTCATATAATAAAACAATAGCAATCTGGTGTGTTCTTCTCTTCCCATCTGTCTCATGATGTCATTTGTGAACTTTCTTCCATTCCTAATATGCTTCAGGAAAGATTTTTCCAAATAACCTTTACAAATCAATCTAATTTTGCTAAGTTAATTACATTTGCTTCTTATTGTTGTGTATCAGTAAAAGCCTTTTAAAATACATGAAGTTATCTGAATATTTTTTTTTAATAAATGGAATGCAATTTTTTTTTGTTAAGGAAAGAAAGAATAGAAATAAAAGATTCTGTTCAGTTTAAAGGTGAAAGATAATGTATAGTTTGTCTGCCACTCAGCTAAGCTACAGCAACAAGGTTATGCTGGAAGAATCATACCAAGCTAGGGAAAAAAAAAAGAACAAAACAAAACAAAAAACTTACAACGAAATAAATCCCACTTGAGGTTATATTGTTGTTATTGTTACTGGGAAGGGGTGGGGGGGTTTGGTTGGTTGGTTTGTTTGTTTCTTTTCAATATCAGGAGGAGTTCTAGCCACCATTCTACAGTTAAAGTAATTGTAAGATCCCATTAGTTTTTCTTATGTAAGCAGGTACGAGGAGATTGCCAAACTAAGCACATATTAAGACAGTTTGAGCAGAAACTCAGCTAGGTGACTCTGGGGATTTCTCGAGGAACAAACACAGAGGTTAGAACATTAATCAGTAAGCTGTGTGAGAAACTGCAGAGAGATTGGGAAAAAAGACGTTATGATGGTAGCAGATCCTGGAAGCAATGGTGTATAAAACCTGAGGGCAAAGACATGCAATCAGATTACCATGGCTTAACAAGTTAGTTCTTGTCATCAGAACCCAGGTGATTGCTAGTGACCAAAGGGAGATAACAAAGGAAATACTAGCATTCAGTAAATACTGGAAGAGAATACACACCTTGTGAGATAGCTGTCAATTCAAAGCAGGCTGTCTCCCAAAGTCTCTCTCTATGAAGAAGGAATACACCCGTAGATACAGAAGGACAACTGGTATGCAAAGGCCAAAAAATATTACATTGTAAATCTGACGCATGTGAAAAATAGCTACAGGCAACTGACGGATGGATTTCATAAACTAACTCTGTATAATTACAAGAGAGCCAGATCATATTAAAGACTTATCTGTCTTTTAAATAAATAGACTAAGCCAACATAACTGTGAGATGATGCGTCTTAAGGTAAGCCACAGTGAGATCGCACTGAACTAAATTACTTTATGAAGCATATGGTCTCTAGCTAAGGATATGAAGAAGGACAGTTATCATAAGTCAGTTTAGTGTAGCAATGGTATTTGGAATATAGGTCAGGAAATAATGAAGAAAATGGTTTTGCTTTATGTGCAAAACAAGTTAGCTCTCTGAATGAAAAAAATAACTTGTCTGCCTTTGGTTTTGTCTATGCTCTAGGAAACTAGAATTTTGTGCATTCTTTGTACATGAATATTCTTTCCAAATCCTGTTGGTCCTATGGATCACCCTAAAGCAAACAGCCTTCAAGATCAAAATCTTAACCATTTGAGTCATAAAAAAAAACTTATCACTTGAAATCACTGTTGTTCTAAACACGTAATACATTATGTAATCTTTTCCCTAGAGAGTTTGTGATGCAAAGTTTTGTGTAGGTATGAAAGTTAACATTTTTATTATCATAATTATATTAGTGTAGTTAAATCAGTGTAACTTCTTCAATTAGTACAAATTTAAATAATTTATAGACCGTTTTTATGATGCTGCAACTAAAGGATGTTTAATTTAGAATATCCTGTTCTTATATTAACATCATAGATCAAAAATCTAGCTGAATAATTACAACAGTACAAAACTATTTAAAAAAAGCCCATGGAGGAAAATGAAGACAAGGGGAAGGCAATATCCCTTATTTTGCTGAGAACTGTAAAACCTAGTAATCAGATAGCTTCCCCAAGATTACAGAAAGAACCTGTATCAGAGCTGGGAGCTCAGAAATTCAGCCTATATCATTTGGATCTCTGTATAGTGCTTAGAGTTAGTGCTCTGCTTATGGATCACTTTTAGGATTGGTACTGTGAATATGAGTTTGTGATAGTGTTAAACTGAAATCCGAAGTATTTGTGCTCAATACCATAACAGAAGTGAGGTTTTCCTGGTGACTGCTGCTGTGAATTTGATCTATGCAAATGCTTCAAATGAGAGATCTAATTCTTCTCTCAAGTAGGTATGTGTCAGTGGTGATAATACTGGAATTGATGGCGTTAGAGCAATCTGCATCCAGCTGAAGACAAATGAATCAGGCTTTCTGTTTATCTTTACCACTGATTACTTTCCTTATAACCCTGAAACAATACCAAGGTGACTGTCGTGGGTTAGGCCGATCCGGCAACTAAACCCCACGCAGCTTTCCCATTCCAGTAAAATGGAGAGGAGAAAAAATGTAATAAAAGAGCTGAGGGTCGAGACAGGAACAGAGGAGCACCCACCAACCACGGTCCCGGGCAAAAGAGGCTGTTTTCTTAAAAGCAAAACTATTTATTAACAGCTACCTACAAAGAGAAAAAAAAGCAAACAAAAACGGTTAGTTGAGAGGATAACAAAAAAACAAGGCCAGATCTTTAAAACAACACCACTCCCCTCCTTTTGCCTCTTCTTCCCGGCTCTACCTCCTCCCCCCAGCGGTGCAGGGGGGTAGGGAATGGGGGAGTGCAGGTCAGTTCATTCCAAGTTGTTACTGCCGCTTCTCTTAAAGGAAAAGGAGTCCTTACACCATTGTCCCTTGATCCAGTGGATCCCCTACTCACGGCGAAAGAGTGAATCCTGCCCGCTGGGGGGCAAATCCTTACCCCATCGGATTTGCCCCAAGTGCGGGCTTTACCAGTCCTGGACCTTTAAGGAGCCGTAGCCACTCGCTCCGGCGTGGGTCATCATACAGACTTTAAATGCGCTCCGGCGTGGGTCGGCATATCGACCTTAAATGCGCCTCCGTACAGACTTACATGCGTAAATGCGCCTCGACCTGTGCCCATGATTCACAATAGTCTCAGGCTCAGGCATCTCCTTTAACAAAACACCTCCCCATCGGCGGGGGTCATCCCACGGACTCTAGATGCGTACCGTGCTCTGGCTCTGGCATCTCTTCTCGACGTGGATCCTCCATGGGCTGCGAGTGGGTCTCTGCTTGCTCCACTGAGGGCTGGTTGCAAAGGGGCTGCTCGCAAGGGGGACTCAGCCGCGGCACACGTTGTTCCGTTCCATCTTCACTGACCTCTTATCTGTGTGGCCGTTTCTCTTAGATCTCAGTCCTTTCTGGGTGAACTCGGCCCGGTTGGCGCCCCGGCAGCGGGGCTCTCCCCGAGTTCCCCAAGCGGCTCCGCCGCCGCCATCCTCGACGGGGCGGGCACCAGCCCGGCCCAGGCCGTCGGCCCGGCCAGGAGCCGGGAGCCGGGAGCGGGGGCCATGCCCCCCTCCCATCTCCTTGCCCGTGGGCAAAGGCACACCTTTCCGGTTCCTTTGTCCGACGTAAATAGGGCAATTCGCAGAGGCGTGGAGTGGCTCAAGCCCCGAGGGGGACGGGAGTCCGGTGTGATGGGCAGCTTCTGCCACCCGGACGTCCACCCCCCGCTTCAAACCATGACAGTGACACATGGATATTTAGTCAGCGTACAGGCATGTGAGAGGAATTTTATTTTTATATTTTGTGCAAGTCTACTGATTGCCAGATTGAACAAGATATGCTTCAGGGCAAAGCATGGCAAAATACTGCAAGGTAACAAATCTAAAATTTCAAATAAGATTTTTCATGACCCCCTGTAGTTTCTGTTGAACTTTCCATGCACTTTTTTTGTTTTGTTTTGATATGTTGTAAACTAATGGAGATACAACAACAATGTAAAAATAAAAGTTTTGGAAACTTCCTTGAAACATGTTTGAGACTTGCTTAAATAAAGATATATATTACTTCTATATTTCACAGACTAGACATCTAAACATAGATGAAATTAATTCTTATTTCAGAGAAACAGAAAATTGAGTGGAATTCATTTTAGCTATGTTTAGATGTCTACTTCTGAGCTAGTCGATCTAGGAACCCTTTATAATCAATGTAGATAAATAGAGCTCTATTCATCTGACCTGGTTTCGATGTAGAATTTAGACTGATTAGACTGAGATGAATGGTGTTGTACAACTTACAGAATGACCTGAAGAGGCCGAAAATGCTAACGCCCATCTCTAAAGTGAAATTTGAATGAGTGATACAGATGTATTTTACACTGTAGATACCTACATGTTTAGATGAACTTTATTCAACATGCCTACACTACCACAGGCTTTGTAGAAAAGATTGATCTGTTATGTGTATATTTCAGAAAGAAAAGCAGTATGCCCATTTTATGTCTCAGTATTGACCTGAGTCCTCAACTATTTGACTGTAGTGAAGTCAAGTAGTTTACTTGAGTAGTAGCCTGGACTAGAAGCACTAGAGTACTCCTGACCTCTGGAACAAACTGTGTGGATGTGCAGAATTGGGTCCATGCAGTATCTTATATTTCTTCATTCTATTGTATGGGCATGATTATCTCATTCTCTTTGACTTTAAACAGATGGTCAGGAATAGCTGTATTCTTCTTTCTTGATTCTGAGGATTGCCTTTGGACCAAGCCCGTAGGAATTATTGTCGTGGAAAAGATAAATAATGACAGACACTTATTTCATATGACTGTGTTTCTACAAAAACAAGCCAAAACCCAGTGTTTTTGGAAGTTCTGGGTATTTGAGTTAGTGATCTTTATGGTTGTATGAGATGACATGCCGTGCTGTCAGTTTTTAGCTTGATTTTCAGCATGTACTCGTACACATTTCTGGAAGTGATTAAAATGGCTGAATTCAGAAGGGTCACCAGGCTGAAGTGGAAGTTACTGTTTCTCAGAAAGGAAGATATGTGCAGAGTTTCAGTAGTAGAGCTGGAAGATGCTGCCTCAGGCAAAATCCTGTGTAACAGATGATAGCTTTGGACTCACAGTTTGGAAGTCAACAGGCATTAGGAAGTCAGGATAAGTCGATGGCCGATATTTTTCATAGAGGAAAGGAATCATTGATCTGTTGATTTAGGAAGGCTTTGTCTTCTCTCAGGACTATTCATTCGCTGGGTTTCTTGGTTTGCAGGCAACTGATGCATTTTCTTCTTCAGAGCAATACTGATATCAGACTGAAGATCCCTACATTTTAGTTAAGCACAATCACCATTTTAATATAATTTTCTTGGGTTTTTTTCTCCCCTGCTTTTTTTATTTATTTCCTAGCACAAACTTTGATTTTGTATCATCTTTAAAAAGATTACTGAGTATTTGATTTTGTAAGAGTTAGCACTCAGCTCTATAGTTGATAAGGTGCCTGACTGTTGTGGTTTAGCCCAGCTGGCAGCTAAGCTACCGTGCAGCCACTCACTCACTCCTTGCCCTCAATGGGGTAGAGAGGGGAAAAAATGTAACAAAAGCCTTGAGGGTTGAGACAAGAACAGCCATGGCCCCAGGCAAAACAGATTTGGCTTGGGGATGAATCAATTTAATTTGTTAACATTTACTTCATAGAGGATAATGAGAAACAAAGCCAGACCTTAAAAACACCTTCTCCTCTACCCCTCCTTTCTTCCCGGCTCTACCTCCTCCCACCAGCAGCACAGGAGGATGGGGAATGGGGGTTGCAGGTCTGTTCATCACATGCTGCTTCTGCCACTCCTTCCTTAGAGGGGGAGGACTCCTCACACTCTTCCCCTGTTTCAACATGGGGACCCTCTTCAAGGAAAACAGCCGTCCAAAAACTTCTCTAACATAAGTCGTTCCCACAGGATCGACTGATGGGTAAGGGAAGTTGTTCCCTCTTCCCTTACCCATCAGATTGCTGCAGTGCTGGCTTTTCCCACAAAGTCACAGTTTCTTAGGGTGCAGCCACTCGATCCAGTGTGGAGTCCCTCCTACAGACTGCAGATGCATCTCTGCTCCACCATCATTCTTCAGCAGCGTGGGGGTCCTTCCCAGAGAGACAGTCCTCTACAAATTCATTTGGGCCCAGACATCTCTGCACCAGTGTGGGGTCCTCTCTCATGGACTGTGGGTGGATCTCTGCTCCACTGAGTCTCTCATGGGCTGCAGAGGGGTCAACTGTTGTCTCACCATGGGCTGCAGGGTAATCTCGGCTCCAGCACACCTCTTCCTGCTCCATCTTCACTGATCTGGTGTCTGTGTGGCCGTTCCTCTCAGATCTCAGTCTTCTCTCTGCTGCAGCCATACCAGGCCCAATGAACCTTAGCAGTCCTGGAAAGACAAACTCCACCCAGTGGGCGCCTCAGAAGCAGGGTGCTTTGGAGTTCTCCAAGCTGCACCGCTGTGGCCATCTCCAGTTGAGTGGCAGTGGCCCAGTATGGGCAGTCGCCTGCCTGGGAGGCCAGGGCTGCGGGAGGCCAGCTCTCAGTCTCTCCCCTCCCTTCACTGCAGATCCCACTGGGCTCGGGTTCCTTTGTCCTCTTCTTAAATAGGGCATTCACAGACACCCTGATTGGCTTCACCATGACCAGAGGGGACTGAGGTCTGACCTGGCCAGAGACCGATTCGACAGGTTTTGGAGCTGGTGAAACTTCTCACATGTCCTTACAGGGGCTATCTCTGAAGCTCCTCCTTCACTACCAAAACCCAATACACCCTGACAGCTGCTAAACTCTCTGTAAATGTTCAGAGCACAACTTACTGAACATGTCATTTATTAATGCAGAAATAAGAACAGGTATTTAGACTCAGCAGTACAGACTGACTTCTAATGAATATTTTTTTATTTACTTATATTAATTATTCTTTACTTTTTGACATATTTTGCACCAGTGCTCCAAGAATCTTAGTAGAATTCAGATACCACTGAATCATTATATATTTTATATCAGAAGTATTGTAATAATAACACAAGTTTACTGATTCTTTATTCTCTGTTTACCTTTAGATAAAAATGACAGTTATTTGCAACTATTTTTCACTAGATAGATATGTTTTACGTACTTCCACAGTTTAAGATGTTCATAGTAGAATGGAAGTAATCATTGGTGAACACCAAAACACAAGTACATTAAGACTTGAAGTAGTGCAGTCTCATCTGACATCATGCCTTTGGGTGAAAGCAGTAACAATGGAGTAATAGGAAACATTAAAATTTGATTAGACATACAAAAAAAACCCCTCTATTAGCTTATACATAAGCAGCTCTGATGAATGAAAAGGAGAACTCTTTAAGTTTCCCATAGAAGGCTGAACATTGAATTAAGCCAGAGGGAAACTTTCTATTCATCTAATAGCATTAGAGCTAGTAATGAACTCATTTCAGTTTGCTGGTCTGTGTGTCTTTCCCCTTCCTTCCCATTTCACAGAAAGGAGGCTGTTCAGTCTTAGTTCATAGCAGCTTCTGAAATTCATTCTGGATTAATCATCCTGGAATGAGCTCTCTCTGCCTCCTTTCCTGGCTGTATGGCCAGCGGCACATTTCTTGGCTTCAGAACCCACACAAAAGACACAAAAATATAACAGTGGCTTATTGTAAACTAACTATGTCACAGCCCAGACAATAGTTTTAATAGAAATCATGATTTATTTACAATATCATGTTCAACATATTCATTGCTTCTAAACAGAAAGGTGCAAAGACAGGAACAACATATTTTTTTCTAACTAGTATCAAGTTGGTTTTCATTTCTTGAGTCTATGGAAAGAATATGCACCAAAAATACATAACATTTAATTAGCAATAATGTTATTCTTTAGTATTATTTTTGTTCCCTAGTAAATAATGAAGAAATATATCTTCTGCCAAATAAAAGATAGAATTTAACATTTATTTTTCTGCTTAAGATTTGCACTGTTTTTCTCTTCCAAGTCCGTATTTGTCAGTTTTTTTAAAATGATCTTTAAAGTAAAATCTTTCTCAAGTCACTACAATTATTTTTGAACTAACTGTTTTTTATTTTTTTTAACATGATAAATTATAGGACATATAGTTTTATGACTTTTCCATAAATTTTCTCCTCTAGTTGCTGATGGTGTACATGAATCCTCTTTAGGAAGAAAAGGCAGGGGAGACGAGGAGGAGTTGTTGCCCTCTATGTCAATGACCAACTGGAGTGCATGGAACTCCAGCTGGAGACTGATGAAGAGTCGACCACGGTCAGGGGTCAGGGTTAAAGGGAGGGCAGGGACAGGTGACATTATAGTGGGGGTCTGCTACAGGCCACCTGACCAGGAAGATCAAGCAGATGAGGCCCTCTCTAGACAGATAGGAGCAGCCTCATGTTGACCAGCCCTTGTCCTCATAAGGGACTTCAGTCACCCTAATAACTGTTGAAGGACAACACAGCAGGGCATAAACTACCCAAGAGGTTCCTGGAATGCATTGATGATAACTTCCTTCTCCAAGAGACAGAGTGACCAATGAGAGGAGTTGCTATGCTGGACTTTGTTCTAACCAACAAAGAGGGGCTGTTGGGGAATGCGAAGCTTAAAGGCAACCTTGCCTTAGGGCAGCCAGAAGGGAGCACAGCAAGCTCAATACCCTGGAGTTGAGGAGAGCAGACTGGCCTCTTCAGGGATCTGCTTGGTAGAGTACCATGGGAGAAAGCCATGGAGCGAAGAGGGGCCCAAGAAAGCTGGCTAATATTCAAGGATCACCTCCTCCAAGCTCAGGAGCAGTGCATCCCAACAAAGAAGTTGGGCAAAAACACCAGGAGGCCTGCATGGATGAACAAGGAGCTCCTGGACAAACTCAAGCAGAAAAGGGGAAGTCGTCAGTGGGTAGAAGCAAGGACAGGTGGCCTGGGAGGAATACAGAGAAATGGTTCGATTAGTCAGGGATCAGGTTAGGAAAGCTAAAGCCCTGACAGAATTAAATCTGGCCGGGGACGTCAAGGGCAACAAGAAAATTTCTATAGATATGTCAGTGATAAAAGGACTAGGGAAAATGTGGGCCCTTTCCAGAAGCAAATGGGAGACCTGGTTACCCAGAATCTGCAGAAGGCTGAGGTACTCAACGACTTTTTTGCCTCAGTGTTCACTGGCAAGTGCTCTAGCTGCACTGCCCAAGTCGCAGAAGGCAAAGGCAGAGACTGAGAGAATGAAGAACTGTCCACTGTAGGAGAAGATCAGGTCTGAGACCATCTAAAGAACCTGAAGGTGGACAAGACCATGGGACCAGATGAGGTGCATCCACGGGTCCTGAGGGAACTGGCAGATGAATTTGCTAAGACACTGTCCACCATATTTGAGAAGTCATGGCAATTTGGCAAAGTTCCTACTGACTGGAAAAGGGGAAACATAACACCCATTTTTAAAAACAGAAAAAAGGAAGACCTGGTGAACTACAGGCCAGTCAGTCTCACCTCTGTGCCTGGCAAGATCATGGATCCTCCTGGAAACTATGCTAAGATGCATGGAACAAAAGGAGGTGACTGGTGACAGCCAACGTGGCTTCACTAAGGGCAAATCCTGCCTGAAAAATTTGGTGGTCTTCTATGAGGAGGTTACAGCATTGGGGGATAAGGGAAGAGTAACTGATGTCATCTACCTGGACTTGGGCAAAGCATTTGACACTGTCTCAGACAACATCCTTGTCTCTAAATTGGAGAGAAATGTTTTTGACGGATGGACTACTTGGTGGATAAGGAATTGGTTGGATGGTTGCACTCAAAGAGTTGCGGTCAACAGCTCAGTGTCCAAGTGGCGACCAGTGACAAGTGGTGTTCCTCAGTGGTTGGTATTGGGGCCAGCGCTGTTTAATATCTTTGTCAGTGACATGGACAGTGGGATTGAGTGCACCCTCAGCAAGTTTGCCTACAACACCAAGCCGTGTAGAGTGGTTGACACATTGGAGGGAAGGGATGTCATCAAGAGGGACCTGGACAGGCTTGAGAAGTGGGCCTGTTCAAACCTCATGAAGGTCAAGAAGACAAGTGCAAGGTCATGCACATAGGGTCAGGGCAATTTCAAGCACAAGTATATTCTGGGCGGAGAATGGATTGAGAGCATCCCAGAGGAGAAGGACTTGGGGGTGCTTGTTGACGAGAAGCTCAGCGTGAGCCAGCAATGTGCGCTGGCAGCCCAGAAAGCCAACCGCATCCTGGGCTGCATCAAAAGAAGAGTGGCCAGCAGGTCAGGGAAGGGCCTCTACTCTGCTCTCATGAGACCCCACTTGGAATACTGCACCCAGCTCTGGAGTCCCCAACACAAGAACGACATGGAGCTGATGGAGCGGGTCCAGAGGAGGGCCACGAAAATGATCCGAGGGCTGGAGCATCTCTCCTATGAAGAAAGACTGAGAGAGTTGGGGCTGTTCAGCCTGGAGAAGAGAAGGCTCCAGGCTGATCTTATAGTCGTTTTCCAGTACTTGAAGGGGGCCTACAAGAAATCTGGAGAGGGACTTTTTACAAGGGCGTGTAGTGATAGGACAAGGGGGAATGGATTTAAAATGAAAGATGGTAGATTTAGATTAGATCTAAGGAAGAAATTCTTCACTCTGAGGGTGGTGAAGTACTGGAACAAGTTACCCTGAGAAGCTGTTGATGCCCCATCTCTGGAAGTGTTCAGGTTGGATGAGGCTTTGAACAACCTGATGTACTGAAAGGTGCCCCTGTCCATGGCAGGGGAGTTGGAATTAGATGATCTTTTAAGGTGTCTTCTAACCCTAACCATTCTATGATTCTAAGATTCTATAATTAATTTTGTTTGTCAGTAATAAGAATAATGAATTCATTATAATGCATTAAGTTCAAAAAAACCCTTTTTTAAATTGCAGGGTTTCTACTTGCTAGATTACTTGTTTGCTAGAAGCAGATTTATTATTAAACAACACAAATTCAAAATGCTCTTATGTTATATCCTTTGCAAATTTTTAAATAACAGAAATTATAAGGACTTGCTCTTCCTTTTGCTATTAGCATAGATTTATCTTTTTTTTTTCCTTAAAGAAATTCTTATGGAAGGAAATTTGAGGAATGTGATTCAAATACTTGACAAAATACTCAGAAACTCAAATACATATACCTTTTCCTGTAAGTGTCTTCAGTTTACGTTTTTGAATATTGCTAGAACACATATCAATTTTTGATTTTGGGGGATACTATTTACAAAATAAAAGATGGTTCTCATTATTTACGGCATTAACATGGCAAAATAGCACTCTGTATTCAGGGGAGAAAATAAACTTGCTCTTGCATCTAGCTTCCATTATATTTTTCTTTTGCATAGATCAGATTATTAACATTCTCATCAAATCACATTAAATCATTTTTATAATCTTTATTAATAAGCAGCAACCAGGCTCCCTGATGTTTCTCTTGTTTCGATGCATCTGAAGATGCATGTTATTCTGCAACAGAGTCGTTTAGGGTGAAATTCATAAGCACAAGTTTCCTGAAAGACAAGATGACAAGAGGGCTTTTAAAGATAATTTTGTATCTTTACGGATTTCGTAGGCAGAAACACATTTCATTATGTTACCTATTACCCTATACCCTCTAATCACTATTCTAAATACATTTTCAGATCAGTTTCAAATCCATAGACTTATCTAAAAGTCTAGAGACTCCAGGTTTATAAAAGTTGTCACAGATAGGCATAATATGTATTAAATGAATCAGTTTTCCAGAACTAATTCTGAAATCTAATACAGGATGTAACCATGTACCAAATGACAGCAAAGGTCAGATTGTTCAAAAGCTTTTTTGGGGGGTGGAGAAGATCAGAGATTGCATTGCTTCAGTATCAGAAATTGATTTTTCAGAAGCTTTCTTCAGAGAACTATCTTTAAATGGCTTTATATACATATATATCTCTCTTCATTGTCTATGTACCTATGTACCAGTGCTGAGATTTTACTTCATAAGGAGCTCAAAGCCTTTTAAAGTGAACAGGAACGCCCGTATTGATGCTGATAGATCTGAATCTGTTCACGTTTTAGATACAATATTTCAAGTTCTGCAAATGCTCAGAAAAAAAGGATACTGCTTAGAGATTAAGATTTTAATACAACATAGAAAATGTTATTTAAATCTAGATAATCCATAGCCAGAGAAACAGACATCCAGAATGATGAAATATGTGTGAATGCTGTTTGAATTATTTTTTTTTTTTCCCCAGCTATAGACTGAACTATTTTAGAATCTGTTCCTCCCTCCCTCTCTGTTTAGCTCTTAATCTAAACTTCCGCTAACTTTATTTTTCCCAAACTTTTCTCTAGCTTCCAGGAGCATTTCTTTTTCTAGGTGCTTACATGTTTTTCTAAGTACAAGTATCATCCAGTGAAACTCTTCTCTTTTATGATTCATTTTCTGTTTTACCTTTCCTTATTTATATTTTCTTCTGTTGTTATTTTCATGTGTTTGCTGTCATGGCAGAGATGTTTTCTTGTTCTTTCTTTCTTCTCTTCAATGAAGTACACATTCCGAGGGTTGTTTTTTTTCCTTTGTATTTTCTTCCTTACTGACTTTGCTTCTGACACTGTTATGGGCTGTAAAATCCTGCAGTTGTCACTTCCTTTTCCATGACTGAGTAGACAAAAGATAAGTTTTTGCAATTCATGCACTTGACATGGAAAATAATATGGACAGGGGGTTTTTGCAGACTGAAAGTGTTCTTTGTAGTAAGGGTTACCTATCAGCTTTCTAGTCAGTCTGCAGAAACTGCCAGTGGTTCACACTTCAAAAAAATAAAGCCATTAAAAGGATGTGATATTCACTCACAGTATAAGTAATTTGACAGTAATTTTTATAACATTCAACTAAAACTTTCAGCAGAACTTTGGAAAAGTTAAAATTACTTCGGAATGTAATGACTGCTGCAAAATTTGAGCAACCAGACCTAAAAAAACCTATGAGCCCGAATCAGCTTTTTTGGGACCAGTTAACACTAATAGCATGTATTTATGCTTAGACATGAAAAACGTTTGCACTTCTAGTCATCTAAAAAAAGGAGTAAAAAATAAATCAAGTAATATCTCTTTTCCTATTTTATATTTGTTAGTTGAAGATTTTCTATGAAGTTACATCCTTAATGTCGTCCTACATTGGTCTTCAGAATTTGTATTACTGTCTAGATTTGAAGGGCTGTCAGCAGTCTGTGCTTAATCTCTGAATTCTAAATTACAAACTTTATAATTACAATTGAAAATTATTAGCTCATTATCTCAAGAGACATTCTGAGATCCATGTTTTACTTCTATAATAAATATGAAAGTTTGCCTAAATTTGTGTCAGAAAAAATATAAAGTTTTTTAATGCTTTTTCAATAGGATGACCTGAAGGAAAGTTTCTAGGATTTTTTGTGTGGTATAGCAGCTACATAGAGAATTAAGACTTATTTAAAAATGAACAAGACTTCATCATTTTTCCACAGAGCTTGCCATCAGATAGGCAGTCTGCAAATTTGTCACTAAAATAAAACAAATATATTTGAGGAATCTACAGTGTATTTTAAAATGTGATAATTAATGACATACGTTCGTGAGTTTATGTTTAATTTAAATGTGCCTGTTGGTCACAGCTGCTGCTGAAGCAAGGAGCGTAGGTATGTCCACTGACAACTAGTTGCAGGAGAGAGGAAGGAGTTATTAGGAGATGCCCGATTTTTCATGAAATCAGCACCATAGGGTTGCTGTGCTGCTGTGCCAAAAGTTTTAAGCAAAACTCTATGCTGTTGACAGAAAAAGCAAAGAACCTAAATTTCTCATTGTCATGTATAATATATGTTGCACAAAAAACCCTCTCAGCATATGATTTAAACTAATATTTACAGTATGATTGAGAATAAGATTCATCTAAAGAGCAGGAAAACTTAAGGATGAGATTCAGTTGCGGGTTCTAGACACTTCAGTTTAAGAATCTAAGGGCAGGTGTCTAAATATGAATGAAGTGTTCAAGCTCTGAGTAAAGACCAGAGATATATGGGAGGTCCTCAGTGTTCAAACAGTCTACAGAGTGTAGTCAGATGTGTTATAGAACATATAGAAGGTGGCACTCATATTGACTGGTGGACAGAACCCAGGTGGATATGCAAGGACATCTTACAGAGCATTAGACACCCGTGTTTGGGAAACTGAAGCATAGCAATAGGTTGAATACTCAGGACTACTATTCAGCTAAAGAACCAACTCAGTTCAATCTGAAGTAGCCTCACACTCAACCCTATTCAGTTGTGATTCAAGGCCTAGTTTCATTCAAAGCAGCTGTGTGACCTTGGGTCAGTTTTACTGAGAAAATTGTTGCTAAAGTGTGAAAAAGTAGTTTCTTTAAAACCATTAAAACCAAGAAAAGTAAAAACACAGACAAAAGGGTAGCTAGTGAAATAGGGACAGTTAGTAGCTCAGGGATTCAAGAGGAAAAATACTGACACCAAAATCCTATCCAGCTTTCCCTCCCCAAATTGGGACATCAACTAGAAGACAGCAACTCAGAAATATTGAGGGTCATCCCAGTCCAAAATGCAACAAAAGCTCCCTTTTACCTAAGAAATTGACTGATGAACATACTATTGATCAGCGTAGGAGTTTGTTAATCTTAGCAATATGCTGTGTGTAGTAGCAAATAAATGATTTCTTTGTGCTCTCAAATTGTGTATAACCTGTTTCTGTAGTATCTTTCCACATGCTAAAAGTTGCCCAAAAAAGTGACCCAGAGAAAGAAGGTTAAAGTAGTAACCTGAGAAAAGTTGGGAAGTGAATTGCTACATTCACTTAAAAAGCTATCTGGAAAATAAATTAGTAAAAAAAAAAAAATACATAAGAGATGGGTCTGTTTCTTCCACAGGATTAACAAAATGGATATTACTCTGACAGAAGCCACACTTCAAATTATGCTCTACTTAGGAACCTTCACCTCCACCTGCCATGTTCTAAATAGGAGGAACAACCAGCAAATGACTACAGGGTGAAATACATAAGAGTGCAGTTAACACTTTCTGGAGAGATTAGCCCTGGATGTAATAACACATTGCACTGTAAGAGCTCAGCTGTGTCTATGTACGTAGTTAAATATTCCTATCTAAACAGGCACTACTATCAATAGTTTTGTAGTCAGGGTTTCCTCTATTCAGCTAGAACCAGAAAACTATTTAGATATAATACATATTTAGCACAGCATGCAAAATTAACTGCTGTAGCGAAAGTAGCATCAGTGTTCTAGCTAGATAAAACTGTAGTCATAGTAATAAGTTTAGATTTAAAGTAGGAATGTCATGCTTCAATTGCTTTCACTCAGACTGTATTGCAAATTTATTTATTATGACAAAAACCCTAGCAGTATCGAAAGTTACCATCACAAACACTGGGAAAAAAGGAAGGTGGAGGGAAAAATCTATTCATGTAATGAAGCACAGATGCAAAGACACTTTTTTATACCAGCAGAATAGATGAAGTAGCTAAGGAAGCTTTATCTGTGGTCTCTCTAGTGACTTTGCACAGGTGAAAAAAAACAGCCTGAAGCCACTTACAGCTAGCTTTTCCAAATTCCATGACGACCAAGACATGAAGAACATATAATAACTAATTGTTCTGTTTACATCAAAAGTAGTCTCCCCGTCTAAGCAGAGTGTTGGGTTTCTAGTTTAGTCTAGCACTCCTGAGGACCTTCAAAAAGGTTAGATTACTGGAGAATACCACAAAGAATAGACAGTAATTAAGATTTAATTTTTTAAAAGACTTATCATATTACACAATCAGCAAGTATTGCCTATTGCCCCATATTACCACTGGCCTGGTGAGAAGAAACAGAATTTGTATAGACTTAATCAGGAATATGAAATTGGTAACTTACTCTTTTGGAAGAGTATGAGGTCTATCAAAGGGAATTTTAGTTGCATTGCGTTGTGGCATCTGAGAGGCCCTGCAGTGTGGATGAAGACCATCATAAGGAAGCAACTGGAGGGGGAATCATTTTTGTTGAAGAAGGACAACTGATGGTTATCATGTATCAGATTTTTATAGAGAGAAAATGTGATTTATAAACAAAATGTGAAGTTCATTTTTTAAAAATAAAATATGTATAACAAGTACATACTTCTATCAGGAGCTGGAATTTAAGACAGTCAAGTGTTAAACTCTATGTTTTACTTTTCTGTACTGTGGAAATTTAGAAATTTTTTTTCTTGTGTTATGTGACATTATTGTACATAAATATCTACAAATGATTTACCTGGTCACAAGTATCATTTCTCAAACTGAAGGCCTGAAAATGGGGCTGAGCAGATTCTAAAGCAGCTTGGTAACATAATCTGTCTTTCCAGTAGAGTTTATATAGAAATGTAATCAACAAAATACTTTCTTAGTGAACACTATCTATTTATGATGTGTAACAGTGAAAATAGTTTGTAGAAGGTAAAACTATTATTCTGATTTACTAACCTAATTACAATATTGTGTGAAGAATTGGTTAAGACAAGGAATTCTAGTGTCTTATGCTATGTTACAGTCAGTTTTAAAATTCTGTAAAAGAGCTGCTGAAATATGCTATGTAGAAAAAAAATTTATTTCCTTGAAGGTTTTACAATGCACTCCTCTTTTCATTTTTACAATGAAAAAGGAATGTGAAAACAGGAGAGGAGCGAGAGACAGGACTAAGCCTTCAAAACACTTACACGGAAGGTGTGTTCCAACACAGAAACAGCATAGCTACATCCTGTGCAAAACTAAACAAACAACACCCTTCCCTCCAAAAAACACCCCCTAAACCAAAAAGTATCTTTTTCTATCTTTCTCCTTTTAAAGGAAAGGCTGGGACAAAACATGACTGCTTCATTTAGTTCTGTGCCAGAATGATAAAGTCTATTATTCTTTTTCTTTTTTTTTTTAGTCCGTTGACCTAATTTGCCTGATTTTAAAATATAACCATTGTACTTTATTTATGGTTCAACTTAACAAAAGATTTAGATTCTACCTACCTACTTCCCTTGCCTAACCTAACTTCCCTTGCCTAATACAGACAGCCTTCAATTTACTGAGTACTGGAACTGTATTTCCTTTTCAATATTTATTTTACTTTAAAATAACAAATACTTTCTCAAGCGAAAGAAACTGACCTTGTATTTCCAGTATGTCTTTAGAGGCAATGATCATTTAACATGACTCAGAGCTCTTTTAAACATCGCCTGAACATCTGATAGTAACATTTTTTGGATATATCTGTTCTTTAAGCTACAAACAAGTCTCACTCAAAAGGTATCTATTCAAAGTGTCTCTGAAATCACTGTATTCCCTTACCAGCATTACCATTACTGTGTAACTGCCAATGCTTTCTTTTCCTTGCTACAAAATCTAAGAGACTTATGAGATACAAGTCTTCCCACGTTTACTAAAGTATTTGAAGTTTAAACATTTTACAAAATGTCTATAAATGCTTTCTATTCTTTTTGATGCCGTATAAATACTGCATTCTGTCATGCCATAAAATAATTTTCCCATTACCACATGATTTGGATAGGAGAAGAAAGACTTTTTTTTTTTCAATTTTTTTTTTCCATTTTTTTTTTTCTTTCCATTTGTGTATTATCATTAGATAACTCCAGATTTTCAATATATCTAGTATATGATATCCAAAAGTAATCAAAATCCTCTAAACTCTATTAAAAGGCAGTGTTGTCTAATTCTACTGATAATTTACTTTGTGAATTTTCTTCCCTTCTTTCATTTATCTAAAGGCTAATATTAATTTAAATTTTTCTGTGTGAGGACTCACAGTATTCATGAGTTGAGACAAAAAAAATTTTAGGAAGATTAACCTTTCAACAATACTCTTCTGTAGAAAAATTAAGGTGTTCAGGAAAAAAGCATTAAAAAGTTTACTTTCATTACTACTTTTTATTTCAGATGTTTTAATCTCTTGGAGCTGTGAAAGTCAGGTGATTTGTTTTTCAAACTTTTATTAAGAATTGAAGTTATTGGATCCCGTGGAATGTCTTTGTCAAGCTGAGTGTATTGATCCTTCTATGATGACTGTTGCTTATTCCAGGAGGCTGCAAAATATGAGATACAGCATAGGATTATAGCATATCCCCAGAAATTTACAATTTATGCAGAGGCCAAGACATTGTATTATATAGTTGTGTGACAGGCTCAGAGACAGGAGAAAGAAAAATTTCCATCTAAGAAGGTTGGACAGAGGTTGCTGAATTGCTGATTGGAAGGAAGGACAAGGTGAAGGGCTGTGTATAAACCTTTTCATTATCTTGAATTCTTTAATAACAGAACTTTTGCAGCTAAAACTATCATAGAATCATAGAATGGTTTGGGTTGGAAGGGACCTTAAAATATCATCTAGTTCCAACCTCCCTGCCATGGGCAGGGACACCTTCCACTAGATCAGGTTGCTCAAAGGCTCATCCAACCTGGCCTTGAACACTTGCAGGGATGGAGCATCAACAGCTTCTCTGGGCAACCTGTTCCAGTACTTCATCATCCTCAGAGCGAAAAATTTCTTCCTTATATCTAATCTAAATCTCCCCTCTTTCAGTTTAAAGCCATTACTCCTTGTCCTATCACTACATGCCCTTTCAATAAGTCCCTCTCCAGGTTTGTTGTAGATCCCCTTCAGGTACTGGAAAATGACTATAAGATCAGCCTGGAGCCTTCTCTTCTCCAGGCTGAACAGCCCCAACTCTCTCAGTCTTTCTTCATAGGAGAGATGCTCCAGCCCTCGGATAATCTTCATGGCCCTCCTCTGGACCCGCTCCATCAGCTCCATGTCGTTCTTGTGTTGGGGACTCCAGAGCTGGGTGCAGTACTCCAAGTGGGGTCTCATGAGAGCAGAGACCTCTTCATGGACTTGCTGGCCACTCTTCTTTTGATGCGGCCCAGAATATGGTTGACTTTCTGGGCTGCCAGCGCACATTGCTGGCTCATGTTGAGCTTCTCATCTACCAACACACCCAAGTCCTTCTCTATTTTTCATTTGTGCTTGGGATTGCTCCGACTTGTGTGCAGGACCTTGCATGTTCTTCTGCAATATTTTACTTCTGGCCCTCATCTTTAGACTCTTCAATTATCATTAGGAAACTTTCTCACCTTTTCTTCACTCTCACCCTCTTTTCTGTGTCATTTATGACTTCTGAGCATCACGAGTTCTAGCAGAGGTTGTTTTAGTGATCCTAACAGCTATCTTCCTCACTGTGAAAAATGAAAATTACTCTGACATTTTGTTACCTATCTTCTAACCAAGTATTTAGCTATCAATACCTCTCTTCTCTCAGGCTGCTTATCTTCTTTAAAAGCTTTCAGTGACTGTTGATATGCTTTAGAAATTCAAGGAGATTATCTGTCAGAGCTTTATTAACCAGGCACTTGTTGACTCTTTCAAAAAATTCGAAGTATTCACATCCATTATTAAAAAATTTCCATAAATATGATTTTTATTCATGACTTCATTAATTCTCAGGTTTTGTTGTTGTTCTGAGAGCCAAAACTTGACCACGTAAAGGATCTGGCTGAGATAGGGTTAATTTTCTTCACAGTAGAATGTATGGTGCTATGTTTTGGCTTTGTGACCAAAACAGTCTTGATAACATACCCATGTTTTAGCTATTGCAAAGCAGTGCTTCCATAGCATTAAAACCTGTTCTGCTTCTCGCACTGTCCCACCAGTGAGTAGGCACAATAATTTGGGAGGTGATACAGCTTGGAAAGCTAGTCTAAAATTACTAAAGTGATATCCCGTAATATGACTTCATGCTCAGCAAGAAAAGCTGGGGGGAAGGAAAAGGAAAGGAGGATGTTCTGCATTACAGCGTTTGTCTTCCCAAGTAATCATTACATGTGGTGGAGCACTGCTTTTCAGGAAGTGGCTAAACACCTGCCTGTCGATGTGAAGTAGTGCATAAATCCTTTATTTTGCTTTGCTTCCTCATATAGCTTTTTCTTAACTATTTAACTGTCTTTATCTCAACCCATGAGTTTTCTCACTTTTGCCATCCCGATTCTTGCCCTCATCCCACCGTGGGGGGAGTGAGCAGGCAGCAGTGTGGGGCTTAGCTGCCTATTGGGGTGAAACCATGACAGTCCAATACCCAAAACACTTCTTAACTTTGCTGGAATCCCTTAAACAAATTAATATCATTGAAGGTTGCATATAAGCGAAGATGCAAATTCACTGAATGCTCCATCACAGCCTGAACATCAAAACTACTACTACAAAGTCCTATTAAATTTGTTAATTACTTTCTTTCTGAAGCACTATAAAAACTGCCATGGATATCAAAAGCAAACTCTAAACAGGATTCCACTGCACAGCTACTACAGGACAGTAGCACAGGTACTACCGATATACAGATAGCCCTTTTAGCATGGGCATTCTGCCAGCTACTCCTCTCTGCTGTGTAATTAATAATCATGGTCTTTTAGGTTGGTAAAACTCATCACTTTTACTGATCCCCTTATTCTTTCTGCAGTAGTCGTGGTCTCCAGAAGAATGAGACTGCAGTCTGTGTCACAAAGTCCGGGTCTTGCTGCCTTTACAGTAACCAGGTCAGTCTAAAATGAAGCTATTTCTTATTTGCAACATCAGCCTAAGGGCAAGGAAACAGAAATGTCACCATCCTGCACCCCATAGTGGTCCTGCAGGTAGTTTTGAGATCCCCTGCAACCATGGGGAAATGGAGTCACTCCAATACTACCCACCCTCTCTGTATGACACTTACTTCAAAATCGAGTTTGCAGTTCGTGGGCCATTGACTGGTTATTCTGGTTCTTGCAGTCTTTTTCGGGATTCTTTTTTCGGTCTTTTCCTTATTGTCTTCACGCACATGTTCTTCTGAAGTTGGCCTTTTGTTCTGGTTTTCCATTTTTTCAGACAGCATTGCCTGTGTGTTGCCATGCAGACCAAAGTCTGTCCCAGTAATACTGCATGATCGTCCTGTTGGTCTGGGCCTGGATGTGGGGCCTCTGAATCTGCCTCAAAGGACTGGGCTATTCTTGGCACATGATGGGATTTACACCGGGGACCCTTGGCAGGCTTCCTTGGTCATGTTCTCACTTGTCAATGTCCCTTCCAGCCTTTTGCCGCCCTTCCTCTTGAAGCATCCTGCCCACCACAGACATGTCAGGACTTTCTCTGCAACCTGGTAAAGTGGGGAACCCTGGACCTGCCTTTCACTTTTGTTTAATTAATTTCTATTTACATTTAAACTTTAAATATTCGTTCCATTAGGTCCTATTAGATAATGTTTTATCCATTTCGTACCTATGTTTTTATGGTTTTTGCACCTATGCTTTTATGGTTATAGGTATTTAATTTCTAGAGCTTTATAAATGTGTATATAAATAAAAAATATATTCACCTATATGCACATATAGAAGTATATTCAAAAATACTGTCTCTATGTATAAACAAATAAATATTTATAAATATTTGTACCTTCCTTTATATACGGCCCCTGAGGCTGCTGGGAGGGGGCAGGACTTCAGCCAGAAGTCGTGGGCTGAAGGAAAAGTGTGTCGGTGGTGTATCTGTACTACTAAGGATAAGTCAAGGTAACTTGACATAATGTTTTGAAATACTTTCTAGATAAGTTGATGTCCAGTTTTGTCAGTGAATAAGGGGTTTTCTATAGATACAAAGAGGCAGTTACTTTACAGCTGTATTTATTATCAGATTTTGAGTCCAAAAAGTCATTGGTATTTTTGCATGTATACTGAAGTATAGATATGATCAAGTTATGTTATTGAGTCTACATATAGAAATGGAAGGGATTTTTAAAGTAGCTCTGTTTTGAAAAGCATAATTAATTTTGCCAGTATATGAAGATTTAATTTCTAATCCAGTGCTAAATAAAACCACTCATTTAAATATCTGAAATAACGTCAGATCTTGGCAATGTCCATAGGAATTGATTCAGCCATGGTCATAGTCTTTTCCGTTGGAATAAAGCTTTGAATAAATA
The DNA here is from genome assembly GCF_009769465.1 of Tauraco erythrolophus. Taxonomy (NCBI): domain Eukaryota; kingdom Metazoa; phylum Chordata; class Aves; order Musophagiformes; family Musophagidae; genus Tauraco; species Tauraco erythrolophus. The sequence continues at coordinate 83,239,518 of NC_141465.1, read as the reverse complement.
ATAATTTAAGGAAGGACTGAAGTGTTGAACCACTTTTTACATAGAAAAAACAGAGTATGACTTTTCTGCTGTGTTCTGCCAGTATTTTTCCAAAGTAGATTAAAAAGACAGCTCAGCTCCCAGAATTATACATCAGACTGCAATACTCAGTATGAAAATCAGTTTGCATCAGTAATCATTGCCATTCTCAAGGCATTTGCTTCTAAAAGTGAACATTAAACTGTTTGGCAATGCTTTAAATCTCTCAGGCTGCAATTGCAGCATTCTGAAGCATGAAATGTTTGTCTCTTGGGAATATGTTTTGTTTGATTCTCTATTTTGCTGCTTTTAATAACAAATGACACTCTAGTTCAATTTTAGTGTTACTTGTTAGAAAGGAGTTGTTTTGTGGTATTTGAGCATGATGATTTTGTTCTAGCTCTGTACATCGTATAATGGCTACATGTTTTTTACAAAGCTGTTAACATGCATTCTTTAGAGGCGAGTAAAAACTCCTACAGAGCTTTTTTAATAAAAATTAGTCTGGTGATAGTTGGATTCTGGAAAAGAAGGACTAGCTGTACAGTTAAGAATAGCTCTTCCTCACCCCAACCCCCACTTTTGGGAAGCTATAGTAGCAATATAACAATAAAGCTTCTAATTAGTAAAAAACAGTGTTAGAATGAATGTTATGTGTGCAGATATGTTAATGTAAAGATAAAGAAAGAAAAGCTAAATATGGCATTACCTATTCATCTGCCTATTCTTCTGGTTTATTGACTTGAAACGTAGTATTTGTGAAATAAAAAAAAGCACTCCAAAGGGCTTTTTTGTTTGTTTGTTTAAAGGCAGAAAAAAAATACAGTGACATTTCTGAAGCAGGATGAACCTCTGATGTGCACTGTATACCATCAAATATGTTTCCTTTCTCAGTGGAATTCTTTCTGTTTCCAGAAGATAAGTATAAGATGAGCTTCAGCATCTCTGCTTTAGGCTCTTAGCTTACCCTTTATGTAACAGCTGAAGGCATGCATTTGGGTAATCCAGACTTCCTCAGTAAAGAACACTGGCAACAGCTGAAGGAGAGAAGTACAGGTCTCCACAGGATGTTTCAAAACAGCTAAACTAGATAATTGCCTTTTTTTCTTTGACTGTATAGGGAACTGGCATAGAATAATGTTAGTTCTTTTTAGCAGCTAGAAGAGATATGTGTTTTGGTTTTAGTCTGGGATTTGATATGAGAAGAATCCTGACAGCGCACTGATGTTATAGTTGATACTGAGACAGCAAGGACTTTTCACCTTCCCATGTTTTTGCCAGTGTGCATGAGCACAACAAGCTGGGTGGGGGGAGCATAGCCAGACAAAGGGTTGACAACTCTTATGATTTGAACTTAGATTTAGGATTGAGGGCCAAACTGACCAATGGAGTATTCCATATCATGTAGCGTCATGCCCAGTATATAGATGAGGATTGACCGGGAAGAAGGTTTTGCTCTTCCAGATATTTCTCTTCCAAGGACTCTCTCTTGAACTCTCAATTTTTTGGAGTTCTGTCTCTCTCTTGCTTTCTTTTAGAGCCTGTCACTTGTCTGGGATTGTGGTTTTGGGACTTATCTGTTTCAGGATCATTTGCTGGGATGAGACAGGCATTGGTCACTGGGTCATGTGCAATTACACTGTGCATCACTTGTTTGTATATATTATTATCATTTTATATATATATTGATATATCATTGTTAAATTGTTTTTGTCTAAACCCATGAGTCTCCTTCCCGTTTCCCCTTTAATTCTCTTCCCCATTTTCTGGGGGTGAGGCAAGGTGAGCGAGCAGCTGTCTGTGTGGCATTTAGTTGCCAACTGAGCTAAACCACAACAGGTCAATAATTACCCAATAGATAACATTAAATAAATAACCTTGTAAGAACAGGTAATTGATTCAGAGGCATATGGTAAATCCCTCCTGTGCAGTCAGGATTCAGAGTACCTTCTCTTCATTATTGTTACAAAGCAAAAGAAACTTCCTTTTTCATAAACTTCTGTTGGTTAATGAATTCATCCCAGATGAGGAATTTGTGAGTTCTAGATCAACCTCAGTCTGAGGGAACTGTTTTGCCAAGAAATAAATTCAAGCAACAAGCCACAGAACAGTTTGCAAGAAGTTCTCTTGCACTCTTCCCAATAACTCTGGCTCACTGTGTAGCAAAAAGACTTCAAAGTATATGGGACCAAAAATTCATGGAATTGAATGAGCAAGAGGGAATGCGAATATGGAGCTCCTGATACAGAAGAAATCTATGGGAGAATTTCTTCCTAGAAGCTGTGTCTATACAAGTAAATTAAACAGTGTTTGGGAACATTCTCAAATATAGGAACACAATCTTTTATACTAGCAAAATGTTAGAAAATTCCCCAGGGTGATTTTGGCTTGTACCAACCAGCAGTCTCCCACAGGAGTCTGGGCACTCCTCAGGCATTGGAATTTGCTAGGAATTGTTTCAACAGGAATTCTGCCTAAAGGGACCCAGCTCTGGAGACTAACCTTCTAGGATCGATGCTCACTGCTCATTGCCACCTGGCCCTAGTGCCCAGGTGCATTCATGGGCACATGTAATTTACTGATCTATAACCAATAGCAAAAAGTTTTCATTATTTTCCCAATGGTCTTAATGTTCTTTATCTTAATGATAAAAATAATAATAAAAAAGAACAACAGAAATAGTATCTAGAAAAACAGGATTGGAGACATTCCTGCCCATCCTTCTGCAGTTACTGCCTTTTCTCTAGGCCATACTATTAAGTTCTTCTGTTTATTCTCTTCTTCTGGACCTGTGAATCTTGAATTGAATGGAGAGAGACATACAAGAAGGTAAAATAAGTTGGTCGTCTACCTTATCTGATCTATTTGTATAGATGAATTATGAAATTTGGGTAACAATCTAAGTTTCAGGTTTTAGGAGTGGCTGATACTAGTATTTAGTTGTTTTCTAAAATAATTTACGGCTTCAAGGTTTCAATTCAGTTTCACTTAGAATGCCAGACTCCTGGAATATTTCTTATGCTGACCTACTTTCTGTTTGGAAATGCTTGACCATGCCCTTCTTATCTATGTATAACAAGGCCTCATTCAGTTCTAAACTATGTACATCTGACATCAGCATAAATCAAATTAACCACAGCACAGTTATGATATGAGTTTAATCTATGACATATAGCAGGGTTCTCCAATTGTTTGGAGGGTTTAAATCCAAATTATTCACCATTAAATTAATGGAAGGCATTAAACATCTACAAAAATGCATAACATATTGTATGCACTACTTAAGCTTATCTTTTAATCATTATTTTGGGATTTTTTTGCATATTGTTCTAACTACATTACATGCTTATATTTTCTTTTTGCTTCATCAAATGCCCATTGGGGTGATGCTGGAGACTTCACATTTAGTTTCACATAATCTCTAACTTCTGCTGCTGCTACCCTTTGTTTTATTGTTTTGTTGTTGTTGTTTTTCTCCTCAAAATTAACTTAAAATTTTACCTCCTCTGAGAATCACAATAGGTAATCATGTTCAAAATACAGTCGTGAAAAGCAGCCTGACATTATGCAGGGCTTTCTCCTTTTCTACCCACTTTGTAGGAAGCCCATTGTTTTTACTTCAGTAGTAGTAAAACTTTGCATCTGGAGCTACAATGTTCTTTGCCTATGTAAACATTGAATACATTGAAGCTATAAAAATTTTTAGCTATAAACCAAGCCTTGATTAAAAACAACACACAACTTTTTCACTTGTTCCTTTGTTTTTTTCCCACAACTGGTGTGGTGGATAGGATAAAAAGTTCCAGTTTCTACCACGGAAACCTAACACCCATTCTCTATACATGTTCAAGTTAAACTAAATCACATTCTCAGTTTCTAATTTGATTGAGAAAACTTACATAGCTTAAACTCTTCTCAAGGAAACATACTACTATTGCTTTTCAGCGTTTGTAGTCAAAGGAAGACTCTCCTTTAATGATCTAGTTAATTATTTGATATTATCCCAGTTGGCTGTGTCCTGTATGATTTAAAACTCAAATGTTTCTATGAAATAAATTTTTTATTTTTGCCTTGAATTTCCATTTTTAAAAATATTTTTCTCAGTACAGACTGATTGGTTAATTAGCTTTAGTAGGTAACCTAACATGAGTCTTAAATCTGCAAGCAAGATGCAACACGTATTGTAAGTACTAAAATCTTGGGTTGGAGCAATGATCTCTTTAGTCCTGCACTTTGTCAACGCCTGTGCTCCATGTTGATTGCTGCAACAAAGTCACAAAAGCTTGTAATGTACTTTACTGTGTAATAAGACACCATGAGGGAGATTGCTTGTGGATGTCAGCTGGTGATCAGCTTATGCCCTAAAGCATGAAGATTGATGGCCCTTGTAATCTTTTTTTTTTTTTTTTCCAGAGTTAGTGTAACCACAGATGTTATTTGCTATTTTTTGTTACCACAGTTATTTGTGGGCCATGCTTCCAGCAGCAAGTCTACAGTTCTTGAGAATCTTAAGCGCTACATTCTACCCCATCTACTTAGAGCTGTGATAAAATCTCATCTACTTCTTTTGTTAAACATTGCTTCTTGATTTTTAAGAGGTAAATCAATCTAGAAAATCACACTGCTGCAAAAGAATTTTTCCGTGCATTTTTTTTTAGGTGTTTGGGGTTTTTCTGACTGAATACCTCTCAAGGGCTTTCAACTCTGCATCATAAAGCATGCTGACCCTTTTTGGTATGTTTCCCCTTATTCATCAGTATCTCAGATTTTTAGGATTTGCAGTGCAATATTTATGTCACAGTGTCACAGGGGCTTCTGAAGAACAAAGAGCGGTAACTCGCCCATGTTACATTTGAGTGGAGATTAACTAAATGGCGATCCTTTGCCATTTTGAATTGATATTGAAAATATGAAATACATTTAAATGTTAAATGAGAGGTAGATTCAGTAGCTTCCTTATGAATAAGCAGTTTTAACCATTTCATAGAATCATAGAACCGTTTAGGTTGGAAAAGACCTTTAAGATCATCAAGTTCAACTGTTAACCTACCACTATCAAGTCCACCACTAAACCGTGTCCCTAAGCACTGCATCTACACATCCTTTAAATACCTCCAGAGATAGTGACTCCATCACTTCCCTAAGCAGCTTGTTCTAATGCTTGTCAACCAATTATGTGAGAAATTTTTCCTAATATCCAATCTAAAGCTCCCCTGGTGCAACTTAAGGCCATTTCCTTTTGTCCTATTACTCGTTACTTGGGAGAAGGGACCGACACCCACCTCACTGCAACCTCCTTTCAGGCAGTTGTAGAGAGCGATAAGGTCTCCCCTCAGCCTCCTTTTCTCCAGGCTAAACAACGCCAGTTCTCTCAGCCACTCCTCATAAGACTTGTGTTCCAGACCTTTCACCAGCTTTATTGCCCTTCTTTGAACACCTTCCAGCACCTCAATGTCTTTTTTTGACATATTAGAGGTGCGGACTGACCAGTGCCAAGTACAGAGGAACAGTCACTTCCCCAGTCCTGCTGGCCACATGATTTCACATACAAGCCAGGATGCTGTTGGTCTTCTTGGTGACGTAGACACACTGGTGGCTTCTATTCAGCCACCTGTCAACCAACCTCCAGGTCATTTTCCACTGAGCAACTTTCCAGCCACTCTTCCCTAAGCCTGTAGCATGGCATGGAGTTGTTGTGACTTAAGTGCAAGACTCAGCACTCAGCCTTGTTGAACCTCACACAGTTGTTCTCGGCCCATCAATTCAGCCTGTCCAGATCCCTCTGTAGAACCTTCTTTCCTTTAAGCAGATCAACGCTCCCACCCAACTTGATGTCATCTGTATACCTACTGAGAATGCACTCAGTCCCCTCGTCCAGATCAGTGGTTAAGATATGAACCAGAACTGGCCCAAATACTGAGCCCTGGGGAACACCACTTGTGACTGACCACTAACTGGTTTTAACTCCATTCACCACAACTCTTTGGGCTCGGTCATCCAGCCAGATGTTTACCCAGCAAAGAGTACTCCTGTCCAAGCCATGAACAGCCAGTTTCTCCAGGAAAATGCTGTGGGAAATGGTGTCAAAGCATTACTAAGTTCTAGATAAACAACACGCACAGGTTTTCCCTCATCCACTCAGGGGGTAACCTTGTCATAGAAAGAGATCAGGTTAGTCAAGCAGACCTACCTTTCATAAACCCTTGCTGACTGGGCCTGATCACCTGTTTTTTCTGTATGTGCCACATGATAGCATTCAAGATGATCTGCTCCATAACCTTCCCTTGCACCAAGATCAGACTGCCAGGCCTGTAGTTCCCCGGATTCTCCTTCTAGCTCTTCTTGTAGATGGGTGTCACATTTGCTAACCTCCAGTCAACTGAGAACATCCCTGTTTAGCCAGGACCTCTGAGAAATGTTGGAAAGTGTGCACTTCCAACAGCTCCCTCAGTACCCTTGGATGGATCCCATCCAGCCCCACAGACTTGGGTGTGTCTAAGTGGTGTAGCAGGTCGCTAACCATTTCCCCTTGGATTACGGGGCCTTCATTCAGTTCCCTGTCCCTGTCTTCCAGCTCAGGAGGCTCAGTACCCAGAGACAGATGGTCTTACTATTAAAGACTGAGGCAAAGAAGACATTAAGTACTACATCCTTTGTTACTATGTTTCCCCCCGCATCCAATAAAGGATTGAGGTTCTCCTTAGACCTCTTTTTGTTGTTAATGTATTTATAGAAACAGTAATCTGTCTGTCTCTTAAACTCTGTGATGCTGCCCAACTTACCTCCTCCTGGAGCTCGGTCACTAAGAAGAGGAGTTCCTCTATCTGGTCGCACCTCCCACAGGGGTGTGCACTGATGCTGTCCCGTGCTGGTGTAAGAGCAGGGCACACCCTGCAGCCTGGCACCTGGGTGGCTGCATGTTCCCGCCAGAGCTCTCTCTGGGAAGCTGTGTCATTTGTGATGGGTGCAGACCATAGAGAGGCCATGGCTTTCTGCCTGGTGGATATCACTGCTCTCTGGTCAAGCGGGCAGAGCTTCGGCACCCTTCTGCTCACCTTTCCGTGCAAACTGCTCTGCCATGCCCTTACTGACATGCCATGCCTTGTTTACCCACCCTGTTCTCAGCGTGCCCAGTTGCTAACGCTGCCCAGGGGCTTCTTTTATATGTGTATGGGGGCTTGGCTGCTGTTGCTCCTGGTGCTGCCCAGATCTTGTCAGCTGCTATCGCATGAGCTGCGGGCTCCTGGTGGCTCTCTTGGCTCGCCCTGTGGTTCCCTCGGTTTGGGAAACTTCCCTGTGCACTGGGCTAGAGCACCCCACTGTGGATCATGCCAGCACCAGAGCCGCTCGCCTTGGCAACTGAGTGCTAGTTTTGGTTACACTGCATTTTCATTTTTTTAAAATGAAAAATTCTCATCTCACAAAAGAAAATCGATGAGTCTAAAGCACCAAATCTAACATATAATAAATTTAGAGAAAGCAATACGGAATTGTATACTTAGGTGTATAATAGTCTAGAAATTTTAACCAGACTGAATATCTGTAGTTCCAGACATTTTACTTTCAATAAGATACAGTTGTTGCATTGAATCAATAGTTTACGATCTAAAGAGACAACAAGAATAAAGAACGAAAAGTAAAAATTAAACTTAAGATGTTTGAGATGATCTACCTAAAGACAGTCTCGGAACAGCTGAGCTAAAACTAGAAATCAAGTATCTTGATGCAAAGTCCAGTATCCTATTATTATTCTTACGAAAGAGTGAATATTAAGCATTTAATAAAATACCCATTAAAAACTATTCTGATCTTTTCCAAAACCAAACAAAAAACACTTTCATTTTTCTATCTTTTGCATCTTTTCCTTTTTGTGAGTTACTGTGTTTTGGGTTTGTTTTTTTCGACATCTTGAAATTCCAAATTAATATCTAAGATCATTTCTTTGCTTTACAGTGTGAATCATAAAAGTCAAGAACAACCCTGTTTAATAATTTGTTATAATGATTTTCTTATTTCATGTCCTGAATTAGTTTTATGTGTTTCATGTCAGTTCATGAAGTAAAGTTAAAGTAGTAAGAATTTGGTACAATTATCAATAATGTAGTACTGTAACCGGTAATGCAATATTGATACAGAAATGAGGTATTTTGGTCTTAGCTATTTGAGCCAATATTTTTTTAGGGAATGGTCCAAATTCTTCATGCTTTTGGTGATTATCTAAAAAAGGCAGAGGAATATCAGAAGTGATAAAATACATCTCTCTAGAATTCTAAGCCTCTTGAGTATTTCTGACCGTGAAAAAATCAAGCAAAAACTGAATCAGACACCTGTACAAAGGGCAAAACTCTTACAAGACTGACTGTTGCTGGCAAATTTCCATGTGTGTGCTTCATGTAGTAGTACAGAGAGTAGTATGGAGAGTTCAACATTAATTTAAATACTCAGTGGATGAAGTAAATACAAGAAGTAAGAAGGGTCACCAATTTTAGTGGTTGTTAACAAGTTTTTGGAAAAGATATGTTTTATGTTTGTATGACTGCATAAAGAGATCTAAGGAATAGAATCAGTATACAGAAGTATGTATGTATAAAACTATTCTGTGCTCCCATGCAGAACTATAGCCAGATTAATAAAAACATGTGGAGAAAATCTTATCCCTGCAGGAATCAAAGGCAAAACTCCCATGGGTTCTGTATTTGTATGTACTGGGTGCTGAGTATCTAGGTAAGTATACATTTCCTTTCCAGGTATATTTTCCACAAATTAGAACCTAGATGCCATTTGTTATTAATAAGTCCTGTTAATGACATATTTCTACATTTGTGAGTCTATAATTAAGAACAAAAAAGATTTCATTATCAAATAGAATTCAAATAGAATATAGTTTTTTTTTTTGTTTTTTGTTAAAAAGTCACTATTTCCACTTTAATTTAAAGAGAAGGGGACTGTTCTGTAATCTGAATTGTTTTCATAATTTTTTATAGTCAGGTGATCTATTTTTCTTATGATTCCCAGAACCATTTTGAAACTTTTGCAGAATCTAGTTCAAAATTCTCTTTTGCAGGCAATTGCTTGCCTTCTTCTCTTTCAAATAACAGACTCACCAATAGAAAGTGAAAATACTGTATAATTTTCTTTCTACAGAAAAATACTCAAGGATCAGTTAATTAATAGGAAATAAATTGAGATCAAAAGGAGAAGAACATAATTTTGTCATTCTAAATCCAGGATTTTGTTGTGTTCCTGCCTGGAAAAAAAAAAAAAAAGCCCTGCAGTGGGTACAGGTTACTGTAAAAAGAGTGATCATCCAAAACTATGTAACAACTTTGATGTGAGGAAATTTGTAATACATTTTTAGCTTGGAGAGAAAATGTTTGAGGAGGGAAGTGACAGATTTTCATAAAATTGTGAATGGTTTGAACAAAATTAGTTGAGAAGGGTTATTTGCAATTTCTTATAACACAGCATCAAATGAAAAAAGTAATGGGATAATTTTATGCATAAATTTGACCATGTAAGTAAGTCTGCTGCTAGTACTTCATCTAATAGTGAATGCTTTTATGGAAGAGAAACTAGAGGGTTTCTTTTAATCATAGCCTACTAGCATGTGTGCAAGAAGAAGATAAAGAAGAATATGAGAGACCTGGCTTCTCTTCATTTGATTACTGGTCACTATCACAAAGTGAACATATGACAGCAACTCATAAGTAGCTGTATGAAGAGTTGAAAAGACGTCTTTATAGAACAAGAATTGAACAGGAGATGACTTGTAACCCTAGAGCACAGTTCATTTCGTACAGTCTGCTGTCAGTGTAAAGTACTGTCCCTTGCTCTGTGAGGATGGTAGTTAATTGAGCTCAGAGAGAACAGATTCAAGGTTTTTACTTGCTAACATTCTAAGGTTAAAACTCAATAGATTACAAGGAACTTATTTAAGTAAGTGAGATATTGATGAAAGCAAAATCAAGAACAATGACTTTATCTTGTATAACAAGCTCAGCTGTCAAGCATGTGCCATTGGGCAAAATTCTCTCGCAAATTTGCCTTGCTGAACTTTAGTCCTGTAGTCTTTAAAAAGAGACCAGAAAGACACTTCTAATCTAAAAAAAACCCCAAACAACACACAAATGCCCACCCCCCCAAATCATCACCACCAAAAAAATAAACGACACCATCACAACCCACACCCCCAACGCAACTCTCCTGTGACAGTTTTCTTACATCTCAGCTTTCAGGGCGTGAACCTGCACTGCCATTTTGCACAAAAGACCACAGAGACAAGTAAAGTTTAAGCTGCTTACAAAAATAATTGTCATGCATATGTATTATTAGTGTCAAAGTATTTTTAATCACACCATATAAAAGTGAAAAATCCATCAAGAATTGTTAACAGATACCATATAGTCTAATTACATACTGGAAACTTTCATGACACTTATGGAGCAACAGAAAAAAAAGAGTTATATAAATAGTACACTAAAATTTTTTGTATTTACTAGATGAATGCTATGAGAACTCTTCAAAGTTTGAAATGTTTACTTGCTAACAAACTAATATACAGTTTTGTTCATTTAAAGTAGACAATATAAGATAATGTAACAATTAGTAAACTATAACTAAAAATCTAACATTTGAGTATGCGATTTTTTTCTTCTACATCACCTGCTTCACTGCACAGCATTATTATTATGGAGTGTGAGCTCACCATGAAAAAATTCCTCATATGAATCTAATGAAATGACACTCAAGATACCATACCAAAGCACGGCTTCAAGTTGCCTTTCCTACTGGCACAGTAATAGCAACACTAACATTTGAGGTTATGTAACAGTTTCCATTCTAAATCATTTCAATTATTGATAACTTCCTGATCCCATCAGTTTGAGGATAAAATGTACCAGGAATAAGCCATCCATTTTTTTTCTTCCTATTTTGTACGTTAATAAGGATCTATTCAATGGACTGCATGACAACTGAAAGAAAACCAACTGTCTCATAGTCCATGTTTTTATTCCTGACAATCTTTAATTTAAAATTACGTAAATTTATAAGATGTAGTGAAAGTAGAGATAAGAAGAATATGCTTCATGGGAGAGTGCTCTTTGGTAACCTAATAGAAACATTCTTTTTTTTCTTAGTACTAGAATGTAAGCACATCTTTCTATTTTCTTTTTTTTTTTTTTTCCCCTCCTTTCCCCTGGTCAGTTATTTTTTTTATGACAGCTGTTTTTATCCATTTAAATTAAGACTTACAGTGATACAACTTTTCCATATAGCTGGCCTGCTAGTATAGTAGAAAACATTGCAAGAGATGAAGTAGCAGGAACAAGGGCTTATGGAGGCTTTTCTGAGATGAGACTCTCATAGTTGATTTTCCAAATTCTCAGTAGAGCAGAGAGAATGTATTTGTTGCTGCCATCTTATGGAAAGTGTGTGTGTGTGTGTTACCTGCAAAACTTCTAAAAGATTGTGTTTGAGGATTTACCTTCTCAATAGACATTATTTTTAGTTTGCTGACCATCAGAAACTTGCCTTCTCCCAGTGCAACCTCAGCCTGTCACATTATTTCACTACAGACTTATATATTGTTTGGTCTTACGTGGTTGCCCAGGCAGCAGTTAAAAGTCTGCCTGTTCTTCTGATAGCCTTAGTTGACTGAAAATTCTTTGTCTTTTTTTTTTTTTCTTCACTGAACAATTTTTTGTAAGATAAACGTCAAAATTATCATCTAGTAAAAAAGACGTGTGGCAGTGATGTGTCACAACTGTCAAGGCAGAGAGACGTTATGCAGAGAAGATATGCTGGTATGTTATGCTATGTAGGTTATCTGTCTAAAGTATTAATTGTTCAGTACCCTTATTCTGCTGGCATAGATTTACTGAGATGTGAGTAGCCACATAAATTTATGCTAATTTGCAACTAGTTCTAAGTAGCTGAAACACAACATGAAGGTATTTCAGTGTGAATAAAAATCTCCACAGGGAAAATCCGTTACCAAGTAACATTTCACTTCAGCCACTGAAAATGGTTCCTACTCCCCTTCAGTGTAGCCTGGAACCATCTTAAAATACTCATACATGTTGTCCTCATCTTATTTTGCAGCAGAATATTTTTATTAATAATTTTGAACTGGCAAATAAGACAAACCTCAGTATCAGCAGATAGATAGTTTTATTTGTGGTTCTTTTGTCTCTCATGTAATTTACTTCACTATTTATTAATGTACAATATGTATTGTATAGGTCATAAATTTAAATAAAATAGCACTAAATGTCACCGGCTGGAAATTTATAAAAATTAATACAGTCTTCTTAATTACATTATAACTAAGGAACCATTGTCATTATTCATAACAACTGTTTTGTTACTAAAGTTAACTTCAAAATCCAAGAGCACAATGTTACGGATTTTTAGCCAAGACCATGCAGTCAGCATGTATTTCATCAAAGCATTTCTTGATCTCATTTATAGAATCATAGAAGAGTTCAGGTTGGAAGAGGCCTTAAAGATCATCTAGTTCCAACCCCTTGCCATGTGCAGGTATGCCTTTCCTTAGATCAGGTAGCTGAAGGCCTCATCCAACCTGGCCTTGAACACTTCTTAAACAACTTCTCTGGGCAACCTCTTCCAGTGCTTCACCATCCTCAGAGAGAATAAATTCTTCCTTATATTTAATCGAAATCTCCCCTCTTTCACTTTAAAGCCATTGCCCCTTGTCTTGTCACTCCATGCCCTTGCAAAAAGTCCCTTTCCAGCTTTCCTGTAGGCCCCCTTTAAGTACTGGAAGGCTGCTAGAAGATCACCCCGGAGCCTTCTCTTCTCCAGGCTGAACAGCCCCAACTCTCTCAGCCTGTCTTCATAGCAGAGGTGCTCCAGCCCTCTGATCATCTTCATGGACCTCCTCTGGATTCGCTCCAGCAGCTCCATGTCCTTCTTATGTTGCAGACTCCAGAGCTGAATGTAGTATTCCAGGCGGGGTCTCACGAGAGCAGAGTAGAGGGGCAGAATCACCTCCCTCGACCTGCTGGCCACACTTCTTTTGATGCAGCCCAGGATACGGTTGGCTTTCTGGGCTGCCAGCACACATTACCAGCTCATGTTGAGCTTCTCATCCACCAGCACTCCCAAGTCCTTCTCCTCAGGGCTGCTCTCAATCCATTCTCCACCCAGCCTGTACTTGTGCTTGGGATTACCCTGACCCATGTGCAGGACCTTGCACTTGGCCTTGTTGAACTTCATGAGGTTGTCACAGGCCCATCTCTCCAGCCTGTCAAGGTCCCTCTGGATGGCATCCCTTCCCTCTGGTGTGTCCACACCACTACATGGCTTATTATCATCTGCAAACTTGCTGAGGGTGCACTTGATCCCACTGTCCATGTCACCAACAAAGATGTTAAATAGCACTGGTCCCAGTACAGACTCCTGAGGAGCATCACTCGTCACTGGCCTCCACTTGGACATTGAACCATTGAACACAACTCTCTGAGTGCGACCAGCCAGCCAGTTCCTTATCCATCAAGTGGTCCATCCATCAAACCCATGTCTCTCCAGTTTAGAGACAAAGATGTCGTGTGATACAGTATCAAATGCTTTGGATAAGTCCAGGTAGTTGACGTCAGTTGCTCTTCCCTTATTCATTAATGCTGTAACCTCTTCATAGAAGGCCACCAAATTAGTCAGGCAGGATTTGCCCCTAGTGAAGCCATGTTGGCTGTCACCAATCATCTCCTTACTTTCCATGTGTCTTAGCATAGTCACCAGGAGGATCTGCTCCATGATCTTGCCAGGCACGGCGGTGAGAGTAGTTCCCTGGGTCTTCTTTTTTTCCCTTTTTAAAGATGGGGGTTATGTTTCCCCTTTTCCAGTCATTGGGAACTTCACCAGACTGCCATGACTTCTGAAATATGATGGATAGTGGCTTAGCAACTTTATCCGCTAGTTCCCTCCGGACCCGCGGATACACCTCGTCAGGTCCCATGGACTTGTCCACCTTCAGATTCTTTAGATGATCTTGAACCTGATCTTTTCCTACAGTGGGTGGTTCTTCATTCTCCCGATCCCTGCCTTTGCCTTCTGTGACTTGGGCTGTGTAGCTGGAGCTCTTGCCAGTGAAGACTGAGGATAAAGAAGTCGTTGAGAACCTTAGCCTTCTCCATATCCCAGGTAGCCATGTCCCCCGTTTCCTTCCAGAGAGAGCCTACGTTTTCCCTAGATCTCTTTTTATCACTGACATGTCTATAAAAGTTTTTCTTGTTGCCCTTGATGTCTCTGGCCAGATCTTACTCTATGAGGACTTTAGATTTCCTAACCTGATCTCTGGTTGCTCCGACAATTTCTTTGTATTCTTCCCAGGCTACCTGTCCTTGCTTTCACCCTCAGTAGGCCTTATTTTTGTGTCCGAGTTGGTCCAGGAGCTCCTATTTCCAGTATGTAGAAACAAAAATGACAGCAGAATATTGCTTATCACTCTTTCTGAGTTTATTTTCTTTATTTTCATGATTTCTGTTATTCTTTCCTAATCCTCAGTAATGTTCTTTTTATTTCATGGCACTTTGTTCCTCAAATAAAATATTATGCATATTTCTCTTGTCTAGCCTAATTTGAAAGGCATATGATAGTGACCTGCTACTCTTGCTGGCCTATGATTAAATAAAATGAGAAAAATATTGAGCTGTGGACAACATTATTTTTTTGTTACATATCATGCTTATTTTTAAGTGTTTATCATCTTATAATATAAGCAATGTGAGACTGTCTCAAGGGAGGCATACTGCCCATGATGTTTGACCTGGAAATCACTGATACAGATAAATATGACAGGCAAAAAAATCCCCAATAGATAAAACATCCTATGAAATGCATTAGCAGAGCCTCTTTCTGTCTCTCTACTCCGAAATACCTTGGTATGATATAATTAATGTCTAACATTTCAATAGAAATTTGCTAGAGTATAAATCTGGATTCCAGCTGAGCTATAGGCATCCTAGGCACTGAATCTTTTATTTCTTTTCTGTATTTTGTAAGCCTTGTCTTGAGTAGTAGAGGAAAAAATACGTTCTTATTTTAGGGACTTCTTTGACAAGAATCTTAATGTTTGTCCGTGATAATATTTACTCTATGTAGCACTTACTAGCCATGAACAATAGAAAAGTTTCCCATCTTTTGAGCACAGCTGGTGGTGTATATATCCTAGGCAAATCTGAAAATGTTAGGTCAAAGTGAAACAGTTTGGTGACAAAGGGAAAAGAAGTGGGAAGGGCAGAAAAAGGAATGGAGGGGCAGAAGTGTCAAAGAGGGGGAAATCAAGAATCAGGAAAAAGAAATACATGAAAAATTCAAGTCTATACCTAGACTTGAAGAATTCCTCATGACTGAGTTTTTTATTTTACTTGACACTAATCCCATGTTTGGCAACACAAGTCATTGGAAGCCTTCTAGACTAGCCTTACTTTCTTACTTGTCAGTTACGTATCATTATATAGGAATTTTATTTTAATGCACAGGAAATATAATCCATGTGGAAGGCCTAATACACTCATACATCAACAGGTAATTTTAAAGGCATTTTGAGGGGCATCAAAAATACAGTACTGGATAACACAGTATTTATCCAAATGCTTTACAAGGATGTTACTAAAGGCTACCTTTACATTTAGGGTAAGGTGAACATAAGCAAATACTCATAATGTAGAAACTGAATATGCCTGAAGTGGGGCAGCCCTGGCTAAGAGCCAAATGCCCACCCAGCCGCTTACATACTGCCCCTCCTCAGTGGGACAAGGGGAGAAAATTGGATGAGAAGACTCGTAGGTTGAGATAAAGACAGAGAGATTGCTTACCAGTTATTGTAGTGGGCAAAACAAACTCAACTTTGGGAAAATTAAGTTATTGACAATTGAAACAAGCATGGTTAGTGAGGAAAAAAGGACAAACATTAAAGCAACACCTTTTCTCCTCACTCTCCAGGATTAACTTGGCTCCTTCGCTCCAGACTCCTTCCCACCCTTCTCCTGAGTGATACAGGTAGGAATGAGGGTATGGTCAGTACATAGCGGTTTCTCTCTGCCACTCCTTTCCTGTCACATGCCCTGTGCTGTTATGGGGTCTCCTCACAGGCTGCAGTCCTTCTGGAAAGAAAACAATCTGGCGTAGGTCCTCTCCATGGGCTGCAGTTCTTCCAGGATTTTCCACCTGCTCCTACATGGGGTTCTCCATGGGCTGCAGCTTGAATACCTGCTCTGGCATGGTCCTCTTTACAGGCTCTATGGAAATACCTGCTTCATCATGGTCCTCTTCCAGGAGCTACAGGAGAATCCCTGCTCTGGTGCCTGGAGCATCTCCTCCCCTCCTTCTTCTCTCACCTTGGTGTCTACAAGCTTGTTTCTCACACTTTTTTCCTCACTTTACCAGGCAGCATTTTGCTTTATCTTGAATACGTTTCCACAGAGGCACCACTATCTTGACTGAGGGGCTCAGCTGTGCCCTGCAGTGGGTCTATTGGAGCCGGCTGCAACTGTCTGTGTCTGATACAGGGCAGCCCTGATCTCTTCTCACAGAGGCCACCTCTGTTTGCCTTTTCAGCTGTGTCCTTAAATTAAAATGTAAATTGGATATATAATCCAATTATAAAAAATTATATAAATGTAATTTATACAATAAATTATATAAATGTAAATTAGATAGTATTATTGCTGAAAGGCTATAGCAGGGATTTTGAATCCTCAGACTATTAGTACAGTGTCCCACACCACTAAAAAGTAATGACTGTGATAAAAGGATAGGAACTGAGAACTACATGCTATGTTCCAAGGTTTCTCCACTTAAAAGGAAGAAAGAACTTTTAACCTTTTTTATTTTATTTTACTTTTTTAGTAGGAGAATTTCTAATCTGTGAATTAAGTGTGCTTATAATTCTTTCAGAGGAGTATTTTTAAATATTGTTTCCCTATCCTATATTCTCATACAACCCTTGACAAGATCAGTGCCTTTAGACAGTTCTTGTTGCTGAACAGTGTCTGTGTTTAGAACAGATTAAGAGCTGAGTGTTGTTTGTGGTGCTTTAAATATCTCTTACAAAGTTTTCAAATTGCAGCCTTCTCATTGTCAAGATTCATAGTGATAGGAGGGGGTGTCTAATGTTTGCTCATAACTTTGGTTCCTATGGGTAACATCTAAGATCATGATGACACAGATTTGAGCGCATCAAACAACAACAAGCTTGGAAGTTGGAGAAACTGTGAGTATGTGCTAGAGGCATGAACTCTAGCTCCACTGTTATTGTTACCGTGATGTGCTGAAATGAAAATAAAATACATTTAATGGTGTTTTTCTCAATTAAAAATATCACTGCACAATGCTGAGAGTGTTTAATGACTTCAGCAGAACAGCAGACACAGCTTTATCAAACATAAATGGAAGAGCTATAATAGGTTCAGACAAAAATGCATATAACACAGCTGGGGATTGCTCAATTTGTGACCTGCATTTCTCAACATTTCCTTAAACCACTAGAGCCAAATGAAACCTTCTCCAGGGATAACATCTGGGCAGTACTTTTAAATGGCATGCTGTCACATATGTCAAGCTCTCCTGCGGCTTAAATCTGCCGTAGGCTCAAGAGCAGTTACCACTACTGCCATTGACATAATAATCACTTGGCAAAACACTGAATTATTTCTTCACTGCAATCCTATTTGTA
This sequence comes from Tauraco erythrolophus, assembly GCF_009769465.1. NCBI lineage: Eukaryota > Metazoa > Chordata > Aves > Musophagiformes > Musophagidae > Tauraco > Tauraco erythrolophus. The sequence goes on along the minus strand of NC_141465.1, from coordinate 83,221,802 downwards.
GTAATTACTTTACTGAGACCTTATTAAAACTCTCTCCTTAATTATACCCAAAATATCTGTGAAATATTTAGTTTACTGATGTATTTACTAGAAATGGCAGAATGAGAACTTTTCTAGAAAAGATTTATAATACAGTAAGTATTCTGCAGGTTCTTCTTTATTGGAATATACTTTTATCGCATCAGTTTTCATCCTATTTTGAACATTAATTCCCTCAGCACTAAGATCTATATTGAATGATCATGTCTCATTTTCAAAATGTTCTGTATCAATATAATCATATCTGTTGTCAAAGTCATAATACTGAATGAGATTTTTTTTTTTTTTACTGAAATGTGTTACTGAAGTCTCATTTGTTAACTCTTACTGGTTTATTTTTTGTTTATTCATCTGTATTTGAAGTCACTAAGAATATGTGTTCTTTAATGAAATCTTTGCTTTCAGTACTTGGATAGAGTAGGAAGCCGTTGTAAAATGTCTGTATTTAGCTTGAAGTTTAACATGGATGGAGGATGAAAGCAAAAAGAAATAAAATATCTGTATAATATACATATCATGAAAAATAAGCAGCATTGCAAACGCAAGGAAGTCATTTATACACAAGGATAGAAGATGTTGTCTCATTTCTCATTGTTTCCTTTCAAAAGTACTCTGATCGTGAACCCTTTCCTCTGTCATTTATGATAAGACTTTGTGCACAGCCTGTCTGAAAATATCTTTCATATGTAATGTGTCTGGTCAGCAAACTGTTTATCTGGTAAGATCTACCATAAAGATGGACCGATATTAGCATATGTTCATCTTAGTTCTTTACCAAGGCATTACATTTGTAGAGTTCCATGAGACATCACATTAGATGGATGGAATGAAACAGGTGACACTGTCACGTATGTTGGAAAGGCAAAATCAGTTTAGAGTCATGCTCCTGCAGTTGTCAGCTCTGAATAGTCAAAAATGGAAAAGGAAGATTTGACACTCAGGTGAATATTCAAGTGGCTCTTCTTTTCAAAAATGTGCCATAGCTGCCGAAAGATTAATACGTATGTCACATCCAGTATGTTTTTCAGTAAGGAAAAGAGTGACAATTTTAAACTGGCTGAACAAAACAAAATACTGGTAGACTAACAGTTACAAACTTACATACATAAAATTTAAATAAATAAAAAGTAATGCAAAGGTTTGAAACGACAGTTGCAACTGTGTTAAGAGAAGAAAAAAATGGTAGTAAAGATGTTACATAGCTACAGTTTAATTACTGGGCATGTTTTATAAGGCCAAAAGATAATGACCAGCTGAATACTTGACAGTTTCAGTGCACAAACAGTTTGTCTTGTGTAGGTCCATAGTGTCTAGAACAGATGCTTGCTAGCAAAGATACAGTGCTGAAATTGGATGGACCATAATATATGTATGGATAATATGTGTGTGTCCATCTCTCCCCATCTAAAATGCATTCTGTATGATCTTTGAGGTGTTTTAGGGGATAAGTAGACAGCTCTGAATAACTGCGAATTTTGTTCTCCTAATGTCTGTTTATTTATTTATATCTGGATGATTTTCTTTTATAATATATTCATCTCAAGACACATAATTTTAAATATGAGACTGCCTAACCTTAATTCATTTACTAAGATGCAAATTAGAAAGACATTATTAAAATCTTTTATTAAAAGATGTAAATATCACACAGTAAAAATTTAGATGGTTTCTAAGAGCTGGCTTTTACTATATGCTTTCATATGAAATTAAATGATAATTACTTTTATTTGAAAAGAAATGCTCCAAAATTCAGGGCAATGGCTCTACTACATATAAATAGAATCACTTTTCAAGGGTGAATTGTGGAGATTTTTCACCTCATATAGTGTAGTCAGTCTCAACTAATATTCTGTAGCATAATTTTATTGAAAAATTTCTTGTCTGTATTATTGTAAATATCTGGTATACTGAAAGAGAAAATTGTCACGCCCTTCTATGAGGAGAGTGAGTCAGAAGGAACATAATGCTGCATTATAGTGACTTAGATGTTCTATACTTAATAACAGGAGGCTAGCTACCAGCCTTTGCTTCCAGGAGTCTTTAAGAATTTTACATTACATTGTTACTGTTTATAAAAAAATAAAACAATAAGTAAAATAAAAATGTAGGAAGGAAAATACAAGTATCTTCTTCCAGTTAAATTATTTAGTCATACAGAGTTAAAGTTGTCTTTAACCTTCTTTCTCTTTCTCTGTAGTCCTCTGACTTACATTCCTAACCACAGTGATTCAGCCTGTAGGAACATTCAAGATTTCTATCTTGAGCTATGCAGACAAAGCCAATGTTCTTGTTATTTTAATTTGTGCTTCTGATGCTGAGGAAAACCCAGATAACTACAGTAAGTATACTTTGCAGTTTTGTCAATCAAACTTGTCTGAGCACCGCTTTGGGAAAAAAGAAATCAAACAAGCAGACAGATACTTTTAATAAAGTGTAAGATCTCTAGCAATCTGGTGTGATTTGAAATTAACAAAATATATAAATGTAGTATTAAAACATGAAGTCAAATTCTGACAAGTCTTGCTGTGGATAATCCAAATATACAAAGGTATAACTCCCATTTTTCTGCTCTACCATTCTGCCACAGAATACTATTTCCACATCAGAGTCAAGTAAAGGGAATACCTTTCTGTGCACAGTTTTTTGTGTGGCACAAAATTAGGCATCCTTTATACGAATCTAATTCCAATGACAGTTTGAAGCTAAGATGGTAGACTTTTATGCAGAAATTTTACCTGTAGGCGAATGTTCTTTTGTACAGTCTATCACAGAGATACTAACCTATATTGGAAAGCAGTGGAGAAGGTATGGGGTGGAAGGAAGTTTGCCAAATCTTTCAGTTGTGCAGTCAGGAAGTGATATAAGTCACTGACAATCCTTTGGCTATAATATGAGTGTTATGATTATAATGGGTGTTATGATTAGAATTAGATGAGAGATCATTAGTGAAATTATCAATATTTGTTTTTTCTCTGTACCAAGAGGAACACAAACTTGGATGTCTCTCTCCACCCTCAAACCTCTCCTCCCTTAAAATAACAAATCAGCAGTTTTGAAGACCATTTATTTGGAATGTAGTTTCATAAGGTTCAGATTCCTACTGTTATGAATATAGAATTTTCTGTATAAAATGAAACAGCTTGAATATGAGAGATCTAAAATCAGCAGGAGCTATTCACATTGCCTAACATACACACCTGACTTTATATAGGATTTATTTTACTCAGTGTGGTGGGTTGACTTTGGCTGGACAGCAGGTGCCTGCCAAGCTGTTCTATCACTCCTCTCTTCAGCAGGACAGGAGGGGAGAAATAAGATGGAAAAAAAACTCATGGGTCAAGATAAAGTCAGTTTAATAAAGCAAAAGCAAAGCCCACGTGTGGAAGCAAAGGAAAACAAAAGTTTTATTCTCTGTTTCTCATCAGCAGGTGATGTCTAGCCACTTACCGGGAAGCAGGACTTCAGTATACGTAACAGTTGCTCCAGGCAACAAATGTCTTAATAACAAATGCGCCCTCCCTCCTCCTTTGTCTTAGCTTTTATTGCTGAGCAGACATTGTATGGTATAGAATATCCCTTTGGTCAGTTTGAGTCTGCTGTCCTGGCTATGTCCCCCCCTCAAGATTGTGCCCACTCCCAGCATTCTAGTGGGGGCAGGAGGGAATGTCAGAGAGACAGTCTTGATGCTGTGCGAGCACTGCTCAGCAGTAGCCAAAACACTGGTGTGTTATCAACATCTTTCCATCTACCAATAGAAAGCACAGCACTATGAGAACTGCTATGGGGAAAATTAGCTTTGTCTCAGCCAGATCCAATACACTCAGTTTTAAGGACAAAGAGAGAATTCTGTTCCCGTTTCAGATGCTTAAGTGTCTCAATACAGATGTTTTACAATACAATGTGATTTAGGTGTCTAAGCTCCCAATACAGTGAATGAACATGAAATAGTAGATGCTAAAGAGCAATTCTGTTGTTTCTAAGGTAGACATACAAAGTTTGATTCATTTGCCTAAAAAATGAGTCTCATGATGTTTGAGATATCCTAGTTATCCTTCTAAGTTTCCAGCTGCTCCAGGATGTCACAGGTATTTTGTAGGTCCTATATCACTCAGGTGAGTATTTCTCAGATATCCTAGGGCAGCAACAATGGCTCTACTGCCGTATAGTTAGACAACTGAACCCATAGTGGCTGGCATGATGAATTCTTTCTAGGCTGCACAGGCTGTGAGTGTGATCTGCTGCCTAAAAATTGCCTCTAGTGCTATTTGAAGATGCTTAGATTATCTGAGAAAACAGATGGGAGATCCATGCCTCCATGAAGAAGGACCTGGAGGCTAAGAAAGACAGTTTAGGACTCAAATGGCACTTGCCGTATGTCATTAAGCAAGTGAATCAAGTCTTAGAAGTCTAGTGTCTGTGATGGAAATTTGTACCTATAATTCACGTGTAGACACTACCCGTGACCATTTGGGAATATGACAATGTATCACAGATAGCATACGACTGCCGTTTAATCAAAGTGTATCTAAATAACGCTATAATTAATCAAAGTACATATAATCAATATGTTGTTAATGTACATATATTCAATGTACATTTAACCATAACTATATGCATATTGCAGTCTTGTCCACTGGAAATATTATATGCATCTCTTCAGGAACTGTAATTTTATTAATGAGATTAGGATATTAGAGTGTATTGTCCAAGAGAATCTTCAGCCCTGAGTCCACATTGCAGATATAATGCTATTAGTGATTGATGAATCTGTATGGTAAGCAAGGACTTTGTGCTGGTGAATCTCACCACAGACAGGAACTCTGTGCAGCATCCCATGATCAATGAAGTTGGGTTCATCCGGTGCTGCAACAGCTGGGGTTCCTTGCATCAGGAAGGATGAAAGATTGCTATCAACTTTTCTATAATTTCCATCCTTTATGCAATAAATCCTATAATCAGCCTTATACCCTAGTGCCTTTCATACCGAGATTCCACGAGAACTGGCACTTCCTCAGTGGAAAACAGACACTTAGATGTGAAAAGCTAAATTAAGTTGTCTTAACCTGGAGTAGCATTCAATTGTAGTGGCAAGATTCTGAACGTGAGACACATGAGACACATGCTTAGTGGCATTTTAGGTTTAGCAGGTGGTTATTCAGCCTGGCATTTGTTTGGTGGTCTGGAAGAGAATGGGTTTCCTATATGATCTTTATTAGCTCTACATAGATGTCCCAGATGCCCTAGAGCTCCTCAGTGGGATAGATGCCTTTACATGAGCAACAGAATTAAGGTCATAATGGTTTGATAACCCAAAGCTCCTTTTATGGCTTGCAAAAAAATGTTGGCATCTCTAGAGACAAACTGATCTTCCCTTTCCTATGCAGTGAATTGCCCATGGAGTTTATTACAAAGTGAGATCAGAGTGACTAATTAAGACTTATGTGCCTTTTAGATACCTAAAGTAGGGCAGATGAATCCCAAATATATGTACCTAAATTAAAAGGCTAGTCTGCATTGATTCTCATATAGGCAATGCAGAAAGATAGATTCCTCCAAAGAGCTACTCAGACCAGGCATCTAATTTAAGTGCTCTGTATATAGAATAGCTTCTTATCCTTTACTAATTACAGAGGAAACCTCAGGACTTTTACTCTCTGTCCTATTTTATTTCATTTTTGGAGGCAGAAGGAAAAAAAAAGTCAGGGGGATGTAGATTTATCAGCAAATAACTGGAAGTGTTGTGACTGTGTTGCTCGAATGTGACGTAGAAGACCTAAGGACGTGTCCTAGTTTTGAATTAGAAAAGATAAAATTTTAATCCTTTTCTGTAATTTTCAAAATATGATCCATATGCCAATATTCTATTTGCTACAGGCGTAATTTTATTTTCTCTAGTTTTGACCAGAATTTCCACCTCGAGAATTGTTAAGTTTTGTTGAAGCTGATACACTGTTATAAAAAGTTAAAACTTTGAGAAATTGGCATTTTCAGTCAAACAATGGTATTGTCAGAAATTTCTTGACTATATTATAACAAATACCCAGAAATTCCACTGCTTGTGACCAAAAGTTCAGTTGTGTGCAGTGCAAACTCAGCTCAGCCTTACTGGGGGAAACAAACAAAGAAACAAACAAAACACGAAAAAAGCCCATCTTGAGTACTTAGCAAATACATAAGGCCATGTAAAATAAGAACCGTGACAACAAACAAAAATGGAATTCTTGAGACAGTACCATATAGCAGTTTACAGGCTCAGGAGAAGAATACTGTTGCAAAAAGTACAAAACCTTAATTAAAAAAGTAGAGGGTGATCAACCCAGAGCGAATCGACCAATGAATCCCAAACTTAATGACAACTGCACAATCAACAAAGACCTGTACATTGCTGTGATGGGTTGGTGTAAGGGGGTTCTGGTGACAGGAGAGGAGATTTGCTCCCTGTGACTTCCCTGGTTTTGGAACCAGGTCAGACCTGGTTCTGGCCACCAGATCAGACTCCCATCCCCTTCAGGGTTGAGCCAATTTGTGCCTCTGCGAATTGCCCTATTTAAGTTGGGACAAAGGAACCAGAAAAGGTGTTTTGCCCGGGAGTGAGCAGAGAAGGGAGGAGGGAGGGAGGAGGGCTCTGCCCCCTCTCCCGGCTCCCGGCCAGGCAGTTGCCCGTGCTGGGCCTGCACCACTGTTATTATTCCAAAATTCAAATCTACTTATATGATATTAATAACATTCTATAATGTTGAGTTTATTGTAATGAAATATATTGTAATACAAGGGATATTTATTATTTACTGGAGTCTGAACATATACATAATTTTAAATATGAAACAAAAACTTGGGATCTATTTCTGGTTTTATCAGAATTGCTGCTAATATAACGCTGAATTAAAGGCAGTGAAGATTTAGCTTCTAAACCAAGGGTCTGCCAAGGCAGGATATTTCATTTACATGCGTGATACTAAAGAAGAGGAAATTAATTTGGCTCAGAGAAAGAGTCAAAACAGTGGGGCTCTTGTAATAATTATTCCCTACACAATCAATATACCTGCAATGACAAATAGTAATCGATACAAGAGTATCTTACTATTTTTATGCTTCCAGAGCACAATCCAGACAGCTCTGATTAAGCATAGATCTCCACCCCTAAGGTTTCTGAAAACAGGTAGGAAGAGTTAGGAACCTCCATGCATTTGGAGTCCAGTCTTCCTTCTTTCAGGGAAATATATGCCTCTGCTGCTAAATATAAGAGGACTAGGCAGAGTAATCTTTATGTTCTTGATTATGTCCATCACTAACTGCTAGTTTATTTCCTGACCCTGTTTTAACTGGCTGTGTCCAAAAAATGAAAAAAAAAAAAAAGAAAAAATCGGCTATAGAGAGAGCTGCCACTAAACAGTACAGACTCCAGTCTGATGTGCCAGCAGACCTCTGAGCTGGGGATTTGCCCCTAACTGCTGTTTATTTATAAGTCTGCACATTGTGACTTTATATGTAATGTATATTACAAAACACTCACACAGACCACAGTATATACATCAAAACACTTTGTAAGAGATAAGAGCAGTTTCTGAAGATCTTCATCCCAGGGTCAGGGAGCAACAAGTGTGGGCTGCTCTATAAGGGTAGATGAGCCTGGGGTGGCCCAAGGTAGGAAGGACAGTGACCTCAGCAAGCAGTGCAGTCACACAGACCCTGAGCAAAAGCTGCCGAGCAAGTCTGGTGACAGCAACAAACTGAAAGGCTGGATGGCCGGAAAAGTCCATAACAATGAGGCAGGTCTGAGGGTCAAACCAAGAAGTCAGGTCAGTGGGTGAAGAGCAGGACGACAACATATAGACAGGGACAGGCATATTTGCTACATAGCAAAGACAAGGATAGTGCCTGAACTTGAATGCAGCTAAAAGTGGTAAGATCCTTACTTCTCACAACTTTTTCCCACAAAGCTTTCTTCACCACAGTCTGATCCAAAGCCATGCAGAAGCACTGGATTGGAGATGGCTCAAGCAGACGCAGCTGAGCCCCAGGGCTCTGACATATGGTATTGAAGTCTGGGACTAGATATTCAGCTGAAACCAATGATAGCACAGAGGTGTCAGCTTTGGCTGCTTTTGCTTATTTATTTGCTCAACAGGACTTATGACCACATGGCCTTGTTGCAAAAAAACATAGAATAGAATCCTAGGATTGTTTAAGTTGGAAGAGACCTTGAAAATCATTGAGCCCAACCATTAACCTACCACTGCCAAGTCCACCACTAAACCATGTCCCTAAGCACCACATCTACACATCATTTAAATACCTCCAGTGATAGTGACTCCATCACTTCCCTGGGCAGCCTGTTCAAATGCTTGACAACCATTTTGGTGAAGAAATTTTTCCTAATATCCAATCTAAACCTCCTCTGGCACAACTTGAGGCCATTTCCTTTTGTCCTGTTGCTTGTTACTTGGGTGAAGAGACCGACACCCACCTCGTCACAACCTCCTTTCAGGTAGTTGTAGAGAGCGATAAGATCTCCCCTCAGTCTCCTTTTCTTCAGACTAAACAACGCCAGTTCTCTTAGGCACTGCTCATAAGCTTGCATTCTAGACCCTTCACCAGCTTTATTGTCCTTCTTTGGGCACACTTGTCGTGGTTTTAGGCTGATCCAGCAACTAAAACTCACACAGTCTCTCCTTCTCCAGTAAAGTAGAGAGGAGAGAAAAAAAAAACAAAGGGACTGAGGGTTGAGACAAGAACAGAGGGAGCACCCACCAACCATGGTCCCGGGCAAAACAGACAGGGCTTTCTCAAAGCAAAACAGTTTATTAATGATTACTTAGAAGGACAAAGGGAAACAAAAACCGATTACTCGAGAGGACAGAAAGAAACAAAACCAGATCTTAAAACCGACACCTTCCCCCGCCCCTTTCCTTTTCCTCCCGGCTCTACCTCCTCCCCCCAGCCCACAGATTGCTCCAGTGTGGGCTTTACCACAGTCTTGGATACTTAGGGAGCTGTAGCCACTCGCTCTGGCGTGGGTCGTCACGCAGACTCCAGATGCCTCTCTGCCGTGTCGTGCATCCCAACACGACCATCCTCAGGCTCAGGCATCTTCTCCCCATGGGCTGCGAGTGGGTCTCTGCTCCACCGAGGCCGTCCTGGTTGCAGGGGGGCTGCCTGCTATCTCACCATCAGCCACAGGGGAAACTCGGCTCCAGCACACCTCCTCCCGCTCCATCCTCACTGACCTGGTGTCGATGCGGCTGTTTCTCTCAGATCTCAGTCCTCTCCAGGTGAACTCAGCCCAGTGGGCACCCCGGGAGTGGGGTGCCCCCGAGTTCCCCAGCTGGCTCCACCTCCGCCATTCTCCGTGGGCGGCGCCGGCCCGACGCAGGCAGCCGCCCGGCCGGGAGCCAGGAAGCGTGGGCAGTGCCCTCCTCCCTTCTCTGCTCGGTCCTGGGCAAAGCACCTTTTCCGGTTCCTTTGTCCTAACTTTAATAAGGATATTCGCAGAGGCGCCCTATTGGCTCAATCCCGAGGGGGATGGCAGTCTGATCTGGTGGCCAGAACTAAGCCTAACCCGGTTCCAAGACCGGGGAGGTCACAGGGACCAAAACCCCTCTCCTGCCACCAGAACCACCCCCCCCTCCACATCAAACCATGACAACGCTCCATAACCTCAATGTCTTTTTTGTAGTGAGGGGCCCAAAACTGAACACAATATTTGAGGTGCAGCCTCACCAGTGCCGAGTACAGGGGGACACTTACTTCCCTAGTCCTGCTCACCATGTTATTTCTGATACAAGCCAGGATGCTATTGGCCACAATGTAATGTGGCTTTGACATGGAAGTAGAATATGGGAGCTATTAATCAGTTTATACTTTATGGGGCAACAAGGCTCTACACTTTTAATAGAAGAGTCTGGAACTAAAATCAGAGCTCTTCATCCTTGATTTTCTTTTATAGTCAACAAACACAAAAAAGGCACTTTCAGGAAGCAATATGTCTAACCAATGTTAAAATAAGGTGAAACTCATCTTAATACCTTGTAAGTGTTTCATTGTCTCTTCTCAGAATGAAGGGAAACTAAAATTACTGGTTAAAGTGTAGACATCTGTTCCACCTATTGTGGAGGATTGATCCTGGCTAATGGTTGGATATCCATCCACTCATTTTCTTACTTGTCAACAAGTAAGAGCAGGGAAAGAAAATAAGATGAAAAAGCTTATGGATTGAGATAAAAACAGGGAGATTATTTACCAGTTGCTGTCAGGGACTTCACTGGAGGAAAATTAATTTAACTTATTGCAAATTAAAATAGTTTTAGGTAGTGAGAAACAAAGACAAAAGTTTAAAACATGTTTGCCCCACCTTTTCCCAGGCTCAACTTCACCACTCCATTTCCAGCTGCCCACATCTCCAGCAGTACACTTCTCACTTCCCTGCAGCATTTGTCCTTTCTTAAATACATTTTCCCTGAGGTGCCACCATCTTGTCTGCTGGGCTCCTGCAGTGGGTCTACTGTCTGTTGAAATCGGCTGTGTCTGGAACAGGGCAGCCCCATCCTCTCCTCACAGAGGCCGCTCCTACAGCCACTCCTCCGCCAACACCTGGGCACCTGCACCAAATATGCTGCTATTTGTTTGTAGTCAATGAGTCCTATCTTAACTTCCCAGCATACCAGTCTGTGCAATAGCTTGACTTCTACAAGAACAGCAAGGTGAAGAATTCTGAGATGCGTGATAGCTGGAGAACCTCTATGCAGCAGATCTTTACGCAGAGTTTTAACAGCTTGTTTCTCGAACTTCAGATGAGTATTATGATTTGGTGTCACTCTGCGGAATTATATAGGCTTATCCACCAAAATCTTTAATATAATGGACTGCCAAATAGAGGAAAGATATCTATCACCTTAGTATAAGGATTTCTAAATATGCCTGGGGAACTGTCAAACTAAACGGAAAGTTATGTAATTAATTTTAATGCCTTCAAGGTAACACAGCCTAGGGAAGTAGACAGACAATTTCTATATCTGGTGCACAAATGAATAAATGTGATTTAGGTAAACTTATCTATATATGCATGCTATATTCATGGAATTCTCAATAGAGATCATATTCAAACTAGCAAAACATAATATTCATGCAGTAATTAGTTTAGAAAATTAATAGTTTATACTTTTTGTATATAGACCTTTGTGAAAAGCAGACCATTGCTAAATCACATGTATAATAAGATTTTTTCTAATAAGTGCTTCACATTTGTGGAGTATTGCAATATATTTTACACCTCCATATGTTGTTGTGGCACCATGCCAGCTACAAATAAGCTTTCTATACAGTGCAGAGTTTTCATAGTCACACTTTAAAAATAACCTCAGAAGAGAAAGATAAAACATTGAAATCTAACAGAGAATCTGTAAAATGTCAGCTAGGATTACAGTTACATAGAACTTCCAAGAGATATCTAGAGGCCTTTTATCTGTTGATGGCATGGCTCACTATAATTTTAAAATCAAAAAGATGATCCAAATCTGCATGTCTGTGAATAATATTTTTAGAGGTTTCCATAACCAAATTAAATTAAAAAATAGTAATGCTATCTGGGAAAAAAAAAAAAGATTTTTTTTTTTAATTTGAATGACAATAGGATGCATAGATAAATACATGTTTAATTATATGAATTATAGAACAACCAATATATCCTGAATTTCTATACTATCTTTTATCTCACAGGATTCCATTCACAGGAGCTTTTACTATTCAGAACATTGGAACTATTCAACCAGTTTTCTTAACAATAGATTGCTTTTGAAGGTCTTGTGGAACAAGAGAAATAATGTGGTTCTGAAACAGTGTGCATGAAAGACTTGGTAACTTACTGTATGCTTCTGAAGACAGCATGCAAAGTATGCATTGTAACATACAGTGAGAATACTTCTGCAGGAAACATAATGAAAATTTTCAGTATCTAAAAAATGGAAAAAATTAACAAACAAGTTCAATGAACAGAACTAAAGTTAAGCTTTCAATATCTTGTTAATAATCAGCCTAGAACTTGATCTTAAAATATGAACGGTATGCCTTATTCGATTCTCCTTTTGTCCATACAAAGCTGTGCACAATATGACAATCTGTAGGATCTGAAGAATGGTATACACACTATAAACACATACTTACAGTTTTCATTACATTTTATTGGTTCTAAGTTCTCATTCTACCCCTTTCAAAAAATGGTAAACTGATTTAACATTAGTCCTGGTACAGAAGACTTCCTCCAGCAGAAAAGCTGATGAAAGAGGTTAACTCTCTGAAATTTAAGATATATTTCCGTATAAAGGCTGTTCATGGTTTAAACCAACCAGAACCCATGTTAATGTAGCTATTCAAATCTCACTTCATGATCCTCACAGCATGAATTTCTTTACCTTCAATGCCACTAGCTCATGCTCAAGAGTGTGGTTACCATGTTCACTCAGCAGCTCCTAGTCTACTGGAAGTGTGGGGAGATATAACATTTAAACTGTTGTCCATCAGCCTTTCTTATATAGCTAATTCTGCTGAAATCAGTGTGCTTAATCTAATGTAGAATGACTATCCATGACAGAAATGAGAGCTGCAGAATGAATCCTAACTAAAAAATAAAAATATGTTCAGGATTTTTTTACATGTCATAGAATCATACAGTCCATGATAGATTATGAAAACCTCTGCTACCAAAAAGTCACTGAGTTCTTCTGACTATGCCAAACTGGACAAAAACATATTTTGTATTGCGTGTTAACTAGCTATTTCCTTATGCAATATCATCTTCTGAGGATATCGCCTCTTATTCTAGCAAAGAAGTACAGCAGAATTTAAAAGCAATTATTAATGTTAAAGGAATAATTTCACGATCTGACATTTACATCTCTCTATTCTCAGAAAGGCAACTGAGAAGAGAGTGTTCATGTTATTACACTTGTGGTGAAGTGGTTTGCAATGCATTGCATTTGGCTCAGAAAAATTCCTCCCCGAAAATCAGTTTTAAAAAACATTACATTTTCAATAAATTTATTCAGATATTACTGGTACCATTCTCTTCTCTCCAGAGAACTCTGAAACAAAGAAATCTGTCAGACTGAGATAAGCATCAACCTTTGTATGGAATGAAATCTCCTCTTAATCAATATAAAAGATACATTCAAAATAATATTTGTCTAGGATTTGCCCAGTATGACATGATCATGAAGTCTATTAAGAGACTCTCTAAGCCCTTTCAAAACACCGCAGATATAAAAAGCCTGGATATAAAGTAATTTAAGTTGCATACTGAACAAATATCTCTAGGAATGCTAAGCATGAACGATTATTATGGTAATTCTGGGAAATTGTAAAGCAGTGCCAGCAATGACAGCAGTGACAGCATGAGGGCATCACAAGATCATAGATATATAGTCAGCTGTCATTAAAGTCATTTGCAAGCTTATGTTCATATACGAAAACAGGATCCCTTTATTGCATAATAGCTACCAAACCATACCAGACAGTTAGGGACATCATTTTTGTAAAAAAAAAAAAAGTTACTGATCCATTCTTTCACAAAGTAATTCACAGGCAATCCGATCTATTAACACATAAGCAGCAGAGAGCATGTAATTTTTTTTACTAGTACCTTATAACTGTTTGTTACACCCGTAGTGCGAATTTACTCTTGAGTTATTTCAGAAAATGCACTTCCGTTCATAAGGCTTTAAATTCTTAAGTAACGTAAAGTTACTTTTTCCCATAAAATCTCAAAGTATTATCCTTACTAGAGATCAGTATCAGTAAGGCAGGAACATCTTGACTGTAGCAGAGATTATTAAATATATATAAAAAAATAATAAAGGGGTATAAATATAATCTTGTTCTTTTGATTTGAAATAAGTTATTTTCAGTTTCTGTCTGGAAGAGAAAAGTAAAAATATTATCCGAGGAACGTGAGAATAACCCTGTCACAGTATCTCATTCCTAATAGTATCTGATAATGTGTACTTGGGAAAGGAAACAGGACTTTAAATACAGGAACAGCATTTGAACATATTTCTCCAAATAATCCCCAACTTCCAACTGTGGAATAAGTACTTTCTAAGCTAGAACGATATGTTTGTCTCTGACCATCTGGTTAGATTTTCTTTCCACTGCTTGCTGAATCCATGAGACTTGTTATCATCCAGGTGACAAGTTCCACAAATTTAATAGCATGTTTTATGAAGCTTTTATGATCTGCACCAGTTTCCCACCATTGTTAATTTATAAACTGAGAAAATTAGAGGACTGTGGCCTGATCCACCACTTTAGTACTAGTACATCAAAGCATATTCTGTGACAAAATGACTAGATCAAGGTTTCTCTTGTTCTTAATTTATAGTAGGAGAATGAGATCCAACTGCAAAGATAGTGCTAGTGTTATCTTTTTAAATATGTTTTTCTTTCTATTAACCATTTGAAGAAACCTTTTATTTGAAGAAAATTTTTATGAAATCTTTTAATGTTAAAAATCTAGTATTTTATGTTAAAATGAAATAACAACAAAAAATGACCAACCCAAAAATGGCTCAAGACTCCCTATTTGCAGTTTTAAGATGACAATGCTCTTTATTATTATTATTTTATTTTTAACATTATTATTAGTAGTAGTAGTAGTAGTAGTAGTAGTAGTTGTTGTTGTTGTTGTTTAAAAGACACACTATTCTGTGCTTCCCTATTCAAGCATCCTTTGTGCTTGAATAGGGAAGGTAGCTTTACCATCCATCTCCCTCATTTGCCTCCTATTCTTATTGCCATATTTCTTTCCTTCTTTCCATTTTTTTTCCAAAGTCCTTCTTTCTGCAGTGGTTTCTTAGGTAATTTCCATGTATTTCCTTTGCTAGACATACTACTTAGATATGAATGTATATTGCATACATCTCTGAGAGGCACTTTCCTCTCATCATCTTGGCCTTCTGCTGTAGACCTCATCCTTTCTAGTACTGCCTGTTCACCTCTGTCTTTTTCTTACCACGATATTCAGCCTGCTGTACCTGTCATGTAGTTCTTGACATCTCCATATTTTTCTATTCCTTGCCTAGCTGACAGAATGGCAAAGGAACTATGTCATCCATTAGGACAGACTTGCTTCTACTTTGTTAAAAGGGATATGAGATTAGTATCTAGACAGCCTCACTTTCACTTGCAAAATTTAAGTGGACACCACAGCCGCCTTATAGAAAGATTCTTTTGCTTTCAGTACAATGATTGCAATGAGTGATGATAACCATTTGGATAAATATAAAAATTATCTAATCGAAGATTAAAGGAAAAAAATCAGAAATTACTGTGAGTTCTTCAAATCAAGCAAAGAATATTATGATTTTCAGAATAAAATCCCAACTGGTGGCTACACTGTTGTCATCTTCTGTCACCTCTTCCCTCACGTACCATTAGTCTCCCGTTCCCTGTATTCACACCACATACCTTCAAATAGATTT
Organism: Tauraco erythrolophus; assembly: GCF_009769465.1. Taxonomy (NCBI): domain Eukaryota; kingdom Metazoa; phylum Chordata; class Aves; order Musophagiformes; family Musophagidae; genus Tauraco; species Tauraco erythrolophus. The sequence goes on along the minus strand of NC_141465.1, from coordinate 83,206,293 downwards.
CTTTCATTTTTTCCACCATTTGACAAAACCAACTACTGCCTATGCTTTCCTCCATAATTCCACATCTCTGTTCTATTCTGCAGCACACAGTGCTTAATAATAATCTCCCACTCACCCTTTACTGTAAGCATCAGAAATAAAGAAGGCAAAATATCTTTCCACTAATAAGAGGATTATCTAAGAATACAGGAAAAATTGCTAAATTATTCCTTTTGCTCTCATTGGGAGTCAGGGTGAATAACATCAACTCAAGTTCTCAGGAATTTCTAGTCTAATGACTGTCTATATAAAAGTGAGCTGGCCAGTCATTGCAGTTCCTTGTATCTCTGAGGACAAATGAAACAAGATATTGTCTGTCCTGTTGCTCTCAAATTTTCCTCTTCATGATTTCATGGTTTCAGGATGTTACAATCCTTTTATTCAGAATTCTATTTTATAACTAACATCCTTTACAGTAAACATCAGATGTATTTTAAGGCCCTGTACTATATTAGAAAATTTTCTAAAAGCAGCTTAGTATAATTTAGTATATTTATCACTCTGCAGCACTCCATGAAGTAGGAAAACACAATCTCACAACAACAGAAGCAAAGCAACCAAATATCTCTGAAAGTTCAAGCTAAGTCCCAAGACCTTACTTGAAACTTTGAAGCAGGGAACTTAAATGTTATTTAAATCCCAGGAATGTTTTTAACCCCTCCAAAGGTAAAGAATCAATGTTTGCAAAAATTCCATTAGTGGAAAGAATTTCCTGACAACCAAAAAAGCTATCCTGCCAAAAATGAAAACCAGACATTTTTATTCTAACAATCAGTTTAGCCAAATAACTGTAATATTATGTTTCTAACATCAGTCACTATAAGAGATATAGTAACCTGAAACTGAACTTATACAGAAACAGAAGTAAGTTATCATGCCACTTAGCAGGAACCTTTGGTTCTATCGCTGATGGGTGTGATATAGAAATGTAGATTTTACCATGTTCCAGGAGGCTCCTCAGCCCCTGCTGAGGAATTAAGACACATAGATGCATTCAGTATTTTCTAAAAGACTCTTGCCTGCCTGTACATTTCAGATAGTGGATCCAAAATGGTTTTTATTGCTAGTATTTCTTAGTTTATAGCTACATAACTATTTAATTTCAGTTTTTTTAAACTTAAAACTGAACAAAGACATCATCCAGACCCACAAAGTGCACCTTCCTTAAAAGAAACAGATACGTCCTGAGGAATGACTAGTAGATACTGCAGGGACATAGTAAAGGGTCAACAGGAATGAAGTAGGGGATTTTTCTTTCCTATGTGAAGTCACTTTTTTACACAGTGTCTTTCATGGTTTTATTGATTTTTCAATTTCAAATCTGCTTTGAAAATATGTAAGTTTTTTTATCATCTGTAGCCATTGATTAGAGTGTACTTCTGGTATCACGGTTTTATATTTTAACTTGTAACTGTGAGTCAAAGCATAGACTTGGCCCTTACTATGGTACAGGTAAATGTACACCTGTAGAAGTGCAATAAACAGACATGCAACTGGGAATGCAAAAATGGACATTCGAAGATAAAATGAAGGTGAAGCAGAATGTTGTTGAATTAATTGTTATCATAATGTCTGTGTTGAGCTTTAAGCATTGCCTTTCTTTAGCAAACATAAGCATACATCTATACGTACACGTACACACATGCAGACACTCGTAAAGTTGATTTATTAAAACTTACATGGTTCATTCTGCTGCATTAAAATTTGTACAAAAATATGAAAAAAGATAATGTATGGATATGTTTATTTCACAGTAAAGCCCTTCTATATCACTTAGGATTAACACGTTATGGTGAGAGGAGCTGTGCTAATAGACAGTAAAAGACATTTTATGGAAAGCTCTAGTTGAAAACTACTCCAGTGCAAAGACCGTCTCAGACTAATTGAACTAAGGTTGAAAAATGATGCTACTGAGTACTGTCAATCACATACATAGAAGAGGTATGTTATCATCCATATAAATCTCCCTTCATTTGTACAGTGATGTCAATAGGACAAAAGGTTGTAAACGGTTGCTAATATCTGTATTTGTTCTGTACAGACTGAGGTGAACATGTTAGAGGGTGTTCTCAGAAAAGGAGTTTTGATTAGGCTTTGAGATACCAAAGAAAAAGTACCATAGTAGTAAAAAAATTTTTTTTTTTTTTTAAAAAAAAGGGTATTAAAAAAACCCAGTATAGTATAGATAAATAGGTTTCAACTTGAAGAAATGCAAGATCATATGCGGCATTTCCTGAAATATGGATAAATTGTGGAAACTATTAGTGTCTAAAATTACTAACATTATACTACAATATGAAGTTTATGAATACAGGAGGATAATACTGGTAGTTGACACAGTCTTGCATCCAAACTCTGCAGTCACTTGCTCTAAAAAAAATTAGAAGAAGGTGTAGGGAATTCTGTAATGGACAACTACTGAGGAAGTAAAGATTTCTGTATTATTAGTTTTTTATTGCCCTCAGCAGTACGCCATTTTTTCATAAGGTGAACTATGAGACTCTATTTTGACTCTTATTTAACATCAGGTATGGAGTCCATAACAATTTTGGAGTACATCTATCAAATCTGAGGATTGAATTTTATCATAACTTCACTGGTTATACGCCTGTTATTCTGCAGAGACCAGTTGAGTCATTCTTGATTTATGCATGTGTGAGTAAAGCCAGATTTGTTCCCTTTATTGTGAAATGGGGAAGGGATAGTTCCTCCCTAACTGCCACAGTGAGGCAAAACTTACAGACAGTTCAGTACGTACTCACTGTCTTATCAGAGTGAAGAAAATGGTGTGAGTGAAGGGAAGGAAAACATGAGAAAAATCGAATAAATTTTGCAATATTTGGTGCAGTTACAATGAGAAAAACGTCCAAAAATCACATATGATTGAATAAGTGATAATGAAGAAAGAGTATGTGCTGTTTTTCTGCTGGCTGGCAATTGTCAGCAAAAAGTACAGATTCAATTATTAGGGATCACTAATAAACTGTGGTGTATACCCAGAAACCTGGTAAAACTGACTTAAGCTGTTGTAGTGCTTAATTAATGTTTCCCATTTGCAAAAGGTGATTCAAACAGCAGTAGTTCTCTTAAATAAATACAATAGAAAGATAAATAGTGTAATACGGATTGACTATTTAACAAACTCCATCAATATTCAATTTTCTGACATCTTTCTCTTCTGAGATACTGATAAAACAACTATTAGAGCAGCTGATAGCTTCTCATGTCCTATTAGACCTCCTTACTTCATCATTTGGATTTTCCAGGCTCCACCGTTCTGTCACTTGTCTTAGTGGATAGAAAGGCATCACGAAATTGTCCTCCACCTTTTTAAGTACCTGGGTGTGCTAGCTCCTAAGTCATGCTAATTGCTAATACTCTAACCACACACTCTCTGTCTTGCCTCAGTAGATACTTCAGCCAGCCACTCCTAGCACTTCTTGCTTTGATAGTGCTCTACCTGGATGCTCAAACTAGTTGCTACTGTCTTTTAGTGGTGTCTGCACTTTTGCCATGCTCATGACTCATAACATGTCTTGGAAATAAGGTCCTCACTGAAAAAAGAAAATTTCTGAAGAGGACTCCTCAACTCACAGGATCATAGAATGATATAATAGTTTGGGTTGTAAGGGACCATTAAATATCATCTAGTACAATTGTCCTGCCATAAGCAGGAATGTCTTTCACTAAATCAGGTTGCTCAAAGCCTCATCCAACCTGACTTTGAACACTTCCAGGTGTAGGACATCCAAAGCTTCTCTGGGCAACCTATTCCAATGCCTCACCACCCTAAGAGTAACAAATTCTTCATTATATCCAATATCAATCTACCTTCTTTCACTTTAAAACCATTGTCCCTTGTCCTATCACTACAGACCCTGCAAAAAAGTCTTTCTCCATTTTTCTTACAATATGACTTAATATATAGGAAGGCCACAATAAGGTGTCTCCAGAGCCTTCTATCCTCCAGGCTGAACAACCCCAACTCTCTCAGCCTTTCTTCACAGGAGAGATGTTCCATACTTCTGATCATTTTTATAGCTCTCCTCTGGGCCTACCCTAATAGGTCCATATCTTTCTTGTGCTGGAGGCTCCAGGACCGGATGCAGTACTCTAGGTGAGGTCTCACCAGAGCAAAGTAGAAGGGCAGGATCACCTCCCTAAACCTGCTGGCCACATTTCTTTTGATGCAGCCCAGGACACGATTAATTTTCTTGGCTCAAGTGCACATTGTCGGCTCATGACCAGTTTGTCGTCCATCAGTATCTCCAATTCCTTCTCTGCAGGGCTGCTCTCAATCCATTCATCTGCCAATCTGTATTGATATAGAGGATTTCTGCAACCGATGTGCAGGTTCTCGCACTTGGCCTTTTTGGACTTCATAAGGTTCACACCAGTCCACCTCTCAGACGTGTCAAGGTCCCACGACTGAGCTTGGTGTCATCCACAAAGTTGCTGAGAGTGCACTCAATCTCACTATGCTCTTGACAAAGATACTGAACAGTACCAGTCCCAATACAGACCCCTGAAGTACACTAGTTACTGATCTCCCTTTGGACATTGACTGTCTCTCTTTCTACGCAGTCATACAGCCTATTTCTTATCCATCAAATAGTCAATCCATCAAATCCATATCTCTCCAATTTAGCAACAAGGATTTTGTGTGGGACTGTGTCAAAGGCTTTATAGGAGTCAAGATACATGATGTCAATTCTTTGCCCACTGATGCAGTCATTCCATTGTAGATGGCTTCTAGGTTAGTCAGGCATTATTTGCCATGGTGAAGCCATGTTGGCTATCTCTAATCACCTCTCTGTCTTCCATATGTTTTGACATGTCTTCTAGGAGGGTCTGTTCCATAATCTTACTCGGCGCTAAGGTGACACTAACAAGGTAGTAGTTGCCAGGGTCCTCCTTTTTACTGCTTTTAAAAATGAGCATGATGTTTCCTTTTTTCCAGTCACTAAGGACTTTGCCTGACTGCCACAGATTTTGAAATATGATGGAGAGTGTCTTAGCAACTACATCAACTGATTCCCTCAGGACCCTGAAGTGCATCTCGTCAGATTCCATGGATGTGTATGTTCGAGTTACTCAGGTGATCTCAAATCTGATCTCTTCCTATGATGGGAAGACCTTCATTACCCAAGTCCCTGCCTTGAGTTTCAGCAGCTTCAGATGTGTGGGAAAAGAGGCTACCATTGAAAATTCAGACAAAAAATTGTTGAGGACCTCATCCTTCTCCATGTTGGTTGTCACCAGGTGTCCTGTTTTATTTACCAGGCAGGGCACATTTTCTTTAATCTTCCTTTCTGACCACAGTACCTGTAGACACCCTTATTATTCTTCACATCCCTTTCTAAATTTAGCACGATCTGTGCCTTAGCTTTCCCGATCTCACCCCTACACATCCAGGCAACATCCCCATATTCTCTCCAGGATACATGGCCCTGGTTATACTTCCTGTGCATTTCTTTCTTGGACTTTCGTTTGACCAGGAGGTCCTTACTAAGCCATGGTGGTCTCCTGTCTTCCTTGCTGGATTTCTTACATATAGGAATCAAGAATTCTTGTGCTCTGAGAAAAATGTCCTTAAATAGCTGCTAGCTCTGTTCAGGTCCTTTACCCCTGAGGGCAGTTTCCCAGGGGGGTCTCATCCAGTAATCCTTAAACAACTGAAAGTTTGCTTTCCTAAAACTCAGTTTCCTAACTCTACTCTTCACCTGGCCCATATTGTGAATTTCACTAGGGCAAGATAACTGCAACCCAGGCTGCCATTAATCTTGACATCCTTAATTAGTTCTTCCATGTTGTTGAGCAACAGGTCCAGTAATCCTCGTCCTCTTGTTGGACTGTTTACCACCTGGATTAAGAAATTATCCTTGATGCTCTCCAAGAGTCTCCTGGGATGCTTATAGCTTGCTGTGCCGCTTTTCCAGCAAATGTCAAGGTGATTGAAAGCCCCCAGCAGGATCAGAGCCTGTGAATGTGATGATTCCCAAAACTGAAGTAAGAACGCTTCATCTACAGGTTCCCTTTGGTCAGGTGACCTGTAGTAAACACCAACCACAAGGTTTCCTTTGTTGGTTTGGCTCCTAATTTTTACCCATAAGATCTCAACCTTTTCATAGTTGTTTTTAAAATACAGTCCTATGCAGTCAATCAATATATAAAGGGAACACCTCCTCCTCTCCTTCCTTGTCTGTCCCTTCTGAACAGTTCATAGCCATCAATTGCAGTGCTCCAGTCATGCAATTCATCCCATCATGTTTCAGCAGTAGTGATTAGATCATAGCTTTCTAGCTGCACAGTGGCTTCTAGTTCTTCCTGTTTGTTATTGTTACCCATACTGGGTAACATGTTGGTGTAGAGACACTTCAGTTGGGCTATCGACCTTGACACCTTTTTAGAGGAACACATCCTAGTTCCTTTGAGGCATTTCACAAGTGTTTCCCTTTTGATTCCTAAAACATCAGCAGACCCTGGCTTTTATCTATTGCTCAAAGCTCCATCACTTTCCTCTACTCAACCTAGTTTAAAGCTCTTTGTGTAAATCTGTAGAACTTCTTTTCAAAGACTCTGTTGCCTGACTTGGTCAGGTGAATCCCAGTAGCTCTCAGTAGACCTGGCTTCTCAAAAGTAGATCTCCTTCTTGAACACCTTTGTCTGACTGGGAGGATAGAGGAGAACACCACCTGTGCTCCAGATCCTTTTAACATTTCTCCAAAGGACAAAGAGTATATTTTAATGGTTCTAAGTTGCTTCAGTGCAGTACCATTTGACCTTGCATGGAATAGTAGGAGCGGATGATAACTTGTAGGGTTCACTACACTCAGCAGGCTCTCAGTGATGCTGCTAATGCAAGCTACTGGTAGGCTATAGACTTGCCAGTCTATGACTTCCCAATCTATAACTTTAGTCTATGACTAATTCCTTTGTAGTCTATGACTTTTGCTCCTTTAGGCTCCAAACTATTGCTTTAGACACAATTAGTTTGTGTAGTCTTTTATGCAGTATTGCAGCTATGGTTTTAAGGAAAAAAAAAAAAACCTTCCACAAATAAGAAATTGTAAAATACTATAAAGCATCTTTCAAACATGCCCTATAATGCCTCTGAATCAAATCCTTCTCCCTCTGACAATGTCAGCAAAACCCATTTCCATTCTAGGCTCTGTTCTCTTTAGAACAACCTCTAAAAGCTTGTTCATCAGTTTCAGTGTCAACCACAAGGTCTGCAGAGAAATTTCCTTAATTGCTCTTTACATATATAAAATTCAGTTACATTCAAACCAGAATCTGAGTACCTGAATACTAAGCAGAAATAAGAGTTATTTAGACTAAAAACAGTTGGGATGAAATCAAGCAAGGGAAAATAAATATCAGGGCAGAAGATTCTGTCAGCTTTACTAGGCTGTGGAAAATTACTAAAAACTTTATAGAAAATTTTCACTGTGTTTTAATCCAGTCTTCTATAGAATATTGCAAAATATTTAGATCCTCAAAGGCATTCAATGGGTATAAAGCCCATTGAAATTCAAAGTGTGCAATACTGAAACTTCTGGATGATAGATAAGATGCCCTTGCAGGATTTTTCAGCTTTTATTTTCAGGTGGTCAGATTCTGCTTCTCTTATTTTATAGGACATATTGAATAGCAATATGTAATACAATTGTGGTGATCACAAAAGTTTGTAAAAAGAGATCTTTAATAACTTGCATTATGAATAATAAAGTGTATAATCACTGCAATGCTATGAAATGCTTTTCCTAGAATTTAGTAAATACGCCAAGTGTTATGAATATTTTCACTTTTTACAAGCTCAAAAACTATTACAAAGTTAGATTTTATCTTCTGAAAAGTTTCAATTAGGCTTTTCAGTGGAATCTTCTGAAGGACTATAATACTTAATAGATATTATTTCCAAAATAGAATTACAGTAAATGCTATTTCATTTTTAACATATGTATCACAATTCACTTACAAGTACTATTTCTTAGTTTAGTAAATTATCAAATTGAAAAGAAATATGTCATAATAGAAATATTATAAATACTGAAAGTACTGTCATTTGATATGAAGAAATTAAATAACAAAAAGTAGAAACTATGCTTTAGCTACCTTTCTTAAAAGAGAAATGTGTAAAATCCCAACTTTCTTTTTACGTAAGTGTGTTATAATAATTGTTCTTTGCTTTCTAAATCAGTCCAAGTTTTAAAATTTCATTTCACCATGACATTGCTAAAATATTTTTAGTGTTAGTAGAGTAAAATGTTGTTTGAAAGTCTTGAAATATGAAAATATCTCTTCAATTCTTTATTGTTGTACTGGTAGAACTTAATTCGTGTATCCAGTAGTCTGAACAGAAATAAAATGATAATAACATCTGTTTCAAGTTACTAAGTGGTTCCTTCTTAGTAACCGATGTAAAAGAAATACTCTCTGCAGGTCTAGTTTCAGATATACTGCTCATAATAGAGAGTGATTTCAGCATTTGGAGAAAATGACTGACAGACGGCATTGTTTCTTTCTTTCATAAACACAGTTGGAATGGAGTTGAAGTCTAAAAGACCTTTTGTCATTAATAGAATAAAGAGTGTGAAAGGGAGCCTGCACTGCTTCTAACAACTCTGAAGACAGTTAGCTAATGCTCCACAAGTTTTGTTCATCACTTAAAAATGTGTCTTTCCAGAGGGAAAAAAAAATTACCAACATGAATGAACTACACTATAAAGAAGAAAGCAATGTATTGTGAATGATAAGAAAGGTTTGCCAGCAAGGCAGTCTTTCATTAACAGACTGAGAAGTTTAGACCACTAAATTAAGACAAGATTTTTTTAGGAAGGGATAACAATAAAGTCTAATATTTTTTTTTTTTTTTTTTTTAGTTAGATATAAGAAATAAGTTTTCACACTGAGCAAAGCCATTGAAGTCATGGACTGTCTATCAGTGCTTGAGCAGTAAACACTGAGCCCTCTGTATTACCTTTAATATGCAGGTAGAAGAGAATGTCCTTGGAGTTTAATGTTAATTTCCAGATTACTCTAAGACTACTGCTCTTCAGCAGACTGTTCTGATGGTGCCATTGAACTTTAAAATCTTTAGTATGTGTCCATTAAGTATTCTGCAAATGCTTTCTGCACCTGATGTGCTCTTAGAAGCTGCCAGGATTTAGTAATTGACCTGTGATGGATGAAGTGAGAAGAGCAGAAGCAGTCTGTAGAGTACCAGTGTCCAAACTCTTGCTGTGAGTCTGGCTGACTTCAACGAGCAATACTGACGTTTTATGTCTGACCAAAGAAAAGAGAAAGGGTATTGCTTTGTCTCTATCACAGATTCAGCAAAGTCCTTCACATTTAAAGTGTGAAACTTGACTTGTAAAATGAAGTTACTCCAAGCAACTTCTACTCCAAAGTGTTTTGTGGTTGGTTTTTTTTTTCTTATCCCTCTGCTTTCTCTCCCCCTCCTCCCCCTTAGTGTAAGTAATTTCAGGGAATTTTAGTCATAGAAATTAGGTTTGTGATGTGTGCTTCTTGAAGTAATGTCAAGAGTATAAAATAATCTCCACTTTCATTTTACCTGGTCACAGATGCTAAAATAATCCTGCTTTTTCAGGTACTGCAGGAACTTCAGTCTGGTTTTAGCTGTTCACTTGAATTGGTCTATTCTCACTGGACAAGATTAGAACAAACTGGTTTTCAATTGAAATCCTTGACATTTTCCACTTATGTTGAGTACATCTATGCTTGTGAATATTTTTTAAAGCTGCTGTACAGTCTTACTAACTATTTGTTTTATTCCTTCAATGTGGAAAAGAAATTATGGATCATAGATGTTAACAGTAAGCATCCTGACTTATTACTTCTCTTAAATATGAGTTCAATTTCTGGCTTAGATACGAAGAGAATTTTGTTAGTTGTCCTATTCATTTCAGTAAATACAGACAACAGCTTAGTTAATGAAAGACATTTAGATATAAATCTCTCACTGATTTCCAGGAAATATTTGCTTGTATTTCTATAACGAACTGTACCAAAGCATCTGTACCATAAAACACATCACTACATGTTTTGTTACATTGCGTATTGAGCACATTTATTTTCATATTTCAATAGCTAAAGTGAATTCCTGGGGGTAATCTGCCCCATGAAATTTGGTGTTGTTTTATTATTGAAAAAAATTCATCTGACCTGAAAGTTACCTGAAGATGGTCCTCAAGTATGAGAGATAACTTCATAAATCCTTTCCATGGCCTAGTTTACCTGTCAAAGAAGGATAAGGAATTAAATTTTGCTTAAATGAACTCAGGAATAATTACACAGTTTCAAAGTAATGCTGTTTCTCACTCTTAATTTATGTCATGGTATCAGTTAGTCTTTAGGGAAGCTATGCTGTGTTTCTGCCGACTGAAAAATATAAAGTCAAGAGAAACTCTCTGAGAGTGCCATTCAAGTCGACACTGTTGGCTACAAGATGTCACAGCTTTGATTCAAGTTTCCACGCTATTCGATACACAGCACAAGCCTATAGTGCACGCAGACTCTGCACAAATCCCATTTGCTTCCGTGACTTCAGTCTCTCCGAGAGATCTAGCGGCACATGAGAAAGTGTGGTAAAGTCAGATTGTACGTGCAATAGAGTCAGATCCCATTCATCATGACTAGGTTCTTCCTCAACACATTTAGTCCACAGTAACGGGTTTTGGGTTTGTTCTGTTTCTTCTGGATTTTGCGAACATTATCTCATTTTGCTATTACAGATGTCAGGTAGATTTTTACTAAAGCGTAAAGCTGAGCTTCAGCTTGAGCTAAGGGCAGCAATAGCTTACCATATCTTTCTGTCATATTGCATATTTCAACACCACTTGTAAAATGCCTACAGGATTTAAAAAGTTCAATAAATTTCATGTGAAAAAAGCATGGAGGTCTTATGAGCTGCTAACCTAGTCTGTCACTCTGCTCCAGTGTAGGATCAGCTATAATTAATAGCTAAGGGGTTTACTTATTCAATAATGTCCTGAGGTTAGTGAGAGGATCCTGATAAGGGTATCACTGAAAGTGTTTTCTTCATATTTATCAAAGAAGATAAGTCAATACGTAGAATCTAACCTGAACTCGGCCTTATAAATGAAACTATGACTGCTACATTTGCATAATGTGCAAACACTTCTCCTTTTAATTCTATGTTATTTTACCTTTCTATTCTCTCTAATATATTGAAAACTACATTTTGTTTCCTTTTTAATATAATAAACAAACAGATTTCTTCCTTCTTTTCTTTCTCTGTTTTTTAACCCAATATTAGCAGTTTTATATAAATAGACATCTTGAAAATTAATATATGAAGAAGAATTTATTTTCCATTCATTCATATTTCTATTTGTTATCTTATTTCCATTGATTTCAGTACACTTCGTCTTGCCTGAAACTGAAGTTATCCTAATTCAGATTCAGATCATGCTTTTTTTCCGCATAAGACTGTAACTTACGTGATAGGAAACCAAAGAGATTATGATTGAGTGTTTTAAATCCTGTTATTTCATAAAACAGATAAATCTTTAAAATTAAATTAAGGCAACAGCAACAGTAAAGTTTTACGAATTTTGATATTTGAGTTAAACCTTCTTTCACACTGAGAATTTCCCTTACATGCTTCTAATGGGTCAGGCTTGTATATTCAGGCGGAAAAAAGAAAAGAAAAAAAGAAAAAAGATTTGTTAAGAAGAGTAGACAGTCTTTAAAACAAAAACAATTAGTTTCTAAGTGCCTCAAGAGTCACTTTATCAGCAGGATCTGCTATTGCCTCTGTACTAAAAGAATAAAATAATCTTGTAATGACAAACATGTCAAATCTCCTTTAATCACATATTTCAATAATGAATTTGACTACAATTCCAGAAATAAAAATGAATCTTTTGCTTATTTAAGCATACCGTTAATGTAACACTCTGATTTGTTCCTCAAATATGCCTCTCAATGGTAATATCAGAATTAAAATAAAATTGCTAAAAAAGTTTACAGCTGAGATGTTCACAATCCATATCTAATAGTCTGTCATGGGAATAATTACCCATAATGGGTATCCAAGGGATATAATTGTCTGCTGCTGTGAATTAGGAGTGCCACAGGTGGTGTTAATCACTTGGAATGTATTGGAGTAGAACAGCAGCCAGAGATGTAGCCTGCTTAAGCTTGATTTGTGGAACTATTGTTTCTGGATGCTTCAGACATAAATTGAGTGCATAGTAGTGATAATGCACACTCAAGTAGTTATACTGAAATGAAAGGATATAAATATAAATGAAGAGCAGAGGAAAGTTTGTTTCCTTAGCAAAAGTTACAGAAATGGTCATGAGCAAAGTTGTTCCATGTTGCAGCACTTGCATTTTTTGGTAGGGAACAGAAACGAAAAAGAAAATCAATAGCTGCTTCTGTTGCTTGAATCTGCCTGGTACGTGTCACCAAAAGAGTTTTCATCAATTAGATACTCCAGAAATTTCAATCTTCCAATATTTCCATGGTATATAACTTCTATAGATATATCCGAGGGTAGCGGTCTCTTTGATGAGGGACTTAAAATTTTCTTCAAATATGATATTGATTTATTAGAACATTGTCATCTGAATTTAAGAGCGCATCATCAATAGTTTCTCAGAAATGTGATGAACACCAAAGAAATGTAACTGACTAGAATTTATGTGAAATACGTAAACATACAGTAACTAAATAAATGGGGTGATAACTGGATCTCCTCAGAGAAAGGTCAACACCTTGACTAGATATCTCTAGATAAATTAGAGACAGAGGATATGAGGCTATGAATGATACCATTTGTCTTTGAAGATGGTGATTAATTCAAAATTGAATTCCTCAAATCTTTAAAAGGAAATAGTCTGTAAATTCTGCACAAACTCAATTACCAAAATCTGTTGTCCCTCTAAGGCATGAGGGAAAGGAAAGCTGGTCAAATATCACTGTGGAATATTTTGTCTAACAGTCAAAGCAATCTAAAAAATATCTTTATTTCTGAGGTCTTTAGGAGCCCTTTTGCATTTTAGAGTACACATTTTTATGTGCTTATTACATACAGAAAGCTGATTGGTTTAGTAGTGACTTTTGCAAATGAGAAGGTTGTACCAAGGAAGAAACAAGTTCCAGTCACTCAAGCATTTTAAAGAGAAAGATAAAGAATAAATGAGACCTCAAATTTGATGTTTCAAGTTAATCAAGGGGTTTTGGTGTGGATTTATTTTTGGATTTAAGTCATCTACTTTACTAAATTGTATCATTGCTGAGCTATAACTTTTAAGAATTAACACACATCATTAAACCAAGTTTCATACTCCAGTAGCTTCTTCTTTCTTGGAAAGCTTAACTTTATGGCCTAACTACAGCTTGATCGCAATCCATGAAAATTATAAATATTATTATCCTCATTTTGTAGATAGGTTTATCAACACGCAGATTGTGTCTTGTCTAGGGTAGGAGAAAACATCTGAACATCATCAAGAAAAAAGGAAACAGATACTTCAGCTTCTGCAGTTCCATGTTATAACTCTTACATTGTACTTGTCCTTCACTACATTTCTTACAAATTTTCAGTTTGTCAGACACAAAAAGGAAAGAAGAAAATGTGAAAAACCACTAGGGAAAGAACACAGAAAAAGTATGGAAAAATGCAAATATATATGAAGCAAACCAGAGGAAATCTGCTGGTCAGGTAGATGAATGTGTGGAATACAAGCATGAAAAGATAAAATGACATTTATCTTAATCCGTGAGTGAACTTAATATTTTTAAAAGGCCCTGAAATTGAGCATGTTAGAAAGAACTATACTGAATTTATTTCTTGCCTTCGATGGACTAAATTTCAAAACAAAATTATTTTAAAAAGAGAAAAACAGTTTTATTCTAAAGATGTGTAAAAAAACCCTGAAAAGAAACTGATATTATTTATCCAAGTTATATAAATAGAATAACCAAAGTGCTACAAAATTCTTTGGTGATTGGTTCCTGAAACACCTCCTACTACAATGCATGAAACAAGTGCATAAATATCTAACTACATTCAAATAAAGGAGATAAAATTTTTCATTTTAATATACCTCCAACTTTAATCGTAAGAGACTTCTAAATAAGCAGAAAACAAAACCACATGACAACGACTTGCACTGCTATATACCGCAAAATTTTTCCTCGTATATTTACAAAACAAGTGAAAATGAATCATCATGGCAAACAACTCACTAGGAATATAACCATAAGCATTTTTGTCAAGAGCAAAACTGCTGCTGACAACTGTAGCTCAACAAGACAATAACATATTGTGTCATATAAACACGTGTTATGGAAATATGTTTTTCCTTCTCTATGTGATTTTTTTTGTTATTATTCAGATCTTTAAAGTGTTTGCAGGAATGATACTTTATTCTGTATTTTATTTCGAATGTCTCTACAAAATTACAAGAATTGGCACTTTAAGACTCTCAAATCTGTAAGACTTCACTTGTAGCACCAAATGCTTCTCCTAAGCTAATAATCTAGAATTAACATACCATTAAACATATATATAACCATTTTAACATGCAAATTTAATAAAAGTTGGTAAAATACAGTCTGCCAAAATCCCGTGAGTGCTGTGAATAATGCAGCAGATAGATTAACACGCCGCGCTCTGCTGGAGAGCTGCTTTGTTTACCTTCCAGCACTGCCAAAACTGTATTTTGCAGGAGATGCCTAAATTATCACAATCAAAGGGGGGAAAATATTGGTTAGTTCTTTGTCTGCAGTTCCTTAGAGGTGTCCACCTCTCTTTTGTTCAGATAAATTTTATCAGAGGACCAGGATTACTCCAGAGGGCCCAGAATCAGAAATATAAATGAAAAATGTGAAATAGGAGAATTCTATTTGCGAGAACTATTCTGAGTTCTGTGCACTGTTGATGTTGGCAAATCATGCAGGAATCCTCCAGAATACAGTGAGTCTATGCTTTAAAATGATTGTGCTTTTCCTAAGAATGCTGGTTTTTAGCCTGTTTGAGTTTTTCAACTGAAATGTCATACCATTTTATTTTCCCTCTGGAATATGGAAAAAAATACAATAATGACCATGTCTTAATACATCTCACCACATATATCTGTGGATGACCCTTTATGACAGTACAGCATCATATCTATGAAGTGACAACAGTTTTCCTGTGAGTTTATTTTAGAGGCAAGTGATACATACTTCTACTTTACATCAGTTTAAGTTTCTACTTTTACTTTAGGTAAATAAATATGAGAACATGCCAAGAATTGATTGCTTCCATTTAAAAAATTTAATTTGTATCTAAAATTACTTTTATATTTTGAGAAGGCAAAAGCAGGGACTTGGAGAATGAAGAACTACCCGCTGTAGGAGAAGATCAGGTTTGAGACCATCTAAAGAACCTGAAGGTGGACAAGTCCATGGGACCTGACTTGTGCATCCGCAGGTCCTGAGGGAACTGGCAGATGAACTTGCTAATCCACTATCCATCATATTTGAGAAGTCGTGGCAGTCCGGTGAAGTTCCCACTGACTGGAAAAGGGGAAATATGGCCTCCGTTTTTAAAAAGGGAAAAAAAGAAGATCCAGGGAACTACAGGCCAGTCAGTCTCATCTCTGTGCCCTGCAAGATGTCCTGGTTTTAGCTGGGACAGAGTTAGCTCTTCTTTTTAGCAGCTAGAAGAGCTCCGTGGTTTGGTTTTACTCAGAGGCTCGCTCTGAGAAGAAAGTTGATAGCAAGCTAATGTTTATAGTTGGCACTGAGGTCTCAAGGACTTTTCAGCTTGCCATGTTCTTGCCAGTGTGCAGGACCAAAACAGGATAAGGGAGGAGCATGGCTGGGACAAGGGGTCCACGACTCTCCTTACAATTTGTACTTGGGCTTAAGATTGAGGGCCAAACTGGCCAATTAGTATTCCATATCATGCAGCGTCATGCCCAGTATAAAGGTGAGAGACAGCCGGGAAGAAGGGCTTTTTGCGCTTTGGCTCCTTCACTGCTTTTGCTCTTTTGTGCTTGCTGCGCTTTTGCTCTATTGCCTTTTTTTTCCTCTCTCTCCCAGTACTCCCACTCTCGGAGTACTATCTCTCTCTCTCTGCCCCTCTCTATTTTGGAGCCTCGCGTTCGTCCGGGATTGCAGCTTTGGGACGAGATGGGCTGTGGATAAGAGGGGGTGGTGAGCAACTACACTGTGTACTACTTATCTGTATTAAATTGTCCTTATCTCAACCCACGGGTTTCCCGTTTATTCCTTTAATTCTCTCCCTCATTCCTGGGGGTGGGGGAGGGTGAGTGACTGGCTGTGTGTGGGATTCGGTTGCTGGAGCGGCCTAAGCCACGACACAAGATCATGGAGCAGATCCTCCTGGCGACTATGCTAAGGCACACAGAAAGTAAGGAGGTGATTGGTGACAGCCAACATGGCTTCACTAAGGGCAAATCCTACCTGACTAATTTGGTGGCCTTCTATGATGAGGTTACAGCATTGATGGATAAGGGAAGAGCAACTGACCATCTACCTGGACTTATCCAAAGCATTTGACACTGTCCCTCACGACATCCTTGTCTCTAAACGGGAGAAACATGAGTTTGATGGGTGGACCACTCGGTGGATAAGGAATTGGCTGGATGGTCGCACTCAGAGAGTTGTGTTCAACAGTTCAATGTCCACGTGGAGGCCTGTGACGAGTGGTGTTCCTCAGGGGTCAATACTAGGACCAGTGTTATTTAACTTTTTTGGAGACATGGACAGTGGAATCGAGTGCACCCTCAGCAAGTCTGCAGATGACACCAAGTTGTGTGGTGTTGTGGACACGCTGGAGGGAAGGGATGCCATCCAGAGGGACCTTGACAGGCTGGAGAGGTGGGCCTGTGAGAACCTCATGAAGTTTAACAAGGCCAAGTGCAAGGTCCTGCACGTGGGTCGGGGCAATGCCAAGCACAAGTACAGGCTGTGTGGAAAACGGATTGAGAGCAGCCCTGAGGAAAAGGACTTGGGAGTGCTGGTGGATGAGAAGCTCAACATGAGCCAGCAACGTGCACTGGCAGCCCAGAAAGCCAACCGTACCCTGGGCTGCATCAAAAGAAGTGTGGCCAGCAGGTCGAGGGAGGTGATTCTGCCCCTCTTCTCTGCTCTTGTGAGACGCCACCTGCAATACTGCATTCAGCTCTGGAGTCCCCAACACAAGAGGGACATGTAGCTGCTGGAGCAAGTCCAGAGAATGACCACTGATGATCTGAGGGCTGGAGCACCTCTGCTATGAAGACAGGCTGAGAGAGTTGGAGCTGTTCAGCCTGGAGAAGAGAAGGCTCCAGGCTGATCTTATTGCAGCCTTCCAGTACTTAAAGGGGGCCTACAGGAAAGCTGGAGAGGGACTTTTTCCAAGGGCATGTAGTGATAGGACAAGGGGCAATGGATTTAAACTGAAAGAGGGGAGATTAGATATAAGAAAGAAATTTTTCACTCAGAGGGTGGTGAAGCACTGGAACAGGTTGCCCAGAGAAGTTGTGGATGCCCCATCCTTGGAAGTGTTGAAGGCCAGGTTGGATGAGGCTTTGGGCAACCTAGTGTAGTGGAGAGTTTCCCTGCCCATGGCAGGGGGGTTGGAACTAGATGATCTTTGAGGTCCCTTCCAACCCTAACCATTCTATGATTCTATGATTCTATTATTCTATGATTTAAAGGTATGTTTTACTCGTTTACCAAGTAAAATCTACCAGAGTAAAAAAGCACAGTCTTTTAAATACAGCCATGTCTGTTGATTAATGACTTGTGCAACATTCAAAATTTACATATCATAATCTGTTTCATGACAGCAATGATTGGCAGTGTTTAATGACAAGCACTGTGTTAGAGTGTACAGTACTCTTAAATATATTCATACAGTATGAATATTAATCCTTGGTTCTGCGTTTGATACATTAGAACTGTATTGTCTGTGCCAAGTGTAAAATACAAAAAATACAGAACCCTCAAGGCAGTGAATGTTTATTAATGTGGGTTTAAATAACACTAAGCACAGGAAATGAGTATATAATAAATAATAGTTTAGAATGCAATGTCTTTAATACCTGGCAAAGAAACATTCAATATTATTAAAGGTAAACTGAGCAAGATAACATTTTATTCTGTCATTCGTTATATGACAGAATGATTGATACATCTTGAATTGTATTAAGATACCGAATAAGCTAAAAAACTCAGAATTGTTATAATGCCACTTTGTCATTATTTCTGTTTTGCTTTTGCATTTTATTATCATAAAGACCGTGATTTCTTATAGGCAGCAGAGGAAAAAGAAGGAAAAAACATAAAAGCGGAAAAAAATCATAACTACTGGTTGCTGAATAGATACCACCAAGCAAAATATGAAAAAAAAAATTTATTTCAGGTCAATAACAATTATGATTTAACAATAAAGAGCATCATAGAACATCATAAAAGTACTGTATCCCTAGAATAAATATGTTTCTGAGTAAATATGGTATTATTTGAATTACAAAGTCAGTTCTTAAATCTGGATTTTTTTTTCCCCAAAACATATATTAGTACTGCAAAGAGATTTCTGGTTAACCTCAACATCTGCTTAACAGCATAAAGAAAATAGCTTTTTTAAACAGATCAATAGATACACATAATTCTAGAATAAATTTTGAAGCACCAAGGCTCAATCATGTGAAAGTGCTTATGAAGCTGTGTACGCATTTCTATAGGTATAATGGCTGTGGCTGGCCATCAATATACTTCAGTATTTGAATATTTAAATTTTTCAATTGAATTTATATAAATGTGAAAATGACAGAATGTTTTTCAGGTTCATAAGATGTCAGGATCAGAGTTTTGATAAATAGTAACAGGTCAAGGGAGATACGGGTGAAATAAGGGCCTCGAGATCTCCCTAGGGAAAAGGTGGTGAGATCGTGAGGATTACAGCTAAAGGGAAGGAAATTTTATTGAGAAAGTCCTGGACAGACCTGAAAGAAAGTAATTCAAGGTAGCAATTATATACATAAAACATGAAATGAGAGTGAAAAGAAATAAATAAAATAGGGAAGTTGCTGAATACCTAATCTGAATCAAGAAATCAATTCTAAGAGACAAGGAAGTCTAAAAAATAAATATAATTAGAAAGAAAAAAAAGTACATTAAATGACTATAAGAGATAATAGGGTCACCAGGACAAGTACTGGAATTACGGGGGAGAGAAGTTAGTACAACCACACAGCTGATTCAGAGCATAATGTTTTACAAGAGAAGGGAAAATAACACAAAAAGTTTGCAGCAATTGATAACAATTTTCTCAGACAACATTAAACTTGTAGTATTTTTATGAGATTATTGGTGTAATACCACAGTTCTCGTGATAATGACATGTTGTTCTCTCTAGTTACATCATGTCACTATTTATAGAGAGTAACTTTAATACCTTTTTCCATTGTGCCTGTGTCATTATTGACACACTACCTTTTCTGTCTAAATGTGTAAAGCAAAATGCCTTTTCAGTCTATATCACATCCAGTCTATAATTCCACTGATGATACAAAGAGGTGATGTGTTTTATTATATTATGCATGGTAGGCTGAAACAAATACAACATGGCAAGGTAGATTAGCATATCGATCCACATATGTTGACCTTTGTTGCGATTTGATTTAATGCTTGCCTTATGCTTAAAATGCAACAGGTCATATGGAAGCAAACGAATCAAGTATAAAGCCAGCATTTTTCTGATGGTGATGACTTCGGGAAAAGGTAAATTTTATCAAGTATTTAAAACAAATAAAGAGACTGATTTTGAACTTCTCCCATCTTTTTGTTAAGTGTATTAACGTGCTTCCCAAACACAAAGAGAAAAAAGAGATGTTAAATTTGAGGGCACATTTGGTTTCTATATTATCATAGTCTAGCATTTCCTTTTATTTTCATAACAAAAATACTACTACTGTAACCATCAGACAAGTGAGAAGGCATCTAGATTAGCCAGTAGGAAGTATTGAGAAGAAAGCTGCTGTAAGCCCCACCTTGAATATTTATATATATAAAAATATATATATTTATATATATCTATATCTATCTTTTTTGAATCACAAAATGTATTAGAAAAGGCAAAAAAAAAAAACCAAAACATTGTAAGGGGCTCAAGAGAGCATCTTGTCTCTGTATTGGGTTTTTTGTGACATGGTTTTGGTAGGGGTGAAGGCTACAGGAGTGGCTTCTGTGAGAAGCTTCTAGAAGCTTCCTCTATGTCCAATAGAGCCAATGCCAGCCAGCTCCAAGCCGGATCCACCACTTGCCAAGGCTGAGCCCATCAGTGACGGTGATAGAGCCTCTGTGATAACATATTTAAGAAAGGGAAAAAAAACCTGCTGTGCAGTAATTGCAACTAGGAGAGGAGCAAGAATATGTGAGGAACAACTCTGTAGACACCAAAGTCAGTGAAGAAGGAGGGGGAGGAGGTGCTCCAGGCACTGGAACAAAGATTCCCCTGCAGCCTATGATGAAGACCATGGTGAGGCAGGCTGTTCCCCTGCAGCCCATGGCAGTCCTTGGTGGAGCAGATATCCACCTGCAGCCTATGGAGGTCCACAACCCAGAGCAGGTGGATATGTCCTATAGGAGGGTTTAACTTGTGGACATCTATTTCTGGAGCATGTTCCTGGCAGGACCAGTGGAGAAAGGAGCCCACGCTGAAGCAGGTTTGCTGGCAGCACTTGTGACCCTGTGAGGAATCCATGCTGGAGCAGTCTGTTCCTGAAGGACTGCACCCCCATGGAAGGGACCCGCACTAGAGCAGTTCATGAAGAGCTGTAGCCTGTGGGAGGGACTCCTTGCTAGAGCAGGGGAAGAGTGTGAAGAGTCCTCCCCCTGAGGAGGAAGGACCGGCAGAAACGTGTGATGAATTGACTGCAACCTCCATTCCCCATCCCCATGCACTGCTCAGGGGAGGGGGTAGAGAATCTAGGAGTAAAGTTAAGCCCAGAAAGAAGGGAGGGGTGGAGGGAAGGTATTTTAAGATTTAGTTCTTCTTTCTTATTATCCTACTCTGATTTGATTGGTTAATAAATTTAATTAATTTTCCCAAAGTCAAGTCTGTTTTGCTCGTGATGATAATCGGTGAGTGATATCCTTGTCTTTATTTCAACTTACCAGCCTTTTGTTATATTTTCTCTCCCCTGTCCATCTGAGCAGGAGGAGTGACAGAGCAGCTTTGGTGGGCACCTGGTGTCCAGCCATGGTCAACGCACCATAGTTTCTAAGAGTGTAATTCTGTCACATGTATTATGTGTGTATATGGTTGCATGTATGAGTTGTAGCATTAGTGTAAATTCCAGTAGGTCTTTATTAGGATTTAAGACTTTGCCTTGTGAATCTGGACTTTATTTTCCCTCTTTATCACTTATTTCAATCATAGGTACTTCCGAAGTTACCATCATCTTGCTCTGTAAATGCATAAAAAAGTGCCAAAGTAGAATGTGGAATTGTTTTTATGTCTAGAATTGTCTAGATCTTTTTTCTTGTAATAAGGTTTATGATACAAATTTTCTAAAAATTTGTTTGTGTGTTGTGTAGGCAATACAATAAAAGTAACAGAGAAGTTTTAAGAGGAAAATGTTGATGGTTTTACAGGTCTTGTTGGCAGCAATCCATAAATCCACCACTGGAATCTTCAAATCAAGACTGGAAATTTTCTAAAATGCACCATAGCTGAAACAGAAGTTAAGTGCTCGATAGCACTTAGTTACTGTGTGAAGTTCTGTAGCCTGTGTTAAGCAGCTGGCCAGCCTGGATATTCATAAGGATATTTTCTTTTTGTGAATCTGTCAATGCGACCTTTTATCGTCACAAGAAAACAATCCACTGATGGAACTAAAATGTTCTGAAGGCAATGGTGTTAGCAGACAGAAAATACAACAGAAAATATGTAGATGATATGATTATGTCAGAAATTGCAACCTTTTGTATATGAAATATTACATATGAAACAGATAAAGCAAGAATTTTGTTTTCATGTTTGAAAATCATATACAATTAATAACTGAAGTATCAAGATGTAACATTTTCATCCAGTAAGCTTTATAGGTTGAAGCTCTGTACTTGAAAATTATAGCATAGATAAATTCCTGGCTGCTGCAACTTGACACTGTGTGCCACCCCTAGAAGGTTCAATAGATTCCCTTCATGTTTAGGTACTCTTTTTTCTTGGATTTATCCTTTCTTATATTTCTGGATCCAGATTGGTTATGGGAGGTCATTCATCGTCTTCAGATATATATCTACTTTTCTCAAACCTGTCTGCAACAATCCCTGAGCCATAGCAAACCAGAAAAGATGTGGCCTGTTTAATGATAGCATGACGTTTTAAACTAGTAAAAACTGTAGGGGTAAAAAGAAAAAGATTATACCATGAGCAGGTATGAAGTAAAAAATATTAAGATAAAATCCTATGAAATACGTTAATTGGAGAAAAAAACACCTAAGTAAATAGATGTGAAGTACGAAGAAAACATTGTGGGAGTCCCTTCACAGTGCCTTCTTAGTTACATGCCCTGGATAGCAACAGCTGGTAAGAGGATGAAAGTGTAAACAATGTGTGAGAAGGGGACACCCAAAACTGTCTGAGAGGACATTTGCCCAAAACTGATAGTCCTGAAGAGGAAGATGACCTTCAGTGAGATCAAACAGTTACAACAAAAATTAAAAAATAATATAACACAAAGAAGCAGTCAGCTTTAAATGAAGTATAAAGAGAGTGTAGACACTTGTGAAAATGAGGACAGGTGGTGGAGAGGAAGCAGTAGCTATCACAAGGGGTCTATCCCTGCTGGCAGTGTCCCCAGGGCACCCCTGCCCTGCCCAAGCTGTGCAGCACAACCTCCCCAGGGGGCACCAGGAACAGCCTGCACCCAGCAGTGGGCTGGTAGTGTGGGGGCAGCACATGGGGACCTCACCCTGGGGTGTGGAGGTGCCTCCCGGGGCATGTTCTCACCAGAGGGTACATCAGTGGGGTGTTGGTAGTAAGGGAGGTACACAAAGCTGGGGCACCCATGTCTGCCACAGGGGTGGTAACCCCTATGGCTGGGGAGGAGGTCGAGCTTGTAACTAAGCGTGTGTGTATGTCGAAGGGGATTAGAGCTTCTTGTGAACAGTTGTAGAAGAATGTTCAGAAGCTTGTTGGTGTTATTTTATTTGTCCGGTGTCCAGTGCTCTGCTTCATCTGTTTTATTGCTGCTATTGATCCTGAACATATGGTTCCCTGATTGCTGGTTAATCATGTGTAGGTCAAGAGAAGTGATTCTTCCCCTTTACTCTGCTCTTGTGAGACCCCACCTCGAATACTGCGTCCAGTTCTGGTGTCCCCACCATAAGAGAGACATAGATCTGTTGGAGCGTGTTCAGAGGAGGGCCACAAAGACGATCCAGGGGCTGGAGCACCTCTGCTACAAGGACAGGTTGCGGGAGCTGGAATTGTTCAGCCTTGAAAAGAGAAGACTTCGGGGGGACCTAATAGCTGCCTTCCAATACCTGAAGGGAACTTACAGGAAGGCTGGGGAGGGACTTTACAAGAGTGTCCACTGATAGGACAAGGGGAAATGGGTTTAAGTTGAAGGATATATTGTGACTATGAATAGGCATTTATATTAAGGAAACCTGAAGCCAAGCATAATCATCTTGCTGGTTACAAATTTAAGTAAAGAAACGGTTTGAGGAAGATTTCCATTTTGCACACAGGGCCCTTCACCTCTAGAGAAATTTGTGTTGCATTTGGCATGATAACATAGCAATACTTCACGAAAAAAACAACTATCCTTTACACTACATCAATATATATTTCTGCTGCCATTAGAGCTTAGAAGGGTCAACAGAAACATAACACGTTTACATAGATCAGAAAAATTAGAAAGGAGAGAGCCTAAGCAGGTTTTAAAGACTGGGCTTGAACAAATAGAAAATCAGGATCTTTGTGCGTCCTGTGCTGTTAGGAGCCACTTACACTTCCATATCCAAGGTCCTTCTGTACTTACATTTAAGTGGATGAAAAAGAAGTGTTGGCCCTTTGAAGAAAGACACATTTAACCATACTTAGGTGAAAGTCTGTTGCTTAATCAATGTTGGTTCTCTAATTTTCCTCCTCAGTTAGAAGAAAAAAAAAGCTGACACTTCAAAGAACAATATTTATTATTGCATTAAGTCTAGTATATGATCAGGTAAATGGTATTAGCGGTACCTGTCTCTTCCCACTGATTACAGATAGAGCTGTGAGCACATTCCAGCTCCAGAATGTCTAAAATTACACAAATTCTACCTTTAAGTGTGGAAGTCAAGACTGAAAACTGCTCAATAAGGTAAATTGTTGTTGCTTACAGCTTTACATCTAAAGTCAGAAAATGTCAAAATTTGGAGAGGGAACAGCACAAAAAAAAAACACAACAGAAAACCATGGATCAGATGTATGTTCTAAGATTAAATATTACTTGGTTTGTTCTGTGCAGTATCTTCTCAATAATAAGAGATTATACATTTTTCTTTGCCTCTTAGCTATTCACTGAGCAGCCATAAAATGCTATCCCATCTGAACAGGAGCATCTTTCATTGTCAGTAATATTTTTGTAAGTTTTGAGGTAGTAGATAGTCAGGCCTATTGTCCCTAAAGCATCTACAGTTACTTCAAATATTGTCTGTCTCTGGGTGATGGTGTGACATGTGTGCCCTTATATTGCTCATTTTTCTAACAGATGCCTACTGCCCTTAGCACTTTTACCACATTTTTATTACATAGGTAGAGGCAAGACATAATGTGGATTGTGTTTAAACTGAAATGGTTGATTGAACTCTCTGTCTTCTGGAAAAAAAGGGATCTGATTTTAATGGGGGTTACAGTGGGATGGTTCTCATTTGTTTCCTAAAATAGTATTTCACTGTCTTGTTCTTGCAGATATTGCAGCACACAGAATGGGAAAATGAATCTGCCCAACTATCATTCCTTTTCTGCTGAGGACAGCTTTTTTATTTGCACAGCTTTACTAGAATGGCACACTCTTTGCAGAAGTTAATATCGAAAATATTTCTCAGTTAATTCTTAACATTGATCCTCAGTTTCTGCTGTTGTTTTTAGTAGCTCACTAATAATTCCTCTGTTTATTTATTTCCACCCCTTTTTCCTGCTGCAAGTCATGACCTGGAGGTACTCTGTAGCAAATGAAGAATTTATGTGTGATTCCCAGAAGAGTGGTTTAATTATGGCCACCTCAATAAACATAAAAATATTTCAATATAGGTGAATTTTTAAAAGTATACGTGGATTTTTAAAATCGAATTTCTGGAAAGTATCAAGTGTGACTACGCAAGTCTAGGGGCGAGAACTGACAGCTTGAGGGCCAAAGTGGTTTTCTTTTTGATCCTGTAAGTAAGGGAAGGGGCTTGAGGAGATGTGGTTGGATCCTATGAGTCAACAGCTGGTTCCAAGCTGATGTTGACAACAGGGATTTGATTTTTATGACCATTCAGCCCTCTTTGAGAATTGAGTACTGCTAGGTCTAAGAGGCAGGATCCACCTAACAAACTGGCACAAAAACATTTTTGCCAATAGGACGGCCAACCTGGTGAGCAGAACTTTACATTAGGAAAAATGAAGGAGAAAGATGTAAGGAAGATGATTTCTAAGTAACAGTGATATATTTATTTCATGTTTTTGTGACTTCTGCTGGATGACTTTAAAAACCATTGCAGTTATTTCTAAGAACTCAGGGAGGATGGCTGAAATTCAGAGGAAAAACAAAAAGTAATGTTTCGTTTTAAATGGAAGAGGATAGGAGAAAGGAGGGGAAAAAATATCAATTATCATGGTTTCAATTTCCAGACAAATACTCTGATTCTTTTTTGTTATTATTTTTTTCAAGGCTAAAGTAACAGCCAGTATAGATTTTAGAGGACCAAACTCTGTCAAATATTCAAATTAATATATTTTTTTTTTTTATGCTAGAGGAAGAATTAGCCTCTTTTACAATTGTCAGATAAGGAATAAGTGCTATGATGAGAATTCTTTAGAAAGCATTACATCAGAATTTATAATGTCATTTAAAAAAAAAAAAGAAGAAGAAAGAAGGAAATATCACACTGCAATGTAAAGAAGACAATAAACTTTCTCTACTTACTCAACCCTAGTAAATCTGTGGGTGGAATATGGCATTCTATTTTCAGCTTTACATTTTGTTATCATTGTGGATCAATTGCAGGAGCCCAAAGAACAATCGCAATTACCAATGACTGAAAAAAAAGTATTTTTTTACCTTGAAGAAGAGAAAATTGATCCCAGTCTTCGAAATACATAAGTTTGTTGGAAAGATAAAGAGAACAACCTCCCTGTTCATCTAGAAAAAATTACCAATTTTCACCAAAATATTAGATATTAGGGAAAAAATACTGGTAAAGGATTGCCTTTCCAATTTTCCAAGGAGATTGTTTACAAGGGGGACAGCAGGTTGTAGATGACAATTTCTTTCGACAAAGCTCAGTTAGCATTACAGTTCCTGAGATAAGGCAACAACAGTCTGTTCCAGCTCTGTTTTTCCATAGTTTTATAAACAAACTCCAGGCAACTCCAAACTCCATTGACCATCACTCAAAACCAAGTTGTTTATGTAACTAAATTAATGCTACATGAGATGTTTCAACAGAAACATTATATGTTCTGTAAGTGAATACTTTTATGCTCTATCTGCTCCCTGGTGCAGAGGGACAATAAAACAGCAACTGTTTTGCTGTCATATTTTCAGAATAATTTGTAATTAGGACTTTAAAATTAAAAAAGAAGCTGTCATATTAATTCCTTGATTTATATTCCATTCCATTTTCTATGTGCCTGAAGTATGGTTAATTTGATAGGCACCTTTTAATTTGTAATTAGTCTTCAGGAAGGACTGTTTTCTTATGCTTTAAGGAGCGTACTATTTTTTAATTTGTGTTTTCTGATTTTACCCAGTGTTTATGAACTACAAATCTATGAACCAGATTCAATACCCCCTGAGACATAATAGTAAATGAGTTCAGTGTTTAGCAAAATTGGCCTTCTTATATTTTTGAACACATAAACCAAGATAAACTATAACTGGATATGTTTAGTTTACATCTTGTCTTCTCAGCCTGGCTATCTGCTTTGCTTGCAGATAGTTCTTACAGAAAGCAAAACATGTACAGGAACTGTTTTTGTTCTGTTGCTGTAGTGTCAGCCATGTCAAGCTGTTGTCAGCAGAGGAAACGTGGCTACAACCATGTTCACTGAAGCTCTTCTTTTGAGACTTACGTGTCTCTGCTCAAGAATATATAAAAAATATATTAGGTGAATTTTCTTTCAGTTAACTCATAATTGATACTGCCTCAAGCTGAAAACAGGCCATGAAAGTATTTACCTTCTAGTAGTGTTTATGTACTACTTAGTCTACATTAGTATCTTGATATTTGTTCTGTTGGTTTAAATGCCATCTAAAGCCAATCTGAGATTGTGAATCAATCAGTATATACACTGGCAAGCACTGTACATACAAGGTATTTAATGGTTCCTGTCCCAACAAGTTGACAACAAAAAATGAAGAACAGGCACAGAGGAAAAATTGCTGTAAAACATGGAGATAATACTTTGTGGCCAGAAAATGCTGATTTAAGTGTTCATTCTCTTTTTGAAAAATTAAGAGAATGGTAAGTAAGGTGGCTACAAAGAGGACAGAATTTCTCTCTTCACAAGGAGAAGACAAGAGACGATGGGTACAAGTTGCACTGGTAAATGTTTCATCTTGAAATAAGAAAGAAATTTTTGACAGTGAGAACAATCTCTCACTGGAACAACCTCCCCAGAGATGTTGTTGAGTCCTCATCACTGGAAGTTTTCGAGACAGGGTGCTAGATAATCTCATTTAGGCTCTGTTTCCCACAAAAAGTTGGACCAGAAGGTCCTTAAAGGTCCCTTCCAACCTGGGCTGTTCTATGATTCTATTAATAAATAAGTTTTTAAAAAAAGATGGAGGTAGAGAAAGTAGAAAGTGCTCTCATATAGACATATTTCTTTTCACTAACATTTCTCAATGCTTTTTTTCCAAGGTTTCTTGTAATTTTGTTCTCTTTCTCATAATAAAAGTGATTTGAGCAGCTCTGATTTATGATCTCGGCTAAATCTAAAATTATATTCTAAAATTTTTCCTTGTACTATATGCTTTATGTCTGTATTTTTAAGTCATTGTTTGGTTTCCTTACTGTGAATTGTCTCTGAACATTTTTGATTCCTTACTTTTCATTTTCAACAACTTTTCTGAGTGTTCAGTCTGAATGATCTTGTAGAAAGATCTTGTACTTAGGATTCTAAGCCCTACTGTTGTCCCAAAACTTGGGTTTGTCACACAGTGTGTAATGAGCCAATCCACACACAGAGTTGAGGTATTTCCTTTTATTATATATATACGTATATATGGGTCCCTGTCCCAAAACAGCACACTGAGGTTCCAAATTGACAGTTATTTATATACAAAACATTAACGTGATAATCTAACACATATACACTATTATGCTGTTAAATTCTTGGTTAAGATTTCTTTGCCTAGAACGCAAATTAGAAAGCATGCTCAGTTTCCCACTTCCATTGTTCTCTTTTGAGTAGATGGTATAATTTGGGTAGGTGGTCAGAGTCAGTGATCGCAATCTTCCCCTGACAGAATTACCTTTCCCTAGTTTCTTCCTTCTTTTGGCAAATCTAAGCAGTTCTCACTGGGTTGTTGATTAAGCTTGTAATTAATCACTTTAAACTTCTGCTTTAGATAGATATAAACAATGGCACACTGTTTTAAGATCCTGGTTCCACAATTTCCCTAAGTCTGGTGGATTGAATTTCTAACCCATAGTATTTCAATATCAATGTGTTTTGCCGTCTATGGCTTTTTAATGGGCTATGATTGAATTTAAAAAAGGGACCATCTTTAAAAAAGGGGACCAAGGACAACCCAGGAAACAACAGACCAGTCAGCCTTACCTCTGTGCCAGGTAAAATCATGGAAAAAATTCTCCTGGTAGTTGTACTAAGGCACATAAAAAATAACCAAGTGGTTGGTGACAGCCAACACGGCTTCTTTAGGGGCAAGTCGTGCCTGATTTATTTAGTGGCCTTCTACGACAAAGCTACAGCGCTGGTTGACATGGGTAAAGCAATGAATGTCATTTTCCTGGACTTGTGCAAGGCGTTTGACACTGTCCCACATGACATCCTTGTCTCTAAAATGGAGAGACACGGATTTGACAGATGGACCACTCGGTGGATAAAGAACTGGCTGAATGATTGCACTCAAAGAGTTGTGGTCAATGGCGCAACATCTACATAGAGACGGGTGTCAAGCGGTGTTCCTCAGCGGTCTGTTCTGGGTCCAGTGCTATTTAACATCTTTGTCAGCGACATGGATGACGGCATTGAGTGCACCCTCAAAAAGTTTGCCGATGACACCAAGCTGTGTGTTGCCGTGGACTCACTTGAGGGAAGAGATGCCATCCAGAGGGACCTTGATAAGCTTGAGAAATGGGCCAGTGCAAACTGCATGAGCTTCAACAAGTCAAAAGGCAAGGTCATTCACCTGGGTCAGGCCAATCCTAGGCACAAATACAAACTGGGCACAGAGTGGATTGAGAGTAGCCCTGAAGAGAAGGATTTGGGGGTGTTTATAGATGAAAAGCTCAACATGAGCCGGCAGTGCGCTCATGCAGCCCAGAAGGCCAACCGCATCCTGGGATGTATCAAGAGAAGCGTGGTCAGCAGGTCAAGAGAGGTGATTCTCCCCCTCTACTCTGCTCTTGTGAGACCCCACCTTGAATACTGTGTCCAGTTCTGGTGTCCCCACCATAAGAGAGACATAGATTTGTTGGAGCGTGTTCAGAGGAGGGCCACAAAAATGACTCAGGGGTTGGAGCACCTCTGCTACAAGGACAGGTTGTGGGAGCTGGGATTGTTCAGCCTTGAAAAGAGAAGACTTCAGGGGGATGTAATAGCTGCCTTACAATACCTGAAGGGAACCTACAGGAAGGCTGGGGAGGGACTTTTTACAAGAGTGTCCCCTGATAGGACAAGGGGAAATGGGTTTAAGTTGAAGAAGAACAGATTAAGATTAGATTTTAGGAAGAAATTCTTCAGTACGAGGGTCGTAAGGCTTTGGAAGAAATTGCCCAGAGAAGTTGTGGATGCCCTCTCCCTGGAGGTGTTCAAGGCCAAGTTGGACAGAGCCTTGAGTAGCCTGATCTAGTTGAGAGGCGTCCCTGCCCATGACAGGGAGGTTGGATTAGATGATCTCTAAGGTCCCTTCCAGCCTATGCCATTCTATGATTCTATGATTATGTTGGATACTGGAAACTAAATGAGGTCAAGATTACTTGTATGACACTTGTAAGAATACAGCAGGAGGAATGTAATCTCCTGTGTGGTTCAGTCTTGTTTTTTTGTGGTTTTTTTTTCAACTCATGGGTCAAATGCAGAGATACTTTTGAATGTATGTAGTTCCAGTGCTAGGCAGCATAGTCTATTTGCCAGCAAGACTTCTTTATTGTAGTTATTACATATATTACTGCTATTAATCATAATAACTCAAACTTTACTTGTGTAACAGTGCCTTATAAAATGGGAACTTCAATGTATTGTTTCCCCGTAAAAAGCACTGTTGGAAATACTGCTTGTTTATAATGAGGAGCTTAAAAAATTCAAGAGAATATGTATAATCTCAATTTTCCTATACTGCTTATGAAAACTGAAATGCCCTGATTGTATCACTGATTACTTATTTTGTACTGAATGAATAGACCACACATTTAAACAGATTATTGGCCTTGTAAGTGATCTAGTAATGCAAATTAACATCAATAGACATTCAGGGGAAAAAAAAGAAAAAGACATTAATATTAATATGAATATACATAAATAAAAATGAAAACACATACTGTAATGGAAGAGGTATGCTACTGTTTCAGTTAAGCATTTTGTTGCCTAGATATTAAATAACACGCTGCTGATCTTTAAGAACCTCAAGAGAGAATTTAATAATCTCAAAAGTATTGAAACCATGAGATATGGTGTAAACTGTTAGATACACACCTTTGAGTGAATTCAACTAAGCTGTGCTATCCAGTGATAAAGAAATTTAGATTTAAGGCTTTAAGCAATCACTATTTAGTTATTATCTTCCTGCAAGCTGCTCTAAGAGACAGCCATTTACCATAGTAAAATATTTTTTGAACCTTCATAGATTTCACAGAGATTTCCTTGAATTTAAAACTTGAGGGGCTTTTGTATCATCTGATCTGACCTCCAGAATAACACAGGTCATTACACTTCATCCACATATTTTTTTACTGAATAAAACAACTCTGAATATCAAACTTCAGAAAACAGTTGTATACCATAAGAAGGAAATAAGATAGACTGGAATTAGAATTCAGGATTATTTTGAACAATTAAAAAAAATGGTTCAAAACTGTAAGTAATTCAGTCAAGCATGCATTTTCTGTTTTGATAAGAATAGATCACTACAGAAACACAAGATGTAGATCAACCGATTAGATGACAAATACCCATAAATTACCTCGAAGTAAAAGATGGTCACAAAACTGATCAAAAATCTACAGTAGAACTGTTATTCATTGAACAATCACATGGGATATGTAAAAAAGAGTTCATTCATAGAATCATAGGATCATAGAATCATAAAATCATAGAATGGTTAGGGTTGGAAGGGACCTTAAAGATCATCTAGTTCCAACCCCCCTGCCATGGGCAGAGAAATCCTCCACTACACCAGGTTGCCCAAAGCCTCATCTAACCTGTCCTTAAACATTTCCAGGGATGGGGCATCCACAACTTCTCTGGGCAACCTGTTCCAGTGCCTCACCACTCTCAATGTAAAAAATTTCTTCCTTATATCTAATCGAAATCTCCCCTCTTTCAGTTTAAATCCATTGCCCCTTGTCCTATCACTACACACCCTTGGAAAAAGTCCCTCTCCAGCTTTTCTGTAGGCTCCCTTTAGGTACTGGAAAGCTGCTAGAAGATGACCCCGGAGCCTTCTCTTCTCCAGGCTGAACAGCTCCAACTCTCTCAGCCTGTCTTCATAGGAGAGGTGCTCCAGCCCTCTGATCATCTTCGTGGCCCTCCTCTGGACTTGCTCCAGTAGCTCCATGTCCTTCTTATGTTGGGGACTCCAGAGCTGAATGCAGCATTCTAGGTGGGGTCTCACGAGAGCTGAGAAGAGGGGCAGAATCACTTTCCTCGACCTGCTGGCCACACTTCTTTTGATTCAGCCCAGGATACGGTTGGCTTTCTGGGCTGCCAGTGCACATTGCCGGCTCATGTTGAGCTTCTCATCCACCAGCTCTCCCAAGTCCTTTTCCTCAGGGCTGCTCTCAATCTATTCTCTGCCCAGCCTGTACTTGTGCTTGGGATTGTCCCGACCCACATGCAGGACCTTGCCCTTGGCCTTGGCCTTGTTGAACTTCATGAGGTTCTCACAGGCCCACCTCTGCAGCCTGTCAAGGTCCCTCTGGATGGCATCCCTTCCCTCCAGCGTGTCCACAACACCACACAACTTGGTGTCATCTGCAAACTTGCTGAGGGTGCAAGTTCAGGGTGATTCATTCAGTTCATCTAAAGTTTTATTTGGAGAACTAATTTGGTTTTGAGGACTTTGGAAAAATTTAGAAGAACTTAAAGGGGATCTGCAAGAAAGCTGGAGAGGGACTTTTTACAAGGTTATGGAGTGATAGAACAAGGGGCAATGGCTTAAAACTGAAAGAGGGCAGATTTAGAATAGGTCTAAGGAAGAAATTCTTCCCTCTGAGGGTGGTGAGGCACTGGAGCAGGTTGCCCAAAGAAGTTGTGGATGAACACTCCATCCCTGGAAGTGTTCAAGGCCAGGTTGGATAAGACTTTGAGCAATCTGATCTAGTAGAAGGTGTCTGTGCCCATGGCAGGGGGTTTGGAACTAGATGATCTTTAAAGTTGCTTCCAACTTAAACCGTTCTATGATTCTATGATTCTATGAATCCTGCATGAGTTGTAGCTCTGTAGCCCAGAATTTGGTATGGTTGTTTCCGGTAATAGGCCACAGGCTTTCTATTGACTCTACAAGGTCCCAGGACTGTGGTTGTTGGTCTTGCTTTGTACAGATTTGTCTAGACTAGCCTGGAGTTTTACGTTCACCTACTTTACAAGAGCACTTTTCTAACAATGAGAAGATTCTTACCTGAGTGGTTGTAGCTTCAGCATAGCTGTATACATTGTGTGGTGGAGTCCATTGGTTTTATTTGGGTTTTTTTTGACTAGAATGTAGTGATAACAAATAGGTGTCCTGTGTAAAATTGGCTATCTGTGGACCTATGCTATTACTGTAATATAAAAGTGTGCAGACTTATGATGAAAGCAGAAGCCTTATTTGAACTCAAAATCTAATGTTAATAAAAAAAATTCACAACATATATATGAAGTTAAGAAGTTATTTTTAGCCCTGATATTTAAATAATCAAATACAGAAAAGTCGTGTTAGTAACCAAGTTGAAACTGTTTCTGCCTTCCTTCCAGTGTTCTTTTGGATCCTAAATATGGCAGGTTTGGTATTTCTCAAGAAGGTTTGCACATTCAGAAACCCTTGCAGGTCATCATACTATGCAAGCAGCATGCATGCCATGTGTTCTATTTCATATGCAAAAGACCTCTGATGATCAAGCAACAGAGTCTTTATACCAGATTCTGATCTGAAAAAAACTTCACAGAAATAATTAATTTAGGGGCATAAGAATACAACATATGGCCCAGCAGAAGGCTAAATTCAACTTCTTCAAAGTAAGCTAGTCCAAACACTGTGAATGATACTCTATGGAGCTCAGCTGCATGGGCGGAGATCAGTATCTGGCCTTCCTTTATTTAGTGGTATTAATATATGATACTTTTTTTGAATAGATGACTAGTGAGTATTATTTTATCCCTTTTCTATATGTTAGTGTTTTGTCAAGACAATGAGTTCTCTTGGAAATAATTACATTATTATTATTATTAGTTTTAATATGAGATCATGTATATTCCATGCTGCAAAAACATCATCATAATAATCCATCCTTGCTAGGTCTAACAGAATATTCCTGGAGGTTATGATCACTTTGGTCTTCAATCATGTACGCTGTGATTATGACAAATTATGAAGAAGCTAAGGGTAACAAAAGCAGCCCTGCTAGGCAGGAATGAAAAGAGGATTTATAAAATTAGTTATTCCAAGTAGAAGAGGTCTGCCAGTATCAACTCTGCACAACCTCTCTCCACCTGAAAGCAGATGTTTCCAAATATATAGCCGGATTTTTTGCCTGAATTTTTATTTCTGATTTTTTTTAATAGCCACAAATCAGTTATTTTATCAAAGACAAACATCTGCCTAAGCAGTCTATGCCTCCTTGGACCTTTCCTTTGTTGTCATGCAAATATTGCTACTGTTTTCAGGCCTCCAAACCTTTGAAATGTCCCTAGTTCCCTTCTGAGTTATTAAAAAAAAAAATTAAATCACTGGTTTGGTGATAATTCAGCTATTCAGTCCTTCCTAACAAATTCAAAATTCAGAGGGCAAAACAATTGTTACTATAACAGTAATTTGCTACTTCCCTTAAGATTTTTGGGCATGAGTTGCCTATGCCTGTCAATTTGTCTGTCTGTGCTTAGTTAATTTTAGCAGATGCTGTTTCATGTGTTCTCTTAATACAAACGGTGAAATTTTTATTGCATCTAAGGGGGCAAAACTTTATTTATTGATTTATTTTCCTTTGTATCAGAGAGTTAACACAGGTGAAAGGAAATTTTCATCTAAGTTTATATCCTAGAAGAGGTTCTACACAGAAAAAATATAGATACTGATTGTCACAGCAGAAGATATTTTATTTCTAACACAACTGGAGGAACGAGTTTGGTGTTAGGTTTTTTTACTCGATGCTTCCAGAGAGTGATGCCGGAACTGATTTAAAATTTCACAGGCAGCTGATAGATAAGTCCAATTCACAAACAAACCCAAGGAAGAGTCAATTCAGTCAGTCCTTGATTTTTGGATAAAAACTTCCTGTTATCTCAAAAAATAAAAAAATCTGACTGATGAAAGTCTTGCTTTTTTTGTTTTGTTTTGTGTGGGTTTTTTTTCCATTTCATATAGATACATGACTTTAAGATGTATGAAATAATTACTGTTAACTGCAAGTAAAATAAAGCCTCTCTGATGTGAAGTTCACTCATCTATATCTGTCACTGAAGAAAGGTAGACACATATTAAAAATCAACATGCACAGACTTCTGTGCACCTCCTCCTGCAGTGGCTTAACGAAATGACTCCCCAGCCAGTGCCTCTCCCACAGGCAAGGTCTGCCCAAGGCTCAGGGACAGGCACTGGGCACTCCATGCTCCATGCTGGATGACTGTGTCCTCCCTGCAGAGTTTGATCTGAGTTCGAGAAGCGTCTGAATATGCTGGGATAGCTGCTTCCGTTGCTGCTTGGAATCATGCCCTGT
Source organism: Tauraco erythrolophus (assembly GCF_009769465.1). Lineage (NCBI taxonomy): Eukaryota > Metazoa > Chordata > Aves > Musophagiformes > Musophagidae > Tauraco > Tauraco erythrolophus. Next base: position 83,170,683 of record NC_141465.1, on the reverse strand, counting down.
GGCACATCACTGCCAGTGTTGAGCAGTCCCACACTCAGGAGAGATTTTGGACACCTTCCACCCCAACTGCTGCACTAATTGCTGCCTCTGTTTGCTGTGCTCCCAGCTGGCGATGCTTTCCCTGGTGCCAGCCAAAGAGGTGTTTGGCAATTCCTAACTAAATTAAGAGCTGGCTGAAGATAACAGGTGTAAGCACCTTTTGAGTAAGATTAGCACTCAGAAACTGCTACAGCTCCTAGGAGTGAACATTTCTCTTAGCTACCTGTGTCAGCAGCCATGGCACCCCTCTGGAAGGAGAGCCCAGAAACCGCTTCATGAATTGCTGCATCCCTTAGCTGCTTCTATTTTCACTGCTCTTCCTTGGAGTGTCCTACTCTACTTACTGAATCTGTTTCCATTTCACATTCTCCAATCTTTATGTCTGGCTGATGCTGTTAAAGAATGGGATATAGCTGTCAGTAAATACTATCAGAAAATACGTGCCACTTGCCACTTACTTCAGCTCCCGTACCTAACATTGAATTGCCAGAAGTGCAAAGTCTGGGTTGTCCCTGGCCTATTTGCTCTCCGAAGAAGAATCACAGAATCATAAAACCACAGAACGGTTGAGGTTAGAAAGGAAGATATGGAGGTCATCTGGTCAAATCCCCCTGATCAAGCAGGGCCACCTAGAGTAGGTTGCCTGGGCTGAGGAGATATGCTTCTTTACATGTAGACCAGATTGCATGTTTTGGATCCTGAGGGCAGAGGACATTCTTAGGCTGCAACTGTTCAGCTTTTTCTAACGTAGTAGGTACACAACTTAAAACAAAACTGGTAAGGTTTGGATTAAATAATTATTTGTTTATTCTATTTAAACTAGTGATAATTTTACTCAAGACTTTATGAACCTTGGGATTTGTTTATTTTGCCCTTTTTTTGCTAATCCTCATTTTTAATCAAGATCGGTTTCTTATTGGTGAGTTATAGTTGTTTCTATAATGTTGTATTTTATTATATTTCCAATGAAGTTTTATTGTGTTGAGAACAAGTTAGAACTTCTCATGTATTAAGAAGTTTGAAGCAGAAAATATGAAGTATCTCTAACAGCTGCAGTTCAGAATGGTTTTGTGTCGAATTTTTATGTATTTCAGAGCATTCATTCTTTCCTAAGAGTGATTGTAAAGAAAGTTCTCACTTAAATCTCCTTACAGATTGCATATATAATTGTATAGATTATTTAAAATTTTTCAATTATCTGTTACATCACAAATTTTAAAATTCTGACTCACAAATGCTGTAGTGTCAGTTACATAGAATCCTGTGTTAGCATTATCAGTTCATTATTCAACTCCCTACAAGCATGCAAGTTGGCACAATTTAAAACCAAGAACACATATAGATAATTTACCAAAATTGCCAGAGACAGCACGAATAAGACTGATGATTTCTTTTTCCTTAGATGATTAGTTGGTATCTTGATTTGTTGTAGTCTTGACTATCTGGTGAAAACTGAGGACTGTTCATGTACCATTCAATTATTATAATGAACTTACAAAACTGATTGCAGTAAATAATTGAAGCAGGCCTTGTAAAATAGATAAAGCTTTCCAAGTAAGATTTCCCACTTTCTCCATCATATTCCTGGAGCTGCATCCTGCACAGTTTGTGCAAATATTTGTCTTATTACTATCAGTGAAATTTAATCACTGTAGTTGAAAAAGCTCATTAATGTTAATGGGACCAAAATATACAAAACCATTCTGATATGTATCTGAAACATAAATGCAGGCTTTGAGACTAGCAAGGAGCTGCTTATGCAAACTGTAATATCACACCACCTTTGTTTTTATTGCTAGAAATGTTTTAGTCTCTCCAAAGACTGTAGTAGAAACATCTAAAGTGAGATATTTAATCAAATTCTACAATCAAGGAAACAAAGAGTCATTTATTAAAGTTTAAGATTTTAGGTAAAAAATGCTGTATGACCTGTAATGAATAACTTTTTTTAATTATTATTAAAAAAAAAAAACACTCTCTAGATTTCAAATAAGCATCAATTCATAATTCCATGGCAGCACTGGACTGCCTTTAAATTATGTTTGTGCTATTCCCAAAACACTACAGAATTTGACATTTGCTGTTATTTCAACTTAGGATAGCATGATTTAGCCAGAACATTTCATACCAGGTTAGAAGTATATTCTCAGGCATATACATAGAGAGATAGAAGTTTAGGTTGATATTATTTTTTATTCTTGACTTATTTTTATTTTATTTTTAATAAGTAATAATAAGTTAATAAGTAAAACAATTTGTGTTTCAGGAATTTCCTGATAAACTAAATCCTTCTAATAGAGATACACTTTGTATTTCCTGTGAAGCATAAACTTGGCTTATTGAAGGGTTCAGAAATTATTTGTGGAATAGAGCAGATTGGAGAATTATTAGGCATTGTTGGTGAAGAGGCATAAGCATCATGTTTTCAAGACAATTTGTTTCTTTTCTTTTAAAGGAAGAGAGTAGTTCATGAGAAGTACCTTGCCCAAAGGGCACAGATCAAGTGACTATATTCCAAGGTACTAATTTTCGGAATGATGAACATTGACAATTTCAGTGAAATTAGCAGGTCACGATTTACCTAAAAGCATCTTAATATCTTGTTGTATTTTTTTAGGTTCAGTTACCCATACTCTGTCATTCCATATTGGTGAAATGACAAATTTCTGTTCAGAGTTACAGGGAAGGAGGCAATGACACAGCTCTGTCAAGATTAGTGCAAATGCTGTGCCACTACTGCCTTAGAAGAGGTCGTACTTGGACATCTCAAAGAAGGTCTTCAAACTAGCAAATCAGAATTTGTATTAATAAACCTAATGGAAAAGGACATTGAAATTATTGAAGCTAAGTAAACAAAAGTTCAATGAATGAATATATGTATCTAATAACAGCTATGTGGGTAATGTCCCTCTGTACAAATTCTTCCTCCATACCAACAATTAGGGACTGCTCTTCAGCTTCTCATGAAACCTTGTGTCCTCAGCTATAAATAGTCTGACACCTTACTGATAATTCTTTCACAGCTTTACTTTGCAGATTTTAAAGATAGTGTTTTGTTCTCCATAACTTCCTTAACTCACAGACTCTCTTTTGCATTGAAACTAGGTATGCCAGGGAAGAGTTTTCATAACTTGAAGAGAAGTGATGATGCAGTGGGTGGTGAGGAAACATTCAGGGGTCAGTGTGATGGGGGAGGCTCTCATAATTTCTTTGTGAAAGCAGCACAAGTACAGGTCCACCTCAAGTGCCTACACATAAGTGCACACAACATGTAAAACAGTCAGGAAGCATATTTAGTATGCAAGTGTCACCAATGTCAGAAGCTTTGCCTGAAGTCAGAGTACAGACAATTTAACTATTTTGATTCCTTCTCTCATTTTATTGTTGATGTTATCAGTACATTGTATTGGTGACATAGACTTGGCACTGACACTCTGGGGAGCATCTCTGGGGAAAAGGTGCTGGGAGCCCTAGAGGACAGCAAGCTAAATATGAGCTAGCAGTGTTCCCTGGTAGCAGAGATGATGAGCAGCATCCATGGCAATGTAAATGGGAGGAAGCAGATAAAGGAAAGTGATGATTATCCTCTACTTGGCACCCATTAGACCTCATCTAAATACAGCATCCAGTTTTGGAACCCCCAATACAGTCTCTGAGCTTGGAATATTTAAAGACCCAACTGGATATGGCCCTGAGTGACATGGTCTGACCTCAGAGCTCGCCCTGTTTTCAGCAGGAGGTTATACTAGAAGGGCTTAAGTCCTTTCCAATCTGAATTATCATATGGTCCCGTGATTCCTACGAATTACAGGGCTGAATGCACTTGAAGAGCCAGAATCTCACTGGGTTACAGAGATGTGATGGAGGTAGCATCTGCTATGGACCATCTAATCAAGAAGAGGGTGTAAACGAAGCCTTTTTTGGCAAGAAGGCTGGTAAGACATGTTTCATAAATGTTTGCTGACTAATCCAAATCACTTTCTTATCCTTCATATGATTGGAAATGACTTTTAGGAGGATTTGCTCCATCACCTTCCTGGTGACTGAGGTAAGACTGTAAAACTTGTAGTTCCCCAGATCTTCCTTCATGCCCTTCTTGAAGATAAGATTGCAATTTGTATTCATCTACTCCTCAGGAATCTTTCCTGAGAGACTACCATGATCTTCCAAAGCTAACAGAATGAGAGTGGAAAAAAAAAAAAAAAGAAAAAAAGAAAGTTACAACCCTGAATTTAAGAACTGATTTGAGCATATTCTGGGATCTGTTTTTCAGGATTCCATGGGAGACTGTCCTGGAGACCAAAGGGGTCCCACATAATTGGCTGGTCTTCAAAGACAGCCTCCTCAGTGCACAAAGACAGTCTGCTGCAGTGCACAGAAAGCCAAACAAATTCGGCAAAAGATGAAGGTGAAGGGACAGGAAACACCTGACTGAGCTCAGACACAATAAGAAGGGTCAATTATTCTCTTCTCAGCTCTTGTGAGACCCCATCTGTTCTGGGCTCTGTAGTAAAAGGCAGACACAAACATACTGGAGGAAGTTCAATGGAGGGAGGGCCACCAGGATGGTCAGAGACTTCAAAACCGTGATGTACAAGGGAACTTGTACAAGCTGAGAGAACTGGAGTTGTTCACCTTCAAAAATGAACAGTGACAGGCAAACCATATTGCTGCCAACAACTACCCAATGGGTGCAGAGGAGGTGACAGACACAAAGTGTAACATGGAAAATTGTGATTGTGCCTAAAGAAAATCATTTTACCATGAGGGTGTCAAACAATGGGACAGGTTACTCAGAGAGGCTGTGAATCTATATTCCTGGAGATATTAAAAACTCAAAGGGATGAAGCCATGGGCAGCCTTATCTAATTAGACCTCCTTTGAGTAGGAGATTGGATTAGATAACCTACAGAGGTCTCTTCCAGCCTAAAGTTTTCTATGATTTTGTATTCGAGATTTGCCTTATTTATTCCCAGTCATTTTTCTTCTTTCCAGTAGAAAGAGCTCTCACTTAACATTTTGCTGTTTTCTAATCTCACTTGGAAAATGCACCTAGTTTGCTCTTTCTGTCCTGAAAGCTGTGGAGTTTAGAAACAGCAGTCTCCAGATATCTCTATATTTATTCTTATAAAGTTCATCTTTACAAGTAAATCACAATATTTTTTTACAAATTAATTTCTCAAATTTCCCTACAGCGAATTCTTTTGCAAACATTTTTTGCAAAATTCTTGCAAAGTTTTACTAGAATTCTGACTTAGACATCTAAACATATATACACTAAAGTGATGATTCAGACCAATAGAAATTTTTAAGCATGTTCCCATGGGGGAAGGGCTCTTTACATTAGTGATGGGTGATAGGACAAGAGGAAATGGGTATAAGCTTAGTCAGGGGAGATTCAGGTTGGATGATAGAAAGTATTTCTGCTCTGAAAGGGTTGTCAGCCACTGGAATAGGCTGCCCAAGGAGGTGGTTGAGTCCCCATCCCTGGATGTGTTTAAGAATAGGGTGGATGAACTACTTAGGGACATGGTTTAATGGCAGATTAGGGACGGTTGGACTGGATGATCTCTAAGGTCTTTTCCAACCTAGAAAATCCATGAAATCTATGAAATCTATGTTTTAAAATAAAACTTTTGCAAAGTTTTACTTTGAAAAACCCCCATGCATTAACATACAATTTGTATTTTTTGTAAAATTAGAAATGCTTTCTTTTGGATTCTTCATGTTCTAAATACAGAGCCTGCTCTAAAAAAAAAAACCCACAACAACACAAAACAACAAAAAATACCACCAACACAACAAAACAACAAAAAACCCACCACCAACACAACAAAACAAACAAAAAAAAACCCTGGAGACATGTACTTGTGCATTCCTAGACAAGAAAAATGCTTGAAGGTAAGATTGATTTGAAATAGTTTAAATCCTTTAGACTTAAAAGCATCCGTGAGTTTGTTGTTTTGGTTTTTTTTCTCTCAATGGGGGTGCTTCTCTGATTAGGACTGTGAATTTGAATGAGAGTACAGTCAATAATTCAATCTGAGTAAGAGTCTCTAACCCTTTCTAGAAATGTATGTGATGTAGGAAATCAATGATACTTCATTAAATTATACCAGATGAGTACCTAGTCTTTATATATTGACCTTCACAGTTTTAAAAGTTTAGCTTTGTTTTAAATATACCTGCATGCATTATTATGGAGTTAGCTTGTTATTATTGTTTTATGTCTGCCTCAGAAAAAATCAAATACAACTTTCCATTATTAACATATTCAATTTAAAGCACACTTGATGGCGCAGACATTCACATGTAGATAAATATACATTCATGAACATTCTATAGTATAAGAAAAGCTTTTCTCTGTCATGTTATAGCGGATGACTCATTCAGTTTTCTTTCCTGAATAGTAAGTACTCTGAAGCGTCTCTATTTCCCTACTAACCGTATAGGAGACCTGAAAAGACTAGAGTTGCAAGTTAAACACCTAAACATAATACACCAAAATGAAGATGTAGACCAATAGAGGGGGGTTAAACATGTTTTGAGATAAGTTTCTGTTGGAGGACTTGTAGGGTTTTTTGCTTTATTACTTTTTTCCCCTATTAAAGATGTTTACTACTGCATAGACCTAGTATGATAGATTTATTGTAGAAAGAAAAACAGTACATGAAGAATTTTGAATCCCTATTCTCTTGACTTTCTAAATAGTTCTTTTGAATTTTTCATGTACTGTGATTTCTTCTGCAATTATAACAGCATTAAAAAAGCTATTTTGTATGAATTAGAACTAGATTCCTTTTCAAACACTAGAAGTTCCAAGCTGTTTTAATGTGTAAACAAGAGTCTGAAACACAATGAATGACTTTTCAACTGTATCTAACAAGGTTTTCATAGAGGTAATCTTCTTGGTGTCCTTTTCTTTTCCTAAAAAATATTCTTCAGGCAGAACTGACAATATAATAAGAGCTTCAAAGCTCAAAAAGATATTATAAGTATGGTTAGCTATACTGATATTACCTTTATGTTAAAAGAACAACATTAATTACTTTAAGCATTCAGCTCAAGAAATACTTTAAACTATGTAAGCATTCCTAGCCTATTTTTTTTTTGTAGGATCCATTCTACCTACATCCAAGTCCTCCTGTTTTCCAGCACAGCATAATTCTCTAAACACTGATGTTAATGAAGCTATCTACCTAGATCTGCATTCTAGTTCTCCTGCTGCTTGCAAGACTGAATTTTCTTCTTTCTCATTTGAAGAGGATGACTTAATCACCAAGCAGTGATGTATTCTGATTGTCTTTGCCCATCACCTTTTCATTTGAGACTGAGCCACTGTGAACATACAAGTAGGAGTCTTTGCATTAAATCACAGAAAAAAAGGACCTTGATTCTAGTCTAGTGATTGGGGCACTTGAAATTGAAGCTCATTCATTTAAAGCAGGTGTCCAAATGACACTTATCTCCCACTGTAGGTGGTTATTTTTAACAGTGATTCATTTGCCCAAGGACATTTTGTTCTTCCATTCACATAATGGAAAACATTACAAATGTCTAGGCATCCATCAGAATGGTTCAGCTTCATGGTAGTCTCACGATATTGCTAGGTCAAAAGATTAAAAATACTTGTACACATGCTTTCCTTATTTCTTAAAAAAGTTTATCCTTTCATTGTAATTGTAGCTATCCCATCTACAAAAAGACCCTGGAAGCCATTAATTTTTCCGAAAGAACAAGACTGACATGTAAGACACATAAGGGCACTCTGCATGAGAAAACTCAGCAGTCCTTACCAGTCACAGCAGAAATATAAGCTTATATTTCTATCTCAAAAAATATCCTCTTGGATAACACACCCAGGTCACTGCTCCTGTCTCCAATATCAACTCCACTTACAATGAGCATCAGATAAAGCAGTCAGTCTTCCCCACTTCCTTAGAAACACAGAAGTTTCTTGTATTAGTTGACTGGACATTTCTTTCTCATAGGTCCTCTCCCCATCACAGGCAGTATTATATGTATTGGACATGATATATAGCTGCACAGGTCAGATACATAACAGGGGTTCATCGGTCCAGTAAAAGTTCAGTGTCTAATCACTTAATAAGAAAATATCTTTGTAGAGTGAAAGCAGCAGCTGTAGATAGGCTGACTAGGAGGTAACTCAAAGCACTCACACAGTATCAGGAAGAGATCAATGGATTTCAGCAAGCAGCATGTATACATATTCTTTTTCATAGCTCAAGGTCAAAATTACAGGGTATAATACTAGGGAAGGAAATAAGTAACAGGAGTCAGCCCTAATGCAAAAGCAGCACTTTTTTTTTTTTTTCCTGAGAAATGTGAGAAATGCAAAACATCCTAATTAGACGGAGCTTCCAGGAGGGGAAAACATTACAAAAAGGACAACTGTGGGAAGATGACATAGTGATATTAACTAACATCATCCACTCTGAACAAGAAAACAAAAGAGAATAGGCTTTATCAGGATGCTGAGGGATTCAGTAGTAGCAAAAGGTGTATATGGGGTAGCCTGAATATAGAAAGAACACTCTGTGTGTCCTCCCCCGCCCTAGAACAGCATACTTTATCTACAGTCCATGATGCTTGCTTTGTATCTTCAGTGATGTCCATGTGCTCTCAGGATTCTCATATTTTTAGACTTTATTTTTTTGGTTCAAGATGCTGAAAAATACTGTAAGAGCTGTGTTGCAATCCCAAGAGGCTGGTGGTTTTGTGTTTTGATATTCTTTCACACATTCCCCAAAAATGTGCCTCTGATGTCCTCCAGTCTACATGACCTTCTTCCTACTGAGCTAACCTCTCTTGTTAGCCTAGATTTAGGTGCTCTCAGACCCCCACTTACGTCGCCTTAAGCTGCCCATTCTTTCCATAGCTATATCCCTATTGTGTCTCTGGTTTCTCTGAGTCGTTTTACAGTCTGCCTTCAGTTCCTATGTTTACCTTTGTTCCATAGTTATTTAGTCTATGATGCTCTCACAGACTGCTTCCTCTTTCCTTCTGTTTCAGGTCATACTGCTGTTGATCCAGACCCAGGCAGAAAATTCATAGATTTTTACATTTTAAACTCAGAAAGAACAAAACCAAGAATTTTGACTTTGCAGTTCACTCAAGGAGCACTACTGTCATCAGAGGAAAGGAACTTGTGCTTCTGTGCTGATAAATGCTTTAAAATTTTGTTTAATGAATTTTAAATATGAAAGGATGAAAAAAAAATGAAAACCCTTCATTTTCTTGATTAATAACCTCACTAGAGTACTAGTGGAAAAGTGGACTGTTCTTTGCCTCTGTTACTATTACACACTAACACATTTTTAAACAGTCCGTGGCCTGTTGCCTACAGTTCAGCTGAAATCCATTGAACTGTGGACAAAATTGATCAGGTTTTCCCACCTGTCAGAAAAGGAGATTACCACCAGACTGTGCAGCCTACAAAATATGATGTTTCTACTGATCACAGGAGGCCTCTTCGCAATTCAGGCCTCAGGGCTTGTCACCTGCAAACTCCTCCCAGTGGTAAGTCCTGAATGCTAACAACTGAATGTAAATCTTCTCTACTAAGTGAAGACTGATCCCATTAACCTTTAGAGAGGGATGTGGAAAGGGTAAACATAACATAGGGGAAAAGTTCAGGCACTGTACAGTCTGTGTATATCAATTTTAACTGCATCATTCATGGAAATCAGTAGTAAGCAGATAATTAGACTGTATATATTGGGATCACTGTAACTGAATTAATATTGTATTCCGAATAGATTTCAAGCCATGAGTAAGACTAATAATAAAGTAATATTTTCACATATGAGTTATCTTGCTCCCTTTTTAGCTACAGAGTTTTTGTTGAGAATAACAGATTTTTGTAAAAGATGTGTTAAAGAAAATAGATGTAGCAGCTGTGTTCTAGGCTGAAGAAAATGCTATCAGCATGTTAAACCATACATTGAACATTTGTGCTGGTCTGCATAGGGCTAAGATTTAAGGATGATAAATTCAAGACAGCTGGAAGGATGAAGTAGATAAAAGTTGCACAGATTTTGGAGGGGTAAGTACCAAGAAAAAGGATTGCAGAAAGTAGCCAAGATCACTTACTTTCCCAAACTCATCTCGCTGGTTGCAGTGTCAGGAATAGAATATTGGGCTAAATGGACAAAGGTCCACCCCACTCATCAGAACCCAAAACATTCTAAATGTCTTTTTGTGAAGTCTCAGGCTTTCAAGGGTTTTTTTTTGAGTTTGGGTTTTGTTGTTTGTTTTTTTTTTAATTATTATTATTTTTTTTTTATTTAGTGTGAATGACATTCCTAGAATGACACTCAAAGTCTTAATTTATGAACTTGATCCTTACTCCCTGGGCCATATTTTATTGTTAGTTTATAACAGTCTAACACACACTCAGTCCAAGGAGATTGGTTTGAAATGTCATCTTTCTCTTACTATAACTGAAGATGTGATTCATTTGATCAGAAGTACATATCCAGGGATGTTTCGAAAGACAGTAGTAATCTATGTCAACACACACCATGTCTGCAATCAAAGCAACTTTTGCCTGACAAAACTTATATTCAGGGTTCAGATGCACCTTACACAACTTACTTGGCCATTACATCTAGATTTATCAGGAGATAAATACACATAATCGTATTATTAAGAAAGCTAAAGCCCTGATAGAATTAAATCTGGCCAGGGTCATCAAGGGCAACAACAAAACTTCTATAGGGTATGTCAGTGATAGAAGAAGGACTAACGAAAATATGGGCCCTCTCTGGAAGGCAATGAGAGACCTGTTTAGCTGGGATATGGAGAAGGCTGAGGTATTCCCTGACTTTTTTCCTCAGTCTTCACTGAAAAGTACTCTAGCCATACCGTCCAAGTCACAGAAGGCAAAGGCAGGCACTAGGAGAATGAAGCACCACCTACTGTAGCAGGAGCTCAAGACGAAGATCATCTAAGGAAACTGAAGGTTCACAAGTCCATGGGACCTGACGAGATGCATCCATGGGTCCTGAGGGAACTAGCAGATGAAGTTACTAAAACATTATCCATCATATTGGAGAAGTCACAGCAGTACAGTGAAGTTCAGATTGACTGGAAAAGGGGAGAAATTACCCTCATTTTTAAAAAGAGAAAAAAGGAAGGCCCAGGAAACTGCAGGCCAGTCTGTCTACCTATGTGCTTAGCAAGATCATGGAGCAGATCCTCCTGGAAACTATGCTAAGGCATATGAAAAGAAAGGAGATGACTGGTGATAGCCAACATGGCTTCACTAAGGGCAAATCATGCCTGACAAAATTGATGGCCTTCTATGATGGGGTTTATAGCATTGGTGGATAAAGGAAGAACAACTGACATCATCTACCTGGATTTATACAAAGCATTTGACACTGTCCAACATGACATTCTTGTCTCTGAACTGGAGAGACATGGATTTGATGGATGGAACACTCAGTGGATAAGGAATCGGCTGGATGGTTGCACTCAAAGACCTGCAGTCAACAGCTTGATATCCAAGTGGAGACCAGTGATAAGTGGCATTCCTCGGGGGTTGTTATTGGGACCACTGCTCTTCAACATCTTTGTTGGCAACATGGACAGTGGAATTGAGTGCACAACCAGCATGTTTTCTGATGTTGCTGAGCTATGTGGTGTTGTGGACACGCGGGAGGAAAGGGATGCCATCCAGAGGGACCTTGACAGGCTGCAGAGGTGGGGCCATGCGAACCTCATAAAGTTCAAGAGGGCCAAGTCCAATATCCTGCACATGGGTTGGGGCACTCTCAAGCACAAGTACAGACTGGGCGGAGAATGGATTGAGAACAGCCCTGAGGAGCAGAACTTGGAGATGCTGGTTGATGAGAAGCTCAACATGAGCCGGCAATGTGCGCTGGCAGCCCAGAAAGCCAACCATCTCTTGGTTTGCATCAAAGGAAACATGGCCAGCAGGTTGAGGGAAGTGATTCTGCCCCTCTACTTTGGTGTCATGAGATCCCAGCTGGAGTACCGCATTCAGCTCTGGGGACCCCAACACAATAAGGACACAGACGTGTTGGAGAGGGCCCAGGGGAGGGCCACAAAGATGATCAGAGTGTTAAGAGTACTTCTCCTATGAAAACAGGCTGAGAGAGTTGTGGTCGTTCAGCCTGGAGAAGAGAAGGCTCTGGGAACACCTTCTCGCAGCTTACCAGTACCTAAAGAGAATCTACAAGAAATCTGGAGAGGGAATTTTTGCATGTGATAGTACAAGGGGCAATGGCTTTAAACTGAAAGAGGGTAGATTTAGATTAGATTTAAGGAAGAAATTCTTCCATCTGAGGGTGGTGAAGTACTGGAACAGGTTGCCCAGAGAAACTGTGGATGCCCCATCCCTAGAAGTGTTCAAGGCCAGGTTGGAGGAGGCTTTGAACAACCTGATGAAGGTGGAAGGTTTTAGGTGTCCCTGCCCATGGAAGAAGGGTTGGAACTAGATGATCTTTAAGGTCCCTCCTAACCCAAACCATTCTAAGATTCTATGATAATGGGCATTTCTGGCTTATCTCTTCAATCTCGACAGGAACTTTATAACATCTCTCTTCCCAAGAAAAGAAAAAAAGCCAAACCTGCCCAAAATAATTTGCATGTTGATATTTAAGGCTAAACTCACTCTTAAGAAGGATGATTTCACTCAAAGCCTTAAAGGCAATAACAGATGTATTCCACTGTGCAAAGCGTGAACTGTTAGGCATTCCTAGTGAATTAGATCACGTTCTGCTATTCATATAGTCAGAGAAATAGATTTGTGAATCTTTATGACATCTATCTGCCAAATTCTCAGCGATTTGAAGATTACATTACTAGTTTAGACAATGCTAAAGGGTTCTTTGAGCAGAAGCTGTGGCATAGAAATACAGAGCTGAGGCAAGGTCTACATGGGGGCCTACAGTGTCAGTTTGGGGTTTAGATATTCACCTTCCTTGATAGCGTACCACTCAGTTTTGAGAATTATAAAAGAATGTACAAATTGCAGAGCTGTGGAAGATGAACAACTGGTCTTTTAACTAAAAAAATACCAATAATTCAACACTTCAGAATTCAAATTATGCCTAATAGCTATCACTAGAAATGATTGGCAGAGTTTTAGAACCATATATGTAACATAAGTAATAATAATTACGTGTTTGAGTAAATAAATGTATGTTAATGGTGTAACCATAATAAATGTGGTTATAATATGCTATTGCATATTTTTTAGGTGAATTCAACAACAACATCTGTATCTATTGATCTAATGAAATTTAAATGCAATTTAACACCTGTCATCTGATGGCTAAATTATTAGGAATGATGAATATTTAGTAATTTAAAGATATTAATAATACATGTGACAGTAAAATATATTTTGTTATTGAAATTTGATAAAAAGTACATTTGCTTATGATCTTCCTAGCTGTGACAAAATCAAACCTTTTCTTGAGACATTTCTACAATTTCATAATAGCTTGCAGTCAGATACTTATGTGTAAAGATCACAAGCAGCATCTCAGAGGGTCGTTTTCACTTACTTTCAAAGTTCCAGTCTGTCACTGTGGTTTTACTTTAACAACACTGCTGTCAACGGCTTTATTATATTTTTTTCATTAATCATTTCATTTTCCTGATGTGCAGCTGACAATTAACCCAATTTGTCATGTCAGATACTTGACTGTTGATTAGAATGCTGATTAGTTGTTTGATTGGTGATTCAGATACTTTAACTATTTTCACACATTTAAAGAATTTACACATAAAAAGAACTGTCTGACAAAGCTGTTAGAATACATACATATTCTGATAGATACTAAAGATCACTGCAGTGATTCAATGACAAAGCAATTACACAACTTTTTAAAGAACGAAGGCATTGTTTAGTTTCTCCTAAACGTATTCAGCACCTGCCAGAAAATATAATTATTTTTGTTTCTAGTTCCTTTTGGTTTTTTTTTTTCAGTGTAAATTTCTGGTAGCAAAAATTCAGGAAAGAATACATTTGCTGGGGGAAAAAAAATACATTGTCCGTGCTATTTTTTCCCCTCTAAGGCTTCCAGGAGATGCCTTAGATAAAGCATACAATATTTTTTGTGGTCGTTCAGAAAATATATTCATTTTGCACAATCCCGACACATAATTCCCCACTTCAAGTATTGTGTAACTTCTTTAAGATCAATAATTCTATGAAACCAATAACAAATAATGAAGCAAAGACATTTAAAAAACAACTTCTAGCTGCTTAAATCCCAAAAGAATTAATGTTAAGAATATTTTAACTATACAAAATTGACCCTTAGGCATTTTTAAAAGCTGTGTAGCACCAACTATCAAGAACTCAGTTCTTCGTGCTATGAAAAATTTGCACCTCTTCTGGGAGCTGTTTACCTTGTTTGCTTTAAGGTTTTTTATTAGCTGTTGTCAGGTTGTTTTTTTTTCTTAGTTTTTGTTGTTCCATTTTTTTCTCCAGCAAGTGCAAATCTATATGCAACATACACAGATATTAGACATACTGATAAAATACTCCCCAGATAAAATATCGTTAATCTATGTCTACAACTTCCAGCAAAAACAAAATACTGCTACTTCTTTAAACATTCAGGAAGACATGCATTTGTATCTGATATTTCACTATTTGTACATGACAAAACTAGTCTCTGGGGAAATGGGGTGGGAAAACAGCTGCACCTTGCCGTGGATAGAACTAAAAACAGTTGACATTTGATATGTACAAAGCTAGGTCATAATCTTTTAAGTATGTGTCATACTAGAATTTAGGTATTTTAAAAACAATGGTCAGCCGTTGTCCATGAAAGCGGTCTGGAATACCTTGGGAAATAAAAGGGGTAATACTGGCATACTTTTATGCAGCAGAAGTGACATCATTTTGTTATACGTTTTTACTCACCCAAAGAGCCTAGTACAGTGGAATATTAATAATAAAAGTTTATTTTACAATAAATATAAAAAATCAGGGTGTAGTAAGCACCAAGTCTTTTTCTTTGGAAATCATTGAAAGGGAACTTATTCTTGATGCTATTTATAGTGACCTGAAAAATGTCAGAAAAGAGCTCTTCATATATTACTATCTCTGGTAATAAAAGGATTTTTAAACCACATCCTGCAAGATTATGAGCTTCAGCTACAAAGTGATGCTGAAGTCTCTCTCAACATCTAGCAAAGTCAAGTGAGTAGTTTATAATCTGATCTTCTCAGGCTAATTGCACATGCCCTTTTGTATATGGTAGGAACTGCAGAAGAAATAACAGCATTCATAGCCTTGTTTGTTATTAAGGCAATTGGGAAGAACAAGGTTAACAACATGACCAGAAACAGCAGGATCATAATAATGGCGTGCAAAAAGACTTAGTGATGCAGAGCTTGGTTTATCAGCAAAATAATCTGTATCTTTTAAATATGTATGAAGATTTAAACAGACAATTTTCTGTAATTTACCTGCCTACTGCATATCATCATTATATCTTCCTGGATAAAGAGCAGAGCATGAATTATGGTGATTCTTGATTGTGTTATCAAGCACTCTTGTACCTTGATAATAGCTGCTTGATGGTTTTCTCTTTGGAAGTAATGCCAGACAAATTTTCCCACCAAACATAAAACTTGTAAAAAAAATAAATAGAAAGTGTGGTTTAGAAATATAAAAGTGCTTATTCTTAAAGAAAAAAAAACTATAAAAGTATAGGGTTTATATGTTAAGAAAATTTTTAAAAATTGCACTCAGTAAAAATTGTTTTCACAAAACTGTTGTTAGTAGTTAGAAATTCTTTTGACAATAATCAAGACTTGTGCCACGGCCTTGGCATTCAAAAGCCATCAGTCACTTTTACTGTGAATAATGAACACTATTTTATGGCTTTCTCAATGCCTGAGAAATGCTGAATCTCTTACCTTAGTTAAAATACCCAGAATCAAACTGTTTCTAATGCTATAGGACTTTGAAACAAATTGAACTCAAGCACTCTTTTTAGCCCAAAAGTGAAAAGAAAGAGTACAGAAGCAGTTTGACTGATAGCTGTCAAGAATACAAATTGGATTCTTAATTGGATTTTGTCTTGAAGGGAAAATAAATTAAATACATTGTTTAATAAGACACTGGTTATTTCCACCAAACTGTCTCTTCCTAAGATTCTAAACCAGCAAAGCCCTTTGCTGAAGAAATTCATGTTCCCTTTACCTGTTGTCTGTCAAAGCCAGTTCTTTTCATTAATGTTATTGTTGTCATTATTTTTATCATTAATATCTACAAGCATTTTGCTAATTTACAGTCATTGAAAATGGAGAGAGACAGGGAGAGAGAGGGAGAATGGAAAGTATATATTGCACATGGAGAAAAAAAAAAAATTGGCTGAAGCTGTCTCTGCTTGGTTAGAGCAAATCTGTAGTCTAGGGATAAAGAACTTCAGTTCGAAGAAAGAAGTCCCAGATTTTAATCCTGGATTTCAATGCCATTTATGCATTTTAGTCATTAATTCTTAAATTAAAAAATCTAGCAAACAAACAAAACCAATAAAACTATTTCTGGTGTAGCCAACATTTCTATTCATGGATTATACTTATTTCTCAAGAGAGAAGGAATGCCAGTTTCAGGGTAACAAAGAATTTCAACACTTGTGCTACCTTAATAATCTCACTTTGACTTTATTCAACTTGTTTAGAAATCAATAATAGATATACATTTTTTTTGTTCATTTTAGAGATAGTCAAGGTCATGCATATGTAAATTATGTAATAGATACTTAACTCTAACTTTTGCCAGTAGATTTGTAAAAGATACATATACACAGTTGTGTTAGCTTTTTTCTTGTTTCAAAACAAAATCTAATAAATATGTGAACACCTACAAAAAGCATCTTAGAGAGCCCTACAGAGAGGACAAACAGGCCGTAGCACAGCACTCTGTGCGGCAGTTCACAAAAAAGGGTGCTCAAGAAGGGCACAGTCACCCGACAAGTGCAAGAGGTGAGTTTAATTGGTGGCCATTGCCCTTTCAGAAGGAGCATAGCTATGGTATCCACCCAGCAGAAAGCCATGTCCTCTGCACTTGGTAGAATGGGTGTGTCATCCCAGACAGAGCTCTCACAAAAACATGCAGCCATGCAGGTCTTAGGCTGCAGAGAGTGCTGGAGCCTTTCAGTGGTAATGGGTGACAGTGGTGAGAACAGCTGTGTGAGGTGTGACCGGGTGGATGATCTGCTCAGCATGGTGACAGAGCTACGAGAGAAAGTCGAAAGGTTAAGGAACACCAGGGAGTCTGAGAGAGAGATAGACTGGTGGAACCATGCTCTGCCCAACCTGAGAGAGAAACAGGAACAGCCACCAGAAGAAAAACAAGATCAAGGGGATTCTGTATCCTCCCCTCACCAGGCTGAAGGCAGTAGCTTAAAGGAAAGGATTGAATGGAGGCAAGTCTATGCTTGTGGTGGCAGGTAAATCCCCTCCTTGCCCACCTCACCTTCCCAGGTGCCTCTGTACAACAGGTATGGCTCTGGATGCGGAAGGCCAGTCAATGGATGATGTAGATGATGGTCCATCTACGCCAGAGCTGTTGCCAGGGTCAGAAAGGCCTACCCCCTGTATCACGACCATCTCAATAAGGAAGAAAAGACAGGTTATAGTTGTAGTCAATGCCCTTCTAAGGGGAGCAAAGGGTCCAATATGCCAGACAGAATTTCCTTTTAAGGAAGTCTGCTGCCTCCCTGGGGCTAGGGTTAAGGACACTGCTAGGAAACTTCATAGCATGGTGCAGCCCTCGGACTACTACATGTTACTGCTTTTCCATGTGGGTGGTGATGAAGCAGCAATGTGTACTATAAGGGTGATCAAAAGACACTTCAGAGACCTGGGACTGATTCTAAGGGAAACTGGAGCACAGGTTACCTTTTCCTCTCTTTTTCAAGTTGCGGACAGAGACTTTGGAAGACACAGATGCACCCAGTCTATTAATATATGGTTCCATGGATGGTGTCACCACCACAATTTTGAGTTTTTCAATAATGGGATGGCCTACACGGCACCAGCCTTGCTGGCACCAGATGGGATTCACCTTTCTCAAAGGGGGAAGAGAGTCTTTGCTCATCAGCTAGCAGGGCTCTTTGACAGAGCGTTAAACTAGACTTGAAAGGGGGTGGGGATTATATCAGACTTGCCTGTGACAAGCTGAGAACACCTGAAGAGCAGCAGAAAGGAATTCCAGACACTCCAGCCAGTAAGTCAGCTTCATCAGGGGCCCCACTTAAACACCTCTAGGAGTGAGATACGTGCACACTTGCAGGGCTATGATGTTATTGGCACCACAGAGACATGGTCAGATAAATTCTATAACTGGAGTGTTGGAATGGAAGGATTTAGACTCTTTAGGAAGGACAGACAGCGGAGATGAGGAGGAGGTGTCCCCCTCTATGTCAATGACCAACTTGAGTGCATGGAGCTCCACCTGGAGATGGATGAGAAGTCGAACAAGAGCTTATGGGTCAGGATTAAAAGGAAGGCAGGGACAGGTGACATTATAGTGGGGGTCTGCTACAGGCCACCTGACCAGGAAGACCAAGAGAATGAGACCCTCTATAGACAGACAGGAGAAGCCTCACGTTCACAAGCCCTGGTCCTCATGGGGTCTTCAACCACATCGATATCTGTTGGAGGGACAACACAACAGGGCACAAACTATCCAGGAGGTTCCTGGAATGCATTGATGATAACTTCCTTCTCCAAGTGACAGAGGAGCTAAAGAGGAGAGGTGTTTTGCTGGACCTTGTTCTCACCAACAAGGGGCTGGTGGGGAACATGAAGCTCAAGGGCAGCCTTGGCTGTAGTGACCATGAAATAGTGGAGTTCAGGATCCTTAGGGCAGTGAGGAGGGAGCTCAGAAAGCTCCCTAGCCTAATGTTGAAGACAGCAGCCTTTGACCTCTCCAGGGATCTGCTTGGTAGAGTACCATGGGAGAAAGTCCTGGAGAGAAGCCCAAGAAAGCTGGTTAATGTCCAAGGATCACCTCCTCCAAGCTCAGGAGCAGTTCATCCCAACAAAGACAAAGGTGAGCTGGCCTTCGGTGTCTGAGTGCAGGGAGGGAGAGCAGATCGAAGCTCCTGTGATCCAAGAGGAACGGGTCAAGGATCTGCTCCTTCGGCTGGATGCCCACAAGTCTATGGGGCCTGATGGTATCCACCCGAGAGTCCTGAGAGAGCTGCCAGATGTCATTGCCAAACCCCTGTCCATTATCTTTGGGCAGTCTTGGCTCACTGGGGAAGTTCCGCTGGACTGGAGGCTGGCGGATGTTACTCCCATTTACAAAAAAGGGCGGAAGGAGGATCCGGGGAACTACAGGCCTGTCAGTCTGACCTCGGTGACGGGCAAAGTCATGGAACAGGTTATCTTGAGTGCTATTAATGAGCACATACAGGTTAACCGGGTGATCAGGCCCAGTCAACATGGGTTTATGAAAGGCAGGTCTTGCCAATCAAACCTGATCACCTTCTATGACAGGGTGACCCGCCTGGTTGACAAGGGAAGGGCTGTGGATGTAGTTTTCCTGGACCTCAGTAAAGCCTTTGATACAGTTTCTCATAGTGTTCTGGTGGAGAAACTGGTAACTGCTGGCCTGGATAGGCACACCCTCCTTTGGGTTAAAAACTGGCTGGATGGCCGGGCCCAAAGAGTGGTGGTAAATGGGGCTAAATCCGGCTGGAGGCCGGTCACCAGTGGGGTTCCCCAGGGCTCAGTGCTGGGTCCAGTTCTGTTTAACATCTTTATCAATGACCTGGATGAGGGGATTGAATGTACCCTCAGTAAATTTGCGGACGACACCAAGCTGGGAGGCTGTGTCGATCTGCTCGAGGGTAGGGAGGCCCTTCAGAGGGATTTGAACAGACTGGATCGTTGGGCTGAGGCCAATGGCATGAGCTTTAATAAGGCCAAGTGCAGAGTCCTTCACTTGGGGTATAAAAACCCCAAGCATCGCTATAGGCTCGGGGAAGAGTGGCTGGAGAGCTGCCTGGCGGAGAAGGACCTGGGGGTCTTGGTTGACTACCGGCTTGATATGAGCCAGCAGTGTGCCCAGGTGGCCAAAAAGGCCAATGGGATACTGGCGTGTATCAAGAATAGTGTGACCAGCAGGAGCAGGGAAGTGATCCTGCCCCTGTACTCGGCACTGGTGAGGCTGCACCTGGAATATTGTGTCCAGTTTTGGGCCCCTCGCTTTAAGAGAGATATTGAGCTCCTGGAGCGAGTCCAAAGAAGGGCGACTAAACTGGTCAAGGGGCTGGAAAATAAAACTTATGAGGAGCGGCTGAGAGAGTTGGGGCTGTTTAGCCTGGAGAAGAGGAGGCTGAGGGGAGACCTGATTACGGCCTATAAATACTTGAGAAAAGATGGTGGGGAGGTAGGGGAAGGGCTCTTTACATTAGTGATGGGTGATAGAACAAGAGGAAATGGGCATAAGCTTAGTCAGGGGAGATTCAGGTTGGATGTTAGGAAGTATTTCTTCTCTGAAAGGGTTGTCAGCCACTGGAATAAGCTGCCCAGGGAGGTGGTTGAGTCCCCATCCCTGGATGTGTTTAAGAATAGGGTGGATGAGCTACTTGAGGATATGGTTTAATGGGGATTAGGGATGGTTGGACTCGATGATCTCTAAGGTCTTTTCCAACCTAGAAATCTATGAATCTATGAATCAAGCAGAAACACCAGGAGATCTGCATGGATGAAAAAGGATCTCCTCGACAAACTCAAACACAAAAGGGAAGCCTGGGAGTGAGTGAAAGCAAGGATAAGTAGTCTGACAGGAATACGAAGAAGTTGTCAGAGCAGCCAGGGATCAGATTAGGAAAGTTAAAGCCCTGATAGAACTAACTCTGGCCAGGAACATCAAGGGCAACAGGAAAAAAAAACAGTCCTGAGGGCACTGGCAGATGAATTTGCTAAGCCACTATCCGTCATATTTGAGAAGTCATAGCTGTCTGGTGAAGTTTCCACTGACTGGAAAAGGGGAAACATAACCACCATTTTTGAAAAGAGAAAAAAGGAAGACCCAGGGAATTACAGGCCAGTCAGTCTACCTATGCGCTTAGTAAGATCATGGAGCAGATCCTGCTGGAAACTACGCTAAGGCATGTGGAAAGAAAGGAGGTGATTTGTGACAGCCAACATGGCTTCACTAAAGGTAAATCATGCCTGACAAAATTGATGGCCTTCTACGATGGGGTTACAGTGTTGGTGGATAAGGGAAGAACAACAGACGTCATCTACCTGGACTTATACAAAGCATATGATGCTGTCCCTCATGACATTCTTGTCTCTAGAATGGATTTGATGGATGGACCACTTGGTGGATAAGGAATTGGCTGGATGGTCGCACTCAAAGAGCTGCAGTCAACGGCTTGATATCCAAGTGGAGTCCAGTGATGAGTGGCGTGCCTCAGGGGTTGTTATTGGGACTATTACTTTTTAACGTCTTTGTTGGCAACACGGAATGTGGGATTGAGTGCACAATCAGCAAGTTTTCTGATGACACCAAATTGTGTGGTGAGATTGACTTGCCAACCAGAGGGACCTTGACAGGCTTGAGAGGTGAGTCATGTGAACCTCATGAAGTTCAACAAGGCCAAGCGCAAGGTCCTGCATGTGGGTCGGGGCAAGCGCACACAAGTACAGGCTGGGCAGAGAATGTATTGATAACAACCCTGAGGAGAAGGACTTGGGGGTGCTGGTTGATGAGAAGCTCAACATGAGCTGGCAATGTGTGCTTGTAGCCTAGAGAGCCAACCATCTCCTGGACTGCATACAAACAAGCGTGGCCAGCAGGTTGAGGGAAGTGATTCTCCCTCTCTACTGTGGTCTTGTGACTCCCCACTTGGAGTACTTCATTCAGCTCTGGAGTCCCCAACACAAGAAACACATGGACCTGTTAGAACAAGTCTGTAGGAGGGCCACAAAGATGATCCGAGAGCTGGAGTGCTTGTCCTCTGAGGACTGGCTGAAAGAGAAGGGGTTATTCAGCCTGGAGAAGAGAAAGCTCCAGGGACACCTTCTAGCAGCCTTCCAGTACCCTAAATGGCGCCTACAAGAAAGCTGGAGAGGGAATTTTTGCAAGGGCATGTAGTGATAGGACTAGGGGCAGTGGCTTTAAACTGAAAGACGGTAGATTTAGATTAGGTTTAAGGAAGAAATTATTCATTCTGAGGGTGATGAAGCACTGGAAGAGGTTGCCCAGAGAAGTTGTCGATGCCCCATCCCTGAAGTGTTCAAGGCCAGGTTGGATGAGGCTTTGAGCAAACTGATCTAGTGGAAGTTGTCTCTGCTCATGGCAGAGGGATTGGAACTAGATCATCTTGAAGGTCCTTTCCTACTCAAATTTATCTATGATTCTATGATTCTATGAGTCAGACTTCCAAAAGAAAGATTTAACTGATACGAAAAGCAGAAAAATAGTATTTATATCTTCTGCATAAGATTTGTTATGAAGTGTTTTTTCAGAAGCATAAGTTTGACATGCATATAGGTTTGCATCATAAAGTAGAATAAAATCGTTTGTATGTGAGTCACTCAATTTTTCTATCAAGGAGGAAATAGCACGTTTCTGGAACACTAGCCTTTAGATGGTGATAATGATGATGAAGATGATGATGAGAATTGTGGCAACCCAGTATCCCAAAGAGTACTGGGAATATATCGTAGGCTTTTTCTGGATTTAGTACTCTTCAACGTAAAGTTTCCTAACAACCTTGAAGATGTCATAGGACTCCCACAGAAAATGGTTCAAGTGATCTCTCTATCTATCTATCTATCTATCTATCTATCTATCATCTATCTATCTATGTATTTCATTTCTATTAAGAAAACTGTGCAAACAGTATTTTAACAGCATTTTAAAAAGAGATAGCTATGAACCATTCAAGCATCTATGGCAAGTCTGATGGTATTTTAATCGTCCTGAAGCTTTTATTTCACTCTGTTATTTACCTAACTGCTTTTCCTGATAGCTACCTGAGACACAGTATGCGTAAGTACCTCTGAAGGCTTTGGTATTACACAGGACTTAAAAATACCCTGCAGGCATTAATTGCAAAAAAAGCTATTTGAAATAAATTGCTCAAATGGAGCTTGTGTTTGATTATAGTGGTCTGTGGTTTTGATTATAGGGGGAGAGTGTGTGTTTATATGTGTATGTGTGTATATGAATTCTAATTAATTGTAAGTACTTCCTAACAGATGTATAATAAAAAGTCATCATGCTGAAAAGTCATGAGATGAAACGAGGTCAATAAAGTGAATGCTTTTTCATAAAGGAAGCTGTTTAATAACTTCAAGAACTTTGAGAATGTGAACAGGCTGTTAATGTGAACGGAATTAATCCAGTGAAAAGCTAAACAAGACCTTTGAAATTAATAATTTCAAATTGTTAATCTGGTGCTGCTTCAGAAATGAAAATATCTACAAAACTGAGTTCTATTGAAAGATTCTCAAAATGGAAATACAAGAACAGATTCTTAGATGATCCAATAGTAACACCACTTGTGGCTGATAAAAAATACATATATTGTGTAACACTGACACTGAACAAGTCTCTCACAGGAGATTTATGTGATACCAAAATTAAAAGAACCTGCAGTTAGTGAATGTGAGCTAAGCATGGTAGTTAAACTTCCTGAGCACAGGTAGTTGTGTGACAACTAACTAAGTGTGTCTAAAATCTTGTTTTTCTCCAGTGTCTTAAAAGAAGATGGTTTTCATTGGCAGGTGGGAGGAAACTTTGTATAGCAGTTAATGTCAGTCATTTTCATATTTAAGCTACCTTTTTAAGACAAGAAGGTACCATTCTGATTATTCATGTCAACCCAATGGAAACTGCAAACCAATGATTTAAAGACAACATTTGATGGAGAATTGATGAAAGCTTATTGGCTTTTACTGAGCTAATGTTAAAAAAATCCTGAATAAAGCAAAAATATCTGATTTCCAAGTTGGACTTTGCTGACTTCAACTTGTCATTGTTTCAATTTGCTAGGTAAAATATTTTTTTAGCATCAGAGTTGGCATTTTTATTCTGTAAAAATAACCATAACCTGTGAAGAACATGCCTCTTAGTGTTCTGTTTATGTAGTTTTAGTTACTCATTCTTTAACTATAAGACACATTTTCAAGACCACAAAACACGTGTATTCACCTACATGAAGTAGGTGTGCACACATTCTGTGATATAATGAACTCAGGTATTTCAGGATTCTTTTCGGTGTCAGTATCAGGACTGGGCATATTTCTTATTGGTGTCTCAGAATTGTCCCCTATGAAGTGACGCCATTTCCAGATTAGAATCTGAAAGTATAAATATGAAGCTGTCTGTAGAATGGAGTACAAGATATTCTGGTATATGTTCTCATACTTCTCCAGGGACCAAGGAGTGTTTCTACATGCAATTTGACAGTCTTAATATTATCAATTCTTTATGAACAAGTGCATTGTGCTGTATAAATTCATATTTTGATCTGTGCCTTCAAATAGATATTTCCTTCAAAAAATACTTTAAAAAACCTTGAAAGCTTCTGCTCCCCAATCCCTATATAAATACCTACACTTCTCTTAATTAAGACAAGATTAATTGCACACACCTTCTTTGATGTATTCTTTCAAGAAACAAAAACTAAGCATGGCAAAGAAGCATAACACAGTTGAGGACCACAATGTGTCTGTAATAGTAGACAAAACACAGCCTGATGCATTTAGCAAAACCAGTCTTCAGTTAGTACAATTATTTGCAAAGTGATTCCCTCTAGACTGTCAGGAGCATGCACTCTGCAGCAGTCAGAGCAATCAGTTCGTATTGGGGAACCTGGAGTATTCAGCTGCTTGTGCACTTGTATTTCAGTTTTGCATGCCAAATGCTCCAGCAAATTGGAGAAATAAAACACTAGTGTTCAAGGAGATACGAAAAAGCTGAAATGGAGGATTACTCTGCAAATTATCATGAAGGAGCCCTCACTCCTTTCCATAGCTGTACACATTGAAGTATTCAATTTTATGAAGGAAGGTAGAATCCCTCATAGACAGAAGGTAGAAGATGAAGGAGTTCTTCCAATGTAGATTCAGAGTAAAAGCTTGAATTTGTCTTTGCCTTTAGTGGCAACTTTGGAAGACTGGCCTTCTTAGTAATTTAATCTCTGTTTCTACAGGCTACTACTGTAAATATTTTTTATCAGCATACTAGTGTAGAGGAGTCAATATCAAAACGCAGCTCAGAGAGACAATACACTTACTTCAAAGGATCTTCTCAAAGTTTAAACAAAATTCAGCAGGCAGAGTGACAGATAAATATTTTATATACCTCAAGGAAGCCAGTTTAAGATTTCATCCAGAACAACAGGCAATTAAGAAACGAAAAATCCAAAGAATACGCATTCAGATAGACCAGAAAATAAAGACTGGAAGACCTTATGGCACAATATCATGAATATGGATCATCATTACATTGCTTGGACTGAGAAATATAAGCTACTTTGAATTAAAGACACCAGATGATTGTGACATTTGAATAATGTAGTTGTCAACTTTGGAAGCACTGAATCTTGCATTTGTGTAAGCCGGTAAGTGACTGCAAAACCAGGAAATTATTGTGAAAAGAGATCTTGGTTTATTATCCAGACCATTTCCAAGCATTTCCCAAAGGTAATATTTTTCAATTTAACTGATACTAAACCCAATGCAAATCATACAATCCTTTACTGTCCATCCGATTACTGTTCTGAACAAATTTCAAATGTAATAATCTCTGCTAAATGAAAAATTCAGAAGGAGAAAATTTTCAAAGAACAACTACTTAATTGCTTTTGGGATATATTCCATCCTCATTTTGTACTATTGTCTGAGAGATACTCTTTGATATGAAAATTTCATACAACTTAAAATGCACTCTGTGAGTACAACTTAAGATACAAGACTGCTTGTGCTCCATGCAATTGTCCATTCTCTGAAAAAGAATTTTTTAGCATTTGTAAGGATTATACTGTAGAGACTTGTAACAGAGACATTGAGATTGGTATAAACCAAATATGAATGTAAATGCATGTGTGTGTGTGTGTGTGCAAGTGCCAGAAGTAACAGCATAGCAAAGGTTAAAAACATGGTCTGTCCTGATAAAAAAGAACACCATTCCAACATTTAAAAAATTAAAGTCAAGAGCAGATGGTCTGCACTCCCATATGACAGCAAACGACTCTGCAGTCTAAAAACAGGAGGCCAGCAACAAGGTGGTAGCGTATCAGTTATGTCCTTTGTTTTCATGTTAGCCCATCAGGAAAACAGTATTCTTTCATTGTAGCAAAACAGGTAATGCAACCGTATCAAGGTTTATGGAGATGGAAATAAGCAAGACATTGAATGAAAGAACCGGTCAATAAAACAGATAACTCCTAAAAGGTATAAAATAACTGTCCAAAACTTAGTTTATCATTTCCACTTAAGAAGAACCCTGGAGGTGTGATGGAGACTTAATAGTTGGCATCCCTTATCCTTGGTGGCACACACGTGGTTCTCTCTGGATCACTTAGGCATATATATCTTTGATCCTGTGAGTATGAGTTTATGAAAATATGAGTGAATTAAGTCTAGGAGACAATGAACACAAATGGGTAACATCAGCTCACACATTTCATAAATAAATATAGTTTTCCTTTCCAATAAGGTCTCCCTCTGAATTTTACTACGCAAAATTCTTACAGTACTGTTTTTCTTAAGTAATGCAGGAAATCCCTAAGAAGCTGTATGATTCTGCGGTGACAATGTGTGTAAAAAATCAATAAACTAATCAAACTACTTATTAAATTCGTATCAATGCAAATTAATTTATATTAAATATATAATTCAACATAAGTGTCTGGGTGTCACACTGACAGGAGACATCTTTTATCCTAATGTGTTGTTGGAAGGCAGCTGGAGCACAATCCTGGAGATAAGGGCCAAGAAGCGATTTTGAATTTCAGGAGGAAATTAGCCTCTCCATCTATGGACTCAGTGTGTGTACTCAGTTAAGAAGAAGAACACTTGCAGGTCTTTCTTCTTCAGTTGCTGGACTAGGATTTGCTGTATTTATGTCCTGTCCCCCGGTCACTTCCTTCCAGTTTTCCTGGGGTAAGGTAGAATGCAATAACTTCAGTAGCTATTTCCCTCTTTTGGAGGGCTGGAGGGGTGGAGGGGCAAAGGAAAACCTGATTCAGGGTGAATGGTCAACTAGTAAAATTTGATCCATTGACAGAACATGTTAGGATAAGGTGCAGGTCGTATAATCATATCTAGTATTGATGGATATTTAATAGTGGATCTTAAAACAGTAGCTTTCAAAATTCTGAGTTATTAATAAAAGAAAGATTACAACACAAGATGAGGAAAATATTACTGTGCACAGTTCTGTAACTTTTCATTTAAATTAGCCCAACTAAAAAACTCACATGAAAAACAGTTTAATGGAACACAAAGTTTTTATTTTTTATTTTTTTTTTTTATCTCTGTGAACTTGCTGCTAAAGTTGTATACTAAGGTTTTATTGCATTTAGGTATCTATGAACCTTTTAACTCTATGTTTGGTAATTCATTTCAAATTTATCAGTTTTGGTAAAAGATGTTAAGAGCATATCCATTTATAATTTCCAGCATCATAAATGGATTAAAGTTCTGAAGCTTTGAGGAGATTCTTCCAAGGTCTGATTCGTCTGAAGTACAAAAAAAAAAAAAAAAAAAAATACATCAGTTGAGGAT
Organism: Tauraco erythrolophus; assembly: GCF_009769465.1. NCBI lineage: Eukaryota > Metazoa > Chordata > Aves > Musophagiformes > Musophagidae > Tauraco > Tauraco erythrolophus. The sequence continues at coordinate 83,142,864 of NC_141465.1, read as the reverse complement.
CTCTCTCAGCAATGATTTCATAACTATACATTGATCTGATATCTTCCACACTGCTTTATCTGTGTAAGAGGGAAGAATATTCATTGGATAATTCTGTTGAATCAAAAATTGAAATGCTTCAGAATTTTTTTGTCCAGCAATATTTCATATTGATGAAAAGGAGAAGTTTTGGCCAGCTCAAGGCATCAGACTGGCATTTTTGAAGTTAAATATGTTTATGTTTTCATTTAAATAATTTGAATATTTTTTTCTGTGTTATTATAAACTATGTTCTGCTTAGACATGTCAGTCATAATAAAAGATAGCTTTTTTAAAAGATAGCTTTGTTCAGTTTGTTTTTTCTTTTTTAAAGAAGAATATCAATCTTTAGATCTTTCAAAAATTAATTTCCACCTTTTTTATTGTGAATATATAATACATTTATATGCATAATAGAGTTTTAGTGCAGGTAAGCTAATTGTGCACTGAAGGTAGTGAAAGTGGAGATTTTCTCACAGCTCTGCAAAACTCTAGAAATAATTCATTCTATATGTAGAAAGATGAGCTAATACTAAAACCAAATATTCCTGTAAAGGAATAATTATTTACTTCTTCGTAATTTCTTGTTTGTGTGTTTGAAAAGTGCTGTTTAGAATTACTCAGTTAAAAATCAATATTACTGAAATTAATGATGAGGTTTTTTTCTCTGCTTTATCTGTAAATTAGCCAGTTACATTTAAACTTTTACTCTACTTCTTTTCTTTCCTTTTTATCTCCAGAAGTAACAAGTTTTGAGGAAAGGGTTTATGTGTGTTCTCTCATACTGAACATACTCAATAGTTCTAATGTATTCCTATTAATTTCCATTGTGTGTCTTTAGTCCATCTGGTATAAATGGAAAGGAAGTCCCAAATCTATAATGCAACACGAATTTCTTTTCCTTTTTTCCCTCCAAGAAAACCTCAATGTGCAGCTAGGAGTGTATAAGTCCCATTCAACCTAGATGTGGGGGGAATCACATGAACATTATTTTCAGAAAGAAGAGAAGTAAAATAAAAGATTCTGACAAAATAATAGAAAAAGAACATAATGATCCACTTTATTTTAAATGTTTTCATACATAATTAAAACTGAACGTCAAATAGATTAGTCGTGTCTACTACACTATGACATGGAGGAAAATAAAACCCAGCACATTTCCACCTAATTCTACTATTAGAAATCTTTCATGATCCTGAGCAAAATTTGTTTTATTTTTTATGTATAGAAACAGAAAAATGGAAAGAAATGCACAATAAAATAAAAAAGAATTTAAAGCAATTTACTTTCATAATTAATTAATTTTCTTCAGGATGAATGAAGATGATGTGTAGTTTTGTGTATATCAAATTTTGGGACCTTTTCAATGTCTACTAACCTAGGTTTCAGAAATTCTGTAGCTAACTGTCCAAATCGAATGTTAGAGTGTGCAAAAATTGATGCATCTAAAATCACAAATGACCCCAGGAAATCTTCTTCCTGGGTTTTATGTGTTTAACAGTTTCTTACATAAAACGGAATCAACAAGCTTTTAGCTAATGAAGAAAAAAAGAAAGAAAAACAGAAGAAGCAGCACTAAAAGTTAAGTAATTTACAACTTGATTCAGAAAGGACATAGGCGGTCTAGGCTTCTCTCTCGACAACTTAAATTAAAACTTAACTGTTTGACACCTTCCTGATAGTGGAAATTACTAACTTTACTAAATTTACAAACACATCTTTTTTTTGCTTTGACATTCTTTAGTTTCTTGTGACTGTATTATGCATACATCCCAAACTCCCCTGGTACTGATCAATTTGCTTAGTTCAGGATGTGATCAAGTGGGATGGTGGCTCTGCAAGCCTGGTACTCAAGACACTCAGCAACACAGAAGTAAAAAGGGGTTCTGGCTACTGCCCTGAGATTAATTCTGTCAATTCATTCCATGACTACCTTTATGCATTGCAATGTGCATCTTCCAGTGTTTAAATGCACTACTAATGATAAATATTAGATTATATTTTTCACCCGGATTTGGATGTCTGTAAGTTAGACATCTAGTCTAGCCATCTTGACTCTTTGTATAGTTAGTGACAAAAACAATTCTGTCCTGTTTTCACATGAAATGACATGATCTATACCATGATAAATATTTTCTGCTTTGGTCCCTTTTACATGTAAGCATTGCAAAAGTTTCAGAAAGGGTAGAAAACAGTGAAACTACTTAGTGATTAAAGATATACATGGCTTTGAAAATCTATGCTTTCACTGCAGTCTTTCTAAGTGATGTTCAGAAAGCTTTGATTATCATTTAGAATAAATAAAGCATTGTTAAATATGTTTACTAAGTTTATTTATGCAAATCAGCTTCCTGAACCCTCACCCATGTTCCATCTACTGTAAAAACATAACTTGGTAAAAGACAACAGGAGCAATTAATTGTAAATTAAATTTGGAAACTTCTTTGGTAGTTCACACAAACCAATAAGCAGTCAAGCAAGTAGATTTGATCCAGACCTATAAATAAATGATATTTTAAAAAATCATCAAAAATTAAGACAAATACTTAAATATTTGAGGACCATAAACTGCAGTATAACTTCCAGTAGATTTCCTGTTTCTATTATTAATTTTAACAACCTTTTTCACATCATTGTTTCACCAAAATCCTCTCTTACACAACTAAACCTGTATTTGTCCTTGCTGTGTACCTAAGTTGTCACCTGAACTGGATTCAAGTTCGCATTTGTCGTAGGGATAAAACAGTAAGATGAAAGTAGCCCATATAGATTTGTCTTCATGCACACTGTCCTTTCTGAGATTTAGTGCAAAAACCTGCAATTTCTACTAGAAGGTAGTTTTCTAAGGTGCAGCAGTTTAGCAAATATACTAATAAATCTAACGTACCTGATACTATGCTCCTGCTGAACAGCCCATGCCGATGTTATTACACCTCTTACCCTTTTTAGCAAGGGCGACGTATCAAGCTGTTTATCAGGAGTTGATACTTGATCTTTGTACTACTTGATGTGGACCAAAGTGATGCCAGACACGGTTTGAACAGCTTAGCAGTGTAGATAAGGGAATTCCACTGCCCAAGAGTGTTCTGTAGCTCAACAATTTACAAGTGCAAACACAGACAATGAAGTTGTGTAAATTTATGGAGCAACAACACATAGCTAATTCTTTGAGACTGGAAAACTGTCATATAAGCCAATAACAATTCATTGTGTACATAAAGCAGCAAATTTGGTATAGAAAAAATAAATCTCCCAAATAAAAAAGTACTATCAACTCACTTGATATGAGAGGTTATCCAAGGCATTTCCTGATTTGCCAATAAAGAGTTTAGAAGTAAAATCTTATACCTAAAAAGCAAGCTTTCAGGCAGGAAGAAGCCCACTCCAAAGTTAAAAAATACAGTGGACTTAACACAAAGTTGAAAAGCTGATATTAATTTTAGAATATTATTCAGGAAAAAAAAAAGATGAAGTTATTGCAAAGCAATTCTACAGAGTTTATTTTTTTTTTTAGAGTTACAAAAATGTTTGTCAATAGTTATTCTGCTAAGGACTAAAAAAGCCCATTTAAATAGAAAAGAAAAAAATAAAAGTAGCTTGCTTTTAATTTGGAAGCAGAGTCCTCTGTACTAAAAAAAATACTCTATATTTCTCAAGAATTGTAGTGTCTAAGTTTACTTAAGTGAGAAAAATTAAGTGTAGATATCATTTTATTTATAAACAAATTGCCTAAACTAATGAATCTGTTTCTAAATTTTTAGACAGTACATTATAGTAGTTATACATTACAATTTAATTTTTTTCTTGATTTCATTTTTCCAGACTTACATTGCACAGTCACTGAGATCAAGCTAGGGATTGAGGATTCTCAGTGGCAGCAGTGCTGCAGTGACAAAATGCATGAATTGTCAGATAACTGAGCTACATTTATATGAAATTATGTGCTTTTACTGCTATATTCTCAAGTGAATTATTTTCTTATTGAAGCTTTGTCACATCATGTGCTTAGCATGTTTTGTTCTGTTCTCTGATTATATATGATTGTTTTGTCAAATAATTTAGTTCTGAATCACAAGAGATATCATGAGGAAATAAGACTTTTTTCAGATGATAAGTCATTATCAGTTATATTCCACTTACATAAAATAGACAATTTACACTGCAAAATCAGTTTAAATGAAATGGGGAGATGTGTACTAATATACACAGTGGGTTAGCAGAATAGTATTTCCAGGCAATACAGATAGAGGGAAAGTCACATTAAAAATTCCTTCTCTAAACAGGATCTTCACACCTATATAAGATTTGGACCCATAATAAGAAAAGATAAGAAATAGTCTGAGGTTTTTAATGAATAAAGTATAGCAGTTTGTTTGGAAGGAGGACCGACCAAATTACGACTCAGGAAAATACCTTTCCTTACTTCATTAGAAACTGGAATATGATACGGTTGGCTTTCCGGGCTGCAAGGGCACACTGCTGGCTCATGTTGAGCTTCTCATCAGCCAACACCTTCAATTCCTTATCCTCCAGGCTGCTGTCAATCCATTCTCCACCTAGCCTCTAATTGTGCTTGGGATTGTCCCGACCCATGTGCAGGATCTTGCACTTGGCATTGTTGAACTTCATGATGTTCTCATGGGCCCACCTCTGCAGCCTGTCAAGGTCCCTCTGGATGGGATCCCTTCCCTCCAGCATGTCCACAACACCACACAGCTTGGTATCATCAACAAACTTGCTGAGGGTGCACTCAATCTACTGTCCACATTACCAACAAAGATGTTAAACAGCACCAGACTCAATACCAACCCATGAGGAATGCCACTTGTCAGTGGTCTCCACTTAGATACCAGTAGAGTCGCATCTTTCCATAATGTCTTTATCTCCATCCACCTTTACAATACTAAAATCAATCGACACAGAAATACAGCATTAAAGTAATCTGAAAATAAATATATACGTACACCATATTGCAGTATTATATATTTTTAAATATCAAAGTCCATGTCTCCACTCTGCTTTCATGTTGTTCCTTCCATTTCATCAAAGTTTTCAATTATGTTCCTTTCCTTTGTTGTTGTGATAATTGTTGTACAAAAAAAAGTGGTTAATGCTACCTCAGCAGAAAGAATCATCCATATAAGTTTTCCTGATTATGAGGATTGTAAAGGCATCCAGTTATAAATAAAAAAATAGCTGTACTTTAATGCCTGTGCTTAGTGATTTATTTTACTTTAGAGACTGTAAAAACAATGAGAGCAGGTAAAATTGCCAGCCTGTAATAATCTGACCTAAGAATCAGACTTGCCTTGGTACTGAGTAATCCACATTGGTGAAAAAATGTTCCTTGTGACCGTATTTCTATTAGTTTTGACCTTTAGAACTCTTTTTCAATTTTGTGTAAAGATTGATGTGTATTCAGGATCTTCTATACTTAATAGCTACTATAACTTATTAGGCCATGTATGTTTTGACAATTTAGTATGATTTCAAACCACGATTGTTCATTTGATTTGTGAAGAGAGACTCGCTATAGTCATAAGAAAATATAACTTTCATGCTCCTTAGTTGATTTTTAATACTACTTAAAATCAGGAAAGAAGATTTCTTTTACTCGGCATATTCAAATTTTTGTATTGGATACTTCATGGGACTTCTCTAGCTCTCTATACAAATATGTATGAATATTTAAAACTGCAGTTTTATAATTTTGTTATTCAGTAGACAATTTTTTTGGATAAATTTCTACATTTGTTGTTGAAGAACTGGCGCAAGATGCACCGATCTGAATTTTCCACGAGGAGGCTTTGTTTTCAAAGCATTATCGAAGGGAGACATAGGGAGTATGGTTTTCAAAGAAATTTTTCAACCAGGATAATAGCCGAGCAGCATGCTTTGTAAGTGTTATGATCCTGTTAGCACAAATGTACACTATTTCTACCGTGCTGAATAAGGTGTAGCGTAAACAAGGAGGAGGAATCATTTCAGTGGATTGAAAGAGCATTTCTATGTGGTGGGTTAGACATGGCCATCAGCCAAACTTCCACCCAGCTGCTCACTCACTCCCCCTCCTCAGTGGGATAGAAAGAGGAAATATGATGGAAAAGCTTGTGGGTCAAGATAAAGACTGGGAGATCGCCCACTAATTCATGTTGCGGATGAAACAGACTTGGCTTGGGGAAAATTAATTTAATTTATCACCAAATAATACAGATATGTAAGACAGCAATTAAAACAACATCTTCCCCTTTCCTATGCACAGTTTCACTCCTTCACTCCTGACTCATTTACTCCATTACTCTTACTGAGTAATGGGGAGGAGTGGGAGGGCTACAATTGGTATATAGTGCTATGCTGCTCGCTCTTTCTCATATTTTACCTCTGCTTGGGCACAGGCTCTCCCACAGACTTCAGTCCTTCAGGAATAAAAGGTCCTCATCAGTACAGGTTCTCCACAGGCCACAGTTCCTGTCAGGGAATCTGCTCCCACGTGGTCTCTCTGCTCCAGTGCCTAGAACTCTTCCTTTCCCTCCTTCTCTCACCTTGATGCTCAAAGGATTGTTTCTCCCCTTCCTACTCTTCTTCCTCTGTCCATGAAGCATTTTGCGCCTTCTTAAACCTATGACTGAGAGGCTCATCTGTTCCCTGAGTGGGTCTGTTGGAGTTGTCTGGAAACGACTGTGTCCATTGTGGGGCAGCCCCAGGCTCCCTTCACAGAAGACAGCTCTGCAGCACCCACTACCAGCACCTTGACTCGGACACCCAGCACATTCTGTTTTGAGAGTTCTTTGTTCTTCAAAAGCTATTCCAGGCACCATATACTTTATATTGAAATAATTACTTTTGATCATTATGATCAGAAACTGTAGTCTCTTGATAAATTTCTAGTTGTTACTTATATTTCTTGGATAATCGGGCATTTTTTCCTCACACTACACATCTTCTCAATTCAGGATAGATTTTACTGATGGAAATCAGCATTATTTTCAAGTACAGCTTTCATACATGTCACAACTGCTCACCTGAAAGGCTGAAAAGCAATACTAAATCCATAGTCCACATTCATTACTGATACCACTGATAGAATAAAGAATACACTTACTAAATGTGCAGGTGACATGTAGTTGAGAGAGATTACAATTATACTTGAAGGAAAGTATTTACATTTCAGGTGGCCATGAAAAACCATTAATCTGACAAAAAAATGGGAAGAAACTCAACAGGGATAAGTGGAAAGTACAAAGCCAGGTAAAATAACTATATATAGTAGGAAAAAACTATATATAAACTATTAGGTGATAGTTTTTCAGAAAAGGATATGAGGATCTAATGGATGACGAGTTGGACACGACTGAGCAATTGCAAGCTGTTGGCAAAAAAAAAAAACCCAAACAACAAACCAACCCAAAACAATCTACACCAAGAAAAATAAAAAAGAATACTTCTCATTGTATGCAGTAGAAGGATAACAGGAGGAAGTTTATACTCCTAGTTTATGTCAGCATAGGTTGCCTTAGCTGGGACATTGATCTATTTTGGGTTAAGAGCCTTGAGAATCTGGGATGCATTGAAGAGAATCCAGAAAGTAGCAGTGAAATAGAATATCTTAAAGTCTTTAAATAACAACTTAATAAGCTTCCCTAAGGAATGGCACAAGTATAACAACTTCTGCATTTGACATGAAGATGATCTCTATGGTTTTGATTGCTCTATGGTTTTTCTAAAGCGATATGATATAGGAAATGCCAGAACCAATATTATTAGTATAACACATTTCTTTCAGCCTGTTTTTTCTACTAGAAACCCAGATACTGAATGTTTGGAGACTTTTACCAGTTTTCCACTGGACAAAGGACATTTTTGCTCCTTTATACAAACCTAGGAGGTTTTCCTGCATAGCTAGTTGCAGGGAATAGTAGTTTCCTGTAGATGGGATTCATTTGCTTTCATGTAAGCATTGAAAAGGCAGCCACTTCAATTCAAGCTAGTCACTTCTGATTACTTTTGTAGACACTGAAGGCAAATCCACATCTCCACAGGGCAATTCACCCCATCTTAAGATAGACAAGTAGGGTAAGCATAATTTAAACACAACACGGCGTGTGAGCAGATGGCAGGAATCAGTATTTAGGAATTAAGTATGAAGAGATGGAGTTATTAACTATATCAGGTTAAACAGGATTCTTTGAATGTCCAAACTCAGCCTTAAAGTTGTCAGAATTCTTGGCATCCACAAAGCTGTTTCTTCACTGAAAGATGAACTACAAAAATACTACGAATTTTCAAAAGTCACTTCCTCCCATTCACTGTTAAAAGAAATGAGACTTACAGATAGGTCTTCATCTAGAATCAACGAAATTCCATTGAATTTAGTGTTTGTTCATTCATAATAGCAGAGGAGGGGGATCCCCAGGGCTGTTTTTTTCCATATTGCTCTACTGATTCAGTTTAAATCACATAATAATTTACACATATATGTATATATACAGTCTTCAAGAATTAACATTTTTATGATCTTTCTTGGTAAAAAGAAATACTACAGTATCAGATGTGGGTTAGTTGTACTGGAGTTACGCTGAAATAATCAAAAACTTCATCATATAACACTTATTCTAAAGACCATTTTTTAAGAATAATATGCCTTAATTTCTTCACTTTTGACACGTAGATTCTAATGTACAGAGTAACAGGAAATAAATGTTCTTGAAATATTCTTTGTTAATAGTAGTTAGCTCCCCTTTCTCCAAAATACTGGTATTAGGATCTCATTCCATTCCTACACAGGTTATTTCATGAGCATTTTCAAAAGGCTTTTACTCTTAAGAGAAGCTTATTACACCATACCATATCCCAAAGAATTGTGGAAGGTAGCCAATAAAAGCTCCACTGCATCAACTAGTTAATCTCCCAGGTAATACAAGTTTACTTCCTGCTGATTATTTACTATTATTGCACATTAAAAGAAAGACATTCTTTTAGGTCCTACAAAAGTATGATAATTCAGCTCTTTGCCTTGTTGTTTTGTTTGTTTGTTTGTTTTTCCTTATACATCTTTTCAATGCACTTATATTCACAAAGCAGCAGCAGAGAAGTATGTTGTGACGAAAATTTACACCACTTTGCTTACTCTTTTCCATGGATGCTCAAACAAAAACCTGTGATAGGTATCGGCGGTTGTCACTATACCAAAATGTCCATATCTAAGTCTTCTAATCTTAACAATAGATTTCTTCAGTTCTCCTGTTTGTTGGAATTTTTTATTCATTCTCTTTCAAATACTTTTAATTCACATTGATTTTTAAATTTTATTTCTGATATAGTATAGAACTTTGAGCATAATGTTGAAATTGTGTTTCTGAGATAACCACTTGGAGAAATTATTCTGTTCTGTCCAAAACACAATAAATTGATATACACACCCTCAAGTTACAATGATGATTATTCCCACAGCTTGCATAAGTCCCTAAGAGGGGGAAATTCCAGGATCTTGGAAAATGAAGACTCAACAAATACAGTGAGAACTATTTCACGTATTTTTTTGGTTCCACTATATAATATTTCTATCATAATTCATCTCTAAATATATGTAGGTTTAGCCTTCTGTCAATAGTTCTTAATGCAGTCTCTTGTCTAGCTCAAAGACTCTAGAAATCAGTATTTTTCCCCAAAAAGTATCTACTAGGTCTATTAATTCTTCTCTTTTTTTATGGTCGGGAATTTTATTAATCCTTTTTAACCCTAAATCACAGTGGGAGTTCAGAATAAGTTAATTATCTGCTATAAACACTGAATATTTTTCAAGTATATGGCCTCATTTTCCATGACTGGTTCCTGCTTTTTTTTATTTTAAGTCCTGTAACTGCATTCCACTATGTAACCAAGCAACTAATTTAAAAGATCGCAGGAGCTGAACTCATCAGAACACACTATATGATTAACATTCGTGTAAAAGATAATTTCATCTATCTTTGTATCATACTTATGCTTTAGCAATAGCAACTTCAAATTTATTTCTAGATGTGGTGGGTTAGGCCGCTTCGGCAGCTATACCCTACACAGTCCCCTCTCACCCTCCCCCACCCCAAGGATGAGGGAGAGAATCAAAGAGGAAAAAGAAAAGAGACCCGAGGGTTGAGATAAGAACACTACCAATACATATATATATAGATATGTACAAGGATAAACATATGCAAGCGAGTGATGTACGGTGTAATTGCTCACCACCCCTTGACCGAGGCCTGTCTCGTTACGAAGCTGCAATCCCGAAACAGATAAAACTCAATACCGCGATCCCGGATGAACGGGAGGCCCCGAGACAGAGAGCGAGAGAGAGAGAAAAAAAAAAACACTCTGAGAGCCCGAAAGTGAGAGTCCCGGAAGGGCAAAAGCCCTTCTTTCCGGCTGACCCTCACTCTTATAGTGGGCATGACGCTGCATGATATGGAATACCAATTGGCCAATTTGGCCCTCAATCTTAAGTTCAGGTACAAATCGTAAGGAGAGTCATGGCCCCCTTGTCCTGGCTATGCTCCCCCCTTATCCTGTTGTGCTCCTGCACACTGGCAAGAACATGGCAGCTGAAAAGTCCTTGAGACCCCAGTGCCAACCACAAACATTAACTTGCTATCAGCATTCTTCTCAGAGCGAGCCTCTGAGTAAAACCAAAACACGGAGCTCTTCTAGCTGCTAAAAAGAAGAGCTAACTCTGTCCCAGCTAAAACCAGGACACTAGATTATTCCTGAGGGGAAAGTTGTATAACTTAGGACTTAGTAGTGATTTCTATTCAACCCTGTCAAAAACATCCCCTCCAGTCAAGATCCCTCTGGCAGAATTTGAGAGGTTAATTATGCATCTAAACCACATTTTTTTCATATTCTGCTATGCCAGTTTTATGTGTGTGTACAGGTGTTTTTAATCAGAGATTTTGCAGGAAGAGTTCAAATTCTCAACAAAAGCTTTGTATTTCTGAACCAAATTGACGTTTTCATGAAAGAGAAAATCAAACTTTTGGACAAGACTTTTTCTTCTATTACACAGTTTTGGCTGGCATTAAGCATATCACTCTCCCTTAATTCTTAGCCAAAAGATTCTAGATCAGTTTTTCTGTTACGTTATCCAGGACCAGTGTCGGATTAGCTAGTTTTTATATGATCTCACTTGCCTTTTTGAATTGTGGCACAGCATTAATACTCTTCCATCAGCATTATAGCTTGAGTGAACTGAGAGCTTCATGAGAGCATGTTAGATTTGCCAGCAGTCCTACTCTACCTTTTGAACTTGACTTACTCCCCATCAAATGTTTAGTGCCTTGGAAGCCTTTGGCATAGGCTGCTTTCCCCACTGATTGCAATAGGTCTTGCAGAGGACCACAAATAACTATATTTTTCTGCTGTGCTGTTTCACTTCAAAGGATAATCTACTCTTTAATTCATGACTATACACTGTCAGGCTGGACACAACCCATTCTCAAATTTCAGTGTGTCATGTAAACATTATCTCTTAGCCCAGCTGCATAAGAGCTGCTAAACTGAGCTAACCTGACATTTTCTCTTATGCCTAAATGCAATCTATAATGGATAGTTATTTAAAGTGTAATAAATAAAGCTTTGCCATACTGACGACATACAATGCAGACTAGACGCAAAAATATCTGTATAAATCTACTACAGTCTTCACTAACTAGCATTCTTAGTTCATGTAAGAATTTCAGAGCTGTTTTAAGCATTAGTAAGTAATTTGAAGAGCTAAATGTAGCATCTTGCAATTTAAATAAATGATCTAAGAGAGTGTCTCAGGTAAGGATTCTCATCTATTATGGAGATAATTTGCAAATAAAGATTAGTTCTATGCCTTTTTCTACTGACATAGAACAAGGGCTGCACTGCAGCTGAAGCAAACAGCCCTCCCCCATGGTGATTTTAGGATACTAGCAATTCAGAAATAATTTTCCCAGCATTTGCATAGTAAACTCAGATCTTACTCTGTTTCTAAATATATTTCACAGGTTCACCTTCCTGGGCAAGCCTCGGGAATACATTAAAATTAAATGACAGCGTTTTGGGTTCATTGCTGTTTTGTTTATTTATTTATTTATTTTTCTTCTAGAACTCTTAAAGCTCTTCCAACACAAAACTCAGCAAACGTATAATTATGGGTCAGCTTCAATGCAGAATAATAAAATCAATGCATATGCATTTTTTCTTTGTTAGAGGCAAGAGAAGACAAAAAAGAATAACCACAAAGTGTCAGACATGAAGAGGAAAATTTCTCAAGTTAGTTTTGATTCTGCAAAACTTATTTCAGAATTCTGTCTGCAATAAGTCTTATGTTAAGAGCTGAATATTATTGAATTGAATGCATTTCTTCTTTGATAAAGCCAGTCTAGTTGTTGCCCTATGTTTTCAGAAATCCTAGATAATATGAAAAATATTTTTTCTGCATAATATTTTGCAATGATGTTTAACCAATTTGTTGTCTCATTTTAAATATCACTCAATAAGTGAGGGATTTATCAGTCAGATAAATCAACATAAAATAAACTGTAGTGTACTGTGAAGATACAGAACTTAGCAACTCAATGACTATTAAAGTGCAAAATGTATGGATAATATACCAGGGTTAAACCACAACCATTGCTCACTTTAAAAGTTTACTCTTGAATCTCATCCTCTATGAGAGCAAACTAAGGTTCCAAAGAGTAAAAAGAATTTTTAATTTAAAAAAAAAAAAAGAAACCAAAAAGAAAAAAGTGTATTTCAAAATGTACGTTTTTATTGTAATAAAGAAAGGAAATATGAAGTGGGAATAGGTTAATTCTTTACATATGGAGGACTTTCTAAAGTTTTCTAAGAATGACTAGACATTTATACTGACTCAGTTTATGGATGTCTTAAAAAGATATGTGTTTTGGGAACACACTAAGGGCTGGATATCGCTAATTATATCTTGGCATTGAATGTTTGAAGTTGGACTCCCAAAAAGCTTAGTTCCCCAATTCATCGGGCATTTTGGTCATGACTTGTTAACATCCATACACAGAGAAGAGTCGACAACTGATCGGAAGCATACTTGACATTATAAATAAGATCCTTGCAGATGGATTAGGAATGCATTTACTCAAATGCAGAAATGTATATTTCTTTCCATTGATTGTGCAATCTGCCCTAACATTTTTGATTTTGGGATGATTTTTTGATAAGTTAAAGAAAAAAATAATAAAAAGCTTTTCAGAGCAATTAATCCAAATGGTGAGTAGGAATAGAAGTATATTTCAAATCAATATGTAGGTTTTATATGCATAATTAACATTTGCATTAATGAAATTTAATCACAGAAGTTCTTCCATCCATGCAGAGCAGAGTGTAATAGAATCTTACAGACATCAGTTACCAGGGTTTATCATTTCCATATATCTTACAGTAAATTTTATTTTTAATGTGTTTATTTTTTGTTTTACGTAAATTGGAAGACTATGTCTGACATAATTTTCACCTGAATTGTTAAATACAATCATAACCTCTCTATCTAGCTGAAGCCCATACAATTTTCATGCACCATGATGGTATTTATTATAGCTGCATCTGCATTCACTTGGAACAGATGAAAATATCTTTTTGATTACTGGATTTCACTATTTTGGAGACTGCAGGGTTAGAGACCTTGCTTCCTACTTTATCAAACAGCAAAGGAAAATTTAGGAGAGCTGCACAGAATCTATTGGGCATATTTGAAAAGGATGACTTTCTGATTCTGACAGTTTCTGTGCAACTCTCCTGTGTAAATTTTTCTTAAATGTTGTCGGAGTGACAGAAACCAAGGTGTTCAACCTCGCAGTGCCTAAGATACTATAAGTAGTTAATCAAAAAGGTTTTTTAATCTGTTCCTAGTGAAAGAGGAGGCAACTCTTCTAGAATGGCTAAAGCATATAAAAAGAGTAGGCAGCTGTTATGGTTTGAAGTGGGGGGGGGAGGTCCGGGTGGCAGAAGCTGCCCATCAGACCGGACTCCCGTCCCCCTCGGGGCTTGAGCCAATCGGCGCCTCTGCGAATTGCCCTATTTACGTCGGACAAAGGAACCGGAAAGGTGTGCTGGTGCCCAGGAGCAAGGAGACGGGAGGGGGGCACGGCCCCCGCTCCCGGCCGGGCCGGCGGCCTGGGCCGGGCTGGGCCCGCTCCGTCGAGGATGGCGGCGGCGGAGCCGCTTGGGGAACTCGGGGAGAGCCCCGCTGCCGGGGCGCCCACCGGGCCGAGTTCACCCAGACAGGACTGAAATCTAAGAGAAACGGCCACACAGATAAGAGGTCAGTGAAGATGGAACGGAACAACGTGTGCCGCGACTGAGTCCCCCTTGCCAGCAGCCCCTTTGCAAACAAGTCCTCGGTGGAGCAAGCAAAGACCCACTCGCAACCAGTGGATGACCCACGTCGGGAAGAGATGCCTAAGCCTGAGACTATTGTGAATCATGGGCACAGGTAGAGACACATTTACGTATTTTACGCATTTTACGCATTCAGAGTCTGTACGGAGACGCATTTAAGGTCGACATGACGACCCACGCCGGAGCACATTTAAAGTTTATTGATGACCCACGCCAGAGCGAGTGGCTGCGGCTCCTTAAAAGCCCAGGACTGGTAAAGACCGCACTTGGGGCAAATCCGATGGGGTAAGGATTTGCCCCCCAGCGGGCAGGATTCACGCTTTCGCCGTGAGTAGGGGATCCACTGGAGCAAGGGACAATGGTGTAAGGACTCCTTTTCCTTTAAGAGAAGCGGCAGTAACAACTTGGAATGAACTGACCTGCACTCCCCCATTCCCTGCCCCCCTGCGCCGCTGGGGGGAGGAGGTAGAGCCGGGAAGAAGAAGGCAAAGAGGGGGGAGTGGTGTTGTTTTTAAGACCTGGCCTTGTTTTCTCGTTATTCTCTTAAGTAACCGTTTTTGTGTGCTTTTTCTCTTTCTAGGTAGCTGTTAATAAATAGTTTTGCATTAAGAAAAAGCCTCTTTTGCCCGGGACCGTGGTTGGTGGGTGCTCCTCTGTTCCTGTCTCGATCCTCAGCTCTTTTATTACATTTTTCTCTCCTCTCCATTTTACTGGACTGGGAGAGCTGCGTGGGTTTGGTTGCCGAACTCAGCCTAACCCACCACAGCAGCACAATAAATTCTTCATTTAGACCGCTGACGGACATATTTACAGAGCTAGGATGAAACTGTTAACCGCTTCAGGTTCTCCATTTCATCTTATCAAATGTCATGTTTTCTGCCGATGTAAAGGAAGTTGTCGTGGTTTTAGGCTGATCCAGCAACTAAAACTCACACAGTCTCTCCTTCTCCAGTAAAGTAGAGAGGAGAGGAAAAAAATAAAGGGACTGAGGGTTGAGACAAGAACAGAGGGAGCACCCACCAACCATGGTCCCGGGCAAAACAGACTGGGCTTTCTCAAAGCAAAACAGTTTATTAATGATTACTTAGAAGGACAAAGGGAAACAAAACCGGTTACTCCAGAGAACAGAAAGAAACAAAACCAGATCTTAAAACCGACACCTTCCCCCCGCCTTTCCTTTTCCTCCTGGCTCTACCTCCTCCCCCCAGCAGCACAGGGGGCAGGGACTGGGGGAGTGCAGGTCAGTTCATTCCATGCTGTTACTGTTGCTTCTTTCTTAAAGGAGGAGGAGTCCTTACACCCTTTTCCCCTGCTCCAGTGGATCCCCTACCCACGAGGAAAAATCCACAAACTTCTCCAGCGTGAGTCCAGCCCACTAGAAACAATCCTTCCCCACAGATTGCTCCAGTGTGGGCTTTACCACGGTCTCGGATACTTAAGGAGTTGTAGCCACTCGCTCCAGCGTGGGTCGTCACGCAGACTCCAGATGCCTCTCTGCCTTGTCGTGCGTCCCAACACGACCATCCTCAGGCTCAGGCATCTTCTCTCCACGGGCTGCGAGTGGGTCTCTACTCCACCGAGGCCGTCCTGGTTGCAGGGGGGCCGCCTGCTATATCCCCACCAGCCGCAGGGGAAACTCGGCTCCGGCACACCTCCTCCCGCTCCATCCTCACTGACCTGGTGTCGATGCAGCTGTTTCTCTCAGATCTCAGTCGTCACCAGGTGAACTCAGCCCAGTGGGCACCCCGGGAGTGGGGTGCTCCCCGAGTTCCCCAGCTGGTTCCGCCGCTGCCATTCTCCGCGGGTGGCGCCGGCCCGATGCAGGCAGCCACCCGGCCGGGAGCCAGGGAGCGTGGGCAGTGCCCTCCTCCCTTCTCTCCTCGCTCCTGGGCAAAGCAGGTCACAGGGACCAAAACCCCTCTCCTGCCACCAGAACCCCCACCCCCTCCACATCAAACCATGACAGAAGTTAATTGGGTTTGGATTTCTCCTGTATTCACTCGCACAAAATTAGTGAAAATTTGGATATCTCTGTGTGATTCGGTTGTCTATGCATAAGTATCCTGTGCAATTGTAAGCACTGAAGGGTATTCCACCTAACCTCACTGTGACTCCAGAAGGGTGCCATCTTTTTGTAGGAATACATATACATACATCATTCTCTGTTCAGATGATCTCCACAAGATTTATATCATGTCTGTCAGTTGTATGAAGATGTATTGGATTTTCTCAATCATTATAAAATGACAGCAGAAACTTGAGTTAATGACAGTAGATACATGTGTTGTACCCAAAGTCATGTGTCTAAAGATAAACAAATGAATGTCAGATTTCCATTTCTCAATTTTATTTAGACTTCTGGTAGATGTTAAGCTTCTCATATTAATAAGTTCTGAGCATCTATAGAGGAACTTTCAACGCCTGTAGATGAATTTAGAAGAAAAACAAAAAAAGCCATAAAACTAATTTTAAAAATCTCCTACATAGAGCTTTTAAATATGTTGTATTCAAAACAGTTTGTATCTGTGCTTTAGCATCAGGCCTTTCTGTAAAAGAAGCAAAGTTCAACATACATCATAGGCCACAGACTACTTTGTGCTTACATAAAGTATTTTCAGACATCAAAATAAATGCAACATCTAACTGCAACAAGGTACAATGAAACATCTTCTGTTACTGATCTAAAATAACATGCCAAGATGGAATAACAGTATGTGGTCCTGTAGAGAAGCTGAGGAACAGTGTGTTGGATAACAAGTTACATCCACCCTTCTTTTCAAAGAGTAAAAGTTCTCTTAATCTTGCAGCCTTCTTCCTTCACTTGATCTTGAGCACCTCCAAGCTCTTTTTAGCTGCAAGAGATGCTTTAAGGCAGCAGCAATGAGAACAATGGTGTCCTCAATAACAGAGTCTTCCTGAGCAATGCTGAAAAAAAGACTAAGGCATATGTGCCTGCCCTGTGCTACTTGCTCTTTACTAGCTTTGGCAGCAGCACATAGCCTGCTGTCGACCTGGACAGTTTCCTCTCACAGAGGTGGTATTTCCAGAAAATATCTTCTATCACTTTGCCTTCAGCAGAATTGTAATTTCATTTCTGCAGTCCTACAGCCTCCACTCTGGAACAGGCTCTCTGATGGCAGACTTTCGCTACTGCATTTTTGAGGAACCTTTCTTTTAGGTCTCATTGCTGCAGCACCCTGTCCAGGAGTAAAGATTTCAGGACCAAAAGTTTGCGTGGGAAACCTTATGGAAAATGTGAGCACTATATTCAACTTCCAAGACAGTCGTGTCTCGCTGGAAACAGAAATAGCAAAGTGTTTAATCCACATGTTGTAAAGCTGTGCAGCATCCTGTTTATCACTCTGTCCACAGTGTGGCAGAGTGAACCATCATTCTTGAAGTTTTCTTGTTATCATATGGAAGGAGAGTATTCTCTCCAGTGGACAACTCATAAGTGGAAACCTGCGTAATACCATTGCAATGAGAGTCAAAAGTAAAATAAAGGGAGTATCTCATAAACAGGAGTGATTAGAAGTATATAAGGTTCAGAAGATTGACTCCCACAGGTGTCTGACTATGCCCGTACCAAATAGCTTGCTCTTTTCTTCGGAAGGTTGATTGCACCATTTGGCTTCATGTAGAAACTTGTGTTCTCAGAAAGTCATGTGACTTCCAGCCTAACGAGTAACACAGATTTTCAAAATAGCAAGACAGCCTGAACTGGAATATTTAGCATGTTAAACAGCATAGCAAGGCTTGTCGATTAAGGTTATATCAGCTAAGAAAGGAAACAATGATCAACAGGGAGCCTGGGAGGCAAGTGTTGGTGTTGTGGTTTAGCCCTGGCTGGTAGCTAAGCTACCACATGACTCTCACTCATTCTTCCCTGATGGGATGGGGAGGAGAATCAGAAGAAAAAGGTAAAACTCATGGGTTGAGATAAGGGCAGTTTAATAGAGTAGCACACAGAGAGAAGTAATAACAACAACAATACAACTAATAAAAGAAAAATATAAAATGAATGATGCAATTACTTAGCACATGGAACCAGATGCCCAGCCTGCTCTTGATCTGTGATGCCTCTCCCAGCTTCTTGTGAAAATCAATTCTATCCCAGCTGAACACAGAACATTATCCACCTCTTGTTCTATATCGTCTGTGTCATTGCCAAATGATACATTTTTCAATTAATCACCACCACTTTTCCTGTTTTTGATATGTATATAAATACATGCACCCAGATATAATTTCCTTAATCTATGGCCCATCCCTCTAAAATGTCTGTTGAATTCATTTAGTCCATGACTTTTGGTTCCATCTGTGGTAACAGTCTTTTGAGGCAGGAGAGATGATGTGTGGTGTTAGATTGTTGCATGCTGCATCTGGAGCTCATGGCTGGTACATGTATCTGGCATGATACATGCCCACGGTCCACGAGTTGAAGATGTCAATATTGAGAAAGTTGCTAGACACCAGTTGCTGAAGCCAGTTCTAGTTCTATCATTGCTACACTTTGCTCTATTTCATCAAAGTCCATTCTTCATTAATCTGGGTGATTCTTACTGTAATACCATTGGTATAGCATATAGCAACTGTAGTAGTGATGACATACAGTGGAAGGGTTATTTAGCAATTAACATAATACTGTTTAATTCACTGGCTATTCTCTCCCAAAATCTAAACTCCTCCAGATCCACAGACTTACCCATCCTTCTGCATCACCCACCAAGTGCACCCAGGTCCTCAGACAAAAGCAATCACACAGATGAGTTTACCTTTTCCTAACCAGGACTAACCCAGACTGCCTTCCCTAACATGTTTTTATGTGCATTACAGTGACTTTATTCCCTTCTACAGTATGTAAAAGTTTTGACTGGGCAGGGCCAACACAATTGGCAGATCATCTAGTGTTAATGAGCCAGGTGGCTTTTGATAAATGTGTATCCCAGTGTTTGAAAGTTCCGTAACCCATTGCTCTCCATGTAGTTTTTAGTAGTCCATTGTATTGTCTGATTTTCCCAGAGGCTGGTGTATGATAGATGTGATACACCCACTCAATGCCATGTTCTTCGGTCCAAGTGTCTATGAGGTTGTTGTGGAAATGAGTCCCATTGTCTAACTCAGTTGCTTCTGGGGTGCCATGCTGCCATGAGACTTGTTTCTGAAGGCCCAGGATACTGTTCTGGGTGGAGGTATGTGGCATGGGATATGTTTCCAGCCACCCAGTGGTTACTTCCACCATTGTGAGCACATGGCGCTTGTCTTGGTGACTTTGTGGGAATGTGATATAATCAATCTGTCAGGTCTAACCATATTTATATTTTAATCATCATCTACAATACCAGAAACGTTTTAACTGCTTGGCTTGCTTGATCACAGAGCATGTTTCACACTCATGGATAACCTGTGCAATAGTTTCCATGATTAAGTCTACCCATTGATCATGAGCTCAACTGTAGGTTGCATCTCTTCCTTGATGGCCTGAGGTGTCATTGGCCCAACGACCTAAAAATAATTCACACTTATGTTGCCAGTCCAGATCAATCTTAATGGCCTGATCCCCCTGTTGGTTGTTTTGGTGTTCTTCAGTGGCCAGACTCTTGGTTACATGTGCATCTACATGACATACTTCTACGACTAGCTTCTCTACCTGGGCAGCAATATCTTGCCACAACAAGGCAGCCCAGAAGGGTTTGCCTCTGTGCTGCCAGTTGCTCTGCTGCTGTTGCTGTAACCATTGCAACAGAGCATTTGCCACTCTCCGTGTGTCAGTACAGAGATGAGAACTGGACACTTTTCTCGTTCCACAATATCTAAAGCCAGTTGGACGGCTTTCACCTTGACAAATCAATTTTATTCACCTTCTCCTTCATTAGCTTATGCAACTTGTTGGATAGGACTTCAACAAGACAACAGGACACATCAGTGAACAGGTCATACTGCTTTTCATTCTCTGATAGTTTATTATATGGTGGGGCCTCTTTGATGCCATTACCTCCTCTTCTGGTGACATTCTGAAATCTTTGCCTTCTGGTCAGTTCGTTGTCAAAATTCCCGGGTAGCTGGAGTTTCCTATTCGAGTCCTTTGTGTGGTCAGTGCTACCCGCTTACGCCAAGTAGCATCAGTTACATGATGTGGAGAGGGGACACTCCCTTTGAACATCCAGCCTGGCACCAGCAATCAAGATGCCAGGAGCAACTGTGCTTCAATACCAATCACTTCAGAAGCAGCTTGGACTCCTTTGTATGCTGCCAATACCTCGCTTTCAGTTGGAGCGTAGTGGGCCTCGGATCTTCTCTACCCTCCATTCCAAAACCCAAGGGGTTGACCTTCAATCTCCCTTGGTGTTGTCTGTCACAGACTCCAGATAGGGCCATTCTCTCCATCTATGGCGTAGTGCATGTTTTAACATTATGTACTACCCGAACTGGCCCAAGGACTACTGCATTGACTGTTTGCTGTTTAATTTGTTCAAAGGCTTGTTGTTGCTCAGGGACACATTTAAAATTATTCTTATTCCAGGTCCTCTGACAAAGAGGGTTTACATTTAGGCTGCAATTTGGAATATGCATCCTCCAGAACCCACAGCACCTAAGAAGGCTTGTGTTTCTTTTTTCTTAGTTGGTGGAGACATAACTGCTATTCTGTTGGTCACATCCATTGGGATATGACGTTACCCATCTTGCCATTTAATTTCTAAAAACTAGATCTCCTGTGCATGTCCCTTGATCTTACTTCGTTTTATGGCAAAACTGACCTTCAGAAGGATTTGAACTATTTTCTTCCCTTTCTCAAAAAATTCTTCTGCTGTGTTGCCCCACACAACGATGTCATCAGTG
Source organism: Tauraco erythrolophus (assembly GCF_009769465.1). Taxonomy (NCBI): domain Eukaryota; kingdom Metazoa; phylum Chordata; class Aves; order Musophagiformes; family Musophagidae; genus Tauraco; species Tauraco erythrolophus. Next base: position 83,121,630 of record NC_141465.1, on the reverse strand, counting down.
TATTGCAGGTGTTCTGGAGCTTCACCCTGTTCCAGTGTAGTCTGGATAAGTCCATGGCAAATAGTAAGGCTGTGATTCCACCCCTGAGGCAGCTGATTCCAGGTGTACTGGACTCCCCTCCAAGTGAGAGCAAACTGTGGCCTGCACTCTGTTGCCAAAGGATAGAGAAAATTGCATTAACGATACGTCTTGGCTACCTTTGACTCCAGTTCATATTGAAGTTATAGCATGTCTGTCATGGCAGCATTCAGTGGAGGTATGACTTTGTTCAGGCCACAATAGTCTACTGTTAGCCTCCACTCTCTGTTAGACTTTCGCACTGGCCATGTGGGACAATTAAAGGATGAACGAGTCTTGCTGGGCACCCCTTGGCTCTCCAGTTGGCGAATCAACTTATAGATAGAAATCAGTCTTGGTTATTGTCACAGGTGCACCGTTGTAGTAGTGATTGGCACCTGCTTTTCTCAACAACCCCACAACAGAAGGATCCTCTGAGAGACTGGGCGAGGTAGACAGCTGCTTAATTTCCTCTATCTCTCCATGACGGTGATATCAAAAGCCCACCAGTCCTTGGGTCTGGGGATATTTTGGGTCCTTGAAATACCCACTTCTGAAGTAGTCTATGTCCGGGATGCATGTGGCCTCTGGGCCAGTCACAATGGAGTGCTTTTGCCACTCATTCCTGGTTAAAGTCCCATCAGCTTCCAAAACAGGTAGCTATTGGGATCCCCCTGTCACTCCAGAAATACAGATGGGTTCTGCCCTTTTATAGCTTGATGTCATCAAGGTGCATTGTGCACTGATGTCTACTAGAGCCTTATATTCCTGTGGGTCTGATATGCCAGGCCATAGAATCCACACAGTCAAATAAACCCTGTTATCCTTTTCCTCCACCTGGCTGGAGGCGGGGTCACTCTAGTCCTGGTCACAGTATTCTTGATTAACTTTTTGTTAATCAAGCACTGGTTCCACTTCTGCTCCCTTCAAGAGGATCAGAAGTGGAACCAGTGCTTCTACTCTCTCTGGGGAACCGCTCGCTGGAAACTGGAGCAACATTTTTCCTGGAGGAATCTTTTTTTGTGATTGTGTTTTCCTTTCAACTCATGTACCCATGCCCTTAGGGTCAAAGTAGGTTCTCCATCCCACTTCCTCATGTCCTCTCCACAGTCATGTCCTCTCTGCAGTCACCCAGGTAAAACTACAAGGTACCCTGTGATGTGTACCTTCTATATCCTCTCTCTTTAGCAGGGGGATGCTTGCTTCTAATACCTGAGATACAAGTCCATACAAGTGGGCAGTAGGACATATTCTCCTCAGTTGCTGGACCTTCTGGGACAGTTTCTTCACAGCCACAATGCAGGCCTGTAGAGAGGAAGAGAGACTTCCTTTGTATTGCTGAAGTTGACCAGCCAATTTATCCATCGTTTCTCCCTTGTCTTCTCTCTAGGATATTAACGCCAATGAGCTGGCGTACAACACTGGTGAACCCCGTAGAAACTTCCACATGGGTTGATTGCATTGAATTTCATCTGGATCTGTGGGTAACTGCTTGTTATTTGGTTCTTCTTTATAAATCATCTCCAGCAGGGCTAATTCCCTCAGGTACCAGATACCTCTTTCCATTGTGGTCCACTTGCCTGGATGACAAGTAACATCATCCTTGAAGGGCTACCTTCCCTTCACACCTGACAGAAGCAGCTTCCAAAGGCTGAGGGCTCGTGTTTTTTTTTCCAATCACCTTGTCAATGCCCCCTTCCCTAGACAGGAAACTTAGCTGTTTGTCTTCCTTACTCTCTAATTCCAAGCTACTGGCTCCACGATCCTGGCATCGAGCAACCAGGTAACAATGTTCTCGTTTGAATGGCAGCTGAAATCCTTTCGCACATCTCGCACCTCACTCAGGAATAGGGATCGAGTGCTTACTGTCTCATTCCTCTTCCTGTTCTTGTGATGCCCCTGGTTCACCTTCATCCCTCACTTAGTGAACTGATTTCTTTGTGTACTTCTACTGTATAGGGGCGACTGACACCAGCACGGGTTCGTTCTCTGGTTCAGTTGCAAGGTCTCTCATTTTGCTCCCAAATCCAGAGACTTTCTCTTTCCCTTAAGGGTATTGAATATAGAATCATAGAATGGTTAGGGTTGGAAGGGACCTCAAAGATCATCTAGTTCCAACCCCCTTGCCATGGACAGGGAAACCCTCCACTACACCAGGTTGCCCAAAGCCTCATCCAACCTGGCCTTCAACACTTCCAGGAATGGGGCATCTACAACTTCTCTGGGCAACCTGTTCCAGTACCTCACCACTCTCTGAGTGAAAAAATTTCTTTCTTATATCTAATCGAAATCTACCCTCTTTCAATTTAAAGCCATTGCCCTTGTCCTATCACTACATGCCCTTGTAAAAAGTCCCTCTCCAGCTTTCCTGTAGGCCCCCTTTAAGTACTGGAAAGCTGCAATAAGATCGCTCCGGAGCCTTCTCTTCTCCAGGCTGAACAGTCTCAACTCTCTCAGCCTGTCTTCATAGCAGAGGTGCTCCAGCCCTCGGATCATCTTCGTGGCCCTCCTCTGGACCCGCTCCAGCAGCTCCATGTCCTCCTTGTGTTGGGGACTCCAGAGCTGAATGCAGTATTCCAGATGGGGTCTCACAAGAGCAGAGTAGAGGGGCAAAATCACCTCCCTCGACCTGCTTGCCACACTTCTTTGGATGCAGCCCAGAATACAGTTGGCTTTCTGGGCTGCCAGTGCACATTGCCGGCTCATGTTGAGCTTCTCATCGACCAGCACTCCCAAGTCCTTTTCCTCAGGGCTGCTCTCAATCCATTCTCCGTCCAGCCTGTACTTATGCTTGGGATTGCCCCGACCCCTGTGCAGGGGCTATTTTGTTGAATAGGGCTCGGTAGACATGGTCCTGGCCTCAGCACATTGCAGTGAATACACAGAACATGTAAAGATTTGCATTACACAACCATGTGAACAACCAAAACAACATTATGACCAGCGACTATTTAACAATAAAAATGAATAATAAATTTGTTTTAACACACTCTGGTCAGCTGTATTGTTATTGCAATCCTTCAAACTCCACACTGGGTGACAAAAACCAACGTTATGGTTTTGCTCCAGGTGGTAACTAAGCACCACACAGTCGCTTGCTTACTCCTCGCCCTCATGAGAAAATACAACAAAAGTCTTGAGGGTTGAGATAAGAACAGGGAGGGGTCGCTCACCAGTTATGGTCATGGGTAAAAAAAGACTCTACTTCAGGATGAATAAATTTAATTAATTATCAGTCACATCAGAGAGGATAATGAGAATGAGAAACAAAGCCAGAGCTTAAAAACATCTTCCCTCCACCCCTCCCTTCTTCATGGCATCAACATAGGAAACGGGGGTTGTGGTCAATTCATCAGTTTCTACTGCTCTTTCCTCTTCAAGGGGAGGACTCTTCACACTCTTTTCCTGCTCTAACATAAGATCCTTTCCCATGGGAGACAGTTTTCCACGAACTTCGCTGACATGAGTTCTTCTCATGGAGTCCAGTCCTTACCCATCAGACTGTTCCAGCACAGGCTTTTCCCTACGAAGTCACTACTTCTTAGAGTGCAACCACCTGCTCCAGTGTGGGGTCCTCCACTGACTGCAGGTGTATTTCTGCTCTACCATTAATTTCTATGGGCTGCAGGGGAGCAGTCTGACATCTCACCAGAGGCTGCAGGAGAATCTCAGTTCCAGCGCACCTCTTCCCTCTCCATCTTCATTGATTGGTATCTGCATAGTTGTTTCTCTCACACTCCACTCCTCTCCCTGTTGCAGCCCTGCTGGGCCCAATCAGCCTGACAAACCTTAATGATCCTGGCAGAATGAGCTCTGCTCAGCAGGTGCCCTACTCCTGGGGTGTTTCGGAGTGCTTCAAACCGCTCTGCTGCAACTGTCACATGTTGAGCGGGGCCCAGCCCCTCCACCTCCTCCCCTCTCTTCACTACAGGTCCTGCATGGCACAGGTTTCTTTGTCGCCTTCTTAAATATGTTATTCACAGAGGCACTGATTTACTCAGACTTGGACAGAGGCAAGTCTGACTTGGACCTGGGAAAGCTGTGAGCAGCTCCTTACAGGGGTTCTCCCTGTAGCCCCTCCCTGACTACCAAAATCCCACCACATAAACCCAACACTATTGGTGATGAAATATTTGTAGTAGCTATAGAAAGAGTCCTTGCCTGGAGTCTTAGAAGGCAACTTTGACAGAAAGCCATAACTGGTCTAGGGCAAGTACCTGAATGAGATTAAAGGTGAATTTTGGAAAAGACAGTTTTCTTTCTACTTTGGGAGCACAGTGCATGTACCAAACCCATAATTTTTTGCCTCACCACGATTCAGCCTCTGAATCTGGTTGCAGTAATCCATATTACTTTGAAGTTCTTGCAAGCATGGCAGTTTCAAAATGCAGTGCTTTGTCTATTGCAGTTGGCTGTGCTATTTTGGGGAGAAGGTAAAACAGATAGATGCCTGGTGACAATGAAATTACGTAAAATCGAATTTCTTGGTGTGCCATACATACATGAGCAGTGTTTGTACATGAACAGCACCATAAGTAAGATTATATAACATGGCAAAATAAATATACAGCTTCTAAAAAGCTGAATGAATCAAGAACAACCTAAACTCTGAGAATTTTATAACTTGATTTTTTTTTTGATAACCCTGAGCATCACAGATAAATTGAAAGTTTAGGGAAAAAATGAACATCTGTAATGGAACATTGTAGCATTTGTTCACACTATGAGCTGTCAACAATCATGCATAATTTAAGATCGCAGCCGTTAACAATTTAACCATGTTTCTCTCTGCTTGAGAAGCTGAGTTTTCTGATGTGTCCCTGATGAGATTACAGTTGGCCCTAATAGCATCTTGTAAATAACTCATCCTTTCCCTGAACAGAGTGCAAATTTAGATTTCACAGACTATAGTCCTAAATTATAAACATAGGTCTGCCCCACTGCCGTTACAGCGTTATGTGATCCAAGTTTGTTAAACAAATATTGTCAAAATACAAAAACATCAAATTCTCTTTGTTATGTTGACATATAACAACATTAAAGTATGTAAATGCTATGTCAGAATGTTTTAAAAATGTAGCTGTCCATTTAATCCTTTTTCAAAATCTGACCCTTCCGAGGAATTTAGCTTTTATAATGCTTAATACCAATTCACAATGTTTTCTCGGTCTTAAAAGAGAGAATGTTTCCAAACATCAAGGGATTTTATTCAAGGGAACATTAAATTTATGTGAAACAAACAGAAAACGTATGAGGATTTCACCAAAGAGAGATAATGGATAGATTTTATAAAATTCACAAAAGAAAGACTTAAACAAAAACCTAAATAAAGGCAAACCATTCTGATTATAACACTTGAGGTTTTTTAATTTTTTTTGTTCGTTTGTTTTCTGAGGACTTTTTTCATCTTCCTCCCACCCCCCTCCTGAGTGGGAATGATATGCTATTATAAAAAAGGACTCCTCTTTTTTTATGAAATTGAAATCTACAATTTGGTGTAGATGTGCTCTAATATTTCAGTTTTTAAATTGCCAAAAGAGGGATCAATTTTCTCCCTGCTTCATGATTTTTTTTTTAATAAAAAATATTTTGTTTTGATGTGTAACCTAATGATGATCTTTGGAGTAGGGAGTTGGTCAAAAGATTAGGTTAAAATGAATTAAAATTCAATGAAATCTGTACTTATGCAATAATATTTAGGACATCAAATGAGAATGGTACTACTATAACCATTAAATGGAGAAATCTGAAATAATTGAGAAAGATGTTATTCTTGAATGACCATTGATGAACAGCTTAGGGACATGGTTTAATGGGGGATTAAGGATGGTTATACTGGATGATCTCTAAGGTCTTTTCCAACCTAGCAATTCTATGATTCTATGACCTTAGGATTGAGAACTAGTAAAAATTGAGAAATTAGTATTATGAAAAGGACTTAAACTTCAGTATCACATGTGACAGTAGACTTGTAATTGCTGTATTTGTTCATGACTTTTTTTTTTAGTTCAGAGTATTTTCATAATAAGCTCAAGAGCTTGCTATGTAATGGGAACGTTCACTTATGCAAAAACAAATGTCTAATAGGTAATTGTGAATTCACACATTCCAGCTATGAAAGAGCTATGCTGTGACAGGGATGCCATTTTAAGGTTTACTTGCTTCCCGCTCTGTACTACATACTAAAATAATATTTTAGCTGCTAAAAAGAAGAGCTCTGTCCCAGCTAAAACCAGGACACTAGGATAAAATTTGCAAAACTACTGAAATTATTTTTAAAAAACCCTCACAGTTTCTCAGAATCTTTACCAGTTGCTGCCTGACTGCTGAGGTACCAAAGGCCTTGCAATATATAGTATAACCATCAAAATACCCTACATTATCTGTATCATAGAATGGTTAGGGCTGGAAGGGACCTTCAAAGGTCATCTAGTCCAACCCCCCTGCAAGGAACAGAGATATCTCCAACTAGATCAGGTTGCTCAGGGCCTTGTCCAACCTGGCCTTGAACGTCTCCAGGGATGGAGTACATACAACTTTCTGTACACCAGCACAGTTTGTCAGAAAGACATTCGGTTTCTCCTTAAGCCATTCCAGGATGTAAAACCTAGGCTACCTTCTATGTATGTTAACCACAAAATCCAGTCTGATAATTATTTGACTGAGATCACTATAGGATTTAATATTGCAGAAAACACAGTGACACGGAGCGTCATGTACCCCTTTTGTTCAATAACTCAATAAGCACTCAGCTAGACTGTAGGATGACATAGGTCAATCACTTAATCTGAAAAAGAAAGTCTGAACCAACATCTTTTAGGTGGATGCTGTAGCCAGAAACTAATAAAACTCATTCTAACTGGAGATCCAGAAGATTGTTCTGTCTTATACTGTCTTGTTGAAATTCTTTCACTTTTCATGGGACAGGGGACAAGACTATGCTTGAATATCCCAGGAGCTAATACATGTTCTCTCTTAACTAGACAAAGCACACTGAATAATATATCTTAATGTTGCTAAATAAGAGGGAGATAAAGACTGATTCCTGGCCTCAAGGGCAAGCAGCACAGACTGTCTTGTGTTCACATGGCTTTGGATGGGTCCCTTTTCAAACAGGTGTGTCTCAGTGACGCAGAGTCAGGAAGCAAGCTAACAACTGTGCAGTGTTGGCAATCACAGCACTCAAACTCAACCCCCAACCCTCTCTTACTTAATAGAATAAATATGCCCTCAGATTCTATATTAGGCTCAAAAGCATTTTAAAATGAGCTTCATTAAATATTCAACAAAGTAAGTATTTTCCATCAAGTGCCAGATGCCCCAGTTCCTAAGCTATGTATATGTATTATCTCTCTGACAAAAGTAATGATTCTTAACAAAGACTTGATAGGAGGGTTTGAATGCGGGTAGATCAAAGTATTCCTCTGAGATGCTGAAGATGCAAGTTCCTATCACCTAAAGGAGAAACAAGACTTTACTCTGGCTATAGCATAACCATAGCTGAGTTCTCTGACCCTTAAATTACACATTTAATTATTCTCTAGTTTATGCCTGAGGAGTAGATAATCAAAATGCTTCAGTCTCAGTAGAAACATCTATAGCTCTAAGTTTTGTTTGTATCCTTGCTTGAGAAAGACAGAACTGACATGTCTTACTTATTTCTTGAAATTTTCCATTGATTAGGTCATATGCCCAATTATGTACCTAGAATATTCCTAATTTTTTTACTTAAGGATCCACTTCTAGATCAAAATGTATTTCAGATATCCATAGTTTTGTGGGCCACATTGATTCAGGAACTACTTAATTCTTAAGCACTGTTGTTTCATGATCCCAATGGCTAAATTCTCTGTCAGTTGTACCCCAAAAAACTATTAGTTGCATTCTTTTATTCCCTTTAGCTATAGCAGAAGGAAGATGATTTAATAATGTTTTTTTCAGTGTGTCCCAATGATGCTTTGATTTAATTTCCTTAATGACTTCTCAAACAAATAGAATTCCCTTTGCACCGGACACTGAAATCAATTTGATTATTTTCCCCCTCCTGCCTTGTAGAACACACTGTTAATTACCAGGATAACTAAACTGCAGGACATTAATGCTGCAAATGACGATAGAACAGTTTTGTGTTAATCAATTCAGAATAAATCATAACAATCACTTCATCTCCAATTTGTTTTAATTGATTCAGAATAAATCATAAGAATTACTTGGTGCCCAAAAGTGTAATTTAACAATAGGGAAATAACCAAAAACATGCTGGTCCAGGCACCATAGGCTCGGGCTGATATACTTGGCTTTGCTCCAGCAAAATCTAGACCCTGTAATCCCAGAGAGAAATTGCAAGACATTTGTATACTAGAGGAGCATGATAAATTTCAAAATAGAAGAATTGTTCATTTAAAGCTGCCCCTGGCTATGCAGGGGCATTATGTTTTATCTAATCTAGCTTCTTTACAGTCCTCCTCCAGTTAATGCTTTCTGACTGAACCAATCTACAATTAAGATAATAAGAAATGATTCTCCTATGATTAACTGAGCCCAGGATATCACAGTCAGCATAGAGTATAATCCACCGAAAGTTTTTCTCTCACTTTTTATCTTGTTTAATGATCTGCAAGGTGTTTGTTGTGGTTTTTTTTTTTTTTTTTTCAATGGTGTGGTTTGGTTGGTTTATTTTTATTCAAGTAGTGGCAATTGATGTCATACACTTACTTGACAAGAAAAACCCAAACCAACATGTTATTGCGCAAACTTTTGCGATATAAAAAAATCAGCAGAGCTTAACAATATTTGAAGTGGACCGCAGGAAAAAAAGTATTTTTAGAAGACTACCTTTGCTTCTACCTAACATTAAAAAATATACTGCTGAACTGATTTTTGTAATTAACTAGTCTCTAGTAAATAATTTTTTTATGTATATAAATTGATAGTAAAGACAATTTCATGATTCTCTAAACATGATGCAGCATACTTTCAAGTGAAGGTAGTGATATCTCCATGATGTTTTGAGGATTTCTTTTTTAATTTAATACACAGAAGACTACAGATAAATTCTTTTTTTCCTTTTCTGGTGAAACACAGTTCAGAGAAATGATTTATATTTGCAGAAGCATAACAAAATGAAAATAATACACTGATGAAAATGGCAAATTACTGTAGCTGAGAATATAGCTAATGAGTATATACAATTTCAACTTTAAGTAGCTTTTTGAAAATTTACAAATTTCTTTGAAGATGTTCTTTTTAAAAAATATATTTAGTATGAAAAATAAATTCCGTATTAAATAATAACATTCCCTTAAGATAGACATGAAATTGAAATGAACATTGCCTCATTACATTATACACAATGCTAGCTATTAAAGAAAAAAGTAATCTGTCCTATCACTGAATGCCTTTTATAATTGCCAGATTTTTATCATCTCCCTCTTTGTTTTTTTTCGTCTTTTTCCCAGTTTCAAAAAAAATAGCATTTTATGTCAATATTTTCAGTGCCAGACCTATCTCTTTTCTTCTGTTTTTATAGAAAAGAAAAATGTAACATCAGTTCAAGCAGTCATATTTGTGATGCCATGCAACATCCAGAAACAAATCCTAAGATAAGTAAGAGTTGTTTCTTGCAGCTATATGAAATGAAGAGGTTTAATGTTTATTTAATGAAGTCACAATCATTCAATATCTGGAAATGTTTGTTTTTTTCCAGAATAACACAAAGATATGTCTCAGGATAGCAATTCCCTTTTAAATTATGTAATCCTTGTTACTCATGTATGAATAAAAAAATACTGTATATTCAACCTCAACCATTCTTTCTTCAGTGACAACGTGCAGAATTCCATTAAAATTTCACAACTTTCACTTCTTAGTTTTTATCTCATCCATTGAAAAATGCAGTACCTAGCAAATCAATTGAGAGGTTTATGAACCAGCCAAACAGCGTAGAGTAACTCAAGCCAGAAGACAAAACATGAGCTATTTTGTTAACATCTCACTTTCATTAAGGGAGATGTTGTACAATGTATATGTGAAAGACTAATTGAAAGAGAAAATACAGAATTCTTATAAATTCCTACAGTTTTTGGAAATTCAAATTTGTAATTCAACAGAGTGAAGGTGGAATTTTAAAACTTATCTTTTCTCTCTCTTCCCCCCCCCCATCTTTCACATCAGACAAAACTGTTCCATTTTGTTAACAGTAAACCCATCTGCTTATGAAATTCTAGACATTTTAATAAATTAAAACTGGAAATAAAGTACTAAATTCAAAGGTGAGATTAAGACCAGAGTTTAGCACTGCGGCCCATGGCTTTCTTTTTCCTCAATACAGTTATGTGATCCACAGTCAACCCAATTAGAGAACAGAGTACTCCATTTAGGTTCAAGCAAACAGGACCAGTCTGTTCTCCATACCTTTCTATGAAAATTTAGGATGGAAATTAGCTTTGAAATAAGAGTAAGCAATCTTTCATTATATACTTCAAAGTGCACCTGCAGGTTCCACAAAAATGTCTTAAAATATTTAGTCTCTGTAGTGAACATGATCCATTTTTTCAAATACTTGAGAGTTGCTTCAGTATTTACTTTAGACATCGCCAACCTTCTTGGGTGCAATCACTGGTTAATAGCTGTTACTTGAGATACATAACAAGCACTTTATTCTCCAAATAATTTTAATATCTATAAGCATAGTTTGATCTAAATGAAGAGTAAATTCCCTTTGGTAAAACAACAAGCATACCTTTGATGGAAAACAAGACACACTTAAAAAGCCTCTATCAAGAAAGTATGAAAGCATACACTTCCTACTTTTCAGGGGTTTGTATTCACATTCAGTGGCACAGAGAAGTTAAAGCAACATTTTACTAGAATCTGAAGAGCTAAGATTCTAACAAAAGATTCTTACTTAAAAGTAAGTCTTTGAAATGTCTTGTTTCTGATTCAGAAGTGGGTAAACACTGAAAAAGATATATTCACAAATTGTTGCCAAATACTGTAAAGTAATTTTGATAGTTTTCACAAGACCTTTCATAAACAGTCATTAAAACAAAAGTTTGCTCTCAAGACAGCCTATAACTGGACAAGTAAAACAAATGCTGTGGTGAATCTGCATTTACACAAAGAGACTCCTTCAGACATACTTTTAAAGGAAGAATTTCAGTAGAAATCTTACGCCTTGGTCCAAACATGTCTTGTGAAAAAAGAATCTAACAAGTTCTATAGGTAAGATTTATCTCACCGAACTTCAGATATTTGAGTTAGTGAACTCAGACTACATGACAGTTAATGGGGAAAAAAAAAATAGATACATCTAGGGTACGGTTCTTTTTATGCTGAAATCCACCTGGGCTATTGCCTAAAAGTGTCTTTTTTGTCTTAATTGTTTAAATAATGGCATCAAGGGTAATGAGCTCAGATATAAACCTTCCCATCATAAACATGTAAAGCTACGTGATAGAAATTCTACTCTGGCAGCATAATGAAGACTATTTTTACTTTAACAATTAGCCCAGGATAAAAGCATAAAATGAATCAGTTAGTGCCAAAATCCTGATATCCACAATATAAGTGGATATCAAGAGGAGATTACCTTGAATTAGCTTTAGCCTGACCCAATGAACTGAATGCTCATTAGCGGCTGAAACGTATATTTATGTTTCTTTTATTTTTTCTGAAAAAGAAATTTGTCCCTACCTTCCTACACTCCAAGAGCACTCTCTGATGTGAAACAAAGCACAGTAAGTGAGGACAATTCAATGATTAGTTAAAAAAATTCTTGTTCTAAACTAAACTGTCGAAGGAGGTTTCCCTATTGCCTTTCTGAATTCAATTTTAATCAGTATAAGCTAAAACTTAAAATTGAAGAAAATGTAAATTCCTCCTCTCCACTTTTTTCTTATCTTTCTCCTATGACACAGATGTACATGAAGGTTTGTTTTAAGTTTCTAAGGAAAAAACACCATGTAAGTCTTATGTGGCAAAAATATCCTCCAATACGTCCTATCTCATACAAAGGAATTGATATTCAGAATATGTACCCTGTCTTTAAAGTAAGAAAAATAGCAGAGATTGGGGAAAGATGACTATACTGTGCATTTTTAAATGGAATTTCAATTTCAATTACAAGAAAAATGAATATGCCATTTTCTGAAAAACTCATTGTGACTTTCAAAAATTGCACATAATCCATAAGTCTAATTCAATGGCTTACTTCTGCCTTTATGTACCTCAAGCCCCTTAAAACAGAATTCTGGGCTATTTTGAAAATTTTATATAATAGGTTTAAAGCTCATTTTGATGAAACAAAAAAAGAGGCCATGCAACTATAACATTAGGCAACCACAGTCAAACAAATCAATAATATGTTAGAATGGAGAATAAAGTAGAAAACATTATGCTGCCAGTGTACATAAATGACACTGCAAAAAATCGGTAAGAAAAATCTACATTTTGTTGACAACTTTTATATTTCAAAGCTTTCTTTTCTGTCTCTGTACCTCTTTGTTCAGGAACATTTTACCATCTGCAGAGATTCAGCAAGAAAAAGATACGTGCTTGAAAGAATAAGACATTAATTATTGGCTAAACAGAGCAAATAGCTAAGACGAGCAAGATGTTGGATTAAGCATTAATGTATTCACCATCCCAATAACACATCCAATGAGTTTTTGCTGTCCAGGCAGCTGTCAGTCAGGCTAGAAAGGCCAGCCCCATTACTCTTTGAAGGAGGATAATCCACAGTGTTGCTGAGTTTGTGTCTTCTGATTTTCTATTTTTCCTTTAGTATTTTTGACCTTTTCATATTAGTCATCTTCCTCTTCAGCTGCTTAACTAGCTCCACTTCAACAATCTCACTACAGCTTTCAATTTTACCTTTTCTTATGTTGCTTGGCTCTAGTCTAGGTACTTTCTCACAGCTTAGTTTTCCCAGATGTTTGAGCCAAGGTTATACAGCTGTGCTATATCAAAACTAGGTCATGATTCACAAACAGCTGAATCCCTAACAGGAGGGTTACAGCTTCATTTTCATCAGGATGAATAATACTAAAGAAAACTTAACCTTACACTTAAATAATCTGGGAGAAAAGAATTATAATTCCAGGGAAATCTATTCACATGATGAATCAAACGCTAAGAAAATCCTTCATTCCTAACTTCATGCACTGAGTTGCAGTTATCTGAGAGAAACTCATCTGTTAGTTAAACTTGCAATGGAAATCTAAGACATTTTTAGGTATATATTCAAATGGAAAAATCTCACAGGGGCCTTTCACTATTGAAAACAAAAAACAAGCACCAAAACGACTCACTGACTTCTCTAAGCATATCTGATATGACATTATCTAGAAATTATTTACCTAACAAAACTGAGAAATGAGAAAGGATAAGATAAAATAGATATAAACACCGAATTAACAAAGACTGAATTCTTAGAGTGTGTCTTTTAAAGTCCCTCTCTCACAGATCTTTTCCTTTTCTCACATAATTAAAAAAGACCATTCAATAAACTGAAATATAGGAAATAACAAAGACAAAGATAAGAAGCGAAACACTTATCACAGAGGATTAAATTAATTCCATGTAACTTCAACTGTTGTAAAAGCTGATTTTTCCAAAACAGTCCTTAGCGGAATTTCCATTGTTCAGTCACAAAGACAACAGTAATTTATGTTACTGAATTCTTTATGCAGGACGAAATAACGTAATGTAGTATGAATGAGGGTAAAAACTGGGGCACAAGCTGAAAAGTTTAAACAAGGACTCTGAATTATACAAAAGATTCTAAACTGTAAGAAAAAAATGGAATATACTGTAGCTGATCTAAAAGGATACATTTGGGTAAGAATTCTACGCACATGGCTTCTGAACCATATGTATTATTTTAATTAAAGCAAAATAATGTAAACAGTGAAATACATTTGTTAAAAGGTACTAAAACCCTTTATAGGAGGTGTAAAATAATCAAAATTCAAAATAAGACACTATGGCATGCCACATGTAAACATCTTTGATGATGTAGTATACATATCAAAATAAATTTTGAAAAACATATACAATACAAAAAGGTAGGAATCAGAAAACAGAATAGATTTTTGACACTAGAAAACAATCATAAAAAGTTACAGTAATGACAAAAAGCTACACAGGAAAGAACGGACAAAAGATGAAGAGCTAATGAAACCTGAAATTTTCACTTTCATTGTAAAATTTCTATAAAAAGTTATCAGGTGATTAAAACTAACAGTTTTCAAATATGTTTTTTTAAAATATTTTTTAAAGGAAAACAAAACAAAGTAAGAATTCTTTTTTTAAGTTAGACATTTAAAATCTATGAGAAGTTAAGGTATTTTATGTTGCCCTTGTAAAGCTAATTGTGGGTTTCTGTATTTTTGACTAGACTAAATGTGAGATTTCAGACCTAAGTATAACCCATTTTCCATTTCAAACTTTAAATATTTACAGGGAAATGTCCACGCATATGAAAAAAAATATTTGTTTAAAAAAGTTAACAGCCAGTAATATATTTTCATGTGTAAAAAGGTGTGATCAGGCATATCAATTTGCCAGGAGACTGCAGAGGAAAAAACAAATTAGCTAAACATTAGTTCATATAGGACTAAATGGAGATTGTTTGAGTTATCTGCATTTTACAAGTAGAATCATGATATGTATGGTATTCTAGAAAGGAAAAAAACAACCAAACAAAAAATCCTAGGCAAATACAACAAAACTGCTACAATTATGAGTCTGGTAGAGATATAAAAGAGACAGAAAAGACACGAAGAATAAAGAATGTACTGGATAAAGGAAAATATAACAGATCAAAAATAATCATAAATTATGCTTGCATTCTTTATGCTTTTGTTTCTAAATTGGAACAGAAAGTGTTGCATTATCCAATAGGGAAGATGGTAGACTCTCTGCATTCTAAAACTGAAATCAAAGTCTACAAAAACTTCAAAAATTTAACAATACACAAAAAAATCTGAAATCATAATTATGCATGTGTTTTGATTGACTTGATAAAATAGTCAAACAGTACCAATCAGTATCACTGGTTGTTTTCCATTCTTCAGTAGCTACAGTTCTACAAGCTCTTCTAACATTTTATTTTGATTATTTAATACTGAAAAAAGTCTCAAAACAACAATACAAAGAACATAAAAGTCTTTAGAAATATCTTAAATCATCTTGCTCAGTATAGACTGAAATTGAAACGAATAGAAGTGTTTCCTTTTGTAATGGAGAAAAGCTAAACCTGTGTGTTCACTTGTGGATATGTACATCTGATTATATGTTTAAAACTGATATTAATAATTTTCTTACCATTCTAAGCGATTTAACCTGAAACCATTATCCATGAAAAGCATTTTAAAAGACCAGGAATATGTTAAAAGACTTTCCAACATTCTTCAAGGTCAAAACTACTTAAAAAATACATTCCTAAATTTTTCACACCAACAAAGCCCAAGTGCAAATATTACCAGAAAAAAAATAATTGACTGGAGATTATCTGCAACCTGTTGTATGTGAAATCAATTTTAGTATGTATTGACATCTTCATATACTGCAAGCCTGAACTTCTGATATTGCATACTGCGCAACAGACTACCTGATGCATTGACTTGAGTCGTCAAAAAAAAAAACAGTAGACAATAAGAAACAACTTAGCTAAAATTGCTTAAGACTTAAGAAAAATTAAAATGTACACAATTGCTTGAAGCATATCCCCACAAAGCACCTTGAGCTAGCTCCTGGATGATGTTATAATAAAATGGCTTCTAACTATGAGATTGCTTGATAAAGTCTCTCTCTTACTGAGTTCAGGCATTGACAATGTAAATAATTGAATTGACAATACACTGACTGATTTTGAATATTTTTAGACTCTTCTTTGTTATCACGTATCCACCATAATTAGATTTAAAAGGTCATCTTTTGTTAAGATTATTATAGACTGTAGATTACTCATCACTGCTAGATCATCAGTTTTGTGAACCACTCCTTACATTTCCAATTGTTCATGTCCTAATTAGCTCATCAGTTAGCTTTTCTTCATATTTGCTAATTGTCATCACTACAAATTTCCCTTTTCCTGTGAGGACCTGACAGTTTTGAAACAGACCCCAAACACCAGTACTAGCGCTTTGTTGCTCACCAGCCTAGGTTACAGCTCCAAGGATGCTGTTGCATCTCCCACAGACAGGAGGAAATGGCCCACCTTTTGTAGGCAGAGTCTAAAGCTTAATTAGGAAATCAATCAATTCAATCCAGCTGGGCAATCTGGGCAACAGCCACAGTTGCAAAAGCCATAATTCCCCCTTTTTGTTTTACCAGGTTTTGTTTTTAAAGGAAGGCAAAGGCTTTACAGTGAGCAGAGACCCAGTCCATTCATTCCAACTCCAGCACACTTCCCTCCTTTGGGCTTGCAGCTTTACCTTCTTTACCAAAGGACTCCGGCTCCAGCTACTCTGGCTCCAGCTCAGGAGTCATGGTCCTCAGGGTCTCTCAGACACATTCACATTGGGGTCACCAGATATTGCTCACCAGCCTGAGCTGCAGCACCAAGGACATCATTGACTCTCTCACAACCAGGAGGAAATGGTCCACCTTTTGTAGGCAGGGTCTAAACCTTAATTAGGAAATCAATCAATTCAATCCATCTGGGAAATCTGGGCAATAGCCACAGTTGCAATAGCCATAGTGCTTATTTAGAATTATGTTTTAAACCAACCTAAACTCACTCGTTCTACTAATAAACTAAGGATAAAGTGTATTCTCTGATATGAGACCAAGCCATTTCAGTTTATACTTTATTCCATAGCACCTTTCAGCCAGAGCCCTTTCATTCACATTTTATGCCCTGCAGAATATAAGCTAGATAGTTTTCCAGCCTTAAGGTAAACTTTGAACTGTGGTCCATTCTAAATTGCCTCATAGTCTTTGTTAAGTCAAGTTGACATAGCTGAGAAATCATCCCCACTTTATCAACAAATCCAATAAAATAAAAATTTGAACTATGAGAAAGTATTGCATTTGAACCTCTAATTTATCAACCTGTGAAGCAGAAGATCCTATTTAGCACCTTGAACACATAATATGATAATGTGTTAATACCTCAACATTGTATACTTGAGAAGTACTGAATATTGTATATTGAATATTGAAAAAAATCTAAGTTTCTGGAGGTTAATAACATTCATCACATTTAACCTGTACATACTGTCTGGGAAGCCAAACACTGTGCTAACTTTTAAAAGCATCAAAAATGCTGTCAAAGGAGATCAACAGAGAGACAAATCAGAAAACAGATTTTTTTCTTTTCATCTTATTAAACAGCGTTGCACATTTCTACAAAATTTATGCTTGCTTCTGCACTACTTTTGGGAAGTGAGGAAACAATACTGTAGGCATACTTATTTCTCTTGAGGAGACAGAGTGATTAAGAGAAATAAATGAAGTCCTAGTATGCAGCTAGATGAATGGAAATGAAAACAAAAGCCCTTCAATTTAGACAGAAAAAAAAGTGTTGACATAGTGACTCCAGGTAAATTTATCCTTTGAATGTCCATTAACCATCTGAGAACAGTGTGATATTTAAACATGAATAATTTAAATTTAATGGGAAACTGAAAAGGAAGTGTCCATAACAGCTTAATGACTCTGACAATCTGGATTTTCATCTTTTCTTTGACTCTCGCCTTTAATCAATGGCTACCTCATCTATTCCTGGGTTGTAATGAAGCATTTTTATTCTAAATAGTATTCTGTGTGATACTAGTGACTGGAACAGTAGCTCCTTCCCTATAAATTCAAGGCAAGCTAGATTCTCAGAAGAATCTAGAAAGGCCTGAGAATGGCAGAGAAGAGCAAACTGGTAGCTTCATTCAATTAATTCATTTACAGAGGTAAGTGATAGAGTCTCAAGAAAAGTGACAACTGCCTTGCTGAGAAATCTGACTAAATCTGACTACATTTTTCCTGAATGTGACTAAAGAAAAATACAAAATTTGCTGAGTAATACTAAGCTAAGTGCCAGAAGATTGAAACTGAATTTACACACCTCCCCTCAAAAAAAAAAACCACCAGTGACCTTTGCCTACTCAGCTTTCCAACCTAGTGCTGAAGTTTGGAGCTATACTATACTATTTTTATATAGCCTGTAGGTCGTTAGTTAAACTGTACCTTAGTTTTGTCACCTTTAGGGATGTCACTTTCACCAATTCTCTCATAACTTCCTCAGCTTGATTCTTGAACCCAGCTGCCTTTTTACTTCAGGGATCTTAGAGAAATGATCACAGTTATAAGAGCTCAACTTCTGCCAAATCTAGCCCAGGTTTCAATTGACTTTTTCAGTGTAGAAACAGAGTAGATTTGAATGTGATTGGAATATGTGGGGTTGGGAAGGTGAGAATGGTGGGTTTTGTTGTGTTTGTTGGTTGGGTTTTGTTGTGTTTGTTGGTTTGGTTTTGTTTCTTTTTCTTTTCACTAGTTATTCACTTTAGATCAAGAAAACCTATTTGGAGTGAATCATCTAATTGTCTGTTTGTCTGGCTTTGGTTCTCATTATGGCACAGTATTTCACCGCAGGAACAGGATTCCCTTCAGGTGAGATGCTGTAGACAGGCACCAAATGTGTTCCACACTGCAGTGGACATTCAGTCTATTGCAGCAGATCAGAGGCTGGTGTGAAGCTTATAGTGTAGATACTGCAACAAAGTGGATATAAAAAAGCAACTTTTCACCCCACTAAATGACTCCTATTGCCCTGTATTATGTGCTTATATAAATGAGTTGTAAGACATAAGAACTTTTTGGCCCAGTCCGTAACACACTCAAATCATTTCTGATCTCCTGTGACACTGGGTGCATTTACACTGCCAGAGGGAATAAGCTCAAACACAGCAACTCTGATCTTTCACAAACTTTAGCTGTTAATTTACTTTCTACTTCTGTTTTGGATGAATACAAGTAGGCTCACAGAAACAGCTCTGCTGTGGAGGAAACCATCCTTATTGAGTGTGGCTGTGAGCCTATTGCTGCCAAATGGCCTCAGGGAAGGACTCAGTCCCTGGTCGTATTTTATTTAGCAGAATAGAAAGAGTTACAGAGATCTTTCATAGGAAGTGAGCTTCATGGCTAGCCCACAAATGGCTCTGCTGCTTCCTCATGCTGTTGAACCTATTTATAGGCTTTTTCACAGAAAATTGTGGATTTTTTTCTCACTTTTGCATATTTTTTGGGAAAGAGAAGACATTAAGCCATGACTTTATAGACCTAGGAGAGGTAAACAACAGCAAAAAAACCTTCTCCGTCAGGAACTCTTGAAAGGAGTCTGTCTATTTGTGAAGTTTCTCAGATTTTTTGTTGTCTGCAAAACACATTCTCTCTTTCTCAGAAAGAAAAGCATGACTCACTTTGAACTCTTTCAGTTCCATCCTCATGTCCCACACACATTGGCATTTAGCAACCTCTTCTGCATGGAACAGCTCAGGACAATCAGTCCTCTGGAAAGTACAGAATCCCAACTCTTTATTACAAGAAAGCTTATCCTGTGCCAAGCCTTTCTTGATTACTTTTCTATCCAGTAGGTGTTTTTACTGCTGGCACAGTAAAGTTTCCTCTCCAGCCCGTTCTGCTATAAATAGAAAAGGAGAAGGAATGAAGAGGGAAAAAAAAAAATTATACTTTCACTGAACTTAAATGTGGAAGACAGAAAGGAGAGACATCAGTCACTACCGAAAAAACCTGAATGGTGGATAGTCTCCTGTTAGCCAAAGCCAAACTTCTGGTTTCAACATGGGGGTGATGTCAAGTGTTTCCCCATTCACCTCAGCTGGCTCATTACAGAACACTCACGAATTGATACCATATTTTCTGAGAAGCATACTTCATGAACAATGCTTTCTATATGCCTGTGTTTTCTAGACCAGAAAAAGGACGACAGTCATGAGCTGTAGAAAAAGAAATTGTATTTAAGCAAAAGAAAAGGAGAAAATATAGTAAGACTGATAAAGCCCTGAAACTGGCTTCCCAGAGAGGCTGTGGACATTTTCAAAACTTAACAGGTCAAGTCCCTAAGCAATCTCATCTGACTTTGAAGATAGCCCTGCTTTGAGCAGGAGACTGGAATGGCTGACCTCCAGAAATCTCTTCCAAGCCATATTTCATATGAATCTATAAACCTAAAATGAAATTCTAAAAGACTGAGGTATGCAAGAGAAACCAGCATGTGATGCTATCAAGTTTACAATGGACATCAATGGGACAAAACACCTAAGAGGAAAGTGGTGCAATCTGTCATGCATACTGTATATTTGCATCTGAATAAACACCACTCTTAAAGATTTTCTTAGACACTGGGCTGGTATGTTCTAACAAGCTGGCTGAGAGAGGGGGTGGCATTCCTGTAAAACCCATCAGTCAGTGTCTGATCCATGTTTGTAGAAAGAAGGGAGATGAGGTCAAGGAGATGTTGTCTATAGACAAGTGCTAGCAGATGCATATAGTCCTTGCTGGGTAAAAATGCATGCTGTGATTGAGTAAATATGAAATCGGATTTTAGCTGCAGAGCAACCTGCTTTTAGAGCACAACTGGGGACAGTCAGGCAATTGCCTTCATTTTTTACCTGTCAAAAGTTGAGGAGATGATAGAGTTGTAAACCTACTAGTCTATCTCTGTGGTCTTTGGTTATGGTAATAACCATGAGATGAGCTCTGACTTTGTGCCTATGGTCATATATGATCTTTCCATGTTGAGGATGCTTC
This sequence comes from Tauraco erythrolophus, assembly GCF_009769465.1. Classification (NCBI taxonomy): domain Eukaryota; kingdom Metazoa; phylum Chordata; class Aves; order Musophagiformes; family Musophagidae; genus Tauraco; species Tauraco erythrolophus. Next base: position 83,100,804 of record NC_141465.1, on the reverse strand, counting down.
ATAAGATTTTTCTCTAATACCATTTTTTTGTTTTGTTTTATTGTTTTTTCTTTTTTCCTTGGAGGTATGCTGGTGCTACATGTCACCTGTTAAAAAAGGTGATGGTGGACACTTGATGACCATGCGCTCCACTGCTAATGTAGACACCTCAGGTTATCTAATTTTACCACTTAAATAGGAATTGAGGTCTGTTGAAATGTTGACCAACAGGATATATTCCTGGTGATGAAAAGTGCATATTGCAAGTTACTGAAAGAGAAAGAATTATCTTTTCTACACATTTTTTTTGCCTCACTGGAGGTTAATTCCTGTAGTTCGTGTCTATTAAGTAGGGGAGAAAGAGGAAAAAGAACTGTCCTCTTTTGGATTTATTTTCACATGGATAGCTCATGGACAGTTATGAAAAATATCAGCAAAGAAAGAGTTATATGTGTTTGGAGGCACCTGGGGGGGGGGGGGGAGGGGCGGGGCGGGCACGGAATAAAAAAGAGAGAATCACTGTTTCCTAATCCCTACTGGAGCAAGTTCCCCTCAGCTTCTTGGAGAAAGCACAGAAGCAAATTAAGTAAGAGCTAATGCCTCACTTCCCTGTGGCTATGAAATAGTAGTTGCTGGGAGAGTTTATAGGCAATAGTTAACATAAATCAGCAATTTAAGGAAATCTGTAACCTATTAACCCTCTTGTTACATTCCAATTTGTACACTGAAGTAGCATTAGATATATAGATTTGCTGCAAATATGACTCCCCACCCTTAAAATCATACAAACATTAAATTACATGCATGACAATTAGAATATCTTTATTCTTTATGTGGAGTCAGTAAACAGCCACACGTAAAATAAGAATTTATATTTGTCTTTAGTAACATATTTTAATGGCATTTGTGTAATTCGGAATGTTAATTACCAGTAACATTTGCTATCCTACATGTCTTACATTCAAGGAATAATCAAAGAGAAAAATAGAACAATACATGGAGGAAAATGTACAATAATTTCAATTTTTTCTTCTATTTAATCATACAATCATAGAATGGCATAGGCTGGAAGGGACCTTCGAGATCATTTTAAATCATATTTAATTAGCACATGATACATAAATCTAGTATGATAAGCTTTCAGTTTTAAAAAAATAAAGTTATTTTGGATCACAGTCATAAATAAACATCTGATTCAAGATCTCAGGAGTAATAGTTCTCTATAGGATTGTTTTTTTTTGCAATTCCAGCCATTCCTGACAATGTAGGAAGTGGTCTGACTTGTTTTAGAAGCTAGATTTTTCTCTAGAAAGCTAAGGATTCTCACTTAGCAAATTCTTAACAGGTTGGATCATATAGATGGAGTCAGTTTGATTTTTCTTGTACAAAATAGTACTTTTCTTGTATTCTGAGATATTCTGACCATCTAGAAGCAGTATTAGAATATTGTTTTAAGAGAATGTTAGGTAACAAATCACCTTTAGTTATAAAAAGTGACCTGAGAAATATATCTGCATATTTTACGAGAGCCTTTAGGGACTTGTTCATCAAACTTCAAACTGTGGGAAAATAGCATGCCTTAGCTACCTTTTACATTCATGCACATATTTAACACCTACTCACACATGGTTTATTGAGTTTTACTTTAAGAAACCATTTATATGGGTTACGTCTCAGAAATAGTATTGCTCTCATTACCAATCCAAACCCACCACTATTAAGTGAACTATTCTAGATAGTAAGTCTGGAATAACTGGTTATAAAGTGTAAATCAAGTTCCATAACAGAATTCATTAAAAAGAAATAATCTCACTCTCTTGATTCGTTACTCTCAAACAGCTCAATTTGCTCATATTTTAAAACTCAGAGGAAGGAGGATGTTTGTTACTTGCAGTGAGATGTTTAACATATAAGTCATTCAGATTCTTAAGCATAGTCTAATTAATATGAATAACATAGCAAGCTTCAGGAGTTTTCAAAACATACAGAAAATGCCCCCTTCCCAATTATGGCTTACACATTTCTTGGTCTACATAACTTTCTGTAGAGCAGCTTTGCTCTAATAAGATAAAACCCAGCAAATTTCTTTTACTTTTGATCCCAAGTATCTTCTTTATCAGTTGTTATCTGGCCTTCTCGCTAGATATAGGAGATGCACTAAACTGTCACTGAGCATTACTGATCACACTGTAATCTTTTTTTTCAGTCATGCCCACTGTGTAGGTTACACGACAGTAATAATATGGCATATGTGCCAGACAGTTCATTCTCTGGATATTCAAAAGGCTGGCACATTCCTGGTCTTGTTCTTGTGTGCAGTATAGACATAGCCACTGTATATGTGCCACTGAGGTTTGGAGAACTCATGATCAATAAACAACGTAAGATACTACCATTTCTAGGTTATTAATTTCAATCCTGTGAGACGCACTTCCTCTCTCACTCCTACGAATACCTGGAGAAGCACATAGCTAGAGGGGACAATGCTTTCAGATCTGTAAAAATGGTTGTTGCTTTTTGCTCTGTTAGCAAAGTAATAGGAAGAAAGAATGTCAGAGAAAAATATACCAAAATAAAATCTTTGATCTTAGGACAGTGATGGGAAGAAGGAGTCATTTGTAGTAACTTCCAGCATTACATAGTATAAAACTGTGAATGAAGGAAGGTACAGAGGAAGGAAATAGGAAGCAAAAAGGTAAGACAGAGAAAAAAATAACAGAAGAAAGGATAGAATAAAAAAAGTAGAAAAAATCTATAACCAAAGAATAGACTGTATTCTCCCAGAGACAACAAGAAGGTGGCATTGCCTTCAGAAAAAATATAAAAAACATCATTCCAAAAAAACTGCATGAATACTGAGAAAAGTAGCCTAAAACAAAAAATAAGCAAAAGAAAACGGGGGGAAAAAAAGAATACTATCAGCTTTTTGAAACAGTGAAATAACATCCTCCCTAGAGAGTAATCTTCCCTTCCTCCTCTGCAGCACTGCTTTTATTGTTTTATTATTACTCTACCTCTTCTTCAGAGTTAATTACTAAATGTTGTTCAAATAAATAACACAAGGAAAAAAATGCTTACTTGCAGATAAACTAGAATGCTGGCACTTTACTTTCTTCCTTTAATGGACTGCTCCTTTTAACAGTGTTTCTACCTCATTTTCCAGTGTTATGAAAAACTTTATGTTAGTCAAACTATTCAAAGTAGGAAGTTGATGTTGTCTAAAACTGATTTTAATAGCTTTTTTGAGCACTGTTGGCATAAACGGCTCACAGATTGCTTCTACTTTGATTTTCATTCATACATGAACTTGGGAAACTGATTTCATCTGACTGTTTTGTTGATTCGACAAAACAAAAAAAGGTGTGAAAAAATCTACATTTCTTAAAAATGCTCTCAAAGTGCATTATTAGAACATCAAACACAGTGGATTATACATTTATATTTTTTTTCCTTGCAATATTTTTTGAAATTCAATCTGAAATGCTCCAACAGAATGAAACTGCATTGCAGTAAACTATCTTCCTTTATCTTGCCAAATAATTGTGTAGTTCACAGACACTCTTATAAGAGCTCCTAGATAGAAGTCAATGGGCAACATAGCAGTGTCAATGAGGAAAATGAGAAACATTAAACTTTTATAATTTAATTATATTGCAGGTGTATACCAAGTGGCTATAATTAAAAGTGAATTAACAGAAACATTCTGTGAATGTTAATCACAACAGTCAAACTGGTTTTAACAGCTAATATTTACTAGCAAACATAAAAAGACGGGTTATATGGTGAAAAATCTAGTTAAATGCTTAAATTAATCCTAATTGAGTTTACCTGAAAGCACCCAAGAAGGAAATTAGATAGCTGATTCCTGTTGCTACAGCTTCTTCAGCAGTTACATGTTTCTAATGTATTTTTGGGGAAATTTGCTCAATTCTTATTTTCAATAGAATTATTGGGGAGGAACTGTGAATTTCTCAATACTATTTTGTAACTTTAGTATTTACATTAAATTCTTAAGAATAAAAATTATTCCTTGGAAGATAATTATAAGGGATTTGTAACAATTTTACAGTTAATGTTAGTCCTCAATTTTCATTCTGTCTTAAATTAGTTTTTGCCTTAAAATTATCAGGAAACAGACAACGTAACAGAAACCTGTTTCGGTTGAAGCTAACATAGAAAGATCAAGTCAACAAAGCATTTCATGTTTTATTTAAAGATATTATGATTTCAAGTCATGCCTATTGATATGGACATTGGAACAGTAAGGACTATTCTGAGCCATTTTCAATGAAAAATATAAGGTCCTATCTCTTTCTTTCAGTGGAAAGTGAACTTCATAAACACTACTTTGAAACAAACTCCTATGCACAATAATTAATTCCTATAAAAATGCTCGATTATATCTATGCCAGCATGATTATTTCATTATTTCCTTAAATAATAATAAGATGTAAACTCTAGTACTGATTACCTGATATTTGAGTAGTTTTGAATAATCATGTAAAAATAGTTATTAAAAAAATAGTACTTCCATAGGTTTGTTGGATTGTATGTATCTATTTATAAGTACCGTCTCATTTGCATGATGTATTTTTAACATTAATGGTTTAATTGTAGAAGATAGCTGAAAGCTGAATCTTATCAAGCTACATCCTACTGCATTTTGACACATGGTGTACTGGTAATATATAAATGTGATCTGAGGGACTTGGCTGCAGGTCTGCTTTATATTTTTGACCCATGCAAATAAAATGTTGCTGTGCTAGCTTTAACTTAGCTATAGAGATAATTCTTACTATTAAATAAATGATCTAAGGATGTTAGCATATAGGCTATTAACATACATAGCACATTTAGATGTACATGTTCTATAGTGAACAACAATAAACCTGGCATCAGCTAGAATCTAAAGCAAGAAAAACCATCATGGCTTTGTCTGTGGGAATAGTATTGAAATGTAAGATTATTTAAGCTACACTGAAATCTTTCACACTTGAAAAAAAAGTAAATCAAGAGCTAACTTTATATACGCTACCATAGGTGCCTACAGCTGCATCTCCTACTCTCGTTTACTTTTATATTCAATATAAAAAAAAGAAGTACCTGTATTGGGTTTATATGATGGGGATTTGGTATTGGGGGAGTGGCTACAGGTATTGCCCCTGTAAGAAGCTGCTAGAAGCTTCCTCCACTCCAAGTCACACCTCTGGCCAAGTTAGACCTGCCACTGGCTAAGGCTGAGCCCATCAGCACCTCTGTGAATATTATATTTAAGAAGGGACAAAGAAATCTGTGTCATGCGGGACCTGCAGCTGAGAGACAGGGAAGATGTGGTGCCTAGCCTCTGGCCTCTCATATGGGCAGCTGCCCATTTTGGGCCACCACCACTCAACTGGTGATGGCTGCGGCAACATGGTTTGGAGAGTTCTAATGTACCCCACTTCCAGGGCACCTGCTGGGTGAAGCTCCTCCTGCCAGGACAGCCAAGGTTCATCAGACCGGTCAGGCCTGGTGCAGCTGCAATGTAGAGAGGAGTGAGCTGTGAGAGAAACAACTATGTAGACAGCAAGGTCAGTGAAGATGGAGAGGAAGGAGGTGCACCAGTGCAGATTCTCCTGCAGCCTGTGGTGAGATGGCAGGCTGCCCCCTTGCAGCCCATGGAGATTAATGGTGGAGCAGAGATCCATCTGCAGCTGGTGGAGGACTCTACACCAGAGCAGGTGGCTATGCCCAAAAGAGTTCATAGAGAACTGTCTCCCCTGAGAAGAGACCCCACACTGCTGGAGATTAACAGTGTAGCAGGGATGCATCAGCAGTCCATCAACGACCCCACAGCAGAGCAGGTGGCTGCACCTGAAGAAGGCTGTGACTCCATGGGGAAATATGCGCTGGAGCAGTCTGTTCCTGAAGGGCTGCACCCCGTGGGAGGGATCCATGCTGCAGCAGTTGTTCAAGTTCAAAGAGCACTGTCTCCTGTGGGAAGGGACCCCACGCTGGAGCAGGGGAAGAGTGTAAGGAGTCCTCACTCTGAGGAGGACGGAGTGGCAGAAACGATGTGTGATTAACTGATCACAACGTCCATTCCCCATCCTCCTGCACTACTGGGCAGGGGGGAGGGGAAGTAGATCTCAGAAGAAGGGAGGGATAGGGAGAAGGCGTTTTTTAAAATCTGGCTTTATTTCTCATTATCGTCTCTGATGTGATTGGTAATGAATTACACTGATTTTTCCTCAAGTCGAGTCTGTTTTGCCTGTGACCATAACTGCTGAATGATCCCTCTCTGTCCTTGTCTCAACCTTCGAGCCTTTTGTTATAGTTCCTCCTCACTGTTCTAATGTGGCGGGAGGAGTGAGTGAATGGCTGCATGGTGCTTAGTTGCCAGCTGGGGCTAAACCACAGCAGTATGTCTAATGACTTTTTCTTTCATCCTAAAGAATCTTGTAAACTCAGATTAAATGGTCCTAAGAGATTTCTTTTTCCTCCTTTCCTTTGAATGTGGAGCTCAGACTTATAGTGCTAATTTTCAAATATTTAAAATTAGGTGAGTTGAATCATTCCTTTATAGATCTGTTTCTCTACCAGAAACAGAGGAATCAGAAATACAAATTAATGAATTAATCCATTGTATATGGTTATTTAACATTCATGGATTAGAGGGCTGAATTAAATTACAAATTTGGAGTTCTCTGTATGGTAACTGGATAGAGGTAAGCACCTCTGAAAGGTAATTCAAATCTTAACTAGTTAATAATCTAGTTTCTCTGCTAACTACAGGAATCTAGAAGGATTAGGGTCTCAAATTTAGTGCATTGAAATAAGTAGAATAATTATCCACTAGTTGTATAAATACATGTATATCTACCTCTCCTGATCCTTTCTACTCATCTGGGAGATGACCAGCTCTGCATCTCACAAACGGGTAGAAAGGATCAGGAATGGTAGATATACAGAGACTGGCTTCTGCTCCCTCATCACCCTGCAGACTGGAAAATCTAGACTACATGACGTATCATGGAGTTTATGCTATGGTAGATAATTACATGCCACCACAGATACAAACCTATCAATGCCAGCTAGGGAACTTGAAGGTCTTTAAGAGCAGATTTCCATTTGGGGCTGAAAAGGAGAAATGCTTTGGATAGATCATTCTTGCATATGCTGGCTACTAGAAAAACACTCATTAACCAGAGTATTTAACAAAAGAAAATATTACTAAATCAAAACAAAAGAGTGAAAAGTATTTCACAGCTCCATTTATACTGATAGCATATATAAAAGTCACAGAAACCTTCACTGAAGTTCTGTGTATGGGGAAAAATTGGTACTATGTACTATATTGGCTATATTTTCATTAAGGATAACAAACCTTTAAAGCAGATTTATCTTATGTGAATGAAAACATAAAACAAAACAAAGCAAAACAAAAAAAAAAACCCCACCACATCGAATTATGGCTATGCAGCTTTTGCTGCCTTCTGCTGCTGCCAGCAGTTACTGTAGCATCAAAAGCTTATTTGGAGAGTTACCTATATCTAAGTAAGGATATTACCTGTTGTAGTTAGTACAAGACTATGATTAATCAGTGCATATTTTGTTTCTCCCAGTGCACTCATGAAGCCTTCCTTCTAGTACCGAGTCATAGAGACATTGAATACAAATTAAGTAAAAGTTTTCCAACCAAACTGTAAAAAAAACAAAACAAAAATACATGCTGAATAAATAATAGAAAAATAGGTTGATCACTGAAGCATTCAAGCTTCTCATTTGGAAAATTAAAAGTACATGAAGATTTTTTGTGATTTTTAATACTACTTCTGACTTTGAGGTAATTTTTCAGTGCTGTGCTTGGACAATTTTGGTGAGTTAAGTGAAAAGGCTGTATCTCCAATCCGCTCAGAGTTCTTCTGAAATAAATTTTAAGTTTGATTGAAACCAAGGGGCTCATAAGTTGTAGTCAAAACAGGGACTTATTCCTTACTGTTTATTTTCTTCTTGCAGTACCTTTTGCTTTTTTTGAGTATTTTCTATAACATTTAGATTCTTGCCTTGCTCTTTGAACTTTTTCTCAGTTAGAAACTAAAGCAGCTTCCTCAATCCTCAGTAAAGAATATATCATGAGCATCTACGGCAGATGTATTCGTTCAGTCTAACCCTTGGCTTCTTAACTAAGCAAATTAGAAAGACAAACTACTAACTTATTTCCTAAGAATCACTTTCTGAAGGAATCTGTTTATTCTTTCAGAATTCCCTCTCCATTTATCAGATTGAAAAATTAGGTTCCTAGCTTAATCATGTGATCTGTAAAAGTTAGTGTGAAAAGTTGGCTACTGTGAGCACTCCTGCCTCTTAGCTGATCTCTTTGTAGCAGTTATAATTCCAGGTGGAATGTGATTTTAATTGAAAGCAGTGGAATGCTGAGAGGCATTCAACACCATTCCGAAAGGGTTATGTTAGTCCTAAAGACTGAACTAAACTAATTTTGACAGTTCATTCTCGGCCTCTATTTATTTACATGCCTATAATCTCTGACTCAGTACTTTGTTTCCTCCACATAAAAGGATTCTCTGCATGAAAGGAAGTTGTATGACAGTAAGCATACGGAGGAAGCCAACTGTCTGATCTTCATACGAACTTTCAGATTTGATTTTGTGGCAGTTGTGTAAACTGATTCTCTATTATTGTGATTTCATTTATTGTTTCTTCTCAGGGAGTGTACCTACCGAAGTCAACTTTCTCATTGAAAACATATGAAAATAGCAACATTTTACTTAGCTAAAATGCTTATAACTTGCAGCTCTGGTGTGGCAATGTCCAGCTGCTATGTATTTAAATCATCCTTGAAATCATCTGTATTATTCTGGAAGTGAGAATGAAGTGCAAATACAATAGAAATGACAATGGAATTGAATAAGATTAATAGATGTTCTTTTCTTTTCACAGTTCTAGAGAGAAACATACTGGTTTTAAAAACAGACCTTAGCTTATCTTCTTTTAGTTTTCTGTGAAATCATGGATATCTTGAAAATGCAGAAACACTGATAACATTCAGAAACTCTAAAAAAAGCACTGATAGTGAGAGCTATATATATACATATATATATTTAGGATGAAAAATAGTAAAATTATATCCAAGGATTTGTTTTTTTAGAAGGACTTAGAATTGCTTGATTTAAAAAATATTCATAAGAAGAATAACTAATGAAGTGTTATAGTAAAAATAAATAGTCTCTTTGAATCAATACCATTAACAATTCCTACATTGAAGAACATTTAAATTATTCTAATACTTAGAATAATTGTTAATTAATGAGATTTCTTCAGCAGGGTTTCAAAATTCTATCTAGATGAGAGGATCAAGTGCACCTTTAATAAATTTACAGACAACACTAAGTTGGCTGGGAGTGTTAATCTGCTTCAGGGTAGAAAGGTTCTACAGAGGGAACTGGACACGCTGGATTGATGGGTCGAAGTCAACCAGGTCAAGTGTCAGGTCCTGCATTTGGGTCACAACAACCTCACACAACAGTACAGGCTTAGGGAAGAGTGGCTGGAAAGTTGCCTGGTGGAAAAGGACCTGGAGGTATTGGTTGACAGCTGGCTGAATATGAGCCAGCAGTGTGCCTAGGTTACCAAGAAGGCCAAAAGCATCCTGGCTTGCATCAGAAATGGTGTGGCCAGGAGGACTAGGGAAGTGATTGTCCCACTGTACTTGACACTGGTGAGATCACACCTTGCATACTGTTCAGTTTTGGGCCCCTCGCTGCAAGAAAGACATTGAGATACTGGAGTGTGCCCAAAGAAGGACAATGAAGCTGGTGAAGGGTCTAGAGCACAAGTCTTATGAGGAACGGCTGAGGGAACTGGGATTGTTTAGCCTGGAGAAAAGGAGGCTGAGGAGAGATGTTTCTGCTCTCCACAAGTATTTGAAAGGAGGTTGTAGCAAGGTGGGTGTCAGTCTCTTCTCCCAAGTAACAAGCAATAAAACAAGAGGAAATGCCCTGAAGTTGCACCAGGGATGGTTTATATTGGATATTAAGAAAAATTTCTTCACGAAAAGGCTTTTCAAGCCTTCCTCTTCTCTGGAATTTTTTTAATGAAGAATCCTCTTCTCTGGAGCAAGCTTTTAGTCTTCTGATGACCAAAATACTTTGGTTTTCCAGATGCTTCAAGACTGATTAGATATATTTTACAGAATTTAATGAGCTGGTGGATGAGAAATCCCATTTTCTATTTTATACAAAAAATAAATACTTCAAGATTCTTACATTTGTGTAAAAATAATTTTATTTCTTCACGTCTCTTCTAAAATTCAAATATATTTTTCTGAAGTTTTCTTGGAAAATGTCACTGCCGTGCCGAGGACGGAGAGAAGAACGACACAGAATTCAGGTGCAGTAGAAAATACCAACGCCAACAACAGGAGCAGCAGCAGCAGTACCAGCAGCAGCAGCAGCAGCCGTTATTAATTACAAATCTGTATATATATATAACATGGTTCACAAGGATGGCCAAGGCAATTGGTCGCTTGACCATCCACCTCCCAGAGTGATTGGCTAAATGCTACGACACCCATTTCAAAACAACTTTCCCAGTGTGCCGTAAACAAGACTGCATAACAAGCTACAGGTGCAAGATAAAGTCTTAGTTTACAAAAATCTCAAACAGTTTCTCAGCTAGCCTGCATGGGAAAAAGAACTTTCACAGGATGCTGCAGTAGCTGGAAAATTTCTGCTTCTAGTCTTTTAGTATCCACAGGAATACATCTTGGAAAATTAAAAAAAATACAAATAATAGTAAATTTAATGTTTAATTAAAAATTACTCTTCTTTATGCAATACAAATATATTTTAATACGGTTTTTACTTTAAAGAGTACTTACAGATACTAGATACATCATGAAACAATGTCTAGCCGTAACTGTTAAAAATTTCAGTTTGATTTGAATAGTTTGACTGAATGCTTTTAAATACAGATAAAAATCACCTATCTTTAAACCATTCCAGTTTCAGCTACCTACTTTTTTTTCTGGATTTTCTGAGTGCAGCTCTTAAACATTTACCAAACTCAGTTATCCCTTCCTGGAATAAGGAATTTCCTGTGCACTCAAGTGCAGAATGTTGTATAATATATGCAATGATATCTGTTCCAATCTTTCTATTTTTCCTCCTAATTATGAAGTCAGTTGCATACTTCTCTCTCAAGGAACAGACTATTATATTAAAAAAAATCAAGAGAATAAATGGCCCAAGTAAGAATAGCCACACTCGCATTACTCTAAGACCTAATGTAAATATAACTGAAACAAAATTGAGTGGATCATTTCCATCTTTACTGGAAAACATTAGTTTGTTTAGGGTTTGTGAAAAGGGAAAAATGAAAAAAGAAATAGACATATAGAAGATTAAAAAGATCAAAGTTTAAACATACATAGAAATGTAGATGATACATTGAAGGTGTTAAAATACATTTTTTTAACATCTTCTCCATGAATTACATTAATTTTTTTTTTTCATTAGAGGACATCAGTGCTTTGAACATGTGTGAAACAGGTTCCGTGTACTTGTAGTAATTAAAAAGTCAATGAAACCATAGAAGGGGTTTGGGATTCTATGTCTGTATCTTGGTTAAATTCCAATTTAAGCAGTTGCACTCTAGATACCTCAATTAGAGTCACTGCATGCCATTAAGCAGTTCAAGTGTTACATCTTGGAACATTTCACTAGTGCACTAAACTATAATTGTCTCTATTGTATGTATTTGGTTGACCAATGTGTAACCTGGCCTTGTGAAAGGATAAAGAAGTTGACAGAAATCACCAGACCTTTTACTGAAAAAAAACCACAATGCTAAACTGAAAGAAGTTTCTGGAGAGAGGCATGGGGGACGTATAGAGAGGAAGATACCAGGAGCAAAGAAGTTGAAGCATGAGTGAAGCAGAAGACACTGGGGAGGATCAAAGAAATAAGCCATAGTCATATCTCAAAGACAGCAAAAAGAGGGTGAGATTACTAAAACCCCCAAGGTTATTTATTCCATAGTTGGGAACAAAAGTCAGACTCATTCTTCAAGGAAAGAATCAGCTTTTCAAAAATAGCAGGGACAGTTGTTTATTTTATTCTGTTTTACCCGATAGATTACATTTTTAGCAGATATTCCAATAATATGCAGTTTGAGGGATCCAAAAGTTCCTTGGTGTTTAAAGGAACTTATATCTCCACCAGGACCAGCTATCCTTAATGAACAGACTGATAGTTACCATAGTGTGAAATGATGTGTAATCATCTGAAAAATCATTCTCTAGTCCCAAGAATGCGCAAATCATTCTCATAATATCATTTTCCTAGTATGATTTAAAGCAGTTAAAAATAAGCTTTACATAGTTAAAAAAATATACGAGCAGGGTGAGCCCTCATATATCTAAGTGTTTATGTAAAATTCTGTATATTTTTTAAAAAAATATTTTCTTTATTAGACTATGTTTTTATATGTGGAGGGGGAAGGAGGCTCTATAGAAAAATGGGAGGACATATAGCAATTCTAAGCATGTCTTTCTGATGCAAAAGGCAAAGTGGCTTTCTGCCACACAGTTAAATTGGCATGATAAAGCAGATGGTGTTACAAATTTCTGTTTAGTTGTTTGGGAGGTTTTTTGTTCCTTTTTTTCTCTTTTGTTTAAAATTGGGTTATACTTTAGGGATGTGTAATGTGACACAGCAATTTCATTTCTTCTCTTAATGAGCTAAGGACAACTGAATTTGTCTCTACCTTTATAAGAGCTGGTTGGGATATTTCTAATAGGAGGCAATGAAAAGAATTTAAGTAGTGTTAAAGATAAATCTCTTAGAGAGGCATGCAGAATTCAGAATAGAAAGCCTGCTTACCAGTTTAATTGACCTCTTTGTAAAGCTGGTGTGTATTGTAACTGGAAAGCAAACTGACTTTACTGACTGATTCTTATCTCACTTTCACTAATAATACAACTTCTTATTAATATTACCATGCCAGTCAAGATCATAACTTAATTATCTGCTTTTATAGTATGTACTTTTTCCCTTCTCAAAAACTGCATTTAACTTTACATGCTGACTATAGACCATTCAATGTTTGTCAGGCTATCTTGTTAAGTTTTCCACTAATTCTGTAGTCAAACCTTTTCCACCAGCCACTGTCTTTCCTATATTTTAAAATAATTTCCATAATCCATAAGTATCTAGTTTGTTTATATAGGTGTATTTTTCTCTCTCTTTGATTCTAAGGTATCTATACCATAGACAAATAGCTCTGTTTCTGCAAACAAAACCCAGTGGCTGTAGCTTGTTTCTATTGTGAAAGTGAATCCCACATTCAGTTGCATGTGTTCCACTTCTGGTATTATTAAAAGCTGAAGCAACAGCAGTGAATCATAAAGGTTACTGATAGAGAGGCATACTAAATGAATATATTTGTACAACAAACATGCTAGTTCAATTTCTACCACACCTTTCTTCATTGCTTTTCTCTCCATAGATTTTTGAATACATTTTCAACTGATTGTGGGGAGTTATATCTTAGCAGAAAGCAATGTGTAATGAAAAGCTTTAATTCTTATTCAAATATAAACATCTGAAAAAAAGCACAATCTAGTTTATTTTTAGTAGATGCCTCTAACCGTTGTGCAATTAGCATATAATGATTTGAGGGAATTTACAGGTTTTTTAAAAATTTTGGAAGTCAATTTAGATAGACAAGAAGTACTCTCTTCTGTAGCTATACCATTATGCAGGAAAGAACATAACATCTATCAGGTAGGAGAGAAACTAAGCAATAAGAAGTCTGATTTTGTAGTCTAGTGCCAGGGAGACAGTCTTGGGAGGGAGAAGTACTAGTGTCCAGTATGTTTTTCCAATTTTCCTTATGAATTTTATGCAGTAACTTTTAAATGCGAATGCAAAAGAGCCCTTGAGGAATAGGAGGATTCCTTTAACTTAGAATCTGGCATGTACTATACTAAAGAGTTGTTAAAAAGCATGTGCAACACTGAAAGGTGTCACAAATGTTCCACTGCAGGTAAGCATAGATTAATCAGCTAGTTATGTTGTGTTTATGTTAAGCAGAGAGAGGATAGGACGTATTATATCCATGCAGATCAGTTTCATGGAGGCAGAATATCAGGACAACTGTGAAAACTTGAAAGTGGTGAGTTCTAATATTTTGGTCTGATGAAGGCCTAGAATTGACCTCTCCAAGCTAACCTCAGACAATCTATAATGCAGAAAGATAAAGCAAAAAACTAACCAGCCAACCAACCAAAAAAAAACCCCAACCAAACCAAATCAAACAAACAAAAATCAAAACCAAAACACAAACCAAACCAAACAAAAACACCACCAAAACAAAAAAAACCCACAACAAATCAAACAAAAAATCCCACTTTTTCTTCTCAGACAAGAAGCTTGTCTTCTCTTCCTCAGCTACAGGGACTAACTACAGAATAGAATTTAGACAAATATTTATTCTGACACATGCCTACACGTAAATCCATAAGCAGTTTCTTTTTCAGTACATAGTGCTGCTGAATCACCTGTGTTCTACATTTCTTCAGAAAAGTGGGTCAAAGCATGCATTAAACTATTCTGAAAACAAAATTTAGTTGCAATTTTTGTCTTAGTTGAAAATAAGATAAATAAAATAAATACTTCTGCAAACTACCCTTATTTCTAATTTATTATTTAATCTATTTTTAGAAGTTTGGGTTATTAGTGAGCTTTGACAGGCTTTTAATTGTTTGTAGTCCTTCTCATTATACTGTTACAGTATATAAGAGATCATTTACATGCTTAAGTCAAAAACCTTATCTAAATGAGTGAACTTAGTATCACTTTCAAATTATTTGTTATAGGCCACGTCAAGGCTAACTACTCAGGCACAGCCTGAGGACGTGATAAACCATTTCCATATAGTTCCCTAGTGACTTGTTTCTAGGGTAAGGGAACATGAATGTGCAGCCAGTAGGAAGCAGTCTACTAAAAGAAGCTGTTGAATCTCCATCTTTGGAGATTTATAATTTGACAGTTTGAGGAATTTTTATCCTCTACTTTGAGTAGGAGTTTGGACTAGATCACCCCTAAAGGTCCCTTTCAATCTAAATTATTCTATGATTATATGCTTCTGAATTTCAAGAACTGAAATCTTCCAGGGCTGCTTTTAGAGCAAATCTTTAGACTGTTTTAGAATAAAACTCAGGTGTAGTTCTGGTGGCAATTAAGAGAGATGATTGCTTCTAGCTTTCAGTGTATCACAAATACACTATGCTCTGTGCAGTCTTTGAATATCATTCCATCAGGCTTTGAGCACCATCACACGCCCTTATGCTACACTGGTAAGTAGCATATACCTTCAATTTTATGGTTTAAAAATAACCACCCTAATAAATTGCAACACAGCCTTGATAATATCCCAAACAACTTCAACTGCAAGAAAAGCACCCCCAAAAAATAATAGCTAAGTCACCACGCAAGGCCAAAAGGTCCACTGCATTTAAGTCACAGAAGTATTTTATAGGTACTAGATAGTGTGGATATGACAGACTGTTGTCAAGGTAGCAGCTACAAATCCTTCTACACTATTTGCCCTAGGGGACCAGAATCATTAACCACATTTAGATGTGTAGCTTTAACTGCTGGTTAATATCCATTTGCTGCTGAGCAATATGTGTGTGTGATCCTGTCACTACCCTGGGCTGCTGTCATGGTTTGATGTGGAGCGGGTGGGGGTTCTGGTGGCAGGAGAGGGGCTTTGCTCCCTGTGACCTCCCTGGTTTTGGAACCAGGTCAGACCTGGTTCTGGCCACCAGATCAGACTCCCATCTCCCTCAGGCTTGAGCCAATCAGCGCCTCTGCGAATTGCCCTATTTAAGTCGGGACAAAGGAACCGGAAAAAGTGCTTTGCCCAGGAGCGAGGAGAGAAGGGAGGAGGGCACTGCCCCCGCTCCCTGGCTCCCGGCTGAGCAGCTGCCTGCATCGGGCTGGCGCCACCCACAGAGAATGGCGGCGGCGGAGCAGGCTGGGGAACTCAGGGAGCACCCCACTCCCGGGGTGCCCACTGGGCTGAGTTCACCTGGAGAGGACTGAGATCTGAGAGAAACAGCCGCATCGACACCAGGTCAGTGAGGATGGAGCGGGAGGAGGTGTGCCGGAGCCAAGTTTCCCCTGCAGCTGGTGGTGAGATAGCAGGCGGCCCCCCTGCAACCAGGACAGCCTCAGTGGAGTAGAGACCCACTCGCAGCCCGTGGAGAGAAGATGTCTGAGCCTGAGGATGGTCGTGTTGGGACGCACAACAAGGTAGAGAGGCATCTGGAGTCTGCGTGACGACCCACATCGGAGCGAGTGGCTACAACTCCCTAAGTATCCGAGACCGTGGTAAAGCCCACACTGGGGCAATCTGTGGGGAAGGATTGCTTCCAGTGGGCTGGACTCACGCTGGAGACGTTTGTGGATTTTTCCTCGTGGGTAGGGGATCCACTGGAGCAGGGGAAAAGGGTGTAAGGACTCCTCCTCCTTTAAGAAAGAAGCAATAGTAACAGCATGGAATGAACTGACCTGCACTCCCCCAGTTCCTGCCCCCTGTGCTGCTGGGGGGAGGAGGTAGAGCCGGGAGGAAAAACGAAAGGCGGGGGGTTGGGAAGGAAGGTGTTGGTTTTAAGATCTGGCTTTGTTTCTTTTTGTCCTCTCAAGTAACCGGTTTTATTTCCCTTTGTCCTTTAAGTAACCATTAATAACTGTTTTGTTTTAAGAAAGCCAAGTCTGTTTTGCCCGGGACCATGGTTGGTGGGTGCTCCCTCTGTTCTTGTCTCAACCCTCAGTCCCTTTATTATTTTTTTTTTCCCTCCTCTCTACTTTACTGGAGAAGGAGAGACTGTGTGAGTTTTAGTTACTGGATCAGCCTAAAACCATGACGGCTGCCTTTATGATTTGGTGGGGATGAATGCTACACTTCTGTGCATTTAACTCAGGCAGTGCATGTCTGGCTGCTAAGACTGTGCTTCTAAAGACACTTGGGAAGTTTGCACCAGAATGTTGACTCAAATGTTAGCACTCAAAATAAGACTAAACTATCAGACAATACAGGTACAAAATAAATAGATATAAGTAAATTCAGATCATATGTTAGAACTAATGTTAGTGAGAGAAATGAGATTCTGAAAATATCTGTCTCTGTGAGAAATATGGGCTTAAAAAAAGATTAAGAAAAGTTCACTGAATTTCTTTAAAAGATTCTATACCCTGGTTTTATGCAGTAGCGAAAGTCTGTCCCAAATGAGTATAAGATCCTTTGCAACTTATGTACAGTATTGCCTTGTATATTTTCTTTAAATATTTGACATGAAAGAAAACCTACAGAGCTGTATGAGGTACAGAACAATTTTGCAGCTCATTGATTGGAATAGTCTTGCACTAAAGTCCTTCCCAGATTCAAAACACAGATAGAAGAGCTCAAAGTTAAAATCTAATTGCATTATTCATATGAATAATCCTAATTTCAACAGTCCCCCTGAGGATTATTACAAGAAAACAGAATCATTATGAATCATGTTAAAATGGAGATAATAGGTGATGGATTAAACAGAGAGAGGTGAGAAACAAAAAGTAAGAAACATAAAAATACATTAAAAATACATAAAAGATAGTTGGAAACCTGTGTATGGAGGAAATTATGCAGAAATATCACATCAGGAAAGAAAAGTAGAGGGTCACAGTTTGGAAATTAATTTAGGGAGAGATATGTGACTTAAACAGAGTAGAAAAGGTCTACCTCTTTGAAACTAGAAGTAAAAGGTGTTGCCAATTGGATCAGTGTGACCTTAATTGAAGAAGGGAAGTACTAGAAATGTACTAGAAACAGGAAGTCTTAGAATAGTTACTCTAGATTCATTTATTAGTCATGCAATGCTCATAGCATAAAGATCAATTATCAAAAAAAAGGAGATCATGTTGGATAAAGAAAGTACTGGAGAAAAGTTTTGAAACTGTGGAGATTTTTACATGGTTGAAAAGCATTGCACACCAAATAACGCTCACAAAATGCAAGATTCACTACAAATGGAATCAATGAGTATTCACACAGTATTACATCCATAAAGCATGTCATGCACAACAAAGTTATTAAATATTCAGGGAAATTAATTTAGATAGCTAGGAGTGTCAGCATTCAAATGACTACAAAATTAGATTAAGTAAAAAATAAAAGAAAGCATACAAGCAAACCTAACAAGGAAATTCCCTATGGATAAAAGTAAACATGAGAGACAGTGAAATTTCAGGGTTCTGACTCAACAAAATTTCGGAAAAAAATCATCATAGCTAGTGTTTTATTACTCAACAAAAGCTGATACTTTCAGTGTATATAAAGTATATTTGTACAAATTAAAAAAAAAAAAGGAAGAGAAGAGAAGAGAAGAGAAGAGAAGAGAAGAGAAGAGAAGGAGAAGAGAAGAGAAGAGAAGAGAAGAGAAGAGAAGAGAAGAGAAGAGAAGAGAAGAGAAGAGAAGAGAAGAGAAAAATTATTCCCACTTAACTGCCCAAAAACATGTTAGTGTCAAAATGTCCTTAAGAAAACAGCAGAAGCTGCAAAAAAAAACGAATGTAAGCACAAATCATTATGTATTGCTGTGTCTCTTCTGTGTCCAGGATATGCATCCCAAAGGGAAAATTGTTACCTTGATCTTTCATTTGTCTGCCACCATTTCTTTCATCATACTTAGGCATACAGTTTCTCCCAGCTAGAAAGGTTTGGATTGTCTTATTTTCCATCAAATAGATGTGACTTTCATAGGTCACATAGAAGCTCAGTAAATCATGTATGTCTCCTGAGGAGACAATCTTTTTGAATTTAGTTTTTCAGACCTCTCATGAAAAGAAAAAAGATCTTGGAGTCTCTTTACAGGCAAGTCTTCATGACTACTGTTTGATTTAAAAAAAAAAAAAAAGTCTCTTGACAGTTAGTGCCTCACCTCCTTAGCAGAGAAAACCACACACCCCCTGTCTCTTCAGAGATCTCTCATGGACTCTGTCTTTCACATACATTAGTTCTCAGTACTTTGATCCCTGGGTCCTGAGCACACAAATGTCCCACATATCAAAGCTCGCTCTCCTCCTTAGTGTTATTTCAGATACACAGGTTTTGCCTTTGGTTTTGCTACATAAAACAATGAAAGATAAACACTACACTACTGGAGTGAGGAACCATACTACTTTTTGTACATCTTCTGGTTCCATACATGTAGGGGTCATCATTTCTGTGAAAATAGGAAAAGCATAAAGGAAAGATTTCCCTCACTTCTTTTTTCCTCAAAAACGATATAAGGGCTGGTAACATTTTATCTAATCCTTGAACTTTCCCAAGCTTCTACCCTTCTCAATGTATCCCACTGTTCTACTGCATTAAGAGATAACTTCTTTCTTAGCTTGGCTCCCAGCTACATCAGCATTGGCACTGTGGAATGTGCATTTTACAGGTTTGTCTTTAATGACCAAGAGAGACATTAGAACTATCATTACGTATTTACTGAAAAGTAGTAGCTATGTGTGCCGAACTTCTGTCCTTTTCTAACAAAACGTTTTTCTGTCTGATAGGATGCATAAGCACACGCTGGTTAAGTCGAGACTTAGCAGCAGACATATCTGCTCTCATTCATTGTAGTGTAGTATTTTGCCCAATTTATTCCCCAGCATGAATTTTGTCTATTAAAGATACTGATCCTGCCACAACTGTCTTACAAATATCCTGCTGATGCTTCTAACAACAAAAAGCATCTGGCCAGAGAAAATAACACCCCATCACTATTTTTGAAAAGCTTTCTTTCATTTCACCAAATAAGAATCAGTCGTTAACTCAATTTGAATCTCATGCTGATAAAAGACAATTATAAAATAGCTTTTTTATTTATAAGTAGAAAATTAAACAAAAAATATTTCCTCTGAATATGAAGACTGTTTGGTTTCCTCTGGTATTTTTGTAATACAATGTCAGACAACTCACAGTATTAAGGACACTTTTAAAAGTTTGGATAGAGATAAGTCTCCATTTTATCCAGCTATATGGGGGAGGCACTCAATAAGTGAATTATCTTGAAGAAATGCTAGCCTTATTACTGCAATCTGTGAATAAAATTAATATATAATTGTTTCAAAAAGTAGGATAGAACTTTAATCTGGGCTTGTGAATTGCAGTAAAAATTTAGTATATTCAGAGTTTGAGATCTCAAACAAAACACTGGAAAATGAAAAAGCTCCCTAGTCAGCTCCTTACCAGACAGCATTACCTTCCTTGTAAGTGCTTGAAAATTGCATCTAAACAGAGCATCATAGTTTAATCCTAGCTGGCAACTAAGTCCCACACAGCCATTTTCTCACCCTCGCCATGATTGTATGGGGGAGAGAATCAGAAGAGTGAAAGTGAGAAAACTTGAGGGTTGAGATAAACACAGTTTAAAGGTAAAGTAAAAGCTGCCCGCCCAAGCAAAATAAAGGATTCATTCACTGCTTCCCATTGGTAGGTAGGTGTTCAGCCATCTCCAGGAAAGCAGGGCTCCATCACGTGTAACGGTTACTTGGGAAGACAAACACTGTCACTCTGAATGTCCCCTTCTTCCTTCTTCTCCCTCCAGCTTTATATGCTGAGCATGACATCATATGGTATGGAATGTGGCTCTTTGGTCAGTTGAGGTCAACTGTGTCAGCTGCGTCCCCTCCCAAATTCTTGTGCACTCCCAACCTGCTCACTGGTGATGCAGTATGTGGAGCAGAAAAGGCCTTGACGCTATGTAAGCACTGCTCAGCACTAATGAAAACATCCCTGTACTATCAACACTGTTTTCATCACAAATCCAAACCACAGCCCCATAAAAGCTACTATGAAGAAAATTAACTCCATCCCAGCCAAAACCAGCACACAGAGAAAAACTTAATCTGATGAAATATTAAGGTTATTAGTTAAACATATCACAGGAAAGGACTTTTTAAGCTAATAAGGTAAAATTACTTCTGTGACCACACTTTTTTTCTTATTATTAAAACAGAAGACAGAAAATATTTGGTAGTATTTTCTCATTTCAATGATGACCATTTTTCTGGACAATCATGTTGCACGAAGTTGTCTAGCAGACATATGGTCTGTTGAGTTCTGGAGCCCTAAACAATGTGTATTACATAATATAAAAGATAGATTTCAATATACACCTCATAGAGTTCCAGAAAGACATAACTGAATAACAGAAGAGTTCCCTATGTCTTTGAAGTTTTTCCTGGTCTTGCCAAGATATGTGAAAATTTGTTCTAGTCTATTGACTGATATCAAATAATAGATGCCTAGTTCCTCTATTTCAGTTTGTCCATTAGTATTGCTGCAGTTCTTGACTGTCCCTCACATGAAAGTTTCTGACAGATCAGTCAGCATGCGATCTCTTAACATTTCCATACAAGAGGAGCAAGAAACAGTTGGGATCCATGAAGAATCTTGGTTCCCTTGAAAATATTTTAATCTGCAAGATCAAAACTCATTTTTCTCTAGGAATCTCTTTGGAAGACCTGCTGCTGAAAGCCTAAGCTTGTATAAAATGACTTTAAGTAATGAATATCATTAGGGGAATTGAGGTAGGTTAGTTTGCCAACAAAGCTCTTTGTAACAATACTTTTCTAGTTTCATTACCAAATGGACTGTAGAGCACAAATGGATTTTGTGAGTTTCCATTTCCCTTTCTGATATTCTGGCTGTGAGTTTTACATACCTACTTTCAAAATAAATGTTAAGCATTATTCATTGACAGTTTTAGATGGTTGAAGTATCTCCAAATTAATCTGTCTTGTAGAAAGACTCGATAAGCAAAGTCTAAATAAAGTGTTTAAGGAGAAATAAGTTTCTAGGCTATTGGTAGATAGAATACTCCTAAATCAAGCACTATCTGCTATCAATTCACACATAAATTATAAAAAAGAGACATGCACAGGTGAAATAAGTTGAAAGTTTAAGCTAAATGATATGAAAAACAGATGCTGAGTCAAATATTCTTCTAGATATATCTCAGAATAGAACACACCCAGAAGTGGTTATTTCTATTCTAAAAAAAGATCTCTTTTGCATCCAGGACCTGTTGAAAGCAAAGTAAGTGATCCAAAGAAAAATCATGTACTAAAGAACATTGAATAGATGCTTCAGGGGACTTGGATCTGAGCCCAAATGTGGTTAAAAGGCTATAGATATAAATTACGTAAGAATGTACTCTATTATTATATCATTTATCGCTTATTTTTATGATGAATGGTATATTCTACACCTAGTTCAAATCTTGAAAGAGCTTGATTTTAGACAGAGTATAGTTTTAAAAGTAGCATTGTACACTGATTTCAGATTTCCACAGTGATCCAGGGAGCCATGGGGAGCTGAGACACAGGTACTTTTAATATGAAGGGGATAGAGATCGTGTGCCATGAAACATGTAAGCAAGGCCAGAAAAAAGAAACAACCCTGCATTTATGTTTAAGAGTGTGTATGTCAAGTGGTTTTTTGACCCAAACCAGCATCCTCTTTCTTGTAGATCAGAAGGTGCTAATCAGGAAAAATGTGAAAGCTATCTTTATAAGTATCTGTCTACACTCACAGTCAAAATGATATGTAATTTCAGAAGCATATTAATGGTAAAAGACCTCCTGAGGAAGTGAGCAAAGTTGCATATTTAGGGTCAAATCCCACCCGAGACACTTCATGCCATTCTGGCAGTGCAAAGCAGAAGGAAAGGACTGGCTATAGATCGTTGAGTGAACTTAGTTCTTTTCCTTCTTTTCCGTTTCCTCTGTCCTCCTTTCTCCCTAGGATACGCTCCTAAACATACACAATGCTGGAGCTTGACTCTTAAAGCACTTCAATATCTTCCTACAGCTATGCAACAAATAGTAGAAACACTATAATTGCAATTGCCTAAAACAGAGAGAACATTATACCATTCCCTTTTCCATCATTATGGAAGATTTAGAACAGGATTCATATGCACTAAGTATCTAAATGTTATGGGTTGGATTCAGCGGGAGACTGCAGGCTTTTAAATTAGCCATGAGATTCAGTTTGCTAGTGCTGGCAGCTCACTGATTTTAGAGAGCTATTCATCTGCCCAGCTGTAGATATCTACCCTGTAGTGAGATAGCAGATTCCAACACTCTTAACTAGAAGATAGTTCTCATAGGCAAACATCAGTATCTAATGTCATTGGAAACTCCTTAGGATATTTGAGATATCTGCATGAGGCTGGACCTGCAACTGACCTCTGCCCTCCCAGGTTGGCAGCTGGAGCTCAGGCAAGATAGTGTACTATCTCAAACTGCACTAGAAATTAAGGCAAACTAGGCAATTTTGACGATTCAACTAAACCCTACTTCTGGGATGGAGTCTTAGATGCTTATATGCAGATGCTTACAGTTAGACATTGGAGTCTGGAGCCTGAGCTCATCTTAAATATTTATGACATTCTTGCTAACAACTTCCTGTACTTTCTACTTTCTCTGCAGCTTTTCCTGGAAATCTGTTAATCAATAAACATTATGTGGGTTTTTTTTCTGTTTTGATTTAGTTTTTTATTTGCAATCTGATTTGCAAGGCGATTCACTTTTTTAATTCTTCTATGTACTAAGACAATGATTTCTTAAGTTTAACAGTATATATTCATATTTTGAATTGAGGTACTATTTTCCTTCACTGATAACTGGCCAGCATGGAACAATCACATAAGCACATGTCTGTAGACAAGTCCAAACCAAATCTGTTAAGTTTCAAGTTAATGGCTTGTCCTTTTAGTTTTGCTTATACTCACTCTTGTCAAAGCCTCATGTGATTGTTTTCATTTGCATCCACAGTCCTAGATGTCATACTTATTTCACAATCTTGACATGGCTACTGAAAGGTTTTTGTGTTAAGTCCAACTAGAATGTAAATGCCCTCCTGACTGTAGAGGGAGTAGTAAGACTGCTCAATCATTTGACCTGTATAGGTTCAACACATTACTTCAAGTACAGAAGCACTTCTGTTGCATTCCTTCTCTTGCTAGTCTTTACTCAAGCACTGCAATGTTATGTATTTTAAGAGAAACACATTAACAGGTCTACAAATTGTTCAAGGAGTAGAGTATTGCGGTTCTCTAGATCTGATTGTGGTCTGCAACAGAAAGTGGTGGCCCTTCTCACTCTCCTTTACCCTTCTTATAGCTACTTGTTCCTGCCGTCTTCCTTGCCTCAGTGGTGGGTTATTGTGAGAGCGCAAAATGAGTCAGATGAGCTGAAAATTAACAGAAGATGGTGAAAAACCCTCACAAAAGCAAAGTGATTAATTTTTAAATCTTACCCTATTTCAAGATCCAGTGCAAAGAAGGACAAAGGAATTCATGGTCATAAATAGGAGACACGGCCTACCTCTGTTGATACAGTCTATTGGTGAATTAGAGTACATAAAACTACATCCCAAATTTGAGACACATGAGACAAGCATACTTCATTCAGAAGTATACGGCTCTGTGTTATGTACGTCGCTCCGTGACATGTTGTATGACAATAATATTTGTCCTTGCTGTTTCCTAGTATCTGTCCTCTTTTTTTTTTCAAATCTTGTGCATTGTCTTGGCAATCCTTTTTCTCCTAAAGAAATCACCCCATAAAAATTTAAATATTTTAGTCACTAATTCCAAAATAGCATTATAAAATTACTAATTTTTGTTCTTCAACTAAATTTATACTTACATAATGAGTTCACTTTTGTTTAATATTTAACAAGTTGCTATATTTCTTTATTAAGTTTATTTATCTTCCTGTGTTTGTTTGTGTTCTTCAGTTTTCATATTTCCCATGTGCCCATGACAATTTTTTTCCCATCAGAAGAAATACTCAAAACCAGAAGGCTCTAAACCCCAGACAGCTTTCTGCATTCTGTAAGACAATGCCTTTTATTCTTAAAAGAACTTCTGTTTTCCAGTTCAATTCAATGCGTACTTTTGAAAACTAATTAAAGCATAATAATAACATATGCAAAAAATTCTGTAGTCTATTAAATGGTTGGTAGTACCAGCAGTCTTTCAATAATGTGTTTGGGAATTTATAAAGTAAGTTAACACCAGCATTAGCATGGCGAATGCTCATTTCCCCTAATGAACATCTTCGAAATGTACATCACCATTTTCATTAATCTCTTCAATTTGTTATAATAAATCTGTTTGCAGCTCATATTGTAGCTTAAAGTGTCTATGTGGGTATGTACAATAGATTTTGCAGAAGAAAATTTATGATTTATTTTTTAATTTGTTCTTTTTTCTCTCTTTGTGGTTTTTGTTGTTTTGGCTACTGTACAAAGAACAAAATAGGCTAATTCCTCTGAAATTTGCTTTCAGGCTTTTCTTAGGGAAGGAGGGAAAAATAAAGCAAGTAAATATATGCATAATATTTCATAGAAGTGTCATTCAAATGCACACATATTGTGTGGAAACTCCACTGTAAATTTCTACAACACAGTAGTTTTCAGACATTTGTATAAGCCAATTAGTGTAGATTCTTACGGAATCTTACATTAACTTGTTTACTAACACAATACTGTCATAAAGCTGGTTTAAACTAGTCTCAAGAGAATTCTACAGGCGTGGAGATATTATTAGGCTTCATAGAGTGTGCAAGTCTCAGTTTAGTAAGAATGGATGAGGTATTTGTATAAAAAGCTGAACAGGTATTTTGGGGTCCATTAATTGTAAAAAGCTTATTAAAGCCATGGCAGCAGAGCAGTCTCAGGGAAGCTTCAGGTTAAACAGAACCAGAATTATCCAAAACAAAAGATTCAAAAATTATATGAACTTACAAATGATCCCTCTGTCTGGGTTCTTGTTCAGCTGTAGATCAGCCCCATATTAAGACCTGGAACAAGGCTGAGACAAGAGGACAGTACATCAGAAAACAGTAAGCAATAACAAAATCCTCTATTTTATTAAGCCAAATTTTGAAGCCCTGATTTATAATGGTAAAGATTTGTTGTCAAGCTATGATCCATAATACACAGTACAGTGTGACTCTCTGTGGGAGTAAATGGTCTGTCCCAGAAGACTTTCAGACCACAAATTACTTACAAAACTACAAATTTATTCATGCTTTGTTTCAAAAAATAACACATTTATGCCATTTATATAAAAAGTTTAATGTAATGATGAAAAACAACATATTGTCAAGACCATGCATGTCTAAAATTGATTTTGTGTGCCACAATTTGTGTGTTTATTGATTACCTGAAGAAGAAAAACACACTGAGGTTTCCAAAATATAATCTTCAGACCTTTTGTAAACAGTGGTAAGATAATATGCATAACAGGAAATTTCAAAAGACAGATATGGGAAAATAGTTAGAATCTTTTGGTACAAGAGGTAGGATTGTCAAGATAACTTTGACTTTATTTGTATTATTTTATAGGAGTCAAAGTTTGGTGATCTCAGATATGGTAGATTTCCTTGTACTTTACCAAATCTTCATTCTTTTGCTTTCACTTCTGTTATTGGTTTATAATAACAAATTTATCTGCAGTACAAATGTTTTATTTGGAGTTGTGAATCTTACACGGTTTTTGCCATATGGAAATATTTATTCTGGACCTTGTTCTCACCAACAATGAAGGGCTGGTGGGGAACGTGATGCTCAAGGACAGCCTTGCTGCAGCGATCATGAAATGGTAGAACTCAAGATACTTAGAGAAGCAAGGAGGGTGCATAGCAGGCTCACTACCCTGGATTCAGCAGAGCAGACTTAGGGCTCTTCAGGGATCTCCTTGCTAGAGTACAATAGGACAAGGCCCTGGAGGGAAGAGGGGCACAAGAAAGCTGGTTAATATTCAAGGATCACCTCCTCCAAGCTCAGGAGCGGTGCATCCCAACAAAGAGAAAGTCAGATAGGAACACCAGGAGGCCTGCATGGATGAACAAGGAGCTCCTGAACCAACTCGGACACAAAAAGAAAGCCTATAGGGGGTGGAAGCAAGGACAGGTAGCCTGGGAAGAATACAGAGCAATTGTCCGAGCTACCAGAGATCAGGTTAGGAAAGCTAAAGCCCTGATAGAGTTAAATCTGGCCAGGGACATCAAGGGTAACAAGAAAAACTCTGTAGATACGTCAGTGATAAAAAGAGATCTAGGGAAGATTTAGGCCCTCTCGGAAGGAAACGGAGGACCTGGCTACCCGGGATATGGAGAAGGCTGAGATTCTTAATGACTTCTTTGCCTCAGTCTTCACTGGCAAAAGCTCCAGCTGCGCAGCCCAAGTCACAGAAGGCAAAGGCAGGGACTGGGAGAATGAAGAACGCCCACTGTAGGAGAAGATCAGGTCCGAGACCATCTAAAGAACCTGAAGGTGGACAAGTCCATGGGACCTGATGATGTGCACCCGCGGGTCCTGAGGGAACTGGCAGACGCAGTTGCTAAGCCACTACCCATCATATTTCAGAAGTTGTGGCAATCTGGTGAAGTTCCCAATGACTGGAAAAGGGGAAACATAACCCCCATCTTTAAAAAGGGGAAAAAAGAAGACCCAGGGAACTACAGGCCAGTCAGTCTCACCTCTGTGCCTGGCAAGATCATGGAGCAGATCCTCCTGGCAACTATGCTAAGGCACATAGAAAAAAAAGGAGGTGATTGGTGACAGCCAACGTGGCTTCACTAAGGGCAAATCCTGCCTGACTAATTTGGTGGCCTTCTATGATGAGGCTACAGCATTGATGGATAGGGGAAGAGCAACTGACATTGTCTACCTGGACTTATCCAAAACATTTGGTACTGTCCCACACGATATCCTTGTCTCTAAAGTGGAAAGACATGGTTTTGATGGATGAACCACTCGGTGGATAAGGAATTGGCTGGATGGTCGCTCTCAAAGAGTTGTGGTCAACAGTTCAATGTCCACGTGGAGGCCTGTGACGAGTGGTGTTCCTCAGGGGTCGGTACTGGGACCAGTGCTATTTAACATCTTTGCTGGAGACATGGACAGTGGGATTGAGTGCACCCTCAGCAAGTTTGCAGATGACACCAAGTTGTGTGGTGTTGTGGACACACTGGAGGGAAGAGATGCCATCCAGAGGGACCTTGACAGGCTGGAGAGGTAGGCCAGTGTGAACCTCATGAAGTTGAACAAGGCCAAGTGCAAGGTCCTGCACATGGGTCGGGGCGATCCAAAGCACAAGTACAGGCTGGGCGGAGAATAGATTGAGAGCAGCCCTGAGGAAAAGGACTTGGGAGTGCTGGTGGATGAGAAGCTCAACATGAGCCAACAATCATAGAATCATAGAATCATAGAATGGTTAGGGCTGGAAGGGACCTTCAAAGGTCATCTAGTCCAGCCCCCCTGCAAGGAACAGGGATATCTCCAACTAGATCAGGTTGCTCAGGGCCTCGTCCAACCTGGCCTTGAACATCTCCAGGCATGGAGCATCCACCACCTCTCTGGGCAACCTGTTCCAGTGTTCTACAACTCTCATGGTAAAAATTTTTTCCTAATATCCAATCTGAATCTACCTCCCTCTATTTTAAAACCATTACCCCTTGTCCTATCACAACTGGCCCTCCTGAACAGCCTCTCCCCAACTCTTTCAGCCTGTCCTCATAGGAAAAGTGCTCAGCCCTCTTATCATCTTCGTGGTCCTCCTCTGGACCCTCTCCAACTGTTCCATGTCCTTCTTATGTTGGGGACTCCAGAACTGGACGTAATACTCCAAGTGAAGTCTCATGAGGCAGAGTAGAGACTGCTGCGTTGTAGAGTCAATGTGCGCTGGCAGCCCAGAAAGCCAACTGTATCCTGGGCTGTATCAAAAGAAGTGTGGCAAGCAGGTCGAGGGAGGTGATTCTGCCCCTCTACTCAGCTCTCGTGAGACCCCACCTAGAATACTGTGTTCAGCTCTGGAGTCCCCAACATAAGAAGGACATAGATCTAATGGAGCGAGTCCAGAGGAGGGCCACGAAGATGATCTGAGGGCTGGAGCACCTCTCCTATGAAGACAGGCTGAGAGAGTTGGGGCTGTTCAGCCTTGAAAAAAGAAGGCTCCGCGGTGATCTTATAGCAGCCTTCCAGTACTTAAAGGGGGCCTACAGGAAAGCTGGAGAGGGACTTTTTACAAGGGCGTGTAGTGATAGGACAAGGGGCAATGGCTTTAAACTGAAAGAGGGCAGATTCGATTAGACATAAGGAAGAAATTTTTACATTGAGGGTGGTGAGGCACTGGAACAGGTTGCCCAGAGAAGTTGTAGATGCCCCATCCCTGGAAGTGTTTAAGGCCAAGTTAGATGAGGCTTTGGGCAACCTGGTGTAGTGGAGGATTTCTCTGCCAATGGCAGGGGATTGGAACTAGATGATCTTTAAGGTCCCTTCCAACCCTAATCATTCTATGATTCTATGATTCTCCAAGAAATATGTAAATTGAGTTGTATATTAGATAAAAGATGTGTAAGTTAACATATGTTAGTCTCCTGCTTCCTAGAATTCCTTATTTTTTTACCCCTCCGAGCCACATCTTCAGATGCAACTTTAATCTGGCAATTTTAAAGTTATTCTTGGTCATTTTCGGTTTTACGTTTAGGAGTTGTACTCCTTATTACATCTGCATGGAGTGTTGGTTTCTTTTTTAATTCAAAAAACAATAGGAAATAACTTCAAGTTTATGAATTAGTTTAAACATACCTAATTGTCCCAGAAAGGCCAAATAATCGTATTTGTGAGTTATCATACATCATTTGTGGTATATGGCGTTGCCCAAATGACACTAGAAGACATTTGAAACATGAAAAAGTCTTCTTTCCTTCCTGTCTTTTCCAGTCTTCTGACTGAAGACTGGGAACCGAGGGGTTTTTCATTTGTTTGTTTGTTCTTGACTTTTTAATCTACTGAAAGAGAAGAATCACTATGCTAAGGTGATGAGTATTCCAGTCGCTGTGCTTTTTTAGTATTAGTCATTTAAAAAGACTAATAAATGACAATAGAATAAGAGCATGAATGGACAAAATTCAGGTCATTTTAGTGGTATTTTCTTATTAATCTTCATAGATATACCGGAGGCTGTCAAGTATGTGTGGACAGACCAAATAAGTTCGGTACATTTTTCCTCCTCTTTGCTTGTATGCTGTGACCTGGAGACGACTTCTGAAAAATTGCTTCTAGTTATGCTGAGATTAATAATTTGTTGAACATATTTGGTCTCTATGTGGAAAATCATTGATGTATCTTGCAGATTTCAAGGAAATGTTTGATATCTCTTCCCCTCCAAAAACAGGGACTACTTTTAGGGCATAAAATCTGAATTTTCATAGAAATTTATGGAGTCGTATGGCTTAGATTATGGTAAAAAAAATGTCTTTTTTTACCAGAACAGGTTGCCTCATCCATTTTGTCTGACAGAAAAAGAAACTGACCCATTCTACCTCAAAAAGTGAAGCAGTTGGGTGTGCTGTCTGAAACCAAGTTTGTTGATGCCATCTAAAAGTATACCAAGGAGCAGAATGATAATAAACCTTCATGGACAGCTGAATCTCAATGTTTAAGCCAAGATCAGACTCCATTTAATTTACTAACATAGCCACGTGGACCCTAATTCATCCATTACCAGGTAGACAGTACAGGGCTGCCTACTTCTTCATGATTATTCTGGCTCAGTTCACCTCAGAGACGAGGTGGCCTTGGGAAGAGCCATCGATTTGTGGCTTCACTGGAAGCATGAAAACACAGCTCAGGACAGCGGTGATACCCATCTACACAACGTTCTGCCCTTGAAGCCAGGAAAATAACAACACTGATGTTATGAATAATCCCACAAGCCTAAGATCTTTCATTCAACTCTTTGTATCTGGTATGAGTATCTTTCAGTATGTGGAATATACTTTTAAACTATTTTGTCTTGATAAAGTGTGCTTTTTTTGTTTTGTTTAATGGAGCATAAGGCTAATTATATCATTGAAAAATCATTTGAATTTATGGCAAAATGAAGAGAAAAATAGTACTTTTTTTTCTGATTTACAGTATGTCTTTGTAAACACAGTGCAAAGGCTAAATTGGCTAGGTTTGTTTTCTCTTTAAAATCTTAAAACAGCACTACTCAAAATGACTGGAATTGATGCTGCAAGGACTGTAGAAATTGAAATACACAGGGGGGGAAAAAAGTGGAGTCACCTTCTAGTGTTGTTAGTTAGCTTAGACTGCATGCTTATCAAAGCTGTTTTCCTTTCTTGTCCTTAGTATAATTGGTTTCCCTTTGTTGCTTTTTCTATTCCTCTGTGCATTTGAAAATCTCTTTGTTGTCGTCTTTTGTTGTTGTAAGCTCACTGTTCCTCCAGCAGACAACCGACCTTAATATCAACCATCATACCATTTTGGGCATCACAATTCTGTAGACTAAGGAGTATCAAGGGGAATTGTCAGCAGCCCTTTACATATACGAACTTTAGAGTATTTTGATTAGAAATAAACTACTTCTGATCAGTGCTAATCTGATCAGAAAAAAAATAAATCTACATTTTCCCATTGTAATGGTTTATTTGATGTCTATTATATTTTATTATCTGGATTAATGGTAGTGAAACTTGGAGGCTTAACACTGTACAAATATTTCATAATTTTTAAAATTCGCTTTGAGGTTTCACCATATTATTATTATTACTGTTATTATCAATGGTCCAATGCTTGAAAACTTCCATGACATTTATCAGGTCCAATTCTGTTGCTAGTGAAGAGGTACTCACTGTGGTGTTAAAAATATTACGTTTTAAGATTCAAGAAGTCTGGTTAAGAAGTTTATCCTAACTAAAAGAACGTTCCTTTCGACTAGAAGCTGACAGTCTGTGATGGTTTCCCACTCCCTACTTCTGAGTTAATATAATACTGATTGTGCCACTCCTATAGGCACCATCAAGAGCCATCTCTCTATATTGGCACATTATTTGCCGTTTCATTCCTTCTTAGTAGTGTGGCAGTTAACAAACTATGAAAGGAGTTCATCTCTCCCTGGGATGGGTACCTGGATTTGAAATGATTGCTTTTTCTCACCTCTTTCTTTGTTTATTTTCTTTATTTTTTTTTTCTGAAACAGTATAGTATATAGTCACTCGACAGACAACAATGTTCTCTCATTATAATCATAGTTAATAAAGCTTCTGTCAGACCTGTCCTGAATTTTACTTGCATTATTACACACTTGGAGTCTTCAGATCTCTGACATTGCCTTCTAAAGAACATATTCATGGTTACAGTTTAAAGTACTCAATTTTAAAATCTAATTATTTCAGTGATTTGTCATTTCCTCTCCTTCCAATAGAGCTTCTTGTATCTACATTAATTATACTTGTCTTACTGAAAGGCATAACTCTCACAGAAAATGAAACATTCTGTTCTTAAGTATAGTTACGGGAATATAAAACAAATCAATAATTTGTGGTTTTGCATTCTGTTCACATATTTTAGTTTTATTTCTTTAATTCATATTTATTCACTCTTTAAATCCCAACAAGTGCCCTTCTATGAAAGAGACAAAAAGCCGTAGACAAAGAAATAAAATACACACTTCAAAAACTACCTGTGGTATTTTGGGGCAAAACAAAACTTTTAAAGCTTGTACAGCATAACAATTTTCTGAACATACCAGCCAGATAGTTTGCAAGCTGGAGTAACAAGAGAGTATCTGGGAGACATCTTGTAAACAGTAGCTTTATGTATGTATCATAATTTGCTGCCTTTGAGATTATTTTCTCCATTGCAAGCAGATCAATAGATTTACTTGGATTACTAAATAGCATTTATGCTGAAAGCATGGCAATTGCAGCACTTAACATTCAGTTTATCAAATTCTGTTTACCTTTTTATAAGAAGATCCATGGATATAGGACTGCTTACATGAAGAAAGCAAGGCTGGGCTTCTCTGTAAAAATAAAACTAATATATGAATATCTAGTCACAAATGTTACTGTCTTGGACCTAATTAACATTGTAGTTTCTTTTAGACACATTCACAAAGACAATGTTTTTTCTGCTGTCTTGATTAAAATTCACTGATCTTACTTAGAGTAGGTGTCATAGAAGTAAAGTGAGTAGGAGATTTGTCCTAGTGCCTGCTGCTGCTGCAGTTACTGCTGCAGCTTTGGCTTTTAGCCAGTAGAACATCTTGGAGGCTGCGTAGAAGTTAATATGGGTACCATAAGACGAACTATGAGTGAATCACTAAATAGTCTTTTGATCACACTGAGATATTCAGTGATGGGAAGATGCAGCCAGACTTCAGCAAAAGCCTTGTAAAAAAAAAAATAGAGTAAACTAGAAAAACACAAGGCATCTTCTTCCAATCTATGTAACACAATAATAATTAAATTGCATACAGAGCTTCATACTCTTCCAGTTTTGTGAAGTTTTCATTTTCAGACATGAAGATGATGGAACTCTGTATCTGGAAGCTTTTTTATTTTTTCCAAGAGTATGACCTCATTAACAAAAATTTCCAGTTCTTATTATGTTAAATAATCTCTGTCAGAAAATGGCTAATTAAAAAAGAATAAGAATGAAAAAATAAGCGCAGAAACAAAATCAGAAAATAAAGAGCAAGGGAGAAAAGCATTAATACTACTGGAAATCATCTTTGTGTCATTATGGATATGACAATAATTTTCTTTACTTGGTTACAGATTTACTTACATTTCTTGATGCTACTCATAATCTCAAAGCTTATATTCAATACATTATTTTTCTTCTCTTCTATTTTCTCAGCTATGTTCAGTCCTCCTTTATATGTCTCAAAAGATAAGACTTCAAATAACTTATTCTCCTGGAGAGGAAAATGCTCTGCAAGGTCAAATGGAAGGGATGGTAAGAATGTTCATTTATTAACAAGCTGTCTTCTGGCATAGCTGCCATAGGAACATTGCTCAGGCAGTTAATTGTTCAGGAAATTAAAATTCTTTGAGTTCCACATACTGTAATCAGTCCAAATTGCAGATTTACAACGTCCTCCAATATTCCATCTGCAAGGCTGAACTGGTAGCTTTTATCTGTAGAGAGATGCATCTTTTGTTAATGATACACAAATGCATTTGTAAACAATATAAGACATTATTATCTCAAAACCCAATTTCAGCCCCTAAGTTGATGCAATATCCCCAGAGCAGCAAAGGAAACAACATGTTTTGCAAACAAAACTGAAGAAAAAATGTGGATAAATAAAAACCAACACAATATTTTTATATAATAGTAACGTATTAACATTGTTTTTGCAAAATAACTTCTTGTATTCAGCTTTCAGAATTTATATTCCATTCCTTGGACCATCAGCAATTTATTAAAATTAGACTTTAATTTTTTAATTTCTATATTTACTTGCAGCATACTTGCTGTTTTTACTCTAGCTGACATTAATATTTCTAATATTGTTTCTTAGTTTCCCACTTTACATTCAACTTTCCAGTGACTGGTGTTAGATAAATGTAAGGTCTATTGCTCTAAGTGCACAATAAACATTGATTTTTAAAATTTATATATAGACTATAATTATCACTTGGAAAACTATGTGAGGGAATTGGAAAGTAGAGCTATCTATATCACCTATGCATCGCAAGGATCTGGAAAAAACAAGGGAAGCTCAGAGCACTTCCACTCTTGTAGCTACATAACCCACTCAGGCACCCAAAATCCCACATCCACTACACAAATCAGTGATGAACTGAAATGTGTTTCAATTAGCTAACTGAAAATAACTTTCTACAGATTCCAGTCATCATTTTATAGAACTCTTAAATGCCTATTAAAATTCAGTAACAAGTCAGTCTTAACAAATAACATGTTAAGCAAAATAGATCAAATAGAAAGAGATGAAAAATATTGTATAAAACTTAAATGCTTCAATTAATTTTACCTAAACATATTACTAATTAAAATATTAATTCTATACTATATTTTTTAAAAAATATAGTTTTAGTGTATAAACCCTAAGTAGGAGTTTCGAGCTTTTACTACACAGTGCAATTCGGAATATTTTTCTACGTGATATAAAAATTAAGGAAACAAAAAGTAAAATTTCTTCTGAGACAAATCTAAAATGTCATCAGAATTTGGACTATGATATACAACTAAACAATAGCAGTCTTATACAAACAGGTGAACATTGAATTACTATTTATTCATGTATTGGTAAAGATCTGAAGATTGCACATTATTAGCCTTAATCATCTCACTTAAACAAGAGTTAGACAGGATTCTAGTTCTAGGATGACAATAAAACAGTTGTTATTTCTTGAAAGTGTTTCTTTGTTGTTGAAATCCAGAAAAAGAACCAACACATCCTTGTGCAAAAACAATTTAAAAAATTTGAAGTTGAGGAAGCCCCAGAAGATTACAAGCCTAGAACAGGTCTACAGTATCATGCTACGGAGAATCAAGTATAGCCCATTAAAAATAATATAAGTAGAAACTCCATAATGATTATTTATGATATTAACATACTAGTCTATTGTCTTTGAAAGATACACAATTTTTAGGACAATTGATTAAAGACGAAAGCTAAGAAATACATCAGTAGAAAACAAACTGTTATGAGTATATTTTAAAAGTTTTAAATAATATACTTTCAGAAAAAAAAAAAGAAGACAGTGTAGACTGATTCTTTAGAGATGTAGCCAGCCCAGGATGCATTGCAGGATCTCCCCTACTACTTGCTGAATAAATAAAGGCAGTTAATGAACATGTTCAAATATACTATGTAAACATAATAAGTCCCATGACAAATGTTACAAAATTAAGTAGTAATGTTTAGGTGGATGTCTTAAATTAGTATCTTAATTACCCTGGAATGTGACTCTCTCAGAAACTTGTTCTGTTTTGTAAATATAAACAGGAATACTTTCAATACAGAAGTCACAGTTTAGCATTCTAACACTGCAATATTAATTATTTCAGTAATAGGTTTCACAAGAGCCTGATATATGCAAGGCATTTTTCCAGTTCCAAAAGATTCATATTCCCATACCATGTAATGTGCTTCAGCAAGAAAGGCTCAGGGCAAGGAAGAGGGAGGGGAGACATTCATCGTGATGGCATTTGTCTTTTGCAAGCACGTGTTACACATGCTGAGGACCATACTGTCCAGGAAGTGGCTGCACATCTGCCTGCCAATGGGAAGTAATGAATGAATTCCTTATTTTGCTTAACTTAAAGCATGCAGCTGTTGCTTTGCCTATCCAACTGTCACTAAGATCCACAAGTTTTTTTGCCTTCCATCTATTTTCTTTCCATCCCATGGGAGATGAAGAGAGTGAGAGGCTGGATAGTTGTTGGTTGCTGGCTGAGGTCAACAACATGACATGACAAGAGATCCGTGAACAGAACAGATGATCAGGAAGGCAGAAGATATCTTTCTGTCAAACCCCTCTGGAAGCACACAGAGGGTGTCTCCAGACCATGGAAAGAGGTTGAACTCAAGTCCAGTTGATCTGGGAAATAATCTTTTTTCCTGGACCAGTGGCTACAATTTATAGAGAATTTTTGAGTTATAGACTCTAAATCTAAGATGCTATCCCATAATAGATGATAGATGTTTATATATATATTTAGTTAACTTAAGTGACCACTGTAGATCATTTGCATTTCATCAATACAGCCAGTAGATTCTAGAGAACAGTTTATAAGAACTAGCACTAGGGTGGGATTTTGTTGCCTAAGTTTAAGTGGACTTACATGAGTATTAAGTAAGCCTTAAGTAAGAGTATGAAGTGGAGTAAGGGTATTAAGTGGATTTACATGAGTATTATTATTATTAAGTGGATTTACATGAGCATGAGACTTACAAAAGTATTGGGAATATCTGCACAGGACTGGTAAGTATGACACAGTGCAATGGATTGACCTTGGCTGGCCAACAGGTGCCCACTGAGCTTCTCTATCACCTCCCTTCTCAGTAGGACAAGGGAGAGAAATTATCACGAAAGACTTGTGGGTTAAGATAAAGACAGGGAGATCACTCACCAGTTACCATCACAGGCAAACAGACTTAACTCAGGAAAATTAAGCTTTAGTTGCTTATTTAAATCAAACAAGACCAGCTCATTCTTTTGTTGAGATCTTTTCCTTACCCATGATTTTTTACTCAGTATATTCTATTGCTTATTAATAAGGAAGAGAAAAAAAAAACGTTTGTCAGAAAGACACATTGTTCTAGGGAACATGCATTAAGCAAGTATTTTGCCCAAGAGAAACAGATACTCAAACATGGAAAAGCTATTACACTTAAATTTTCCACAGCTGTTAGCATTGGCTAGTACTCTCTTGAGGTAAAACTAGCTGTATTTAAGCAGATAACAGTGAATATTTGAATAAGGACTCATTAATAATAAATGTAATATAAATTGGTAGGGTTTTCAAAATATTAAAATATATATTTAATATTTAAATGCTTTATTTTTATTATAAGAAAATATAAGAAAAGACATACAGTCCTAAGTTCCCAGTGTGCTATGCAGAAATACTGAAAAATGTTTATGAAACGATGATGTGGAATTAGGCCATGTACATATGCAACAGCAATGTAAGCTGCACAAGAATTTTAGTGGTTTATACCGAAGTAGAGAAGTAAGACTGAAAGTTAGGGCAGGATTCAGCAGCTCACATGTAGGTTTCTAGTGTCATTTGAGGTCTCTTAAGGTATCAAGGTCATTCATATAAATTTGACAAATTTGACTAACATGACACTGACTTTCTGACAGACTCATGACCTTTCATTTAATCCTGGTAGGGACAGGTGAAACACTGGAGGCCAACTGAAAAAGAACCAGCATATAGACAGCTGAATCCTACCCTTGGGAAGCATTCTGGTGAGTTCTTACAAGGGAAAGAAGTTGAAGGGATAGGAGGGTACAGAAATCTTTCTTTAAAATGTTGCCTATACTATCACCTAAAGGTGTTTGAAATAGACTTATGTGTAGGTATCTTCAGTGGTTACATGTTGTCCAAATTTAAGACTCTGTAGGTGAGCTCAGTGTCCAAGCATCCGTCAGGATCAATAGAGTGGCAATAAATTCAATAAACCTAGACAGTTCAGCTTACCCCAAAGTGAGACATATAAGGGTGTGATTCTGTTCTCTAAATGAAGGGATCTAGTAATTTCTAGGCACTGTGAGGTACCTTTCCTAGCTTTCTACCTTGTTGTAGAAGGAGGCAGGTCTGTTATAATTGCTGTGTGTACTGGGTTTACATGGCAAAGTTTTGGTAGTGAGGGGGGCTACAGGCACAACTTCTTTGAGAAGTCAGACAGACCCAGTTCCAGCTGGCTCCAAGATGGACATGGGAGTGGCTCCTAGCTATCTCTGCAGCCCCTCCTCTGCTACCAAAACCGCATCAAATAAACCCAGCACACTGCTCTGTAACCTTCCTCAGCAACAAGATCATACTCACAGGCCTGTAGCTCTTCCAATCTTCTTTCTGGCCCTTCTTGTAGATGGGCAAGATATGTGGGGTAACATAAAGTGTTGAAAGTGGTACTGTAGTTACTGAAACCTGTCAACTCATGTTCTGGTTAGTTTGGGCACTTTTAATCAGAGTATGGCTTTAAGTGTGGATTTCCATAAGAAATTACAATATTTAGTCACTAGACTACTGTTAATTTTTGAAGATAGGCTTATACTTTCTTTAATCATCCCACCTTTGTAACTGCAAAGAGCTCAAGATCCCAGGTAAAAGGGGCTTCTCTATTCTATTAATTCTATTTCCCTTGTGTTCTTATCTTGATTAACTTTGGTATCTAGCCTCAGCACAAAAGCTCCTTAGATAATTATGTCTTACCATATAGGCAGCTTGCATGTTTAGTTATGAATTCACAAGGTACTTAAAAGGTAAGTATTACCTTATTTACGTATTATAAATTGTGAGAATTTATATCAGTATCTTCTTAGAGATGTCTTTTGTCCCAGCCTCAAATGATGGAACAGTCATTCCCCTGTAGTAGCCTCACACTCTATCACCTGGTATTTAGGATGGTCTTCTGCAATACAAGATATGTGAATCGGATTTCCTGAGATGGTAAATACACTCACATTTCATTTTGACTTACTGATTTAAATGTTCTTTTAGGCACTGATGCAAATCATACCTTAAAACAATGAATAGGATACTGCTCAGCTCTTTAAAGGACTAGACTTTCAGACGTCTATCTTCTGGAGTGGAACAAATGGCCTTGCATTTTGCTGCTGCATTAGGTTGTATTTTAAACATTCCATAAACACCACTTACTTTTAACTGGCTGAACTGTGTCCCACTTAGAATAATAGAATCATAGTATGGATTGAGTTGGAAAGGACCATAAAGATCATCTAGTTCCAACTCCCCTGACATGGACAGGGACACACTCCACTAGAT
Organism: Tauraco erythrolophus; assembly: GCF_009769465.1. NCBI lineage: Eukaryota > Metazoa > Chordata > Aves > Musophagiformes > Musophagidae > Tauraco > Tauraco erythrolophus. Next base: position 83,061,426 of record NC_141465.1, on the reverse strand, counting down.
CAGCTTGCTCAATGCATCATGTAGCCTAGCCTTTAACACTACCAGGGATGAGACATCCATAACTTTTCTAGGCAGTGTGTTCCAGTGCCTCACCACCCTCACAGTGAAGAATCTCTTCCTTATATGCAATCTAAATCTGCTCTCTCAGTTTAAAGCCATTGCCCCTTGTCCTATCACTACATGCCCTTGTAAAAAGTCCCTCTCCGGCTTTCCTGTAGGCCCCCTTTAGGTACTGGAAGGCTGCTATAAGATCACCCTGGAGCCTTCTCTTCTCCAGGCTGAACAGCCCCCACTCTCTCAGTCTGTCTTCATAGCAGAGGTGCTCCAGCCCTCGGATCATATTCATGGCCCTCCTCTGGACCAGCTCCAACAGGTCTGTGTGTTTCTTATGTTGAGGACTCCAGAGCTGAATGCCGTATTCCAGGTGAGGTCTCAGGAGAGCAGAGAAGAGGGGCAGAATCACTTCCCACAGATTGCTGGCCACGCTTCTTTTGATGTAGCCCAGGATATGTTTGGCTTTCTGGGCTGCAAGCGCACACTGTCAGCTCATGTTGAGCTTCTCATCAACCAACACCTCCAAGTCCTTCTGCTCCAGCCTGCTCCCAATCCATTCTCTACCCAGTCTGTACCTGTGCTTGGGATTGTCCCAACCCACGTGCAGGACCTTGCACTTGGCCTTGTTGAACTTCATGAGGATCACACAGGCCCAAGCCTGTCAAGATCCCTCTGGATGGCATCTCTTCCCTCCAGAATGTGGACCACACCACACAGCTTGATATCATCAGCAAACTTGCTGAGTGTACACCCAATTCCTTTGGCATAGGCTCTGGAGTCTGTGGACACGGTGGACCATGCGCCAGGTGTCCATGGGTATTTTTTTACTCATGTTGTCATTATGTGTCTGTATTTTCCAATTTATTATAAAAATCTTAGCCCTTCCTGGACTAGAAGTCTTGTAAAAATATTTTCCCCTGTGATACTGTGTATAACTTGTTTCAAGCTGAGATAGAAATAAAAGGAGAAAATTGCTTCTAGCGATACGTCACCAATTTAGAACCTTCAGGTGTGGTTTGGTTTAGGTTCATCTATACTAAAAAGCAGAAAATATTAAGAAGGTAGTTTTAACTTTTTCATCATTTTATTTTTCTACTTGAAGCGGATTTAGTCAACTCTAGCAGTTCATGTAAAGGTGAAGATGGAAACGAGAAGTGTTTTAAGAAAATAGTTTAACAACTGTCTAGATGATTAGCAGAATTCTGAAATCAGATTAAGCAGCTGTAACTTTAAATAAAGAGTTGATAAATGTCTTAAACATTTATTCTTTTTCCAATCAAATATTCTTTTCTTTTTTTTTTTTAATAATCTAACTAATTAAATGAGGAACCTGTTTTCATGGTTCCACTCATGCTGAATATCTATGTTTTCTTATTCTGCCAACACTTTGTCAACTAAGAGATTTAGACAGTAATATTTGTATCCAGTGGCAAAGTTACAGAACATTAACCAGGGAAGGCTAGAGAACTTGACCCAGTTTACATAATTTTTGAAATAGAAGTCTAAATATTTGCAGCAGAGTTTGCAAATATTTTTAGCTGAGCAATTCAAAGTTCTTCGGAGTTATTATTCCACAACTAATTAGCTTCTGCAGTTAAAAGAACATAGTGTTCTTCTTCCAAACACAGTGTTCCTGCAGCATCTGATGTTATTGACATTACCAATTAAGTATCATTCTAACACACTTGTAATTCACCTATATATCCAGTAGGCCTCTGTTATACTTGCCCAAATCAATAATTAATCAAGACTGTGTCATTTTCAATAAAGTTCTCTTGCTTTTTCAATCACAAAGCAGTAAAGGTGTGTCAAAGTTTATTCTACAGTGTGTTCTTTGAAATGACACAAAAAAATGTTCAGTTTCTTTTGACAGAAGTGTTTTCTCTCTGTTTTTAACACCCTGTAGTTACTATTTCCTACTAGGTCTAGAGTTAAAGATTCTGCTACAGACCAGACTATGACACGCAAATTCATGAAGTGTTCCATATTTTTTCTCTGGAGTCCCCATCACAAGAAGGACATGGAGCTAATGGAGTGGGTCCCAGAGGAGGGCCACGAAGATGACCCAAGGGCTGGAACACCTCTGCTATGAAGACAGGCTGAGAGAGTTGGGGCTGTTCAGCCTGGAGAAGAGAAGGCTCCAGGGTGATCTTATTGCAGCCTTCCAGTACTTAAAAGGGGCCTACTGGAAAAAAAAAGAGGCCTTCCTACTGGAGGAAAGCTGGAGAGGGACTTTTAACAAGGACATGTAGCGATAGGACAAGGGGCAATGGCTTTAAACTGAAAGAGGGCAAATTTAGATTAGATATAAGAGAAGAAATTCTTCACTCTGAGGGTGATGAGGTACTGGAACAGGTTGCATAGCGAAGTTGTGGATGTCCCATTCCTGGAAGTGTTCAAGGCCAGATTGGATGAGGCTTTGGGCAACCTGGTGTAGTAGAGGATTTCCTTGCCCATGGCAGGGGGGTTGGAACTAGATGATCTTTGAGGTCCCTTCCAACCTTAACCATTCTGTGATTCTATGATTCTGTGATTTGACATTTACAATACCCTAATCAATTTCTACTTTATCAAATATCAAGTGATTGTGTAATAATAGTTTCTGAGAAAGTTAAGTTACTGTGAAGGCATTCTAACAAACAGTTCTGCATTTTTGCATCCTGAGTTCTCAACACTGGTTACATTTCAAGTGGAACAGGTTGCCCAGAGAGTTTGTAGATTCACCACTTGTGGAGATTTTCAACCTTAACTAGGCACAACTCTGAGCAACCTGGTCAAACTTTGAAGTTAGTCCAGTTTAGGCAGGAGGTTGGACCAGATGACCTCGGGATATCTATTCCAGACCAAATTAACTGCATTATTCTATTCTATTATTCTGAGACTTTATGATTCTAACATCTTATAAATCTGATTAATACCATATTATTTTACCAGAACTCACAAATTAACTACATTCTTAATATTAATATTTCAAGATAATATTTGAAGAAAATTGACTTTTTTTTTCTACAGACTTTATCCAAACAAAGCAAATCCAAGACCTGTCTGCTTATGACAGAGTTCAATCCCAGCCTTTGAAACTTATTCATGTTTGAAAAGAAGGTTCATCTCTAATCTAAACATGAAATTCTGATCTCAACCACTGTAAAGAGATAACCACTGAACTCACTGTTTTTTATTAAAATCCAAATGCATATTCTGTACCTGATACTTATTTCTTTGTAAACAAATATATGTTAAAATATTTGTCTTTAAATATGTAAGAGTGGAGGTAAAACAAGTATTAAGTCTTATGATTGTTTTTTTTTAAAGTGAAAGTGTTTTTATCTCCATTCTCTATTATTATCAACATAGTAGTGAGGTAAAGCAGTAATTCCATACTTGAACTGAACTCTTTTTTGCTAAACATAAAAATTCTGTCAGCATCACTTTCTGTAGGATAGTCTGAATTCCAGAACAATCCCCTGAAATTCATCAGTTTTGCTTCATCTGCCAAAGACTCTGAAAAACATTGTGTGTGTATTTGTTCAGACGTGTTTTTGTGTGGCTGTCTAAGTTTGAGAAAGATCGGAACTTCAAGCTTTAGCATTTCATTTTGTTACATTATATGACAGTTGGGAATTTGACTGTAGGAATAATATTTTATACTGACAGCTGTGAAATTTTTAAACAGGTGCCAGAGACACCTAAGTCAATAAGTAAAATCAGAACGAAATCTCGAGATTCAAGTTAATGCATAGCTATAGACTGGATGTGTCTATATAAAATTTCATCAGTCAGTTTAATAGGGCAAGGCAATATTCAGAACAGTTATAATTCTATAAAGCTTTGCATTGTAAAAGAGGTTGCATAATTCCAAAGCTAGCATAGAGATGTTCAGCCTTATGAGTGAAAGTGACTGCCTTGTAGGGGCAACAACAGCCTAGAATTTTTCAGCAACTCTATCCCAGATTTTCAGATCTCTATCATGGATTAAAACTTCTAACACTGAATAAGTGTCCCTATATTCTTTCCCTGTCAGTTTATATGCTAGATTTCTGCTAGTAAAGTTTCTGAAGCTATAAATTTAGAACTTAAACTTAGGCGGATAAGGTGTCCCTCTGTAAATCTTCAAAGGAATATATTTAATTTTATAAACTACAATATGATAGGTATTTTTGATTGAGGAAGCGATTCAGCTGTCTTTGTGCTAGGTACCTAAATGTGAGCTAATCACTCTGACTTCCTGTTATATCATTTTACCACAGACTTCTATTTATAAAGGTGGTAGCAAACTTCAGCTACCTCTGTCACCTACTGTATGAAGTACATACTTCTAGAGGGTACTTTGTCTTGCTGTAAAGATAGATTTTAAGATTTTTCTCTCTAGAGGTACCTATCTCTTGCATAGATTATGAAGGGAGTTTATGCTCTATATGCTTGTATTGGTTTTGACTGGGATAATTTTTTTTCATAGTACCTGGTATGGCGCTGTGTTTTGGATTTGTTACCAAAACAATACTGGTAACACAGGGATGTTTTACTTATTGTTGAGTGAGCAGTGCTTACACAGTGTCAAGGACTTTTCTACTCCCTCAGATGACCCACCAGTTAGTAGGCTGGGGTTGCGCACAAAGTTTTTGAGAGGACACAGCTGGGACAACTGACCCAAACTGACCAAAGGGTCGGTCATAACCATATGTGCTCAGATATAAAAGCTGGAGGGTGAAGCTTTGTGGGGACTGTTGTTATTTGGTTACTGGTTGGGCATCAGTTGATTGTAGTGTGCAATTGTTTTCTTTATATCACTTATTTTTCCTAGGTTTTATTTTCCTATCTCTTTGTTGTTTTGTTTGTTTGTTTGTTTGTTTTCTTACTTTTTAAAGATGAAATAATATTAAACTTTCTTTATCTCAAACCATGAGTTTTCTCACTTTTACCCTTCCAATTGTCCCCTCATCCCACTGTGAGGGGAGTGAACGAGTGGCTGTGTGGTGCTTAGTTGCTGACTGGAGTTAAAACATGACAATACCAGATGTACGAAGTGAAGACATTCATTACTCCATAGATCCGTAAAATCTTAGCTTTAAGGATGGATGCCCAAGTTAGAATAGGGATAGGTAAGGTAAAATAGAAGAGTTTATGTTGAAATGGTCAGCTAAAAGACTTTTGAGCTGTGAGAAAGTTGTGTTTGTTCAATGAAAGCAGATTATTCTAGTTGTAACTAGCATTTGAAAGTCAGTTCCTTTTGATACCAGAAACCTATTATTTGCATTCATACAGCGCCATAAATAAATGATTTTCTTTCAATTTCTTGAACAGTTTCAAAGTATGTAGCATACGTCTGTCTTTTCTAGTCTTTGAACATTTTGAAAGCTTTTTTTACACTGTCATTATCTTTCCCTGTCAAAAGTGTCAAGTTGCATTAAAAATGAAACATATTTCCTTAGAAGTATGGTATTTATTGTTATGAAAAGGGAAAAACTTGACCTTACTATGGGTCAACAAGAGCGTTATCTGAATGTTTTCAGATATGAAAATGTGCATAAGGTTTGTTATGACCTTTTCAGACTTCAAGTTCATATTATTGATTGAGATTGCAAATCAGAAATCCTGAAATTCAATGAAAGTGTGAAAAGAATCATGTTTGTAGCTGAAGTTTTAAAAGAAAGTAAATCACTTAACCAGCTGAGGTCACCAGCTAGTATCTGGTGACCAGCTGTTTGATGAAAGGCTAAATTAGCTTGTGGTAGTGAGCACTTGAGGCAAATATTTTTTCTTTTTTTCAGTTTATTTCACTATTGTAGTTCTCTGACATTATTACAAGAAAGAAGAGACGTGATTAAGAACTTAAAAGAAGAAAGTTTATTCTCCTTTTCCATTCTATAGCTAATAACAACATGGAAAAGACATAGAATATTTGTTCTAAAATTTTATTAAATGCATTTAAAAAGACAAATGAAGACCATGTCTCTATATTGCTGTATCTCTTCAGGCAGTGGAGTTTACATTTCTTGAGAGGTATCAAAAAATGCAAAATTTGTAATTGAAACATAGTTTTTTATTCCATTTTAGACTAATGGAGAGGCAAGTAATTTCTCATATAAACAATTTCCAGTCTTCTTTTGGTCTCAGCAGTGAACAATCAATGACTCAGGTTGGTCTTTCAAAATAGATCAGGAATATGCAAAGTATTTTGTATATGGTTTATGTTAAAGAGGATGTTATATACATATATACATGCATATACATAATACATTAAAGAATATGCTTTATGTATGTATATGTACATATATACCTATATGCTATCATGCAGAACATGGATGCAACGAGTGTAATATAAAGAAAAGGAAAAAATATGTCATGTTATTAAAAGCTGTAAGAGATTGCTGCTCTGTCTTTCAGTTTGGATACGAAAAACAGAAATTGGAGAGGAGTGAATTGTTCAGAGCTGTAGCAAATACAACGTATTCACCCATATTAGGCATTATTTTGTAAATTGAAAATGCTCCTATGGAGGCCGGTATATAAGACATGGGCATCTGCAGGGGGTGGAGTGGAGCTGTGCTCCTTCAGTCTATTATTACACTGAATAAAGAATCACTCTTTCAAACCTGCGATGTATTCTTTCTTGAAGTTCTCTGACATAACCCTAGGATCATGGATAGTACACTGGCTAGGCTTGACTATATTGACAGGGCAAGAAGTGCCCAGCCAAATCTCAAATGTGACTCTCCAGTCAGTCTTCTAAGTCTACAAGATTTTTTTCTCAAATTCCAATTAAAAAAGTTAAGTAGTTATATGTTTGCATATTAACCTTGCCAGTACCGCAGAGAAGTAATTCCAGATATGTGTACATGCCTGTAATCTGTTGATTGATTTATGATGTGTTTTCTCTCGATTATTCTGTCCCAAATACTAAAATTTTGTAAGGTTGCTAGTCATTGCTTAAGTGTCATAGTTCCCTGAAGGAGAGTTTGCAGAACTATATTTACTACACTAAGCTCAGATCTGCTGGAAAATTCATAGGAAATTCTGAGGACTTCAGCTCCCAAAGCAATTTGTTCTCAAGGATAAGGATTGTGTGTCTCCTCTCTCGAGAAAATAAAGGATCAAGCTTTGGATCATATACAGTGTATCCTTGAAGATGTCACAAAAGGCTAGATATGCAATAAATCTCAGAACTGTTGTAGAAGGAACCATAAGTAATCAGCTGAAACACAAACATTATGGGAGCAGTGGACTGTCGCTTTAAGAATCAAAGTATTTGTAAAATGCAAAACCTGTTTGAGGATCTTACTTTCTTTTTTCTTTGGATATCCACACCAAAGATAACTTTGTTTTTAATAAATTACAGAAAAATTAAAATGTTAATACTGTTGCATTTTGATTGCAGCAAATGTCCACTCAACTATGGTTTAGTTCACATGACAATTAAAAAAACTTTGAAGACAGTAAGCAAAGGCAATAGTATTCAAAATGCTAATATGAGAATGTAAGTGATGATTAAACATTTTATAATGATTAGAAGTAAAATAGTTTTCAGTAGTTCACAATGTTCCATTACGTCTCCAGAAAACTACGTAGCATCTAGCTACTTCTGAAAAAACTGCACAAAATTTGACGACATCAGAACAATATAACTTGGGCAGCTAGCCATGCTCATGTATAATCTGTTGTGGTAATCAGCTGCAGCCTACCTGGAGATGTATCTTGATTCCTACTGCTCAGTTCTCAAAGTTCTCAATGTTTCCATTTTTTTGTCAAAAAAAAAAAAACAAAACAAAACCAACAACAAACCCAACAAACCAGCAAAAATCAAACCTAGAGAAAAATAAAAGCAAAAGAAAGTAATCCTAACAATACAAACATCTAGGTATTCTGCAGCAAATATTTTTATTTGTTACTATTTTCTGTGTTTTTCTCTTACAGAACAACATTTAGTAATCAAACTAAACTATATGTTCATCAGAAGGTGAACTATTGACCACTTCTTTAGCAACAACTGTAAAACAAAACTTATCTTATTTTTCTACTTGGTTCACTACAAGATTTGCACAATGATTTTGCTGTAGGTTCTTTTTTCCCCCCCTTTCCTCCTTTCCTCATTTTTCATAGTCTTAGCTTAAATATCATATAAATTATTTTAGTTTTAAAATGTAATCTCCATTTAAAATAAAAGTGTAATCACAGTGGTTGAGAAAGACAGTAACATAACAAGGGCTATAAAGGACCTTTAGCTAGCTATAACAATTCCTTTCCTGATTTGAAGCCTTGGTTATCTTTCCTTGATTTTATCTACCTGTTGAATTTCTGCCTTTACTGACGCATCATCTGCTTTCTTGCTTATTTGTGCTGCAAGTATATAACAACAGCTGTTCAGACAGTGATTACGACACTACTGCAGAACTGTGATGAAGAATCAGTGTAGTCACTGTACAGTCAACTGAAAAACAGAAAAAGGTAGTGTGAAAATACTGCATTTTTTGTTTGTTTATTTGTTTGTTGTTTTTGGGAGGGAGGGGTTTGGGTAATATTAACCCTCTCGGAATGGAAATAGCAACTATTTGAAACCTGCAAATGAAGCAGCCATTTTAGTGTCCAGCACTAAGCTAGATTCTAAGACTATTGAGTTAGTTATGGGAAAAAATATTGATAATATTGACTGTTTTGAAAAATACTTTTTTTTTTTCTTGCGAAATTAGAACATATCTGCTCTTTGTTTCACAATTGTGGAAAAAAAAATATACTGGACTAAATTCTTTATAGTACCTGAAGTATGTCTTTCTACTCAAAAGCAAACCTATTTGTAGTAGAAGGTCTCATCAGGTTGCGCGTACAAAAAAAGCAAGGAATTGCAAGGCTGCATAAAATATATAATGCATGTATAGTTTTAAGGAAACAAGGCTTACAGAATCAAGAACAGATGGGGGTGTATGCCTGTACAACATATGTTCCTTCTCATCACCTCGAAAAAGAATAAAGCACTCCTCAACTGGATTAAAAAATAAATAATAAAAGCGGTTATACACAAGAGCTCTCGATCCTCAGGTGTAAGAAATCAGGCAAGGAAGGCAAGAGACTGTCAAGGCTGAGTTAAGACTTGCTGGTCAAACCAAGGGGTAAGAAGGAATGCACAGGCAGTGGAATCAGGGACGGGTAACCTGGGAGGAGTAGGGAGGCTGTCCAGATGTGTAAGGATGGGGTCAGGAAGGCCAAGGCCCAACTGGAGCTGAGGTTGGCAAGGAATGCAAATAATAATAAGAAGGGCTTCTACAGGTATGTCTGCCAGAAAAGGAAGATCGAAGAAAGCATAGCCTCTGCTGATGAACATGTCTGGCAAACTGGTAACAATGGACAAGGAGAAGACTGAGGTACCTCAGCAACCTTTTTGCCTCAGTCTTTACTCGCAATGTTTCTTCCCACACCTCTTGCCTGGATGGACTGCAAGATTGGGACTGCAGGAGCAAAGTCCCTCCCACTGTAAGAAAAGGTCAGGTTCATGACCACCTGAGGAACCTGAACATACATAAGTCTATGAGACCTGACAAGATGAATCCTGACAAATGAAACCTGACAAGTCCTGAGAGAATTGGCTGATGTAGTTGCCAAGCCACTTTCCATGATATTTGAAAAGTCATGGCAGTCAGGTGAAGTCCCTGGTGACAGGAAAAAGGGAAACATTGCACCCATTTTTAGAAAGGATGGAAAGGAGAATCCTGGGGACTACCAACCTGTCAGTCTCACCCCTGTGCCTGGAGAGATCATGGAACAGATCCTCCTATGTTAAGGCACATGGTGGACTGGGAGGTGATTTGAGACAATCAGCATGGCTTTATAGGAGGCAAGTCTTGCCTCACCAACCTAGTGGTCTTGTATGACGGAGTGACTACATCAGTGGACAAGGGAAGAGCTACTGATGTTGTCTATCTGGTCTTCTGTAAGGTCTTTGACATGGTCCCCCACAACATCCCTCTCTCTAAATTAGAGAGATATGGACTTGATGGGTAGACTGTTTTGATGGATGAGGAATTGGTTGCACGGTTGCATCCAGAAGGGAGTGGTAGATGGCTCAATGGCTCAATGTCCAAATGAAGATCAGTGACAAGTGGTGTTCATCAGGGTCTCTATTAGGAACAGTACTGTTTAATGACATGGACTATTTAATGTCAATGTACTGTTTAAGTACAAACAATGTACTGTTTAAGTACATTGACTATTCATCAATGACATAGTGGGATCAAGTGCACCTTAAGCAAGTTTGCAGGTGACACGAAGCTGAGTGGCGTGGTTGACATGCTGGAAAGATGGGACACCATCCAGAGGGACCTTGACAAGCTCGAGAATTGGTCTTATGTGAATCTCTACAAGACCAAATGCAAGTTGCTGCACATGGTTCAGGACAACTCCAGTATCAATGCAGGCTGGAGAATGAAGAGATTGAGAGCAGCCCTGAGGAGAAGAACCTGGGAGTCCTGGTGGATGAAAAGCTGGACATGATCCCGCAATGTGCACTTGCAACTCAGAAAGCCAACCTAATCCTGGGCTGCACACAAAGAAGTATGACCAGTAGGTTGAGGGAGGTAATTCTCCCCCTCTACTCTACTCTTGTGAGACCACACCTGGAATACTGCATCCAGCTCTGGTGTCCTCAGCATAGGAAAGACATGGACTTGTTGCAGCAGGTCCACAGAAAGGCCACAAATATGATTCGAGGGCTGGAGTACCTTCCTGTGAAGATGAGCTGAGAGAGTTGAGATTGTTCAGCTGGAGAATGGAAGGCTCCAAGGAGACCTTATTGCAACCTTCCAATATTTAAAGGAGGCTTATAAGAAAGATGAGGACAAACTTTTTAGCAGGATGTGTTGAAATAGGACAAGGGGTAATGGTTTCAAACTAAAAGAGGGTAGACTTAGACTAGATACAAGGAAGAAACTTTTTTATGATGAGAGTGGTGAGACACTGGAACAGGTTGCCCAGGGAGGTGGTAGATGCCCAGTCCCTGGAAAAATTGAAGGTCAGCCTGGATAGGGCTCTAAGCAACCTGATCTAGTTGAAGATGACCCTGCTCACTGTGCGAGAGTTGGACTAGATTATCTTTAATGTTCTCTTCCAACTCAAACTATTCTACGATTCTATTGATTCTATGATTTTTGGAATTCTCTATTAAGTGATCCAAACATTTTTGGATGAACGTGCCCTCCATAAGTCTAATTCTTTAGGCAGCTAACTCCCTATTTTATTTCTTTTGGAAATTTAAGGAGAGTAATTTGAGAATTGAATTCCATGCAGATATGAAGAAGTTAGTGTCATCCTGCAGAACTATAAAAGTTCCCTGTTTAATGCATGAGACTATGGCCCTGTATTATTAAACAACAGTTCTCAATAGGAAGAAATACTAGTATCCAAACTTCATGGCTGAAAGGACAAGGGACAGCGTGTTACGCCAAATACTGACATCAGATCAGAATAATTGTGAGATTCAAGCTCTAAGCACATGCAGGCAGAAAGCTGCAACACCTGAGGCAAGTTCAGTCAAAAAAGATACGTCAAATGCTTTAACTGTTGACACTTGTCCTTGAGCTGTTAATAGTAACTCTACTATTCGTTATATGTGATTGATCACCGAGGTTACAATAGTTTGTGAACCTTCTTTTGGATTAATGGAACAATTCAAATAGAAGAAATGAGGAATAATGAATAGTAAATAAACTTAAAACTTTGGTTTAAAATTCATCATGTGTTTAAATTCCTTCCTCAATGTGGCATAAGCAATTTAATGAAGGTCACACAGAAAGCCTGTGAAAAAACTTAGATCATTGTTCAGTCTTCAGCTACGAGCTGTTTTACCTTTTATAAAACTGCATGTCACAAACTGGAGACTGTGGCATGAAAACTGTGTGCATCTTTTGATACAGAGATGTAAAATATAATTATTTTTCTAGAGCTTATTAAGCCTCCTAGTGTGGAAAACAGGTGAAGTGAAATATCACAAACTACAGATTGCCACTGAAATTCTACATACGTTTTAATTGTCATGTCCTGTTTATTGAAATACATGTTATTTATTGTAGATTTCAAAATGAATTAGAGAAAAAAATAAAGAGAAAATTCTAATTATAATGGAATGTAGCTTTAATTTGTTTACTATTTAAGTTTTTAGTTTGCTAAAAGGAATACAACTGTCACGTTTCAACTTAGCAAGCTGATGATATGTACAAAGAACTGAGGTGTTCTACTTTTTATTTTGTGCTGGCTTAAACACTTAAGATCTAGAAGATGTATCATTTCCACTCAACCAACAAGATCTAACATTGTCACTTAAGACTACATTTATTTATATCATCTTTTATTATTATATAGGATATTTCTGCTTCATGTTAGGAAGGAAAATTCCTTAAAAATATTGAAAAAACAGCTCAAATAATTGGAATTTTTTTTACAAAAAAACCTCAACCAACCAAACAAAAAACCCAAACAAACAAGCCACAAACAAACAAACAAACAAACAAAATAGCAAAAAAAAGCCCAACAATTTCAGAAGCTCAAATTCTTTAATTGCAGAAAAATTGGTGATATTTCATATACAAATCTCATGTCATCAGATAATCTCAGAATAAGAGTTTCTAAACCATGATACATATTGACCACGAAGTTGTGAAGGACACTGAGCTTGCTTTTAAAGTGTTCTACCTTCTGCAAAAAAAAAAAAAAAAAAAAAAAGAGATAATGCCTTCTGGGACTTTGTCACATCTTTAAAGCTCTTATTCTCAGTGAGGTCAGGGAGCTAGAGTTAATCAGAAGAGGCAGGAACATTAGCGCTAATTTATAGAGTTGAAAGAATGTAAGACAGGGGATGAACTCACTGACTGGAATCGGCTAGTGCGAACACTGCAGAAATCATCATCTATTTTCTATACCAAAAAAAAAAAATCTTCTGTATAGATTAAATATTATTCTGCCAGATTAAACAGATGTTTCCATAAATGGATTTTGTATAGGATGAATGAAAGACACGTAGAATTTCCTATTGATATGATAAGATACTGTGTTATATCCCATTATATTGCATTATAGCATATAAGCTTTATTTATTTTGTTACATTAATTTTGAACTTGATAAAATGAACAGGCACTCTGAAATACATCTTGACAGGCAATCTGAAATACATATTGACCTCTAAGAACATTAGGATAAGTAGTGGCATTAGTAGTTTTCCTGCTCAGTTTAGAAAGTGTTTCACCGACAGTGTTGGTAGATATTAATAGAAAAATTTTGAAAAAATATATGTGTGATGTATCATTCCTATTATATCAAATGTAGACTTATATGATTTTTATGTTTCGTTGTATGACATGCAAGCACCTCCTTTAAAATTTAAAATAACAAAAACCAAAGACTGATGAATAAGTGACAATTCAAGCTAATAATATATACTAATACTACATTTATAATTTTAGTATCAGTTTATATGATTTTTTCTTTTACAAATCAAAAGAAAATCTAAATAATACTGATATGAATGTCACAAATAAAAATATTTAGAAATAGAATCTTCAATAGATTTCACATGTGTCTGCTAGACCACTTCATAATGAAACGGTGGAAAGAATTGCTAAAAGGGCACATGGTCATTAGTGTGACATTGTCACCTTATATTCTAATTTACCAGGAATATACAAAAAAGTAGCCAAATATCTTTGACAATCTTTAAGAACTCTGTGTTTAAAACTTCAGTGTACTCTATTTCAAAGTTGCCTACATCATTTGAAAAGATTTTGGGAGTGTGAGTATAAAGATGATGATAGAAAATTTTGTTGCATTTTCTCAAGTATGTGGTGATCTAAAGCTATACTATTACATATAGTTGGGAACTAGAGGCCAGTCAGTCTCACCTCTGCGCTAAGCAAGATCATGGAGCAGATCCTCCTGGCGACTATGCTAAGGTACATAGAAAATAAGGAAGTGATTGGTGACAGCCAACATGGCTTCACTAAGGGCAAATCCTGCTGACTAATTTGGTGGCCTTCTATGATGAGGTTACAGCATTGATGGATAGGGGAAGAGCAACTGACATCGTCTACCTGGACTTCTCCAAAGCATTTGGTACTGTCCCACACGACATCCTTGTCTCTAAACTGGAAAGACATGGTTTTGATGGATGGACCACTCAGTGGATAAGGAAATGACTGGATGGTTGCACTCAAAAAGTTGTAGTCAACAGTTCAATGTTCAAGTGGAGGTCAGTGACGAGTGATGTTCCTCAGGGGTCAGTACTGGGGCCAGTGCTATTTAGCATCTTGTCGGTGACATGGACAGTGGGATCGAGTGCACCCTCAGCAAACTTGCAGATGACATCAAGTTGTGTGGTGTTGTGAACACGCTGGAGGGAAGGGATGCCATCCAGAGGGACCTTGACAGGCTGGAGAGGTGGGCCTGTGAGAACCTCATGAAGTTCAACAAGGCCAAGTGCAAGGTCCTGCACGTGGGTCAGGGCAATCCCAAGCACAAGTACAGACTGGGTGGAGAATGGATTGAGAGCAGCCCTGAGGAAAAGGACTTGGGAGTGCTGATGAATGAGAAGCTCAACATGAGCTGGCAATATGCGCTGGCAGCCCAGAAAGCCAAACGTATTCTGGGCTGCATCAAAAGAAGCGTGGCCAGCAGGTCGAGGGAGGTAATTCTGCCCCTCTACTCTGCTCTTGTGAGACCCCACCTAGAATACTGTGTTCAGCTCTGGAGTCCCCAACACAAGAGGGACATGGAGCTGCTGGAGCAGGTCCAGAGGAGGGCCACGAATCATAGAATCATAGAATCATAGAATGGTTAGGGCTGGAAGGGACCTTCAAAGGTCATCTAGTCCAACCCCCCTGCAAGGAACAAGGATATCTCCAACTAGATTAGGTTGCTCAGGGCCTCATCCAACCTGGCCTTGAACGTCTCCAGGGATGGAGCATCCACCACCTCTCTGGGCAACCTGTTCCAGTGTTCTACAACTCTCATGGTAAAAAATTTTTTCCTAATATCCAACCTGAATCTACCTCCCTCTATTTTAAAACCATTACCCCTTGTCCTATCACAACTGGCCCTCCTGAACAGCCTCTCCCCATCTTTCTTGTAGGCCCCCTTGAGGTACTGGAAGACCACTATAAGGTCACCCCGGAGCCTCCTCTATCCAGGCTGAACAGCCCCAACTCTTTCAGCCTGTCCTCATAGGAAAGGTGCTGCAGCCCTCTTATCATCTTCGTGGTCCTCCTCTTGACCCTCTCCAACTGGTCCATGTCCTTCTTATGTTGGGGACTCGAAGATGATTCGAGGGCTGGAGCACCTCTGCTGTGAAGACAGGCTGAGAGAATTGAGACTGTTCAGCCTGGAGAAGAGAAGGCTCCGCGGTGATCTTCTAGCAGCCTTCCAGTGCCTAAAGGGGGCCTACAGGAAAGCTGGGGAGGGACTTTTTACAAGGGCATGTAGTGATAGGACAAGGGGCAATGGCTTTAAACTGAAAGAGAGTAGATTTCGATTAGATATAAGGAAGAAATTCTTCACTGAGAGGGTGGTGAGGCACTGGAACAGGTTGCATAGCGAAGTTGTGGCTGCCCCATCCCTGGAAGTGTTCAAGGCCAGGTTGGATGAGGCTTTGGGCAACCTGGTGTAGTGGAGGGCTTCCCTGTCCATGGCAGGGGGGTTGGAACTAGATGATCTTTGAAGTCTCTTCCAACCCTAACATTCTATGATTCTATGATTCTATATTCTTTATTGAAAAAAGTTTAACTTCTTCAAATAGTTCAATACTTTACAATAAAAAGTTTGAGCAATTTCTTTCAGTATTTTGAAAGCCTTTTTTTTTTCACCTTGAAAGATAGTATTGAATATGTGACATAATTGGTTTCCATTTAAAAAATAATCTGTATCAAGTGTCTTCATGTTGAGAAAGCAGAGACAAAGAGCATTTTTTTCTTCAGCTCTAATGGCCAGTCCTCCATCCTTTCCCAGCGTATCCATCAATGATGAATATTTTCTTTACTTCTTTGTTTTGGTGGGTATCTTAAATATTGAGGGGAAAACTTCCTTTCATGTATTTATGTCATACAACTGATCCTGTTTCTGTTTAATATGCTGTCCTAAAGGTTAGTATTGCCTTTTCATGCAGTGTACCCTTGTACAAAAAACTTCATCGCTGCCATTAAAATTTTTCTTTAACTTTGCTATGATTCAGATTAGATTAAAAAAAGACAAGATGTTTTCCTCATAAGTAAAGGAATCCTCTTACCATGGGAAGAGTGATGTTTGTGATAATCAGGATATCCATCTTATTTTGCACTTGTTTCAATCAAATAACAAGTAAAAATAATAAATTACTCCATTATCTGATTATAATGGTTGCTGTTTTAAAGACGTACTTGGGATTCCACAAAGTATATTGTTTTAAATAGAAATTATAGTTAATAGAGAAAATACAGTCACTATTTCTCTCTTTTATATGAGAATTTTTTTATATGAGAATGCCCCATCCCTGGAAGTGTTCAAGGCCAGGTTGGATGAGGCTTTGGGCAACCTGGTGTAGTGGAGGGTTTCCCTGCCCATGGCATGTATAAGAACCAATGACATCTTACTCAGAAATTTCTGTTCTAATTGCTACTTTGGAACCAAAAACATATGTGTCACAGCTCTGAACTCACAGATGCCAAAATTCTGTAGAGGATTTGCTTTTAGCAAATAGAGCAGCGAGTGTTCCATGTGGGAAAAGTGAATTCCACAGCTGAAGCTCATCTACTGTTCTGCCTTTCAGCTACTAAATATAAAAGCTGTGAAAGTGTGTAACTGAAACATTTCTGTCAATGCAGAGAAGGGAAATGTCAGTATTAAGTTAAAAGGAACTGAATTTCACTTACAGTGGAAACAAAACAGCCTCCGTAAGTGGGAGCAGGTTCATTTGGCAATGCTCACATCTACATAAATACAAAAAAAAATTGATTAAAAACTGTTAGTTACGAAGAGACACAACCCAAAGAAGCTAATGCTTCTAAGTTGTTCTGAAAAATTAAAAGACCACGTCGAACAAGTCTTCTCATGAGATGACATAAACTTTATTTTGATGCTCTTGCATCACATTGAAATGGTTATAGCTGCCTTATAGGTGAGGATATTAAAACGTATAACACAATGAGGAATACATCTGCCTTGCAAAAAATATGATTGATATGCCCAATATGAATGTTGTTTTCCACTAAGCATCATTATTACTACCTACTTTGGACTGAAAATCAATAAATAAGTATATTTTGGATACCAATTCCACACAGACTGATTTAAATGAAAAGAAAATATAGATCTATTATTTTGACAGAACATCAATGAAAAATCACTTTCTGTTGTCTTCATTTCACCCATTCATGAACTGAGAAATAGATAATGGAAGGGAGGAGAAATAATACAATAGACTCTTTCATTATCTTAGTCCATTTATGCTAGTATGTAAGTAATTAAAAAATCTAACCTCCCAAGAAATCAAGTCCACAAGTGAAGTTCCTGAAAACTTCATTATACTAGTATTTTTTCATTACTGAGATTACATTCAGCAATGCATTAGTGATTTATAAGAAGAACTTCTTAAAACCATTTTAACAAACAACCAATAGTAATTGAATTACAAAATTTTTGAAATAGTTCTTGTAGAGATATCGTCAACTACCATTATTTAAACATATCAGTAATGCTAGTATTTGAAGTAATGAGAGAATAAGAAGCGGTGCTACCCGAAGACAAAGACAGAATTCACAATCTTTTATGTTAGAGATTAGGAAATTTTTCTTGGAACTTCTTTTTTCTTTTACCTATGGTTATCAAGGTTTTTAAATGCTTCTTAGGGGATGCATATCTATAAGGTAGAAGGATATTTGGGAATTTCCAATTGAAATTTATTGAACGTGTATACCAACTCTGAAAATTACCAACTCTGAAAATTACACTCTTGTTCAAATAAATTTATTCCAATACAGCAAATGGTGTAGGAATAATGTTCATTGTAGCCTAAGAAATTAAGCTACTATAACTAATACTTACATACAAAATTTATGAGACTGAACTTAGTTCTTCTTAAATACTAAACCGTTATGGAGGCAGAAACTTTGGTTGAGGGAAATTATTCCACAGGCTTCAAGCCTCAGGCTTTGTATAACACTTTAAAACAAACTCAAAGTTCTTTTCTGGAACTGCAAAGTTTCCCAATCTCATTAATGCAACTGTGACTGTGATATGTCACACTTGAAAAATATGGTGCATATTGATACAAGGATTTAGGTCCAATGCTCATTAAAAGCAGGATGGTTACATTAAATAGTTGGCAGTGAAACGAGGAAATCCACAAACTGTGATATTTATAATGTTAGCACTGGATTTGAAGCTTTTCCTGATTCTCTTAGGCCATTGGTTCATCAAATATCATAATCACAAGCTAACTGCTTGAATAGAAACCTTAAAAGAATACTGAAATTGTTATACTGGGCATATTGGATTTAAAGGGAAAGAAGCCACATAAATCATTGCAGAAACTTTAGATGAAGCTGAGAAATTCATTTTATGTTGTTGTCCTTTTCTTTTGGTCAAAATAATAATAAAAAAAGGATTAATGTTAAGTTAACCTTTTACAGGTGAATGTTAATACTGCTTCCAAAATACTGGTGAATGTTAGTAGAAGAGGAGCTGGTATGAGAGTCTGAACAATTATGTGTGCTTCAGGTGATGTTTATCTGTGAATGTGCATCCAACAATTGGTAAACTCAGTACATTAAATGGGGATAATTAAATTATCATTAATTCATACATGCAAGAAAGTTTGTGTGTAAATTTATTGGGGTCTCAGAATATTTTAGCAGTCTTTGCCTTGCAATTTAAAGAGATTTTAACACAGTAATATGCAAATAAACGTTTTTACATTAACTAGCCTTCATATGCATTTGACTTTGATTATATTCAAGATAGTGCATCCCCAGATTGTGACATAGGGTAAAATATACTTCCTTCCCTTTGCTTCTAGGGTTAATAATATTTTCAAAAAAGAATGATAAAACAAAGTACTTGTGCTACATGTAAATATTCCTAAGAATGAAAGATTAAATTAAAAATTCAGTGTTTGTTTTATCATTTGTTTCAACATTCAGGGGTTATAGCACCTTGCTTCACAAATCACTGAGTGTTAATTAAAATTCCCACTGGCCTATATGGGAGATGTGAATGCACCCCATCTTGTGGAATTAGGGTGAAATGGTTCAGCTTGTCTCTAGGTCATATATCTGTATCTAAAAATGGATACTTATTTATATATAAAGACTGTGAGATAGAAAAAGATTCGCCCCAGGTGGAAGCAGCTACATCAAGGTGGAAGAAGTAAACATCTTCATTAAATGTCCCTGTGGGCTCTAGACTGAGAGTTCAATACTTCATCTAAAGAAATTAGTCATTAGGTTCATCTCTTTCTTTACTGTACTTGTTCTTTAAGTAGAAGATTAGAATCATAACACTTTATTAATTTGATACTTCCTTTAGAATTTTAAACATGAAAATAATGTAAAAAAAAATGCAGGCTGTTATTGTATCAGACATTTAAGAAAAAAAAGTGGTTTAATCTATGATGGTATCCTTTGTCATCATTGAATCTGCAGTCACTGTCTTTGTTTTATTACAATTTTTTTTCTTGCTATGAATCATCTAATGTATTTTCAGTTTCCTATTTTTTTTTTCCCAACAGTCTATGAGTTCACACATTTAATTTCTGGATCAGTTCATATATAATATGTCTTCAAAATGGAATTTAAATATTTTCTCCAAAGTAGTTGGAGGTTCACCTTTCATATTTCATTGATAATCTTTTCATTTGTGATGTTCAAATGCTGGTAGCTGCTTTCTTTTTTGGTCATGCCTCTGTAAATGCCTGACAACAAGATAAGGTGTGCATTCAGAAATTCTGAAAGTTAAATCAAATTTTTCATACCAGCATAGAGCTATTATGAAGGATTTATCTTTGACATCAGTGACACGAGTCAGATGTGCCTCTTTTTTCACTTTAACAGTACCATTTGTTGTAAAGTGATGACCACCATTGTACAAGTAGTTTGATTCACTGCTGAAAATTGTAAAATGACTGTATTTATAAAAGCACTGTGGATTGCTCATTCATGTCAGCATTTAGATTTGAGCAAATGAGCAGTTCTAAAACAATGAATAGGATCATTTTTATAATTAAATTAAATCTGTCTGAAGTGTTTCCTTGTACAAAACACATTCTCAGCATTATGAAAGAACCCACCCAGGAAATGTACCCCACAAGGTATGTGGGATGCACCTCAACCAACTTAATAGTACGCAGCATGGACATTACATTTACAATGTTCTCCCTAGACTTCATTAGTGACTGTCATTCTGTCATTTGAGAGAAATAGTCTCTTTTAGAGTGCTATTACGACCTATTTTAGGCATCTATTTTAAGGCAAGATGAATCGTCCTATAAAAGTAGCTGTTTTTCTCTATTGACAGGACAGAGCCTTTGATGATTAATCTACACAGTAGTTGTCCACATTTGGCCAGAATACCACCCAGCATATCTCTGTGGCAAAATGAAGTGTCATAAAAGAGGCTGAGAGTAGGTTCAGATGAGCTACTTCCTGTCATGAATAATGTAAGCAGCACAGTTAAAGAAGTAATGTCTATTAGCTGGAGTACGCAATAATGCTCTAATATGTTTAAATTATCTCCAAAACTTGAAGCTTGCTCATTTGGAACTAGCATAATATTTTCCACAACACTTCATTATGCCATGCAAAACTACCTACATTGTATCATACTCCATATATGAAAATAAATACATAAACCAGATAAGTTCTAAAGAAGTGTTTCATTTACTTACACCATTAGGGAAAAAAGAAAACAACAAACAAACAAAAAAAAACCCACAAAACCTCCACAAAACTCACAAAAAAATAAAAGAAGTATTTCAAAGCGAGTTCATCCTGATAAAGGAGTTGGTCCTGTAACTCTATCAAATTTCTGCTGCTTGAAATTTACTTTGTGTAAGAATATTCTTGGTTCTTTTTTCAAACCTTTACTTATTAAGTTATATTATTCGGTTGTGCTTGCATTTTAATATAAAATAAATATTTGAATGTAATTATAATATTAAATATGGTTTAAAATATAAAAAATATAATAATGTATTTTTAATATAAAAAATAAAAATGATGAACTAATGTGGCACATCAACTTTACTTGTTTTAATTAGAATTGTTTTAAAATTAATTGTTTTGATTATATTGCTTTACTGTTATTTCACATGTATTTTCTTATTTTACGTATTTCAGATATAGTTCCATGAAGTGGTTACTCACAAAAGAGAGACAAGAAAAAAAGAAAGTAAAGAATAATACAGTAATATTTTGTCTCTCTTTATGGTTCAAAATACTTGAGAGATACTGCAAAATCTGAATTTGGGACAAACGCTGGTTAGAGGATTGAATATTCATTCATGTAAACTACAGTTTCACTGAAGACATAGGAATAATTTATATAAACACTGGAATAACTAAGAGTTACGTCAGGATTCATAGGCATGGATTTTCACAGCAGTCAGTAAGATTTTATTTCAAGATAAGGAGATAATAGCTACTTATGTTTCTAAGTTTTATTCAACATTGATGTCTCTGGAACCTGCTTTGATGAGAAGTTCCAGATTTGAGACTGGCAGGGTAAGTATGTGTCTTAGTTTTAGCTGGGACAGAGTTAGCTCTTCTTTTTAACAGCTGGAAGAGCTCCGTGTTTTGGTTTTACTCAGAGGCTCGCTCTGAGAAGAATGCTGATAGCAAGCTGATGTTTGAGACTCCAAGGACTTTTCAGTGTGCCAGAGTTCAGAAACACGGCAGGATAAGGGGGGAGCATAGCTGGGACAAGGGGGACACGATTCCCCTTGTGATTTGTGGTGGAACTTAAGACTGAGGGCCAAACTGGCCAATTAGTATTCCATATCATGCAGCGTCATGCCCAGTATAAAAGCGAGGGTCAGCCGGACAGAAGGGCTTTTGCGCTTTGGCTCTTTCGCCGCTTTTGCTCTTTTGTGCTTGCTGCGCTTTTGCTCTATTGCCTTTTTTTTTTCCTCTCTCTCCCAGTACTCCCACTCTCAGAGTACTCTCTCTCTCTCTCTCCCTCTCTCTATTTCGGGGCCTCGCATTCATCCGGGATTGCAGCTTCGGGACGAGACGGGCTTCGCATACGAGGGGGTGGTGAGCATCTACACTGTGTATTAAATCATCTGTATTAAATTGTTCTTATCTCAACCCACGGGTTTCCCGTTTCTCCTTTAATTCTCTCCCTCATTCCTGGGGGTGGGGGAGGGTGAGTGACCGGCTGTGTGGGAGGGTCAGCCTAACCCACGACAGTATGACAAACTCCTTTACACAAAAATTCTATGTCATCCCTCCTGAGCTATGCTGAGAAAATTCCATGGAATTAGTTGATATTAGATATAACCAGATAAAATATAATATTGTTGTAGGCACAGTCTCTTTTTCTCTTTTTAATTTCCTGAGAATAGAAAGCTTCCTTTTAAAAATAGAATGTAAAAAATAGCTATTTTTTCATCTGCCAAAATTAATTCTGTTAATACAACACTAACATTTGTTCATAATGTGGTATTATAGTCTTGAAGAAACTACCTTCAAGCAAAGAGTAGTATCACTGAAGATGTCAACAGCTGTTTCAAGACAGAAAAACATATGAGCTTTGAAGTCTGTTAGGCTCCATTAAATCTCATATAATGAAGAAATTTTTACTTTATTTTGTACCTTCTTTAAAATATCATGTTTAAGTGAAAATTATGGATTATCATAACTATACTGATCGAGATTATTCCTGGAATTAAATGATAACTATATGAGAGAAGCAAAGAATTCTCTGCCTAATAGAGCTCAGTAATTTAAAATAATTCTATTGCAAATGTTAAGGAAATTTTCCATTTGTGAGCATAAGTGGATTGATCTATTTGGATATGAGTAGAGCTCCCTCCAATACATTCTCTCACGCTCTCTCAGGTTGACTAATCACAGAATCACAGAATGTTAGGGATTGGAAGGGACCTCAAAAGATCATCTAGTCCAATCCCCCTGCTGGAGCAGGACCATCTAGATCAGATGACACAAGAACGCGTCCAGGCGGGTTTTGAACATCTCCAGAGAAGGAGACTCCACAACCTCTCTGAGCAGCCTGTTCTTGTCTTGGAGAAGATATACATTTTTCTTTAAAAAAAGAAATGAACACTTGGTGTTAAATTAAATCTTTTTAAGACCTTTCAAAACATTGTACAGTAATGATTTTAGAAATGTTATGATGAACTACATGGCATATTATTTACTTCTTACCTTCTTTTTACTTTTTACCTTGGTAATTTCTATGTTTGCATCTATGTATTAAAGAAGTAAGAAATAATCATTCCTTATTTACATTCTCTTCAAATTTTCACTCTACAGACTTCTGGCAAAGCCCATCAATTATCTTTTTCCAGTCTGAAAATCTATTTAATATCACTTCAGATGGAAGAAATTCCTTATGTCTGATGCTTTTTAAAAGACATAGTAACATTTTCTGGTTTAGTTTAACTTCCTTTGGTAATCTGTGCTAGCAATTTTTTTTTTTTTTTATTTTCAGTGAGCATTGACCTAAGGATTTCAAATAATTCCTCACGATGATTCCAAGACCTCTTTCCTGAGCAGTAATGACTAGTCTAGCACAACTCTGGAAAACCTATTATGTTTATCATTCTTCCAGGAATTAGGACCAGTACTCCTAAAACTTTGTGTTGCACTTATTGTCATTCACAAGTAATTTTATTGTCCAGTTGCTCAGTTTTCTTACAGCTTTTTATAGCATGCTTGCTTGCTCATTTCCCAGGGCACGTTGACATTGTATAATACAATTTTGCATATTTATTGAGCTACTTCTATATCACTTCAGACAGCTACATTTTTCAACTTTCTGGTTCCAAAAGTAGATTATTTACATCTATCCCTCTGTTAGCATAGTGCTGTGGTGCACCACTAGGTCTAAAACCTAAGCATTTAAGTTACGCTAAGTAGCAGAATACAGCTCCTTTTCAATGGATTCCTTATAGTGGATTTTCCCTTTCCTTTTAATGGATTCCATAATGCAATATATTGTATCCTAACACAGGTTTTTAAGGCAAGAAGGTTAAATTGCTCTTTAGTGACACTCTCCATTAATTATAAAGGAATGCTAGAAAAGTATTCTAAATTAGATTAAGATCATAAATGCCTAAAGGGTAATTCATCTCAGCTTTAGTACCAGGTAGTCACTAATACTTACTCTATTTCACCTGAACATGCTCCATGGGGTTTAGAAAAGGTCATGAGGTGTTACCCATCATTCTGCAAAGAACCACTTGAGATGTTGATAGCTCTGTCTCACAAGAGGAATCTTGAAGCTTTTTCCTTCCTCTTGTACTCCAGAAGTTATTATGGTTGTCTGAAGGAGAGTCACAATGGGTGATCCCATTATGGTAGCTTCCTAAATCAAGAACCCACTACACTGAGGATGGCCCTTCAAATGCAAGCATAATTCAGAATATTAAGACAGTTTGTAATTGTAGTTTTATAAGTTTGTTTACAGTTTTTTTAAAAATATTTTTAAAATTGCAAAGCTAGTAATAATTCCTTTTGTGTCAATATACTTTCTAGTCTATTAAACCTTGGTCAAGCCTCAGAGCTCCAAGATTTATGAAGCAGTACTTAAAGCCTCTTTTAACAACACTGCTTTCTCTAGTTTATCAGTGAAGTAGGTGGTCTTACACACATGTTCTGGGTTTGAATGGAATAGAGTTAACTTTTTACAAGAAAAACCACTCATTTTGTATTGCTCTTTTATTAGTGTTATTGTGGTTATTAACCCTTCTGTGTTTTTGGTTTTTTTTGTGTGTGTGCCCTATTAAGCTATCCTTACTCCAACCCACAAGTTTTGCCCTTTTCCTTCTGATTTTCTCCTCCCCATCTCACTGAGGGGGAGAAGCGAGTAAGCGGCAGTGTGGTTGCTTAGCTGCCCGCTGGGCTAAATCACAGCGATACAACAGATTTCTGACATTTAGCTATTCTTTCCCTCATCTATTTTTTTAGCCAATATTCTATCTCTGTCAAAGTAATTTTCATCTCATCAGTCTGCTTTTGTCAGCATTTTAACAGTGATTTTTAAGCGACTTTTAAAAACCTTATTCTTCATTTTTTCTGTTATATATAAAATATAGGACCACATTTGGAATAAATTCAATTTTTCAAGTCTGATAAGTTGTGAAGGAGTTAGGCATCTGAATGATGCAAGCAGGCAAAAGGTTAGCTTCGCTACAGGCTTTATAAATTATTCAGAAGAACTTTACAACTCCTACAGGACCTGTTATAACCCCTCAAGATGTTTTAAGAGTTTACTGAGGCAAAAATAAAATATGGAGGTGGGAGTTCCTTTGCTCTCAGCATTCATAACAATCATATTTAGTAAAACCTATTTCTGAGATGGATTTAGAAGAAAAAGACAACCACAATTAAATCAAAGGTATTCTCACTTGAGTCATTAGTATTTAGTTCAAAGGATAGACACAACTGGCATTTTAAGAGCGCAGTTCTTGTTTTGCAAGAGTTAACAAGCATAATTCGCTGCCCTCCAAGAACCCTGAAAGAAATACAAATTACATAAAATCTTGCTTTTTTAGTAAAATGTTTAATTCTTATTCTTTAGTAGAAGTATTCCAAAGCTTTCAGGCTCACAGATCATTTCTGTCTTTTCACTGGCAACAGTTTTTGAAAGGACTACAGTTTATTACGTCTGCATCTCTATGTACAAACATAGTGGTCATAGTTATTGTTAACTCTAGCCTTTTACTTGAATTCGGCTTTCCTCTCCTTTTTCGGGTACCAGTTTCTGTTGTCTGTTCATAATTTATACAAAACTTCATTTTCCAAGCATGAATATTTTTCAAAGGAGCTAAAGTGTCTAAACATAGGTGCCTGGCACCATTTTGAGATACACTAAAGTATCACAGACATCTGTATTGGGTTGACAGGTATGATACAGAATTTAATAGATTTTGGAACAATAATTACATTCAAGATGAATATTCCACATTGCCTAAGATGATATTGATGTTTAGGCAACTGATTCTTGTGTCTGCTACCAGGGCACTAAATCTCTTCTGCAGTTGCAAACCTGCAGGTGGAGCAACTTCTGATGTTAAGTCATGAGCTTCCAGCCTTTATCATCACAGGTATGTCCATTTCCCAACCCTCTGCCACACCTCCTTCAGTAGAGGTGGGGATTCAGGTTCCTCTTGTAGCTGCAGGATCTCAGAGAAGATCCAGCTGATCTTCTTAAGTTATGATCTTCTCCTGCCAGTTATGCAGGCTGCTGAACTTCTTCTGCAACCCCTTCACTCTTTACCTCCTCAAGGCAAGAAGCCCACCTCCTTCTATTCTATCCAGACACTGTGGTGCATCACCACCATTGCTGACCTGTTTTATGCTGTTCCAAGCAGAGTTGCTGGCTGCTTTCTGTGTACCTTCCAACACAATTGGCTGTGAAAACTCCTACATTTGTGAGCTGCTATTCTTAACTGCACTCTATTAAAGACTTGTAGAGACAACATTTTCAATTAAAAAAAAATAAAATAAAAAAGAGAAACAGCTTGGTATTAATGTGGCATGTTATTCTTAGACTTTTTCCTAAGGAGATTGAGTGCTGGCTCTCTCTTTATGAGGTTCGTGGAATATTTTTTGGATCATAGATTTGGAAGGGAGGTAAATCTTTTACTTGTATTTGCTTTAATCTTATTCTGGTACCCTAAAGTCTCAATGTATTAACTACTAGGTGAGGAAGGATATTTGCAGGCAGTGGTTTGCACCTAGCTTGCCACTTTCATCCAACATGTATCTGTGTTGCTACAAAAAAGGATGATTCTTTCTGTTTCCACGTGTTCTCAATACTAGCACTGAAATCCATAGGACTGCAAAATGAACCAGATTATAGAACTCAACTGAATAATTGTAATAAATAAACAAATATTTTTATTTTTTTTTTAGCATTAGTTTTCAGCTGGATCTGTTTTCTGATTAGTGCCACAACAAGCGAAGAGGGAGAAACTAGAAACACAGAAAACAACAGGTGAACTGTGTAGGCCTGAGCATGCTAGGAATGGCCTCAGTTTACGTCATAGAAATAACGTAAGTACAGCTCAGGTAAAGCAGATTTTTCACTTTTTCATATTTTTTATCTCATGCTGCCTGAACAGTAAAATAAGCATCAGACACAAGTGACAAGTTATTAAGAAGTCATTGGCAGCTTCCACAAGAAACTCACTGGCCATTTTAAATTTCTCTATCACTAAAAATTCCCAGTGTGACCTAAGGGGGATGGCGGAATTTGAGATAAATATTAATGGAATGCTGAATTGCAATGTAGTGGTTTGCTACCAACAGAGCTGATTTCAGACTCCTATCACAGCACTTTAGTGTGGAATGGCTTGTACATGGATCTGTTCCTAAGTTTTCTTTTTGTCTCAGTCTTTCTTCCTCCAACATCATAGAGGAGTAGGGCCTCAAGCATTGGCAAGAATTGAGACACACTTTACAGGGTGAGTGACTTCATCTTCATCTTCCATTTCCTCAGCCCTCTTGATACGGGGATAGGTATAGGAGTAGGCATAAGACTACATAAGACTATATTAGCTATTATTTCTATGGATAGGTATAAGAATAGGCATAAGACTCTGGGAAATACAGAGCTCTGTGAAATAGCTCTGTGAATTGCTAGAAGTTATCAAATACTAATCCCTGCTTTGAAACACTAACTACTCCGAAAAGAAGGCCTGTAAGAGAGACAAAATAAATGATGGCAAGGTTGTAACTCATGACCCATAGGCAGAAAAACAGACAAAGAGGAGAGATAAGGACTAACGAGAACTAACATTTGTCTTCAAGCAATAACAAGTAGGAGACAGCCAGGTGTCCACTCAAGGCCAGGGAAACGGTTTGGCTCTACGGGCCCAGCCAAAACAAGAATTTTAGAGATTTAGGGAAGAAGTGAAAACACACAGCGAGGAAGACCTACGGCCTTCATCCCAAAGACCCCTGCCCACGACCACCAGGAGGCGTGTCAAGGAGGAGCCTGAGGCGGATCCTGAGGCGGGGGCTATGGAAATGATCTCCAGGGAGAGACTGCCCTTTTGGGGGAGGGGGTGATGAGTATGTCTGTATAAATACAAGAAAAACTGCTACGGCGGGTGTGCACGTTTGTGGTGGAGCGATCCCCCGTGCACCCAGCGCTGCAATAAACATACCTACTTTACAACTTTCCAAGTTGTGGAGTCTGTTTCCGCACCTCAGTTTTGGCGAGCCAGGCAGGAGACTCTCTGCTCGACTGTGGAACCGACTGCGGAGCGGACGCCCCTCGGCGCGCCCCGAGAACTTTCCTCGGAGGAGCCTCCTCTCCTCAGCCGATTACCCAGAGGCAGACAAGGACTTCCTGAGCCGCGGACAAACGGTATGTTTGGGTAAGAATGGCCGGAGACGTCCGGCGTATGGGGCTGCTGGTAAATCGCGCGGAGACGTCCGGCGTGCAGCGTTGTCCCCGGGCAGGGCAGGGTGCCCTGCGGTAAGGAGGGCCCTGGGGAGTTTGCTGCCTTAGAGGATCAGAGACTGGTGAGCTGGAATCTGTGCCAGCAAGATCCAGAGACTGAAAACAGAGACTGGTGAGCTGGAATCTGTGCCAGCAAGAACCAGAGACTGAGACCAGGGACTGGTGAGCTGGAATCCAGATCCGGAGACTGGGCCAGCAAGAACCAGGGACTGGCAGGCCGCTAGCGATCTTGCGAGCAGATCGAGCAAACTCAGAGGCTTTCGCTACTTCCCTGAATGGCGAGGCGCCGTTTTGGCATTTTACCTTGGGCGCCCGAACACTGAGTCTGACACAGAGGGGTGGGTAAGTAGCGCAACCTCACAGTCATATGGCTTATGGAATATTGGCAGCTGCAGAAGGGGTAATAGCTGGATCGGTAATTGTCTGTTATCTGCTCTGTTATATGTTCTCTTGTTCCTGTCGTTCTGTGTTTTGTGTAAATAACAAGAGAAGACATTTCGTTCCAGCCGCACCTGGCCCTATACCCTGAAAAGGGTGAGAGGTGTCAGAAAGCAATGGGGACGATTTGAAATCTCTATATACTGTTATCTATTGCAAAATCTGGTACCGTGTATTTCGTAAAGTTTATACCATTCAAAGTTTATATCGTCTAACATCAGCGCATGTAATAAGGCCTTTTAATGTTTGTATAAGTTTGCTGGGCTAGCCCTGAAATGTGTGATTGTGTGATTAATCACTGAGTGAGTGTTTAAGCGAGTGAGATGCAGCCTGGCTGCGGAGCAAGTGTGCCGTTCTGATCCATGGTCCCGTGTTCTCCGTGAGGAGAGCGGCCGGAGACGAGTGAAGCGTGTGATACCGTAAAAGCGTACGTGTGAGTGGGTGAGACGTGTAATTGTGCACAAAGCGAGTGCAGAGTCTGAATCCGTGGTTCAGTTCTCCCACGAGGGAAACAGCCGGAGACAGACAAAGCGAGTGACAAACTAAAAATTGTATTATTATTATTATTCACACGAGCATCAGACAGAATATTAAGGTGCAGTTAAAAGGGAGAAATGGAGTAAAGGGAAAGTAAGTGAAATGGGGGGAGGAAAAAGTAAACCTTATGAAAAATCCCCTTTGGGTTGTATATTAACACACTGGAAAGATATAGTGGGACAAGGAGGCACAGAGAATACAAAGAAACTAATCAAATATTGTAACCAATGGTGGCTGCTTTATAAGCTAGAAAATGAAGCTAAATGGCCCAGTGAGGGTGGAACACTAAACTATGACATGCTTTTACAATTAATGTGTTGTTCCTAAGAAGGGAAGAAAAATGGGATAAAGTTAAATACGCAGATATGCTCTTTGTTCTCCGAAATAACCCTGAATGACAGAGAGATTGCAGACTAATGCCTCCACGGGATCCCATAGTCCTTGCATTAGAAAAGGAAAACAAGAGGGAAAACAAAAATAAATTAAAAAGCTGCTGCTCAGCCTGCAGCATTGGACAAAGGTGTACTAGAAAAAGTAAAACCCGCCAGGGCACAGAACAAGATCTAACTGATATTTTCAAGCCTCCCCCTCAGTCTCAGGAGCAAAATGAGGACTCAAACGAGACCCCTACTCCTCCAGACAGCCCGATATCCTCCCGCACTAAGAAAAAACGGCTGGCGGCAGCAGAGCAGCCAACAGCAACAATTCTGCAGGCACCCCTCCGGGAAGTAGCAGGACCGGATAGTGGGACAATAAGAATTAAGGTACCATTTTCCTATAATGATTTAAGGGAATGGAAGACAGCTGCTCAGGAATATCGCAGCGATACAGTAAGCACCACCCAAAATCTTAGATTCATAATAAAGCAGCGCAACCCTGATTGGAATGATATGCAATTATTGCTAGAATGTTAACTGAGACAAAGAAACAATTAGTCAGAAAAACTGCCGAGGATCTTGCAAAAGATCACTATGAGGCTAGGGGAGGAACAAAAGGAAATAGAATTTTTACTAGATACGGTGGCAACATACTCCGTTTTAAATCAAGACTTAATGCCTTTAGGAAATTATTACATTGTAGTAAAAGGAGCAACTGGCCAGAGTGAAAAGGCTTACTTTTTGAATTTTTAAAATATAAACTGGGTAAGCAAGTGGGCATTCATAAATTCTTGTATA
This sequence comes from Tauraco erythrolophus, assembly GCF_009769465.1. Taxonomy (NCBI): domain Eukaryota; kingdom Metazoa; phylum Chordata; class Aves; order Musophagiformes; family Musophagidae; genus Tauraco; species Tauraco erythrolophus. The sequence goes on along the minus strand of NC_141465.1, from coordinate 83,030,571 downwards.
TGCCAAACTCCCCAAAAGCCCTGTTGGGAAGAGATCTATTAGAACAATTGGGAGCCACGATAAAATTCAAGAAAGGTGAAATTACTCTGGAGGTAAATGATCATCAGTATGTACAAATAATGAGCTTGCTTTTAGTTAATATTCCCACAGAAGGAAAAATCGACACGGAAATCACTGACCGGGTGTATCCAGAAGTTTGGGCAACTGATGTACCAGGATGTGCCACAAATGTCCAGCCAGTGGTAATAAATTTGAAAAGCGAACACAGAGCGGTAAGAATTAAACAATACCCACCAAAAAGAAGATAGGGTCCAATCATAGAAACAAAATAGCAGAGGATCAATACACTGTGGTTGCTAATCCATATACCCTGTTAACCACTCTGACTCCTGATTTGACTTGGTTTACAGTTTTAGATTTAAAAGATGCCTTCTTTTGCCTCCCTCTCCATGAAGCCAGTCAGAAAATCTTTACTTTTGAATGGGAAAATCGCAAGAGTGGTCGAAAGACCCAGCTCACGGTGTTGCCACAAGGTTTTAAGAACAGCCCTACGATTTTCAGAAACCAGTCAGCAAAAGACCTAGAGTCACGGGAACCACCACAAGAAGAAAGAAAAGTATTACAATATGTAGACGACCTCCTTACCGCGACTAAGACCAGAGAATCCTGTGTCATCTGGACTGTAAGTTTACTAAATTTTCTTGGGTTCCAGGGGTACCGGGTTTCTCAGAGAAAGGCACAAACAACATTGCAACAAGTTACATATCTTGGGTATGAAATCAGTGCTGGTCAGCGTTTCCTGGGTCAAGCCCGGAAAGAAGCCATATGCCAGACCCCCCAACCACAGACTGTGAAAGAGCTACGAACTTTCTTAGGAATGATGGGGTGGTGTCGGCTCTGGATATACAACTATGGCTTGCTTGTTAAACCACTGTATTCTTTAGTAACATCCAGCCAAAAATACCTCCAATGGGATACGGAGCATTCCACCAGCTGAAAAAGGCCCTGGTGTCAGCGCCAGCATTGGGACTTCCTGATGTGAGTAAACCATTTTTCTCAGAGAATAGCATTAGGGATACTGGCATGGGACCTGGGACCATGCAGACGAGCTGTGGCGTACTTTCCAAACAACTGGATGTTCCCACAAAAGGATGGCCCAGTTGCCTGAGGGCAGTGGCAGCAGTCATCCTGAATATTCAAGAAGCCCGGAAGTTTACCTTAGGCCAGAAAATGACTGTTTTCATGTCCCACACAGTGTCCACGGTCCTTGAAGCAAAAGGGGGACATTGGCTCTCCCGCAGAGGTTCCTGAGGTATCGAGCCATCATGGCCGAACAGGATGATGTTGAAATTATAACTACTAACATTGTTAACCCAGCTTGATTTCTCAGTGGGAACACTGGAGAACGAGTGAATCGTGACTTTCTCGAAACAATTGAGGCGACACACTCCAGCCGCGCTGACTTCAAAGATGCCCCCATGAAGGGGGTAGAACACTGGTTCACAGACGGAAGCAGTTATGAGTGGAATGCGACATTTGGGATACGCCGTCACCACTTCTGAAAAGTCTCTTGCAGGAAGAACTTTGGAACCACAATGGGAAGGACCATTCCGAGTACTCCTCACCTCCTACACAGCAATCAAGATCAAGGAGCAGAATGCCTGGATTCATCACACCAGAGTAAAAAGTCCATAGATCTCCATGGAAGGTCACGCAAGTCCAACCAGGGAAATTACTTTTCTCACAGTCATAATTATAATTCAGGGGTGGGAAAGCACTTATAGCCAGAATGACACTGAGTGGCCTTGGTAGGTATATTGGATCCATGGAGAAATACTCTGCTCGAGAAGGTTTAAATCTATCTACTGTGGTTATGTATGGAAATCAAGAATATTTAAAACAAGAATGGAGTAAGGATACAAAGGGAATTCACCAACTTCAGGGAAATGTAGAAAAAAAAAAAAAATCAAAGTAGGATGCCAAATTATTAATTGCCCCACCCGTAAAAAGGCATCCCAAATTACTAAAATTACTATCTCAATTACTCCCACAAATAATGTGCTTCTAAAGAATTAGATTGTTGGCATAATTTCACACTAGTGCAAAACCACTGAAGTGGCTTGTCTCTGAGCCAATAGTGCTATTGGACTTTCATTTAAATTTAAAATAAACGCTGGGCCAGTTACAACAATGCCCGCTGCGATAGTTACACATCATAAAGAGATAAGTCTACCACACGACCTATGCCAGTACCTAAGCTAGAACCCAAAATTTATGAAATTGGTCCATGTGTAATAAGAAACACAGGACAGCAGTAAGTGTTATTCAACCCAGAATAGTCTCTCAAAAGGGTTGAGTTATCAATGCAGATTAATGTATCAGAAATCCAACCATTGTGTTCTCCTTTCTTACAAACCTTTTATGAAGGATGGGCTACTTGGCTAAGAAAGAGGAAAGGTATTTCTCAAAGACAAAAACCAAGAGGCCTGACGGGGCTATTAGGAACAGGGTTGGGAGTTCTGAGTACCATAGACTCAGAAGTAATAATGAACAAGCTGGCCGCTGTCACTAGAGATCTGTCAAAACTGCAATGGCCCTTACAATCCTCGTTATTGACTTTAGGAGCTCACCAGTGGTTAGCATCACAAATCTTACCAGATTGGGAGCAAACAAACATAAGAGACCACAATATAATTGTGGATGTGATCGACGGGCTACAAGCCAATATCTCACTAGCCCTGAGTTGTGTTCAGGCCCAACTATGAATGTAATCAGATACTATAGTATCGCCTCTATTATAAGAGAAGGAGAAGAAGGGATATTTCCCACTGAAATCCGAAAGGTAGTCTGGGATGGTGCCACAAGTAAAGAAAGAGAGCTTCAATCCTGGTGGAATATGGTAAATTTTACTTGTAGCCCCACCACGCACACAGTTACAGCCTTTGTACTAACCATTTGTAATGTTCTAAAAACTGTGATCCATCCCATTATAGCTTTAGAACCCTGCTTTATCCTTTCGAACATAGAACATGGGCCCAAAGGGTAAGAGACAGATGACAAGCTCTAAAATCCTGCATTGTGTGAGAACAAGGATTTCTAAGTGAAAGTAATACCCTATGAGCACAAGATATCTGTCTTGATACTGATCAAAAGGTGTGTCATTTTGAAATTCGCCCTGATGTTGGCTCAAAGACAATCATAATATATGCAGGGAAAGCTTGTGCATGTCTACGAACAAAATGTAGCTCCATATTTGTAGAAGAAACGGAAGTAGGCACTAAAAATCATTCAGACTTCTGCATCTGTAATTTCACTCAAATCACGGGATGTGACTTCCACTATTCTGCTCCCGTCACATCCCATCATATTCTAAAATCAGACTATACATTGATCTATGAGTTAATACCCACACCTATAGGAACAAATCTAACTTTGATAAAGAAATTGCTACAGCATCCTGGTTTATAGCAAATACTGGGCAAATTAGAAAGAGCGGACAGAAAACTCTGGTGACAGTTCATTATGATGCAAACAAGATAAAGAAAATTGTAAAAAGAGAGTAGAGAAGGATGGAGAACATAAATGGTGGGAAGCACTTTTGGATGGTCAGGATTTTTCAATCATCTAATACATCCTGTTATAATACTGTTAATAGCTACAGCTGCCTTGATGCTGTTACTAACACTGCTGTACGTATGGATTTGGTGTGTGTTTCGAAGGGTATCTTCAATGCACAAAGCGTTATATCAATTGGGAAACTTAGGCAAGTAAAAGAATTTACTTGATTTAATAGAAAAGGGGGGACTGATACGGGGATAGGTATAGGAGTAGGCATAAGACTACATAAGACTATATTAGCTATTATTTCTATGGATAGGGATAAGAATAGGCATAAGACTCTGGGAAATACAGAGCTCTGTGAAATAGCTCTGTGAATTGCTAGAAGTTATCAAATACTAATCCCTGCTTTGAAACACTAACTACCCAAAAAGAAGGCCTGTAAGAGAGACAAAATAAATGATGGCAAGGTTGTAACTCATGACCCATAGGGAGAAAAACAGACAAAGAGGAGAGATAAGGACTAACGAGAACTAACATTTGTCTTCAAGCAATAACAAGTAGGAGACAGCCAGGTGTCCACTCAAGGCCAGGGAAACGGTTTGGCTCTACGGGCCCAGCCAAAACAAGAATTTTAGAGATTTAGGGAAGAAGTGAAAACACACAGCGAGGAAGACCTACGGCCTTCATCCCAAAGACCCCTGCCCACGACCACCAGGAGGCGTGTCAAGGAGGAGCCTGAGGCGGATCCTGAGGCGGGGGCTATGGAAATGATCTCCAGGGAGAGACTGCCCTTTTGGGGGAGGGGGTGATGAGTATGTCTGTATAAATACAAGAAAAACTGCTACGGCGGGTGTGCACGTTTGTGGTGGAGCGATCCCCCGTGCACCCAGCGCTGCAATAAACATACCTACTTTACAACTTTCCAAGTTGTGGAGTCTGTTTCCGCACCTCACTCTAGAAATGTTAAAATGCCGGTACTGACGTACTCACTTTCTTCTCTCAAAGTAGAGTTTGTAATCATATTTACACAAGCATCAGGCAGAACAAAATTCCATTTCAGGGGCATAGGATGAGAAGACATGCTCCAGCATTGTTTGACTGACGTGAAGAAAGTAGAGGAAAGTACAATGAGAGATTAAATGCCAACCAGATATATCTATACCTAGGCAAATAGTATACAACAAATAGAGGCCAATTTTGAATGGAATTAGTGGTGATGTTACAATACAAAGAGATATGAGGAAATGCAGGGCTGTTTGGAGGACCGCTTGAGTTCAATTGCATACACTGCCTTTTTAAAAAGGGGCTAGGCACAAGTCCATGCAAAAGCAACCACCAAAATTATTTACATCCGAAACCATTAAAATAAGAATATGCAGGTTTCTGTGTAGGAGACAGATGAGATGGTGCCAGAATGCTCAGAGTAACATCAGAAATGTCCACATTTCTGAAAATTATTTTGAGTTTGTTTTTAAATCCCACCTAGTCAAGAAACTACACAAAATGTTCCTTATGGATTAAGATTTTCTTTTAAGAATAAACCTTGTCTGTCCCCTTGGTATTAGGTTATCGAAATAAAATTAACAATGGGCAAAGAATCCATTTGAATTCACAGTCTAAAAAAATACGTATTGGCTCATTTGGTGTCTTTGAACTGAAGTGTATGGTCCACATGTTTCCAGTCAGAATAAATGTTGTGCAGTGATGAATGCTTCTGAAATTCTCACCCTTGGAAGAGAAGGTACATTTTCAAATGGCTTGTCATAATGGGAGCATATTACACCTGAAACCCGCTGATCTGCATTACTAAATAGAATGCACTCTGATTATTTCCGCCAACTAACTCATTCCCTGTTAGCAGCTGTTGGATGCACGCAATGAAATCTTCCAAACTAACAAGCCCCTTGAACTTCATTTTCCATCTACTTATCACTGTCTTTCAAAATACAGCGATTTTTTATTCTGCTAGAGTAACTGAGAATCCAATTCTCCTTTACGCTTGTTAGGGCTGGACATTGTACTTTAGAGGAGGATTGTAAGAGATGAGGACTGCACTTACAGGACTATGTTACTGTCAAGTGAAGTAAACTAAGAGTGGGTGTTGAATGACACTGGCAGGACACAAAGATCAAGGATAAGTCACAAAATGCTAAGCTGTTGGTAAAAGGAAACATCTTAACTTGGAAAAATCCTTGTGTGTTTTTTTACAACCCTATTTTCTCTGTACTTCACATTAAATCTTTGAGGTTTCAGCTATCCATGGAGATAAATGATCATTCATCAGGGAAGAGAGACTTACTGCTTGAACTCCATGAAACGCTATTTTTTTTTCTTCTGTTGATCTCTGCGATCTAAAACAAAAGTCACTTCTAATGTGCCTGTTTGTGGTCAGTGTAGAGGAAAATGTAATGCATTTGAAAGAAATATGTGTGCCTATATTGATTTGTATTTGACTACACTTCATGACTAGTTCTTCTTAGCACAATTTATAAACACATTTAAATGAGGTACTTCTCCTGAGTTAGCATTAACATTCAGTGAAAATGGCTATGCCACGCATTATTTTGCACTTTCTGCACTGCAGTTGGGTTGTGCAAGGTCTGAGCAAATGCTGATAATTCACGTGATGATTCCCCAGAGTGTTTTAGGAGGTTTTGAGAAATCAGTGCCCTACAGAGCTAAGCCATAAGATAATGTGGTTTTGAACATCCCCCCCACCAGGCCCTAATCATACAATTGCTTAAAAAGTGTTATTCCAGAACTGTGTAGTATTGATATATTAAGTCCAAAATTATGGCTGAAAGATATAATATTATGGAAAAGCTCTCACTTTGTAATTAAGAGTCAAGTTAATTTTGGAGAAGTTAACTGAAAATACTGAAATTATATTAATTTGAAGGGGGAGTCATTTGTTTCTTTTTTGCTTTTTTTTAGTAAAAATCAAAGGGAGAAAGAAAAAAAAAGATACAAAATAGCCATCAGAAATATCTTCAGACGTGATAACTAACAACAAATGGAGCAGTAACTCTGAAATTTGACTGACTTTTTGTTACAAATATCAGACAAAGGAAAAACTCATATTCAGACATGGACAAGTATTCCTTTGCATTCATTTCCATTGCATTCCTGTACATTCCTTTGCACTATTTCCCTATATTCTTAGACTGAAGATCTCAGCTTAAACACCTGGGGACATCTATGAAATATATGCATATAGACGTGAATGTACATCTATTACTTTAAAATAAAATTTTTAATTCAGGAGAGTAAAAAGTTTTTCAGAGCTGAGTGAGAAACAACCACACCATCGGTCTCTTCTTCAACAGCACTGAAGCTGCTGGAAATACATGAGTAAGTCTTACCCTTCTCTATGGAAATTTATGTTTGGACATTAGTGTAAAGAAGCGTGCTGGGTTGGCCTTAGCGGGTCACCAAGTGACCACCAAGCTACTCTGTCACTCTCTCTCCATCCACAGGGCAGGGGAGAGAAAATAGGACAAAAAGCTCATGGGCTGAGGTAAGGACAGGAAGATGACTTATCAGTTGCTGTCATAGGCAAAAATTAGACTTGACCTGGGAAAATTCATTTAATTTAATTGTAGCAGAGTAGGATAGTGAGAAATAAGAAGGAAACTAAAACCAATTTCCTCACACTCCTCCCTTCTGCCCACGCTTAACTTCACATCAAACTCTTCTACGTTGTCCACCTCCCCAAGCAGCCCAGAGGGGTGCGGAGTGGGGGTCATGGTCAATTCATAGCACTTTGTCTCTGCCAGTCTCTAAGATGTTAGGTGTTACCAATATGTGGCTGATTTGCTCATCTTTGTCCAGCAGCGAGTCTATCTTGGAGTCAGCTGAAACTGACTCTGTTCAGCATGAAGACAGCTTCTGGCAGCTTCTCACAGAAATCACCCCTGTATCACCCCTGCCCCTCCTCACTACCAAAACATGAGATTTGGTACCTGTACTGGGTTATGTAAACAAAATACAAGAAGATATTCATTCTGACAATAAATTTGCATTCCCCCAAAAAGAAAAACTCACAGATACAATAAAAATTTACATTCTAAATATTGTTGATAAAGGCATTAAAAAGGGCTGAGACATGTATGTGGGCAGTAATAACATGTCTACAGTAAAGCTATATAAAGACATAGCTCCAGGGGATTGCATCTGTCCTGAACAGCAAAAATGATTTTTACACGTGTCAACTTTACTATGTCAATGTTTCTTCTTTTTTGATTATATTTACAGATTAGCTAGTGTAGATACCTAGCAATGGCAATATTACTCTCAAGATGGAGAAAAAAAAAAATCTGAATACTATTTCAAATATACTCCCAAGTTGAGTCTTGGAAAATGTCGATTATATAACATTTAACATTACAGAGTTTAACGACGAAGGTCTCCTTCCCACTGATCTCAGTAAGTATTACTAGCCTAGACTTAACCTATAAATTAGCATCATTTCCTGTATGCAGTCATAGAACTTTAGAGTGATTCAGCTTGGAAAGGGCTTGAGAAGGTCCCTAGACCAGCCTCCTGTTCCTCGCAAGGTCTCCTAGGAGGCCAGACTATGTTGTTGAAGGCTTTATCCTTTCAGGTCTTTGTAAGGGTATGTGGAAGGAGATCATGTCTGGTCCGTTAAGATTGTCTGATTAAGGACCTTGTCAAATAGGATGATAAAGGAAAAGGGGAGGCAATAAATAAAAACACACAGAGATGATGACCTTACAGACAAACAATAATGAAAACAAAGACAAGAAACAAACCTTGACAGCCACAATAACTGATGGGATATTAAAAAACTCCAGGCACAGGCCTGGAGAGCACCATCTGGACTTTGTAGCTGATAATAAGGGGGAGTAAGAGGAACATAAGTAGTTGTGATATTACAAGGGGATTTGTAAGTCTATGCGCACTAATAGAGCCATAAGCAGAGGAAGGATATTGGAGAGGAGTAAACGGGGAACAGAAAGAAAGGCGTATAAAAGAGGCCATTCGTGTGTAAAATTGTCAGCACACTTGCTTTATCAGGCTGAGCCCTGCACTTGATCACTGCAGTCAGTCCTGTTTTATTAATCTCTCCTTAACCATTTCTGCATAGTCTCACTCTCTATTCCACAAGTGTGTCAGTGCTGCAGCGATTAAGTGCCAGCTACTGGGAAGTGGTTGGAATCAGACCAGTGGGAGCTTCTGGCCTGTGGTATCAGCTACTGGAGCCAGTGGGGTTTCAGTGTCAGCTGCTGGAGTAAGTGGAGCTCTTTACTATCCAGTCACTGGAGTGGGAATGTTGTGTGACCCAAAAAAACAGCTACTGAGGGTACTGGGGACAGTGAGGCAAGCAAGGGGTTCCACATTGGTGGATGGAGCAGGACCATGGGTCACAGCCCATGTACCTGTGCCAGCTGCTGGAAGAATGAGTGTCTGTACCTTCCTCAAACTGGGTGCGTGGGGGGTGTGCCTGTGTACTCACTGTAAAACTTCAAGCTGGACCAGCTGGTGACAAGAAGGCCTTGAGTATGGACCAGGCTATCAGGTGATTGGAAGGTCAGTGCTGGTATATCTAGGGGCACTTGTGAATGAAGAGTCCTTGCGGAACAAGTGTGTGAGTGCCATGTATTTGCAGTGAGCACCCAGATGGACCAGCCAGTGAGTCGGGTACCCATGGGGTGGGTAACAGGGGCCAGGATCCAGACAGGGGTGCTGGACAAACAGAGGGGCCATATCAGCGCTCAGGGGATCTACGAATGTGCATGTGCTTGTAAATTTAGAGAGTGTCATATGTGTGCTGCGCTAGTGACCTTCTGCTTCTGCTAGCCCAAGAGGAGGAAGGGCCATTTACACATCTTTTACACATCTTTCCATGTCCTTTACACATTTTTAATGGAGAGAACTCAATTTCTCCAGAATACGACTTAGAACGACATTTTAATTTAATCATACTTTTCAGACTCTTGCTCTGAATCACCTTCTGAATGATCCTCTTTCCCTTCATTAATCGTATAAGGAGCTGAGTCAAAACTGTCTCCTTCACTAAATGCCTAAGGTTGGACAGTACAAACAGCCTCTAAGGAGTCTGCAAACTTGGAACCCTGTCGCTGCATTTTGCTGGTAGATAAGACAAAATTCAACAGAAGCAGACATGCATCACTGTTTTAAATATTTTATGAAGATATCAAGGCTTAGACCAAGTGACAGTGGATCCTTATTTCTCCTACACTGTATTCATAGAGTTCAGAAGAAGTTTACATCCTTAAGGGGTCACAGACAGCATCTCAGATTGGAGATATGCATCCGATGTAATGATAGCTCTTACAGTATTCTAAAGACATCTGAGCTGTGCAAGGTCTCTCGTCTTACAAAAATGGAGAGAAAACTTCTGACAAATGCAATAACTCAGAGAAGCCACACACTGCTTTCTCTGGTTACACCCTTGATACTATCAGCAAAACTTCTTTTGTACACAGTCACAGTAATTTCACTAAGTAGGAGGATAAATTTTGCCATTTGTGTAATTAATCTCTCTAAGGTAGGCTGCGTCCTCGAATAGTTGTTCCCTCACCTTTAGAACAAGATGTCAGACAACTGAGAGTAGTTGCTGAAAAAATGATCTATACAAAAGAGACAATGGAATGTATAGTTATTATATTTCTATCTGTAAAATGCTACAATATTATCAATAGAGATGAACAATTACTAAAATATGCAGCATGGCTTACCCACAATATGTACTTTGTGCTTTGACAATAAGAGGACCTCTCTGTTTACATTAATATTTGATAATATTACCTTTCTTTCTACTGTTACTCTCTATTTTTGCAATTCTTGCATCAAATTGCACTTTACTGACAAGCTGAGATGTTGCAAAGCATGAAGTCAATCGAGTGTACTTTGGAAAGATTCCACCTGAATATATTTACTTTTAAAGTACTATAGATGTTGAAAAATGTCTCTGACATGTTTATGCACTCACGGTTTATTGAAGTCATAGAATTGCTGAAGGATAAATGTATACAATGCTGAAATGATAATACCATAGGTAAAATATATTTACAAAGCAGACAGTTCTGCAAAATAACCTTAAAGAACTTTGCCATTTATGCATTTTTATTATTTCATAGGTATTCCTTTTTTTTCTCCCTTTTTTTTAAGACAGCATTGCTAACTGGAAGTATATGACAGTTGTTAGTGCATTCATCACACTGTTTTGTATTAGCATAATAAAAAATGCATCACTGAAAAGCAACGGAAGAATGAATTTTACTTCCACATATCTTGTACACATACAGGGTATTAGTTACCATTTCAAATTATTTAAATACTCTCACTAAAATACTTTTCTTTTTTTAAACCATTTTTTTGAAATAAATTAAAATGGCATGTGACAAACAGGAATTTAAATTGTCTGGGTCAAAACAGTGTCTAATACTGGTTTTATTGTTAAAAAGCTGTCTAATATTTGTATATCTCTGTATTTTAGGTTCCATTGTTAGAACATGCACTTACATATGGAGGTTTGTCTGAAGTTTAATTCATTAAAATCTTTGCGAACTACATTTATTTCCTAACTGAATGTAGTATAAGACATGTAAAGTATAACAAAATAGGAATGACAAATTCTGGATGCAGGATTCCAGCAGACTTATTTCCTGTTCCTGAGAGAGAAAACACTGAATGATATATCAAAACATCGAAGAATCTTAGGATCAGCTACATGAATGCAGTGAAAATAGTACCCTGTGAAAAAAATAGTCTTGTAAAAAATCAAACCTTCGATCTTAAAAAGGCAAATTTTTATGTTTGAGTCATGTTGTTTCTAAAACAAACTTTTTGGGTTGTTTTAGGTTTGGATTTGTTTCTTTTTCTTTTTTATTTCATTTGCCTAACTATGGAATATTAGTTCAATGTTAGTGATTAAAAATTAGAACTAGAATTCTGAAAATATTAAAAGTCTACTTGATTGGAAACTTCATGTTTCATCCCACTAAAATCGGAAATAATCTAGGAAACATGTTCAGCCATGTTTTCAGGCCTTTCTTTCACTTTCCCTAAAACTTAATTTACAGCTGACAAAAGAATGCATTTTGTTCCATATTATGTTTCTCCAAATGAAAATAGAAATGTCAGGCATGCATTATTCAGTGGAAAGATGTCAAGATTTTTACTTCAGTACATTTTAGCATTTGTTCTTCCATTTTGTTTTTTACGCCTGTAATTTTATTCCTTCCTTGTGATTATTCATCCTCTTGATTGCTAGGTAACAGATACAACAAGTCTTCTACTCAGTTTCTTGTTGACAGTTTTACCTACAATGGAGATGTTAATCAAGGCCTAAAGGCAATGTGATAAATCATCCATGAGTTAGTGATTAAAGAACCTAATAAATGCAACTCTGCCGGACATCATCTCACTCAAGAGACAACATGGGTAATTTTACAGTATTGTACAAGCTTTAAACTCTGAATATCTTTAAAATGAAAAGCTATGAATATTTCTCTTCACTGATAAAAGCTCATTAACAAAGTTTAAATATTTTTGGTTTTGTTTTTCCTCCCTCCCCCCAGCGTCTTTTGCATTATCAATTTTAATAATAATTAGAAAAGTTTTATATACACTCACGTGTTTTACATATAAGCATTTTACATCTACAGCTTGAAGTTCTGACAACATTTTAAACAAGGTTCAAATCTAAGACTATGATCTACACGAATTTCACGATCCATTCACTTGATACGTTTTCTGATGGTATGTACTTTAGATTTGTTCTCTAGAGATTGGAGAAACTTGTTTTGAGAAGACGAAACAGCCTTTGAGAACTGTGCAGGGTGCAGGGTGAATGGTTGGACTCGATGATCTTGAAGGTCTCTTCCAACCAGACGATTCTATGATTCTATGATTCTAACTACTGTTCTACCCAAGAGTAAGTTATGATAAATACTAACCCAGCAGTGTAGAGTTGTATCAAGGACTTTGGCACAAAATGTTTCTCTCAACCATTAGAAGATTTTAATATGTAGATCAAAAAGTTCATCCACTCGTGTCTTATATATTTTGGATAAATTCTTAAGCTTATAAGTGTGATAAGTGTAAAAAGCTCCTACATTTTCTAGCAATTCAGGACTGTGCAGACCAGTAGTACAGTGTATATGTTTTGATACACAAGAACAAAAAACCCAATTATTTTCCCCTAAACAATATACAAAACAGGGACACAGTTAATGGTGGATGCATTTAGCTGTTAGCCAGTTTGGGTGACCAGGTTGGAGGAATAAACAGCTTACTGGCTTAGAATAGACTGTTAGGGAAAATTCCACTCAAAACAGAAGTTCCATTAAATTCCAGGCAGTGTTTCTGATAAGAAAACCTAAAGACCTAGAGTTACTTGCCAACATGCTTCTTTACAAACCATTGTAATCAGCCAATGAAACTACTTTGAAATAAAACAGGTGGGAAACTCGTGTATTATTTAGAAACACAAAATTATTAGGTTCTTTAGATTTTATTCCAATGATGAACAAACAAGTGTGACTGATTTACTCCTTTTCATCCTCTTAGTTGATAAAAAATGTTTGAATTAAAGCACTATGCAGTTGAAAATTCTTTATCTCTTTCTGGTTAAGTGTATAATAGAAACCAAGTAACACTTAATGTTTTTAAATATACACACATTTTTAAATATCTTTACCTTGTAATTATAGTTGCAGCTTTATAGAAAAAAATATTTTTCCTTAATGTGCTGGGTTTATGTGACAGGGTTTTGGTAGCAGGGGAGGAGCTACAGACATAACCCCTGCTTACAGGAGCTACGAGAAGATTCCCCAGCTTCAAAGATGGTTGGACCCACCTCTGGCAAGGGCCGAGTCAATCAGTGCCTCTGTGGATGCCATATTTAAGAAGGGGACAAAGGACCCTGAGTCAGGCAGGACCTGCAGTGAAGAGAGACAGGAGGTGGGGGTGCTGGCCCCCAGCCTCCTGCACGGGCACCTGCCCATGCTGGGCTACTGCCACTGGGCTGGAGATGGACACTGCACTGCAGCTTGGAGAGCTCTGAAGGCGCCTGCTGGGTGGAGTTTGTCCTGTCAAGACTGCCAAAGCCTGTTGGGCCAGTTAGGCCCAGGGTGGCTGCAGTGGACAGAGGACTGAGATCTGAGAGAAAAAACTATAGAAACACCAAGGTCAGTGAAGATGGAGCGGAAGGAGATGTGCTGGAGCTGAGATTCCCCTGCAGCCTGTGGTGAGATGGCAGCGGCCCCCCTGCAGCCCATGATGATTAACAGTGGAGCAAAGATCCACCTGCAGCCCAGGGATGACCCCACTCTGAAAAGCAGGTTGCTGCACCCAAAGGAGTTTATAGAGAACTGTCTCCCATAGGAAAGGACCTCATGCTGCTGAAGACTAACAGTGGAGCAGAGATACATCTGCAGTCTGTGGAGAAATCCATGCTACACCCTAAGAAAACCATGAATTTGTGGGAAAAGCCCATGCTGGAATTGTCTGATAGATGAGGACTGGATTCTGTTGGAAGACTCATGTCAGAGGAGTTCATGGAGAACTGTTTCCCATGAGAAGGGACCCGATGTTGAAGCAGGGGAAGAGTGTGAGAAGTCCTCTCCCTGAGGAGGAAGAAGTGGTAGAAACAACATATGATGAACAGACCTGCAGCCCCCATTCCCCGTCTCCCTGTGCGTCTTGGGGGTAAGAGGTAGAGTCGGGAAGAGGGAGGGGTAGGGGCAAAGTGTTTTAAGATGTGGCTTTGTTTCTCATTATCCTCTCTGAAGTGGCTGGTGACAGATTAAATTGTCCCCAAGTCCAGTCTGTTTTGCCTGTGGCCATGGTTGGTGAGTGATCCCTCCCACTTCTTATCTCAACCCTCAAGCCTTTTTTTACATTTTTATCCCCTCCATTCCACCTGCGGGGGGAGCGGGGGAGGAATGAGTGAGCCTGTGACTGCATGGTGCTTGGTTGCTGCCTGAGGCTAAACCACCACGTCGAATTATTCTCTATTCCTCTCTGATGCTTCTTTGACCTTTATGTCACTTTGAAATATGGATTCCTACATGCTTCATAATAGTTTTCTCCTCTAATCAGTAGGTCATTAAATATCAGTAAGAAGGTTATTATTTTCAGCTACTTAGAAAAGGCATTAATATCTGTTTGGAAAGTGGAATTTTCAGAAATTAATGTTATTGATTATGATCCATCTCTTTAAGTTATGAAGTGATGCCACTTGAGAAACATATGGGTATGCAAGAATTCTAAATGTGACAGACATAACAAAGGACTCATGGGAGATTCATGACCTTCTGATGGAGCAGTTGGAGATAAGTTCTGATAGTCTAGGCATCCCAACTAACACTTCATGCCTACATTCAACATTATTATGTTCACATCAACTTGTCTGGTATCCAGCTTCAGCCTATTGACATCTGACATCGTAAGAGTCCACACAGAATCCACACGGTTATCTGAGATCCAGCTATATGGAAATCAGAGTGCATTCAGCACAGGCTTTCTGTACAGTAGTCTGTTGCTTTGGAGCAGCAGTGCAAGTCTGAAGCAATTTCCCTTATTGCCTACATATGATTGTGTTTGTTCAGTTCTTGACCAGTTTTGATAAAGTCACTCCTTTTGAAGCAAGTTGAAATAGCAACTCTGTTTCAGGACTCCAAAACTCAGTGGAGTCGTTATGTTTCTAACCAGTTTGTGGACTGCACCACTATGAAATACTTCAGCATGTCCCTACCATGTATGTGCCCACAGGATTGTGAAACTACACAGAGACCCCATAATATCTAAAGTGGTTCCTGTGCTACATAAAGAGCACATATTAAGCTTGTTGCAGTTTGTTGCTGTTCTTGCCTTTTCTTTCCACACATCTTTTCTCCTTGTTCTATTGTTGCACAACAGCCTAGAAGACGCAGTATTGACATTGCTAATTAGAGGCTATTTGCTTTACTTTTTTGCAAGACCAAAGCCATGTGCTTTACGAAGCCCCACTCCTTGTGTATTAGACTTGTAATCACCTTGTTATGAGAACTCACTGGGTGATCATGAGTTCTAAACCATGTACGTCTTGAAATAGTATGCAGTTTGGGCGTGGGATAAGAGTAAAGGCTTTGAAAGTAGAGAAAGGTTGAAAGCAGAGACTCCAGATGACAGTGTAGTCATCATTGCCTTGACATCTGGGAAAAGATCGATTTAAATAGAATAAAGAAAAGAAGAAACCATTAAACAAGGCAAAAAAAAAAAAACAACCCACAAACACTTGAGCAATGAGATAAGGCATCTGCTGCAACCTGGGAAAGTAACACCCTCCAGTGCTGTGCAGTATGTAGTTCAGAAAGTGGAGGCCAAAGTTCAAGGACTGCCAGAAAACTCCAATATCTCAGAGAGAAGGGACTGCTAGTGTGAGAATCACTCCAGACTCATTGTGGAATTGTCAGAACTGAGACAGAAAGAGCTGCCTATTCTCCCTGCCCCAAGAGCCATGGCTTTCCCTGTTGGTCAAGCTCTCCTCTGCCTGTATCTTTTCAGGCCTCTAGCTTTTCCAAAATTCTTTGACCTGCCAGCCAGTTCTTCAGGACTTAGTATAACAATATGGCTGAATGTGTGTTTTCCTCATAAATTCTGTACATTTCTCTGCTCTAGTGCTCTAGCCCCTCAATAAGACCTTATTGCATTGAAACTCAATTTGGCTAGCTACTATTTTGGGCAAAGTCCTGACTTACTTACATTTTATTACTATTCTCCTCTCTGAACCCCTTATTCTTTTTTTAATATTTTTTTTTTAATATCTTGTCATTTTGTTACTTCTTTTCTACTTCATATTCTTGTTTCTGCAATTCCAATGGCAACCTTTTTTAACGCTCAGGAAATTCAAAGGGAAGTAACCCTAAGCCCTCAAGAAATGATATTTCTTGTAAATCAGTGCTGTAAAAAAAAGCCAAGAACTTCTCATGTGGGAAGATAACCTTCAGGCAGTATCAGGAGTTTGTTAACTTTATGATCGTTGCTGGCAGGAAGGAATTAGACAGCAATGCTGCACAGAAAGAGACAGTTCTGAAACTACATATGAGGGCCCTGTGACAGAGCTATACCTGTTACACAGAGAAAACTTTGGATGGGAATACAAGCCAGCAGCTCTTCTTCATAGCACCAAGGTATGAAGGTATGCATGCTCTATGATAATGCTCCAGGGCCTCCATCCCCAGGTACAAAAGAACACCACTGCAGAGGTACATCTCCAAGGATATATTTTTGTCCTATCCAAGGACAACTTTTTAGACTATAGAAACAGTGCTCAAGAATAATGACTGGTTATACGTTCAGCTTTTTATTTGTGTTTTTTGAAATCAGTTAGAAGGGTGGTTATGATGCCTTCTCAAGGAATTCCATCATTTGACTCAAAGTTCTTAAGAAATACTGTATAACACTGGTTTGACGGTGACAGTCACGACACTTTTGAGAGTACACCTCTTGCTATTACATCTGCAAGACAAATATCCCACACACATACATCACCAAATAAGGTATTACTCCCAGGCTCAAAGCCCTAAGCTTCATTCAGTCCTCTTTGAATCATCCATGTATATCACCTAACATAAGACACACCAAAATCCTTTCACCTGTTGAACAAAAGTTAGAGATAGATGCTGAAGGAACACCACCATGCATGAATGATATGGTAAAGGCACCATCATGGTGAATGCCACCACTGCCTCACAACCAGAAGAACGGTAAGTGAATGGTTCAGGTATTTTCATTTATTACACTACAAGGAATGACTAGCTGAGACCGTGGTTGCTGTTCTTCCCTTTCCTGTTGGATTGGTAGGAAAAGTATCTTTCCTCAGTAAGCCACTGAAGGTGACTGAAGGCATTTGCTGAGTCTTCCTCTGCTCATCTAATTAAATTTTTGACACATGTGCTACAGGTAAACCAGTACGAGCATTATATAGCGTCCTAAACACACATACACACATCCAACCCTAAACAAAACAAACCTCAAACAAACCTGGGAGAATAGGGATATTAATATGTATGTTTATAACTGTTTCCATCTACCTGCAATTTTTCTTTCCTTGTTGCAAGGTTTTACATCATACATTAGATTGGTATTACCTAAGGAAAATAATATAAAATCAGAACCAAACAGACAATACTCAGTCCAATATACACTATTGATTACACAAACAATTGCCTGACTTTCTACTCATGCCAGTTTCGAAACTCCACAACGATATATCTGTAAAGTTTACCCACACCTTGAAGGGTACATAAAGCAGGAAAGGGTTTGGACATATATGCTTCAGTAATCATTGAATAAACAATGAATTTTAACTATCCTTTAGTTTCTACAAATGCTCCTTTTTATAAAGGGAATCTTTAGAACAACCCCTGAATCACTTTAGGTGTTTTGGTGGGTGTCTAGGGAACGTATCTCTTCATCTCAAATATTTCACACATCCTTTCTCCTAAGTTCAGATCATATTGGTTTTTATTCACTCATTGTGAACAGAACAGTGACAGTCAAAGCAAGAACACAGAAACTTGGCAAAATAATTTTTAAAAAGCAATTGCATTTTCCTCATAGACAAATAAGAAAAACATGTTTTGATTTACAGGAACAAAGCAAAATATCAGCAATCGAGACACTATTCATATTCTTCCACTTCCCGGGGGAACCAGTCTCCTTCCAGGGAATCCTCCTGCCTTGTATTCTAGCCTTTCCCTCTGGTAAACAAGAGCTTCTCTCCTTGTAAATGTGTTCTTGGACGTGAAAACCAGTGAGATCTCCTGTGCTAGACATTAGCATTTATATACATAACTTTCTGTTTCAGGAGAGTCTCAGGAGAGGGGAAAACAAAACGGAAACAGCCAAAGAGATTGAAAGGGAAAATAGGGAACATTTTGAAGTCACCAGCTGTAGGCTGATAGTCTTCTTTGTCCTCCTAGGGCAAAGCGAGTTCAATCCTTGACAAGTGACTGTCCATTCAAGGACATACATGCAAGTGCTGTCATTTTTTTGTGTGTGCGGGGAACTGATTGTAGAATATTGTTAATGGTAACAGTAAGTGTAGGATCTTACACTCCCTAACGTTTAACTGAAGCACACATATTTAGAGATATAGTTCTTAACAGTCACAAATGAGACAAACAATTAATAGTAGCTCTGTTGGATTTTGAAAACAAACAAACAAACTATTATGAAGTCTACTTCAAATATACTTAAAAATTATTAGTAGTCATTTTCAAGTGCATGTGAAAGGTACCGACAGTACATGAATAACAACCAGCTATTGCAAAAGGTCTCCAAAAAAAACAGGAAACATTGAAAGTTTATTGTCTTCGCATCAGAATCAGTTTTATTTAAGTAAGAGAGAATTTAAAAAGTTTTTTTTTACTTCAATTTCTGGAATACTGACATTTTAGATTCTATTTATTTATTGAAGGAGGCCAGCCATAGGAGGGAATGACTGACTTATATTTTAGAAAAGGGTCGCCGAATGCTCTTTGGGTTTTTTTATGCTCCAGCGTAAATTTGACTCTTGCTTGTATTAAAACAATTTTTCATAGAAGAGATAGTTATAAATATAAAACTACAACTTAAATAAAAACAATTTTATTTATTTAGAAATTAAGAATCATAACATTTTCATTGAAAAAATTAATTAGCCACTAATAGCATTTGGGAGCAAAGTCCTGTGTTTATCTGAAGGCAAATGTCACACTTACCTGCCAGCTGCGTATGTGCCTCTGTGTGCTTTGTCTGGGGTTTTAGTGTGTACTTATTGTATTTGTTTTTGAATGACTTTCTGATGTTATTTGGAATAGCAGTGTCTTATTGGCCATCTATTAAATAACACTGTCTGCAGAGCTTACACCAGATACTTACCTTTTAAATGGTTATAATCAGATAATATGAATCCCTTCCTAAATGATCCACACAAGAATGACAAGAGTGACCTCTGTATAATATTGTATACTAGCTATTCAGTTTCAGGATATTTGTTCTTCTTTTTATGTTATTGTTATTTTAAAATTATTTTTAAAACACTGTTTTTTTTTTCAGAAATTTAGTCCTGACTTGACTTAAAATACTAAATGTCCCAAAACTGGTGAAACAGAAGGTTTTAAAATCTCTTTGCCTTTTAATATGACAAGATATAAAAAAGAATCTTTCAAAGTGACCAGACAGAAAAATCACTCTTCTTTGCTTCCCCAGCCCTCGCAGTGGTTAGCTATCTCAAAACACAAAACATCATAGTATTGTTCTCTGAACTAGTGATCAGGAATGAAAAAACAAAGAACAATAAAACTTGCAAAATGTCTGCAGAGTGCGCTTCCAAAGAGTTCCAATTTCTTGTAATATGGTTGAGTGACCTCAGCTGTAAAGAAAATAAAATATGACTTTCTGTAGCTAATTTTCAGCTAATTTTCAGCTAAAACAAACAAACAAACAAACAAGCTCTTCAAACTATTCCATATGAATGCTACATTATTTAAATTCTTAGTCTGTATGCAGTAATGAAGTAATACTAAACTGTTTATTGAGGGTCTCTTTCTCTTAAGTATTACTAATCATTGAAGAGAAAAAAGAAAAAAATATTTTCTACTAAAAATCCTAAAACTTTAAATAATTAAAGTAAAAATATCAACTACTTAAAAGATTTGTGGGTGAGATTCATGAGGGTTTTGCAGGAGGAGTATTTTTTTAAGATACATATAAACCCCCCAAAAGACTGTTTTTCAAATCAGAATTTTTGGTTTCTGATATATAGAGATATATATATAATTTACTTCTTAATATTTAAGTATAGTTACACATAGTGTATCTGAGAATTTTAAGGCAGATAAATTTTAAATAAAAAAGACAAAGTTATTTTTCTAACCTGAAAACGCTATGGACATATAGTAAATCAGAAGTAATTGGACAAGAGGCTGAAGTAATTACTCAAAAAACAGAGAATATAATTTTGTTCACATGGATTTCTAAATTTCTTGAAAAAAAATCCAGAACAAACCAAAAACATTCCAAAGAATCAAATCAGTACTTTCAGTATCTCATTTTTTAACAGGAAACATCAAGATTTCTTAACTCACTTAATGTTTGCATCTTCACGTTTTTTTGTTACTGATTAGACACTTTAAGAATAACAGAACAAAGATTTTAAGTCAACAGTTAAATTCATTATTTTGACATCTTCTTTATTTCCGTGGGCTTTGCAGTTGTGTAAAAGTCACCGCTTTGGAAATGGAAGTCAAGTTTGTGTTGATCTTTTTTTTTCTTCCTCCTCTTCTCTTTCAAAACCTGATTTTTGGCTAGAGTTGCCAGTGATGAATAGCTCTTCCTGACCATAAATGTACTCTGTAGTTAGTCACACACTGCTCATGCTATAAAAATAAATAATAAAAATATTCCTTCTTTTTTGTACAAAGGAAAACTGAAACACAATAAGACAAAATTTGTGAAATTTATCTTAATTAAAAAAGGAAAAATAAAAAACCAGACACATCATTTGCTTAGCATAAGTAGTCATGATGTCTCCTTTTGGATCTTAACACGCAAAATCTTCCGCTGACTGATGTTCACATAATACACATATATTGGGAAAATGATATTAACTTTGTCAACTTTGTCAAGCTTATTTTTATATACTGGATACATCTATTAAATCAGATAACTGTTTTACTCACATTTAAACAACTAACATTTGAACTTAAATTGTGCTCTATCTAATAGCAGATATGAAAGAGAGACAGATAATTATCGGATAACAGTGAAATGGATGTTTGCTTGCCTTCTCTTCTTGTCAGAACAACTCTGTTGAGGTTTGAAGTTCTCAAAATGCTTTGACACAATGTTTCTTGATTGATAAACAGTCGTGGAAGCCTGTGAAGAAAATTAAAGATGTCTTGTCAAGTTGCTTTTCATCATGACAATGATATTTGACATATTTTACAGTATTTTTCTCTTTCTTTTTTTCTCTCTCCCTCTCTTCTTCCGTTCTTTCTATTAATGCATGCGTGCTTGAAAAGTATACAGAAATTAAGTATAGTTTAAGAAATGAAAGATATTAGCGTATAAAAGTACTTCAATATTACCATGACATATTTTTTTTCATCTTTCTCTCACTACGTATATTGGTATCTCACAATGTATTGATCCAAATGATATGTCTTTTATGATAAGTTTCACTCATAAGTTAAATACTACATAACTCTGACATATTTATCACAGGATCACAGAATCAGAATGGTGTGAGTTGGAAGAGACCTTAAAGATCATCTAGTTCCAACACTCCTGCCATGGGTAGGGACACCATCCACTAGATCACGTTGCCCAAGGCCTCATCTGACCTGACCTTGAACACTTCCAGGGATGGTACAGCCACAACTTCTCTGGGCAACCTGTTCCTGTGTCTCACCACCTCAGAGGGAAGAATTTCTTTCTTATATTTAGTCAAAATATGCCTTCTTTCAGTTTAAAGCCATTGCCTCTTGTTCTGTCACTATATACCCTTATAAAAAATCCCTCTCCAGCTTTCTTGGAGGCCCCCTTTAGGGTACTGGAAGGCTTTTAGAAGATCTCCAAGGAGCCTTGTCTTCTCCAGGCTGAGCAATCAACTCTCTCAGCCTGTCTTCAAAGAAGAGTTTAGTACTATTAGTTTAGTACCATTTAGTGTCATTTAATTAATTTTACACAGGGGACACTAGAAGTAGTTGACAATCAAAAAAGGCCCCTTTTAAAAGCATATATTATAAAGTTTTTCTGTATGTGTTTACTAGTATGTCATGTAATGCAGTCTGCAAATCAGTACGAATGATTCTCTTCAAAGTTGAATATTTAACTTTTAATTTGCAGCAGTTCAAACAGAAATTAACAAATCCAGCAGTTTGAACAGAGTAACACTGAAAAATGGTTTAAAGCTTTGTATCTTTTCCTTTTGCTGGAAACGGAATGTGTCATCACGTATGATATCTATATTATAAACATTATATAGGCATAGTAACTGAATGGGTGCTTTTGGCCTTTTTCCTGTGAGCAACATCTAACACTGAGCAGCACAAGAATTATACTGAAAAGGGTAAAAGTGGTTGCAAAAATTGCTGATTAACGGTTCTCTAAATTTTAAAATAAATTGCTTGTGTAATCAACATTTTTATCCTAACCACTGTATTTACTAAAATTGAAAATAAAAACCTGTAAAATAATAATTCTCATAACAAAATGGAAAAACTTTAAATGTTTTTGACTTTTTAGAAAAATCACTCCAGCAGTTTTCTGTTACTAAAGTTCTCTGAGGAGAAGAACCATTTGTAAATGCACAAATAGACAGAAAGTTCACAAAACACTGCTGCATAAAGATGCATTTTCTGAAAATATAAACAAAAAGAATACTTGTGAAAGCACAGACTTTTCTGTTACCACATGAGAACATTGCTCAGTTTTGGAACAAAAATTGTACATTTTCCTTTTCACAAGAATGCTCCTTATTATTTAGGTTCTAGATACCTTCAATAATATATTTTCAAAGCATCTAAAACTGTGCCACAGTTTTGAGCACATATTAATTCATTTTAAGAAACCTTTACTCTTTGTGTGCTGCTCAAGTTTTGCCTGTATCTTTACAGGCACTACCATGTAACTTGTATTAGATTCTCCATTGATTTTCCTCAGTGGCTGCAAGTCAATCTCTGAAAGGAACAAAATGATTTTCATTTAGTGTACTGATATAATTTATAGAGCAATCAAAATAGATTATTAAAACTGGATTTTTTTTTTTTCCTCAGATTTGAATGTGCTTTAATCAACTGATGCATCTGTGTTAAAATACAGTCACTCTCTGCAATCAATGAAGAGAAATAGTTTTTCTTGGACAGTTCTATTGTTCCTGAGTGAATTGAATCTCCCACTCAAAGTGGCAGTCTGGTGAAAATTATATTGTGAACATCAGGGTTGTTTTAGAAAACTAGGTCCCACCAGAGGGAAAAAGAATATAATTTGGTTGTATTCACACTATTTGCATTAAAGTGTTGGCTTGGTTATTCTGAATAATGCAAATTTACTTCACACTAGAAGTCCAGTAACAAGACATTTCAAAAAACAGCCACTACTGACAGGCTTTAATAATTACCATTATTCTTTGTTTTGTGCAGAGTATCAGATTCAATGTAGATGTGCCTTGCAATTTCAAATGATCCAACAGAAGCCTAGTGTTTCAAGCTTAGGAAAGAAACGGAGGTAGTTTTTCTGTTTTCAGAAACAAAATTCATCTGCAATGTGTGCTGATTAGACTTACAAACAGTTCTAGTCTTCTCTCAACTTAGAAAGCACTTTATAAGGTCGCCTGACAGGTCCCAGAAGAACCTGTCCCAAGGAAAGACAGCAGGAGGATTAGTTCAGTTCGAGAGGAAAGGTTGGCAGGCATGTAAGGAATACCTAATGCTTCCATCTGCAGCTGCCAGTGATAAAATATTTCCTCTCCTGAAACAAAACATGTCTGTGGGAGAATACGTGCCTATGCCTTGCTTCAGGCACAGACACTGACTTCAGGAGCAGTTTTGTTTCTTTGAGGACTGTAGGATAACACTTCAAAGGAAATCAAGAAATAAAGGGCCAGGTAGATCCACTCCAAACTGTGAATGTACCTTTGTCTTTGTAACGTGAGTGGTTTGCAAGCAGGAGCAGGAAGGATTGTTACTGGTAAAGTCCACTGGGAGCACAGGCTACAGAGGAGATAGTTTAAGGAAAATTCTCAACTCCTCACAACAGACTAAGAATTACCACATGTAAGAAAGGGTCGAAGGAGATACACAGCCCTTAATGAACTATAAGGACATGGAGAAGGGAAGCTCAGATGATAGAGACTATGGTCATTCTTCTTTTTGTGCTTTTTTTGTTTGTTTTTTGTTTGGTCTGTTCCAAAGGGTTAGGAGCAAAGGGACTGGGACATCTGTCACATGAGGTGTCGTGGTTTTAGGCTGATCCAGCAACTAAAAATCACACAGTCTCTCCTTCTCCAGTAAAGTAGAGAGGAGAGAAAAAAAAAACCAAAGGGACTGAGGGTTGAGACAAGAACAGAGGGAGCACCCACCAACCATGGTCCTGGGCAAAACAGGCAGAGCTTTTCTCAAAGCAAAACAGTTTATTAATGATTACTTAGAAGGACAAAGGGAAACAAAAACCGATTACTTGAGAGGACAGAGAGAAACAAAACCAGATCTTAAAACCGACACCTTCCCCCCCCCCTTCCTTTTCCTTCCGGCTCTACCTCCTCCCCCCAGCAGCACAGGGGGCAGGGACTGGGGAAGTGCAGGTCAGTTCATTCCGTGCTGTTACTGCTGCTTCTTTCTTAAAGGAGAAGGAGTCCTTACACCCTTTTCCCCTGCTCCAATGGATCCCCTACCCACGAGGAAAAATCCACAAACTTCTCCAGCGTGAATCCAGCCCACTGGAAACAATCCTCCCCACAGATTGCTCCGGTGTGGGCTTTACCACAGTCTCGGGTACTTAGGGAGCTGTAGCCACTCGCTCCGGCGTGGGTCGTCACGCAGACTCCAGATGCCTCTCTGCCTTGTCGTGCACCCCAACACGACCATCCTCAGGCTTAGGCATCTTCTCCCCACGGGCTGCGAGTGGGTCTCCGCTCCACCGAGGCCGTCCTGGTTGCAGGGGGGCCGCCTGCTATCTCACCATCAGCCGCAGGGGAAACTCGGCTCCGGCACACCTCCTCCCGCTCCATCCTCACTGACCTGGTGTCGATGCAGCTGTTTCTCTCAGATCTCAGTCCTCTCCAGGTGAACTCAGCCCAGTGGGCACACCGGGAGTGGGGTGCCCCCGAGTTCCCCAGCTGGTTCCGCCGCCGCCATTCTCCGTGGGCGGCGCCGGCCCGACGCAGGCAGCTGCCCGGCCGGGAGCCAGGGAGTGGGGGCAGTGCCCTCCTCCCTTCTCTGCTCAATCCTGGGCAAAGCACCTTTTCCGGTTCCTTTGTCCTGACTTAAATAGGGCAATTCGCAGAGGCGCCCTATTGGCTCAATCCCGAGGGGGATGGCAGTCTGATCTGGTGGCCAGAACTAAGCCTAACCCGGTTCCAAAACCAGGGAGGTCACAGGGACCAAAACCCCTCTCCTGCCACCAGAACCACCCCCCCCTCCACATCAAACCATGACATGAGGAGACGCTGAGAGGTCTGGGACTGTTCAGCTTAGAGAAGAGGAGGCTCAGAAAGATCTTATCAAAGAGGAGAGAGTCGTAAGTAACGCAGAGCCAAACTCTTCTCAGTGGTGCCCAGTGAGGACAAGAGGCAATGAGTATACTCTGAAATGCATTAAATTCCACATAAACACACAAAAAATACTTGATTATAGTGAAGGTGTCAGGCACTAAAACAGGTTGCCCAGGGAGGCAGAAAAGTCTCTATCACTACAGTATATTTCAAAGTCTAACTGGATGCGGCAATGGGCAGTTTGGTCAGGCTGATACGCATTAAAAATGGTTGGGAAATCATCTAGAATCATGGTTATTAATCAATCATGTATTAAAACTGAATAAACCTTTTCAGAAGAAGGAAAATAAAACTTTGATTCAATATTGGGACCATGAAGTAAAATTTGTGTTAGTTTATATCAGAATAGACCTTGTTCATTAAAGCTGTAAGCAGTATATAGAAATTTTTTTCTGTGCCACTCAATGGAACAATAACTGCCTCCGTACAGCACAGTTCTGTTGGTAAAATAACACTTGCAAGATGACTGGAAGATGACATTGAAAA
The DNA here is from genome assembly GCF_009769465.1 of Tauraco erythrolophus. Taxonomy (NCBI): domain Eukaryota; kingdom Metazoa; phylum Chordata; class Aves; order Musophagiformes; family Musophagidae; genus Tauraco; species Tauraco erythrolophus. Next base: position 83,004,233 of record NC_141465.1, on the reverse strand, counting down.
CAGTGAATTATGTTGAATTAGCACTAAGATAAAGTTGCAACTTGGCATAAACCCACATCTCTGAACTGAAGATTAATTCTATACAATTAATCTTTTGCTTACCCCTAATCCTTCTTAAGAGTACTTCAAGAATCACTTCAATTAAACAAATTTTACATTTTATTTCCCAGGTTCTTTTGAGGAACATAAAAACACACTTTGTGTGCTTTGAAGTCTTCAATTTATTTAAAAAAATCATTCTACCTAGCAGGAAAATATTGTTTTATAAAAACAAATCTGTCAGGTATATATACATGATTCTTTTAACATTTTACAATAATTTTATCAGACTATTTATTCATTTATTTAAGTTTACCATCTTTGAAAATAGTAAAAGCTCTTGTATAATTTAGAATTCATAGGCCAATGTAATAGAGGTATGTAAGAGAAGAAATTGACAGGAAGAAGTAGCTAACAAGTAGCATATGATGATAGCATGTGCTCCAAGTGTTAAACAGGCATGTTGCAAATGTATGCTGATGTTACAAGATATTCACATATTTCAATGTAAACTATTTCTGCCATTTGCACTGAGTCAACTGTGATTTTGTCAGTTGAACTGCATCCCATTAATAGCCTGGAAGAACAGATAAACCATATGTTGATGTAATTTACACGTGAAACAACAGAGAGAGTCTGGAATTACATTTAGAAATGAGAAAAAAATGAAAAACAATGTCGCAAAATGAGAATAATAGGCAGAATACAGTCAAACAATGTTAAACCAGGAAAAACAAATAATAATGCCAAATAAAAGATGGCACCAACAACAGATACAATTCAGGAAAATATTACAACTCACTTAGGCTTGAACCTGATCCAATTTAGGTAGGTACTTAACTGTGCTTGTGTAATAGGATTGCTCTCTGTGGTGGTTTAACTCCAGCCAGCAACTATGCACCACACAGCTGCTCGCTCACTCCCACCTGGTGGTATCAGGGAGAGAATCAGAAAGGTAAAAGTGAGAAAACTCATGAGCTGAGATAAAGACAGTTTAATAGATGACGCAAAAGCCATGCACACAAGCAAAGCAAAACAAGGAATTCATTCACTACTTCCCATCGGCAGGCAGGTGTTCGGCCATGTCCAGGAAAGCAGGGCTCCACCATAGGTAATGGTCACTTGGAAAGACAAACATCCTAACTCTCTGCTTCCTTATTCTTCCCTCAGGAAGAAGTCTTAAGAATTCATAACTGAAAGTACATGAGTAAGTACTTTGCTTGATTTTAGTGATTCCAGAGGAGGCAGAGTTGTGTAAATACCAATTTAGGCAGCAGTTCACAAGATACGTAGCCAGACAAGTTACACAAAATTACCTGGACTAACTGAGCTACATGGACAAAAGAGAAACAAGTTGCCAGCAATAACCCTTCTCTTCCTTCCCATCTCATCTTTAAGTAGAGCCCACTTGCCAAGATATGTTTACTTATAGATGCCCTATTACAAAATATGTTGATAACTGGAAGGAATTCAGAAAACAGAAACCTTAATGACTAGAAACCTAACAATCTGCTCTATAAATTAATAACGAAAAAAAACTTACCTTGGGGTTTAATCATTTTAATGAGGTGAACTGAGATCTTTCCATTGATTCCAATATTTAATAGATCAAGCTTTATGTTTATATCTTACAGGATATGATGGGTTTTGAATATCAGAAAATATGCAAGTTCTGAGTGAGGAGGTAATTTTTAAGAGAAATATGAAAAAATGAAAATACATACACAACTTAAAAAAATTAAAATTCTGCAGAATACATAAAACCTTTCAACTGTGGAGTAATACTACTTTGGAAAAAAGTAAAATAGTTGCCTCTCTATAGGTAATACCTTTATTTACAATGTGGTCACTTAGATCTTTAATAATATCTGTTCATTAATTTAAACCATTAATCCTTGTATCCTTTCATTGCCTCTTAGCAAGACAATAACAGTGTGAGCAGAAGACAAAAAGATTAAAAGAGATTCAAGCTTGCCTGTGGTTGTGACTTCCTTTCTTGATATGTTACACATTTATTATCTGAGAGGAGCAGCCTTCTGTTTTCTATACCAGCACAAGTTCTCCAATATGCTCATGTTGCTCTTATGCAAGAGTAATTTTAGCAATTGTAGATGTGTGTGAATGTCTTTTGATTTTGGAGAATGTGATATTCAAAGGCAGTGTAAAATTTCTGAATTTACTTACTAATGAACTGGGAATGATACAGGGCAGACTTCAGATGTTTCGTCATATGCTCACACTTCTTTCGATAATCTTTCAAACATGTTCACACTTTTTTGTTGATTTTGAAGGAGGTCTTCGAAGACAAAAAAGGGCATAGATTGAGCTGGACTGTTTTTGGATTTCTGTCTGTTTGCTGACGCATTTCAATTTAAGCAGTGTTTTAAGTGAGAAGTTTGTTTCAACCTGTATTAGAGAATGCACTATCATTTGCTGAGTTTTACTTAAAAGACTTTGCACTGAACAGGACAGAAACCTCCTTACAATAAGTTTATTATGAATTGGAACTTTCAGTTTAAAAGTTATTTACATTCACTGTGCTGGGTTTTTTTCTGAGAATTAAATAGGAAAAAGATACATAGAAAGATAAGAATATGCTATAAAGTATCTTATATACATCTGCAGGTGACCTGAGTGCTTCCTTATACAACAGAGAGTTGTCAAAAACTTGATTGACTCAGTCTTCTAGAGCACTGTAAAAGACCATTCATGACATTTGTGAAAGATTTCAAAGCCAGTGACAGACATGAACCAGAAACAATGAGAACAAATTAAGTGATTTACTGATGTCGCTCAGCTGCCACTTGATACTGGTGTTATAATTTAGAGGCTGGCTGTAGCAGACTAGTATTTGAAGCAATATGAAAAAAAATCATTGCAAGGTTTAAGGAAAAAACCCTACCAAAATACCTATTTAGTCTTCTGAGTACTGCTGTGACAACATCAACAGCTGCTACACATGGTCTAAAAATCATTTGTTTATGATGACTTATAAAGTCTCACAAAAACATTTATTTTCTCATAAAAGTATCTTAGACTTCATCTCTACTGTTTATTTCTAAAAATAGAATATTTATTTACCTCTGTAATGAAATGAAGGCATAACAAGGACTTTCGGTTCCTCCTCCCTGTGTCTAATAATGTCTTTTAATGCATAAATTCTTTTGAATATCTGTTAGCCAAAGGCTAATGTGCATTAAAATGGATTTGCAATATAATGATGTTAGTTGGATTTTTCTACATAAGCAAACATGATAGTTCTTTTGCAGTCCTTTATCTATCCACTCGACTCTCCCTAGCTTGTGTATTGATTTACAACTAAGAACGTGTTAACATTCCCATAATCTAAATATTTTTGTGAGTGTCCTTTTATCTTTCTCAAAGCCAGTAAGACTTAGACTTCTAAGAGTGCGTCTTCTGTGACTAAAGGGACATATGTTTCACAGCATTGCAAATTAGCCAGACATGAAACACTGTGATACAAAAGCCATGCAGTTACATTTGATCAGAAATATATTAACATGACATATAGCACAATCTAGAGTATTTTGGCCCTTCTGCCTGGAAGTAAGCATTTTATCTAGATGACAGTGCAATGCAAGCAGTTGTTTCATTATTTCTACCAAATTTTATCCAGCTGACAAGATGAGTGCGGCCTTAATTAGTACATTCTTGATTGTAGATGATATGGCCATATCCTAACTAATGTATTCATAACATGGAGAATTTAAAAATATATTTTAAACAGAGTTTTACTTTCTGCAAAAAAAATACACACGGTATTTAAACTTCAGTTTGTATGAAATTTAAATTTAATCATAGAATCATAGAATAGTTTCTGTTAGAAGAGATCTTTAAAGGCAATCTAGTCCAAACCAGTGAGCAGTGACATGTTCAACTAGAGCAGGTTGCTCAGACCCCTGTCCAACCTGACTTTGAATGTTTCCAGCAATGGGGCATCTACATCCTCTCGGGCAACCTTTTCAAGTGTTTCACCACCCTCATAATAAAAAATGTCTTCCTTATATCTAGTCTAAGTCTACCCACTTTTAGTTTAAAACCATCACCTCGTTCTACTGCTACAGGCCCTACTAAAATGTCTGTCCCCATCTTTCTTATAAGCCCTCTTTAAGTATTGAAAGGCTGCAATAAGGTCTCCCCAGAACCTTCTATTCTCCTGACTGAACCATCCCAGCTCTCTCAGCGTATCTTCACAGGAGAGGTGCTCCAGCCCTTGGATCATCTTTGTGGTCCTCCTGTGGACTCACTGTATGAGTCCACAGGTCCATGTCTTTCTTGTACTGATAATTCCAAGCATTTAAGTTACTTTATAAGTTTATATAGTCTTAAGGTTAAACCCCAACAAAAACACTGGGAAATATGATCTACGTTTCAGAGTGAAAAAGCACATATTTAGAATAATTTTTAGACAGATAAAATTTAGTTTTGAATTGAGTAAAAATCCAGCCAATGTCTTTTGTATAGTGAGAATGAATTAAAACAAAGAGTGAAATGCTTCTGAAGATGAGTGATAGATTTCAGCAGTCTAGAGTGTATGTCCAAAGGTGGTCTGTCTGTCTATTAGAGTAAAATATTGTCCTAGTCAAGGAAAAGAGAATCAAAAATGCAACATCCTGGCCATTGTTCTTCAACTCCACCAGGCAACCTTTTATCTTAACCTTTAGAAAAAAAAATTTCATCTCAGTTTATGAAGAACAACCTCTTACTATCTAATCATCAGTTGGTTTTTTTTTTTTTTTTTTATCCCTATAGGAGGCCTCTCAGCATTCTATAATCTTAGATGAACCTTTATTGTTGCAACTTGGTTTTTCTCTTCCGCATTTCAGGACAGTTACTGTGTAATGAATTCCTACAAATTACACCAATCTGTCATCTAACTGTTGAAGAACAGAATCTCCTCAGTAAGAGAAGACGTGCCCCTGAACTCTGTAAAATTATACTGATCTACACAAGTGTAGGAAAATAACCCAAATTGGGAAAAATGGAAAAATACTGCTTCGCAAAGTTCAGCTCAAAAGCTGTAACATTAAAGGTAGCTTTGAGGCAAGGCGCGGCTGCTGCTCCCAGGAACACAATGCGGTTGGCATGGCCAAGGCCTGCCCTGGCCGAACAGAACATACGATGTCCTTGAAATGGGGAGCAGAGTGGTACGAAGGTATCACAGCTCGTCCCTGTTCTCAGGGATAGAAGAATGATAGATAGATAGAATAGCTGGCAAAGGGAACTGCACAACTGTCAAGGAAGACGGATCATGGCCCTCGCCTCAGCAATGGTGAACCTAGCCAAGCATTCACCTAGGCCATTTGGGCATGTTAATATTTAACAAGATGCCAAATGGCTGGCCTTTTGGGTGAACTTTACTCATTGTAGTATCATTATAATACCAAAACACACCTTCATCCCAAAAGCTACCCGCCTCCAGGCTGCGACGACCCCTCACTGAGCGTGCGCTCTGAAATTTATTTAACTTGTACCTTTAAATCAAAGTGAGGAAAATTTACACGAATCCTAGCAAAGGTATGCATGACTAGAGTCACTCAAGCTCCACCTAAAAGTAATGAAATAGTATAAAATGGCAAAAGAGAAAGGGGATGTTAGGGAGAAGACTTCCATCGAATCATCTGGGATCAGTCCACGGGCTGAACCTCTCTTCTCCCCCCCATAGGGACGCCTGTTGGGTAAGAACTCTGTGTTATGCACGCTTAGTTACTAACACTTTGCTAGCTACTTAGCATTACTACTGCAGTATTTTAATCAAAGTTGTTTTTTGTAGTCAGTCACTATCACCAGCTATCTACGAATCTATATTCTGTCACCAATAAAATTTGATATATATATGTTTCTGGAAACTTTTGAATTATTATAAGGAGTTTGGGCCATAGTACTACTGGTGTAGGTCTCGAATAAGTGGGCGAATCACCCTCCGACTCACCGGGCTGCCAAGGGAAGGTAGCGGGAGTCAGACCCAAGGGTCTCGTCAGACTTGGGATACTGGTATACAAGCCAAAATTACCTCCTGTTCGTCTGTTGGTGATTGGGTCCCACACCAAGGGTCTCGCCTGACTTGGGACACTGATAGACTGGTCTTCTGACCTGAAAACATGACAACAAGCTGAGGAACTGATCTGTCTCTTTCATTTATTTGATGTTTTTCTCTCTGCACTGAGGGCAGTAGCACACTCTTTCAGTGTTTTCTGGCTTTGAATAATATTTAAAACTCAGTAACATAAAGAATATTGATGACAATGTTCCTTTTTAATAGACTTCAAGATGCACAAGCATACAAAACAATTTCAACTATTTAGTTGAATTTGAATGAGCATCGAATTGCAAACTGTATGAACTGGAAACACAACACAATGGAGAATACCTACCCATTCTTTGTCAGAGAAGATTTTTTTTTTTGTCAGCTTTGAAAATACTTAGTCTTGAATAGCAATTTTATTCTTAATTCTGTCTAGTGTTACAATGCAATCAGACCTTGGCTAGATGTTTGTTTTAAAAGTACTCAGAATGACAGCTAGGCAACTTGAAATGCAAAGTTGTTTTTAAACTACAAATATTCCATATACTATTTAGAGTTTTGTTCTATTTTGTTTGTTTTTTGTTTTTTTCTTTTATATGAATTGGAGAGAAACAGATGGATTTTGGAAGGTATGAGTATATAAGACATAAAATGTCACTGTCATCTGTCATATTTTTTTTTGAAGACAATATTAAAGTAAGAGTTATACATCAGAAAGATTTAAACTTGGTTAAGCTAGAGAAAGGATAGATTTTGAATGTGCCCAGGCTGAGGTTATTCTATGTGAGAAAAAACACAAAATAGAAATGTAGAGAAATCTTAGCAGGGTGTAATCTCTGACCAAGAGATGAATGAACTACAAAATTGAACAAGCCTACTGAGACATCTTTTGAGAAAAAGCTGTTTGAAAGCAATTTTGTTTGTCCCAGGTTTCTGACAAAGTAAAAATTGGACATTCACATAAAAGTGAAGGATCTGTTTTGGAACAATAGTCTTCACTGTTCAGTCTTTTTACATCCATTGCAGTAAAGTACTTTGTAAAAGAAGAACAGTTCGGGAGAAAGAGAGGGAAGCATAAGTAAATAAATGCTTGCCACAAGGGTAGGAACCTGGTAAATTAGGAAGCAAGGATGAACAAGAAATAAAAACCATAAAAGTAGGAAGAAATACAAAAGAATGAGAAAGAGAGAGAAGGAAGCACAGAACAAGGTAAAACAAGAGCAGTTACTACTGCATCATAGAATGGTTTGGTTAGGAAGGGACCTTTAAAGATCATTCAGTCCAAACCCTCTACCATGGACAGGCACATCTTTCACTAGATCAGGTTGCTCAAAGCCCCTTCCTACCTGACCTTGAACATTTCCATTGAGGAGCACCCGCAACTTCTCAGGACAACCTCTTTCAGTGTCTTACCACCCTTATCATAAAAAAACCCCACTTTCTTAGGTCCGAACCTACCCTCCTTCAGTTTAAAATTCTTACCCCTTGTCCTATCACTACACGTCCTGGTAAAAGTCTTTCTCTGTCTATCTTACGAGCCCCTTTTACACATTGAAAGGTTGCAATCAGGTTTCCTTGGAGATTTCTCTTCACCAAGCTGAACATCACGAATACGCTCATACTTTCTTCATAGAAAACATGTTCCAGCCCTCTGATCATTTTCATGGCCCTCCTCTGGATCTGCTCTAACAGATCCATGTGTTTCTTGTGCTGAGGACTCCAGAACTGGATGCAGTACTCCAGGTAGGGTGTCACTAGAGCAGAGTATATGGACAGAATCACCTCCCTTGGCCTGCTGGCACCGTTTCTTAATACAGCCCAGGATGTGATTGTCTTTCAGGGCTGCAAGGGCACATTACCAGCTCATGTCCAATTTTTCATCCACCAGTATCCTCGAGTATATTGACTTGACCCATATGCAGGACCTTGCACTTGGCCTTGTTGAACTTCATGAGGTTCATATGAGCCCACTCCTCAAGCCCGTCAAGGCCCCTCTGGATGACATCCCCTCCCTCTAGCTTATTAACTGCGCCATTCATCCTGGTGTCATCTGCAGACTTGCTGAGAGTACACTCAAGCCCACTGTCTATGGCATTAATAAAGGTATTGAGCTTCTCCACCCCACACCCAGGAGAGACAGCAAGGTTATCCCTAATTCAGGACAGATAGGAGCCAAGAAATCTTTAGAGTAAAATGTTCTAATTAGTCTAATTAATTAATGCTTTCCTTTCACAGCACATTTTCTTGACTCAGTATGAAATCCAAACTGAAGCACTAACTGCTCCATCTTCTTTCCCCTACAGATAAGCCTTGATAGACTTGATTTAGAGGAAAATTATTCAGCAACTACTAATTTTTTTGCAAGACATTCAGCTAACATGACTGTTGCAAATCAATTTCCTTGTTTTGTTTTAACATGACTAAACAAAATAAATTTTTCTATGTTAACTGGAAGATAGAAATGAGAGCCCTTTGCCGAGGTTCCAGTCCTATTTTCTTGAGAAGGACTAATAAATTTTCTTCTTTCCTGTCCAAAACTACCCTGATTAACATTTCAAACGATTTGGCAGTTACTAGGTAGCATGTCTGTCACTGACACCTACAAGATAGCAATAACTATGGCTTAGTATCTGTTTGGTAACAGAGAATATCAATTAGAAAAATACAAGAAAAGAAAAAATCTTTATATAAGCTGCAGACATATCTCTGGTTGTGTCCACGTGTTAAAGTGAAAAAAGATCAGTGGTTTATGTTGATTGTCTCACATCTGTATCTAGAAAGACTAGTCCCATCATTACAAATTTATTTTGAAGAAAATATTATTGTTCAACAGGTCATAAAAGAAGTGAGCTAATTGGGAAGTGATCTGAATAAAGTATTTTGAATAATCTGCGTTCTAGAACATTCTTAGTTGTACACATCCTCACTCTTTATATAGTAGTGAAGATGTACTATCAGAGTCAAATATCAGTTTTGATAAGTTCTGTAAAATTAAATTTCCATGGATCATTATCTGTAGGGGAAAGGTGATGGAGAAAGGGGGAATATGATGAAGGAACAACTGAAAGAAGAAAAGAAAGGGGAGAAAATAACTGTTGTTAATAACAGATGTTAGAAGCATTTATTTTTTTTACAGTTCTAGAGAATTAAGTATTGTCTGTAATATAAACGTTTTAAACTATACAATTAATTTAGATGCTTCATTTTATCACTGTTTTTAGTGTATTCTTTGTTAATCTAAATGGAAGAACATTGAATACTAAAAGCACTATGCAGTTAAAATTAACTTGTGTGCTATATAAAAAGGACAGTTGGGAAAGAAAATATTATTGTTGTTTTAAGCATTGATAATGACATCTAATGTTCATAATTACAGAGGCTAAACCTAGGCTTCCAACAATAAAAAGAAAACCACTGCTATATCAGACAACTCACAAAACTCTTCATCCTTCTACAGCTTACCTGCAGGCAACAGTTCTATTTATTATGATGGTTAAGATATAAGAGAGATTAGGTAAAGGTCAAAAGCACTCAGACTTTAATTATCTGGCTCAAATGTCACTGGTTTTAAAAGGATCAATAACCTTATTCCTTGTTGGATGTTACATATCATGTCACTTGAATAATCTCATCTAATTTTATGTACTCAGTTTAGGTGTTTGAGACAGAATATGAGGAGCACTATACACTCCTTTTATCTGAGGAGGTTTCTTGAGGAGATTATTCAGTCCCCTTAAAATCTGAATCTTTCTCTGACGGTATGTGTCCCCTCACTACAAGGGGCTGAAGATGCAGCCTCGTCAGTAAGTGGAGGAGAGAGCTATGAGGTCATTTGATTTTACCTGTATCAGATGGCACACGGCCACAAGACACAGCAGCCAGCATCCATAAATGGAAGGAAAAGTGAGGACAAACCTCTCTTAATGAATTCTCTGCCTGGAAATAGTAATGGACAAACTGGTTCCTAATTTAAGAGAATCACTGAGGTACAAAAATTGAGATTAAGTCAGGTCCAGGATTTTAAAAGCACAGTTCATCTGGCCTGGGTTTCCAAGCATTCAAGTGCTTTACCAATAAACACAATCCTAGATTACAGAAGTAGAATTAGTTAGGTTGATTGCTTTGCTTAGCTTACCTGCTTGTACTGCTTTTATGGGGATGTAATGCTGAATTTCCTTTATTTGTATTATATTGATTTAAGAAAAATACTGTATCTTTATAACTTACTTTTTTTTTATATAACCATAAAAACTGATGTATTGTTTCAGTCTTACTTTCAATATAATAAAAGTTTACGTTTGGATTATATATAAATATGTACCAATACATACACATTTTTTAATATTTTTTGCCCCCTATAATACAAACTTTTCAGCTTCTGAAGAAATACTGCAACAGGTACTGACTTTCAGTGAGGCAAATTAAGATAAATAGAATTGTTATATAAATCTGGATGATATAAAGGCTGTAAAAGAGAAATCTCTTGTAGAAGTGGGTACAGTAAATTCTAAGGGGAATTAGAAAAAATTCAGTATTGAGAGATGGATGAATAATGCACAACCATGTAGGTGAAATATAATGATCTAATTAATTGTATATTGAATATTTAATATAAAAATAAAACATATTATGTCAAAGTCCTTATTTCTAGCCTTGTCTTTAAATATAATCTTTTTCTTGAAGTAATGGCTAAATGTCCAGAAATCAACTACATAATACTGAAGGATAATCTGTGCTACATTTGTTATCTTATGAAGAAATGTTTCGTATTCTGTTTTAAATAAAAATCTCCAGGGCTACCTGTGACACACAAAACAAATAGATCTATGAGAGAGACATGAAGTTATGAGAATAATTGTATTTTTTTAGTGTACATGACTGAAGACTAATCACACTAAACACAAAGATCTGTGAAAGTCAGAGAAACTATGCTGAGTAGAGGAACCTCCCCAGCAAAGCCTTTAGGACAAACGGAGCACCCCGACTTGACTTGTCCCAAAACTGTCCATGCTCATAATTTATGAGGGTCTGTAAAGTGCAAAAATTTGGTGAGATGAATTCAGATCTAGGATTTTTTAAAAAATGACCTGTTTTCACAAGCATTGAAATGTCTTAACAATAAACTCACTCCTAAGTTCTCCACAGGAGGATAGTCAGGTCCTGGTTTCCTCCTGGGAGGAGAGGAGAAGCTCTCCTCAGATCACCTTGCAGACTGAAGGAGTTACTACCTGAAGGGGTATGTGACATCCCATTTCCCTGAGGTGCCAGGGAAAAGGACTCAGACACTGTAAATCTTCCTATGCAATGTTTTAAGGGGATTGTTGAAACGTGGAAGTGTGCTATTCTGGAGTGTTTAGGGGAATGGCAAAGGCAGGGAAAGGGAGAGAGAGGTGGATCTGGGAGGAATGAGTTGAGGGGAAAGAAGGGAGAAGGATAAGAAAGTGACCAGCAAGGTATAAACGGATTGCTGGTTCATGAACTCATTTCACTGAGCCCTGTACTTGACCTTCACAGCTTTTTTTCTTATTAAATCCTATTTCAGACTACCTGTCTTTTCTGTGGGTACACTCTCTGTTCTGCGTGGTGAACTGGCAAACTTCAAGCCAGGCTAGTCAGCAAACAGAGTTAGAGGTCTGAATACCAGCAACTGGAACAGGACTCTAAACCTGAGGGTCTTGTAGGTCCAGAAGCCGGCAACTGGAGGCGAGGAAGGCCTGGGGCCAACATCTGGAGTCTCTGAATGTCTAAGTTACTTCAGTGAAGACTAACCAACTTAAGTGCTCATCAAGTGGAGAGGAGGAAAAGGATCAGGTTGAATTGGCTGCTGACTTCATGTGAGCGCTGTACATTTATGTGGGTGCTGGTCAAGGCAATATTTCCCATCTGTGTGGCCAGTCATTTGTGCATTGTGTGTGTGCCCATCTATCAGGATGATCAGCCTCTGTCTGGAGCTAGGAACAGGAAACCACAGCATCATCACATCTACTGGGCTAGAAAAGGAAGAACACCCTCTGGCCCATCAAATTAAGTGGGCCCTAATGCACTGCTGGTGGATATCTGTGAGTTACAGCTGGTCTTTTTTTCTTAAAAATAATCATGTTGCTTTGAAAAAAAGAAAATGTTTCCTCTTGGCACAAGTATGCGTTAGCTAATGCTTGCTGTATAGAAACAAACTGTTCCTGTCCATGGAAACATTACTGTTAGAAAAAGAGACTGGGAGTGATGGCATGTGCAACTGCAGAAAAAGCTTATTGACCAAACAAGAATCTTTCTGCGTCTGATTACTGTCACTTACTTGCAGACTGAAATGCATCTTGTGTATTTATACTATGCTACCAGACTACCTATAATGGAGCATTTCGGGGATGTTTTCAGGGATTCATGCCATTTATTGTTTTTACTCAGCATTTGATTTGTTCTGTTATCATAATAAAAACAAGGAGATGGACCAGAAATGGATTTCTTCTCAGCATATCAGAGACAACAAAACAAACCTCAAAATTTAAAGGTTATAAGATGAAAATCCTGTATTCAGTAACTTCTACTTCAGAGATTTTAGTGAATTACAAAATAATATATCAATAAGAACACAACTGATTCTGAAAGCTGTTTTTCTGTTCCATTTGAAATCCCCATCAAAATTCCTAAGAATTGGCATCTCTTAACTAGATTCACTATTGTAGTGACAGCCTTTATTTGTTTAAACTAATTTAAGCTGGCTATATGATAAACACAGGCAGTTAATGTACACACAAAGAATTTGTATTGTTTGTTAATATGGTTCCTAACATCATTTTGTCCTGAACAAACTGGTGTTCTTCCAAACAATTCCCAAGTATGGCTCAGGAGATACCATGAGCCAAAGACCATTCCGATAGGTAATGCACGCTGGTCACACTATTTCAGATGAGTGCAATCTCACCAACGCCTGTTGGTGTTGTTGCCAGAGAACAGTCCCAAACATGTTCATTTGACTAGTGTAAACTTAGCCTTTAGTGTTTTCAGATCCCTCCATGCTGTTTTCTTCAGGTCAGTGCAGCACGCCAGTTTTTGTTTCCAAACACACAGGCTGCAGCATTCTTGGATGGTTTTCTCCTGGTGGTACACACAACGGGAAAGAGGCAGTGCTGTATCCGCATCCAGAACCTTATCAGTAGCTGGGACGGTTTCACTGACACTTGACTGTGCATGACAGGGTGATTTGTGAGGCGAAGAGGACATCTTAACAGGCACACAGGTGTCTCACTACACTGGAGTACAAGGTTTTGCTAAGCTGTTCTTGGTGTCCCTGCTGATGTCTTAATAAATGATTGGATATATTATTACTAGATTTCAAGCTACTCTTAATAACTTACTTTCAGTGGTTAAATTCATGTAAAAATGATAATCAGATGCAAGCAGAAGGGAAGAAGGGGAAAGTAACTAAAACAGAATAAAATAGATGAGGACAAAATTAAACCCAGAAATTTTATGGAAAAGTACATCAAGAGAAATGATAAAATAAAGAATACATACAGCGGAACAAAATTCTTGCCGCAATGAAATGAATAAAGATTTTACAATAACCTCAGTAATTGCATGCTTCTACTTGGACCAATTTATTCCAGGAGTCTTTGCGATGTGTTCTTATTCTAATACAAGGAAGGGATTTCCATTCTTTCATGTCTTTTAATCCGTGTGTGTGTGTGTCACACAAACTCATTCACTGGTTAAAATAGTATTTCATACAAAAAGAAGAGTATGAAGACCACAATAAGCTATTCATAAATATAAGCTGGTTCTCCTGATGTTGCAAATCAGAATATATGGTTTGCAAATCTTGTGAAATATGATTTCAGGAGGATGATCTTCCCTTATTCCTCTATCAATAAGTTTCATTGCTTTAATCAAGATACATTAACCTACTGTAACCTCTAGCATCAAATTACCTTAAATGGCATATTTTTCTCCTATTCTGCAATTATAAAGGGGTTATAAAATTACAGTAGAACAATTTGTGGCTTAGATGCGTGGGAAGAGGTACTTGCCTAGAAACAAACTTCCAGTCTATTAGAACAGAGCAATTAATCATAATTCACTGTAATCTTTTATGCATAATTTCAAACTACCACACTCAATTAAATACCATGACCACCCACCTCAGGAGATATTGACAATTAAGGAAATAGCAATACAAATACTAAGATTGATTTAGAGAATTAAAGAAATAAATAAAATGGAATGGAATACAGTATTTAATTTGGAAGGGACCTACAACGATCATCTAGCCTAACTGCCTGACCACTACAGGGATGACCAAAAGTAAAAGCACATTATTAAGGGCACTGTCCAAATACCTCCAAAATACTGCCAGGCATGAGGTATCAACCATCCCTTTAAGAAACCTGTGCCAGTGTTCGACCACCATCTCTGTAAAGAAATGCTTCCTAATGTCAAGTCTAAACCTTCCCTGATGCAGCTTTGAACCATTCCCACACGTCCCATCACCGGGTATCAGGTAATATTCCAAATAAACAGGTAAATAAATAAATATTTCCTTCTCCTGCAGCAATTATATTTGAATTCAAAATATGAAAGATGAAGAAACTTTAACAAGAGATGGAATGGAAAAATGCACTTCAGCAAAGCTAAAAAAGGGATCTAGAGATATCTTTCCTAGCTTCCACATTGTGTTATTTTCTTGGTAGCAAGCTTTCAAAACAGTTTACTTTAGAGGCATTTGACTCCTTTTTATATTTATGTATTTGTTTTTCTACCATGTTGCAAAGAGAGGAAAAATTCAGAAAAGGAAATAAACACCATAGTTGGAACGTTACTTAAGTATCTCTAGGGGATTAAGAGCCAAGTTACCGTATACCTACAGAGCTTGTTATTTTAAGATTTCATGAATTTCGTCTGTCTGACTCCTACATTTTCAAGACATAGCCCTGCTACAAAGCAGTTCTCTAAATATGACCTCCATATCTTCTTGTGAGATGTGCACATTTTAAACTGTTTCAAAGTCTCCTTTTATATCAAGCTCGCTAACTACGGAAAAGCTTAGGAAGATGCTAATGGCAATAAAAGTAGTGAAGCAGAAAGTGGCTGTCACTCTGATTAAAACAATACATGAAACTTTGTATCCTACAATATCCTAATCATTATTTATGCAACCCCATAGGTGTATGCAACATGTCATAGACAAATAGAAATGACAGTAGCAGTAGCAACGCAGAAAGAATGTAACTAGAGAGTAAAAGACTATCATCTGTTTCTCCAGGCATTGACAAAGGCCCCTAATGATCCAATTCTACATCTCCATGCCTTGTTATCACTTGACATCACTGACAGCTTGGTAGGCAAAACAGCTAAAAAGCAATTAGGATAATACTAGTGTTGGGTTATTGTGACGAAAAGAGACTCGATTACAAGGTTCAAGCAAACGGTCTATTTGCACTGCGCTTACAGGTTTAACTGTAAGGTCCGCGATAACAATTTACTCGAACTGCACTTGCAGATTCAACACGCACTCGACTGTAAGGTCCAAGCAAACGGTCTATTCGGACTGCACTTACAGGTTTTAACTGCAAGGTCCAAGATACTGCAACAATTTACCTGAACTGCACTTGCAGATTCAATGTGCCACTCTTGAAAGAGTCTCGACTGCAAGGTCCAAGCAAACGATCTATTTGCACTGCACTTACAGGTTGAACTGTAAGGTTCAAGATAACAATTTACTCGAACTGCACTTGCAGATTCAATACATCACTATTACAGGTTCTTATAGATACAATGGAGGAATGCACTAGCGCAATTTAAACCCAAAATATACACTATTACAATACACTATCACAGCACACAAGAGGGTCACGGAATGTACTATTACAGCACAGCAGAGTCACAGAATGCACTATTACACACACGAGAGAGAGAGCACACAAGCACACTAGACTTAAAGCAGGCTAAAAAGAGGGGAAAAAAAAAATAATCACTTACCCCCTCAGATAAGGGCTCTCAATTCCAGGGAAATTACCTTGGCTGGCATCCCGGTCAAGGGGGGAAAGAATCTCCCCACAGACCAGCTGTGTAGTTGGAGAAGCAACTCCCCCTTTCCAACCCAAATCGTAGGGCTTTTATCCCCTGATGTACGTGACTGTGTAGGTACCATGGCTGAGGAGGGTCTTTAAGGGCGTGACAGGGAGTTTCCCCTTATTGACTGTACCTGGGGGGGTGGGGGTGGAGGTGTCTTTGAGGGTCTTTGAGGGTCTTCAAGGGTCTTTAAGGGTCTTTGAGGATGTGACAGGGAGCTTCCCCTTATCGATTGAGCCTGAATACCTTCTCTCAGGCAACTGGACAATGGTTGAATTGAGACTCAGGGCATATTCTTTGTTGAGGGATTTCAAGGCTCAAATCAGGTTTTGTTTCTTTGTATAACGCAGCACCGACCCATCAGCCAGCTCAGGGCTGAGCGATCTACACAGCTCCCCGTGGCTCGTCTCTGCCTCAATGCGATACAAAGCTGGGTTGCTTCTACAACTGCCCTGTGTCACCTGTGTGCTGGGCATTGCCGAGAAACTTGATTTGGATTTATCAGCCGGATGATCCATACAGTTGTATTTTTTTTGTTTGTTTGTTAAAATATTTTCTTAAATGTCCTTACGACTGCTTTGAATAGTCATGCTCCTCTTTGCAGCAGTGCTCTTTATCTCCCTCTCTGTCTGGAGATGATGACTTCAGTCCTCCAGAATGAGAAAGGCTCTATTCAAAACAAAAGTTCCAACTGCTGAACTAGGGACTGAATTAGTTACAAAACATGGACATAACCATCTGGTAAATTTTGAAAAGAAAACAATTCTCATGACATTTAGTGATCCTCCTAGTACACTACACTGGTTTTTCTTTCTGCCTTTCTTACTGGAGAGTTTAAAGCAGGAAGCTGAGAAAAGCCTTCAATAGACCTTGAAAAGATCTCCACTTCATTCTTTGACCTTGAGTTATATTTTACTTAAGCTGAAGCTTACCTTCATTTGAAAACAAGTATCCCAAAGATCTGTGTCTAGTCAAACGAGAAGGTCAAAAGCACTGCTACAAGCACCTTCAGGTTCTTCTTTCCATTTGGGAACTAAAACCACACAACTTATTAACTTCCTTAATTGGAGCTGGCTCTAGTTAAAACAGATTGCAGTAGTGAGGACACATATTTATGTTTATGATTGTATTTCTTTTTGCGTGTGCGTGTGTATATGTGTGCACATATATAATGAGACTAATTTTTAATTTAACTCTGCTTATGTTGAGACGTATCAGTTGTGGATACTTTTATTCATTAAAAAAAAAAGACCAAAAATCAGATTTAAATTCTTAAAAGTTTGAGATTGTTTCTGTTTATGCAGGATACAGAAATAGCACCTGCAAGGTTCAGACTCATAATCTGCAAACTGGAAAAATTGCACGATAATTGTATTGGTAGTTTCAAGCGTGACCACTGACATGTGAAGGCTGCTGTTTCAGAAATGATGTTGCCTTTCTTAAAGATATACTCATTTAAAAGACTATAGGAAGTTTTTTCTTACTTGAATTAGTGCAAAAGTCATATTTGTGCAACACTTATGAAACAGTTGAGCAATATCTATTGGTCTTGCAAGTGAATGTACAACTTTTATTGAAGTTGTATATGTGAACTGAAAGAATAATTCTTCTCTGCTATATTACAAAGCTATTTTGTATTTTTCTCATAAAAGAAACTACCATCATATACAGTTGTAAGCACGAGTATGAGAGAAGAAAGTTAAACTGATAGTCCTTAAGAAGGACAAAACTGTATTGGTGAATAATTCATAAACATTTTCTGAAATGAAATACTAGCATTTACAGTTTTGCTTAGGCAATGATTAAAATGAGCTTATCTAAGTATGGGATTTGTCCTGAATTTCTTGTAAAATGCTGACACTATAGGACTATAAGAAACATTTGATCAGATATGGAGCTCACAAAAAGCTTAGTTTTGTTTTTAAAATTCTCAGCTTGCCCTAGTTTAAGTATGCTTTGTTGTTTTCTATTTGTTTGTCTGCATTTTTTACCTAAAATTATTTTGATCCATTTTTTATCAGTGATCTATTCTCACTATGGTAATTAATGGGACAAAGAAATCTGAAAGCTTGTGTTGTTTAGTTCTTGTCTCTCGTGTTGTTTAGTTCTTGTCTCTCTTGTTAACCTTGAAGAAAGAGTTTTAAGTAGTCATTTTCGTTCTTAGTAAGGATTTATAAAATAATGTTCTTTAAGTAGCCTTCTTAAGGAAAACCATTTCTTTTGAATAAATAATGTTTCTGTTCTCTTTATACTTCTAGATTTACTAGATCACAATGTCTTTCAGGTTTTGCTTATTTATAGACCAAAAAATAAACATACTCTCCACTCTTAAACAAAAATTCTGAAGGTTTTTCCTAGCTAAATGCAGTTACTAATTGTAAAAAATACTACTGTGAGTACTGAAATGACATGAATGTAATAGCACAGAATCTCTATGTCAAACAACTTTTATCAAATCAGCCACTAGCTCCAACTCAATGCTGAGAAATGGGTAACTTTCCTGAAAACACACACTCTATATATATTTACATATTTATTTACGTTTTTGATAATGATCACTAGCTATCAGTGGGAAATAAATCACTGTCAGATGTATGAAAAGCTAAATCAAGTCACAATCAAATCTTATTTTTGAGAAAAAGAAAATCAAAGAGAAAGTGCATGAAGTATGCATTCCTTTGGCAATGACATCTACTTGAATGTGCTGAATATAACTTTAATACCTCTTTTTCTTTAAGAGTTAAAGGTAGAGTTAAGACTGCTCCAGCATAGGTCCCCTACAGGATCACAAGTCCTGCCAGCAAACTTGCTTCATCATGAGCTTCCCACAGCGTCACAGCCTCCTTCAGGCATACACCTGCTCCGGTGTGGGATCCTCCATGGGCTGCAGGTGAATATCTGCTCCACCGTTAACCTCCATGGGCTGCAGGGGGACGGCCTGTCTCTCCATGGTCTTCACCACAGGCTACGGCAG
Source organism: Tauraco erythrolophus (assembly GCF_009769465.1). Classification (NCBI taxonomy): domain Eukaryota; kingdom Metazoa; phylum Chordata; class Aves; order Musophagiformes; family Musophagidae; genus Tauraco; species Tauraco erythrolophus. Next base: position 82,985,106 of record NC_141465.1, on the reverse strand, counting down.
AATGCCTTCTCGGGTGCCTGGAGCACTTCCTTCCCCTCCTTCTTCACTGACCTTGGTGTCTGCAGAGTTCTTTCTTTCCCATATTCCCACTTCTCTCTCTACTACTCTTTCTGAGGTTTTGTTTTTCTCTCTTCTTAAATATGTTATCACATATATTGTGGTGTCTCAGCCTTGGCCAGCAGCAGGTCTGTCTTGGAGCTCTATCTGACATAGGGAAAGCTTCTAGAATCTTCTTATAGAAGTCATCCCTGTAACCCCCCTCCCCAACTAGCAAAACCTTGCTACATAAACCTAATACACCTTGCCTTGCCTTGCTTTGCCTTTCTTACCTTCCCTCAACTTGCCTCTTCAAGCTCCAGGATCACTGACATTTCCCATCAGAAGTCAATAAAGACTGTCAATCAACTTTTCTCTGTAGAGAAGTATACCATAATACTCTAAGTGAAGTTTTATGAGTTTGGAGTAGAATGGACATTGTGGTTCTCTTTCCCTAAAACAAAGTTGTCCATGACTTAATTGACTGTATGCAAAAGAAGCAACAGGTAAAAGAACGAAGGCTTAATCATACTAATTACACTTATTCTGATCTTGTAAGAATAGAATAAAAACTTTTTGCAAGGCACATCATCCAGTATTATGGGTTACTGTAGAGAGATTAAGTATCCATGTAATTCGCCTGTATGTTTGGAAAGGATTTTTTTTTCCCTAATATCACATAATAATGAATTTCTACATTTTGAAATAGGTCAAGAGAATTAAATTTCTAGTAACTTAATATTGGTTATTGTTTATTAACCAGTAAGACACAATAAGCACCTGACTTTGTCTATGTCACTAAATAATGGACAGATTCTTAAGCCAGATGGTTTACAACCATAACACAGAAAGCCAGCTCCCCTGACACAAACTAACTGTCCACATTACACGTTTCTCATGTGGTGGGGGAATCAAAGCTTAATTAACATTTTTCATGTGAACGTTTATTTAAAAAAAGACTTTTTCCTAAGTTAAAATTATCTGAAACAATATGAGGGCTTTGTGATGGCTTTCAGAGCAGTGTTCTACTGCGTGAAATGGAGGACGTGTGTCTTGTTTTGAAGTGTGGTATGAGTCTATGTGAGATGCTGCCGTTACAATGTACAATGGTAAGTTGCAAGATAACTGAGCTGGCAGAGAAAGAAAAGTCTTATGCTTTTTTTGGGGAGCAATCCATTAAGTGAACTATTCCCAGAACCATGCCACATTATATTAAACAAAAGCAGTTGGTGTCACTCAAAAAAACATTCAAGGAATAGCAGAAAGAAGTTTCAAATAAATCTTACGATGAGCTTGAGCTTCAGATGAAAGACATCAGTTTAGGTGCATACCTGCCTAGATGTATAAGCTATCATTGAAGGTAATGAATATCAGATGCTCCATGAAGTGACCAAATTACAGGTGTCTGAGAGGTCCTAGAGAATCTGGCATGCCTATAGGGCGCAAGCAAATAAGGTAAAAGATCTATGGGACATAAACGTCCTTCTAAAGGAGCATTGGGACTCAGGGGAGATATCATTAAACATTTCAAATGCACTAGACGACTGTTTTTAAGAAAGCAAATTACAGCCCTATCTGCCATTTTCTGTGATAGAAACTTAGACGTTTAGGTCACACGTAAAAAGTCGCATTCAGGAATCCAGAAAGTATCAAAGGACAATGATAATTTCAAGGGACTCTTCTGAGCTCCTTCACTGAAAATTTAAGTATTGTAGAGAAGTGTCAATGAGATGTAATCGGAGCTGAGTTTCTGCAACACACTTCACTGTATAAGTTCCCAGGGTGGCTCCGTAGCCAGATATACTCTGTGGGCTCCTCTCTTTGTTTCTCTGCTTTCTTTATAAATGAGTACTTAGCTTTTACTGAAGAACTTTACCATGTGTTAAAGTTGTTGAGCTATGTTGTCCAGCATTAATTTCCTATGTAGCCGTCTTTTAATTATTTCTTTGTTCTCGAATAATACACTATCCTCTTCTACCTGTTTATAAAACAGCCAAGGACATTTTTTTCTTAGAACCTCTTCACTCCTAAGGGAAGATATTACTGCTCTGATGTAAACGTCTTAATACACAGGACACTTTACTAAGATTTTTTTTTTTTACTACAGATTATGTCTATTTGCAAAAATTTATTTGTGTATTATAATATCTTTACCAAGCATTCTTCCATATATTTTTTTATCCCCCTTGTTGCTAACATTGAAAGTTTTGTGATGATACTTGTGGGAAACTACAGCTGGTCCATGGATCCCAGGACAGAAGATGAAGAAACTGACCTTGGAGAGATTGCTGTGTACCCCTGCAGATCTGAAAACTCCCTGACCAGAAGAAACGGAAAACAACTTGTAGGTGCTGGGAGAGCCAGGGAACCGTAAGATAAGGAGGAACTGTAAGATAAGAAACTGGACTGTGTTTTTGCACTAATTGCGTGATGTAATGAATTTGGCTTGGATTATATAGAGCGTGTGATCACCAATCATGTATTAGGCTAAGGCGCGTGAACAGCTGTAGTTAAACAATCACATAATTGTTTGTGTCACATGCACTGTTAGAATTAGTGTAAAAGTGTGCTGGAACCTGCAAGAGTTGGATGGAATTAATTATATAATAAATGAATACTACTTGAACCTGTGCATGTCCTGTCCGTCTCAACAGCGACATACAGCAACAGATACTGAGATTCATTAGATGGATTTTCCTCTAATGAGGCAAGAGAGAAGAAATATGGATAAGACCTGAAGAATGCTGATTCTGAAAGAGACCTTGTTTTTCAGAGGCCATGGAAACTGGTTGTCCAGGAAGCTGATAGAGATGAACAGTCACTGATTTTATGAGTAGGGTAGGTCCAGGAATTGGAGACTCAAAGGCCTGTGTAATGTGTTTTAGTCAAAGAGAAAGGATGAAATAGATGCTGATCATCATCATCATCATAACTTCAGAGACTTCTTGGGGATACATACCAGCAACTCACTTAGGGACTTCCTTAAGTTGACAGGGCCTTGAAACAGCAAAGACTGGATATGGCTTGGAGGATAACTTTCACCTACAGTATATGCATGAGGCATGACTACGTCTGAGCAACTCATGCTTAGGATCCTTTTTGATTTAAAAGTAGAGAAATAGAGATTTTTAGAACGTGGATTTTCCTGGTATATTTTAGACATCAAAAAGAGGAATGTTTTTGTAGAAAGTCTTTTTGTAGAAATTCTTTTGTAAAAATTTTTCTTCACTGACGAGATAACAAACTCAAATGCAGATGTCTACATTATAAAAAATTACATTTCTTTAGTTGAGTCTTACCTTAGAAATGGACAGCAGTCAGTCTACTCAGACTGGATGATATTGCCATAAGAAAAATGCTGCTGTTTCTGCAGAAGTTGTAGTCTAGAAGTGTGGAAGCTTTCTGATCCATCTTTTGTGGCTTGAGCAGTCCACATCTGGAGCTGGACAGGTGTCATGGTTTGATGTAGGGGGGGGTGAGGGTTCTGGTGGCAGGAGAGGGGATTTGCTCCCTGTGACCTCCCTGGTTTTGGAACTGGGTTAGACTTGGTTCTGGCCACCAGATCGGATTGCCATCCCCCTCGGGGTTGAGCCAATCAGTGCCTCTGCGAATTGCCCTATTTAAGTCAGGACAAAGGAACCGGAAAAGGTGCTTTGCCCAGGAGCAGGGAGAGAAGGGCGGAGGGCACTGCCCACGCTCCCTGGCTCCCGGCCGGGCAGCTGCCTGCGTCGGGCCGGCGCCGCCCACTGAGGATGGCGGCAGCGGAGCCGGCTGGGGAACTCGGGGAGCACCCCACTCCTGGGGTGCCCACTGGGCTGAGTTCACCCGGAGAGGACTGAGATCTGAGAGAAACAGCTGCATCGACACCAGGTCAGTAAGGATGGAGCGGGACGAGGTGTGCCAGAGCTGAGTTTCCCCTGCAGCTGGTGGCGAGATGGCAGGCGGCCCCCCTGCAACCAGGACGGCCTCGGTGGAGTACAGACTCACTCGCAGCCCGTGGAGAGGAGATGCCTGAGCCTGAGGACGGTCATGTTGGGATGCACGACAAGGTAGAGAGGCATCTGGAGTCTGCGTGACGACCCACACCAGAGCGAGTGGCTACAAGTCCCTAAGAATCCAAGACTGTGGTAAAGCCCACACTGGAGCAATCCGTGGGGAAGGATTGCTTCCAGTGGGTAGGACTCACGCTGGAGAAGTTTGTGGATTTTTTCCTCGTGAGTAGGGGATCCACTGGAGCAGGGGAAAAGGGTGTAAGGACTCCTCCTCCTTTAAGAAAGAAGCAGCAGTAACAGCACGGAATGAACTGACCTGTACTCCCCCAGTCCCTGCCCCCTGTGCCACTGGGGGGGAGGAGGTAGAGCCGGGAGGAAAAGGAAAGAGGTGTGGGGTGGGGAGGGGTGGGGGAGGGGAGGAAGGTGTTGGTTTTAAGATCTGGCTTTGTTTCTTTTATCCTCTCAAGTAACCGGTTTTGTTTCCCTTTGTCCTTTTAAGTAACCATTAATAAATTGTTTTGCTTTAAGAAAGCTAAGTCTGTTTTGCCCGGGACCATGGTTGGTGGGTGCTCCCTCTGTTCTTGTCTCAACCCTCAGTCCATTTATTATATTTTTCTCCTCTCCACTTTACTGGAGAAGGAGCGACTGTGTGATTTTTAGTTGCTGGATTGGCCTAAAACCCCGACAACAGGAAATAATATTTAAAGGTCTTCAATACATCATCAAACAATCTGATACACTGTAGGAAAACCAAACTTTATCTACTTGGTTTTGCAAAGGAATGGTCCAAAAAAGAACTAAGTTTGAGGGAACCGTGCTTTCCTTTGCATTGTTCAAGTAAGAGTCACTCTATTTCATTGTTTCTTCTTAACCTCTGTTTCCAGCATCTCTTCTGACCATTTTCTTTACTCCCAACTTTTTATCTTTATTCTAACATGTTTAATGTGTCTCATCAGGGTTCAGTGTAACCAGCTGTACCACCACAGCTCTGCCTTGCAATGAGTCTATGAAAATCATTATATCATACCACTGTTTTAAGGTATATCTATACTGCAAAACAAAAAGCATCATGATCAATTCCCTCTGCCATGACTAAGTGGCACAGGCTGATTTGTAGTCACAGTGTTTTGGGATGGACACTTGTAATGCAGATTTATCTTGGAGAGGGCTACTTGGAATAATCCAAAATAAACACAAGAAGTGATTGTGTTTATCACAACTAACAACTAAACAACTTTGATGGCATTAGGGGAGTATTATTTAAACTCAGTTCCTAGTTCCAGTTAGTTCGAAGGACTAAGTTTGAAAGATGCAGTTTATCTTTTTTTAGATATTCAAAACTTAGGTCATATATAATCTTTAATGTAAACAAAAGCAAATGTCACTTGCCATCTATTCTGTAACACTATGTTTCATACACACTGATTTAGATACATTAATCTATTTACTAATTTATAATTGAAGAGTCTAAGAAACTGAGATCTGAATGAAATTAAATAAGCTGCTAATACTAGTAGATGTTAGAATTGTCAAATATGTTAAGAATATGACTCCTATTCAAAAAATATATGGTTCTATTTTTAATTATTTTATTGTTCTAAAAATGGGATTTCTGTAAAAAACATGCTCAACAGCTTTTTAATGTTATAATATTGGTAATAGTATCAATGAAAAAATGAATGCATTTAGAAAAATAAGTTTTGAAGATTTATAAGTATATAACAGTGCAACTTCACTTTTACAATGTTTATTTTACCAAATTGATTGAGTAGCATTTACTGCTGAATGAACATAAACCACAATTATTCAATGAAAACATCAGACAAGACATCAGAAACAAGACATTTTTTAGGTTCCTGAATGCATTTTATACCGACTACAATTAGTGTCCATGTGTTTTAGAAGACAAACAGATTACTTTGCTGGAAGATACTTCTTGTGAGTTTGATATATAGCACAACTTTGAAAGAACAGAACTGTTAGATGCAGTACACTATATTAAAGATATTTCAAAGCACTTTTAGAAAAAAAGGAAACAAACTGAAAAAAAGTTAATTTTAAAAGTGATTGTCCTCTGTTAAAGATTCCTTAAGCTTGTATCTTCTCTCACAAAACCCAAAATAGTTGCTTACATTCATTGTGAAAAAAAAATCTGTGTGTTGGCACTTTTTTTCAAATCTGTAAATTCTTCTTCAAATTTGTAAATTATTCAGTTATCTATTTTGTAAAGGATGGGATGGCACTCAACAATGACTGAAAATTGCGTAATCATTTCCTACTTATTGAATATTTTCATTACCTACCTAGTTTGATATCTATTGATATATAAAGCGTTTAGTATTTCATGGCCAGCTCCCATATTGTAGATGATGTTATGGCATATTCTCAGTGAAATTACCAATTTTTACTCTTTTGATAAGCAATATACAAGTTTCTGTGAATTACGTTTTCATTTCAAGAATCAGTAAAATAGAATTTTCCTTTTTTCCTGTATTTATAATGCTACTTATTTTTTCATTACAGAACACAGTTGTAGTGTGCTTATATATATTATTTTTTTGTCTGATACTAAAATGTCAATTACTGATCCTTGCTTACAAGCAGTCCTGGATGGTTTTGAAAATTTAGAAACATCTGCTCACTGACCCATAAATGTTATAAAATTGGGATGTTTGGAACATCTGTCTCTCCACTGTCTTATTAACATAGAAAAGTCACCTGCAATAAATAAGTTGTTCCCCAGAAGAAATTTATTGAATTCATTAGAGAGTTCTCATGCTTATTTTGAAAATGCATAAATACAAATGGAAATATAATTTAAGCCTAATGGCTGAATGGGATAAAATTTATAATAAAAAAGGCTTCCTTGTGTGCATGACTCTGGTTGCCTACGGAATCATTAGTGACCTAGGAGAAATATTGTTTCTTGTTTATTGCCGCAGCTTGGGCAATAAACAAGAGGAGCTGGAGATGCTTGTGAGCCTGCAGCGCTATGACCTGATTGGCATCACAGAGACATGGTGGAATGACTCCTGTGATTGGAGTGTCGGACTAGAGGCGTATAAACTGTTCAGGAAGGACAGGCAGGGGAGACGAGGAGGAGGTGTTGCCCTCTATGTCAATGAACGGCTAGAATGCATGGAGCTCCACCTGGCAAGTGATGACAGAAGAACCGAGTGTCTGTGGGCCAGGGTGAAAGGAAGGGTAGGAGACTTTACAGTGGGAGTGTGCTACAGACCACCCAATCAGGAAGACCTAGTGGATGAGGCCCTACATAGGCAGATAGGAGTTGCTGCTCGTTCACAAGCCCTGGTTCTCGTGGGGAATTTTAACCACCCGGATATCAGTTGGAAAAACAACACGGCGGGGAACAAGCAAGCCAGGGGATTCCTGGAATGCATTAATGATAACTTCCTTATCCAAGTGATAGAGGAACCAATGAGGAGAGATGCCATGTTAGACCTTGTTTTTGTCAATAGAAAAGGGCTGGTAGGTAATGTTGAACTCGTGGGTAGCCTTGGCTGCAGTGACCATGAGATGGTGGAGTTTGAGATCCTAAGGGCAGCTAAGAGGGGGAAGCTCAGCAAGCTTGAAACCCTCGATTTCAGAAGAGCTGACTTTCCCCGCTTTAGGAACCTCCTTGGTAGTGTGCCATAGGATAAAGTCCTGGAAGGACTGGGAGCCCAAGATTGCTGGTTGACTTTCAAGGATCATCTCCTCCAAGTTCAAAGGCATTGCATCCCTAAAAGGGAGAAATTAGGCAAAAACACCAGGAGACTTATAGGGATAAACAAAGAACTCCTGGCTAAAATCAAATACAAAAGGGGAATACATGAAGCATGGAAGCAGGGACTGGTAACCTGGGATGATTACAAGGAAGTTGCACATGTACTCAGAGACCAGGTTAGAAAAGCTAAGGCCCTGACAGAGTCAAATCTGGCCAGCGATATTAGAAATAACAGAAAAGGATTTTATAGGTATGTGAGAGAAAAAGGAAAATGAGAGAGAATGTGGGGCCTCTCCGGAAGGATACAGGTGACCTGGTTACTGAGGATGTGGAGAAGGCTGAAATATTCAACAACTTTTTAGCCTCAGTCTTCGCTGGCAACCACTCTAACCACACCACCCAAATCACAGAGGATGTTGGCTGGGTCTGGGAGAGTGAACCACCCAGGGTAGGAGTAAATCAGGTACGGGAACACCTAGAGAACCTGAAGGTGCACAAGTCCATGGGACCTGATGAGATACATCCATGGATCCTGAAGGAACTGGCGGCTGAAGTTGTTAGGTCACTAGCCATCATATTTGAGAAGTCTTGGCAGTCTGGTGAGGTTCCTACAGATCGGAAAAGGGTCAACATAACCCCCATCTTTAAAAAAGGGACCAAGGACAACCCGGGAAACTACAGACCAGTCAGCCTTACCTCTGTGCCAGGTAAAATCATGGAACAGATTCTCCTGGTAGCTGTACTAAGGCACATAAAAAATAACCAAGCGGTTGGTGACGGCCAACATGGCTTCACCAGGGGCAAGTTGTGCCTGACTAATTTAGTGGCCTTCTATGACAAAGCTACAGCACTGGTTGACATGGGTAAAGCAATGGATGTCATTTTCCTGGACTTGTGCAAGGCATTTGACACTGTCCCACATGACATCCTTGTCTCTAAAATGGAGACACGGATTTGACAGGTGGACCACTTGGTGGATAAAGAACTGGCTGGATGGTCGCACCCAAAGAGTTGTGGTCAATGGCGCAATGTCTACATGGAGACCAGTGTCAAGCGGTGTTCCTCAAGGGTCTGTTCTGGGTCCAGTGTTGTTCAACATCTTTGTCAGCGATATGGATGACGGCATTGAGTGCACCCTCAATAAATTTGCCAATGACACCAAGCTGTGTGGTGCCGTGGACTCTCTTGAGGGAAGAGATGCCATCCAGAGGGACCTTGATAGGCTTGAGAAATGGGCCAGTGCAAACTGCATGAGCTTCAACAAGTCAAAATGCAAGGTCCTTCACCTGGGTCGGGCCAATCCTAGGCACAAATACAAACTGGGCACAGAGTGTGTTGAGAGTAGCGCTGAAGAGAAGGATTTGGGGGTGTTTATAGATCAGAAGCTCAACATGAGCCGGCAGTGTGCTCATGTGGCCCAGAAGGCCAACCGCATCCTGGGATGTATCAAGACAAGTGCGGTCAGCAGGTCAGGAGAGGTGATTCTCCCCCTTTACTCTGCTCTTGTGAGACGTCACCTCGAATACTGTGTCCAGTTCTGGTGTCTGCCACCATAAGAGAGACATAGATCTGTTGGAGCGTGTTCAGAGGAGGGCCACAAAGATGATCCAGGGGCTGGAACACCTCTGCTACGAGAACAGGTTGCGGGAGCTGGGATTGTTCAGCCTTGAAAAGAGAAGACTTCGGGGAGATCTAATAGCTGCCTTCCAACACCTAAAGGGAACCTACAGGAAGGCTGGGGAGGGACTTTTTACAAGAGTGTCCACTGAGAGGACAAGGGGAAATGGGTTTAAGTTGAAGAAGAACAGATTTAGATTAGATCTTAGGAAGGAATTCTTCAGTACGAGGGTGGTAGGACTTTGGAATAAATTGCCCAGAGAAGTTGTGGATGCCCCCTCCCTGGAGGTGTTCAAGGCCAAGTTGGACAGAGCCTTGAGTAGCCTGATCTAGTTGAGAGGCGTCACTACCCATGACAGGGAGGCTGGATTAGACGATCTCTAAGGTCCCTTCCAGCCTATGCCATTCTATGATTCTATGATGAAATACAGATGTCCGGATCTGACATCAGTGCCATTCCCTATCTCTGTTCAGTGAATAGCACAAGAACAAAGAAAACACATGAAGGTTTTACCTACATGCTTACTGTCCTTCAGGATCACAAAGATCCAGTCTGCTGACTGAGCCTCAGGGCCTTTCTAGATCAGGCGTAATGAAGTGTCAAGAAAAGCTTTTTGCTATTTTGGAAATTCCCTCCAAAAACTTCACTTTGTCCCTTATTTTTACTTGCATTGGTAGGTGATCCTTCTGCTCACTAGCTCTAGGACTCTCGTCTTTCTCTATTTTATGCTAGAGTAGCTCTGTCTTATGCTAGAGTAGCTCTGTCAATTCTGACTAGCTGATTTTCAATTTAAACCTGAATGAAACAAATGTCTCATCAGACATAACTGCCATTAACAAACTAGCTACCAAATGCAGAAAGATTTAATTGAAATCTTTACGTACAAGAGTTTATGTAGTGCATTGCCATCTTTCCAAGGACAACAGTACATGAAGATTCAATGCAAAAATTACCAAAACTTCTAAATGCTGAAATATATCAATGCATAAATGCTCTTCACTATATTTACTGTATTAAATATCCTAAGAGGCAAACTTGTTGCTATATAATCTACTATGGCTGCAGTACTGAGCAATTACTTCCTGTCCAGGCATCTTTGCTTTTAACACAAGCTAAAGGCAATGGGAAATTAAAAAGTTGTAGAGTCAAAAAAACCACCCAAAAATCAAACAACAAAAAATCACGAGCATTTCAAATGTTAGGATTTATACAGAGTGGATTAAAGTGAAATTCTTTCAAGAACAGACAGTTCATGTAAGAGGTAATTACTGTGGTGCACTATAAAAAGTTAATGATTGAACCATTCAGCTGTGAGGCCCAGACCTGATTACTTCTAGGATTTAAGCTCATCCAAGTTCCAATCTGATAGATAGCAAGGGCTCAAGTTCTTGTTGTTCCTTTCTCTTTCCAAAACAGTATCATCCCAGAAAGCAGTAGATGATGTCAGCTTTTTTTTTTAATTTGGGGGAAGGAGTAGAAGAGGAAATGCAGGGGAAGATACTTTCGTATTGTGTACTCAAATATATCTTGGTTCAAAATTACAATTACAATTGCTAAACACTTAAAAGATGGGAATGAAATAAACATTCTCAATACAAGACCATAAAGTCTGAATTAAAAATATGTATTTACTAGCTCAGTCTTTCTTTTAAGTTTTCAAGGTAATATACTGTGCATCTTTCTGCAGATATTCTGAAAGTGCCTTTGTCCGTTAAGAGCACAAATTTCAATGATTTTCAAATAGTTTGCCCTTTTTGAAAGGGAATGAAACATTGGTTGTATAATTATGCCTAATGCTTAGAATAATTTTATTTGAATTGCATTTTTTGTTATCTTACTCTATCCTCCACATTTATCTGTAACACTTCATATAGTGTTTACTTACCTTTTATTTGAAATTTTCAATAGAAATTTGAACCTTACTTGCATTGCTGATCACTTATTGTCGTGGTTCTGCTCCACCAGCAGCTCAGCCACCACTCAGCCACTCACTCTCTCCTCTCCCTCAGTAAGGTGGAGAGGAGAAAAATGTAACAAAAGGCTGAGGGTCGAGACAAGAACGGGGAGGGATCACCTACCAACCATGGCCCCGGGAAAACGGACTTGGCTTGGAGACAAATAAATTTCATTCGTTAACAGCTCATTCAGAGAGGATAATAAGAAACAAAGCCAGCTCTCAAAAACATCTTCCCCCGCCCCTCTCTTCTTCCCGGCTCTGCCTCCTTCCCCGGTGGCATAGGAGGGCAAAGAATGAGGGCTGTTGCAGGTCAGTTCATCATGTGTTATTTCTGCCGCTCCTTTCTTAAAGGAGGAGGACTCCTTACACTCTTTTCCCCTACCCATTGGATCCCCTCAGATGAGAGGATGGGAGATGATATGGACAGGACAGTCCACAGACTTCTCTGACGTTAATCCTTCCTGCAGAATGCAATCCTTACGCCTCAGATTGCTCCAGCACGGGCTTCTTCCCCACAGAGTAATGGCTTCTTAGGGAGCTGCCTCTCACTCTGGCATGTGGTTCTCCACAGGCTTCAGATGCCTCTCTGCCTTGTTGTCAGTCTCCAGCAGCTCACAGAGACCATTCTCTATGACCTCCTCCAGGCACAGGCATCTCTGCTCCAGTGTGGGGTTCTCTCCACCATTAATCTCCAGGGGCAGCAAGGGGGCTGTCTACAATCTCACCAAGGGCTGCAGGGGAATACCAGCTCCAGCACATCTCCTCCCGTTCCATCTTCACTGTCCTTGGTGTCTGCGTTGCAGTTTCTCTCAGATCTCAGTCCTCTCGGTGAACCTCAGCAGTCCCAGCAAGACGAACTCCTCCCAGCAGGTGACCCAGGAGTGGGGTGCTGTGGAGCTCTCCAAGCCGTGCTGCTGCAGCCATCTCCAATTGAGTAGTGGTGTCTCGGCATGGGCAGAAGCCCACCCAGGAGGCCGTGGGGTCAGGCCCCCCTCCCCGCTCTCTTCAGTGTTGGTCCAACCTCAGTTCGAGTTCCTTTGTCCACATCTTAAATAAGGCATTCGTAGAGGTGCTGACTGGCTCAGCCATGGCCTGAGGGGATGTGGATGTGGAAGGTCTCACCTGGCCAGAGGCAGGTCTGACCAGTTTTGGAGACCAGGAAGCTTTTCACAGCTGCTTACAGGGGCCATTTCCACAACCCCTCCCATGCTGCCAAAACCTCATCATGTAAAGCTACTACATTAAGCTTTTTCACAGCTACTTACCAGGGTCATTTCTGCAGCCCCTGCCATAAACCCAACTCATTCATGCAAGAATCCCTTTGAAAGAAACAGGAGCCTGTTTCACATGAACATGAGGAGGTAGATGATATTGCCTGGACCTTCAGCTTTGCTCTGCATGTGATAAATAAATAAATTTGGAATAATTGCCAGAGTCTTCCCTCCTTCATTGGTCATCATGTGTTTTTTTGGGGGGGAGGGAAAATACAAAGAAAGAGAAGCTAACTTTTTCTAATCATCTTCTCTAATACATGGACACTGTAGTTAGCTTGTAGCAAACAATTGCATACTGCCATCAAAACTCGAGTTACATAAAATCTCCGTTCAATATGGGAAAAAAAATGTGTAATGAAGTAGAGCTATCAAGTAGAATAATGAAGTCTAAACTATACCAAATTGCATGGAAATCATCAGTGAATGGAGAATAAAGAGCAGAAAATGGAAAGGTCATGGGGATATCACAGTTCTCAGTAGAATTACTGTGTTTGAACTGATGAAAAATTGTGGTCAGAATACAGTGCTGTGAATTATGGCTCAAGTAACCTCTGCTATAGGCAACAGATGACTTTGGAAGGGCATGATTCATATACAAAAGGAAGAAATCATGCTGTGCTAGTGCATAGTCAAGAAAATTAGCATGCATGCTAAAGATGATAGGAATATGAAACTGCAATTAATATTTGTCAGTGTGTACAGAATATGAATGAAGTGCACTCTTTAAGATTTGCAGAGCTCTCTAGTCTTGATTTTACTGTTGTTTTTTTTGTTGTTGTTGTAGCTGCTTCTTCCTCACTACATTAAGGTAAGTGGGAAAAATCCCACACAATACAGAAATAAAAAAAAAAAATATTTGAGGGAAAAATGCCACTGCATTTGTGGATTCTTTTAGAATTATTTTTGTGGAAGATATTAATTTTTATTTGCAGGAGAGTGATGAGTTTTTTGACTTTCGTAAGTATTCAAGGGAAATGCAGAACAGGCAAGTACCAAGGGCCGGGGCCTGAGATTGAAAACAGCTTCTGAGCAGAGAGGCGGAAGGCCCAAATAAAGATTTTCTCATCTCTTTGTCACCCCTGTAGACTGATCCCAGGTCACCCAGGTGCCCCTTGTCAGAGCCAGTCTTGGATAGCAGTAGCTAAACCCTTGACGGTTGTGGATGCACTAGGGCCCTAGCTGGGGCTGAATGGAATATATTGTAGGGGGCAATGGATTGCAAAGCTGGCTGAAATACAGCAGGTCAAGCTGCACAGTGTAGCAGTGTTTATTAAATCATCGGCTGTACTTCTGCCTTCAATAAACGGAGCTTGCAAGATAATGTATAGCAGAGTTATGGAGTGACTGACTACCCCAGCTCTGAAGTGGTCTCTCCAGTGCTTCTTGTAGTCCTCCAGAGCACAGCACGTGCTGTAAAAAAGAGCTAGCACTGCACTGCAGTAAAGATCCTGGCTGCTACCGCTTGGAAATGTGGAAAGCCTATGTGAAATCCCGCAAGAGAACAACAGCTATCTCATAGGCAACTTATGTGATTTAGGAACAGCCGAATAGCAGGTAATGGAATAATTAGAGATGTTTTTATGAAGAATCCGTTTACTGGGAATTCTGTTTGAACCAACCTTGTGAATGAGAAATATATTCATTTTTGTTTCAAGAATGAATGGATAGCTGGAAAAGAGACATTCTTTACAACATTTCTTTTTAAGTGTTTATTCAATTGAGTGCACTAACAAAGTACGACACAATGTTTCCATTTATTCAGGCATGTGATATATATGTAAGGTTATAAAAAGTGAAATAGAAACAATTTATATAAAAAAGGTAAATATTGTAAAAATGTCATAAGAACACTAAGGAATCATATTTGCTAAGAATATTATGTACTGAATCATACATAAGAATATAAAAAGAGCCAATCTGGTTCAGTGCAAAGGTCTGGTCAGTCAACCAACCAAGTTGCAAAATGTTTCTGATAGTTACAAAAAAGGTTGGCTAAAAGATTCTAAGAAGCAAACTAAAAAAAAACAACCTAAAACCCCACCCAAAAATGCTTGTGTATTCTCAGATTTTCCAGCAATGTGCAGGTTAGGGACTTCTGGAATTGGACATTTCACTCACGCCATGGTACTTGTTAACTATTGATGGATATAGTCTTCATTAATTTATGCTGTTCTTTTTTTTTAACTCATTTACGCTTTTGGGCTCTGGTGGAAATAAGTTTCATAATTTAAGTATAGTATGTGGAAAGTGCTTTATTTTTTTTTTTTTTTTTTATTTTAAGCAAGATATCTGGTAATTGTATCAGAAGTTTTTACACTGGGAGAAACAGTAAATAATGATTCCCTATTCATTTTCTCTGTATTCATAATGTTAGGGACCTCTTTTTCAAGCTGAGATTCTTAATTTATCCAGTATTTCTTACTCCTCAATATGAAAACAAAGTGATAACAGCTAAATTTAAATTTTTATTATAAGTTAGGGTTATATTATTCATTATTGATTATTTTTTACTTATCAGCATTGAAATCCATATTTCATTTTGTTGCATTGTCATTCAAAATCGTTATACCATTCTGTATATTATGTTTTGTTTTACCTTTGACTACCTTGAATAACTTTATATCAACTGCCAATTTTGTCCTTTTTATGGATGATTAGTCTGAAAGACCCAGAAATTACTATATATCTTTGCAGGATTCTATGATTTCCCATTTCCGTTTAGAAACCTGCACCTTTATTTGTGGAATTTGTTTCCTAGAACCTTACTTTTTTTTTTGTGAGAACTCTTTTTGAAACTTTGGTATTGCCTTGACTGAATCACCATGATTAGCATAGTGATAGTCAATATGATCACCATATTGACTCCTTCAAAAAACTCCAGTAGTTCCTACTCCAATTGTCCTTTAAAAAAGAAAAGAAAACCATCAGGTCATCCCCACCACACCATATCTATCACTGGATCTACTAATTTTATGTTAGTATAATTTAAACAAGTGTTTCCAGTAAACAGACCAGTTAATAGGCTTGTAGTTTTCTGATCACAGCAAGCACAAAAATAAAAACCAATGCTGTCTCCTGCCCTTTTAAGATTGAGGCTAAACCAAATAATAAATCAAGTGTGACAACTTCACAATTTCTTATTATAGTTTATTTGTGGATTGTATGAATACCATCCCATTATGACAATTTCGACTGTTCTTTTTAACATATACAAAAATCTTGAGAAATGCTGTTAGAGTTATAAAATATGTGTCTGTCTTTGTATAAACATCCATACCAGTAGTGCTCACACAGCTATATTGAGAACTCTTTTTTTTTTTGATTGGAAATTAAAGGAATGAAAACTGTGACTTTTAACACCAAAAAAGGGAAGAAAAATCAAATATGATGAAAGCAGTGATGTATGTCCATTTGCATCAGGGATGATTTTTGTTGTTTTTTTTTTTTTCCTCAAAGTGATGATATTTCAGAAATGTGGGCGTATATAATCCAAAGGTCTCTGAACTGAAGTGCTGGATAGAGGGAATAATATTTATTTGGTATGAAACAATTGTTACATTTCCTGTATTGTTCATCACAGGAAAGTAAATGTTTTACTGTTTCCAGTTATTTATTGTTGAAGTCTTAAAATTATTATGATTCATGTGAAAGGAATGTTATTGTTATGATAAGGGACATATTGAATGGAGTTAGCTGTCTAGAATTCTTACCTAAAACTGTAAACAAAGCATTTAACTATTGTCATCTTCAACAGTTTCAGATAGCTTCTCTTTCTCGCTTTCTTGGGGAGAGAAAATATGTATATTAATCATCCAAGGAGAGATGCTGAAGTCCTGTGCCTTAAGGATCAGCAGCAATGGAAAGTACACTACTCAGTAACGAAAATGGCTAAAATTATAAACATCGTTCATTCATATTGACAGTATTGAAGCTTCAGATCAGTAAAGTCCTTTATATATTACAAATTAATTTTCCTATGTAGAAGGTACGGGCTGAATCACCGTCCTCATAGAAGATTAAAAAAATAAATAAATTGTAGTATGTCTGATAAAATTAATCCTTTTGATGGAAGAAGTTGTTTTATAAATAACTAGTAAATGCACATGGAATTCTGGAGATGGCACAGGAGGAACAACACAGCCTGGAGAACTGTCATATCTATCACTGTTTTCCTCCTTCATCCAGGACTTCCCTATGAATTGCTAAGTAAGCTTTAGAACTCATATAGCTTTTGTTCTCCCTTTAAGGGGAAGGTGACCTGTTCATAAATATAAATGCATAAATTTAGCCCAGAATAAGCAGAATGATTTGGGAATTCAGTTAGCAGATACATCAAACAAAAGCAAACACTGAGCTTCTGAATTTCTCACATACTACTCATCTTTAACAGTGCCCATTTTTCATGTGATAAGGTATTACAGAGTAAGAGTCCAAATTGCATGAACCTAGAATAATACTTTTTGTCATCTCTAGATAAAAACAACATCAGTTTTCTCAAAACTATTTACAATACTCTTCTTGTAACAGTATTTTTATTCTCTAATTTATTTACCTTCTCCTAGTGAAGGCAGAAGCATCATTATCCTAGGAAATGGTTCAGAATTAAACCATCTGACTGAAATCACAAAGAAATGTAGCAATAAAACCATTTTTGTGTCAGTTCTTCCAATTTTTAACATAATGACATAATTTCTGAGCTATTTTTTTACAGTATAGATGTTAGTGTTATTAAAAAAAATCACCTAGAAATTTGGTTTAATTTAATTACCATTGTAAAAGAAACAACACTTCTCTTTTCAAAGATGTTAATAAAGTAAAACAGAGAAAGCTAATCTCAAAATCACATCCTGTAAAATATGTGATAAGCAGACTTCAGAAATATTCTGTGATATAATATCTCACTCTATCACATTATTAACCTAACTCTGACTTTCAGAAGTGTTCATTTGAACTAGGAAATTGCAGAAGACTATCTCTTCTTCAAATTCTTAACTTGATCTGATTACAACTATCTCCTCATCTTGAATTTGGCAGTGGTTTTAACAAATATATTTTCCACTACACTTATATTTTTTGGATATATATGTAATATCGGATAACATGGCTGACTTAGCTCTTTTAATACATATGAAAATTGTTTTTTGTAAAGACATAAGCTTTAACTTTTACATGCCACAGAAAATTGGCTTTACATCTCCCTGACTCATGGAACAGCTCATTTTGCTGAGGTGCTTATATATGCAAAGCTTACCTTATTTTAACCGATGGAAAACATTCTGTGGATTGAAGAGTAAACATCAGAGCAGAAGATGTACTCTCTAGGCTTTTTATGCAGGCAGACAGTATGTCAGTTATGAACACTGTATTTGAATGTTAGGCAGACCATTCAGCTCTGTTAATGTCCGAAGAGATTTTATTACCGTGCTTGAACAAACTATCAGCCCAAACTGCTTGAGTCTCTGTCTTAGTCAAACATCTAAAACTACTTCTTTATTGATCAGGAGCTGTAAACAAAGCTGCAAGAAGAGAGCTCTCAGAATTTTTGAGGCAGAAAGTTCTGAACTAAAAGTCAAACATGTCAAGGAGACACTCACTTTTAGGAACCAGAAAGAAAGTAAAATGAACAACTCTGACTTTTAAACCTTGAGAAATGATAACTGGTGACTCAGTGAAGACCACAAAATGGTAACTTTTACAGCCTGCTTTCCTTTTCCTAGATCCTTTTTTTTTTTTTTTTTTCTGATAGAAGTCCATGGTCTCACAGGACCAAGAAATTTGCTTAGCCAAAAATTCCCTGGCTTGCAATACCCACAGTATGGATGATGTTCATCAGGCCTAATACAGTCTTGGTTTTCTACTCTCCCATTTCCAGTTTCTAGGGACTGGGTAATATAATTTAAGATTTGACCAGAAATCAAGCATTCAGGATTCTGACTTTCCTCTTCACCTTGAAATAACTCTGTTCATGCCAATACTGAAGAGCTAGACTTGGACTCTGGCTTGATGGCAAGACTCTATCATTTAGATTTTTCCTGGCCCTCCTCTTAATATTTTGTAAGAGTTAATAATGTCCCTTAGCCAATGTAGTGAATGAAAAAAAGGAGAATATGAGAAGAAAGTGAATCATTCTTTCAGGTTAACTGAACCTGATTAAGGTATGTGATCTAATTTTAGTTTCTTTTTGAATTTACTATGAGAATGTTAACAATAAGAATCCTACCAGCATGTTCTGACTTAGTTAATTTTGACAGATCTTTGGTAGTTGCAGTTCACTATTCACTGATCTTCACATGACACAGACAATGAAAGAGAGGTGTGTTTGAAAGTGACCTTTCCAAATCTTTAACCAAATGTAGTCAATATAGTTTAAAATGTCTAAATTTCAGTAATAAGGATAAAGGTATTCATTAAATCAATTTTTTAAATTCTTTTTGTTTTCTATGTTCTAAGTTGCTGAACAAGAAATTACCTCAAAATTGGTCCCATTTTGTAGCATCAGAACTCTGAGAAAACATAAGAGAAATGACAATGACATTCTTGTCCATAGTAATTTTTCAGCAGAGAGGACAGCCATTTCATATAGCTTTTTCCAACTTCTGATTAAAAAAAAAAAAAAAAGGAATAAGGCAATTTATTTTTGTGAAATTCAAAATACATATCATTGCACTGCCATTGTGTTTATCTGAAGTCATTATGCCAATTCTGGTCATGAAATAAATACAACACCCAAACCAAAACCAAAGAAATCTTATAGAATCAAATCAAAATCAGCTAACAACATAGCTCATCATTTATTTTTCCCATAATTTTGCAACTTGCAAAATACTTCTGTGTAAAAATTTAAGATAAGATAATACACTGTTATCTTACACAAAGATAATTTCAGAAAAAAAGTTTCCATTTAAAAGACAACTGCAAATAAATGTAAAGGAAAATTCCAAGATGTACGTCTCAACAGAACACTTTACTTTTGTTTATTACATTTGTTGTTTAAAATCGAGCATAATCTCTACACAGTCTATAAACAAATAATACAGCCAAAAACCAATTCTATCTGGAATATTTTATTATAACAGGTATCTGAGTTATAAATATGCTGATCAAGCTGTTTCATTAGGGAGAAACAATGAATGATTATGGACCGTATCTGGTTTGATTTGTGTAATGCAGTGAACAGTAAAGCACAGAAAAGACTTCTCTCTGTGGAAAGGTAGAACTCTAAATTCTCATTAGTTTTTTTTTTTTGTTGTAACACCTTTTGTGTAAACAAGATTTCTCAAAATTGGGAAGGAGTGGGGAACCCTTTTGTGTGATGTGATATTTAGTGTTTTTACTTTTTCCCATGTGCAGCAGATGAAACAGAGGCATACAGGCTTGTTCAGCTGGATGCAAGTGGTTCTCACAGGAATGACAGAAGTTGCAAGTACAGTGCCTCAGCAGAGATCCAGAGCCTCAGTGAAAGTCTAAAGATGTGATAGAGACACAATGCTGTGCCCTGAGGACCTGGGGAAGACTGAATGGAGCTTGTTGTAAACAAGAGGACAGTGAAAGGTGGTGGATTAAAGTCAAGTCTGTCCTTGTGTGCAGACTGTAGAAAGGATATTTGTTTACAAACTTTTTTTTAATACATTATCTGCTGGGTGATCTGAATTTTCTCTGTATCAAAACGTACCTTGTTTAAATTCAAGTTCCAATAAAAGTCTGTAGAAATTCAAAGACTTGTTGATGTTGCTAGAATATTCATTGTAAGGAAAAGGGGCAGGTAGATCCACCTCAAGTGTTTTACTTTTCAAGGAACTGCCACTCTGTCTACAGAGATTTCCTTCCATATTGTGATGGGTTTGTGTAAAGGAGTTCTGGTGGCAGGAGAGGGGATTTGCTCCCTGTGACCTCCCTGGTTTTGGAACCGGGTCAGACCAGGTTCTGGTCACCAGATTGGACTCCCATCCCCCTCGGGGTTGAGCCAATCGGCGCCTCTGTGAATTGCCCTATTTAAAGTTGGGACAAAGGAACTGGAAAAGGTGCTTTGCCCAGGAGCAAGGAGAGGGGAGGAGGGCACTGCCCCTGCTCCCCGGCTCCCGACCGGGCGACTGCCACTCCGGGCCGGCGCCACCCACTGAGGATGGCAGCGGCGGAGCCGCTTGGGGGTCTCGGAGAGCACCCCACTCGCAGGTTGCCTGCTGGGCTGAGTTCTCCCAGAGAGGACTGAGATCTGAGAGAAATGGCCACACAGACACCAGGTCAGTGAAGATGGAACAGGACGAGGTGTGCTGGAGTTGAATTTCCCCTCGCTGGAGCGAGTTGCCCACGTTGGTGCAGAGATGCCTGAGACTGGGAGAGGTCATGAAGAATGGGATGCACGACAAGGTAGAGATGCATCTAAAGTCCGTGGGACAACCCACGCCGGAGCAAGTGGCAACTCCCTAAGATACCGTGACTGTGGTAAAAGCGCACACTGGAGCAATCCAATGGGGAAGGATTGCATCCTGCGGGTAGGACTCACTCTGGAGAACTTTATGGATTTCCTCGTGAGTAGGGGATCCACTGGAGCAAGGGAAAAGGGTATAAGGAGTCTTCCTCCTTTAAGAAAGGAGCGGCAGTAACAACATGGGATGAACTGACCTGCAGCCCTCCATTCCCTGTCCCCCTGTGCCACTGGGGGAGGAGGTAAGAGTCGGGAAGAAAAAGAAAAGGGTGGGAGAAGGTGTTGTTTTTTTTAAGATCTGGCTTTTGTTTCTCTTTATCCTCTCAAGTAACTGTTAATAAATTGAATTGTTTTGTTTCCAAGCCGAATCTGTTTTGCCCCAGACCATGGTTGGTGGGTGATCCCTCTGTTCTTGTCTGGACCCTTAGTCCTTTTATTGCATTTTTCTCCTCTCCACTTCACTGAGGGGAGGAGTGAGTGAGTGGCTGAGTGGAGTTTAGTTGCTGGAGTGGCCTAAACCACAACACATATGTAGATTGTTATTTCTCTTCATTTCAGATTGAGTTCTTTGCAAACAGTTGGTGCAATGCAAAACATTGTTTTGTGAAATTTAACTATTTGCAATTCCATCTTGGTTCATTTAGTAAAAGATTGAAGGTATTCACACAGGAAAGCTGGAGAAGGGAGTGGCAACGAAGAACATAATTTCTAGATTAAGGTGCAGAGGAAACCAGTGGTGATTGTGTCATTCATCTGTCTTTTCAACTAAAAAGGCTTTAAAGTCTACCAGCTGCAAATAGGGTAAATAGCAGGTTAGCTGCATGTATGTTCATCTTGAGGTTTACATAAGATCGCCAAAATCCTGCCAGACTGATGTCTCAAGGATGTAGGTGGCTAAGTTAGGAACTAATTTAGGAACTCTCTGAGTTTAGAAATTAATCAAATGCTGAACTACACAGATTGCCAATACCCAATCACTTTATATGTGGAAACAGGTATGTATTTGCCTGGAAGAGTCTGTTTTTGAAAATTGGCATGTCTGTAAAGTACAGGTACCTAAGTTTCACTTCGTGTTCTTGAATACCACTTGACTCAATCACATTGATTCTTTTTTTTTCCTACAATGTATAGATACTTTTGAAACTTTGGTGTGATGAAAAATTATTAGCTACTACATAGTCTTCTTTTGCTGGTCCTCTCAGCAGTTCTTGACATTGACATTGTTCCCTTAATTATATAATTAAAATAAAATTGTTTATTTTACCAGAGACAAAGACATAAATTAAGGTACATGAATGTTTCTAAACATACCTTTAGGCATATTGAGTTCTTCAAGAGTTGGAAATTTCAAAGCTTACATAGCTGTAACTGAGCTAATAAAGCCTCAGTAATTGTCCATTTTAATTGGCCTTCAGCATTCTTAGATTGAAAGCAATTATGTAAAGCTATAGAAGTGAAGTACAGTGTGAGCCTTGAATTATCTCTCTGTATAATTATGTACAGAAATACGCTGAATATCCTCTCAATTGTAATTGAAGTGCTGAGGAAAAAGAGCTAATCAAAGGCACATATTATAAAGTCAGTAGTTTTACTTTAGTGAAAACCACAAATATAGCATTAGGAGTTCAGGAGCAGCTTGTGTACTTTTATGGTAGCCAATGAACTAAAGGATAATGTATGGCTAAGGAAGTGACTCAAACGTAAAGTGATCGCATTAGCATACCAAAGCACAAAATTACAGCTCATTCTTTAGGGGTAATAACATTTTTTATTTTTTATTTATTTTTCTTATGGCCTATGAAAGTTGTCTAGAATGGCAATGATGGAACAT
Organism: Tauraco erythrolophus; assembly: GCF_009769465.1. NCBI lineage: Eukaryota > Metazoa > Chordata > Aves > Musophagiformes > Musophagidae > Tauraco > Tauraco erythrolophus. The sequence goes on along the minus strand of NC_141465.1, from coordinate 82,962,246 downwards.
GGTATGCTGCAACAGCCAAGAGATTTCTTGTCCCATAGGAATAAATTTGTGTGTATATATATAGAGAGATACATACAGACCAAACACACACCCCTGCCAAATGCAAAAAAGTAGTCTAGGTGGTTCAATGATTTATATCATTGCAGTTCCTGAAAGATTTGGACAGAAATGATTAATGGCACTGACTCTGATGTCAATGACTCTCCACAAATAGGCCTCCTCTTGCAAACCTGTTCTGACTAGCTCTTTCTATTTGTTGCTAAGTCAGAGGTAGAAGTCCAGTGAAGTATAATCATTAAGGAAGAGATTGTTGACAGATTTTGGAGGACAAATACAAGGAGCGAACACTCTTGATCAGTCTAGTGTGGTTGTCGTGGTTTTGGACTGAGGGTCGAAGACAAGAACCGAGAGGGAGCACCCACCAACCATGGTCCCGGGCAAAACATGACTCAGGCTTTTTTTTCTTAAAACAAACCAATTTATTAACAGTTACTTAACAAGAGACAAAAGGGAACGAAACCGGTTACTTGAGAGGAGAAAGAGAAAACAAGGCCAGATCTTAAACACAACAACCTCCCCACTCCCCTTTCCTTTAGTTCCCGGCTCTACCTCCCCCCCAGCAGTGCAGGGGGACAGGGAATGGGGAGTGCAGGTCAGTTCATCCATGATGTTAACTGCCGCTCCTTTCTTAAAGGAGGAGGAGTCCTTACACCATTTTTCCCTTGATTCAGTGGATCCCCTACTCACGAGGAAAAATCCCCAAACTTTTCCAGCGAAAGTCCTGCCCGCAGGTTTGCAATCCTTCCCCATGGATTGCACCAGTTTGGGCTTTACCAGTCTCAGCCTCTTAGGGAGCTGTCGACACTTGCGTCGGCGTGGGTCGTCCCACGGACTCCAGATGCCTCCACGACCTCATCGTGCATTCCATGCCCATTATTAACAGTACCTCGTCGTGCATCCCAATGCTCCATGACCTCTCCTGGGCTCAGGCATCTCTTTTCCGATGCGGGTTTCTCCACGGGCCACGAGTGGGTCTCTGCTCCACCGAGTACATCCTGGCTGCAGGGGGGCCGCCTGCCATCTCACACCGATTTGCAAGGGAAAACTTCAGCTCCAGTACACCTCTTCCTGCTCCATCTTGACTGACCTGGTCGTTGTGGTTGTTTTCTCTTAGATCTTAATCCTCTCTGGGGGAGCTTGGCCTGGCAGGCACCCCGGGAGCGAGGTGCTTCCCCAGTCCCCCATGCAGCTCCCCCGGTGCCATCTTGAGCACGTGGCGCCAGCCCGGCCCGAGCAGCCGCCTGGCCGGGAGCTGGGAGCGAGGGCAGCGCCCTCCTCCCCTCTCCTCACTCCTGGGCAAAAGACTGCCAAAAAGACCGCGCCTTTGTCTCAACTTAAATAGGGCAATTCGCAGAGGTGCCACTTTGGCTCAACCCCCCGGGGGGGATGGGACCCAGGTCTGGTGGTCAGGGAGCAAATTCCCTCCCCTGCCACCAGAACACCCCCCACACACATCCAGCTATCACATGTGGCCCAAGATTTTAGTTCATAAATTTTTCAATTGCACTGATTTCTTCAACCCGGAAGCAGTTACACAGATAAATATAGAATCACAGAATCACAGAACAGTTGAGAGGGAAAAGATGTCTGAGATCTTTTGGTCCAACTTCAGCTCATCTAGAGCAGGTTGCTCAGGGTTGTATCTACTTGAGTGTTGAGTACCTCCAAGGATGGAGAATCCACAACAAACTAGCATAGTATCTTTATTTAGCCATGTTTAACATACCTGGAGGAACAACCAAGGAGAGTTCGAAGACACTGTCTAGAAATTACCATCCTCATAGGCCTTTGGCAGTTCCATTGAGTAGGTTCCTTATAGACCCTTGACAGTTCCACCTACTAGATCCAAAAAATAAATCCTGATAGCAACTACTCAGGACTTGGGTTTGGGACATTAAAGTTTGAAAAATACACTTTATGATCTCTGACAGGAAGTGCATTTGTTGAAATTTTAATTATTATGAAGAAAAGATTCTAAAGAAGATTCTCTACAATGCATATGCAGACAAGAGCAAACCAGGACAGAAGCTGCGACTTCTGTTAACATTTATTCTTAACCATTGAGTCATCATATGTAGAGGTATTTAGAAGATGTGTAGATGTGGTGCTTAGTGACATGTTTTCATGGTGGACTTGGCAAGGCTAGATTAACAGTTGGACTTGATGATCTTGAAGGTATTTTTCAACCTAAAAGTTCTATGTTTCTATGATTTGGGTAATGCATATGATGTTCTAAAACAGAGAACATAGTCTTTTTTTTTTTTTTTTTTGCTTTCTTTAGAATTCTAAAAACCAAAAGGAATTGATAATGTGAGTGGCAGAGTCCAATGTGCCAGAATTTCCATTGGTCACCTCTAAATTTTAAGACTGATTCTCTTCTAAACCTTCTGTCCTTGATTCCCCTATTCTAGCCTTTCATCTAAAATTTTTTCTCTTGTTGTTCAGAAGAATTCAAAATTAACTCTGCAATATCAGTAGGATACACAGATATTTCCAGCAGTACTAAATTTCCAATGAGAAAAATAAAAATTTTGCCAGCTATTTTTCTTTCTTTGTAGCATCTGAAATGTGGGATAAGAGTAAGTTTTACTAAGCCAGCATATTGCTAATAAAGGAGTACAAACAACTGTTGATGCTCCAGTTTTCTCCCGTTCTTGTGAAACTCCTATGAGACACAAAATGTTTCATGGTGGGTTTTCCCTCCACAGTTAAAATACACACACACGCACGTGTGTAGATTATAAATTCTGTTATTTTAGTAGAACTTGAGTAGATACTGGAGAGAAAACATGTATGCTTGGCTTCAGCAACTGCACACCCAGTAAGGAGGAGACCTCTGAAAGGAAGGAGGAAGACTGAACCTATAAAAGCAGTAAAGGATGCTCATAAGAAAACTTTCCAGAAAGCAGAACATCTTGGAAAGTCCCTTTGGTAGCTTTTGTGTGTTCGTGTTAAGAAAAAGTTGGAGGCAATCCATGTCAAAGCTCTGGAAAACTTTAAGTACAGTAAGGCACATTATGAAGCTTTTAGTTTTTGTGACACCTTCTGTTTGTTATTGATGTGTTAAAATTGTCTTCTTACTTGTGATGGGTAAAAATTATTTTGCATTAAAAATTATTTTTCAGAGTTCTAAATGACATATTTAGAGGATGTTTTCTGCAACAGCAGAATTCTGAACTTAATGATCCCTTTCAGCTCTATTATCTCATGTTGTGAAACTCCTTGGAACAGTTTTGACCTGAATGCCAGTTACTTCCCAGGTTTTTTTACTGAATATTAGTTTTGCACATTTTCAAGCATTTCTAACCATAGTTAAGTTTAGCTGTCGCACTATTACCCACCACATTTAGAAATGATGGGAATGTCCAAATCTCAAGCTTCATGTATTGCTGTGACAACAGATATGTGGTCTATTGCCGTGATATCCAGACACTTGGAAAGGATTTACCTTGTATTTTTTAGTTGTTTGAAAACTAGTTCTCTAGTCTAAGCTTATCATACAGACTTTCTTGGTACTCAGTGGAGACACATAGGACATTCAGGAGATTGATTCATCCCATTCTGAAATCAGTTTGCAAAATATGTGAGATAATTGGAACAATCCATTGCAAAGGATGTAGTGTACATGCTCAGCTCAGACTAGACAGCAAGCTTTTAGATAGCTAGAGAAATTAGATTGATTTCATATTGGCTGTTGAGTTATGCAGACTTGCAGACTATATCATAGTAAACCTGTCTCTTCCCAGGCTTTTTGATTAAACATTAGCTGAGATGTGGACAGATTTTTAATTTTTTGGTTTTGACTGAGACGTGTATAAAAAATGGTAAGATAGGCAAACCTTTAATTCTTTTTAATGAACTGTATAGTGTACTTTCATTTTCATGATGACATTTATATTTTTTCATTGGCTATTTGAATTCAAGTCTCATAAGTCTGCAAACTTTATGTCAGGGCATCAATAAAAAGAGCAAAAGTATATGACTGTATGTAATTTAGTCGTAAACAAGATTGCCACTGTATTTTGCTACATTAACTGATCTGTACATGCTGCCAAGTATAGAATTATTTTTGCAGATATAAATTAGATTAAAACTGGTCTAATTCAAGTAATTCTTGGGTATTGGTATCTTCTCCCACCAGTATTATGAATTCACTTCCTTACGTAGTAATGAACTTGGCAATTTGGAAGTTCTGTAATCAAAAGCATGATTCCATGGAAAGGTTCATATATACTTCAAAAAAACAAACGTCTGAGTTTTGGAAAGAGAAATAAGCCTTTATTTTACTCTCATTTTCATATTATATCCACAGAGAAACAATTATTTGGAAGTCCTTCTGCAAGTTTATCTGAATAAATATTGTTTACTGCTGTACTGCCTGTAAGCTCTCCTACCAATTTCAATGTCTTTGTCTTCTGCAAAATTATTTGGTGATTTTAAAAAGAAGACAGACTTTTCTGGGATAACAAGTGTAATTGATACACTGGGAATTCATTCAAACAAGGTGTTTATTTTCTGTATCACTCAGGAAATAATTAAGTTCTGCAAAGTTTAAGAAAGATGTTTGGGTTTTAGTTGGTTTTTGTTGTTGTTGTTGTTTGGTTTGGTTTCTTTTTTTCTTCTTTAGTTTATATTACAATAATTTTAGATCCTAAATAAAGATCACGATGGTGCCATATGAAGAGACAGCTCTTGCTCTCAAAAGTTGTTAAACAATTTATTATTCTGAGAAGCCTTTCCTTACATTTAACTGCCAAGGGAAATGTATGTTATAGGCAAGCCATTTCATGACAAATGGTGACTAGTTAATTGCTATCTAAAAGCTCACTACCTCACAACTTTCTTGATTTTAACTTCTACATCCTCCATTTCTGCATCTGTTTGGGCAGTACTTAATATAGGTGTAATGGTTGGCCTGTACCAAAGAACGGTTGCATCGTTAATAAAATGGGAGCGATTTGCACACAGGTAAAATTCATGAAAAAAAAAGAACAAGTTGAACCTTACTGTACTATCAGCTCTTATTAACACAGTCAACTCTATTGCATTCTGCATTGAAAACCTTTCCAAAATAAAACATTCTGACAAGTATATCAATTTAAGAAACACGAAGGTTTACCTTCACATAAAATGCTATTAAGCAGTAACTATAATGCAGTAACAAAGTGGGAATGCTTTATTTTGTGTCCTGATCTGACTCTATGGGTCTAAATGTCTAGTCCAGTGATCACCGACATTATTGGCAAGTTAAAATCCCCCTCCTCATGAAGGGAAGAAGACATAAATGCCATAGGAAGTAGAAGTTCTAACTCAGCTTTCCAGTGTGTTTTATGATCTTCTTAGGACAGGTAGTTTTTTTGGTTTTGTTTGGTTTGGCTTTTTAACTCTTTTTTTTGCTTCCTTTTTTTTTTTTTTCCCCCTTCAGGAACAATTACGAAAAACTGAAATAGTGGCAAGGGTTTGTGAATGCATTTTAAAGATTAACTTTAAAAAGGCTTTGCATTTACACATTCAAGCCAGGTTGCATAGAATAATAGAATCATAGAATGGTTTGGCTTAGAAGGGACCTTAAAGATTCCAACCCCTCTGCCATGGACAGGGACACCTTCCACTAGATGAGCTTGCTCAAAGTCTCGTCTAACCTCACCTTGAACACTTCCACAGATGAGCATCTACAACTTCTCTGGGCAACCTCTACCAGTTTCTCACCACCCTCGTAAGGAAGAATTTCTTCCTTATGTCTAATCTAAATCTACTCTCTTTCAGCTTAAAGCCATTACTCCATGTCTTATTACTACATATCTTTGCAAAAAGTCCCTCTCCAGCCTTCTTGTAGGCCCCCTTAAAGTACTGGAAGACTGCTATAAGATGTCTTCAGAGCCTTCTCTTCTCAAGGGTAGACAACCCCAACTCTCTCAACCTCTTTTCATAAGAGAGGTGCTCCAGCCCTCAGATAATCTTTGTGGCTCTCCTCTGAACCTGCTTCAACAAGTCCATGTTCTTCCTATGCAGTATTTCATGTGGGGTGTCACAAGAGCAGAGCAGAGAGGCAGAATCACCTCCCTGAAACTGCTGATCATGCTTCTTCTGATGCAGTCAGGGATACGGTTGGCTTTCCAGGCTGCAAGCACGCATTGTCAGCTCATGTTGAACTTCTTATCCACCGGTACCTCCAAGCCCTTCTCCTCAGGGCTTCTCTTAATCCGTTCTCTATCCAGCCTGTATTTGTTCTTGGTATTGCCCTGACCCTTATGCGGGATCTTTCACTTGGCCTTCTTGACCTTCGTGAGGTTTGCACAGGCCCACCTCTCAAGCCTGTCAAGGTCCCTCTGGATGGCATCCCTTCCCTCCAACATGTCAATCTCAACACATAGCTTGGTGTCATCAGCAATCTTGTGAAGAGTACACTCAGTGTCACTGTCCATGTCTCCAATAAAGATGTTAAACAGTGCCGGCCCCGGTACTAAGGAGCACCACTTGTCATTGATCTCCACTTAGACATCAAGTCATTGATTGCAAATCTCTGAATGTGATCATCCAGCCAATTTCTTATCTACTGAGTGGTCCATTCATCAAATTCATGTCTCTCGAATTTAGAGACAAGGGTGTTGTGCTGTGACAATGTCAAATGCTTTGGACAAGTCCAGGTAGATGATGTCAGTTGTTCTTCTCTTATCCACCAATGCTGTAAATCTGTCATAGAAGGCTGCCAAATTTGTCAAGCATGATTTTCCCTTAGTGAAGCCATGTTGGCTGTCACCAGTCACTTCCTTTTTTTCTATGTGCCTTAGCATAGTTGCCAGGAGCATCTGTTTCATGATCTTGCCGGGCACAGAGGTGAGACTGACTGGCCTGTAGTTCCCTAGGTTTTCCTTTTTTCCCTTTTTCAAAAATGGAGGTTATGTTTCCCCTTTTCCAGTCAGTGGGAACTTCACCAGACTGCCATTGCTTCACAAATATGATTGATAGTGGCTTAGCAACTTCATCTGCCATTTCTCTCAGGATCCGCAGATACATTTCCTTAGGTTCGATGGACTTGTGCACCTTCAGGTTTCTTAGATGGTCTCCATCCTGAGCTTCTCCTACAGTGAGTGGTTCTTCATTCTCCCAGTCCCTGTCTTTGCCTTCTGTGACTTGAGCGATGTGACTATCTTATTTTATAGAAGTGTTACATTTCATTTCATATGTTTTTACAGGTAAACCACAAGTGTTTATAAGACACAGGTATTTTTTATCAGGACTACATTCAACATGCACATCGCAACTTCAAGATTGTAAGCTCTGGACATTTAGTGGTGTAAACTTGCACTGTATGCACACAACGAGATGAAATATAGGTTTAACTTAACCTCTAGTGAGTTTAAATACATAACTTTTAGTATCTTTTTCCTCACAATAACTTCTTTTATTATAATACTGTTATAAATGTCAGAATGTAAAATTTAAGCAATTATAACGATAAAAGATAGTAAAAGTCAGCTAGTTTCAGCTATTTTAAAATGTGTTCCAAATAGCTGAAATAACAGTCCCTTCCTCTCCTTTCCATTGCCTCAATTTCTGCTGTGCACTTGCACTGTTTGTCTTGTGCTAGCTCTAGTATTAGTCAGATCTCGGTGTAAAAATCACTAATGCAGTAGAACACAATCTAAAAAACAAAAGCAAGCAAGCAAACAAACAAAAAAAAAAGGGATAAGTTTGCCCAATTATGACTTGGGTCAACTTAGGACTGTCTGATCAGAGCTTCCTTCCCCTATAAAAAAAGAAATAGGACTTTGTCACTGGACATAATAGACAGGGAAGGGAGGAATAAGAGGAGGGAAACTTTAGGGGCATGGGTAAAGAAAAGACGTTGTAAAACCACCTCCTTAACTCCTATACAGCTCCTGTATCAGATCATTTGTCTTAGAGATATGGTTCTGGGCATGGTATGTAATTCAAAGTATGCATGATTTGCCTTGGTTGTGAAGGGTGCTTAGATGAATTGTTAAAACTAGGCAAACAACTTTTAAAAGAATCATCTCAGTTAAAGTGGATCTCTTTGGGTTTTACCTTCTTGTCATATACTAGAATTTATATGTGCTGAAATTTTAGTAATAATTTATTTGAAATAGCGATTTCCAAAAGCTCGATTACCCACTCATAATTTCATCCATACTTTGGCAAACTCATGGACATTTCAATAGAGACACTGTTTTATATTGTTAGGTCACGCGACTGGAATCAAAGCTGTTTTATTGCATTTGCAGTTCTCAATTCTTAGAATAACTGTACATTTCATGAGATGAAAAAATCCTTCCTTTTACAAGCAGCTGCAATTATCATAAAATAATAAAGACCAGTATAAGTGAAATGAAGGAATATGATATGCTAAAGTCATGAATTTGTCAGAAGAAATAACTGGTAAAGGTAATATGGTTTTGTAGGGTCAGGCATTTAATGACTACTTGAAACTAATTATGAAGAAAACAAAAGTGTAAAAAGAAAGCAGGCATTTAGAATTTGGAGGTTGATAGTTACTTTTCTTACATTATACAGAATTTTCCTTAGAATAGGAAAATTTCTTTCCTTAAAATTTCTGATTTTGGTCATTAGTATTTTAATAGTGCCTGGAGAATACACATCTTTCATTAATTTTAATGAGAGAAATGTGTTATAATTCTAGACATAGATTTGAAATGAAGATAGCCATATCCAAAGAGTTGTAGTCAAAGGCTCAATATCCAAGAGGAAATGAGTAACAAGTGGTTGAGGTGTTAGTATTGGACCTGGAAGTGTTTAATGTCTTTTAGTAATGACGTAGATAGTGGGATTGAGTGCATCCTCCCCTCAGCAAGATTGCAGATGACACCAAACTGAGTTGAGTGGTTGATTCTCATACGGGAAGAGATGCCATCCAGAGGGACCTCAACAGGCTGGACAGGTGGGCTTGTGCGAACTTCATGAAGTTCAACAAGGCCACCTGCAAGATCCTGCACATGGATCAGGGTAACCCCCCGGTTGTCAATATAGGCTGGGTAGAAAATGGATTGAGAGAAGCCCTGCAGAGAAGGACTTGGGGGTACTGGTGGATGAAAAGCTCAACATGAGGTAACAATGTGCACTTGCAGCCCAGAAAGTCAACAATGTCTTGTGCTCATCAAAAGAAGTGTAGCCAGCAGAGCAAGGGAGGTGATTCTGCCTCTCTGCTCTGCTCTCATGAGACCCCCACCTGCAGCACTGCTTCGGATGTGGGATTCCCAGTACAAGGGCAACATGGATCTTTTAGAATAGGTCCAGAAGAGGGTCATGAAAATGATCAGAGGGCTGGAGCACCTCTCCTATGAAGAGAGACTGAAAGAGATGGGGTTGTCTAGCCTTGAGAATAGAAGGCTCTGTGGAGACCCGATAGATGCCTTCAAATACTTAAAGCCAGCTTATAAGAAAGATGGAGAAAGACTTTTTACCAGGTCTGCAATGATAAGACAAGGGGTAAGTTATAAATTAAAAGAGTCTTTTATGTCCAGTGACAAGGATACAAGGTAGAAATTTTTTAGGATGAGGATGGTGAGAAACTGGAACAGGTTACCCAGAGAATTTGTGGATGCCTCATCATTGGAAGTGTTGAAGATTAAGTTGGATGAGACTTTGAGCAGCTTGATCTAGTGAAAGATGTTCCTGCCCATGGCAGTGGCATTGGAACTAGATGATCTTTGTAAGTTCCTTCTAACCCAAACCATTATATGATTCTGTGGTTCTATGACCTAGACCTCAACTTAACCTCCTCTTGAATACTCCCTTAGGTTTTTCTCAGATTTCTAGACACTTTTATATATACACTCCAGAAGGTTTTCTGCTCCTGCTTCTTTTGTCTGATCTTTCTGCAGTGTTTTTTTTTTTCTCCGTAGTGCAGCTCCCTAAACAGATTTTAGAATCCTCCAGTTGTACCTACACTGTGTAGGGCATTCTCTGGCATGAGAGGCAGCTCAGGAGCTTTAGAAGTCTTCCTGCATCCCCATGATCAGGTGGTACAGATACAACTATTGTGATGAAGCAGCATAGTGATATCTACCTGCAGATGGATTCATTGCACAAAAAAAAGCCTGTGAAGAAAAGTTATGATAATACTGCAAAACTTTACATTTCCTTTAGAATATCTTATATTTCAATCTCAGAACACTTATAAGCTTTTTTTTTTAAAAAAAAAAAGTCTCAATACATTACAAAAATAATTTAAGAAATAAGAAATGTCTTTGATTAAAACTTTCTAAATATAAAACCTGGGATTCACTTCCCACATAATTATTAAATTAATCATTTGATCACAATAAGAGTATACAAATATTTAATACTGTAATTTCCTGTAATTTTACATTACTTTATAAGCAGCTACAAAGCTCAAAATGTATACATTTCTGAAATCATTAGAAATGGATCACATAATAAAATAAATACAAAATAATTTAGAAAGATGTAACGTTTCCAAGCAGTCAGCTCATTTTTCTGAGGAGAGACATTTGGACTCTTCATGAATACTGAGCTTCAAAACTAAACTCCAGGAGGAAGAAGAAATACTGAGTAGAATATAAGAATATAGAATAAACAGTTATTGTATAACTGATCTGAAAAAACCCTTCAGTTGCATTATCAACTCAATTGCATTATAAACAGTATTTTGAGTAACAAGAAGCATGGTTTATGCTAGCAAATGACCTCTCAAAACACTACAGTATGAAGTGGGTAAAAGTTCTTCACAAAATTCATTAATGACAAGTATAGAGTATAATGCATCATCTTTACTGTTTCAAAGTAGTGATTTATCTAACCCTAGTTACAGCAGTTAACATGATACATGCTCTTGTCAGCTTTCATTTAATTACTCTGTCCAATCACTATCTTCTATTTTTCAATTTAATTTTAACATTTCATCTCTTAAGAAGCATGATTATAAGGGAGTTCAAAAATCAGTTTTCTTTTACTGAACAAATGGCACACAGCAATGCTTAATTAAAATACACACACATTATTGTATTGACATTGTTTTAATGTTTTAAAAATCTCATTCTAGCAAAGTTCTGTATTTCTGCTTCTGAGTCAGTGATAGCTAGCTTCGTGGTTTCTGTTTCTGATAGAATTCTAGTAGAGATCTAGATAGGTACAGTAGACCTGACAAGTTAGTTATGTCTAGCACCAAGCCACTACCCAAATTTGCTCCCAGTTTGCCAACTGATTAAAGGTGACATAGTTGATCTGATAGGTAAACTGTTAGGTCAATACTGAATGGAAGGCTCTCATATCTCTTTCATGATGAAGAGATTTATCCCATATTATTTTTGTTCTCATACTACCTACTCAAGATGTAATGTGTCCTATAAACTGCACTTTACACTAGTTTGTGGCATCAGTTGTCATTGTGTTTTCATACACAGTTCATTGTTTCTATCAATCTGGAATACAAGGCCAGATGTATCATTATGAAGATGGGACAGGATGGGATGGGGTAGAATGGATGGGATGCAGTAGGAAATCCTGTAGCAATGGGGACGCTAAAGGAGGAGGTGGGGAGTTGAGGGATGGAAAGCCACAATCCTCTGAACACCTTTAGCAAATCTGTATCTGTAAACCATAACTCCTTCTGAAGCTTAATTACTCATGCTGATCAAAAAGACTCAGATATCATCTTGATTTTCAAAAGATAAATAGCTATGCAAAAGCATCCTATGTTCATAATTTGCTAACACACCAAATTTGACTTTAGCATTGCTGGCATGAGGCTGTATAAGCCAAGGCCACATGATGCAACACTCAGATTTAGTACAAACTCACTCTGCTGATTCAGGTCTACTTGAATTTTGATAAGTTAACTTTGCAGGTTTTATTTTGGATCAGGCATTGTCTGTCTGTCCTCAGACTGTATGCCAGATTCTGTATTCATGTAATAGGGATAATGTAAGAATTATCAAAACCGAACACACAAGTAAAAAATCCCTCTGTTTAATTCAGTGTGCTCTGACCAAGCTGACAGAAGTATGATCAGTTGCCAGTATTGGATATGGCTCCAATTAGTGCCTTGCTGTATACAGATCTGATATTCACAATCATAGAAGCATATTCTAAATGCCTGGAACAGACTTATTCATAGCAATAAATCTTAAATGGCAATTAGTTGTTGCCTTAATACAGTTTTTATTTTATTTATTTATTGGAAAATGATTTTATTTTTTAAGATTTGTTACATGGTTTATTAATTTTAACACGGGAAAATATATTTAGGTCATGGTAGTGTGTGTTTTGCTATCACTCTTGGGTCTGCAATATTTTGCTCTTCTTAGGCAGATAAAATTTTATACAACATATATTCCTATAGTAAAGTCCTTTGGCTATGGACAATTACTTCAGTATTTATACTTTAAGTTTTTATAAAGTGTTAACATTTTCTCTTTGAATTTTAAACAAGGAAATTTACAGGTGTTTATCTCAGATATGGGCATCACCAGTTTAAGACAAATGATTAACTGCAATAAATTAAGTTGGGCTACTCAGTATTTGATAATGCAGCATCTAGCTTGTAGTTGCCAGTATGTAGCTTTCCCACCCTGGACATGTGGCAAGTTTGTCAATTCAGGAGGCCATGTCCAATTGTCAAGACATTCGGTGAGGACCTACATACATGCAGAGTGCAATCACTTGGAGATGGGCAAAATAATGTAAAGTGAAGTGAAGTGAATCAGTAGGAGTTCATCTTTTTTTATGTATCAGATCAACTGTCACAATAGGTCTTCATCTTTCACAAAAGGATTTGATGCAGCGGCCTAAAAGGGACTGTCCAAAGATCTTTCAATTATAGCAGGATATCCTACCTGATTTCTTTCTTCTCCTCTCTTAACTCAGCTATATAGGAATGCCTCATCTCCTTAAGCAACTCAAATGACACTAATGGTTAAGGTAGGAAACTGAATTAAATTCCTGTTCATCTCACTTTTAAGTACTGTCATACTCAAAATCTTGCTACGAGAAAAATGAAACATACTGTATTTATAGAGTCAAGAATTTTAGCCCAATTGCAGTTTTAAAAGTCCAATTAATATTGAAAAATAGCATTAATATTACAGATAGAACCGTTAAGCAGGGATGTCATAACTGTGTAGACTATTTCTCAGGTGTTACGTGCACCCTTTCAGTATGCCTTGTATCTGAAGTTGATACTTCTCAGATTTTGTAAAGAAAAAGAGGAGTGGGGAGTTGTTACAACACATTAACAATACAGGATATTTTCTGACAGGAATATGCTGATCATGGTGATGACTTCTTTCTTCTTATTGTTAGCTTAAACCAGGCGATTTGTTCTCTTATCATAGACTTCTCCTTGCTCCCCAGCTGATGTCTGGAATTGGCACAGCAGCCTTCTCCAGCCTTGTTTGACACAAAGGTCTACTGTTTCTTACATAATAGCTACCCAGTTTTGTTAGACACTTACCATGTGTGTCATTCACCAAGCTGAAGCTATAAGTCAGGCAATAGCAATAGTGGTCATTTGACCACTACAGTTGTTAAAGAAAACTAAAACTAGCTGCGACTGATACAAGTCCTGAAAAGTCCTGAAACCCAGCAGTGTGTAGTCAATATAGAGTCTACTGTTTTTTACTACTAATAGCAAAATCCTAGTCCCATGGTTAAATTTAGCAACAATACTGCCGTTGTGTGGACTAACGAATCTATGAAGTCTCATGCCTAAAACCTTCGTAAGTTTATACTTTTGTCATATGAGACATTTGTGAGAACATAGGAGAGAAACATGAGATTGACTTATTCTCATACTAAAAGTTTATGGATTTATAATTTTAAATGAGCTAGGCAAACAGGAAATGTGTAGGAATGGGCTAATCAGAACTAGGAGACTACAGTAAGATTTTAAGCATATGAAAGGGTTATAGTAAATGACCTCTCTATGTAGAGTCTTTGTAGCACTTTATTTTAATGGAGTAATGAAGGGCAATGAAATAAGGCATGTCATAGTGTTTAGTCAAGGTACGAGTAGTAACATGTAATCAATCTCAAAAGTAAATTAAATTCGATGTCAATTGCCATTGTAAATCTATTGTTTTCTGTCTGGTAGTCAGAATTTGTTTGTACTTTGAGTTATGTTTAGGCCTTTGTTAAAGAAGGATGTTTTAGTCATTTTGATTTAATCTTTGTCAAGACCTAAGCTACATATTTGGCTTACCTGAAGACGCTGTCAGGAGATATAATTTATGAGAAGACCTTTAGGGCAAACACTGCAACAAACCAGTTTTGTAAAGTATATATTGCTTTATTTTTTGCTTAAAAACAAAATGCTTTTATAAAAACAGCACAAGTTGTTAGTTTCAAAAATCAGGGGTTTTAAATACGTATTAGAACATCTGTTCTGATTTTTACACTTACCTTCTACAGTTTTTAATCCTCTATAAATTACTCGCTAATGCAAGAAGAAATAGATTTTTATTTTCAATATCATAATAAAGACATTTTCATATATTTTTCTACTAACTGATTCTGTTAAATCAGGAAACATAAGTCTCGTGTAACAGTACATTTCATCACTGATCATCCTTCTGATGACCAGAAAAGATTACTACAATTCATCTCATATAGGAATATTTGAATTGAAATAGAAGAAATAAAGGTGCGCTCTTCATTAATTCCAACATGATTAGAAGTTAATACTTTTTTCTTTCAGAAACTTAAAGTTGATTTAGTTTTAGTTTACTAATTATATAGAGTGCTATACACACTAACTGTAAACATATTTTGAACAAACCGAGTAGAAGAAAACTTTCTACTATAATTTTAAAAGCGAACTTATTTTGGGGTTCATATCAATTTGAAATAAAAACATGCATTAAAACTTCATGATACATGAGATGAAAATTATAATAGAAATTAAGATCATGTTTGGTGTTTTATTCAAAAAAAAAAGGAAACATTTCACTATGGGCATCTCCTGATTCTCAAAGCCAGACTAAAAGTTTATTTAAGTCAATAGACTCCATTGCAATATTCATTGAATCTTGGATATTATCAATATAAAACAAAGGAGATGGAAAAGATTAGAAATATAAATTTGTAGTGTGTGTGAAAGCTTAACATATAAGATTTTTATTAAACCTTGTTTTTTGCTCAGATTAATGCTGCCATAGTTCTTCCCTCAGAATACAGAATAGTCAAAACAAAATTCTGTCTCTGGACAGATAAAAAGAACCTGGTGTTGTTGTAGGCTACTGAGCAAACAGTCTGCCTCTGATCAAGCTGAACGCAACAGGTTTTATGCTACAGGCTTGAAAACAGGAAATATCAGCAAAAAAACATAGCCCCAAAGAAGCAAAATAAGATCCATATAAGTGAATTTGGAGCACTCTTGAAGAGATCAGTTCCCACAGGGCATTCTAGTGGTGGACTACTGAAGACATGCTTCAGTCAAAAACTTTCCTTGAATGCATTAGTGATTTGCATCTTAAAGATGATTAATTTATTAATTTTCAAATGAGGTAGGGCTACTGTGAATTATTGAGAAGGATTACTACAAGATCTGGGATATTCTTATTTCAAAGAGAATGAGCAGCTTTCTTCATCTGCATAGTTTCTCCTTAGAAAACTGATATGACATTTCAACTATTCCTTTTCCGGAGAAAGAGATAGAAGAATTGTTGTAAAATTTGGTGCCATCATTTTCTGGAACATGTGTGCTGCAAAGGAGGGGATGTGCCCTTTCTGAGCTCTTAGATGACAAGCTGAGATTCAGATTTTGATTAGCAGCTTTATTACTGCAACAGTTATACCTACACTGTCAAATTATTCAGTTCCCCTGATCACTCCTAAGTCTTCATTCCTAAGCATCTTCACTGCACAAATGTATAAAGTAGAAGCTGAATTCAGTGGATTTCTGGTACCAAGGAGCTTTTCCTTCCCACCCTGCTTGAGCATTAGCAGGGTCTCTAAGCTTATCCAACACCCAAGACTAGACCATGGGTCCTTTCCTTGGTCAGTGTCTCAGATCTTGGTTATTTGCAGATTCAAGTCTCCTTCTATTAGCTGGCATCCTGGCTTGAAATGCACCAGCAAATTACACACACATAGAAAATAGAGAGAAATGTCACAGAGAAAATATTCAGAAATACAATTTCTTAAGAAGATAGGACAGACTGCTCTGATGAGGCCCAAAGCTCAGTCAGACAAGTGTACTGACAAGCAGCCTGTTTACAGATGACCATGTACTTTTATTACCCTCTTCTCTCCATTTTCTCATGCTTGTTCTTCCCCTACCTACAGTCTTTTCCTCCTCTCTGTCTTCTCCCTTTCCATTTCTTGTGTCATGTCCAGCAGTTTCTTATGGTCTCTTCTGTTAGCTAAACCTCAGACCAATGTCTCAGCATCTGTCTGCATACCCTAGCAAAATCTGAGTTCACTCAGTAGCTCTTTCGAAATGAACCAATTACTTTCCTCAAAACAAAATCCAGAAATTGTTGAGACTACTTACTCCTGGACCCCTCCCAATACGTAGCATAAACAAGACTGAAGCAAGTTTCCTTCCTTTTGTCCTGTATAGTTCTTTAATGTTATTTTATTAAGATTTTGCGTTTTCAAGTATTTCCAGGTGTTCTGATACCACAAACCACAGCATGGATTACATACTCCATTTCATGCTATAACATATCATTGATGGAAATCAAAATTGGCTTCGCATTATTTCAGACATTTTGAACTGAACTAAAACCAAACATTAGTCAAGAATGTCTTAGAGCTACAGGGACACTGGATGAGATCCAGAGGTGAGTGTTATGTGCACTGTAATATGAATGCAGTCTGCTCTTCTAGAGGTAGCAGGACTGAGCACTGTGGACCTAAGACACTTTGCACTACTTGATGTGGGAGTCACTGCTGAGACACTGATCAGGCAAGGAAGTCCCACTGAGATTTTGCATTTAGATTGACTGTAGATGAAGATATAGATTTCTCCATTATTACCAGTCTGAGACACTTTCTCAAATCAGAGGCTTCACATAAATTTAGTAGCAACAAAACAACAGGAGGCATCAACTTGCCAAATGCAAAACTACTTAACTACTAATTATTTTGTGTAATATGCTACTTGTACGAGTTTCTTTACTGCAGGAAAATACAGTAGCTATCAAATGTCAGACTTCAAACAAGGCTGTAATGAATATCCCAGGAGAAGCAAACTGGTAAGCCTAACCTCATATCATAGAATCATAGAAAGGTTAGGGTTGGAAAGGACCTCAAAGATCATCTAGTTCTAACCCCCCTGCCATGGGCAGGGAAACCCTCCACTACACCAGGTTGCCCAAAGCCTCATCCAACCTGGCCTTGAACACTTTCAGGGATGGGGCATCTACAACTTCTCTGGGCAACCTGTTCCAGTGCCTCACCACCCTCAGAGTGAAAAATTTCTTCCTTATATCTAATCTAAATCTCCCCTCTTTCAGTGTAAAGCCATTACCCCTTGTCCTATCACTACATGCCCTTGGAAAAAGTCCCTCTCCAGCTTTCCTGTAGGCCCCCTTTAAGTACTGGAAGGCTGCAATAAGATCACCCCGGAGCCTCCTCTTCTCCAGGCTGAGCAGTGCCAACTCTCTCAGCCTGTCTTCATAGCAGAGGTGTTCCAGCCCTCGGATATCATGAAAATTGGTAAAGATTATTATAAAGAATACCATTATTGAAGGATTATGGCTAAACACAATATGGTAAACCTGCTTAAAAACCAAACCAAAACAAAATAACAAACAAATAAACAAAAACCCACTAAAGCAAAACATGAAACAAAGCCTCAAGAAACTTCTGAAAGTTTCATCAAAACTTGAAAAGTTACAGTTTTTTTTAAAAGCAGATGTGCTTCACAAATCTATCACTAAATTTTATACATCTTATGAGTAGGTTTCTTTCCAGAAGTGATTAAATAAACAAAGCCATGATTTAATAAGAAGGAGAGCCTAAGTAAATTATCCAACAGTATCAATATAGTCATAGAATCATAAAATCATGGAATGGTTTGGGTTGGAAGGAATCTTTAAAGATCACCCAGTTCCAACCCTCCTGCCACAGTCAGGGACATCTTTTACTAAATCAGGTTGCTCAATGTCCCATCCTACCTGACCTTGAACACTTCTAGGGATGGGGTGTCCACAACCTCTCTAGGCAACCTATTCCAGTTTCTCATCACTCTCATCATAAAAAAATTCTTCTTTATGTCAAATTGAAATCTACCCTCTTTCAGTATAAAACCATTGCTCCTTGTCCTATCACTACAGGCCCTGTGAAAAAGTCTTTCTCTATCTTTCTTATAAGCCCTTTTTAAGTACTGAAAGACTGCAAGAAGGTGTCCCCAGAGCCTTCTCTTCTCAGGGCTAGACAAGCCCAACTCTCTCAGCCTCTCTTCAGAGGAGAGATACTCCAGCCCTCTGATCATTTTTGTGGCCCTCTTCTGGACCTACTCCAACAGAACCATGTCTCTCTTGTACTGGGGACCCCAGAACCAGAAGCAGTACTCCAAGTGGGGTCTCACAAAAGCATTGCAGAGGGGAAAAATCATGTCCCTCTCTCAAACTGCTGGCCACGCTTCTTTTGATGCATCCTAGGATATGGTTGGCTTTCTGGACTACAAGCACACATTACCGGCCCATGTCTGACCTTTCATCTGCCAGTATCCCTGAGTCCTCCTCTGCAGAGCTGATCTCAATCAATTCATCTCCCAGCCTGTATTGACATTGCGGATTGCTGTGACCCACTTGCACGTGACCCTGTTGAACTTCATGAAGTTCTCATGGACCCACTCCTCAAGACTGTCAGAATCCCTCTGGATGGTGTCCCTTCATTGTTCAAAGGATTCATTATTAATTAATTAATTAAAAGTAAAAATTAAAGCTGTGGCAAGGAGGCACAAAAATCACGCATTCTGAATGAACAGATGATGAAATAAAAGTAAAATTTACTGTTGATAAGTCCAAAACTATTCCTATCTAAAAAATACCTAACTATATACAAAATTATAGCCTTTAATGGAAACTTCCATAAATCGTATAACAGATCTTGTAATTGTAGACAGTGCTTGGAAAACAGTAGTTCAGCACTCTGTTATGGTCAACATGTGAAGAGTATGTTGGGTAAGGCGTTGAGCAACCTGGTGTAGTGGACGGTATCCCTGCCCAAGGCAGGGGGGCTGGAACTAGGTGATCTTTGAGGTCCCTTCCAACCCTTACCATTCTGTGATTCCATGATTCTATATTGTAATATGCACCACATCTGAATGTTTGAAGTTTGATATTTTCAAAGGATGTAAGAAAAGACAAGAAAAGGTTCTAGGATGATCAAATAAAGTAAATGATAAGAAATGAAGTTGAAGTCAATGACCAGCAGTTTCTGCTGTCCTTGTTTCTATCTTTTGCAAGAATGGACCACAAGAGCTTCAGCCTGGTATTCTGAGTGTATTGCATGGCCTTCCTTCCTCTCCTCCCTCCAAGGCTTCTTCTATTTTTCCTCTTAGTCCTCTCATTCCACTGACAGTAGTTTTATCGTTTTCTAAACTTGGGCTTCTGTATTTTCTTTCTCCTTTCCAGTTCCTCTCCCAGTCCCTTGAGAATAATGTTATGACACAGATTTTGCAAGATGATTATTTTTTCTTTTTCTACTTTCAATCATGTTTCAAATAATTTACCACTATATAATTGCAGAATAAGAGATATATATGTGTTGTCATGTTACAGGAAACAGCAACAACAAAACCACGCTCAAACCCCTCTTTTCTGAAATCACTAGCAGGTGTCAGAAGAATAAAATAAAAAAGCAAGTAAGCAAGCAAATGAATTTACCAAGAAGAAGGCTTTAAGATTATTTGGAATTTGAGGGGATAGATTTTTCATTGTTATAGTAGCTTATGTTTAGTCATATATTGAATGACTTTCCTTTTGAAAAAATTCTTATTGCAACATTAATGAATTAATGAACATTAATGAACATTAACAAACATATCTGGTTTTCTTCTTAGTAGCTAGAATAGCACTATGTTTTGGATTTAGTATGGAATTTGTTATGAAATAATATTGATAACATATTGATGTTTTAAGTTGTTGTTAAGAAATCTATGACTTTTCAACTTCCCATGTTTTGTTAGTGTGCAGGAGCACAAGAAGCTGAGAGGGAGCGTAGCTGGATCAATGGACCCGCAATTCCTGGTTTAAGATTTGAGCTTAGGTTTAGGATTGAGGCCCAAATTGGCCAATGGAATATTTCATATCATACAATGTTATCACCTCAGTATGTAGGTGGGAGCTGTTCGGAAAGCTTTCTCTCTTTTCTGGGATTGCAGTTGCGGGATTTCTCTTCTTCAGGATCACTAACCAGAGACAGGCTGGGCATCGGTCAGCAGGTGGTGAGCAGTTGCACTATGCATTATTTGTTTGTTTACTCTGTTATTATTTTTATTGTTATTTTTATCATATTACTTTCAATTTTCTTTTTTTTTTTCCAATTATTAAATTGTTCTTATCTCAACTCATCAGTCTCCTTCCCTTTACTCCTTCAATTCTCTCCTCATTCCCCTGTGGGAGATTGAGCAAGCATCTGTGTGGTGTTTGGTTGCCAGCTGGGGTTAAACCATGACATTCTGTTGGTGAGCAATCAGACTATGATGCTTTTCGAGTCATTTGTCCATCTTAATTTTCCATCCATATGGATCACTCAGCATAACTTTGCTGATAGATATAAAGTAGGCATAGATTTGATTCAGACTACTTTCCTCCCTGAAGAGAGAGGGCCTGGATGTAAAGGGTGAAAACTGGAATCTGAGTCATAAAAATTTTCTGTGATTGGCTACACAGTCTTGTGCAAATATGCTGTTCTTTGTGCAGTTAAACCTAGTTTAGGCAGTAGACGAGTCCAGTCATTTTTATCTGTCTTCAACAATTTGCAGATTTATGGTTCTAGATAGAAAACCTACACAAACACATTAAGCAGCAAATTTGAATTGAATTCCCTTCAGAATATCAATATATATATAAAATATGTTTCTCTGTAAGCAAGTTCAAAATGAACCAGGAATTTTAGCATTGTGGTTCATCACTAAATAAACGTGTGAAATACTCTTATTTAAGAAGAGATTGAGTAGTATTTCTCCCAAATATCTTACAACTGAGGAGAAAAAAAAAAAAAAGAACTCTATACATTTCAATGGGTGGGAAAGAAATGAGATCCCATTTATCAAGTAGACATACATTAAGCTCTTTAAATCTGCTTCTCATCAATCATATCTCTGTCATAGGAAGTGCTGCAAAACTCAATAACTTTTCCTTTGTCATTGAAGACTGCTTGAAGCAATCAAGAGACATTTCCAAATCCACCAATATGCATTCTACATATCACAACAGAACAGAACAAAATATACAATCCCAGAGAGATCTCTTTTCTGTAAAACAGCTCAGCGGGAATTTGTTTGATCAGCTGAATGTTGTAACAGGAAGAAAATCAAGAAAACAAAAGAAAACAAAAATCAACCTTCATACTATCTCCAAGAAAGTTGAGACACAGATTATAAGAAATACAAGTTTTTCTGTTTGATTGTTTGTTTGTTGGTTTTGGGGTTTTTCTGTTTGTTTGTTTGTTGTATTCTGAAAAATAAGTATTTTTTAGATGTAGCCAAAGCAGAAGCCTGTAACATTTACAAGTGCATTAACAGGCATGTCTTAAACCTAAATATAAGTAAATATACTAAAATAGTGTAACTGACAACAGCGTACAAATATTTTATAAATCTATGAGGACATAGCTGCACACAATGTATAAGCGTTTTAGGAAAGTATGTGAGCAGTGTAACAACCAAAGAGCAAAGACTTGTGTGGTTGTACTTCAGCAGAGTGGAAAAGTAGAGGAGTAACAGAATTTACAAGATGAAGAATAAAGAATAAGATAAGAACAAGGGACTCCAAATGGGCAAGGCCAAACATTTCAGAATTGGTAGCCAACAAAATCAGTAACAAACTGTACTGGAAGCAGATGAGCCCCTCTGCCTTTTGATAGCGAGTGAGAAGCATAAAAACATCAGGCATGAAGAGGAAAGATGGAGAAGACAACTATCCAATTTCTCTCATTGACAAGCTTTCAAAAACTTACTATTAGTCCAGACCTATTTGTTATAGAAAAATAAATAGAACAATAAATAGAACAAAGCAAAGAATGTTGAAACAAGCAAAAAAAAGTTTCAGCAGTAACAGTACAGTTAAACTTGATACAAATATACTTCCTAGTATCTACTTAATTTCCGCTGTTATATCCATGCTTCCATTGCACCTTGGAATTCTAATATATATTCAATATTAGGATGGTGAGGTGTGGGAAGTCATCAGCATCCTGGGCCCTTCGTTGTGGTGGAATATCAGGTTGATGGTGAAGACTTCTTCCTTCTCACTGTAAGGTGCACTTGGCATTTTTGTATGTTTGCTAGTATGTTTTACACTTTGCTTTTTCCTCATTATTGGTGTGAAACTTCACAGTATGTCTGAATTTATGATATTTGGCTGGTTTATATATGTTAGATACCCATAATTTGTTTCCTCTGCAAACTCATTTTTTTTTTCAGGTCTATGGTTCACTGACCATTAGTGGGGTGTTCTTAAAGCTTTGGGAGTTTCAATGACAGTCTCTGTCCTCTCTCTTGTTATCTCATGCATGCCCTACACATGCACATGGCATCTTGCGTCCTCACTTTTCAAGACTTTTGTTATTGTACCAGCCCTGTACGCCTATATACTACTACAACAATATATTAGAGTTACAAATATTTAATTCTACAGAGTAACTACTCCTTTCTACTGTGAAATTATGGTGATACCATGCAAATATAAAATTAATTAAATATAGACACCTGGTCATCAGAAAAAAATGCTGTTACAGATAAACCAAGTTAAAATAAACGCCCCAGCAGATCAAGTTCAGAAAAAGCCTGACAAGCCAGTTTTGGCATCCTGCAAATTCAGTACAAAGCCGTGACCTGCGACCAGCAGCAATATTACTGTATTTGCAAGACTAGGAAGGAAGTTGTGAAACAGAAACAGCTCCTGCTGTGGAAATATTGTAGTTCATCCACATCAGAGCTGTAGAACCCTCAGTGAAATTCTCCGGAGCTTTATCTCCCTCTGGCACTAAGCAATGAGGACATCCATCCCAGCCTCACAAGGCACAGCAGCAGGAGGTGTGCAGCAGAGCAGGGAGCATACAGTGCCTCTACCATAGCCCTCAGTGGGGTTTCCCTTGTCTCTCTCCAAAGTTACAGAGCTGGCCATGTGG
Organism: Tauraco erythrolophus; assembly: GCF_009769465.1. Taxonomy (NCBI): domain Eukaryota; kingdom Metazoa; phylum Chordata; class Aves; order Musophagiformes; family Musophagidae; genus Tauraco; species Tauraco erythrolophus. Next base: position 82,938,879 of record NC_141465.1, on the reverse strand, counting down.
TAATTTTGACTCAGCAAGAAAGGTTGTGTGCAGAAGAAAGTCAGAAGGTCCCAGCACTCCATCTAAACTCTGATTTTGTTGTGAAGTGAGTGATGAGAAATCATTGTGTAACTGTATTTCAACCCTTCTTTCACAGAGAGGTTGAATGAAGTAGGTTCTTTGTGTTGAAAAATGAGCATAATAAATGTTTTAATAGTTTATTGTTCATTTTTGCATGGGCACAGAAGCCCAAAATGGGATTTTTTCTGGCTATTTACAAGCTGACAAATAGACAAATGTCAAGCAAGTGTAAGAATGAAATGTGGTAAGCAGGAGAAAGTTACAACACCCTTTTCTGGACAGTAGATTTTTTTCTCTCCTATTTTCCAACACATAGGTAAATACTTTTGTCTTGACTGTTTTCTATTAATAGTAAATAACTTATTCTATTCTTGTTTTGTACAGTGTTGTTCTCTTAACCCACCACCATGTTATAACGCACTCACATACCTATCAGCACATACGCACATCGTGCATATCAGCTTTAGCATTATAAACACAACCAGTGTACAGTTTGTTTAACCAAGGAAGTCACCAAGTCTGGCAAGAAGGAAGACCATCTGGAAAGGAATCAGGAGATTTGTTTCTAAAACTCATTATTTTGATGATTCTCATTCATAAAATTACAATGTTGTTGTTTTGTGTTTGATTGTTTTTGTGGTTTTTTTTTTTTTTTTTCCTTTTTCAGAAGTCTTTCTTTTGTATTTTGTTGCATTACTTTTATTTTTAGAGGCTTTGGACCTCAAAGGTCTTTAAGATGTAGGCATCATGTGGCACGTGCCTTTTACTATTGTTCTTTTTCTTTAGTTGTAGCCAAACTACTTGTATGCACAAATCTCGGGGCTAAGTGATTAGGTAGTGTCATCTATTCTATAAAAGTGAAAGCCGAAGAAAGCCCTCAAAAATTTCTTAGTTCAACCTGATAGAATAAAATGGAATACTGTATCACATTAAAATTTGATTTTGATGTCCACCATATCAAAATAGTAATTCTTTGCTAGAGAATTATGATAATGATTTTGCAGAACATTACCAGAGGGTTAATTAGTTCTAATGCTAACTGTTTACTGGCAAGCAAGACCTTTATGTTTGCCACAGTTCTGAGCACCTGACTGTACTTGGAGCAGATTATCTTCCTAAGAGATCAAAGAAGATAATTTCAATTTCTGGATAGAGTTTTCTCAACAGTTTTGTAGCACGTCATAAGTGATAAATATACTTTCCAGGATCAGTAGGAGGCATTATTATTCAAATGCCACTTAGAGTCTCCAACAACCTCCTGTTTGTGAAGCTTCTGCTTGTGAATCAACAAATGAGGAATGGAGAAAAAACTTGTGGTAAAAAGGTGCTACTTGCTTTGATCTCAATTTGATGATAGACATAAACAGCTTGACATAAAAAAAAACACCTTAAAAAAAAATCACTTCATATCACATGTAGTATGCACAAGTTATAACTGGTTAAAATTTAAATATACTTTTAAAGTTAGTTGTGCTCCTATTCTACCAAAAATATTTTAGAATTCTTGTACATAGGATATGTTTACATTTTCATTTGATGATATGCTCAAAGAAGTGAAAACAGCATGCATTTTCTACATCAGAAGTTTTGTTTTTGTTAAATCATACAGTGATTGAACAAAATGGAGAGGAAATAATTTCACTGAACCATGATCAATAAACATAATACAATTCCTAATATTCAGAATACTCACTAAAGGGTAACAGAAGGCTGTCATCTCCAGTGTTTGAACTTGGTTATGAATTTCATGGGGATTAATTAACACAATTCATAAGTGATGCCATGATCTGCCGAATTGATTAGATGTGGGACAATCTGCAGCCTACAATTTGAGAAGAGATGATCCATGCATTCAAAGTCAGTGATCATAACCAGATCGAATGTGAAAAGTGGAGGAAGGAAAATACTTTTCATCTCCATTCTTTCCGTATGCAAAGAAGATTTAAATAGTTGACTATTTACTACATAGGAACAACATTATCTTACTTCAAGCACTGAGATATTTTTAAGCATGCATGAATGAAGTTGTGTGAATGAGCTTTTTTTCCCTATAATTCATGGCTGACTGGAAACCTTCAATCATTTCTGCCACCACCACAGCATCAGATTATCTGTCACTTTCAGAAATAAATACAGAAGTTACAACATCAGTGTATGTAATGCTTCCATATTGTTCTGGTAGGGCAGCTACTCTGGGTACCTGTCGTGGGTTAGGCCGCTCCAGCAACTGAACCCTACACAGTTGCTCACTCACCCTCCCCCACCCCAGGGATGAAGGAGAGAATTAAAGGAGAAAACAGGAAAGCCGTGGGTTGAGATAAGAACAATTTAATACAGATAAGTACTACACAGTGTAGATGCTGACCATCCCCTCTTATCCAAAGCCTGTCTCGTCCTGAAGCTGCAATCCCAGACGAACATGAGGCGCTGAGACAGAGTGAGAGAGAGAGAAAACACCCTGAGAGTCCGAAAGTGAGAGTCCCAGAAGGGCAAAAACCCTTCTTTCCAGCTGACCCTCACTTTTATACTGGGTATGATGCTGCATGATATGGAATACTAATTGGCCGATTTGGCCTTCAATCTTAAGTTCCACCACAAATCACAAGGGGAATCGTGGATGCCTTATCCTGTTGTGCTCCTGCACACTGGCAAGAACACGGCAAGCTGAAAAGTCCTTGAGACCTCAGTGCCAGCTACAAACATCAGTGCGCTATCAACATTCTTCTCAGAGCGAGCCTCTGAGTAAAACCAAAACACGGAGCTCTTCTAGCTGCTAAAAAGAAGAGCTAACTCTGTCCCAGCTAAAACCAGGACAGTACTTATATCCCCTTTCATGTTACATCAGTCGTAATCCACAAGAATCCTAACGCTAGGCATTTTCAAAGCAGATTTTAATACAGAGTTATTTTTAACTGAAAAGTGTTAGGAATCTATTTCCTGTTCTTCCACATAATAGTAACTCTATGGAGATACAAGAAAGGGCTTATCTGGTTTTTTTATACTCATGTATGTCTTTCAGGTGCATTAATAAAAAACTTATCAACATGAAAGGCCACTATTCAGCAGTTTTTGGAACAGAATACATGAACATCGTTAAAGGGAAAACAAACTATCTCAAGGAATATTGTTGTCCTGGTTTTGCTGGGATGGAATCATAGAATCAATTTTCTGTTCAGAGAAGGTACATTCTAAAGTAAGCTGCATTTTTACAAAGACTGCAGTACCCACTTCAGTAGGAAAAGAGTTGATAAGACTCTTTCAGTTTTACCTAGCTGTGGTGTGCACTTATCTGTAATAATCAAGGACTTTCCAACTTGATTTTCCTAATGACCCAGATGTCCAAGAACCTAAGGCGAGCACGGACAGGGTGATTGACACCTAGATTGGCAAATGGGTATTCTATACCATGTAACATCATGCCCACTATAACTTGGAAAGTTTGTGGAGGGCAAGATCTTCTTTGCTGCTTTTGTTTCTCTTGCTCTCTCTTCCTCAACGGCCACTGTCCCTGGAGGGTCTCACTCATTATTCTGCTCCTGAAGCCTGCACTCTCTCTCTTCTGGGATTACTGTTTTGGGACTTTCCTATTCTGGGATCACTAGCTGAGAACAGGTTGGACATTGGCCAAGGGGTGGTGAGCAGCTGCATTGTATATTCACTTGTCTGTATATATTTCCATTGTTATCATTTTTATTTAAAATTTTATTTTATTTTATTATTAAATAGTGTTTACCTCAGTCCATGGGTCTTCTTTCCTTTTCCAGATACCTGTTCACAAGTGGGGAGTGGTCACTGTATAATAAAACAGCCAGCTATTGTTTAGTCATGGATACAGGCTAAGCATAGACAATTACTCTGTTTCAAGGTCTCCTTCTCAGCTTAATATGAATCCTCATCTCTCAGTTGAAGTGATTGATATTTTACACTAACAAAGAAATTACCTTTTTATTACAGTCTTGAACAAAATGAGAAAATTTCTCTTTCAAATTGGATTTTTTGGCTGCCATGTAGGTCTTTGCTGAATGATGAGGGCTTGGAAAACTCCATCCAAGGAAATTATTTTTGCCTATGTGTTTCAAGAGCATATTTTTTTTTTTATGTGCACTTACTTTTTTACTTTGGTCTCCTACAATGTTAATGCTATTATTCATATTAAAGTTTTGTACGTGGAGTGCCTTGCCTAGTGTAATTCATACTGTATATGTTGCTAAATGTACATTGCAAAAATGGTTAATTTTCTATTCCATGGATTACCCTAATATGCACATAAAATAGTTAGAGTTACCAGAAACATCTTTTTAGTGACCTTCAGGCAATCTAAAGCTTTTTTTTGCTATTTGAGGGATGTTATGTTAGAAATGTTCTCTCATTGTTTCCGGAGAGTACAAGGTAGAGTTATGGATTGTATTACAAAATTGTACTAACCTGAAAGATCAGTCATACTTCAGGAAAACCAGGAACAATGTCATCACTATTACTTCAGGGAAAGCCACAGGATCAAGGGCAAATACTTAACTTTTATAAAAAGATAGATCAATTTCCCTATTTTTATTTGGCAAAATATGTATAGAAAAATAATGAGAAGTTTAGATATAAAATATGATTATTTGTGAACATCATTGTAAGTGGTGTGATCTAATCCATCTGGCAACTAAGCTCCACACAGCCACTCACTCACTTCCCCACAGCAGTATGGGGGAGTGGATCAGAAAAGCAGAAGTGAGAAAACTCGTAAGTTGAGATAAAGCCAGTTTAATAGTTAAAAAAACACATAAGAAAAAACCAAAACAAAACAACAAAAAGAGAGGAAAATAAAGCCAAGAAAAAAAAATAAGCAAAAGAAAACAATTGCTTACCACCAACCAACCAATCACCATCCAGTCCCTGAACAATGGCAGCCTCCATCAACTTCCACGCTCATCGTTTTACTGCTGAGCACAATGTTACATGGTATAGAATATCCCTTTGACTAGTTGGGGTCAGCTATCCTGACTACGCTCCCTCCCAGCTTCTCATGTGCTCACAGTTTAACCGCTGATGGGGCAGTGTGAGGAGTAGAAAAACCCTTGACACTATGTAAGCACCGCTCAGCAATAACTAGAACATCAGTGTATTATCAACACTATTTTCAGCACAAATCTAAACCACAGCCCCATACTAGCTACTATGAAGAAATTTAACTCTATGCCAGCCAAAACCAGTATAATAAGAAACAGAGAAGAAGATGGAACAAGACATGCAGATCTTTCTTCTCTATTAGACCCATGGAAAGAGAAACCCACACTGGTGGAAGTTTGCTGGCAGAACTTGTGACCCCAAGGAATGGATATATGCTGGAGCAGTTTGTGAAGAACAGTAACTAGTGGGGAGGACTCATGTTGGAGAAGTTCATGGAGAACTGTCTCACTTGGAAGGGACTCTATGCTCAAGCAGGGGAAGAGTGTGAGGAGTCCTCCCCCTGAGGAGCAAGCAGCAGTAGAAACAGGTGTGATGAATTGATCACAAACTCCACTCCCTGTTCCCCTACACTGCTCAGGTGAGGAGGTAGAGAATTTGTGAGTAAAGTTAAGCCTGAGAAGAAGGGAGGCTGAAAGGAAGGAGTTTTTAGGATTTGTTGTTGTTTTTATTTTATTTTTCATTATTCTACTCTGATTTGATTGATAATAAATTAAATTAATTTTCCTCAAATCAAGTCTGTTTGACCCGCAACAGTCATTGCTGAGTGAGCTCTCCCTGTCCTTATCTTGACCCACAAGTTTTTCATTATATTTTCTCTCCTCTGTCCTGTCGAGGGCAGGGAGTGATAGAATGGCTTGGTGGACACCTGGTGTCCAGTCAGGGTCAATCCATCACACTATTTTAAGAAAACAATTTAACAACAGCAAACCTTTCTATAATAAAAAGAACTCTCATTAGTTTATTCACCACAGAATCTCATACATATTTTTGCAGACATGGAGACTGATTTTACCTTCTTTTACAATGTGAAAACTGCATTTCTTCCCTTTACAAAATAGAGGTGGAAGTCTCCACATTGTTGTGTGAGTACAATTCCTCTCTCTCTAGTACCAAAAACTCTGCCTTCTGTGGCAGAGGACCTCCGGATGTCTCTTGTATAGTACATCTCTTCAGAGATATCTCTTCTTGCTAGTCAGTTAATGAAAGACATACTTTTGTCTCTTGATTAACAAACATCTCAGCCAAAATTAGCAGTCCAAAAAACTAGTTGCTTACTCCAAGTTAACAACTGTGTTTTCACTATAGTCAATGGAGAGAGATTGGTACCTCCAAGTTGCAAGTCATTCTCTCTATCTCAGAAAACTCTTCTGAGGTGGGATGAATTGCTCTCAGGAACTGTCTGTCTTTTTTTATTGATATAAAAGCAACCAAACCTCTAGCTAAGATTCTGAGTGTGTTTCAGGTACATAAATATAAGTGTCTAGTACCATTTCAAAAAACTCTTGGGTAACTTTCCCACTCTCTAGCTGCTGCCCCAGAAGAACGCAGGTGCCTCCTATATTCCTGTCTCTTTCAATTGTAAACATCTAGAAAGACAGGTAAATTAATTTTTAACATTGTACTGGAAATTCCTTGAATTAAAATTTCAGAACTAAATTCTTTATATCTAGATAGAAGTATTGGCTTCAGCACATGTTGGTACTGTGAAATAAAGCTCTGTGTCTGAACTAAGATGTAGAAAAGAAGGCTCTAATCTTTCAGTATCCAGAGTATACTCACACTGCTCAAGTAATTAATTATGGAATGAAAGTTCAAGTTGTAATAAAATTTGAAGTGGCATGAATTAGTTCAACAAAATTGAAACTGGGGGACCCTGCTGATATTGGTGAAGTGCAGACAGTTGGTTTTAATATTTGTGCCATTCAGCAGAGAGATTTTCATTACCTGCAATTCCACAGTATTAATCCCTTTGAAAGAAGCAGACTGTTGGAAATTCATGACAGAAAATACATATAGTAGAATTTTAAAAAAAGAAATAACTTCAGTCATACCCGTCCAGTGTCACAGAACTTAGTAATGCTTATTGACTGCAATGAGGACAAAAACAATTTGTATACAAGTGCACAATGCATAGAAGAAATACAATTATTAAGTGTGTGATTATTCTGACTGCTAAAGGTGAGAGATGTTTGATTGAATGCAGAAGGCAATGCAAATACCATGACCTGAGCTAATTCTCTGAACTACATTTATGGAGAGAAATTCATCTTACAAGGGAAGAAGTCAGGACATCAGGTGAGCCTGGTTCAAAAGATGTCTGCTTCCTTTCACTGACTAGAAAGCAATTAACAGTATCAAATAAGACATAAACAATCAAATTAGGCTTTTAAAATTAGAGGAGATGAAACCTGTCACAGCAATTTAATATCATACATTCTTTCCCATTACTATATGCATACATATATTACTATCTCGTATAATAATGTATTACATCATAAATACATTGCATATTACATATCAATAACAATGCATATTATTTCTATATCTCACTGTATTGTGATGCCTAAAACATGATATATTGTACATAATATTCTTTCTAGTGATTATTATTTTGGGAAGTGTTATTTTGTCAAGAAAATGCTGTTTTTTTTCTATTGCTCCTTTTCTTATTTTGCAGTGGCTTGTAGTTGTTTACATAAGGACATGAGGACAAACTTTCACTAAAAAAAACAAAACAGAAATACTTTGCAGTATTAAATTTCTTCAAAAGATGAAATGACCTAAAAGAAAATGATATTTGGGAAGTCATTTGGAAACCTAAATATAGATGTTTTGTGCCATATTAGATGCTTTAGTTCATCCTTCCTGTCCTCCAGCTGCCATTCTAGAAATTACTGTATCTCCTGTACAGCCAGTGTCATATCTATTACCCCCAAGGAGATTCATTGGATGCTAAAGACATTTAACATGGCACTGGATGTATCTGGTCAGATACTTAATTTTGATGTTGATTTCAACTGTGTTCCACATTTTCCTACAATTTTGCTATCATAGAAGAATAGACATGAAAGATTTGTGTCACATTTATGGACTTTAGATTAAAAATACTTCAGACTAACAAGATGTATTGAGGCAAAATTATATTTTGTTATCTATACACTTCTGTAAAGCATAGATTTGGCTACTCAAATACTTCCTAAGCTGTGAAGAACTGTCGTTGATCTAATGTGATTGTCACAAACTCAATCCATGTATCAGATTTTCATCGAAGTCAAAATTATTGATGAGATTTTTCTGAAGTCCCATGGCTACCTTTTCACTAGTGGAAGTTAATGGGAGTTTTCTCATGCTGTCAATTACAAGTGACAATCAGTGAAGGACATAATTTCAAATCAGGTTCAGGGTCATGAAAGTAAAAACGTATTTTAGAGTCTCATTTTCTCACTGCTTTTCTTAGGAACCAGATATGAAATTATTCAGGATATGACAGTTTTAAAATGATTAAACACTAGTGTAAATGAAAAAGCTAGTGATGCTCACAACCTATGCTTGAAGCATTGCTTAAGCCTCCCTCTACTATGTTAGATACTTTGTATTATAAAATACTTTAGCTTTTAAACAGGATTTTGGGCCATTGCACCTGATCTTCTGCTGCGACAGAACAATTTAAAAAAAATTTGTTTACAGAGCTGCATTTGAAAAGGAGATTATTTTTAAATCTCAAAAGTCCGTTCACAAAGCTGCTCCAGAACTTCTTTAATGGAAAGGAACCTTTTGATAATCTCTAACATCGTGGGTTTTTTTCCATGTAATTAATTTATATTTGTAGCAAAGCTGTCCTTCCATTCAAACAGTATTTTTATATAGGTATAAACAGCAATCATATTCTCTTTTAGCATTTGTTTTTTTCTGTACTGAACAAGTCAAATTCTTTTATTTTCTGTCTGGAAAATTCTATTACATCTTATTAATCTTTCTCTGTACTACCTAAGTTTGAGTTCATCCTTCTTGAACCATGGATGACTAAAACTATATTCAGTGTTCTATGGAAAAGTCTAGTAAAACTTTGAACAGAGATAGCAATCTCAGATATCTGTTTAAACTACCTTGTTGAAAAAAAAAAAGCAACCAAACAAAAACCATGACAGATTCCAGACGATTTCCTCATTCCTGAATCAAGCTCTTTGTCACACTGTGGTCCGATTACTACAGGCAGACAATTTCCCTTTCAGTAATAATCTAATAATAAAGTCCTGGTTTGTATCAGGCATTTTTGTTATTAGTCCCTTGGTTGACAATTTTACTACCTGTATTGTTTCATTTAATCTATTATCCATGCTTATGGCATTCTTTATACGTGATATCTCAATCTCTGTATTGAGAAGTATTGACAATGAGTTTCAAGTCTGTCTCAGAAGCAAATTTTATTAGCACATATCCAATTTTACATATTCCAGTGTAATTCAGGAAAATACCTGTTCATTTTTACTAATTATTTCACTTCAGACTTATATTTCTCTTTTCGTATTACCTATTTCTAACTTCTGATGAGATACTCATCAATCACTCTGCAAGCTATTCATTAATTCTTATCTTTTCCAATCTCATATGACGCCACAGTGAATATTTCAGTTAGAAATAAGTTTTCTTATCACAGGAACATATCATGTTAGTCCAGCATGATCTACCCCTGGTAAATTCAGTAGAATTGTATAACCTATTCTATTATACTCCTTTTGGATCTGATCCAGCTCACTTGCAACTCTTTTGAGCTTCTGCACTGTGCTTACCTCCGATTTGGTATTGACTTTGTGTCATTAGACAAATAGTGACTCTGAACCCATTTTGCAGACGTGTTCATGATCTGTCAGTGTTCCCTAGACACCAAAATGGCTAAAGATCAAAGGTGGGTATACTTACCCCTTCTCTTTCCAATGGGCTCCCTAAAAAAAGGGCCAAAGGCCTTTTAAAAAAACAGCAACAAAAAACAAAGCAAACCAGCCAACCAACAAAAAAGAAACCAACAACCCACAAATAAAGCCCACAACAAAACAAGATGTCTCAGCACTAAAAAAAAGAGGATGAGAGACAAATTTGTAGGTCTAGAGAAAAGTCATGTAGGTATTGCTTAGAACTATTCCTCTCTAAAGGAGACTTACTTATCTTGGAGAGAGGTAAATGCAGTGGTCCAAAAGAGAAGCAAGATTTCCACTAATATTTAACTAATGGAAAACCATGTCTTAATTCTTGAGATTGCTTCCTGGACCTCTTATCTAACAGTATGAAGTACAATAAATAGAAAAGGGGAAAGAAAGGAGCTTTTATATAACTCTATTTTCTACTGTTTCCTTTCAGTCAGGTCCTTGCTTTCAGTCAACGGGCAACAAATTCTGCATAGACTCCTTTTGTTCCTAGGAGGATCTTTGTTCAACTTCTTAAGCTTCTGAAGCTTGTTTGTGTTTCTGTTCCTTGTTCTTCCGAATTAGAAGTCCTTAATCTCCTCTTCTGTCTGACAAAAACCATGATCTTTTGAATTCCCGCCCCTCTTCTATACCAAGCATACTACTTGCTCTTCCAGAAAAGGCACAACCTTCCCTTTTTCCAGAGAGAGAAGAGTATTAACACATTTACAAAAGTATCATCATCTGTCACACTCCTTGATGTGAATTTCAAGTGTTGCAAAATACTATGGGGATTTATACCAAACCAATGGAATGAATTAGGTCAATGCAGTCAACATCAAGTGTATTCACACTTATTATTTCCCATATGAAATATTACTTCTTACACAGACATTTATGAGCATTGGATAAAAATACATAATTTATTGGGATTTTTACGTTAGACTTGCTTAGGGAATCAAGTCTCTCAAGCAAGATGATATGTCACTACATGGATGGCAACAGAAGCCTGTTTTGCAGTTGTCCTTGCAACAGCATCTTCAACTCAGTCAGGTGAAACTTCCTGAATTACTGTTCTGCTGAATTTTTGTGTACAGCTATCCCATAGTTTTCAGTCACTTTCATCATAGGCATGATCTGTTGCTATTGATTATATTAAAACCTACACAAAATACCCTCTAATTATCTTCACCTTGTAAAAAAAGAATGTCCTACATGATCATTCTGCATCTGCAGGAAGAGTTTCTAGTATTTAGAAATATTTATGTACAATTCCATCAATTCTGCAGTACAAGTCACCTGGGAAAGTCTCTGGAATGGCCAGATTGTCCCTCCAGGATCAACACATTTAAGCACAGAAACAGAGTCTATCATTTAATCTACATGTATGAGGAGCTGCCTTGACAAATCTTTGGGACTATCTGGGTTTGATAATTGGTGAGCTCTCATTAGTTAGTCAAATATTTTGCTTTGAAGGCAGTTAGGCGTTCTGCCAATCACCTTGTCTCTAGCTGGTGAAGCTGTAGTCAAGATGATTGTCAGTTGTCTCATCTAGGAAGATGACTAGGTAGCTAGGAAGTTCTCAACCAGACTAAGAATTAACAAGGAACATGAATGTGCATACAGATATAGCCATGGTATGTACAGTTTAAAAATTATAGCATAAATTTTATTTTCAACCTTATATTTATTACATAAATACAATAGATCTTGCTATCTAGAAAACATACAGTTCAGTACTCATCAGTTATTTTCCTGACTTTTACATGAATGCAGTATTTCAGTCAAATCAAATATCAGTCAAGGCTGCATTGGTGCTGAAAAAGTATATTCATACACAACTGCATAGTATCTTAAGATCCATGAAAACCTGGAATGTTATTTGAAACAAGTGTATACATTATCTTGTATAGTTAATAACTCTCACTCACCAGAAGAAAGCTTCAAGCTGCAGCTCTAAAGCAGGTTTTCACTTCTCCTACAGCCAGGAGGAAATGGTCCATCTTTTGTAGGAAGGGCCTTAACTTCAACATAATTGATTAATTGATTCACAATTCCTAGCAGCCACAATTCCTAGCAGCTGGATCAGCTGAATCCACAATTCCCCCTTTTGTTTACTAATTTTAGAACTTCATGGTGAGCAGTGACCCAGTGAGGTAGAATTCAGTAGAATTCTCACTTCCTTCCTTCAGGGTAGCTTTACCTTCTTTGTTGAAGGAATTCTCACTCTGGCTCCAGCTTAGGCTCCAGCACTGGCAGAGTCTCTTCATTATCACACCAGGGTCACCAGATACCACTCACCAGAAGAAAGCTACAGCTCTAAAGCAGATTGTCACTTCCCCCACAGCCAGGAAGAAATGGTCCACCTTTTGTAAGAAGGGCCTTAACTTCAAGGTAATTGATTAATTGATTACAATTTCCACAATTCCTAGCAGCCACAATTCCTAGCAGCTGGATCAGCTGGATCTACAAATAACCCTCCAAACTTTAACAAAGTATGAATCAATTTAAAATGCTATTTCTTTAGGAAATTATATGAAAATTTGACATTATTGAATTTTGTAGTAAAACTTGTTAAATTAAACCAAAAATATGCTAGAGAAAATTGCTTATTTCTTTTACTTAAAGCATAGCAGAATTTAGTGGGCTTAAAATGCCCTCTGCGTGTAAAAATATTTCTCTATATAATGTGGGAATTCGTGCAGATTTAACTGTCGGTTGTCATAGACTTCACAGCTACAGAGAGTAGTTTTTTCTTGCAAAAGCATGTGAAGGAAATATTATTGTCACTTGACAAAATGCCTTTTTCTGGCCTACTGTCTTAGAATCATAGAATCATAGAATCATAGAGTGATTTGGGTTGGAAGGGACCTCAAAGATAATTTAGTTCCAACCCCCCTGCCATGGGCAGGGACACCTTCCACTACACTAGATTGCTCAAAGACTCATCCAGCCTGGCCTTGAACACCTCCAGGGATGGGGCATTCACAACTTCTCTGGGCAACCTGTTTCAGTGCCTCACCATCCTCAGCGAGAAAAATTTCTTCCTTATATCTAATCTAAATCTACCTTCTTTCAGTTTAAAGCCATTACCCCCGTCTTATCACTACACACCCTTGTAAAAAGTCCCTCTCCGGCTTTCCTGTAGGCCCTCTTCAGGTACTGGAAGACTGCAATAACACCTCCCCAGAGCCTTCTCTTCTCCAGACTGAACAGCCCCAACTCTTTCAGCCTATCTTCTTAGCAGAGGTGCTCCAGCCCTTGGATCATCTTCGTGGCCCTCCTCTGGACTCACTCCAGCAGCTCCATGTCCTTCTTGTGTTGGAGACTCCACGTGGTGTCTCATGAGAGCAGAGTAAAGGGGCAGAATCACCTCGCTTGACCTGCTGGCCACAGTTCTTTTGATGCAGCCCAGGATACGGTTGGCTTTCTTTAAAGATACATGAAAAAACTTGTTGACATGAAGGCAAGGAGCTTTTAGCCTGCAATAAACACTTTTACACTTAAACAGTACAATAAATGACCTGTTTCATAGACACACACACTACCTATTTTAGGTTTTCCCAAAATGTCTCCTGGGAAATGAGAGTAACTGAAACATAATATTTTATCTACATGTCTGACGAAAAGACTTCTTGGTTAAGACTTTGGAGTTTAGACTGTATGCTGGAAAATAGTGACTGAGACTGTTTTAATTACAAGAAGGGGATTGGGACAACTCAGAGGCAGGGATAGATTTTGGGCAAGGCTGAGTTTCAATGAACAGAATTAAAAATGTTAAGCTTGCAGAAAATAGCCAGAAAATGGAGTCCCTCTTTAGCACACTGCTCCAGAGCGTTGGACTGAAATTAATTTCCTGATTTTTACCATTTGCAAGATACAAAAAAACCAAAATCACAAAAATGAAAGCAAGATATAAGTTAATTATGCATTTTTAGAAAGATTAATCACCCTTTCAGTTAGCTGTCCATGGAATAGATGACAACCTACTGCTTCTGTGTGTTGCTCTTTTAGCCCTTTTAGCAACACAAAGAAATGTTCTATTATTAGGTACTCATAAAGGAACAACTTGCTTGACTTTATTTATAGAATATTTTCTGATGAATATTTTCTAGTGATTCCCTGGGCCTGTGTCACCAGGACTGTCAGGCATTCCCCATGGTGGTCTGTCAGGGCAGGACTTGGAAGCCAGGGCCCATTCCAGCACCCCACCCAGGGCAGCCATGGGACGCTGGAGGCAGCCCTGGATCAGGGCATCAGATACCTCCTGGGGATGGCGAAAGGCCAAGGATGGGGTGTGCGTGGTCCCAGCTTGGTAGTGCCTATGGCTGGACACAGCAGGGTTACACATAAGGATGTGTTGATATTCTAATCAATGTGGCCCATTATGTTTTCAGTCTTGTATGAGCTGTAAAATGAAAAAAAAATGCATCTGCTGGAGTTAGCGATATGCATTGAACGTATAAGCATTGGAATGGGCTGCCCAGGGAAGTGGTTGAGTCACCATCCCTGGAGATATTTAAAAGGTATATAGATGTGGTATTTACGGACATGATTTAGTGGTGGACTTGGTAGTGTTAGGTTTGAAGCTGGACTCGATGATCTTAAAGGTCTTTTCCAACCTAAACAATTATATAATTCTATGATTCTATATAAATTAAAAACTAACTGCAGCACACCATACTTGAACTTGACATGTATATAACAAAAGCAGGATTCACTTAATGCTCCTACCTGCTCTACAAGGTTTTGTGTCCTGAGAATGTGAATTCAAACACTGAAGACAAAATTAAAATCACTTATAGGAGTTATGAGCAAAGGTCCTTAAAAAGAAAATGATATGATTTAGGAGCAATTAGTTAAATAAATTATTTATAGTATTTCTTGAGGTTTGGAGGTTTTTTTAATTGAAAAAAATTAGCTGAACTAGTGAATAATTTTAGATGAAAGTTCAAGGATTCATTATTTCTAACTGATTCTTCAATATAAGTCTGCAGTTCAGAGTCCCTCTGCATTTACAAAGATAAGATTAATAGTAAAAATTTGAACTGTGAACCTGGAAATATCACAGAGATAAAACAATGAAGAGAGGACAAAATGTAACAAACAATTTACAAAAAGCAGACTTACTCTGTCACCCTTCTACTATTTTTATTTCTAAGTCTTCCTTTACCTCTGCTATGAAGACAGGCTGAGAGAGTTGGGACTGTTCAGCCTGGAGAAGAGAAGGCTCCGGGGTGATCTTATTGCAGGCTTCCATTACTTAAAGGGGACCTACAGGAAAGCTGGGGAGGGACTTTTTACAAGGGCGTGTAGTGATAGGACAAAGGGCAATGGATTTAAACTGAAAGAGGGGAGATTTAGATTGGATACAAGGAAGAAATTTTTCACTGAGAGGGTGGTGAGGCAGTAGAACAGGTTGCCCAGAGAAGTTGTAGATGCCCCATCCCTGGAAGTGTTCAAGGCCAGGTTGAATGAAGCTTTGGGCAACCTGGTGTAGTGGAGGGTTTCCCTGCCCATGGCAGGGGGGTTGGAACTAGATGATCTTTGAGGTCCCTTCCAACTCTAACCATTCTATGATTCTATGATTGTTCTTCATGAAGTTGTACACTACTTAACCACAGAATATTTTGAAAAGCACAAATAAATTTACTTTTCAGTATGCATGTTTTCATTTTAATTTAAATATTGTTTACCTTAAAACATTCTGTTTTTCCTTTTAAACCATGACCCATGATGTAAACACTTTAAAAAAAATATACAAAATTGTCTTGATTGAAAGTCAAGTTTATCTACAGTTTAAGAGACAAAGGAGGCTGACCATACTGTAGGTCACTGGAGTGTTGCCTACTACTGATTTTTAGTATCTTCAATTATTTAGATAATGATATTTCCTTCCTTGCAGAGAGAGTTACCTATCCTCATTATCTCTCAGACTACAAGGCTGTTTCCCTCAGAAACAGTGTTGCTGTGTTGCCAAAATGCTTTTTTACTCCTGTTTGTTAATGCTCTATTAAGGTTGAGGAAAATGTCTTTTTCCAAATAAAAAAAACTATTTCTCCCGAAGTAAAAAATATTCCTTTGTTCTAATGACACACAGTATCAGAATAGAATATCAAATGAAAGTGTATGTATTAGATACTTGTTCTTTCTGTCTCTAAACCATTGTGCACAGTGCAACGGAAACAATGAAATGCAAGAAAACACAATAAATTCCTTTGGTTTTAATAACAATCTAATTAGTGGAATAGCCGGAAGTATCTCAAGGCATAATAATATTTGTAATAATTGTGACAATAAAAAAGACTTTCACTTAAGAGGCTTGAATTCAGTGAGAAGAGAAAGGTGTTGTGACCTTGAAAAAGAGGCAAGTGATAAACTATAAAAGAGAAAATGATCTCAGTATAGGAAAGAACGAACATCAGTTGGACTCCTGAGAAATTGTCTCATTTATGCTACTTCATGAAATGCACAGGAAGTTGTTGCAAACATAAATATATTATTTTAAATTAACTAGTTATTTTATAGCCTAATGCTTACTAATGTCCTAATTCATCATTTTGATGACTCTCAGAATGGAATTAACTGCAGATAACTTTTGAGGTTTATACTGTGGGCATCATTCAGCTCTGAACTTTCGATATATGATTCATTCAACCAGAAATAGACATCTACTTTATGATGTTTACTTAAAAATGTATGCATCTCCATAAATGACTGCATAGAGAGAGTTGCATGACTAGATCACTTGTAGACATCTATATTTGTTTTTAAAATCCTAGTTGCAAAGAATATTCACCAGAATGCTGTCCTATGTGCTGTGGATCTGTCTTCACTAAGCTACCTTGAAAAAAAAAAAAAAATCCGTGTCTGGAGAGATGAAAATAGATGCTCCATTTACCACAGGTGAGTCACCAAATGCTGTAATGTCTTTGCTTCTTTTTAGTGTTTTTCCCCTCTCTTTTAACAATACTCAGTAAAAATCATCAGCAGTCAAAGTTTATAACATGAATGCTTTGAATGAATAACTTTGTATGAAACTCAGGTGTCTAGTGCTTGTTATGGATTGTATTTGTACAAGTTGTAAGAATGCATTTTCTTTTTACTATTATTACTGCAATGATATTACTGACATTTATCTAAAATATTTGTTAAAATCTACTGAAATGTACTGAAGACAAGGACAAATGGAGCTAAAAAAGGATACTTCTGTTTTAAGAAAATAAAATTGTGTGTGTATTTCACTACATAAATTTATCATTGAATTTTTCCATTCAGCTATAGTCTTCTGGGTTTTGATTATAAATTACATCTATATGTCTGCTTAGCAAAATCTCATTAATTACAACTCCACCCTTTTTGTTATGATAGTTGTGTCTTCCCAGTACAACATGGAGTCTGATAAAAAAACCATAATTAACTTCATTTGAAAAATTAAGCAGCTGCAGGAATAAACATTTTTGATCATATAATCATTTTATTATATAATTTTTATTTATCATTTATATTTCTCCAATATATACATTTGTTACACTTATAAACTTTTTATATATGTATAATGTGTGTATAAACTTTTTATATATGTATAATGTGTGTATAAACTTTTTTTATATATATAATGTGTGTATATGTATATATCCCTTAGCTTCCTAGCATAGAATCTTCTTGACTGAACGTCTCAAATGATCTCTCAGTTACATGAAAGTAATGAATGATTTCACGATGTCAAAATAGTATTATCTTGTATTTTATATTTTATTATTATGTAAATATTTCACATTTTTTATATATTTACATTATAACAATTCCTAATATGAGATTGATGGCTTTTCTTCTTACTGGCCTGGAATCAAGGAGCTAATGATAACTTCCAGTTTTCTATTCAGGTATTATACTTAACTTCATTTGCTTTCTTAAATACAGACATTATCTACTATTGCATATGTTGATAAAAGCACACAATCTTTTTTTTTTTAACTCAAGAACTCAAGAGTTGATGCTATCTTGAAAACTAATATCAAAAGGCATGTTGAGCTTATATATTTGACTATAACCACTGAGACTGCATATCTTAAAGGCTCTTTTTTTCTAACAAAAGCCAAGAAAAAACAGTTTATTCTCTCTGAACCAAATCCCTTGAAATGAGGCAGGCTCTGAGATTATGTGTTGAAAACAAAAAAAAATTTTCCTAGTTTCATTGTCATTACTACAGTTGACTAATGGAATTCCAGGGAACTTTAAATGATAAAAGTAATGTAAAGCTAGCCAAATTCAGTGTCCCTTGACCACAACATACACTAAAACCAAGTAATAATTCCCACGATTTCTTGCACACTTTTTAAAGGCCCTTATTATTAGAATTTTTTCTAGCAGTGTACTTGGTAATAACATACTTTTTCGTATGCAACTAATCTGTTAGTTGTGCTTCCTCTACTTAGAAACTAGTCAAAATAAAATTCTGCTGGTGTCAACTCTACAATCTGTGATACAGTAATGTAATTGTCACATGCAAAGAAAAATATTTTAAAAGTAAATTAATTTAGTGGTAATGGTGTTGCAAAAAGAAAACTTTTATAAACTCAGTAGATGTAAATAATCTCAAATTTTGGTTATGGTTCTTTTTGTTCTTTGCATGACCAAGACTTTTAAGGGTAACATTTTCATGTTGTCTTGTATTTGTTATCAACTTTCACAGACCACTAAAACTGTGAAAAAAAATGTAAATATAGACACACGCACATAAGATGTACAGTGCTTTTCATTCAAATATAATATTTTTCTATTAAAAATCTATTCTTGTCTTGTGATGTTGTTCAAATTTTAGTTTTATAATGATTTAAAAGAAGAGGTATCTGTATTTTTATCTCAACCAACAATGTGGTTGAGGTACTAGAAGTAGTAAGTGAAATCTAGATTTGTTTTGTTTGAACTTCTAGATTCAAATAACTATGGATCTATATGCTAACAGAGACCTAACACCAGTCTCTCAAATTCACTTAATGTGTTTGTGCTGTGAAATTGCAATAATTTTTTAATTCAGATGTCTGAATTAGGAGAAAAAGTTTATGGGATCCCTGTGCAGATAAACAGCTGTCAATTGGTTTTACTTATGAAGAAATTCAAAAATTATCCTTTGCATGAAAACATTGAAATAATTTTCTTCTGTCTTTCTATCACAGAAGAATCATGAAGGACATCTTTATTACTGCTTTTCCTCCACTGAACACTTACTATTCTTGGGCTTATAGAGCTGGAGAAGAGTGAAAGATAGGTCTCAATACTTATGTTTATATTAAAGGAAAGTGTTCATCACCAAACCACCTAGAGCCCAGACCACACAGAGCATGGTGTTATGGAGTAGCTACTATGTAGAAAGCTCCCTCGATGACTGCATGCTTAAGTTTCATTCCAGAGGAACCACTGGAAGCAAGTGGTGGTAAGCCTGAAGGTCCCTTCCTGGCATGTCTGAGCACAGCCATGACAGGTTCTCTCAGGACTGAGACTAAAAAGCCCACCATTCAGCCTACCTGCTCCATAGTATAATGCACTCATTATTGATATTTTCCTCCAGTGCAAATAGATTGGAAATGATGTTTTTTTTCTTGCTAAAAGTCTAATCAGAGATGCTATTTTATTTCACTCTTAATAAGACAATTAGACATTTCAGTCCTTGTTCACCACTGCAATAGCTCAGAATTATGCCTACATAATGCTGTTGATACAAGCCAAGGTGTTTCAGCATGTGGCATGCCATAACAGCAAAAATATCCCTGAAGCATGAGACAGAGATTGATTATTGGAAGTTTTAAAAACAGAGATTGATTAAATGTTTCAGCAAGTAATTGTTGACTTTTTTATCAGATTTGTAATTGTCATTAATTATGTTTTGGAAGCTGTAGGAACTCTTTTATCAGTAGTTGCATGGATTAAACACAAAATGATTTCACTTAGTTGCTTTACACTTCACTACTCTGCTCAAAGGCTGCTTCTTTTTCCTTTTTTTTTTGGGGTCAGCAGAGCACTCATCCCGTAGCGTTGTTGCAATGGTTAATCTGCTTAATGCTTTAATGCTTCCAAATTCACTATAGTTTCAGTAATTTCCATTATTTGCCATATGCTTCCCTGAAGTAATAATGATTACTAATAATCATTAATACTACAAAGGAGTCAACAATCAAAACCTTATTTCCACTTATGCTCCAAATTATATTATTAGAATCACAGAATCACAGAATGGTTAGGATTGGAAGGAACCTCAAAGATCATTTAGTTCCAACCCCTCTGCCATGGGCAGGGACATCCTCCATTACACCAGGTTGCCCAAAGCCAGGATGACAACCTGGCCTTGAACACTTCCAGGGATGGGGCAGCAACAACTTCTCTGGGCAACCTGTTCCAGTGCCTCACCACCCTCTCAGTGAAAATTTCTCCCTTATATCCGGTCTAAATCTACGCTCTTTCAGTTTAAAGCCATTGCCCCTTGTCCTATCACTACATGCCCTTGTAAAAAATGCAGTATTCCAGGTGGGGTCTCATGAGAGCAGAGTAGAGGGGCAGAATCACTTCCCTCAACCTGCTGGCCACACTCCTTTGGATGCAGCCCAGGATACGGTTGGCTTTCTGGGCTGCAAACGCACATTGCCAGATCATGTTGAGGTTGTCATCAACCAGCACTCCCAAGTCCTTTTCCTCAGGGCTACTCTCAATCCATTCTCTGCCCAGCCTGTGCTTGCGCTTTGCCCCAATCCATGTGCAGGACCTTGCACTAGGCCTTGTTGAAATTCATGAAGTTCTCACAGGCCCATCTCTCCAGACTATCAAGGTCCCTCTGGATTGCTCCCTTCCCTCCAGCGTGTCCACAACACCACACATCTTGGTGTCATCTGCAAACTTGCTGAGGGTGCACTCGATCCCACTGTCCATGTCTCCAACAAAGATGTCAAATAGCACTGGCCCCAGTACTGACCTCTGAGGAACATCACTTGTCACTGTATTTCTTCAGTCAGGTGTTAATTAGTGTGCAGGCTGTTCCTACAGTTATGGTCATGTTCTTAATATACCTGAAAGAAGCATCTAAAAAATTCAGACTTTCACCTCATAAGTAAATACATAAGTAGGAATGCTGGAAGTCTGAAATTCTGAAATTTGATTCTCCAGACACTGAGAAGGTCCAGGTCATCTACTATCTATTCCACCAAAAGAAACGTGAATGGAACTTATCTCTAATTTATAAGACTACTATATTTAGGTGCCTAAATGTAGAAATGGATTTCAGACATCTCAATATAGAGTGATCTATTCAATTGTCTGAATACAGATGTCTATTGCTTTTTAAGATGATATATGGTATTCTAACTGAGTTCAGGTTGCATCTTCAGCTGGACTAAAGTGTCCTGTAGGACAACTGTAATATATCTGCCAGCCATAGCTGAAGCTGTTTCAGATAACCTAGGTATGTAAGAGGTGAACAGACTCTTATATTTAGGCACCTGACTCAGTGCTTGAAATTTAAAAGCAACGTGTGAACTTAACCTGGATACTAGAAAACAAACATACACAAAAAAAGAAACAACTCTGCAGATTTTTTAAATTGTTCAAGACATTTTAATATTCAGGGTGTTACGCACTGTCACTATGCACTGTAATTCCATGATTGGATTGCATTTAAGAACTGCAATATTTCTCCTGAAGTGAGTTTCTAGTCTTCCTTGACTCTTTATATTACTTAAATTACATCACAAATATCACTTTCAGATTATCGTACATTTTGGAAAGAAACATATTCCCAACATAAAGCATTTTTCTGAAAGCTAAATCAAAATTGTTTGTGTTGTTTTAATTACATTTTATTCTACAAAAGCATGCAAAGACAAATGATGAAAGAAATAAGGTCTTTAAAAAGCTACTGGAAACTTAAGTGACTTCTAATGATATTCTTGATCTGATCCCTACCTTCATAAGGGGCAATAGATTTAAACTGAAAGAGGGAAGGTTTTGATTAGATATAAGGAAGAAATTTTTTACATTGAGGGTGGTGAGGCACTGGAAAAGGTTGCCCAGAGAAGTTGTAGATGCCCCATCCCTGGAAGTGTTCAAGGCCAGGCTGAATGAGGCTTTGGGCAACCTGGTATAGTGGAGGATTTCTCTGCCCATGGCAGGGGGGTTGGAACTAGATGATCTTTAAGGTCCCTTCCAACCCTAACCATTATATGATTCTTTGATTCTATAATGGTCTGAATCAAAAACTACAAATTATTATTTCCAGGTTTTGAGATGTTCAGATTTATAATGAAGATTTGAATATTAACTAGTAATAAATATAAATTTATCACTATCTGGAATTGGCCTTAAAAGTATTTTAAAATAACTATTATTTTTGCTGTTTTAAAATAATCATTAATTCTGTCACTAATAGATTGTTTAATCATGAATCTTTCCTGTCCTACCTCACCACTATTAAAAATGCAAGGGTTTTTTTCCCCTTTTTTTTCAGTTCTACCTGTAATGCTTTTCCTGGCATTCTAACAAATCATTTGATCACTGAAAACAAATTTAAATGAATTATATGATTCTCTTTTCACTTTCATCCCTTTGGGAAAAATCATTTACTAGCAATAAACCAAACAAATGTTGACCTCAGTAATTGACTGTGGGAATCAAAAACACTGGGGACTTGTGTAATATTAAATTTTACACAGTTGCTAAACTCAAACTTAAATCATCACTCTCCTATGTCTAATTTTATTAATATATGCAAATATGAGAGTGTATTTTTAAGTTAGCATTCATTAGTTCAATTTCTCCAAAAAGCTCTACAGTTTCAAGTGAACACATCAACTCCGGAAAATCTGCATATTCATAAAACACTGTGAGCAAAATTGCTGGTGGCAACAACCATTCCAGCAAATAAATCTACAGATGCTTCCTTCACAGTGTCACAGAACTACTCAACAGGAAATAGAATGTGGAGTATATTTTGCTGCTTGTTCAAGAAGTTACTATTCAGTCTTAACCAACAGCCGCTTAACTCTTTCTACTGACTGCACCATCTGTTCAAGTCAGCTGGATGTCCCTTAGCATTCACAAATTCTAAAATCCGTTAAGAAAACAAGGAATATGTCTGATTATGCTGGAGAGAAGGATGCTATCCAAAGAAACCTTGATAGTCTTGAGAAATGGACCCCCGCAAACCTCATGAAGTTCAACAAGGCCAAGTGCAAGGTCCTGCACATGGGTAGGGGAAAGCCCAAGCACATGCATACGCTGGGTGGAGAATGGATTGAGAGCAGCCCTGAGGAAAAGGACTTGGGAGTGCTGGTGGATGAGAAGCTCGACATGACAGAGAAAAGTGTGCTTGCAGTCCAGAAAGCCAACTGTACCCTGAGCTGCATCAAAAGAAGCGTATCCAGCAGGTCGAGGGAGGTGATTCTGCCTCTCTATTCTGCTCTTGTGAGACCTCACCAGAAGTACTGCTTTCAGCTGCTGGAGCAAGTCTGGAGGAGGGCCATGAAGATAATCTGAGGGCTGGAGCACCTCTCTTATGAAGAGAGAGTTGGGATTGTTCAGCTGGAGAAATGAAGGTATCCAGAGATACCTTCTAGCAGCCTTCCAGTACTTGAAGGAGGATTACAAGAAAGCTGGGAGGGACATTTTACAAGGATATGTAATGATAGGACAAGGGGCAATGGCCTTAAACTGAAAGAGGGTAGGTTTAAATTAGATATAAGGAAAAAATTCTTCACTCAGAGGGTGGTGAAGCACTGGAACAGGATGCCCAGAGAAGTTGTGGATACCCCATCCCTGGGAGTGTTCAAGGCCAGGTTGGATGAGGCTTTGCGCAACCTGGTCTAGTAGAAGGTGTCCATGCCTGGGGCAGGGGGATTGGAACTAGATGATCTTTAAGATGTTTTCCAACCCAAACCATTCTATGATTCTAATGATTGTTACTACATAACAATAATGTAACAGTTTTTAATAATAGGGGAGAGGAGGCAAATATCCATACAATTAAATAATGACCTTTCCCTGAAATAACAATTTGATGTCTTAACTTCAGACCAAAAAAAGCGTCCTGGGTTAAAAGTTTCAGCAGTAGTGTATAATATCCTGTTTCTTACAAAAGCATTAGTCATTGAATTGTATCATTACCTTTGATCTTTTTCTTCAATTTTATTGACATACAAGTGAATACATATATATTGATTTTTGATAGTATGGAAGTAGACAAACATCTAATAACAACAATCCTTAAAATGAGGGATGAAAGACCATTTTAATTATAGGTGATAACCTTTGCAGTAAAAAAATAAGATTCAATGGTATTGCAGGATTTTCAGGAGTATGAGCTACCTATACATTTATTTTAAAAATAAATTGGTGATATCAAGTCAGTGGAGCATAAAATGTTTGGTAAAATCTTCCACTGTTAAAAATCCTCACCAGAAAATCTTGATTAATTTCGGTAAGAAAATTATAAAATAGTATACTGGCTTTGGCTGGGATCAAGTCAATTTTCTTCATAGCAGCTAGTATGGGGCTGTATTTTGAATTTATACTGCCAACAGTTTTGATGATACAGGGATGTTTTAGCTATTGCTGAGCAGAGCTTACACAGTGTCAAGGTCTTTTCTGCTTCTTACACCACCACAACCAGTGAGTAGGCTGGATGTGCACAAGAATTTGGGAGTGGGCATAGCCAGGACAGCTGACTCCAGCTGGACAAAGGGATATTCCATACTATATGACATCATGCTGAGCACAGAAATCTGGGGGAAGAAGAAGGAAGCAGGAGGCATTCAGACATTTGTCTTCCCAAGTAACCGTTATGCATGATGGAACCCTACTTCCTCAAGATGGTTGAACATCTACCTGTTGATCGGAATTAGTGAATGAATTCTTTGGTTTGCCTTGCTTGCATATGCAGCTTTCTTTACCTATTAAATTATCTTTATCTCAGTCCATGAGTTTTCTCACTTTTACTCTTCTAATTCTTTCCCTCATCCCACCAAAGGGGAGTGAGTGAGCAGCTGTATAGGATTTAGTTGCCAGCTGGGGTTAAACCATGACAAATAGGAATGTGTATGTGTGTGTGTGATGGCAATGCATTGAAGTAGTTTGGTATAGATCTCTATTACATGAAATTTTCATTTAGTCGTATATATGACATTTTCCTAATGTCACATGACTTAATCGTGGCTAACAAGAACAGAATGAAAGTATAAGTTTTGTTTGATGATAAGTCCTTCCTAGACAAAAAGAAAATGAAAAGCAAAGTAGATTATTCATTTCCTATTTCCCTCACTCTGAAACAAATCTGTAAATTTCACCTGTGGAGCTTTGATCTCACTTTCACCTGAACTTATGCTAAAACTGCATAGTTTAGAGTTTAGTTTATGTAAAGTTTAGAATATGTGCTAATGGAATTATTATAGTGTTATTTATGTAACATTAAGGTTCACACTATTGTGAAAGTTTCTGCTGCTCCTTCATATGTTCAAATATCACAAAAAGTTAGTCCACTGAGTTACTAGCATCACAAAGAACATGAGAGAGGCAGATTTTTGTAATTTATTTGTTTATTTATTTTTTATGGGTGTTAGCTACACAATGGTCTTAGCAAAAAATGTAAGCAATGAACTATTTCTATTGTATTGGGTTTGTGTGATCGGTTTTTGGTAGCGGGGGAGAGGCTACAGGAGTGACTCCTGTGAGAAGCTGCTAGAAGCTTCTCCCGACTCCAAGTCAGATCTGCTTCTGGCCAAGGCCGAGTCAATCAGCAACAGTGTTTAGTTGCCAGCTGGGCCTAAACCATGACAACTACGCAGGTTGTAATTGTACGATATGCAAACTAAAAGACTGTGCACGAAGAGATGGAAAAAACAGTATTCACTCTTTTTGCCTTGCTAGGATAAATAAGACAAACAGCCGTGACACAATAATGCATAAATATTATTGAGTTGACTATACTTGAGAATATTCAAAAAAGAAATTAATAAAGAAAGGAAAAAAGATCCCGATCTAGGGAATTTGATCTAGTGACCTGAAATTGTGAGGGGATAGAGCTGCAAAAGAAAATTTCGCAGGTGGATATTTTTAAATTTTTTTATGCTTTGATTAGCTTTCTATGTTGTCATAGACAAGTCTAACAAGAAACTATTATAAAAAAAAAAAAGAGAAAAAGCTGAAGTAC
The DNA here is from genome assembly GCF_009769465.1 of Tauraco erythrolophus. NCBI lineage: Eukaryota > Metazoa > Chordata > Aves > Musophagiformes > Musophagidae > Tauraco > Tauraco erythrolophus. The sequence continues at coordinate 82,912,770 of NC_141465.1, read as the reverse complement.
AAGCATAACTTTTACTAATGGAAGTTAAAGGCAGTTTGAATGAAACTTTGGTACTCTTTATAAAGAAGAAAACTCTAGCTTCACTTCATCTGAAAAGAGATTTTCATAGAATCATAGAATGGTTAGGGCTGGAAGGGACCTTCAAAGGTCATCTAGTCCAACCCCCCTGCAAGGAACAGGGATATCTCCAACTAGATCAGGTTGCTCAGGGCCTTGTCCAACCTGGCCTTGAACGTCTCCAGGGATGGAGCATCCACCACCTCTCTGGGCAACCTGTTCCAGTGTTCTACCACTCTCATAGTAAAAAATTTTTTCCTAATATCCAACCTGAACCTACCTCCCTCTATTTTAAAACCATTACCCCTTAAAATAGAGGGTATTTAAAATTTTGAGACATTTTAAAAAAAAATACAATAAAAAATTTTCTTTCTACAGACTTTTGACAGTTCCAGGACAAAGTCAACTTTAGAAAGAAGGCCAAAGTTCCTTATGTTGAGAAATATTATCATATATATTGCCAACAATGCCTTGCTCTAAATATCATATTTTATTTTAGCTAGGCAAATATGAATGCAAACAACTCAATGCAAAACCACAGAAATATATTAACTTATTTCCTTAGCTATTGAAATAAAATATTTACTTACATACTCTTTATTTAATGTTTAGTATCTATCTGCAATAAAAGCTTTACTGATGTTAGTAAATTGAAAGGTTTTCACTGGTCTGTGCAATTTCTTTGCTCAAGATATCATCAAGACTAAGAACTTAACTGTATTTTATAAAGTGTTAATAGTCCTGCAAGACTACTCTGATCTAGAAAGAACAGACATATATACTCCCTGCAAAAACTAGTGTAGTGGTTTAGCCTAGCCAGCAACTAAAAGCCACAAAGCTGCTCTCTCACCCTCCTCCATCTCCAGGGAATGGCGAAGAGAATTAATGTGCAAAAGGGAAGGAGACTCATGGGCTGAGGTGAGAACAATTTAATGATAATAAAAATATAAACTTAAAAGGAATAATGATAAAAATAATATATGAATATATATATATATGTTTGTTGCACATATATATATGCAAACAAGTGATGTACAGTGTAAGTGCTCACTACTCAGTGACCAACGCCTGTCCCATCCCAAAAAAAAAGATCCTGAAACGTCTAAGTCCCCGTACCACAATCTTGAATGAGTGAGAGGCCTGAAGAGAGATAGAGAACACTCCAAGAGACCGAGAATGAGAGCCCTTGGAAGAGAGTTCCCGAAAGAGCAAAAGCTCTTCTTCCCGTTCAACCCTCCTTTATATACTGACCGTGATGTTCCATGATATGGAATACTCCATTGGCCAATTTGACCTATAATCCTAGTTCTAAATTAAAATTATAAGGGAAGTTGTGGGCTCTTTGTCCTGACTATGCTCCTCTCCCAGCCTGTTGTGCTCCTGCACACTGGCCAGACATGAGAAGCTGAAAAGTCCTTGATGTCTCAATACCAACTATAAAGATCAGTGCGCTGTCAGAGTTCTTCTCATAATGAATCCTATACTAAAACCAAAACACAGAGCTCTTCTATCTGCTAAAAGAGAAACTAATCCTGTCCCAGTCAAAACCAGGACAACTAGATATCAGATTAGTGTACATTACTTTAGAACAGAAATACTGACTCTGTTTCATCCTCCTTAGTTTTATCTCTAAATTTGATGCATCAGTAAGTATCCTATAACATCTAATACGTAGACTAAAAAATCTGACATCCAGTGAATTCAATAGGAATTTTACTATTGATCTCAAAGGGTTTTCAATATACAGAATCTGAAAATTGAAGGATAAAAAATACTCCTTAAGATGATCTCATCACGGGGATCTGATACACTATTTATTTGATTGACTATGGAGACGAAATTGCAAACTGATCATTCTCTTGACTTGCAAGTTCTCATGTATAAATCGGTTTATTTTCAACGAGCCAGAGACTGCATGCATGCTAGCTTTTAAGTTATTTTTTTTTCCTTTCTTCACAGCTTCTCAGAGAAAAAATGAAAGAAACACCTAAGAAAAAGTTAGTTAGAGTAAGTTGAAGATTGGTGAAATCTTTATTACATTTTATGATGTTATAATCATATAGGTTATGGGGCAATCACCCTGACCAAGATACTTAATTGACAGGTGGAAAATAGGGTACACATAACATGTTGTTGTGGGAAGAGGAACATGAATTATGACTGTCCTAAAAGGGGAAATAGGTGGTATTGCACATACAGCCAAAGCAACTGCATAACTGAGTTCATTCCACAGGTTGTAACACTAAGAATGTGTGAGTAAATAGAAGAGCATTACCATGTGATTTGCCAATGTTCCTCTGAGAGAATGTTTTGTTAATGTAATGCGATAGATAAAGTCTAAAGTAAATTAAGACTGCAATAGATAATACTCATAAAACGAAACAAAAGATACACAAAATAATTTTGTCTTTCTTTACCATACTAATTTATGATTGAATGCTTCATAAAAACCTTCATATTCTTCAAGTGGAAAGATGTATACACTGTATTTTCTTTATGTGATCTGATTCATGTACATGAAGCAGTCCAGATTGAAATAATTCTAGTCTGCTGTAGTTAGAGTGTCTTAGATATTTGATTTCAAGCTAGGACTTATACTTCAGTCCCCAATAGGGACACATTTTAATTAATGAGGATAGAATTCATCCCTTTGCAAAAAAAGTAAGTCTTAAAACCTCTACGTTTCAGAAATCCCAACAATGCTTTTAAAGGTCTGTGTACCGAATTAGATCTTGTGGAAAGGACATGTAAACCTGTTTGGTTAAATGTAAAATTTAGTTTGAGAATTAGAGTCCTATGGAGATTTTGGTGCAGGGCTTGAATTTAAAAGCTTTAAATAAAATATACCTCTAAGCCATGACTCAAATCGGTATGCAGTCTCATGCAGCAAACGCCAATAATCTCTTGGCATCACCTTGTAAGAATATTTTATCCCATGTAGAAAATTAAGAATACATTTCAGGATTATCTCAGGAAAGCACAACACAAATGCACTAGTTGAATGTAAGGACTTTAATCTGAAAATATTTCAAGTAGAGGAAAATGTAGCTTACTTTAGTCTACCTACCAGTATAATTTAATTTCTTGATAACAGTGAAGATAAAATGCCAGATGTGATGCTGAAGTTTAAAAAAGTGCTGAATGTGTTTTCCATTACACAGAAATAATGTACTGTGTCTTTTAGCAAAGGGCTATAAATACTAGACCATAGGGGATGTTGGAGAAGGCTGACTAAGACAATTTCAATGGAAAGGAAGATTAGTCAGCTAAGATTTAATTAGGCAATGCTATGTAAAGGCCTATCTTAAGAACAAATAAAATGGACAGGTTAGCTGAAAACTATAAAATATAGAAAGAGAACTGTTAACAGTTGGAGATTTGTCCAGAAACCCAATCAGTGTTTAAGTATATGTTAAACTATAGTATCAATTAGAAGATTCGTCTCTCTGCGCTTTAGTTGATGAGCTTCACATAAGATTGAATAACAGATACTGCAGCTGCAAGTAGAGGGGTTTTGAGCAATGATTCACTTTTAAAATTACATCAAATTTCCATTAACCACAGTAATGTACAAGTGTCCTGATAAGAAAAAAAGTGCATTTCCAGTACATAAAATCTACCCTCTTCAAATATTTTGAATATTGTAAAAGCATGACCAGGATGTAAAATCTAATTTGCTATATGTTCTGAATACTGTAAAATCATACCTCATTTTATTTTGTATTTCTTATGAAAAAGAATGAGAGAAGAAAAAGAGAACAACAATTTTGGGATGAAGCCCTGGAGGGAAGAGGAGCCCAAGACAGTTGGTTAATATTCAACAATCACCTCCTCCAAGTTCAGGAGTGGTGCATCCCAACAAAGAGAAAGTCAGGTAGGAACACCAAGAGGCCTGCATGGATGAACAAGGAGCACGTGGACCAACTCGGGCACAAAAAGAAGGCCTATAGAGGGTGGAAGCAAGGACAGGTAGCCTGGGAAGAATACAGAGCAATTGTTCGAGCAACCAGAGATCAGGTTAGGAAAGCTAAAGCCCTGATAGAGTTAAATCTGGCCAGGGACATCAAGGGCAACAAGAAAAATTTCTATAGATATGTCAGTGATAAAAAGAGATCTAGGGAAAACGTAGGCCCTCTCTGGAAGGAAATGGGGGACCAGGCTACCCGGGATATGGAGAAGGCTGAGGTTCTCAATGACTTCTTTGCCTCAGTCTTCACTGGCAAGAGCTCCAGCTGCACAGCCCAAGTCACAGAAGGCAAAGGCAGGGACTGGGAGAATGAAGAAACGCCCACTGTAGAAGAAGATCAGGTTTGAGACCATCTAAAGAACCTGAAGGTGGACACGTCCATGGGACCTGATGAGGTGCATCCGCGGGTCCTGAGGGAACTGGCAGATGAAGTTGCTAAGCTGCTATCCATCATATTTGAGAAGTCGTGGCAGTTTGGTGAAGTTCGCACTGACTGGAAAAGGGGAAATATAGCCCCCATCTTTAAAAAGGGAAAAAAAGAAGACCCAGGGAACAGGTCAGTCAGTCTCACCTCTGTGCCTGGCAAGATCATGGAGCAGATCCTCCTGACGACTATGCTGAGGCACATGGAAAATAAGGAGGTGATTGGTGACAGCCAACATGGCTTCACTAAGGGCAAAACCTGCCTGACTAATTTGGTGGCCTTCTATGATGAGGTTACAGCATTGATGGATAGGGGAAGAACTGACATCGTCTACCTGGACTTATCCAAAGCATTTGATACTGTCCCACACAACATCCTTGTCTCTAAACTGGAAAGACATGGTTTTGATGGATGGACCACTTGGTAGATAAGGAATTGACTGGATGGTCGCTCTCAAAGAGTTGTGGTCAATGGTTTGATGTCCGCGTGGAGGCCAGTGACAAGTGGTGTTCCTCAGAGGTCAGTACTGGGGCCAGTGCTATTTGACATCTTTGTTGGTGACATGGACAGTGGGATCGAGTGCACCCTCAGCAAGTTTGCAGATGACACCAAGCTGCGTGGTGTGGTGGACACGCTGGAGGGAAGGGATGCCATCCAGAGGGACCTTGACAGGCTGGAGAGGTGGACCTGTGAGAACCTAATGAAGTTCAACAAGGCCAAGTGCAAGATCCTGCACGTGGGTCAGGGCAATCCCAAGCACAAGTACATGCTAGGTGGAGAATGGATTGAGAGCAGCCCTAAGGAAAAGGACTTGGGAGTGCTGGTGGATAAGAAGCTCAACATGAGCTGGCAATGTGCGTTTGCAGCCCAGAAAGCCAACCTTATCTTGGGCTGCATCCAAAGAAGTGTGGCCAGCAGATCGAGGGAGGTGGTTCTGCCTCTCTACTCTGCTCTCATGAGACCCCACCTGGAGTACTGCATTCAGCTCTGGAGTCCCCAACACAAGAAGGATATGGACCTGCTGGAGTGAGTCCAGAGGAGGGCCACGAAGATGATCCGAGGGCTGGAGCACCTTGGAGAAGAGAAGGCTCCAAGGTGATCTTCTAGCAGCCTTCCAGTACTTAAAGGGGGCCTACAGGAAAGCTGGAGAGGGACTTTTTTCAAGGGCATGGAGTGACAGGACAAGGGGCAATGGCTTTAAACTGGAAGAAGGAAGATTTCGATTAGATATAAGGAAGAAATTTTTCACTCTGAGGGTGGTGAGGCAGTGGAACAGGTTGCCCAGAGAAGTTGTAGATGCCTCATCCCTGGAAGTGTTTAAGGCCAGGCTGGATGAGGTTTTGGGCAACTTGGTGTAGTGGAGGGTTTTCCTGCCCATGGCAGGGGGGTTGGAACTACATGATCTTTGAAGTCCCTTCCAACTCTAACCATTCTATGATTCTATGAATATAATGAATTTTTTAAGTTAAAAAGGACTTCTTTATTTTTGACATACAGAGAAGTTCATGGCTGATGTAAACTCATGTCATTATTCTAATTTAGTTAAGATATGTCCATCTGAATCATTTTACACCAGCAAAAAATATGACCTAAATGTTTATCTCATGATTCAAGAAAAAGAAATCAGTAAAGTGGAAATAATAAATGAGCTATTGTGAAAGTTTTTTTTCATAATGACAGTGAATGCCATGATTTCATGTATGACTGATAACACATTGCAACTCTCTGAAAGTCATTCTCTTAAACAGTATAGGTTTCATTTCTTGGCGTTTCTTTTCCTTGGTTTTTTTTTTTTTTTCAGAGTAATTTGCATGAGAAAGTAATTTAAGTCACTGTGGACTTTCTGAAGTGCAAGATCCATAGAAATATGTTCTTTATCTTCATTTTAACTATCTCCAAGAAGTAATGACCATAAATAAAGAATATTAGTTACGTATCAGGATTTATCCTGTCCTAACTTACATCTAAATATGAAGTGTCTAGGAGTCAGAATAGTCATGCTTCCTATAGTAAAGATGGAGAGACATAGCTTTTTTTACATTCACAGGCATCTGTTCACACTACATCACTATGGAGTTTTCATATTTAACAATCTGAAAAAGTGAGTCTGAATGGAGTAACAGGCACCTTCCATATGAAAGAAATAGACTTTTACTTGAGAATGGTTGACTCACTACAGTTATGTCTGCATTGGCTGCTAGTGTAGACTGGTAAAAGTGAGTTGGTAGAACAGAAGAGCTACTCATGAGGATGTGACATGATATACACATTATCAATATTTCAGAATGTGGGAGGTATTGCTTTGAACTAGTCCCAGTGAGGTACAAAGGACTGACTGACTATTAGCAGCTGAGACACAACAGACACCCTCCTGACTTGTGCTTTCCAGTATAGTTTCACCCAAAAAGAATTGGATTAGCCATTACTGTTTCTGTGCAAATCAGCAGTGCATTTCTGAGGCAAATCAACTAATTACTCCCAGTTCCCGAGCTTTGATTTGCATCACAGAAAATCTGATCCATATCAGCAGCCAACAGGCATTGAGATCATGGATCCAGACTAGTGACAGAGTGAAGAAAAAACCCACCCTTTAAATGTACATAATATGGATGTTGAGTCTTCAGCAACGGCTACTTTAATCTACAAATCTGCATCTATTGATTTATGCTTCTTGCTTGCTATATAAACAGTCAACATGAATGAAAGCAGGATAAGTCAAGATGATGGAGAGATTCACTTTAAAAGTATAATCTTGATAAGGACTAAATGCTGATGTAGTCTTACCCGGTGGTCCATCCTGGATGAAAATTATGAGCCTGATTAGACAGTTTTACCTTAAGTTCCTAGTAAAAAAATCTTGAATCTTTGAATTCTAACAACTCCAAAAGGACATCTAGATGTTCCCAGGATGTTAAGTGCGATAACAGTATTCACAATTACTGGAAGCAATTAACTTTCTGAGGTCTTAATGTGTTTATCATTGCATCCATCAGTCCAGTAGTATGATTGGAGATTTCTTTAGAAATATAGTGTATTGCTTACGATTTTTGACATTACATCTTAATATCAGTATGTAGGTTTTGCAAAAACTAGGATTAAAGATCGTCATCAGTTTTAATGTTAAATTGTTTGGGGTTGATACAACTGGGAGGTCAAATTACTGAGGTCAAATTCATATTGCTTTAATCTATTAAAGTTATGAGGATAGTAACAAACTACATTCTTCAACAATGTTTGCTCCATTAAATTTAGAAATTATCTTTTATAAAATATATTTTTTTTGTCATAGATATAAATTAATCAGTTTGATACCTATGAAAATTGTCATCCATTAATATCATATCAAAACTCTAACATTTTTCCACCATTCTGTAATATTTTCAAACACTCTTGCCTTAATTTTCAGGGCATTGCTTTTGTTGAAATCTCATATTTTAAAGGACATGCAAGTTTAGGTATGAGCTTGAGTTCGATTTAGGGTGCAAGGTAATTGTATTACTGCCAAGTATTGTATGTGGCACATTTGAATGACTGTTATGGTGACATTTGGAAAAGCTACCAGCTTCTGTCTTTGTCATTTTCCAAGACTTCATGAGAAGTGAATCCTTAAAAGGATTTTCCCAAATCAAATATTTGATACATACTGTCTAGAATTTCCCTCTGGCAATATTCTGTATCAATTTTTGAAAGCTATCTGATTTGATTTCAGTAAAGTATACAAATCCAAATTCAGACTGTGGATTTGGTATCTATATTTCACTCAGCACAGAGTTAGAATACTGATTTAAAGTTCCTACCTAGTGACTTAACTGACTTAGATGTCAAAGAGTTTGCTTCATTTCTTTCCCCCAGGAAATGTACATAGGTAACAAAAAAAAATGTGTTCACTGAATCACAAAATCATTGAAGCTGGAAGTGATATCTTCAGATTATCTAGTTCAACTACTCCTGCTCAAGCAAGGGCAGCTACAGCAGGTCATCCAAGACTGTATTCAGTTGAGTTTTAAGTTTGTCGAAGGATAGAGACTCCACATCCTCTCTGGATAACCTGAGAGCTCAGTCACTCTCACAATTAAATCGATCAACCAATTAATCAATCAATCAATCAGTCTTTTATTCAGAACCAATTTCATGTTTTTTTCTAATTTGTGCTCATTGCCTCTTGTCACCAGTGGGGTTCCCCAGGGCTCAGTGCTGGGTCCAGTTCTGTTTAACATCTTTATCAATGACCTGGATGAGGGGATTGAATGTACCCTCAGTAAATTTGCGGACGACACCAAGCTGGGAGGCTGTGTCGATCTGCTCGAGGGTAGGGAGGCCCTTCAGAGGGATTTGAACAGACTGGATCGTTGGGCTGAGGCCAATGGCATGAGCTTTAATAAGGCCAAGTGCAGAGTCCTTCACTTGGGGTATAAAAACCCCAAGCATCGCTATAGGCTCGGGGAGGAGTGGCTGGAGAGCTGCCTGGCGGAAAAGGACCTGGGGGTGTTGGTTGACTACCGGCTTGATATGAGCCAGCAGTGTGCCCAGGTGGCCAAAAAGGCCAATGGGATACTGGCATGTATCAAGAATAGTGTGACCAGCAGGAATAGGGAAGTGATCCTGCCCCTGTACTCGGCACTGGTGAGGCCGCACCTGGAATATTGTGTCCAGTTTTGGGCCCCTCGCTTTAAGAGAGATATTGAGCTCCTGGAGCGAGTCCAAAGAAGGGCAACTAAACTGGTCAAGGGGCTGGAAAATAAAACTTATGAGGAGCGGCTGAGGGAGTTGGGGCTGTTTAGCCTGGAGAAGAGGAGGCTGAGGGGAGACCTGATTACGGCCTATAAATACTTGAGAAAAGATGGTGGGGAGGTAGGGGAAGGGCTCTTTACATTAGTGATGGGAGATAGAACAAGAGGAAATGGGCATAAGCTTAGTCAGGGGAGATTCAGGTTGGATGTTAGGAAGTATTTCTTCTCTGAAACGGTTGTCAGCCACTGGAATAAGCTGCCCAGGGAAGTGGTTGAGTCCCCATCCCTGGATGTGTTTAAGAATAGGGTGGATGAGCTACTTGAGGATATGGTTTAATGGGGATTAGGGATGGTTGGACTCGATGATCTCTAAGGTCTTTTCCAACCTAGAAATCTATGAATCTTGTTCTCTCAGTGGGCACTACTAAGAAGAGTGTGACTCACTTTGCTTTATTCCCTCTCATCAGACGTTTAAATATATTGATAAGCTTTCCACTGAGCTTTATTCTACTCAAGCTTAACAATATCAGCTCTCTCAACCCCTTCTCATATCAAAGATGCTCCAGTCCCTTAATCATCTTCGTGACTCCATGGCCCCATGATGGACTTGCTCCAGTAAGTTCACATCTTTCTTGTACTGAGGAACCCAGACTTTATACACAGCACTTCAGTTGAGGATCACCAGTGCCGATTAGAGTAGAAGGATCACCTCTCTCAACTCACTGGTTATGCTGTTCCTAAAGCAGCTCTGGAAGCCATTAGCTTTTCTTCAAGGGCACGTTTCTGGCTCATATCCAACTTGTTTTCCACCAGGACTACCAGGTTCTTTTATGTCAAGCTGTTTTCCATCCAGTTTGTTCCAGCCTATTTCAGTGCATATGCTCATTCCTCCCCAGGGACAAGACTTTGCATTTTCCCTTCAGGAACTTCATGGCATTCCTGTTGGCCCCTTTCTCCAGTCTGTCAATATTCTTCAGAAGTATCTGGTCTTACAGTCAGTTCTCCCAGTTTTGTATCATCTGAGTACTTACTGTGAGTGCACTCTGTCCTATCATCCAGGTCATTAATGAAGATGTTGAACAGTATTGGGCCCATTGTTGACATCTGGAGTACACCACTTAGTGACTTACCTCCAACTAGACTTTGTGTCACTGATCAAAACCCTCTGGGCCCAGACATTCAGGCACCGTTCATTCCAACTTACTGTTCAATAATCTAACTTGTACTTTTTAATCTTGTCCATGATGATGTTATGGGAGATAGTGTCAAAAGCCTTTCTACCATCAAGGTAAACAACATCTACTGCAACACCCTCATCCACCAAGCTAAGTCACCTTATAGTAGAAGGTTAACAGGTTTTTTTCAAGAGGATTTTCACTTTTCCAGGAACTGGCTAACTGACCTGTAGTTCCCTGGATATTCCTTCTTACCCCTCTCAATGACAGAAAAGATATCTACTATCTTCCAGCCTTCAGGAACCTCTCCATGTCATGCCATGATCTTTCAAAGATAAATGACAGTGGTGTGGCTAAGTCATCAGCCAGATCCCTCAGCACTCATGGGCACAACCCATCGGGTCCCATGGACTTATGCACAGCCAATTTATTCAAGTGCTCCATAACCTAGTACTCCTCCTCCAAAGGCAAGTCTTCCTTGTTCAGACTTCCTCCCGACTCTCAGAGATCTGGAATTCCTGAAAATTAATCTGTCAAGTAAAGGCTGAGGTAAAGAAGCCATTGAATATCTAGGCCTTTTCTGTATCATTTGTCACCAAGTCCCTAATCTTCCTTTTGCTGTTACTTGCAGAATCCTTACTTGTTGCCCTTCTCATTCCTTGCCAGATTCAGCGCCAGATTGGCTTTGGCTTTTCTAAACTGAAGGGTCATTCTGGTTAATTTTGTTGTTTAATTATGAACAAAACTCTTCATAAATTTATCAGGCTCTTATTAGTGAGACTTCTTATCTTCAATAGGGTTATTGTAGAACAGCAATGTATTCTTCTCTTATGGCTGGGGGCTCTTTTACAATTACTTCTGTACATGTATCTAAGAGCAGATTAAATGTATTTTTTTATTGACTCATCACTTTATCTAAGCATTTCTGCTGTAGCTTTCACCCACTGATGTATCTGTGGATAGTAATCACAAGTGCCGTCCTTTATTTTTCTGAGATAAATAGACTGAGTGTTCTAGTCTTTTCCAATAAGGTGAGGTATCTATTCCTAAATACTACTTTATAGTATTCTATCTGTTCTCTAATTTCAATTACTTTTTCATTGAAAGGAGTGATTAAGACTTTGTGATTTTTTACGTAAAATGTCACTAATTGCTTTTTCAAGAATATTCACACTTCTTTATCTCCAATAAAAATACTCTGAATTGTATTTTCTATAACCATACTAAGAGAAGAGAATCCACACACCCCCTTCCATGATCCACCATTAGTTAATATTCCACATCCAGAACTTTTGTGTGGAAACAAATAATAAAGATAGTTAATGTAATCTTTTGTAACACTGACTCATAATTACTAGACTTACTTGTTGTTCTCTTTTTATTCAATTTCTTCTTCAGAGTTGTTTTTCTGAACTAGATCTTACATTTTGTTTCATGTTCTATTTACTTGTTAGTTTTCAGTTGATCTCTCTTTTATCATTTGTTCTAAAATTTTGTATTATACTGAGATCAAATTAAGCTAAAAACCTCTGTGATTGTCTTTTCTTTTTATATAATGTGCATTAACACATGTGTTCTGCTTGCTACTCATCAGTCATACACTGTGTGCAAATAACATAAATCAGACCTAGTTGACTATAGTGTTGCCATAACTTTAGTTAACCTGTTAGGATAGGTGGTCCTGCTCCAGCAGGGGGTTGGACTAGATGATCCTTTGAGGTCCCTTCCAATCCTTAACATTCTGTGATTCTGTGATTCTGTGATAAGGGAATAGCTCAGTCATAAAGATAGAATACCCTGAACATAAACAGCCTGTTAAACATTGACTGTGAAAGCTGCAAACATATCAATCACTGTGAATGTTGTGAACATGTTCAGAATCTTCCAGAGGAGCAGACCATGATCACCAGTGACAGTTGTCAGGCATTGAGTGACTCTGAACACGACACTGAAGAAACAGAGATCATCTGCCCAGTCTTGTAATGGATGGTTCCTAAGGTCACTCAGGGAGAGAACTCCAGGCAGCCCAGTTCCTGACCCAGCATGGATGGAGCCTCTAACATGACCTGTCCAACATCTAGACCACATCGTCTCTCCTCTCATGCAAGGAAGCCATGTCATTTATAAAATTACAGAAATTTGTGACTGAAATGTTTTAGTATCCAAGTCCTTTTAGTCTCTGCACTGTAATTCGGTCTTAACTACGACACCATGCCACTGCCAAATTCATGTTTTGTTAAATCTCCTTGTCATTTAACTTCTTTCTTTAGTACTCTTTGGGGTTTTTTTTTTATTTTTTTTTTGTTATTTCTTTTTGGTTTTGTTTTTGTTTTAAATCTGACCTCATTTAATTTCCTATCTGGATGGAGCATAGTTCTTCTAGCAACGGTACTGTGAAAGTAAGATTTTCCGTTCAGATTTCAACTATGGAGTGCTCCTTTTTTTTTCTAATTTTTTTCTTTTCTTATTAGAAGAAAAATTTGTTGAAATTACTTTGAATAATAGCAAATGTAAGTACTGAAATTGCAGTCATCTTTAACCTCTCCTTTACTTATTCTTTTCCAACATGCCATCTTACTTCCACAGTACGATATCGTGTGTCAAATTTAAAACACCCATCTAGTGTTTCTCTGTGATCAGTGAGAGGAGATAGCTTTATTCAATAGTTTGTTTGATTATCAATTAAAAAAAAATTACAATACATTCACTTTACCTCAGTTCTTCCTTCCCATGGACACCATGGCTCAGAGACAGTGTCTGCATGCAAGCAAACATTGCTAAGGATCACACTAAAGTAGGGGAACTCAGAACCTCTCCCAGGTGTCTGCTAAATGCTAAAATAGAGGTTAATCATTCCGTGCAAAAATAAGTAGATTAAACTTTCTGCTGTGGTTGCCTATCTCACCAAGTGACTACAACAACCTAGATCTCTAGTTATGTTCATGAAATACATTTTAGACAGGTAAAACTTACTGAATTGGATCTGATTCTTACTATCCACTATTTGAAGGATGCTATGTGGAGGATAAAGCACTCTTCCACTAGTAACAATTCCTAGTACTATTAACCTCATTTTTTCTGCTTATCCTTGTTATTTTGCCCTGTACATTTCTCTCAGGGGGAAAATTATTTCACCAAAGATCTTCAGAACTCTCCATTTTTATAGTCTTGACCAGTCTGACAGAGTTCTTGTTTTGTGATGAGTTAGCACAAATCACTAGACAAAATAGCCCTGTTAAAATCCAGAGGCTAAGTCGTATAAACTTGCAACAGCTGAAATATTGAGGTAGTATCACCTGCTCCTAGCTCAAAGTTTGAAAGAATTCATGGAATCTAACTTTCTGCACCAACAAGGATTCCCAGTACTTAGTCAATCTAGTCACAATGCTTAAAAAAGGAAAAAAATATTACTTTAACACCAAAAGCATACAAAGTGCTGCCAGTATTATTATTTTCACTTTGTCAACATAACAATGGTGATGGAAATGATTATTCTCCTAACATGTAATGCAGTTACTATTGAAAATTGTATAAGCTAGCCATCGGGTAAAGGAACAGTCTATTTCCCTCCAATATCATATAGTTTAGACATTGGCAACCATTCAGAATGGCACTCTCCCAATAAAGCACTCAGTTTTCATTGCTCAAGGACTCATGTATAGTATAGATATTATAGATAGTTTGTCCTGAAGAAAAGACAAGAGTTTGACTGTTTTGATTTTGTCTCAGGTAAGATATAAATACAATGCAATTAAAAGGAAAAATTTTGGGGAAAATATAAATATAAAAAATATAAAAATGTATCCAATGTAGCAGTGAGCAGGGATAAGGAAAATAATAGGCTACTGTATTCTAATTGTGTAACGTAATGTGGTGGGTTAGCCTTGGACAACTGCCAGACCTCTACCCAGCCATTTAATTACTCCCCCTCCTCAACAAGTCAGGGGAAGAAAATATGAAAAACCTTGTGTATCATGATAAAGACAGGGAGATTACTCACCAATTACCATCACAGGCAAAACAGACATAAATTGGAGAAAACTGATTTAAAATGTTGCAAATTAAAATAAATAAAAAGCAAAAATTAAAACAACACTTTCTCCCACCTACACCCCCAATCTCAACTAGGCTTGCTCTTTTTCCAGTGCTTAGTTATCTTCACATAGATTTTGTTTTATTACATTCAGTCACAACCTCCTGTTTCAATTTATGACCATTACCTCCTGTTCTACCACCACGCATTTCAGTAAAGAGCCTGGCACTGCCAGTAACCTTCTTTTACACACTGGGAAATTGCTCTTAGGTTCTCTCAAAACCTTCTCTTCTCCAGTTTAAACAAGCATTGTTCTTTAGCATTTTCTCACAGTGCAAGTGCTCCAGCCCCTAACCATCTGGGTGGCTCTCCAATGATCTCACTCCAGGTGACCAACATCCTTTTTGTATTGGTAGGTCCAAAGCTGGATACAGTATTCTTGTTGCAGCTAATGAGTGCCAAATAAGGAGGAATACTTAGTTCTCTTGTTCTACTGATACAGCCTCGTATGCTGCTCCTTCATGACCACGAGGCACACCATTGGCTCCTGTTTTACCTACTGCCCACCAGGATTGGAAAATCATGGTTTGATGTGTGGGGGGGTGGGGGTTCTGGTGGCAGGAGAGGGGCTTTGCTCCCTGTGACCTCCCTGGTTTTGGAACGGGGTTAGACTTGGTTCTGGTCACCAGATCGGACTCCCATCCCCCTCAGGGTTGAGTCAATCAGCACCTCTGCGAATTGCCCTATTTAAGTCGGGACAAAGGAACTGGAAGAGATGCTTTGCCCAGGATCGAGAAGAGAAGGGAGGAGGGCACTGCCCCCGCTCCCTGGCTCCCGGCTGGGCGGCTGCCTGCGTCGGGCCAGCGCCACCCACTGAGGATGGTGGCAGTGGAGCTGGCTGGGGAACTCGAGGAGCACCCCACTCCCAGAGTGCCCACTGGGCTGAGTTCACCCGGAGAGGGCTGAGATCTGAGAGAAACAGCTGCATCGACACCAGGTCAGTGAGGATGGAGCGGGAGGAGGTGTGCCAGAGCTGAGTTTCCCCTGCAACTGGTGGTGAGATGGCAGGCGTCCCCCCTGCAACCAGGACGGCCTCAGTGGAGTAGAGACCCACTCGCAGCCCGTGGAGAGGAGATGCCTGAGCCTGAGGACGGTCGTGTTGGGACACATGACAAGGCAAAGAGGCATCTGGAGTCTGCATGACGACCCACGCTGGAGCAAGTGGCTACAAATCCCTAAGAATCTGAGACTGTGGTAAAGCCCACACTGGAGCAATCCGATGGGAAAGGATTGCATCCTGTGGGTAGGACTCACGCTGGAGAAGTTTGTGGATTTTTCCTCGTGAGTAGGGGATCCACTGGAGCAGGGGAAAAGGGTGTAAGGACTCCTTCTCCTTTAAGAAAGAAGCAGTAGTAACTGCACAGAATGAACTGACCTGCACTCCCCCAGTCCCTGCCCCCTGTGCCGCTGGGGGGAGGAGGTAGAGACGGAAGGAAAAAAAAGGAGGGGGGAGGGGGAGGAAGGTGTCGGTTTTAAGATCTGGCTTTGTTTCTTTTTATCCTCTCAAGTAACCGGTTTTCCCTTTGTCCTTTTAAGTAACCATCAATAAATTGTTTTGCTTTTAAGAAAGCCAAGTCTGTTTTGCCCGGGACCATGGTTGGTGGGTGCTCCCTCTGTTCTTGTCTCAACCCTCAGTCCCTCATTATATTTTTCTCCTCTCCACTTTACTGGAGAAGGAGAGACTGTGTGAGTTTTAGTTGCTGGATCAGCCTAAAACCACAACAGTCTTTGGCACCCAACGTGGGCCCAACTCTGTCCCAACTAAAACCAGGACAGCCACTTAACCAGTTAGTCTCTCCATGGTACCCTGTAAAAAGTGATATTATGCCGAACTTGTACATCATCCAAAAGAAAAGCTGAAGTGCAAAATAGTGTAGAAGTTGCCTTTTGATAGCTTACTGGATTCCTTAATGATGTTTTATGTAAGACTGCAGGATGGGTATTCATTGCATCTCAGTATGAAAATCCAGAAGAGAAAAGGTAGACTCTAATTGCCTATGCAGAGCTGTCTAGTGTAATCTGAGATGTTCAAGTTCTCAAACTCCAGGAGCTCCATATGTTTCAGGATCTGTGGGTATTCTTCAGAGTCTGTCCTGTATTCCAACCCCATGCAGTTGTCTCAGATGCTGTATAGCAGCTGAAACTGCGCTGGACATCTATATTTCAGCAGCTGAATTGTGTTTGGCTCTCCTTCTAGTCGGTGGAGAGAAAAGGACACTTCTGGGAAAAAATTCGTCCAACCAAATGTGAACATTTACTTTAGGATGATATACATTATGTCATCTTTCACAGCACAATTCATCACATCCTAAATTAAATATCTATGTTTAGTTAATAAAGCCTTGCACCTCAAATGTATAATTCCCCAGATTTGCAGAATACAGATCAGACAATTCTGTGACATCAACTTCCCTCTTGGACTCATGCCAAGGTTATAAAGCTCAACACTTAAAGAAAGGGTGATTTAGGGATTGGAACATCACATTAAACCTAATCTGTCAAATTTAATAGGAAGATGAAAGGAAGTGTGATGGTTTGATGGGGGGCCAGTTCTGGTGGCAGGAGAGGGAGTTTGCTCCCTGTGATCTCCCCGATTCTGGCCACCAGATAGGACTTCCATCTCCCTTGGGGTTTGAGGCAATTGGCGCCTCTGCAAATTGCCCTATTTAAGATGGGACAAAGGAATTGGAAAGGTGTGCTTTTGCCGAGGAGGAGAGAGGGGAGGAGGGCACTGCCCCCGCTCCCTGGCTCCCAGCTGGGTGGCTGCCCGTGCCAGGCCAGCACCACACACTGAGGATGGCGGTGGCAGAGCCGCTTGGGGAACTCGGGGAGTGCCCCACTCCCGGGGTGCCCGCTGGGCCGAGTTCACCCAGAGAGGACTAAGACCTGAGAGAAACGACCACACAGACACCAGGTCAGTGAGGATGAAGCAGGAGAACGTGTACCGGAGCTGAGTTTCCCCTACAACCGGTGGCGAGATGGCAGGCGGCCCCCCTGCAACCAGGACGGTCTTGGTGGAGCAGAGACCCATTCATGGCCTGTGGAGAAGCACACGTCAGGGAAGGGATGCTGAGCCTGAGGATGGTTGTGAAGCATGGAACTCACGACAAGGTAGAGAAGCATCCAGAGCCCATGTGATGACCCACACCGGAGCGAGTGGCAACGACTCCCTAAGAATCCGAGACTGTGGTAAAGCCCACACTGGAGCAATCCGATGGGGAAGGATTGCATCCTGCGGGTAAAACTCACGCTGGAGAAGTTTGTCGATTTTCCTCGTGAGTAGGGGATCCACTGGAGCAGGGGAAAAGGGTCTAAGGACTCCTCCTCCTTTGAGAAAGGAGCGGCAGTAACAACATGGATGAACTGACCTGCACTCCCCCATTCTCTGTCCCCCTGCGCCGCTGGGGGGAGGAGGTAGAGCCGGGAAGAAAAGGAAAGGAGGGGGAGGGGGAAGGTGTCGGTTTTAAGATCTGGCTTTGTTTCTTTTTATCCTCTGTCGTGGGTTAGGCTGCTCCAGCAACCAGACCCCCCCCACACAGCCGGTCACTCACCCTCCCCCGCCCCCAGGAATGAGGGAGAGAATTAAAGGAGAAACGGGAAACCGGTGGGTTGAGATAAGAATAATTTAATACAGATAAGTAATACACAGTGTAGACGCTCACCACCCCCTCTTATCCGCAGCCCGTCTTGTCCCGAAGCTGCAATCCCGGATGAACGTGAGGCCCTGAAAGAGAGAGGGGCAGAGAGAGATAGTACTCCGAGAGTGGGAGTACTGGAAGAAAGAGGAAAAAGGCAATAGAGCAAAAGCGCAGCAAGCGCAAAAGAGCAAAAGCGGCGAAAGAGCCAAAGAGCAAAAGCCCTTCTGTCCGGCTGACCCTCACTTTTGTACTGGGCATGACGCTGCATGATATGGAATACTAATTGGCCAGTTTGGCCCTCAATCTTAAGTTCCACCACAAATCACAAGGAGAATCATGGCCCCCTTGTCCCAGCTATGCTCCCCCCTTATCCCGCCATGCTTCTGCACTCCAGCACACTGAAAAGTCCTTGGGGTCTCATGTCCAACCACAAACATCAACTTGCTATCAGCATTCTTTTCAGAGCGAGCCTCTGAGTAAAACCAAAACACGGAGCTCTTCTAACTGCTAAAAAGAAGAGCTAACTCTGTCCCAGCTAAAACTAGGACACCTCTCAAGTAACCAGTTTTGTTTCCCTTTGTCTTTTTAAGTAACCGTTAATAAATTGTTTTGTTTTGGGAAATCCGAGTCTGTTTTGCCCGGGACCATGGTTGGTGGGTGCTCCCTCTGTTCTTGTCTTGACCCTCAGTTGTTTTGTTTTTTTTTTTCTCTCCACTTTACCGGAGAAGGAGTGAGAAAGCGGCTGTGTGGAGCTCAGTTGCCGTATTGGCCTAAACCACGACAGACAGCTAATGTAGACTACGGATGCATCAGATCCTTAGAGTCTCTTTTTGTCTCGAAGAATTTCTTTCACAAAGATTTTCTTTCATTTGATTGTTGGCTGGCTAGTTTAATTTTGTTTAGTTAAACCCTAGAATTATTATAGATTAAGGTTAATTCTTAAAAAATAGTTTTAGATTACATTACTAAGGCAAAAAATACAAAGATCCAGTAAAAGTCAGATAAACAAGGACAGGTGGAGAAACCTTAGTAACCTAATCAAGGCAAACGGACCATATAGAACCAGCTAGTCTAAGACTGACAAAGGAGAACAAGATTATTGTCCCTGATATGAAACTCCACATGATTAGTCAACCAAAAAGATTCTCTTCCCGTAACTCTTTGCAGACTAGAGGGATTATTGCCTATGAGGGCTTCAGATTTTTGGTATACAGGAGGAAGAACATTTGAGAATTGTGTAAAATTTACCAGGGAATGTTTTAAGAACATTGTGGGAATGTGGAAAATTTAAGGGATGTTTAGGGCAAGGAATAACGACAAGGAAAAGGAGATACTGAGGTGGATCAGGGATGAATAAGCTTGGGAATATGGAGGGATAAGGGTATATAAGGGGCACACTGAGTGTACATGTTGCTGGTTAGCATACTTGTTTCAATGAGCCTTATGCAATCTATATTTTTATTAAATTCCATTACTAACTATCTTCTGTGGAGATATCTACTCTATTCTGAATGGAAACATGTTAGTGCTAGTGAACTTCAAGATGAAACAGATGAATAGTCTAAGAGGTCTAAGTAGTAGCAGCTGGAGTGGAACTGTAAGCCTCTGGGGCTTATATGTCCAGGAGCTAGCAATGTAGGAGACAAGAGCATCTTGGGACCAACTACTGGGTAGATTCATGAATGCACTCCATACTGTGTGGATATATTCCCCCAGCAGATTCCAACCTTGATCAACTGGAAAGCAGGACCAGGATCAGGCCAACCATGTTGTTCATGTTTGTTGAGTGCTATGTATTTATGGGTGTGTTGGTAAAACACTGTTCTCTGCCTGTGTTAATCCATTTGGCTAGTCATGTGTATATTTTTTGAGCATGTATATATACTGGGAATATGTAGGAATACCTGTTCAACCTTGCACTTGCTGAACCTGAGGACTTGGGTATAGCAACTTTACATATATCAGATTCAAAAATTTAACCTGGAGTTTCAAAGGGAATATCTTACTAGTTGCAGAAGGGCAAAAGGTCTTACGGGCAGAGAGCTTACATATGCAGATAAACATCCTTTCAGCAAGCTTAAATGTTTGCACTTTGCTTCTGCTATTTTAGAAGCGTGGTGAAAGTCAAAAGGCATTTCTTAATTTAATCTTAACTAGAGAACATGAGCACTTCAGAAATGATCCTTCCTGTTCATTTGTACTGAAATTATGAATAAATGACAAGTATGTTGTAGCCAGTTGGAGAGATTTTCCTAGCTCCTGGCTCTTTTGACTCATCAAAATCATAACAGAGACTGGGTTGCTGATGGATGAGGGAATCTCTGTAAGAGGGAATTGTTTTAATCAGTCATTTAAAATGTACATTCCATGAATATCTCAGAGGATACACTTTTACTGATTTTAATCAATGAACTGCACTATTCCCTTCATGAACACATATTAATATCCATTAAGACACATTTAGGGTATAAATAACTGGATATTCGTTCCATTGTTGCTTTTCCTTTCTCCTTCCAGACATTCCCCTTTACTTATATGCATAAAAGTTGAAAAATTTATGTGTTGACATACAAAATGTCTTTAATGCATGACAAGGTCCAAAGAAACTATGTTTTTCTGTGTGTAATAAAGCTTGGCAGTATAGTATAAAACAATAACATGTTTAACTTAGTTTATGGCTCAGTTAAGTAAAATTTTGAGTGTGTACATGGTAATAAACATATTTCTTCTACACAAGGACGTTTTATTTACAATTCATTCAAGTTCTTTCAAGTTGTATTTACTGAATAAGTTTTCTTGCAAATGATCTGCAGTGTAAAAAAGGATAACATATCTGAACCTGTCATATTTGACCTGGGTCTGAAACAAAGCATTTTAAATCAGCAACACCTAATTGAAAGATCAGCGACATTTCAAAAAAATTATTTTTAGAAGCTAAAGAACAAAAAATCCAAAATTCTTATGAGTTACACATTTTGGAATACACGGTTCTTCAGAAAGAAGCATCTATTTTTCAGGTCCAAGCAAGCCCTCAGATGTCTCTTATCTGAATACATAAGAAAGGAGAAAGAAAAAACATTTGCATGTTTTTTTAAAGTTCTTTTAAAACTAGATCATTTGTTATAGCAATGGTGTATCACTTTTTACATTTTCAGGTAATGTAATGCCTGCTATTCTACTGTTTAGATTGCTTAAGGCCTGTCTGTGAGATGTTGGATAGCTTTTACTATAAAAGAACAATTTTCTGTTCTCTGTGTCCCTCTCAGTTATCACTGTTTTCGAGTGCTGTTGATGTTTTCATTGGGAAATTTTACAAAATGAAGCTATATAAAATAGTAAAAACTGAACTGTCATGTTGAAATTTCTGTTCATTTAAACAACAAAATATTAAAGTTGCCACTGCATATGCATTGATAAAATAATTCCATGATTATTTTTTCTTCTTTTTTTTTTTTCCTTTTCTTAAGTTAGATTTTGAGTGTGTGTGTAGCTGCTTTTCAGAAGTTGGCTAAGCATTCACAGAATAAATCTGAAGACATTTTTGTCTCTTGCTTGAGCTGGTTACACCATTTTTGTAACAGAATTGACTCTATTTTAAGATCATATTTCATAGGATAAATATATGTGTAGTGATTTGTCCCAGCTCATTTACATCCTTTTAAATTTTTTCTTTATATTTTTTGTTGTCAAAATTGCTGTCAACAGTTATAGTCATAGCTGTAGCCTTAACAATCTAAATATATAGAGAAATTCTGTCTCAATGTGCAGTTATTAATATGTTTTGGCCAGATATAGGTCTTCGCAAACTTTCGGGTGAATTGTTGCATCCTCTGTCATCCTAGTTGAAAAAGAGAACAATAACATCAATAAAGAAGATACAACAAAGCATGTAATAGTTCAGCTACCTCTGAAGAATCTCACACTGCAGAAATTAGTTGTAACCGTGTACAATCCAGTATTTAATGTTCCATCTTTGAAAATGGTCACAGAGAAATAAAGCAAAGGCAACCTTCAAGTCCTTCTAATTGAAAAAAAAGTAGCATACCCTATAAGAATATAAATCTAGTGGGGATGTCTATTTGAAACAGTATTAGCATACTGGAGGATGATTGACTTATGTTGACAAATTTAGGAAAGATTCATTCTCATCCTGTATTTACCTAAGTAATTAATTAATGAGGTAACACAGATCTAAATTCCAGACAACTGCAGATGACAGAAAACAATGTCTTTTTTTTTTGAACTTCATTAGAACTGTTGCTTATTTTCATGCTTTTAGTAATGTTGTTAAAGGTATATTTTGTTTGGTTTATTAAGATATACCTCCCTATGATATTTTTTAGTAAGTACATATAAATGTCAAGGGTGATGAAACTCACAGCCAAAGGACTAAAGAAATAAATAGTTGGAACCTCATCAAATAGGTACATACGTTTGGTATGCTTACATAGGTGCATACCTATTCTCTGCTGTCTAAATGTGACAGATATATTGAAATAATTTCAAGATCTTTTTCTTCATCTTCAGGAAACTCAGTAGTCTGGATTTTAATTTGTAGGACCAACTAAAGTGGCAAAGATGAAGGAAACTAACAGTATGGGGCATTTTTCTTATTTAATTTTGTTTGGTTTGGTTGGTTTTGTGTTTAGTTTTTTTTTTTTTTTCCCTTGACATAAGACAGCATTATATGAAAGGAGAAAATACCATCCATGTGTGCAATGTCTTCTTGGATTTTATTCTGATGTTTTAACTAGCATGAAGACTCTAAATAAATGAAGATTATCATAAAACTTAACCTTTTCACCTCAGATTGATTTTGCCTCCTGTAACATAAACAAACATAAAAATCTTTGTTTTGTTTTGTTTTGTTTGTAAATCCAGTGCATTACACTGTATAGATTTTGTCACTGGGGAGACAAGAGACTATATGTATGACAGAATCAGTGTGACTCTTAGCTACTATAGTGACAATGGCAGAGAAAGGAAAAGCAAATAAGAATAAGGGAAAACAGAAAGAAAAAAAAAAAGGACTAAGAAGAATTGAAACTAATGCTGACTTCTACATTGCAAATTCTCTCTTCTAATCATGGATATCAAAGGTAATATAAATAACATATTCTGCCACAAGAGTATATCTCTGGCTTTCTAACCGACTAGGTTTTATAATTGTATCTAGATTGTTAAGTTTCTTCATTTTCATGTTTTCATACAAACACACACAGATTTTTACGCATCTGGGAAATGTTTATTCATATAAAGTAGAAAATTTATGTTAGAGTGTAGTCTGGTTCTGCAAAAGTAGTATTGTACAGTGATTATGCCTTAAATTGAAGCAATGCATTTGTGTCTAAGTAAACACAGTTGCAAATATTCATTGAGCATTTTTTTTGAATTCCTAGATAAGATGTAATTTCAGAATAAGCAAGTAATTTTCTGAAGAAGGGAATCTATAAAATGGAATCAATGCAATTTTACTAGATTATCTTAGTGGAAGAGCGTATCAAATTTCAGAAACAGGACCTTGACAGACCGGAGAGATGGGCCTGTGAGAACCTAATGAAGTTCAACAAGGCCAAGTGCAAGGTCCTGCACGTGGGTCGGGGCAATCCCAAGCACAAGTACAGGCTGGGTGGAGAATGGATTGAGAGCAGCCCTGAGGAAAAGGACTTGAGAGTGCTGGTGGATGAGAAGCTCAACATGAGCTGGCAATGTACGCTGGCAGCCCAGAAAGCCAACTGTATCTTGGGCTGCGTCCAAAGAAGCGTGGCCAGCAGGTTGAAGCAGGTGATTTTGCCCCTCTACTCTGCTCTCGTGAGACCCCACCTGGAGTACTGCATTCAGCTCTGGAGTCCCCAACACAAGAAGGACATGGACCTGCTGGAGTGAGTCCAGAGGAGGGCCATGAAGATGATCTGAGGGCTGGAGCACCTCTCCTCTGAAGACAGACTGAGAGAGTTGGGGCTGTTCAGCCTGGAGAAGAGAAGGCTCCGGGGTGATCTTATTGCAGCCTTCCAGTACTTAAAGGGGGCCTACAGGAAAGCTGGAGAGGGACTTTTTACAAGGGTATGTAGTGATAAGATAAGGAGCAATGGCTTTAAACTGAAAGAGGGTGGATTTAGATTGGATATAAGGAAGAAATTTTTCACTGAGAGGGTGGTGAGACACTGGAACAGGTTGCCCAGAGAAGTTGTAGATGCCCCATCCCTGGAAGTGTTCAAGGCCAGGCTGGATGAGGCTTTGGGCAACCTGGTGTAGTGGAGGGTTTCCCTGCCCATGGCAGGGGGGTTGGAACTAGATGATCTTTGAGATCCCTTCGAACTCTAACCATTCTACCATTCTATGATTCTACCGCTTTCTACAACTTATTGATTGTGTACCAGAACTAGATTTTTATGCAGCAAGGAAAGTGACTGGCAGACTATTACTTAGGTCAGATGAGAAAGACACTTGAATAGGTTCCATGAACATATACTTATGAAATGTAACCGCATAAACTCCAGTTCATCTCTTCAGTAGCTAAGTTATAGAAATATTTTCTGGAAAGATAATTACTGGTTGCTGGGAGGCAATGTCTCCTGAAAGTGCCAGGAAATTGGACATTCTTTGAAATGTCATGACCAAAATAGACGTTCTTCTATGCTGTCACGGTTTGATATGGAGGGGGTGTGGGTTCTGGTGGCAGGAGAGGGGCTTTGTTCCCTGTGACCTCCCTGGTTTTGGAATCGGGCCAGACCTGGTTCTGGCCACCAGATCGGACTCCCATCCCCCTCAGGGTTGAGCCAATCAGCACCTCTGCGAATTGCCCTATTTAAGTCGGGACAAAGGAACTGGAAGAGGTGCTTTGCCCAGGAGTGAGAAGAGAAGGGAGGAGGGCACTGCCCCCGCTCCCTGGCTCCTGGCCGGGCAGCTGCCTGCGTCGGGCCTGCACCGCTCACGGAGAATGGCAGCGGCGGAGCCGGCTGGGGAACTCGGGGGCACCCCACTCCCAGAGTGCCCACTGGGCTGAGTTCACCTGGAGAGGACTGAGATCCGAGAGAAACAGCTGCATCGACACCAGGTCAGTGAGGATGGAGACGGAGGAGGTGTGCCGGAGCTGAGTTTCCCCTGCAACTAGTGGTGAGATGGCAGGCGTCCCCCCTGCAACCAGGACGGCCTCGGTGGAGTAGAGATCCACTCACAGCCCGTGGAGGGAAGATGCCTGAGCCTGAGGATGGTCGTGCTGGGACGCACGACAAGGCAGAGAGGCATCTGGAGTCTGCGTGACAACCCATGCTGGAGCAAGTGGCTACAACTCCCTAAGTATCCGAGACTGTGGTAAAGCCCACACTGGGGCAATCTGTGGGGAAAGATTGCTTCCTGTGGGCTGGACTCACGTTGGAGAACTTTGTGGATTTTTCCTCGTGGGTAGGGGATCCACTGGAGCAGGGGAAAAGGGTGTAAGGACTCCTCCTCCTTTAAGAGAGAAGCAGCAGTAACAGCACGGAATGAACTGACCTGCACTCTCCCAGTTCCTTCTCCCTGCGCCGCTGGGGGGAGGAAAGTGTCGGGTTTTTTTTAAGATCTGGCTTTGTTTCTTTTTATCCTCTCACGTAACCGGTTTTGTTTCCCTTTGTCCTTTTAAGTAACCATAAATAAATTGTTTTGCTTTTAAGAAAGCCAAGTGTGTTTTGCCCAGGACCATGGTTGGTGAGTGCTCCCTCTGTTCTTGTCTCAACCCTCAGTCCCTTTATTATAATTTTCTCCTCTCCACTTTACTGGAGAAGGAGCGACTGTGAGAGTTTTAGTTGCTGGATCAGCCTAAAACCACGACATATGGCTAGAAATCAGAATAACACTAGAGTCAAATCATATTCTTTGTGAATAGCTGAACACGTGTTTAGGAGAATAAGAAGTCCTTCCCCAGATTTATTCCCCAGATTTAAGCAGTTACAAAACTCCTGAAGAGAGCTTTTATCTATATTAAAACTGTATACAAGATGCAAATATAATTATGGGATAGTAACAGTGAGTGGCACACATACATAACTGACAATAATAGATAAGAGTCAGTATGTTTAGTGAAGGTCAGTAAAGCTAATGTAGATACATTGGGGAAGTTTCAGGTGTGGAATAACAGTTTTGCAGTCTGCTTACAAACAAAAAAAATCTTGTGTGAGGAGTATCTGTGTTTTAACTGTTCCAAATATGCTTTTACACTTTATGATTTCAAATGGACATTAACTCTTCAGTTCAAACCATACTTAGGTGAGCATTACCAAAAGTAATTAGAGAATTTCAATAAAGGAATAAAAGTACTTTTTTCTTTACTAAATAGAATCATAGAATCATAGAATCATAGAATCATAGAATGGTTTGGGTTGGAAGGGGCCTTAAAATCTAGTTTCAACCCCTCTGATCCTCTGATCCACATTTTAGCAAACAGGATAAAGCAAGTGGATGTTTTGCCCTCCTACAGCAAGCTACACCATTCAGAGAATATCCAGAAATTGTGAGCAAAACAGATACCCTGTAACAGCCACTCTGTTGTAAAGGCATGTCACAACTTGAGTCAACTTTTGTTTTTTTCATATCATTCTTACAGTTAAAAAATTTTTCAAGAAGTGCAAGAAGAAGAATTCTGGGCTAGAAGCAAGCTATAAAAGCATTATAAATGGAAAAAAAGAAAATTATATTAGTTTAGTGTGATGGGAAACGCAATCCTCATTATCAATCACTTATGCCATATTTAAAAAAAACCTTCTGAAATACAATTGCCTTTGGACAATTACCTCAGACAAACTTCTGAAAATCTGGTCTCTTACTGCTATTACAATTATCTACTAAGAAAAAGAAAACTCTGTTACAATTGGTTCCTTATCTCTATTTACACTGTTTCAGGAAAAAAAAAAAAAATTACTTGAGTGTTTCTGTTGATATGGAGACAAAAAAAGACAATCTTTACATAAAAATCTTCATAAACCCCAAATTATTGAGTTAATACTTCCAGAAGTATGGGTTTTAAAAAACACTAGGAATAGTGACAAGAATATTTGTACTATTGTCATCATGAAGTATTACTTTAAATTCTTGAGAAGATTTCTAAAAATAATAATGGAAGAGATTACAATCTAATTTCCTCTACAGTCCAAAATCCACAAACTCTGTAATACTTATTTATAGCTATAACAATGATGTCATCTGCATTCTTGTAACATTTTACATAACTAGAGTTTGATGCCCTGCAAAGAAACACTTTCAACAAAATAAAAACCTAGGTAAGAAATCTGTCCTTAAAAAAAAAATAAATTTTGATTTTATGTTTGGATTGGTGTCTCCACATTAGTTCTTCCCTGTTAAAAAAAGTAAGTGACCAACTCTCAAAACTTTATCAGGTCAAGACTTTAACTTATAATCAGCTTTATTGTATACTTACAAGGAACAGCTTAGGGATCAGTTATAGCATTTGGATTATAATGCCATAGTGGTTAACTCGCATTTTTGTCTGTCAATAATGGCTTTGTCCATTCTGCTAATTAACACAGAGCTAGCAGAAAATGGTTCAATGGTTTTTCATATTTTTTAAGTGCGAGAAAGCTCCCTGCCACATGTATCCTGTGTCATGAAGCTTCTGAGAAATTGATTCAAAGACGAGCACTGGAGAGGGACTATTTCTAACACTTCAGCAGGCTTGACTACTCCATCCCATACAGTGCTCCAACAGTGTTACAACCACCCCCACACATTTTCATGCCACATCCTAAAGAAATACAACACACACTAAAAATTTCATACTGTGTAAACATCATTCTGGCAAACAGAAACTTCACTTTATCTCATACACTTTGAGTTGGAAAAAAAGACAAGTATGTCAAACAATGCTACATGTTAGGGCCACAGAGCACCAAAGGAGTCACAGGAAAGATCCATGGCCAGAGCTTTTACAGCATAAATGTGGCCAGAATGTAAAACAGCATCTACTTTAGCTGAGAAAGTGGCACAACTATCCAAAATATGGAGAAAATAGAGGAAATTTTAGGTGAAAGACTACATTTTTGTGATCCATTAAAAGAATTAAAAGAGAATATAGGCTGTAAGAAATTAACAGACTCTTCCAAAAATAAATGGGAGAAAGGATAGGATTTGAGATTCAATTCTACTTTAATATGCACTCTGAGAAGTTATCCTGAGTGTGTTCTATGACAGCAGCTCTTCAAGAAAGACT
Source organism: Tauraco erythrolophus (assembly GCF_009769465.1). Classification (NCBI taxonomy): domain Eukaryota; kingdom Metazoa; phylum Chordata; class Aves; order Musophagiformes; family Musophagidae; genus Tauraco; species Tauraco erythrolophus. The sequence goes on along the minus strand of NC_141465.1, from coordinate 82,884,485 downwards.
CTTATGAATGATTTTATTAATAAATATTAACAAATAGTTCAATCTGAGACATATAGATGGAAATCCCAATTACTACCTCCTTAGGAGGAACACAGCAATTCATTAAAACAAGGAAGATTGAGAGATATTTGATAAGTACTTACTTCCTGTAAACACATTAAGCAGATTTTCTTTCAGTTCTGCATTGCTTGTATCTTACAAGTATCTATATCAATGGTGATTAATTCGAGTGTTATTAATAAAACATTACATCTATAAATGATCTTAATCTAGTTTGAATTTTTCTGTGTTTCAGCAACCCTGATGTTAACACGACATTCTACTCTTCATAAGAGTACACTGAAACTGTAAATCAATCCTTGGGTCACCTTAAGCAGTCAGTACCTTAACTCTGCAGCACACTCTCAATGTTCTGAGGCTAAAACAATACAGTCCTTGTATTACACGAGTCAAGCCGACAGAAAAGTCTTCCAGTAACTGTTGCTGACGTGGAAGGCTTTCTGATATGCAGGAAAGTCTTAATATGAACACATAAATTCACGCACATGTGTGCAAATCATAAGGAAAAAACAACAGTTATTAAAATTTCCACACACCTATATTAACCTATTGTAACAGCCAGCTGTAATTGCAGTTAATTTTATTAGTTTAATTTCACAAGGATTCCTGTGCAAAAAAGTTTAATATGCTTACATAGCGTTGGCAGCCTTCAGAAGCGTGAAAGACAATTAAAACAAGACGGCGAGTAAATGGACATACCAAGTTAACGCTCTACTGTGAAAAAAGCTTGCATGTTCTTACACCTAATAACATATGATATTTTGCTGTGGTGAGGAACTCAATAAATGAGTTCCAGAAATAGAAAAAAGCTTTATTTATACTTCATATGTTCTTAGAGACCAAAGTCACTAAGCTACAAACAAAAGTCAATAGAAACAAAGTTTTACAACGTCCAGTGCTTGTGGATCTACTTGTTTAATTTAGTGAATGAAGATCATCCGTACATCTTCACACCAACATTCTTCAGACAGTCTATACTATTCTCCAGAATTCTATTTATTAGAATACTGATACTATTTATTGAGCATAAATTAGAGAGACTATACTCTGTCCAAGGGAGTACTCCTGCTATCTTCCAATCTGTATTTTACAAACCAGAAATATATCAGATTTTCCGTATGTTACAGTTTTGTTCCTCAAGAGGGAAACCTAGGAGAAAAAGTCTCAGAAGGAGATCATGGCACGTTTTTTACACAGGAAATATGCCAGGCCCTTGAGTGATCATAATGCTGGAGTGCACTGGAGGTAAGTTATAACACTTTGGTGGCCTACTTTTTTTTCTTTGTGTGTGTGTGTGTGTGCTGTTATTTAAGTGTATAAAATATATATATATAAAAAAATACGAGACTTTTCACAGTCTTCTGCCTTTTGACAAAAACCTGGAGTAACTCAAAGGTATAATTCTTTTATGTTTTCGATTGGTCTTCCCAGGTTTATAGCAGGACAATACTTAGAAAATCATGCAAAGAAGCTTGGAATGTTGTAGCTAACACTGTTGAAGTGCCTAGTATCCCTTTGACTCTAGATCTATCAAATGTTTTAAAGTTTGTCTGTTTTAGTTTGTCTTCATCTCTATACGTAAAAAAATATGTATGTTTTTAGTTGTTAATACAAATGTGGTATCTCTTTTCCTTCCGGAGGAATTCCACTTAAGCAGTAAATACTGGATTTATCTAAAGATGATGATTTATCTTTCGTGAACATAGCTGTAAAAAACTATATCCAGGAGGGTAGCAAATATGTTCTAATATGTATCTTTAGGCAGGTGAGGTATACGCAGGTATTTAAGGCAATCTAAGACTTCCTCATAAAATCCTATCGATAAATTTAGGATAGATCAAATCTATCTAGTTTTACTTTCCTCTTAGAATACTTTTATACAAATGCTTAAGGCTAAAGATAGACTTTATTGATTTACTTTTATTTCTGGTTTAATTGTAACACTGACCTTCTCTAGACGTCGCTCTCAAAAGCTAAGACTGGCACAGTTCTGAGAATTTATTATTCCTATTTAAAATTATTATTTTTATTTTTATTTCCATGTTTCTGTTTAAAATTTGGCAGTCTCTTTAAAAAAATAATACATGAATTCTACCTCTAAAGTCAGAGGGAATTATTTTCTTTTAGATATTTCTTATAATGCTTAATCACCTTAACCCCTAGCTGAACCAAAATTAGCAATTCTATGGGGGAAGTAACACTGAACAAGATTTAATTAAGTAAATGCATTCAGGAATCAATTCATGTCCAGCTAAATTTCTGGTAGCTTATGAGTGACTGCATACTTAATTAATGGAAAATATTCTATTCTACAAATACCTTGGCAGACTTCTTATTTGCACTGAATGCACTCCATTGTCTTTCAAAGTATCAAATCAATGTAGTCTTTGACAACCTTTTTTTCAGTTTGGGAAAGCCTACAGCTTTTGGAGGAAATCATGGCACACTGAAGCAGTTTCACTTTTGTCTTTTCATTTGGCTTCTTCCTTTCTCTGCCTTTTCCAGATATATTAACTGTATTTCCATATCACAGACTAAATAATAGCAACTCAAATTTCAGAAGTATATTAAGCAACATAATTAGCATTTTCCATTGACTTGGTTTTGACTGGGATATAGTTGGTTCTCTTAGTAGCTGGAAGCTGTGCTTTTGATTTAGTATGAGAAGAATGTTGATAACATACCGATCTTTACAGTTGCTGCTAAGACATCAAGGACTTTTCAGCTTTCCATGTTTTGCCACTGTGCAGATGCACAACAAGCTGGGAGGTAGCATAGCTGGAGCAAGGGTCCCATAACTCCTAGTTTCGGGTTTGATTTTAGGCTTAGCATTGAGGATCAAATTGGCCAGTGGAATATTCCATATCATGCAATGTCTCACTCAGTATATAGCTGAGGGTTGGCTAGGGGTCTGGCACTCTTTGGATCTCTCTTCAGGGCTTTCACTCTTCCAGGACTGTGGTGGGGACTTCTCTGTTTCAGGATCACTAGCTGGGCCAGACCAGGCATTGGTTAGTGAGTTGTGAAAAATTGCTCTGTGTATCACTTATTTGTATATGTTATTATCAACTTTAATACAAGTTTTACTAGTATTATTTTTAATTTTATTTTATTTCAATTATTATATTTTTCTTATCTCAACTCATAAGTATCCTTCCCTTTCCCTTTTGATTCTCTCCTCTGACCCCTGGGGCAGGGGAGGGTGAGTGTCTGCATGATGTTTAATTGCTGTCTGGGTTAAACCATGACATCCATATAGTTCATTCCTTCTATGAAGGGTGGGGAGGGGAAGGGGGGAAGCAGGCAGGTGGAATTTCAGTGGACTGTAATACTAATTTTGTATTTACTAGGTGATTATCATAAATACTATACTACTGCTAGGTAACTTCATAGGATCATAGAGTAACACAGTCCCTTTGGTGTTGTTTTATGTTATGTTTTGTTTTGTTTTGTTTCATCTTGGTTTGTGTTTTGGAATGTTAGCACTGCTTATGTGTTTAAATTAAAGACAAACAGGAGTAGTTTCCCTTTGACCTGGTGGGGAAACAGCTTTTAGTTTTTTCCAGAGGCTTAGTCAGAAGTGTAGACAGGTCTGAAAAGGTATCTGCCTCTAGTAAAAACTGACACATATTATACCTACAAAACTGAAATAGTTTTAGACACAAAAAAGGGAAATGACACCGCAGAATCAGATAACAGTGAGGTTGGAAGGGACCTCCAGATGTCATCTGGTCCGATTCCCCCGCTCAAGGAAGGTCACCTAGTGCCAGTTTCTTAGGGTCATGCCTAGAAGGACTTTGAATATTTCCAAGGGTGGAGACTCCACAACTTCCCTGGGAATCTTGTTTCAGTGCTCCATCACTGTCACACTAAAAAAGTGTTTCCTTATGTTCAAAGGGAATCTCTTGTGTTTCAGTTTGTGCCCACGGCCTCTGGTCCCACTACTGGGTACCATTGAAAAGAGAACCACAGTCCCAGCTCTCTCAGCCTTTTTTTTTAATACAAGAGATGCTCCAGACCCTGAGTGGCCCTTTGTTGAACTCTCTCCTGCATGTTGATGTGTCTCTTGTACTGAGGAGCCCAGAACTGGACCCAGGACTCCAGGTGTGGCCTTATTAGTGCTAAGTAGAGGAGAAGGATCACCTCCCTTGATTTGCTGGCAACGCTTTGCCTAATGCAGCCCAGGATACAATTAATTTTCTCTGTAGCAAAAGCACATTACTGTCTAACGTTTAACTTGATGTCTACCAGAACCCCCAGGATGTACCTACCAAATATTTGTCATCTCCCTTGCTCTAATCTTTCTCCTGGTCTCTTGGACCTGAGATTCCTGAAGACATCCTTTAGCACATACTGCTAAAAACTTTCTGTCATCAAAGAAGAAAAGAACAACAGAAAAATTAGCACTTCCTGGAATTTCCATCCTAAAGACAGATTTTCTTACAAAACTGGAGCTTAAATTCTTAATTTAAATGTAAAATTAGAGATGCACAGATCTAAGAGAAAACTTATCATTCAAAAACTATTTCAGCAGTATCTGAGCTAATATCAGAATCCAAAAATAAATCACAAGGAAAATAATCAGTATGGTTTTATTTTATTTCCTTCAATATGTCAGAAATTGTAGATTGAAAGGATATCATTCAAAAAAATAATATAGCTGTAGATGTGGGAGTTCTCCATATTCAATCACCTATGGGACTTATATTCATAGATTCATAGATTTCTAGGTTGGAAAAGACCTTAGAGATCATCCAGTCCAACCGTCCCTAATCTCCCAATAAAACAAATCCTTAAGTAGTTCATCCACCCTTTTCTTAAACACATCCAGGGATGGGGAATCAACCACCTCCCTGGGCAGCCTATTCCAGTGGCTGACAACCCTTTCAGAGAAGAAATTCTTTCTAACATCCAACCTGAATCTCCCCTGACTAAGCTTATGCCCATTTCCTCTTGTTCTATCACCCATCACTAATGTAAAGAGCCCTTCCCCTACCTCCCCACCATCCCTTCTCAAATATTTGTAGGCCGCAATCAGGTCTCCCCTCAGCCTCCTCTTCTCCAGGCTAAACAGCCCCAACTCCCTCAGCCACTTCCCATAAGTTTTATTTTCCAGTCCCTTGACCAGTTTAGTTGCCCTTCTCTGGACCCACTCCAGGAGCTCAATATTTCTCTTAAAGCGAGGGGCCCAAAACTGGACACAATATTCCAGGTGCGGCCTCACCAGTGCCGAGTACAGGGGCAGGATCACTTCCCTATTCCTGCTGGTTACACTATTCTTGATACAAGCCAGTATCCCATTGGCCTTTTTGACTACCTGGGCACACTGCTGGCTCATATCAAGCCGGTAGTCAACCAACACCCCCAGGTCCTTCTCCAGCCACTCTTCCCCGAGTCTGTAGCGACGCTTGGGGTTTTTACACCCCAAGTGAAGGACTCTGCACTTGGCCTTATTAAAACTCATGCCATTGGCCTCAGCCCAATGATCCAGTCTGTTCAAATCCCTCTGAAGGGCCTCCCTACCCTCAATCAGATTGACACAGCCTCCCAGCTTGGTGTCATCCGCAAATTTACTGAGGGTACATTCAATCCCCTCATCCAAGTCGTTGATAAAGATGTTAAACAGAACTGGACCCAGCACCGAGCCCTGGGGAACCCCACTGGTGACCAGCCTCCAGCTGGATTTGACCAGCCTCCAGCTGGATATGTCCAAAGTTTCTTACTCCCAAAACAGGGTGATCATTTCCAAATTCCAATGAAGAATACTTTTCACCTATGCTGTATTCTGAAACATATTTAGTCCTTATTTGGAGAATAAGACGCATCTGAGACTGTGCTAACAAAGCTGACAGACATATATTTGAATCTGAGACCAGGTCCTCCTCAGTTTGTTAATATAGGTCAAGCCTTAATGAATGCAAACTAATTTTCAAGTTGTTTTAAAATACTTCTGCAGCAATTCTTTTTCTGACAATTATAATGTCAAAAAATTTAAAATTATTTTTAAAAAGCCATAAAAATATTGTTCACTATACATATAGTATTTATAGTAATATTTCACATCAAATATGATTCAAACTTTTCAAGTAACAGCTATGTGTTTGCTTGCCTGCAACCAAACTTTGTATTGTTAGTGACTGGAAAACCAAAGATACAAGTGTTCCACACAATAATACAGAGGCTAAGCTTCTGAAAAAAAGTTTACATCTTTAGCATATGAACAAGGTTTACAGCATTGAAAGGCTGCAATAAGATCTCCTTGGAGAATATGGCACTGCTGCCCCATGGTTCAAGCACTAATGATGGAAAGGGAGGAAAACTAAGTTTTTCACTTTTTTTCTTAGGAAGGTTTTAGGGCTCATATTTAAAATTAGCAGTAACATTTTTTTTTTTTTTTTGTTAAAAATGTTTAATTTACATCTATTAATAGTTCTGTGGGGCAAAGTCAGAGAATACAATACTATCCCTTTTTTGAACTGAGTACCACTTATATAAGAAAACAGCAGATTCCTGGGATGGAGATCTATCTTCAGATTATGGACCTCAAAATTTAGGGTTTCATTTCTATAGTGACTACTTTGGTAAATGACTCCAGTTTTTCCTTTGTAGATGTTTGTGGCATTTTAGACAATCTACTGCATCTCTCCCTACCTGGCCTTCAGCTGACACTTCAAGAGGCACAGTTCTCTGTAGTATGATATCTTTCAATCCCATGTGGGTGGTCCAGATATCTAGGTAGCCTCAACGGGCACTAATTGCCTATATTTAGGCTATTAGATTATAGGATCATAGAATATCTCAGGTTGGAAGAGACTCATAAGGATCATCACATCCAACTCGCTGCTCCTTACAGGACTACCTAAAACTAAAACATATGACTAAGAGCATCATCCAGACTTTCCTTGAACTCTACAGACTTGGTGCCAGGACCACTTCCCTGGGGAACCGATTCCAGTGACAGACCAGAGATCATGATCCTGATCTCTGTTGACTGTAATGGAAGCTTAGATACCTATTCACACATAGTCACAGGGACATATGGAACACTTCTGACTCTTCTAAAATGAAAATAGGAGACCAGGTAACATACTTTAGGATCTACCAAGTGGCACCTGTTTCTAGGCAACTGAATTCTAGGTCTTTATTTCGACATAGATTTCTCATATTTGCAGCTGAGCTTATGCGTACTAAATTATAATTAGTTTTTCTTTACTAATCTTTTACTAATTTCTCCCTAGTGGCAATCTTTCTTCAAGGAAGATAAAGTGATTTAAGGTTTTCAAATTTGGGGTTTTTTTGTTGTTGTTCTTGATTTTGAGGGGAGGTTGTTTTTCCTGAGTGTGAAACATTCTGTAATTTTCCCTTGGAAATGTGCTTCTCTTCAACTGAATAAGACCTATATGTGCTTCTTTTAAACATAGTCATTTCAAATGCTGAGTTGATTTACGATGAGAAACCACTGCTATCTTCTTCAGAAGTCACATTTTAGAAACAGCTTTGCTTAACTCCTTCAGTTAGTAACTGTAAGTGTACTTTGTATGCAAGTGAACGAATATTCTCTCCTTGCAGACAGTTCAAGACCCTGAGCTCTAGAGAAAGATAACAGTGCAGACATACCACTGTGTTTAGATCTTCCCTTTGGATAGCTCTGGATTGTTTCCACAATCAGCATACCACGGGGTTTTTTGTGTTCTATCTCTGAGATATTGAACATTTCTGTATATTGTACAGGGAACATCAAGACTCACCTTTAGGTATCAAGCACTATTTGGGATCGGATAACTAAAAACTAAGTTCTGAGACATAACTGATTTTTTTGTTTGGATCTGAGTCTCCTGACAGGTTTATCCTGGCACCAAGGAGTCTCCTGACAGGTTTATCCTGGCACCAAGGAGTTAAGCAGATTTTACTGGTTGGGTTATATGATTAGTATTAGGAAATGCTCAAAAACCAAGTGGCTTTAAGAGCCTAGGTATGAGGTAGGTAACATGTGGAAGACCTCATTGTGCTGAATTAAGAGGATCTCTCATGCTGCAGATTTACCTGTCAGGGAGCACGAATACACTTCAGTGATTTATATTTCTGATTATTTGGATGCCCTGCATGAGAAGCCCTCCAATTCATCAGGCAGAGAGTTCTCAGATGTATAATTATGTCTCTTGGATCAAACAAGTTTCTTGCATAATAAATTTAGGAATGCAGGCAAAACCTAGAACATAACAGTAAATCTAATATTGAACCTTACAGTCTCAGCAGATTTAAAGGTTACACTTAGAGCTAGCTAAACAGAGCTCTTTGGCTTTCAGCTTTCACTGCATGCACATATGGAAATTGCTTTCTACTTTGCTTAACAATCTAATCCTTCTAGATCTAGTTTTGAAAGTCATGTGGTCTCAAACAGCTATTCAGAATAATAAACCCAATTCACCCTTACTGTCATGTATTTGAAATCAACAGTGTTAAACCAAGGTTGAACTTGGCATAAAATACAGTGAAGGGGGAAAGTGCTGTAGTTTGCTTTTATCATTTCATAAAAATTAATTGTAGTAAAATAGGCAATCACCAAAGAAAGCATGGATATACAGCATAATGAAGATAGTGTACTTCTGTAACAGCTTCCAAAAAATGGCACAAATAACAGGTACCAAAGCAGAACTTCGAAAATTAGTGACTGTTTCTTGTTCAGTCAATCTCACCTCTGTGTCTGGCAAGATCATGGAGTAGATGCTCCTGGAAACTATGCTAAGGCACATGGAAAATAAGGAGATGATTTGTGACAGCCAACATGGCTTTAATAAGGGAAAATTGTGCCTAACAAATTTGGTGGCCTTCTGTGATGAGGTTACAGCATTGGTGGATAGAGGAAGAGCAACTGACATCATCTACCTGGACTTGTCCAAAGCAGTTGATACTCTTCCATATGACATCCTTGTCTCTGAATTGGAGAGACATGGATTTGACAAATGGATCACTCGGTGCATAAGGAATTGGCTGGATGGTTGCATTCAAATGATTGCGGTCAATGACTTGATGGAGTGGAGACCAGTGACAAGTGGCTTTCCTCAGGGATCGATATTGGGACCAGCACTGTTTAACATCTTTGTTGGTGACATGGACAGTGAGATTGAGTGCATCCTCAGCAAGTTTGCTGATGACACCAAGCTGTGGTGTGGTTGACACACTGGAGGGAAGAGATGCCATCCAGAGGGACCTTGACAGGATTGAGAGATGGGCCTGTGTGAACCTAATGAAGCTCAACAAGGCCAAGTCCAAGGTCCTGCACATGGGCCAGGACAATCCCAAGCACAAGTACAGGTTGGGCTGAGAATGAATTGAGAGTAACCCTGAGGAGAAAGACTTGAGGAGTAGGTTGATGAGAAGCTCAACAGGAGCTGGCAATGTGTGCTGGTAGCCCAGAAAGCCAATCGTACCCTGGACTGCATCAGAAGTGTGTCCAGCAGGTTGAGGGAGGCGGTTCTGCTCCTCTACTCTGCTCTTGTGAGACCTCACCTGGAGTACTGCATTCAGCTCTGGAGCCCCCAACACAAGAAGGATATGGACCTGTTGGAGCAGGTCCAGAGGAGGACCACAAAGATGATCCGAGGGCTGGAGCACCTCTGCTATGAAGAAAGGCTGAAAGAGTTGGACTGTTCAGCCTGGAGAAGAGAAGGGTCTGGGAGATCTTAGAGTAGTCTTCCAGTGTTTAAAGGGGGCCTACAAGAAAGCTGGAAAAGGACATTTTGCAAGGGCTTGTAGTGATAGGACAAGAGACAATGGCTTTAAACTGCAAGAGTGTAAATTCAGATTAGATCTGAGGAATAGATTCTTCCCTCTGAGGGCAGTGAGGCGTTGGAACAGGTTGCCCTGAGAAGCTGTGGGTGCTGCATCCCTGGATGCGTTCAAGGCCGGGTTGGACGAGGCTTTGGGCAAGCTGATCTTGTGGAAGGTGTCCCTGCCTGTGGTAGGGGGAGTGGAACTAGATGATTTTTAAGGCGTCTTTCAACCCAAACAGTTCTATAATCCTATGAATCTTGGTTTTGGATTCAGTTACAGCCATCTCCTCTGTCTTTTAAAATAAATGCTTGCATCATCTTTAGAACAATGTTCGAAACTGAGCAGCATGAAACACTTTACTTGCTTGCAGAAGAAAGCTAAACACTAGACTCAAAGAAAGCTTATAGGCAGAAGACAGGAGAACATGTACATGAAAAGCAAATTAGGAACATGTGTCAGAGAAAATAGGAGATTTGAACTAAATGAAGTTGAACTTCTCTCAGTAAAAATATGCACCATGCTAGCATGGCAGAGGCTTGTGCCACGAGATACAGAGCATAGGCTCTGTAGCTTATAACTGAAGATGTTCAAGATTTGTCTCAGTGCTCCAGTGATGCAACAGAACATCATCTGCCTTGGAACTGTCTCTCTTCAAGTTTGACTGGCATACAGATGGAGCTGGCAAATAACTTGAAAATTACTGTGAAGTATGCATGTGTGAATTCTGAATGCATGTAGTCACAGCATGTCTTTCTGATTAATTATCTTTCCAATCTGTACTAGTTTTGACTGGGATAGAGTTAAATTTCTTCATAGTAGCTCACACAGCGATGTGTTTTGGATTTGTGACCAAAACAGTGTTGACAATACAGGGATGTTTTCTTTACTGCTGAGCAGTGTTTACACAGTGTCAGGGCCTTCATTGCTTCTCACACGACACCCCCAGTGAGTAGGCTAAGGGTGCGCAAGAAGTTAGGAGGGGACACAGCTCAGACAACTGACCCCAACTGACCAAAGGGATATCCCACACGATATGACATCGTACTCAGTGATAAAAGCTACAGAGAAGGAGGAAGCAGGGAGGGATGTTCAGAGCTATGGTGTTTGTCTTCCCAAGTAGCAGTTATGCATGATGGAGCCCTCTTTCCTGGAAATGGCTAAACACCTGCCTGCCCGTGGGAAACAGTGAATGTATTCCTTGTTTGGCTTTACATGCACACGCAGCTGTTCTTTAGCTGTTAAGCTGTCTCTATCTCAACCCATGAGTTTTTTTTCATTTTTACACTTATGAACATTGCTGATTCATACAATGCATTTGAAAACATATCTACCATAGCTACAAATGGCTAAAGGTCAATGATTATTTTGAAAGTAACTCACTAGAGATTTGTCCCAGATTGACTCCTTTTGTCTCACATAAAGCCTCAATTGCCATTTCTTGTGTATAACAAAGAAATGTTTAGCATTTTGCTTCTGGAAAATAGCTCATTAAGTCATTCATGCTGCAAAATTTCTATCAAAACAAATGAGCAAGTTCATGATAGAGGGAAAAAGAAAACAAAAATCCTTTCCTTCTGCTAAAATCTGGAGATGTCCCCTATACTGGTGGGTGATGATAAGACTTTCCTCTTCCCATTTTAGCTTCTCTTAAAGACTAGACACAATTCTGTAGGACGAAGTCAAATGTGCGTTTGCTATGACACTAGATGAATTATTTCCCTCCCAGGCTAAAACATTAGAAAAAGTGAAAAAAAGCACAACTTTTTAATATATTATGTTATATAAATATAATATCCAAACCACTTATATGTTATATAAATAATCCAAACCACTGAAATTAAAATGTCAAAGCTATGAATCTCTATATAACAGAATGGAACTTCTTCCCCTTCTCACCACAGGTAATCTCTGTTTCTGAGAAAACGCACTGTAAAGTAACTTGTTCTGGAAGAGATACCAATTGCATTGCAAAGTCATACAGCTATCTTCCTCTTGACTATCTGTTGGTGCTCAGCTAGTTCATTTACCTCAGAGGAAATTGTTGGAATAACTAATCCTTTTGAAACTGAAGTTCAGAAACAGCTTGATGGGAGCAGCATGTTGATTTCTAGTCCTGATATTTTCTATAGAATTTCTTTTTGTGGTCTGCGGTTCAGCACATTTTTAGAGATTAGTGACTATAACTAATCTCTAAACCTCTATAGTGACTATAACTAATTAGAACCTCTCCAAAATATTCTAACTCTCCAAAATAAGATGTGCATTTTCACTCCAGCTTGTAGCAGACCATGTATGTCATATGCTTGTTCTTATTTTGTCTTTTTATTTTTCATTGAAACTGTTTCTCAGTTCTTTTCTATTCCTGTCGATCTTACTTTATCTTCAAAATGCCCAGCAAGAGGTAGATTCAAAATGGAAATCAGCATCCATTCACTGTCCATTCTTCTCTGGTTGTTTTATGTACCTCAACTAACTTAAAACCCAGAAGAGCTATATTAAGTTAGTTACATGCATAGTCTTATTTTCTGACTTGACCTTGAAAAGTTTTCTAGAGCATGCTACAGGTATCAGTGAACAAAATAAAATGTATTTTAAGAATACAATCTATACTAGATGAGTAAATACACTAATATTCTTCTAGGAAAATTCCCAGGAAGAATAAAAAAAAAAATCTGCATAATCTTCTCTCTTTTTTCTTCTTTCTCAGATGAAAATATTAAGAGCACAGCATCTTTTAGTATTTTACAATACAAATGATGTGACTAAATAGGGGGTCTGGAAGTACAAGACATTCTGATATTGAAGCAGACTTTCCAAAAACTTCTTCATTATAGAATCTTTATCTGAAATTAACATATATTTCTGTTTGTTTGTTATTATTATTTTTGTTAAGACTTCTAAAAGTGATTGTCTTGTTCTGCTGTAGCATTCACAACAAGAGACCAAAGAAATGTAATGTACACCAAAGACAAATTATCTGTTGATATAACTCCATTGTTATCAGTCTCATTCCTGCCTCTCAAATTACCATACACTGGAAGTATGAGCACCGTGCTATCACTATAGAGAACATATCATTGTAAGTTCATTTTGCTTCTGTCTTATTGTGATGTAACCACCTAACCAGCTAACATAGTTGAACAGTCTTCTGCAGGAGTCTGTCTCTGTTCACAGAGAAGACTAGGACTTGTAAATCAGTCAGAGATATTTCACTTTAAGCCATCTAGAGTGAAGAAAATCGCTTAAATTGTTCTCAGGGTGATGACAAACTTGTGGCAAAACCGTTGCAGAACTTGGTAATCGCTTACAACTAAATAATAAATGCCATTTGTTTCCACAAAGGAACTAATATTGTCCAGCACTTTTTTTTTTCCTCTCCCCCCTGCCGTGTTCTTCAGTCTAGTAATGGAAACAGAGTTCAATAGCACTGATCCTGAAATTAATAGTGGGCAGGAAACTGTAAGACAGAAAGTCAATGAGTAAGCCTTTTTTTGCTGGTCTTTCTTTGCAAGCAGTGAAGTGACCTTTCTCATTGTCTAGTGCATATCCATATTTTGCCTAAGTATATTACTTCTAATCTTCAGATACATACTAGCTGAAAACTACAGTGACGGATTTTTTTTGTTTGTTTTCCAGTGCTAGAGGACTTATTTGGTAACTGAGAAGTGCCAAATAAATGCCAGTGTAGTGTTGTCCCAGACTAAAAGTATTAGCAGGAAACAAAAAAATCTCAGTAGAAGCAAGTTGCAATAATCAAAAACAAAGGGTGTTTATTGCAGAGGAAATTTACCCTAAATAATAAGAACTTTGATAATGTGAATGCAGACTGGCTTAAATCAGATTGTCTACAAGATGAAGTGAGAACGATATAATACAAACACACTGTTAAAAACACCTTCCAAACATAGAGGTAGTGGATAATGGGAATACCTTATGTAAAGAGGTTAAAAAATACATGTTAAAGGATTTTTTAAAGAGCAGGTCAAACATAAAGAATAGTTTAAGCGTAGCATATTTACCTTTGGGGAAGTCAATGTCTCAATGACCTTTTAAGAATACTTCATGTCTTATTTTATTTGGTGCTATGATTCTACAACAGGTAAGACTCCACACTAAATGGTCATTTAAACAAACTGATTTTGTCATGATTTAAGAAAAAGAAGAAATTTGAAAAGTCAGGATTTGTAATGAAATAAAGTGTTAAAAAGAGATCAAAATACATCTTCTCTTCAATAAAAATATTTCATGCAAAGTGTTATCAATATACCATAACTATTACAGTGATGAAAAAAGATCAAAGGCTTCAAACTCATCAAAATTGAACATACCAATGAACATGTCATTTGAGATAACTTTGTTCTTATGTAGAATTTCATTTAACTAAATACAAATAGTTATTTAAATTTATTTTACTAAAATGTTGTACATCAGTCTTCATAATTAACACAGACAAGCTAATGAAGACATCAGACAAGATCAAGAACCTAGGAAGGATTGACCAATGGATAATGCTTGAGAGACGACATAATTTCTCTTAGTACACTGTTTTTTCACTCAAGCATTTATGGGGGAAAATAAAAAAAACACCAAACAGAAAAAGAATAACTTTTTTTTTTAATCCATTTTATCATGGAACCTATGAGTGAATGTGTGTAACCTTGTAGATGGTAGTTAACTACATAATAGGTCAGCATTCTGTTCTGTCCTATTGACTCCTTCCTACAACATAATTCCAAGAACTTTGCTTTTCTGAAATATGACATTTTTTCATCTTTATGATAGGAGTAGAGACGACACAGAAAGCTTAAAGGCAGAAGGCATCCAAAATCTAGCATCTTAAAAGAAGCAGTACTATCATTTCAGTTATAATTGAAATAACCTATTTTTACTAATTGAAATACATACTTTACTTTGATTCATTTTTTAAAGAATAATATATATATACTATGATCAAAGAAGCAGGGCACAATGCTACACATTAGCTCTGCCAGAAGAGGAAAGATAATATTGAGGCTGTTTAGATATACACCAATGCATTGTAGGTAAAATGATTTTACCATTTCAAAAGAGTCAAACGATTATCAGATCAGTTGAAAACACTGGTTCTTTATAAATCTATACAACACATTACACTGTTATTCAATATTAAGTCATGCTATGTGTTATTTATGTCTGAAACATCTATAGTACAGAAAGATTCAACTGAATTAAATGGAGAACAAAATGCTAGTTTCAGTTCTATTTTAAGTAAGAATACAAGTTCAATGAACACTGAGAAAGAACTAGTGATCATGGATCTATTTAACTTCAATGTGATATTAGAATAATTTTTACACCATTCATGACAATAATTTTAATATTAATATAATGCAAAAATAAAAAAAAAAAGTTTGAGAGGACTTAAAGAGAAGAGGAATCAATTTCATATGTGAGAAGCTTATAATTCTGAAATCTGCATCAGCCTCATTTAATATAGGAATTCAGAGACCCAGAAAACATACAGTTATACAAGTATCGTATACATCTGTTAAGATCTAGAGGAATATCTCCTAATCTAAAAAATGGATATTTTGTCTAGTTTGTGGGGTGAAAAAAGGATGAAAGCTAACATTAATTCTCAACAAAAGGTTTATTTGCATTAAGTCTTCTCAGGGAAGATTCTCTGCATCTTGTAACACGGAACTATTCATATGGATATTGTCAAATCACGTACCTTTCCAAGGATATTAGTTGCCTGCAAATGTTTATTACCTTATTTCTTTAACTTTGAGACAATTTCACTTATTCTGCATTTGCTGTATAAAAGAAACCATAGAAACTGGTGAAGTAATTGAGAAGCTATCTTGAAAAGGTAAAAAAGACATAGTACAGTATACGTTACTCAGGTAATCCAAATGCAATTAAATATTTTTATGTGTGCAAAGAATTTGAATTTTATCAATTCAGTCACACAATTCTGTCTTCACTGAAATGTACTTCAACTAGAAGCAAAATGTCAGCAGTGGCTTAAGTTTGCTTTTGTATAAGGTTAAGCTATGAAATAGATTTCATTTTAGTTTTCTTTCTTCAATGCAAATAGATAGGAAACTGTCATGGTTTGATGTGGAGGGGGGGGGTGGTTCTGGTGGCAGAAGAGGGGTTTTGGTCCCTGTGACCTCCCCGGTCTTGGAACCAGGTTAGGCTTAGTTCTGGCCACCAGATCAGACTGCCATCCCCCTCAGGATTGAGCCAATAGGGCGCCTCTGCGAATTGCCCAATTTAAGTCAGGACAAGAGAACCGGAAAAAGTGCTTCGCCCAGGATCGAGCAGAGAAGGGAGGAGGGCACTGCCCCCACTCCCTGGCTCCCGGCTGAGCAGCTGCCTGCGTTGGGCCGGCGCCGCCCACGGAGAATGGCAGTGGCGGAACCAGCTGGGGAACTCGGGGGCACCCCACTCCCGGGGTGCCCACTGGGCTGAGTTCACCTGGAGAGGACTGAGACCTGAGAGAAACAGCTGCATCAACACCAGGTCAGTGAGGATGGAGCGGGAGGAGGTGTGCCGGAGCCGAGTTTCCCCTGCGGCTGATGGTGAGATAGCAGGCGGCCCCCCTGCAACCAGGACGGCCTCGGTGGAGCAGAGACCCACTCGCAGCCCGTGGGGAGAAGATGCCTGAGCCTGAGGGTGGTCGTGTTGGGGTGCACGACACGGCAGAGAGGCATCTGGAGTCTGCATGACGACCCACGCCAGAGCGAGTGGCTACAGCTCCCTAAGTACCCGAGACTGTGGTAAAGCCCACACCGGAGCAATCTGTGGGGAAGGATTGTTTCCAGTGGGCTGGACTCACGTTGGAGAAGTTTGTGGATTTTTCCTCGTGGATAGGGGATCCATTGGAGCAGGGGAAAAGGGTGTAAGGACTCCTTCTCCTTTAAGAAAGAAGCAGCAGTAACAGCACGGAATGAACTGACCTGCACTCCCCCAGTCCCTGCCCCCTGTGCTGCTGGGGGGAGGAGGTAGAGCCGGGAGGAAAAGGAAGGGGGGGGGGAAGGTGTCGGTTTTAAGATCTGGTTTTGTTTCTTTCTGTCCTCTCAAGTAATCGGTTTTTGTTTCCCTTTGTCCTTCTAAGTAATCATTAATAAACTGTTTTGCTTTGAGAAAAGCTCTGCCTGTTTTGCCCGGGACCATGGTTGGTGGGTGCTCCCTCTGTTCTTGTCTCAATCCTCAGTGCCTTTGTTGTTTTTTTTTCTCTCCTCTCTACTTTACTGGAGAAGGAGAGACTGTGTGAGTTTTAGTTGCTGGATCAGCCTAAAACCACGACAGAAACTGTCTTCCAGAATTACATTTTGTCTTGGATTTCTGTGTGCTGGTATATCAAGTACAAATTGTCTTGACTTGTATTCTTGGAGCCATGGGATTTTTAATCTGACCTTTTCTGTTAAAATGTCAATTTAGCTCTATGGAGCTTATAAAATACACGAGCTCTCATGTGAATTTTCTTAACCAAAGTCGGAAGTGTCAGCTCATACAACATGTGCAGAATTACCTGAGATTTTCACTTGTTTTTTTTTTTTTTTATTTTCAAAAAAACCCACCATAACTTCATTTGCTTCCCTTGCATCAAAAGTATTCTCCAATTTTGCCTGTAAGCTTGTCCAAACTATTTCCTGTTGCGCTCCTTTATCTTAGAACATTTGAACACAACTTACCAGTGTTTACTTTCTAAATATTTTTCAAACAGACCTGATTTTTTTTTTTTAAATTATCAAGAAAAAGGTTCCCTAGCCACATTTTTTTTTTCAGAAAAATTATTTGATATTCAGATTCACTGGAGGAATAAGGAATGCTGTAACAAGCACCAGAAAATTGTACACTGAACAAAAGTAATGTGCTGGTGCAGTAACAGTAACGACAAGGATTGTTGAAGTAGGTCTGTGAAATCCAAACACTTCTTCAGCTGTTGAGCTTGATCCAAAGGCCACTGAAAGTCAGCAAACATTCATTTCTGTTGTCTAAACAGATTTTGAAACATACCTTCCAAGATCATCTGGATATATTAGTAAGTGTCATAACACCAGTATTATCAGAAGCTGCTACTGGGTATTTTTTTTTATATATACATTGCATGCTACATTATGTTGAGAGTAGTGAGACTTTATTCATGGCTGAGGTCATAAAATATTATGCTTAATGGTTCAGTCACTGTCAGCATTCTCTCTAGAAACAATTTTGTAATTTTAATATAACTAGTTAGATATAAGGAGTTAAGGTGTACTATGAATGCATACAGGGTCAAAAATTATTGATCTTAACATATCTCTCACATTGCTTCCTGGAACAAAACAACTGTAACTCATGATTATTTGGATCAATATCATAAGTAAATAGCTCAGCATTTAAAGTTCTTCACATGAAAAAGTACTTTTCATTAATGGCTAGAAGTATTACATTTCTTTTAGGTATCTATTTTTATTATTGGCATTATATATTATACTTCCTTTGTACTAATCTCATGTGTGGTATCAAAATCAGATACTAAGTACATTAGTGCAGGTTTATTTGCTGTATTTTAGTATCCCATGAGTTTCATTTTTCACTTGCAGGTACATTTTAATTAAGTGGTACAGGAAAACAGAATCTCTGTGTTACTTGAATGATAGCCGATCCTTTTAAGGTTTTTAAATAGCTGCACTTTGTTAAAAATAGAACTAAAATATTGAAGATTAGAGTTTATTGGTGTTTATAAAACTATTTATAATGGTAATATTTTTCCAGATCTTTTTTCCTTTTTTTTTTTTTTTCTGAAAGCTTGTTTTGTGAAACCCTCATGATTTTGTGTGTCACTCTTTGTTGTAGGGTTTGATTATCTAACACCCTGACTCCTGCCCTTTGAGTCATGAGATGAATGCTGAAATATTTTTTAAGCTTTAAGGCAAACTGAATACTACTGTCCCTCTACTGCATCTCTTCAAAGCCTTATGTATCTCAAAACCTAACATTTTGTGAGATTTTATGTAAACTGTATTACAAAGTACTTGATATATATTACTGTAATCATTGAGTATATAACTTAAGGGTATAGCAACAATATTTTCTATTTGCTTCAGATCACTTACATCTGGATGTCTGAAATGGTAGGACTGGATTACAAACTATATTTGAAAAAGTTATAAAAATATTTATTGACTGTACAAAGAACTGTTGTGGTTTTTTTGTTTTTTTTTTTTTTTTTATTTTAGGAAGGCTGTTTTGCCTTACTAAACATTTTAAAATAAATAAATAAATGAAATAAAAAATACCTAAGGTCCCTACACTACTGAATTGCCAAACAGTTGTAGGGATAATACAGAGGAATGATGTTCACTGCTACATTTCACCTATTGTTCCAAGATCCAGAAGAAAGAAAACAATTACCTATAGACAGCACAGAATCTGTTTTTAGCTTTAAAGATTTGTGAAATCACTTTTATACCTACTAACTACAATTCCAGTTATTGGAATATTTATTGAAGACTCGAGTGGCAAAGGACTAATTTTCCTTTTTTTACTGGAAAATTATACTTCCATTTCCCAACTTGCAGAATTATATTATATTGCACATTGCACAATGCATTGCCAGAAATTCTGGAATAGGAAATTCTCATTTTCAGTCCTAAAATTAAAGCTGTTCATTTGCATAAAATAAATTAAAATGTTCACTGTAAGAGAAGCAACATAAGTCAGTGCGTAAACCTCTTATCTGACATCTGAGGCACACACGCGTAGATAGGAAACTTGATTTTTCAGACTCCTGTTCAAAGGACATATTTTTCCTTTATATATAGGTTTATATATAGGTTTTAAATGTACATATAGTGGTGTATAAAAAAAATGGAACAAACCGAATCTTAATGATGAAATCATTTTCAGTATTACCCACCCTATTTTACACAGTAAATGCAATTTTTTTTTTCCAGGCAAGTCAAGGAAATAGAAGTGATAGGTGTTATAAATCTGTCTTCTGGATTAGTTTATAGCTTGTTAAGGAATAGTTAAACTGATTTGTATCCCATTACTCAAAGGAAAGAATTAACCTGACATATTTTATATTCTTTCTATATTGAACTTCCTCTGGGAACTGGAAGCCTGGTGCCAAAAAAAATACTATGATATAGGATTAAGCTAACTTAAATATCTACAGTACAATTATCTATGAATATAAAATATCTAAAACCACCTGCTATACATGTTATTTTTACCATTTTCCTCTAAAAATTGTCTATAAGTAATTATTCTTCTTTCATCTTCTCCACAGCTCTTTCCTGTTTGCAGCTCAGAACTGTTTATGATTAACACATATTCCTAACAATGGGGGATCACATGGCACTATAAAATATCATTGAAAACTCTGTGAAGCATTTAACATTAACTGTGAACACATTCTTTGATCTTTTGTCAGTTATATCTTTTCCTCTACACTCAATTTTATACCATACGCTCTCAAAACTTTGAGGAAAATTTGCCCCTTTTTCTTCTCTTATAGTGTGTTTTGCAGCACGTTTATGGATATATTAAGTGAATCTACTTAATTTACATAACCTTATTCTGATTTTACACAGTGTGTTCCTTCCTTTTACTACATAGAAGTTTACTTGAATGTGCCCTTTACAGAAATCATGAAAAAAGGAAAAGACAAAAACAAAACAGAAAAACCAAACCAAACAAACACATAAAGACACACTTTTTTTTTTTTTTGACAAAGAGAAAATATTAGGAATTCACAACAAGTAATGCATGCAATACCATTTAGAAAGGAGAAAAAAATCCTCAAGAAGGCAAACTGGCAGTTTTTAATTAACCATGTAAATCTTAATTCCTAATTTTTCCAGTCCATTCACTAATTTGTTGTAATATTTTTTATTTATTTGGTGATCTTGAAGAAGCACTCACTGAATAGGTTTAAATGGTGTATTTAGTACCATTATGTTCTCATATAAGTACTTAAAAAAAGATTTCAAAATGTTTCTTATAAGGCAGTCACACCATAAAATTCAGTATGCATCGTTCAGTAGATGTTTAATGAGAGACATGACATCCTATCTGTATGAGAATCCTGCAGTTCTGCAGCATGAACTAAGAATGATCGCAATGTTCTACACTTTATTAAGCAAGCTGCAGGATCTTTCACTGCTGTTTGAGTGTTTCACACAATTTCAGCACAAATGATAGTGTTGCTGACAATGACTGTACTGCTTTCTTCAGTAGCATGTTTTAAAGTATGACCAGCTTATTCCAATAATTCTCTAAAACACTATTGTGATAAAATGGATAGATAATTTGAAGTGAACATTCTTGGGAATCAATAATGTCATTTTCTAAAGGTCATAATCAAAAGGAATATCAGAAACTGTAGAAATAATATGGAAAGTCTGGCTATTTCAGTTTTAAGAGAACACTTTAATTATTCATTGACTGATGTCCTGTTTTCGACTGGGATAGAGTTAAATTTTCTTCCTAGTATCCAGCATAGTGCTGCGTTTTTGATTTAGGTTGAGAATAATGTTGATACTCGTCACTGATGTTTTAGTAGTTGCTAAGGAGCGCTTATACTAAGTCAAGGACCTTTCAACTTCTCATACTGCCCTGCCAGAGAGGAGGCCAGGAGTACACAAGAAGCTGGGAGAGGACACAGCTGGGAAAGGTGACTTAAACTGGCCAAAGGGATATTTCATACCAAACGACATCATGGTCAGTATATATACTAGGGGGAAAGTTAGCTGAGGGGCCGCTGCTCAGGAACTGGCTGGGCATCGGTCGGGGGCTGGTGATGAGTTGCATTGTGCATCACTTGTTTTATATATTCTTTTATTATTATTATTATTATTATTATTATTATTATTATTATTATTATTATTATTATTATTATTATTATTATTATTATTATTATTTTCTCTTCTTTTTCTGTCCTATCAAACTGTCTTTATCTCAACTCACAAATTTTACTCTTTTTTTTCCAATTCTCTCCCCCGTTCCGCTGCGGGGTGGAGAGTCAGTGAACGGCTGTGTGGTGTTTAGCCTGCCATGTGAAACCACAACAGTGATTTTGATGCCCAACGTCTGCCTTGAGTGGTTGGGATAATGACAAACATTACCAAGGCATGTTGAAACAAATTTATTATAAGCATTCATTATATTATTTCAATAGTTGTTGGTCACAATGTTGATTTATTTGCTCTCAATATTGATGTGCTTGTTCTCAGCCTTGTGTTATTTAACACATTACTTGCTATATGTGTTCCTTGTTGTGCTTCTTATCATCTCTGAAGCCTGAGTGAAGGTTATCATTCTGTTGTACTTTGTAGCACTGGCTTATGATATGATAGATATGATTGCTGGTCATGAGACTAACCTGGTATTTGTACTGAGCATTGCCATCATCTCCGTACTTTGAGAGCCATCTCTCGGAAACTATTAATAATTACATTCTTTAACTTTTCTCCTCAGAAAACCAATCTATGTGGAGACAAAGGGAGACATCCCCCTCCTTCTTTTTCACCTTCCCTTTCTCCTTCACCTGCCCCTGTTCCTCCAGCCTAGTTACAATAGGTCTTGAGAATCTTGAATATCTTCAGGATGTTCAAACTGACATGTTCCTGTTGCTATGTCTCATACATATCTCAATGTGTTTCAGGTCTTATCAAAAGTCAAACAACTGTTTAAGAATACTATCCAGAGATCTCCCGCAAGGCTGGGTGGTTATGAGTAGTAGGGTGTGTGGGATAGTATGGGCAAGTACCTAGAACAGTGGACACCTCTAACATTTTGGAACTTCACCCTGAACTAGTGCAGAATCCTGAAAAACTAGTGAAATATTTGGAAAAACTATACCGTTACTCTGGTAATTCCAGAGACAGAAATCACTGCAACATGCTGGGGCCAAGCCCATGCCTTTCAAGCTCTCTTCAACACTATTCAGAACATTCAAGGGAAGAAAAAGTCTCTGGAGCTGATGACAAAACAACAGGCACTGTGGCCACTCCAACCCCCACGACAGGCACTGTGGCTGCTTCCAAGCCCAGTGACAGGCACTGTGGTTACTCCAACCCCAGCAACAGGCGCTGCAGCTGAACCAGAGAACCAGTCCATGCTGGTATCAGTCATTCCTACACACAAGAAGAAACATTGTAAATGAAAGTCAGCTCGTTTAGTAAAGGAAGAATGTCTTCACCTATTAATGAAAGAAGTGGATGAGGCAGACTATTCTGAAGTTGGGTCATCATGAAAACAGGAGGAGGAAGAGGCAGAACTCATAAATGAGGCAGTAACCACCCAATTCCTATCCCTGATGGAGTTAAGAGATATGCAACAAGATTTCAGTCAGCTGTCATCCAGGTGAATACATTGTCACTTGGCTATTCCAATGCTGGAATAATGGGGAGAGTAACCTGGAATTGGAGGGTGTGGAAGTCAAGCAGCTGGGATCCCTTTCTGTGGAATGAAGATTGACAAAGCAATTGGAAAAGGGACACACGTCCTCAGCCTCTGGAGGAGACTCTTGTCAGATGTGAAGGAAAGGTATCCCTTCAAGGAAGATATTGTATGTCACCCAGGCGAGTGGACTGTCATGGAGAGAGGTATCCATACCTGAGGGAATTAGCCATGCTGGAGGTGATTTATGATGACCTGGACAACAAGTATTTATCCAAAGATCCAGATGAAGTCCAGTGCACAAGATCCATGTGGTGGAAGTTTATACAGAGGGCAGCATCGTCATATGCCAACTCATTGACAGTAACAAGCTGGAAAGATGGTGAGGGACAAACTGTGGAGGAATCAGATGGCCAGTTCCTGCATTTTCACCTTTCAGGCCTGCGTCTCAGCTGTGGAGAAACTGTCTAAGAACATCTCAACTGTGGAGAAACTGTCTGAGAAACTATCCTGTGAGTTCCAGTAATTCGAAGAGGATGTGTCCCTGCACCTCATCTGTACAGACCAGTTTCTCAGCTATTAGGAGTTCCTCTGCTCAAGGGAGAGGATATAGTGGGTACATACTGTGGGCCACCCTGTGGTTCTATCTGCACGACCATGGAGAGGGCATGAGGAAATGGGACAGAAACCCTACCTCAACATTAGAGACACTGGTAGGTGAGTTGCAAGGAAAAACTATCACAAAAGAGAGTTCTTCTAAGAAAATTACTGTTCCAGTCTCCAGTAGGCGGTTCCCTAGTCAGAGTAGAAGGGCTAATCTGACTATTGATCTTAATGAAGGGACTTCTGATTTTTATTTATAAGAAGTAAGTAACGAATGCTATGACTAGGACTGGAGGGGCCCGGCCTCCAGCAAGGTAAAGGAAGGGCACAACTAGATGTATTGGACTGCGGATTCAATGACCTGGCACATCAGACCCACAGGAGTATAAGGCTTTAGTGGACACTGGTGCACAGTGTACCCTAATGCAATCAAGCTAGAAAGGGGCAGAATCCATTTGTATTTCTGGAGTGACAGGGAGATCTCAACAGCTAACTGTATTGGAAGAAGAAGTGAGTCTAACTGGGAATGAGTGATAAAAGCATCCCATTGTGACTTGCTCAGAGGCTCCATGCATCCTTGGCATAGACTGCCTCAGGAGGGGGTATTTCTAGTCAAGCTGCCACTGAGTGCTGCTGTGACGGATGGAGAGTAAGGGAAGAGTTACGTAGGATTTAGCTTCATGATGAGTTAAACTACAGCAACGAAATAACCCTTCTTGATTTCTTAAATGAACAGTTTCAAGGACAATCATTTCACATCTATAAGGAACTGCTTCCACTAGTACTTTATCTGTTTTCTTTTTATTGCTCAGGACTTCACAACAGCAGCAGGGAAAAAAATGTTTACTCTTTTACAATCAATAGTGTACTCAATCTGGTGTTTTGATTTTAAGGCCTGCTAAATATTTTATACATACTTATTTACAGTAATTTTTGAAACTATCATATTACTTATTTATTCCACTGGTGTATTCTAGCTGTAGAGTCTAGGACTAAGGAAACCCTCTAACTGTATTTTAGAATCTATGTTGGTAGAATTCCCATTTAGAGATATAACAACATCTTTTAATTAGACTCATCCAAAGCCATGGTTCTTGAAAAACAGAACAGACATTCTGAATTATATTTGGAATACAATGTGTATAGATAGTGCAAAGCACTACTACTAAATGGACAGTGTTGCTAAAAAAAAGTGTTGCAATGAATGACCATCAAAGTTAATAAGACCATGCAGATTACATAGAAATATATTTGAACAGATGTCAATAAACTACATTGATCACTGCAGTTTGACACCTACAAATCAGGGAAAAGTCTGACCCTGAAAACTGTGACAATAACTTTGATTAGCTGACAGAAAGTAAAACCATAGACATTAACAGTATTACTCCAGACTTAACACCAGTTTAAGTGGCAGCAAGATTTATGATTCAAAAATTAAGTACATGTATGTCTTATTAAATAAAAATTTGTGTAGGAAATTAAGGTTTTTTTTTTTAAAAAAAGTGTCTTTGAATCATAAAGATGAACCTTTCCTATGTTTGGAAAAATCTAATGAAGTTCCAAAAAATAAATATTATATCAACTTGTGACAGCTTTAAAGAAGACAAAACAGAATTAGAAACCCTGGGCTAATAAAATACGACAAGGCATAACACTGCAACGAGAGTTCCTGTGCCACATTAAAAAGAGAAAGAAATCAAGCAAGACAGTCTAATAAATATAATATGTTTCCTCTTCTCTTTCTTCTCTGTGCACAGGTTTTATCTCTTCTTGTGAATATTTAAAGATGAAAGCAGTAAAAGTATCCCAGTTGCCTGTGTTCATAGTTATGTATTCTGAACACTGTTATTCAAAACATAGAACTCTCGAAGGCATAATATGAAACACTGCTGCTTATACAATTTTAAGATTAAAAAGTAAAATATAAGGAGTCAGTAACAAGGAATCAGTCAGTAGCTTGATCATAGTTGGACTGCTGTGTAGAAAATAAGTTATGGGGTTTATTTTAAATAATAAATGTGACCACAATTGCATTATGCTTACTTGCAAATCCTACTTAGAAGTCTTGCCAAAATTTGTTTAAACTTTTAGTAAAAATGATTGAAAAGTACTTAACTGTCTCTCAATATATGTTCTCTCTCTTTTGCTCTTATTGTTTGGTAAATTATCTCTTTGTCTTTTCTTGGTTTTGATTTCAACTTATTCCCAGGGAGAAAAATTTTTCTAAGTTTAGCCCCTTTGCTTTTCAAATATTTTTCTCCAAAATGTATGTTGATCTACAAATAGAGCCCCACATCTTCATATGCTATTATTTAACCACTTGAGTTCTAAAATTTAAGGTTCAGATTCTGAAAACTATATAAGCTAATATATTAATGAGTGATTCAGTACTTTGCTGAACATGAACTTAAAAACCTGTGACTTATTTTTCTACAGTTTATAATATTATATTTTGATCTAGAATTCCTGTTAAAATTACTTATATCTTAACAAGAAAGGACAAAATAACAACAATCATGCCACATATAGCATTAAGATGCCCTCTCCTGTTTCATGTATCCTTTTCATTTTGTGCTTTCAACCTTGAGACTTCTAAAGCAATAGTTCTTTCTTAAGGTCTTATCCGAGGATCCTAGTCATCCAAGATCCTGAGAACCTCTTGTGTAGATATGAAACACAAAGACAGAACTAGTCTTTATTGAAAAAGAACTGCATTAAGGTCATTCTTTCACACACTGAAGTGTTAGAAAATACCAAAATTTAGAACACATTCTTTAATCACATAACCACCTATTCTTATACACCTCCCCAACAGAAGATATGCTTCTATGTGAAGGCCGGATTACGATAGTTTAATTAGAAGCTGTCATATTTTCTTTTCAGTATTCTATAGCTGGCCCCTGGCATTATTATTTACGCTATTCAAAGTCTTGTTTAAGGACACAACTATTAGTTTTCTGATTGATCTTTATGGCACTCACTTTTGCATCTGAGTGCTTCATAAACATTAATATATCTCTTTTCACAAGTCTCTGAGATAAAGCGATACTACTGTCCTCACTCTGTGGCCTCTGGGCTTCAGTTTCCATCTACGTTCCTCAAATATAGAGGTACATCAGCTCTATGGGAACATGACTTCTACAGATTTCAGTGGAAATTAGATATTTGAATACTCAAGGTCAAAGTTTTTTAGTGTTGCCATCAGAATTCAGTGTTCCTGAGAACACTGGAACAGGTTGCCCAGAGAGGTGGTGGATGCTCCATCCCTGGAGATGTTCAAGGCCAGGTTGGACGAGGCCCTGAGCAACCTGATCTAGTTGGAGATATCCCTGTTCCTTGCAGGTGGGTTGGACTAGATGACCTTTGAAGGTCCCTTCCAGCCCTAACCATTCTATGAATTGATAATGAATTTTGAAAAAACTTGCTTGAATAAAAAAAAAATTATAAAAATCCATATGTTGTGCAACATAAACAAAACAAAGTAATGACAGTTTTTAAAAAATCCAGTTTTACCACAGTACTGTCTTTTGGCTTAATTTTACGTCATCCCTGGAGCTTACCTCCTTTGTTACTTTACAGAAAGAAGCAATACCTCCACTCAGTTTTTTATATATTACATGTGTATGTGTGTGTGTATTTACAGCTTAAATATATATACAAACACACACCTAGATATCTGAAATGGAAAGACATCAGTACAGTGATACCCAATATCTTAGCATATACACTAAAATAATTAGTTTGTATCTTTGAAGAGACTGGATTGTTTAATGGGTGTGCATATGTAGCAAGCAATATCTTTAAATGTTGATTATAAAACCTATTCTTAATTTCTCTGTTCATGCTTACGGATCTTCTCCATCTGGCCAAAAGAAATGGTTGACTAAGATGTCCACTTAAATATATGAGACCCCTGAACAAGATTAATAGATACACGAGTTGTATTGAAAATCCAGATTTCCCGAGTCACAGTTGAAATCACACAAAGTATTCCAGAATATCTCAAATGGTACCAGACGTTTGTGTGGGGACTTGAATCAAGGCTTTTTTATTCAATAGCTACAATGTGAAGATGTATAGTCATCTTCCTTGCATGCTGAGACAGTCATTTCTGTGTCTACAGGCAAGCATCTACAGCGTATGTATCGGCAGTCTAGAATGGAACTGTACTTTTATATGTTTTCTTGGCATTTTAAATGAATGTAGTCGACTATCGATCTGAATATCATTCCTTGATACACTTCAAAGGTAAAAACTCTGTACCTTTCTTCTGCCATCTCTCTCCTAACTAATTACTAAGTCATTGAGAAAGTTAATGTCAGAAGATAATCACTTCTTTGCAAAATTTCAGAGTTCTTAGTCTGATGTAAATTAAAATACATAATCCCAAAAGGAGATTTAGGAAAAATTATAACCAAGCCTTTTAGTGGAAAATGGTAACACATTTTATGAGCAATTAGAAAAAACAGAGCTGTCTGCACCTGACCATGCAAGCAATAACTGTCACAGTTATAATTTTGCCATCATTAATAAATCATTTGGCTTTAGACCCTTCATAATGCTTCCATCTTCATATTTTAGAAGAGTTAAAAGTAGTCTTAACTTTCTGTTTTGCATCACAAACGTGTTAGTCCTTCCTGGGACAGCTGGTGAAAATGTCAATTGATTACAAAGACAGTGATATCATCTATTCATAGAATTGAGCCTAAACTGTCAAAGCAACAGATTATCTTCTCAAAGCTAAAGATAGAAATCAGTATATTACTGCTGATATAATCTCTATCAGCAATCTTAATCAGAGTCAAATACTTTCTCACATTCTACTTCCATTTCAAAATTCTGATTTTCATATAGTTTAGCTATAGAAGATGTGTGAAGAAATGACAGCTACATCTTTCACTGCAAATACAAGTACTAAGATAATGGAAACTGACTGATAGATAGACTTTAATGAAAGAGGTGAAAAACTTTATGCAGTTATATGCCCAGACTAGACATATTACTGGGTGAAATCCTTGCTATTGTAAATCAGAATCAGAAACAAAGTTACATACAAAACTGTATAATAAGTCAGAGCAGACTGCTGAATCGGTTAAAGACAATCCCCTCCCCCAACAAATGTTTGGAAAAGATCTCCTGGGTTATTAAGTCCAGATCCATTGCATGTCATTATAGCAGAGTGCATTTCACATAATTTCAGGTCTCTAAACAGAATTAGCTGATCAATATGAGCCTGTAAGATTTCACACTAAGAAAATAATCTTGTTAAGGTAGCTCCCTATTAAACATGGAGGTAGGCTGATGAGTGCAGGGACTAGATACTTAACTTTTACAGAACTAGAGCTATGTAGGAGAAATTATTCCATAATCTGTGAATACACAAAATGGGCTCGTTTGCCATTTCCTGCAACCTCGATGTTAAGTCATTCTATGTATCACCTATAAGTATTTTCCTCTATTTCATATTCCAGCATACACAGCAACTTTGTTCAATGTCATCTATTGAAGTTTCTATATGTTGAAGATGGTGACATTTTACTCTTTCCAGAAAGATTTCGCATTTTGCATTTTCTTAGTTTAACTTTCTGACAGCCGCATACCCAGAGAATTTTAAAGTCTCATTAAATTGTGAATACATCAAAGAATGCCACCGAGACATCCAAGTGCTGCAAGAGAACGAAGTCCTACAGTAATTAGCAGTACAAAACATGCACCATACTGCACAGTTATTCTTGTATCAGCAGAATTAATCCTGTCAGGTGCATCAAGCCTTAATTATCTTGTCTGTTAGCATCAACCCATGAACTTTTTACTAGACAAACTAACTAACCTTTCTTTTTAAGTAGTAGACAAAATATGATCAACTACCTATCCCGAACATCAGAACTAACATTGAATAGCTTTTGTGTGCTCAGGGAAATAGAGCGCCAAACTATGCAAACAACCTGTTGATCATCAAGAAGTGCAAACTTTCAGAAGTGTCCTGAGCAAGCAGCTATTGAGCACCAACAAAAGAGACCAAATATGAGACATTAGTGCAATTTGAATGGAACAACCATCAAGGAAGTATTCTCTTCCCAATCCTATAACAAGCAAACTATAAGGAGAGACTTCTCAGGGAACCCAGAAAAAGGAGAATCTGAGAGACTCTGAAGGAACCCCGCATCTCTCCTCCAGGACTATGAAATGCGCAGATGGAACGACTGCGCTGATCTGCCCAACTTTTCTTCCAGATTGCAACACTTCTCTTACAAAAAAGAAAAGTCATGTAATCCATAAAAATGCATGTATTTGTGACTAAAGCTTAAAAAGCAACATAAGACTGTTAAAACGATTGATGACATGGATCCCACCATTGATCTAAAGCATCCACGAGCAATTTACAATGTTGCTCATGTTTTACACAAGCTAGTGTTCTCCTTCTCTTTAGAACCCACAACTCAGATAAAATTTTAGCATCCAAAAACTAATTTCAGAATCTGAAGTACGGGTTTTATTCTAATCACGTGAATATCTTTTAATCAGTAAAACTTCCTCTCATGAATAAAACACCACCTGTAGTGTTACATGTTGTCAGTTTTGCCTCTGCTGCCAATAAAGAATAAATCATTTCTTGCCATAAAAAAATCCTTGCTGAACAAGATGTCAGAGTATTTAGTGAAAGTGAATAGCATTATATCTTGATCCTTAAGGTGAAACACATCCCACTTACTTTCCTTAGTCACGCTAAGGAACATCATGATCAGAGATTGACTATTTCACCACAGAACAGAATGAACTTCATTCCTAGTAGTTATTTTCTTGTATCTGCAATTGGTGTAAGAGCTGAGGATACAAACATTGCTATTTAAGCCATGTCGGATAAAGCAGTTGCCACAGGACTTTCACTATTTAATTATAAACAATAATGTTATTCCAGATTTATTAATTTAAAAACAAATGTCATAACACCATTTCACACATTAAAAATCTCCCATTTTTAGCATGAAATGCTAAGTGCAGCAGAAAAGTGTAAAAGGGCTATTTAAAGAAAATCCAAAACTCCTTCCTGAAATCTTATTATCCTAGTAAAGTGCTCACACTTGGACAGGAACTGTGCTACTGCAACTAACATTGTGGAAGAGAATTGCTTACTTAAGATGTAGTTCCTCCTATTTAAATATAAGACTTTTGACTTAACTGTGACTGTGATCAAGTCCTTGATCAGTCTAGATGCTTAGGAATCTCACCTTTATGTAGATAACTTACTAATGCAAAGATACAGTCTTTACATTTTGCAATGTTACTTTGTTGCCTGTTTTTTAATCAAGGAGAGTGGTCTGTGATCAATACAGTGATGGTTTTATGCTAATCATCTGTCATTTATTCATAAACCTACAGATGTTAGTCTTCTAGAAGAACCATTTGCAATTTTTTCAATGTATGATAATATGGGGTGAAGTAATTTCATCCTTCCTTAAAAGCTGTAAAACTGCTACTCATATTACATGAATATTACAAGGACACATTCTTGTTGATGCTTTGTTTGAAAGTCATATAGTTTAGTTAGTGGCAGTTGTTAGATGAGGTCATTTTCTTCCAGCATTGCTCTGTTACTAGTAATCTAATTTCACCCTCTGACCATACGTGCCCTAATATATCCCACAATTGCCCATTACCAGGTGATATGAAAAACAGTCAAGCTATATTTTATTTACATACAAAAACGTTTATGAAACCTTCAAGACTAAAATAAAATCATATAATTTGGAGAAAACTAACAGCTTAAATTCATATTAAATCAGTAGAGGCTAAAAGCCATTTGCACCAGCTTTTACAATTCACTTTATATGTATTCTATTTAGATAAAATGTGCCAGCTCAGTGACCAGGCCCAGGGTCTTCCATGTCCCATTAGCCACAGCAGGAGAAGCAGGCCCTCCTAGGGCAAGAACCAGCCTATCAGGAAGTGGCTGGTCATTACTGGAAGGAGCTCCTGGAAGCTTCCAGGAGCAGCTGGCATGAGGGGTCCAGATTTAACAAAATCAAACCCAAAACAAATAAGCAAATGAATAATCCCACAAAAAACCTGCTCTGGTAGGAAGAGTTATTAACTTCCCTTTCAAGGATCCTTCCCCTAAAACTGCTGAAAGAAAAGATAGGCCAAACAGACAGTGATAAAACATGTGGAAACACAGACTACTACAAAACAAGGCAGGAGCATAAACACACATCTCCCTCCAGCAACAACTGGAACAACTGCTGGGTACTCACATTTAGAAGTTGGGTGTACAGATAGCTGTTTAGGGTTTTAAAGTCATCCTTTCTAATTCCAACTGCGCTAATAACCTTCAAAAAGTTACTTTACCTTTTGTAATCTTTGTATATTGCCTTTTCACAAAATCACAGAATCACAGAATGGTTGAGGTTGGAAGGGATGTCCAGAGATCATCTGATCCAAAGCCCCTGCTCAAGGAGAGCAATCTAAAGCCTTTTGTCCAGGATCATGTTTACACAGCTTTTGAATATCTCCAAGGGTGGAGGAGCCACAGCATCTCTGGAAAACTTATCTCAATGTTCCATCATCATCATAATTGAAAAGTGTCCTGTTACTGGGCACTACTGCAAAGAGTCTGGTTCCATCCTCTTTCCACCCTCCCTTTATGTATTTAAACGAGATCCTTTCTGAGTCTTCTCTTCTCCAGGCTGAACAGTCCCAGCTCTCTCAGCCTTTTTTTATATGACAGATGCTCAAGACCCTTAGCCATCTTAGTGGCCCTTTGTTGAACTCTCTCCATCATGTTGATGTCTCTCTTGTACTGAGGAGCCCAGAACTGGACTCAGGACTCCAGGTCTGGCCTCATCAGTGCAGAGTAGATGGTAAGGATCATCTCCCTTGACCTACTATCAACACCTTTGCTAATGCAGGCCAGGATACAATTAGCCTTGTCTGAGGCAAAACATATTGCTGGCTCATGTTCAACTTCCACTGGAACCCCCAGGTCCTTTTCCTCAAAGCTGCTTTCCAACTGAGTGGCCCTCAGCATATGCTCGTGTATGTAGTTGTTCCTTCCCAGGCGCGGGTCTTTGCACTTCTAATTGAACTCCTTGAGGTTCCTGTCAGCCCATTTCTGCAGCTTGTCAAGGTCCCTCTGGAGGGCATTGCAACCCTGTGATATGTCAGTCACTCCTCCCAGTTTGATGTCATCTGCAAAGTTGCTCAGGATACACTCTGCCCTATCATCCAGATTGTTAACGAAGATGTTAAACAGGGCTAGATGTAGTATTGATCCCTGAGGTACACTGCTAGTCACTGATCTCCAACTAGCCTTTGCACAGCTGATCACCTCCTTCTGGGCCTGGTCGTTCCACCTATTTTCAACCAACCCACTGTCAACTCATCCAGACCATAGATCAACAGCTTCTCTGTGAGGATATTATGAGAGACAGTGTCAAAGGCCTTCCTGAAGTCCAAGCACAAAATATCCAATACTCTCTCCTTATGTACCTGGCCAATCACTTCATCATAGAAATTTATCAAGCTGGTCAAGCCTGATTCCCCTTGGTGAAGCCAAACTGACTTATCTAAATATGCCTGGAAATGGTTTCTAGGACTAGCTGTTCCATCACCTCCCCAGGGACCAAGCTGAGGCTAAAGAGCCTGTAGTTCCCCGTGTTCTCCTTCTTGTCTTTCTTGAAGATGGGGGTGACATTTGATTTCCCCCAGTCTTTGGGAACTTGATCCAAAAAAGATGATCAACAACGGCTTTGCAGTGACACCTTCTTTGAGAAGCTCAACATGAGCTGGCTGAAAGCCGGAAAGCCAACCGTATCCTGGGCTGCATCAAAAGAAGTGTGGCCAGCAGGTCGAGGGAGGTGATTCTGCCCCTCTACTCTGCTCTCGTGAGACCCCGCCTGGAGTACTGCATTCAGCTCTGGAGTCCCCAACACAAGAAGGACACGGACCTGCTGGAGTGAGTCCAGAGGAGGGCCACGAAGATGATCCAAGGGCTGGAGCACCTCTCCTATGAAGACAGACTGAGACAGTTGGGGCTGTTCAGCCTGGAGAAGAGAAGGCTCTGGGGTGATCTTCTAGCAGCCTTCCAGTACTTAAAGGGGGCCTACAGGAAAGCTGGAGAGGGACTTTTTACAAGAGCATGTAGTGACAGAACAAGGGGTAATGGCTTTACACTGAAAGAGGGGAGATTTAGATTAGATATAAGGAAGGAATTCTTCACTCTGAGAGTGGTGAGGCACTGGAAGAGGTTGTCCTGAGTAGTTGTGAATGCCCAATCCCTGGAAGTGTTCAGGCCAGGTTGGATGAGGCTTTGGGCAACCTGATGTAGTGGAGGGTTTCCCTGCCCATGGCAGGGGGTTTGGAACTAGATGATCTTTGAGGTCCCTTCCAACCCTAACCATTTTATGATTCTATGATTCTATGATTTATTAGTAATGTGTTCATACATTTGAGTATCAGAGAATTCAGAAGAACTGAATACTTGTGTTTGTAACACTGCTGATATCTTTGGAAATAGTACACATTCAACAGTTTTTACTAAGTTACTTTGAT
Organism: Tauraco erythrolophus; assembly: GCF_009769465.1. Lineage (NCBI taxonomy): Eukaryota > Metazoa > Chordata > Aves > Musophagiformes > Musophagidae > Tauraco > Tauraco erythrolophus. Next base: position 82,850,117 of record NC_141465.1, on the reverse strand, counting down.
AGAGATGTGCCAAATAGTTGAGGTATTCAGCTTAGAAACTTCTGGAAATGTTTTTTCCCTGAAGAGAGGAAAGTAAACTAAAATTATTCAATGCAATTGCCTTGTGGATTGTTTAATGTTGTTCAAGATTTGATATACGAAAGCAATATGAATAACTTACAGTAAGAATTAATGATGTCAATATTGTCAAGGTAAACAAGTAAGAAGCAAAAATAAAAGCTTGAAGAAAAGTAGATATTGTAATAAAAAACTATTTACAGTATTGCTTCAAGTTATAGCAGTGATGTGAACCTTTCTGCTCCATTATTTATTTTAGATTATAACTATAGTCTCAAAGAAACAAGTCAGAGAAGTTGAATTAAAAATATTACTTAGCTTACCTGAAACTATTGTGACTTATTAATATTAAACAAAAGAGTAAGTAAAACAAGATGATCTTCAGCTCCCTATACTTTCATAAAAATAAAAAATCACATAGAATCATTATTTTTGGAATTAAACACTTATTTTCTTTTCCTTCAAAATCAAGGGTAATCACTTAAAAGTGGTGATAAAGCAAAAGAAGTCAAATAAAATACTTTTTAATATCGTGTTAAATTAATAAAAACTTAAAATAAGCAGTAAATTTAGGAGCATTGCTTAGTAAAGTGTAGACATTTTATTGAAGTAAATAACACTGGGAGAAACATCACCAGCCCTTTACAGTAATGTACACCTTATTTAAAAAAAGGTAATAGACAATATATCTGCTATTTATTTTGTTAATGGTACAGATTGCCTACTACCACTTGAATCAGTTTTTAATTGTTGATTCCTGGTAGAAAAGGAGCAAATATATGACATATGTAATAAAGGAGATCATGTACCGTAAACAGGAAGTGTCATGCCATAAAAAAGTACAGCTTATCTCAGAGTTATCACACAAAAACTCTCAACACCTGCATAATTCATTATGGTATTGGAGAGCTGCTGATTCTAGAAATGTTTGTGATGAGGGCATACAGAAATAGCTGGTCTCTCATTGCTGACTCTGCCCCTTCTCATATATTAAATTACATTAAAGCTGCAACTATGCAATATACTTTTGTGAAAGCTATTTTGGATGGAGGTGGCAAGAATATGGAAGGTAGTTATTTACGTAAAATACTGAAAACAGATTTAATACAGAGTCCAGCATCTCAACACCATGACAAAGGCAGAGACCTCACGATGAAATAAGTACTGTGGAAATAGTGGCAGCTTACTCAAGGAAGTCATAAAACCTTCTGTTGTTCCTATCCTATTGTAACCTAAATGCTATTTTCAGATTTTTATGCAACCAAGCCATGTTTAATAAAAATTTTGCAAGTGTTTGGATTTTGTTTAAAACTAGAGAATAAGGGAGAGGAAGCCATGAACTTGGTGATCTTGTTTACTGCACCTTCATATCTCAGGTAAAATTTTTGAAAGCTCTTAGATAAAATAAACCCAAAGTTAAATGAGGTCATGATCATTTCTTCTACTCTAATGCCAATAACAACTAAATATAAAATTAGTATCTTGTTTTGACCGCTGTTCAGAGTTGGTATGAGATATTCATCTTCTAGGCAGCAGAGTTGCACAATGTATACATGCATACATCCCCATTATGCCCCCAAAAGGCCAAAATATGAGTGGTTACATACTTAAAATTTACCTAAAATCCTAAACCACTCGAAGTGCTGGATCTATGTTCCTGCATCTAATATAGTATTAAGTTGAGCTTAATAGCTGATATATACCTTTCACACAGTAAGAAGATGATCAGATCACTTGCTTAGGGTATAGGACATCCAGATTAAAAAATTCCCAAATTTATTTAGATTGATAAATATCCTTTCTCTACTGCAGGAGAAGAGACCAAACACTGAGATCTAGAAAAGTATGACTCAGGGTCTCTCTCCATGCTTCCTTGAAAGGTAGAAGGTAGTAGAGAGTAAAAGAATGCAATATTTACAGAACCAAAAAGCAACATTAGAAAGCAGGAACTTTACTGTCGAATTTACTGTTGCAGTTGCTTTCCTGAAAAATAAAATTCTTGAATGTGAACTCTCTTCCAGGGCTAAGACATAATGCTGCTACTGCTGAAAATCAGCTCTTGCAATCTGAGTTCATGTTTAATTACAAACATTCACCTAGAACTGCCACTTTGAACTGTGCTTAGTGGCTGAATATTTTAATTTGAGCAGAGTTGTGTAGAAGTAGTAGGGAACAATAAAATAAGGAAGAATATGTTTTAGGATTATGTTTGTAGAACTAATAAAATCCTTAGAAGAAAATGAGATTTTACAAAGTGTTTCTTTAGGGGAATGACCAGTTGCATTCTGGGGGACACAAATTTAGTACGCATCACCTCCTGTGATTGAAAGGTTTTTGTGTTACATCTTCATGCATCACCTTCAGTTTATCTACCTGCATTCTTTTATAATAGGTATCCTAAGTACTCACTGCAAATATTAACATATTTTTCCCTCCCCTTGAGGAAAGTACTGTCATATGTTGAAATTTTCACTCTTATTTTAAATTCTTGATATTCTGAAGCTTAAAATACTGAGAAAAACTAAAAAAAAAGCATTCTTCAGAAATATTCTATGAAAAATATTCTTCAGTTTTTTCAGTTAAATATCTTAGAACTTATGTTCCAATATCAAAGTTTGCAAAAACCATGAAACATGAATCAGCACCTTTTGTTTCAACAAAGAGTTATCGCAATGTTTAACAGAAGGTTTTTCGATGTTGCTATTTTTATCAATAAATTCTTTCTAGTTTTGGTTTGTTTGGATTTTTTGTTATTGGTTTGTTCTTTTTTTTTAATGTAGAAGAATCATAAAATGATGTCCTTGCTTCAAAGAATATTTAATTATACTATAAATGTAGAAAAGCCTCAACAGAAGAGAGGAAGGAGCCGCTTCCCTTTTACCTTGTAGTTGAGTCTTATTTTCAAGCAGGATCCCTGCGTGATCCCAGACAGAAGCTAAGTTGTGAGCAGTTTAGAAAAGCACTGCTGCAAAAAGAACTTGTGATTTTTTGTAGCACTAGGTAAAACTCTAGTAGGGATGAAACAGAGCTCAGTGCTTAAGCTCTCACACCTAAGTCATATGTTAAGTAGCTGTCTCTGGTTATTAATCTGCCAGTTAGTAATGCAAAGTTCTATAAAACAGATCAACAAGGTAATTATACAACTTACATCATCATAACCAGTATGGGGTGGTTTTAACCTTTAACTGTAAAGTGTGGAATGATTATTTGAGCATTCTCCTAGACAAACAGAGCAGGAGGCATCATCATAAGTAAGTTTCCTAAATGCCTACTTTGCTGTTTTTTTGGTATGAGTAAGATATATCAGTCTGTTCTCTGGTGAAATGCTGTCTTGTTAAAATTGCATATGAGTGTTCCCTGAAAAAAAAAAAAGAAAAAACTCTGATTTCTCATTTAGTAACTTCAGTGAATTGTGTCCTACTTGATATTCAAAAGAAAAATTTCTCTATATCCTCTATTGTCTAACACAGAATCACAAATGGATTAATCTGTTTATCTTTTCCACTGGTTTGCCTAGCTTATTTGTTTGTCTATTCTACTGGAAAGAAGTGAATCTGATGACTGAATATTTATACGCAGTCATTCTGTCCTTACAAGATGACTTACATCCCTGCAGGACATGACAGGATGGGACAGGACTCATTTAACTAAATTTAGACTTCTATAATATACATCCCTATATTCAGGCTAGTTCCCCTAGGCTTCTGTTGTCCTGACTGAAAAGAAATAGACTCTTTTAAAATAAAATTCACCTCATCCTAAAAATAGGTCAGATATATTGCTCTTTAGAAGTGCCGATTTCCATTATTAATTATAAAGGAAGCCTAGGTGATTAATTCAAATAGAGACATATAGGCCATAGATATCTGATAGCTGGTCCAGTTACCTAAACATAGGTGTCTGGCAGCATTTAAGATGCTTTAGGTTACCCAAGGGCACATGCACAAGACTGGAAAGTATAACACAAGGCTGATGAGAGAAGCCAGTCCCTCTGAAGTGGGAGCTGGAAGCCAGGCAGGATTTATTAAGAAGCCTCATACGAGCTGCTTAAGAAAATTCATCAAGTCCTATAGGTGTTTTCAGTTCCAGATTAGATGCCTGCATTTGAGTATCTGTAGTATGTGGGGAGTAACCATTCCGCTAAAACTAATTTAGTTAAGTATACTTCATCAACTGTACAGTTTTCCGGACTCCAAAAACTGTATTAACTATACATACAATAACAGAAGTTAAAAATTCCAATTACTTATATTTAAACACCTAAATTTACATGTTGACAATCTGGAAGTATATCTAACCCCTGAAATGTGATAAAATTAATCTTACTTCAAGTCTGTTGATTGCAAACAGATCAAGCCTATTTAAATCCATATATCTACCTTGTACACATTTCAAATTAAGCTAAATATATACTTTCTAAAATATCTCTGGAAAATTCCAGTGAGTTTGAAGTAGGCAGTTCATTGTTCACACATTCACAAGCTGGAACAGTGGACACAAGCTCTTAGATTCCACTTCTGAATTAGAATCTCTTTAAGAAAGTTCATCTAGATATGGCCCAGTTGAGACACAAACTCTGAAAATGACCTTTATTAACCAGTGACACCCAAGCAATTAAGAAAGGGCAAATACAAGTGATGAAAAGAAAATAGGTGACTCGAGTGAGCACTGGAAACTATATCAAGAATTATTTAATTAGCTAGGTAAACATACTTAACTAATCAGGCTTTCCTTGCACAGTTTAAGTCTCCTTCCTACAACCTTCTGCCTTCTCTTCAGTGCTTGTTCTATTTTCTTTGGTTTTGTACATTCATTATCTCCATTTTCTCACCGTTTCTCTTTACTTTACAACCATTTTCTCTTCCCTTATCTTGTTGCTGTGAACTCCCATATGCCTCTACGTTTCAGCTTTCTCCTTGTTTACTTATGCACTATTTTTCATTTCACTCCTTCTCAAATATTCTAAATCTCGTTTTACTCTAGCTTCACAATAATGACTTCCGTTGCTCTTTCTCTCTTGCTTCTTGCAACTCTGACAAATCATCTTCATCGTTTCTTTCAAATGCTTTTCCTTTTATTCCTGCAATCTTTCTAGGTTCATTTCAATAATTCTTTACTAACACCTGATCTTAATAATCTGGTTTTAAAAATCTGATCTTAACAGACAATACTGTTTAATGTGACTAACCAAATCCTTCTTAGAAAAAAAAAATGTTCCTGAGAATCTGGATCCATACTATAGCTTTATTATCAAAATACAGTTTTCTCTTTGTTACACTGCTTTTGTCAAACTTTCTTTATATGTTGACAAATAATAGTACAGCTATGTATACCTTTCTGTTTTTTTGAAGCTAAGGATAAAAAAAAGTTATTCTTCAGATGCCCTTATCAAATAACTTTTAGTTTCCTTATTAATTTTTAATAAAACAATATTTATTATTTCTCCCGTTCTTTTACACACACATACACATTTCAGTGGGATAATATATCCATTGAACTGAAGTCATCTGTCAGGAGCAGAACAAAATCTAAAACTAATGAAGTAACGTTTGCTTTAAATATGAGCAGCATCTTCCCTGATGACAATGCCATTCTTTAACGGGTCTGAAGTATTTTTTATGTGTACTAAACCAATAGTCTCAGAAGAACACTAAATGCTGGGCAAATAGTACAATAGTAAATAAACCTATTTTTAAGATGAGAATGCAGGGACAAAAGCAGACAAAAGTTTCTTAAATTACAATGATGTTCATAGTCTCAAATGAACAGCTAGACAACTGTGCTACCTCTTGTGGGGCAAATTGTGTTCAAAGCTACTCTAACATCAATTGGAGTTAATCCCCAATGAGTTCAACAGAGTTACTGCATTAAAATATTGAACAAAACAAAATCAAAACATTGTACTTCTTTGGATTATTAGTGCATTTCTTTTTACCAGGATATGTTATAATGAGTTTCTCCCTGATATTCTCACACATAATTTCTTTCTTTTTTTTTTTTTTATGGAATACTAAGAAAAACTAGATTCCCTGTCCTGACTTGTAATTAAAAAAAAGAGTATCAGGAGTTCACATATTGTCTCCATTGCAGACTTTATGTTCAGTTTCAGCGTCTCAAAAAAAAAAACAGGTACATTTTGCATACATATAGAACTGTAGCTTATCAGATTTTCTAAAACACCTTAAAAATACCCTTCCATTTGTCATAAAAAACTAGTTCTAAAGCAGTGTTTCTTTGTTCTCACCTTTTTCAACCACTATGTTCTTACAGAAAGTATTTGATTGTGAAATAGTAATCATTGAAACCTTCATAGAGAATGCTTTCTCTACCAAGGGTAGAAATAGAACAGAGAAACACTGACCCATTATCCAGTCTCTTATATATATCAGTTGCACATGGTTGAATGTGTCTTCAGTTTAAGGAAAATGTATCACAATACTTCCCACGATCAACTTCCCACTTTTTCATGATACCTCAAGAACTTCCCTCAGTAGAATTGGTATATTCGAATATAATTGTTTCACTTAATTTTGGTTATCTGCAGTACTAATATCTAAATCTAAGATAGTCAGTCAAAGATTCCTTTTAAATCAAAAGAGAGAAATAAGCACTTTTTTTGTGTGTGATGTATCTTTAGATGACTACCTTAGGAAGAAGTAAATTTCACTCTAAAGCTAGACATAAGCAGTTAGACACACGAATCCCACATGAGAATATTTGACAAATTTCTTTTCAGATAATATGTCTAAACTTTTATTTTATTTTATTTTTGGATTTTAGCATTTGTGTTTCTGTTATCTGAAATTCTAATGAATACTATTGCTTGACTTTTCTTTGGATCCATTTAGTAGCTATGTTTTGAGGATGAAGCATTCTAAATTACTGAGTTGACTTCTGAGAAATATTTGTACAAAAAGTAATGAACCTTAGAAAGATTTCTAAATATAACTGAGGCCCCAGAGCTGAGCACAGTGATGTAGCAATATCAGTATAGGAATCCCAGACTAAATCTTATTTGTCCTGTATATTGAAAAATGTTGTACAAATGTTCACTTAGCATATCATCAGATATCAGATTATTTTAATTACTCTGTGTCAGAGTTTGAACTTAAAAAAAAAAAAAAAAGGAAATTAAAGTGTGAATTTGGAATAACGAAAATGTTTATTTAAAAAATAAACTTTACCATAAACTCATTAATTAATAAATATTGCAGAGAATTCACTTACTGTAAGTCTGATATAGAAATACATATCTCAGAGTCTCTTATTTGCAGTCTTTGCTATATCAAAACAAAAGGCCAGTTATACTCTATTTTTTTATCTATAATGCAGATAGAAGTTAATTTAAAAAATATTTTAAAAATAAATTTTTGAAATATTAGGTTTTGAGAGGTTGAGAGTGACCACAAATATGAACAGCATGTAACAGAAAAATATATTTCCACTTACATTTGTTGTATTTGACCCCAACCACTGCTAAGTTTGATACACTTGTGTTGCATAGGAAATTAATTGTTTCTATAGCTACTACGATTTCTGAGTGATGCACTGTAAGAAATACTGTGTTATCATTTTATACCAAAGGAATTGTTTTAATAAAGGTGTAGTTGTGTAGGATAATGTATTAGCATGAAATATATTATATAGGATCAGTGTTATAAAAAAAATAAAACACAAAACAACTCAAAACCAAACATCGACCAATAAACTCAGCCCAAGATACCCATATTTAATTTTGTGATAAAGATGAGCATTCAGCAGAATAAACGTCAATATATGAAACAGACAAAATAATCTGGGATCTTGAAGAAAAAAGTTATTAATTCCTGTATGTGTGCAGTGAAAGGGCATTTTCATTGTCTGCATACCAAGTGATTCAGATATTCATTCATTGTTTAATTGAAACATTTATGACAATATTTGAAAACAGACTTGGATCCCCTTGAAAAAAAAAACCATCCAAAATCCCAAACAAGGATAAATCTTTGTACTTCATCTTGTTTCTATTGTAAACTATTTTCATTTTACCTGTAAACATTGGAATATGCATTCTATCTATCTATCCATCCACATATGTATGTATGTATATAAAGTCCAGACTCCCAGGAAAATATATTTAAAACATTTTGCATGTTAATAAATGTCAATCTATCTCAGGTTTCTATAAACAAACAATATTATTGAAAATATAAATTCTCCTATCTAAACTGTATGATTACATTTACAGTAAAAGAAGCCTTTTGGTGTCTAAAATATTCCTGTATGAGTACTATTTTAGTTAGTGTGTAAAGTCACTGCTTTTTAGGCATAAGCTTAGTTTTCATAGCTCCACAGGAAAGCTAGCATAAGGAACCACTGATTCCGACTTTAACCTTGGAACACAGCTGCAATATAAATATTAAGGACCGGAGTTCTAATTTCTCTAACATAGATATGAAGGAGAACAGTAAAAAAACCCCAAAGATTCCTACCTCCTTCAGATGTCTGGAGGTTATGCACTTCTAGATTTACAGTGCATAAGAGAGTACAAAAACCTGATGTGGAGACATTCTACTGTGAAGAAGGGAGATGAGGTGGATTTGTGTTCCTTGCAAGAGAAGAAACATTATTTTCTCCTTTGTAGGCTTGCAGAGAACAGGAAAATTTTGAAAGAACACTCAGCTATTGTTACAGATAATTTTCAAATTATTCCTTTCTGCACGTGAGAAACACACTGAAAGCAATTCTGCTTCAGAAGTCTGACAGCAGCTACTCTCACAGTATTCTGAGGACAAATCTCTTCATGGTTATGGTTGATCATAAGAGCACAACTTAGCCCTATACAGAAAGTATAATATCTAATCAGTCTAAAATATTATCTTTCTCTCCCTTTCTTCTTTCAGATCGTATTTTATTTTATTGTGACTGAAAAGCATTGAGAAGTGGAAAAATTTTGCCTATTGTTTTCCCATTCCCAAACCCATTTAATTTTCACTCTATTTTTCTGCAAAAGCCCAATGATATAAAATAAAAACTTTCACAGCTCCATTGCATGATAAGTAAAGTAATACAGGCAGTGAGTCCCAGATATTTGCAAGTAATCATCCAGAAGAAAAATGAGTAATAATCAGTATGTGACATTTTGTTATTGTGGTATTTCACTTTGCTAATCAGGCTTCATTAACAGTTCAGCCAAAAAGATAAATCTCTCATTGTCTTTCTTTGTAGTGTGCTGGTACTAGAATAAATACTAGTTACTGTCCATAATAAAGAAAAATTTAATAATTGTTGTATAAATATTTTTTCTATTTGTTTGTTGGATAAAACAATTAGTGTGACTTGTCTATATTAAGTTAAAGTTTACTGGAAAAAATAATACTAATAGTTCAAATGTTTGAATTTCTGGTAGAAAAGTAAAAAATATTGACTTTGAGTGACTGGATCTTCCTGCAAGGTAAGAGCTCATTATCCTTTCATTACTGAATACCTAAATAACAACATTTTATATGTCACTGTACATATGAATGATATGTCAATTATAGAATATCTTTCTGTTCTTCTATTTCTGCAAGAAGAAAGAGAAATTCAGGCTATTGCCACAATTCGTTTTGATATTGTGTTAATTCATGGCTAAAATTAATGTACAATGAATAACTTCTCTGTGAATACATTTGCCTTAAATTATTTTTAGCAGGTATTCTTTGTAAACAATTGTAGTATGAAGGACGGACTTAAAAATCTCTGTACTTTGAGAATATACTTAAGCTAATACCAAAAAACTACTACACGAAATGTAGCGGGCTACTTCTACTTTATATTTTTACCTTACAACAAACGTATTTTTACTGAACACTTTTTTATTATGTCCATTTGTAATGAAAGAATTAAATCCATTTAGTTCACAAAGATATGAAATGAGATAATGAGGAGTAGTGCATCCAGTGCTGGCGTCCCCAGTACAAGACATGGACCTGTTAAAGAAGGGCCAGAGGAGGGCCACAAAAACAGTCAGAGGACTGGAACATCTCTCCTGTGAAGAAAGAATGAGAGAGTTGGGGTTGTTCAGCTTGGAGAAGAGAAGGGTCCATGGACACCTTTTAGCAGACTTCCAGCTCCTAAAAGGGTCTGATAAGAAAGATGAGGACAAACATTTTAGCAGTGCCTGTTGCAATAGGACAAACAGTAATGGTTTTAAACTAACTAGATATAAAGAAGAAATGTTTTATGATGAGGGCAGTGAAACACTGAAACAAGTTGCCCCAAGAGTTTGTAGATGTCCATCTCTGGAAACATTCAAGGTCAGGTTGGATGAGGTTCTGAGCAACCTGGTGAAATGTGGTGCTTAAGGACGTGGCTTAGTGGTGGACTTGGCAGTGTTAGGTTAACAGTTGGACTTGATGATCTTCAAGGTCTCCTCCAACCCAAACTATTCTATTATTTTTGATTCTATGATTCTAGTCCCTATTTATCTGTACAGCATTATGTTACAATTTTTGCCTGATGAAAAGATTTCTTCTCTTGAATAAGCCAGTGGTTTTGCCTCTTGCTGCTCCTGATTACTCTGAAGACATACATGGAAAACCTCAGCAGATTAAGATGGAAAGCAGCACAGTGGTGCCACTTTCTTGATGTCGTGGTTTAACTCAGCCAGCAGATTAGCTACCAAGTCGTCAGTTGCTCACTCTTCCCCCTCGATGAGGTGCAGAGGAGAAAAATGTAGCAAAAGGCTGAGAGTCGAGACAAGAACAGAGAGGGATCACCCACCAACCATGGCCCTGGGCAAAACAGACTCGGCTTGGGGACAAATCAATTTATTTTGTTACCAGTTACTTCAGAGAGGATAACAAGAAAGAAAGCCAGATCTTAAAGATACCTTCTCCCTCACCCCTCCCTTCTTCCTGGCTCTACCTCCTCCCCTCAGCAGCAACGGGAGATGGAAAGTGGAGTTGCAGGTCAGTTCATCGCACACTGTTTCTACCACTCCTTCCTTAAGGAGGAGGACTCCTTACACTCTCCCATGCTTCTACGCAGGACCTCTTCCCTTGGGAGACAGTTCTTCACAAACTTCTCTGACATGAGTCCTTCCTGCAGGATGTAATCCTTACCCATTAGATTGCTCCAGCATGGGCTTTTCCCATGGAGTCATGATTTCTTGGGGTGTAGCCACACACTCTGGCATGGAGTCCCTTCCAACAGACTGCAGATGTATCTCTGCTCCACCATCAATCTCCAGCAATGTGGAGTCCTTTCCCACAGAGACAGTCATCTACGAATTCCTTCAGGTGCAGGCATCTCTGCTGCACCATGGGGTCCTGCATGGGCTGTGGGTGGGTGTTTACCCCACCAAGTCTCTCATGGCTGCAGGGGCCCACTGCCATCTCACTGCGGGCTGTGGGGGAATCCCGGCTCTGGGACACCTCCTCCTGCTCCATCTTCATGACATGGTGTCTGCGTACACGTTTGTCTCAGATCTCAGTCCTTTCTCTGCTGCAGCCACACCGGGCCCAACCAGCCTGATGAACCTTGGCAGTCCCAGCAAGAACGGACTCCACCCAGCCGGCGCCCTGGGAGCGGGGTACTTTGGAGTGATCCAAGCTGTGCTGCTGCAGCCATCTCCAGTCAATGGCAGCAGCCCAGTGCGGGCAGCCTCCCATGTGGGGGGCAGCCTCCCATGTGGGATGCAGCCCCCACCTCCCCCTTCTCTTCACTGCAGGTCTCGCCTGGTGCGGATTCCTTTGTCCCCTTCTTAAATATGGCATTTGCAGAGGCGCTGATTGGCTCAGCCCTGGCCAGGGGTGGGTTCGATCTGGCCAGAGACCAGTTCGACCAGAGCCCAGGAAGCTTCTTACATCTCCTTATAGGGGCCATCTCTGCAGCCCCTCCCGTGGTTCCAAAACCCCACCACATAAACCCAACACACCTGAGTATCTCTTTCCCCAGTTTTCATTTTTCTTCCTGACATTTACTCTTCATTGCCAACTAGAGCTGTAACACTTTTGTTTGATTCAAATTTTATAACAAAACAATTTTTTTCCACACGTATTTCTTATGTGATATCACTGGCAAGCAAAAGCAACTAAACAAACTGCAAAGCATAAAAATATTTGTGTTATGATGTTTATTTGAAGAGTGGTGTTTAAAAAATGAGTATTTCACAATTGACTTCTAGTAGGCATACTTTTGCAAAATATTTTGTAAAGTTTTACTGAGATAGAGAGTTTTTTGCTTGTAGTCAGTTTTTAGAGAAGAGTCATTATTCCTTGGAGTTACTGTCAAGATATTATGCAATCTTTACTAACATAAAGGAATTCTGCACTTTCAGGATTTTTTTTTTTTTTATGATGTTTGACCTCAATGTAGCGCTAATGGTTAAATAACTAACTCAGGAGTTGTGCAGATATGCATTTCATGAATCAGATGAAGCATCCCTACATGTAAGGGGACAGTATGTCCTATATCGAAGTCTGTACTCGTTTTAAGGATAATCTTAGAATTAACTGCATTTTATCCTCAGAAACAGTTAGTAAAGGCTGCTAATTTGGAGGGCAGTGTTTTAATATCTGATAGGATGGGATATTGATTAATAAAATATATTAACTCAATCTGTACCTTTTAAATGCGGCGTAGCATCCAAAACCATTGATACATGCACATGAATTCTGCAAGCATGAATTGTTTTTTTTTTTAGTTACTTTTCACCAGGAAATTGCTGAGCTTCTTTCTAAGTCTCCTGTCTATTGACAGGACTCATTTAAGAAAAAAGAAAAATATGGAAAAAGTCAGTTGAATTTAAAATGCTCCCATTAAGATTACTTTTCCCTTATTGTATCAGCTGTAACAAAGAAATTTAACAGTTTGAATTCTTTATATCTGTAATTTGGATTGGTGCTGTTCATCACTTAGATACACAGCAGCTTTTCCTTTTCTGATTCACAAAGGCTAGGAGCTATTATTATCTTGCCCAAGTGCTGGAAAAAAGCTTTTGATGAGTTGACCCTGGCTGAATGCCAGGTGCCCACCAAAGCTGCTCTATCACTCCTGTCCTCAGCTGGCTAGGGGAGAGAAAGTGTAATGACAGGATCATGGGTCAAGATAAGCACAGTGAGGGGGTCATTGACTCATTACCATCACAGGCAAAACAGACTCGGCTTGAGGAAATTAGTTTAATTTATTACTAATTAAATCAGAGTAGGATAATGAGAAGTAAAACTAGATCTTAAAAAACCCTTCCCTTCACTCCTCCTTTCTTCCTGGGCTTAACTTTACTCAAAAAATCTCTGCTTCCTCGTCCCAAAGTGGTGTAGGGGTGTTGCTCACCAGCCTGGGCTGCAGCACCAGGGACACTGTTGCATCTTCCGCAGCCAGGAGGAAATGGCCTGCCTCTTGTGGGCAGGGTCGGTACCTTGAGTTGATTAATTAGTAGTTCATTATCTTCAACTCAATCCAGCTGGCTAATAATGACTGGTTGCCATAATTCCCCCTTTTTGTTTTACCTTTTTTTTTTGTTTTCACGAAGGCTTTATGGTGAGCAGAGATCCGGCCCATTCATCCAACTCCAGCACGCTTCCCTCCCGCTAATACCACGTCGGGGCTTGCGGCTTTACCTTCTTCTCCGAAGGACTCTCACTCGAGCTCCTGGCTCCGGCTCTGGCTCCAGCTCTTTTGGCTCGGGCTCCTTTGCAGCCAGGGCTCTCGGCTCGGCGAGGGAGTTGGGGCTTCCCAGGGTCTCACGGATGTATCACATCAGGGTCACCAGTTGTTGCTCACCAGCCTGGGCTGCAGCACCAGGGACACTGTTGCATCTTCCACAGCCAGGAGGAAATGGCCTGCCTCTTGTGGGTAGGGTTGGTACCTTGAGTTGATTAATTAGTAGTTCATTATCTTCAACTCAATCCAGCTGGCTAATAATGACTGGTTGCCATATAGGGGGACAGGGAATGGGAGTTGCAGTCAGCTCATCACACATTGTTTCTACCACTCCTTCCTCCTCAGGAGGAGGACTCCTTACACTTCCTCTGCTCCACCATGGGGTCCCTCCTGTGTGAGACAGTCCTCCATGAACTTCTCCAATGTGAGTCCTTACCAAGAACTGCAGTTCTTTGCGGGCTGCTCCATCATGGGTCCCTTCCATGGAGTGCACTCCTTCAGGAACAGACTGTCCCAGTATGGGTCCCCCACAATGTCAGTCCTGCCCAGAAACTTGCTCCAGCGTAGGCTCCTCTCTCCATGGGATCACAGGTCTTGCCAGGAGCCTACTCCAGCACAGATTCCCCACAGGTCTCCAGCCCTCTTTGAGCACATCCATCTACTCCAGCACGGAGTCCTCCATGGGCTGCGAGTGATATCTGCTCCATTGTTAACCTCCATGGGCTGCAGGGGTGTAGCCTGCCTCACCATGATCTTCTCCATGGACTGCAGCAGAACATCTGCTTCAGCACCTGGAGAACTTCCTCCCCCTCCTCCTTCACTGACCTTAGTGACTGCAGAGTTGTTTCTCTCGCATATTCTCACTCTTGCCATTGCGCAGGTTTTTTTTCCTCCTTTTTAAACATGTTATCACAGAGGTGCTACCACCACCACTGATCAGCTCAGTCTTGGCTAGCAGGAGGTCCATCTTGGATCCATGTGGGCAGTCCAATCATCCAGAACAGAAACTTAACAGATACATTGAACCCCTCTTTTCTTCATTCATACCAGTCCTAGGAAAATACAGTGTATCTTCGGTAAACACAACCTGATACATACATATTTTCTCAATAAAGTCAGTGGAAAGTCAGGAAAGATGCCATGCCGCTGCCATTGAAACATAATGTACAAAATGCTGAATAAAAATAAATGAAAGAAAAGCTGTTCTTTTTTTATGAGATGGTATATGTAATATAATGAACAAAATACAAACCAATGTTCCTGTGATAAGGGAGCATTAACAAAGACATATCATTTTTTATATATATATTTTTTTTTTCCTGTGAAAAACAGTTGTGCATTTTGTATTTTAATGCATCTGAAAATCAAAAATTTGGAAAATAGGTTATTTAATCTTTACAGTGAATTTTGGGCATAGAAATTTAATACAAGAGTTGGTTTAATTTTACCAGTTCAGAAATTACTGATAAAGTGTGTTTTTTATATTGAGGAGAGAACTTGAAAGGATTGGAATAATATTAAGCTAATATAAGATATATAAGCTTGATATAACTCTGTAATGGTTACTTGCTGATTTTTGCTTTTCATTTAAGGAGGTCAATTGCTACTGGGTTATTTTAATTATTTGTGTAATACTACCTTGCATTGAAAAAGAATGTTTTTCAGGTTTGATTTTTTTTCTGTTGTTGTTGTTCAAAAAATACTCGAAGGTTAAAAACTAGCTAGCAAGTGGTCTGCAGAAATTAAGAATTCAGAAAGAACATGAAACACTTTCTATCTATACCTATATCTTTTATCTATATATCAATATCATCTATATATATGCACATCTATACATCTATATATATATATCTCAACTCAATCTAGTGATGTCTTCTCTGATATCTTGTTGTTGTTGTTGTTATAGCGACATTTCTGAACAACTGGCACAGATAAATGCCCAAATGGGTAACTCCTCTAAATCTGGAGGCAATAAAAAACATTATTGTGTCTCTTTACATAGATTCTGATGAGCTGAGCTGTTAATGCGTTTTAGACTTGGTTGGTCGCCAAGGACAAAGCATCATTACCATCAGGCTGGTTTAGCTCAGCAGCCATAGTGTGTATTAGGGAGGCTGTGCAGAGGTGACAGTTTAGCATTAAAGGAATATTTCCTTGAAGAGAAATACCTCAATTGGTAAGATATTCTCAAAGGATCACTTACTTATGTAGTACCCTGTCCCTTCTAAAGACAAAAATAATTCAATAATTATAGGTGTGATAACCATCCGTTCAACTCCATTTCCAGACACCTAAGAGAGTGAAAGTGCAGACATTACTAACAAGACTGAACAATTTTTTGAGAAGTGATCACATATAAAATCCTGCATATAGGGACAGCTATACTATTCCATTTTGAAGCTGAGAATAAACTCTATGGGTCAGATAGGATTGTGCTTGGAAAAACTACAGTTTCTGAGCCAAAAAATTGAGAATTAGCAGAAAAGGAAAAAAATCTACCTGTTGGTTATTTTTTCCACACTTAATGTAGAGAATCTCACAATTCACTACTTGCTCTCCCTCCACCCCCGATGCTGAGAAGCAACATTAACCTGTCTGTGATGCTTGAATTCTGTTGGGGTATTCTGCCAGAGGATCCAGGAAGCACAGAGGAGAATCTGGACATATGGCCAGTTAGATAATACTGGGTCAAAAGAGAAATGCAACTGTGCTCTTGTTTCTATAGTCATTTGTTTAATCAGTATTGTTTTCAGTGATGATATATTGCTTATGATACGGTGCATGCAAACATACAGAGAGGATTTTCCAATCACTTTTTCCTTCTCTTCCACTTCTATGAGAAATAAACACAATTGTCAGAAAGCCTATCAGAGTCAATTTATCATTGAGTAGTTCTGTCTCTGACTGAAGTGTGTTATTTAGTCTCCAAGTTAAATATGTTTGTTAGCTGCTTGAATACTCACAGACTTTCAGGTATCATGGTCATGAAGACAAGACAAAAGATGAATTGCTGTTACAAGCCAAATATATTGATTTATTGTAGTAACTGCTGGTGGAAATAGGCACATCACCATATATTCCCTTCTACTGAACTTTTTATTTTACATTTGCATATACATACGCAATATATAATTTAGCTTTTTTTAAAGACTTGCATTTGAATTCATGCAATTTAGTTTCTACTCAATTTTCAGATGTTATTATAGTTCTTTTTTCCTATTGTGCTGGATTTATGTGGTGGGGTTTTGGTACTACAGGAGGAGCTGCAGAGATAAATTTGAGAAGCTTTTTTCCTTGATATCTTGGTTTCTAATAGTATCTTGTGTGTTATTTCTAGCAATTAAGAATGTCTCTTACTTTAACTTTTAATTTTCATTCATAGAGGAATGGCATATGAGCCTCCAAAAGACTTTGTGAGGAAGTCACCTTTTCCATCTAGTTCAAAAGGACAACAAGGGCAGAACTGTGTTGTAATCCATTCTATCATTTCTTTATGTAGATTATCTCTAATCATTTAGTCATCCTTGTAATGCTCCATTTTCTATTTTTTTAACTATATTTTGTGTTTGCATTTTCTTCTGTTTTAGAAAGTACACAGTAAACCTAGTGTAATTTCAGAGAAAGTATAACCTAATTCTGTACAGAACTCTACAAAATTTATCATTACATTTGATTGAATTCAGAATATATTATATTAAAACTGAAAACCAGAATCAGCGTATTTTGTTTTCTTGTGAAGTTATTTATTCAGTGGTGACATATTTTATCAGTTTCATAATTAAGAAACTGTTCTTTTAAGCCTTTGAAAAACTTTGCATAACTGTAATCAACACAATGTTGAAGACAACAATATATAGTTTGATATAAATGCATAGCATAATTTATACAAGATAAATACCTCATGCTAAATATTTATATTTTGTACTATAACATTACATGAATTCTTATTTTAACTATAGTTTGCAAGCCTTCAAAAAGAACATGAAAATCTTCAGTATTTTTATTTAGTCTTTGTCAAATAATGCAGTGACTTAACTAAATTTTTGCCCCAAAAGTCATCTCTTAACAAGTAACATTTTCCAATTTTCACACATGCTTCTGGATAATCTATTCTAGAAGTTTTGTTACTGTACAGTAAACTCCAAGACAACCCGTGTCCTCAGATATTCACCATACACAATCCATATAAAATAGAAGAGATGCGGAGGCTATCAGAGGAATTGGTGACAGAACACTTCCTTGCATCTCAGCAGAGGAATATACAGGAAGGAGGAAGTTTAGGAAGAACGGATGGATCAGAGATGGATTGGTCATTTTTTCTTTTTCCAAGTGATACACAAGTCACTGGTAGCTTCTTTTTGCATTTTCTATTTCTTAAAAGAAAAATTCCTGAAGTTTAAGTTGGCGTCTGAAAACTTTCATTTATGCAAGTAGCTCTGGGTTTTTATTCTGTTTTCCCTCTCTTTATGTATGAATGGAGTGAGTGACTCTAGCCTTTTAGCAAATAATGTATACTTTTCAGGAATAAACAAGATGCAATAGAGCTTTGCAGATACTTCTCTTTGAATTGTTGTCATCTTCAGATAGATGCTTTAGGAGTGTTTTGGGATTTTTTTTGATATGTCACTTTCTTAGATGTTTCAGCTGCTTTACCTGATGCAAACAGCTGGCATATGTCTTTTAATTGCTTTTTATGTAATACGGCAAATGAAGCCAGAAAAAAACTATTCTGTCAGACTGGTTCCTAAGGGAGTATGGACATTTTCAGTAACACAGTTCCCTCCACAAACATCAAAGTATAACTTCTTTTCTTTTTCAACAGTTTGAAATGTAGATGATAAGCAAACAATATTTTTATTCCAACGAGTTTTTGGCACAATCTTCAGTTCAAAATCTACTATCTTGATGAATAAGATAAAACATAGATTCAATGTACAAAACATGAAGATGCATTAAAAATATATTTCAGCGTTCTATTTATGTTGCCAAATCAGCACACAAAATTCATTGTTTTTGCTGGGCAGCTTGTATTCTGCTAGCAGAATGTTTAAAAACCATAGGCTGTACACTGCATTAATATTCCTGATTTTAGAATCAAAGTTTCCAGACTTAAAGAGAGATTCATCTGATACTATAGATATTTACATATAAGCTAATTCCCAGAGTCTCTTCTGTAATTCCTGGACAGGGGAAAAAAGTAATTTTCACTTGATAAAAGATAGAGGTATACTATACTAATGAATCCACCCTAGAACTACCTGTATTTCTTCGCTGACAAGGGAGTTTAGATGTCAAGCGAAAAGCATTGAGTATCAGTTTTTGTTACTGTATTACTGAAATCAGTTTTTAGCCTTTTAAATCTTCACATAGTTTGCATATCTTTATGCAAACATGGAACCAGTTAAAGAGAGCGGAGAAGTCTTACATTAACTAAGAACTATACAGACATAAATCCTTTGCTTATATTGTTGGAACACTGAGATGTGCCTCTGCAAGAGGTGTAACATTTTTCTCAGCATGATGTAGAGCATGACAAGGTACTTCAGTATTCAACAAGAAGTAATAATAGGAAGAGACAACTGAACATATGAGATACTGAAACTTAGTGTATTTGAAATGATTCAAGACCCAGAAGTAAAAATGAAGTTGTCATGAGGGGACAGTGTGGGAGAGATGTGTGTGAATATCTGTGTACATGCATATATGGAGCACACTGTGTAGAAAACTAGGCTGTAATTATATAACAATTTCTTATTCATTTTGTCTCGTTTTATCTTTTTTCCCCTATGTGATTATGCTATTCTTTATTTACTGCCACTATTTTATCTCTTTTCACTATTTGAAACTATTCCTCCTCTATTTTGACTTGGCTAAGTTGCTAGTTTATTGCACTTGTATACTTTTGATGCATTTGGATAATCTGGTCTTGTAGTTTGTCTTCAAATATTGTTTATGTAACATAGATCTCCTTAAACTTTTTTTTACCGTACACTTAACTCCCATATGATTTCTGTTGCGATTTCCGGAATTTTCTTTTGACTCTCTTCTTGAAGATGTGTTTTATGTATACTAGTGTTCCTTCTCCTCATTTTAAGTTTTATAAAATCCATAATTGCTCTTACTAAAGACTTCTGTCTTCAATTTCTCTGTTAGCAAGAAAAAAAAAAGAGGATAGTTGATAGTTTATTTCTGCTATATCTTATCCAGAGAATGTTTTTTCTAAATTTTGTAATCCATAAAAGGTGAGCCTTAATACATCTTTGATACATCTTTGAAATATCTAGGTCAATTTACATATTTTTTCCTGCCATTGAAAGTGATGTAACTTGATTGTTCAGCGACTCCACTGTTTTAATCATCCTGAGTATAAACCATCATGACAACTAAATTGTTATTACCATCAGTACCATCCAGCACCATCAGCTATCTCAGATCTAATGTAAAGATGTCCTCCTTGCTATCACTGGGGAAAGCCTTAACTGTAACACTTTTTTTTGTCCATCTGATACGTTTAGGTAACACCAGGGAACTTCCTGAGAAATCTGAAAGGTGAAAACTCTGGAGATTACTATCTGCAAAAGAATTAATCTTCTCTATAAGAGGTGTAAAACTTCTGTAAAACCTAAACAATTCAGACAAATTTGTATGTTGTTCATATTTGGGACTGTGAAACATGACGTAAGCACTAGATATTTTCAAGATGCATCTACACATGAATCATCTATGAAGTCTGGAGCATAATATAGCCTCTTGCAGTGATTTTACAACCATAATTGTTTCAATGCAAGTATCAGGTTTTTAAATTGGTTCCAGATTCAAGGAAGTATTATATGTTCAAGTCGTCTGTGTAGACTGAAAGTCCTCTGAAGTTGGCTCTTTAAATGTTACATTTGTTGTAAACATAAACTGGGGATAGTGCTACTATCTCACATAAAGCAAATATATAAGCTAATTGCAATCAGTTTCTTATTGTTCAATCTTGTGTTATAAGAGAAGAAAGAAAATTTTGGCAAATTATAAATGTTGGGGATTTATTGGGTGGAATTATTTCTTATGGTTCACAATAGATACCATTCTTACTGAGGCAGCATGTTAAGGAATTAATATTAAAACTGAGTAATAACTGAAGTCATGTAAAAATTATTTTTATTAAAGAATTTACTTTTGAGGAACTTCAAGTTCAAAATAAGGAATCTTTCTATCTTTCTGCCAAGAACTACTCCATAATGAGGTGGGGAGATACTGAAGAGAGGACTTCATGGTAATAGGGAAGGAATAGCGGAGGAACTGGAGATTGTGACTAATTGTTGATAGGAAGGCTTGTGGTAGGATTTTCAAAGGAACGCTAAAGATTGTGAATAATCTGCAGAAGCAAATTTAGTGCCAGTTTCATACAGATATTAGTCTGAAACTCATATTGAGTTCTGTAGGCAAAATGGATCTGAAGTAAGGTACACAGAATTCGGGTATTCTTTGTTTATAATACATTGGATCACTGCTGAAAGTACAGGAAGGATATGATAAATATGATACATTTCATCCTAAAGTAGGAATTCAAAGTATTTCAAATGAAGCATGGTCTGAAAAAAGTCTATTTCTCTCTGTTAAATGTGAAGAGATCTTAGAACATCTAACTCGTGTAAAAACTTTGAATTATAACTGATTAAAGTTGTGTAGATAACTCCCATTGTTATTGACTACTGCTCAACTTTTGTGCTTTTAGGATCTCTTGGAAAAGAATTTATTTTTCCCTTCTACTTCATTGAAACTTTGAGATTTTGTTTCTTTGCTAATAATCATAATTTACTTACCATTTGCCTTTGTTTTGCTCAAAATTAACTTTTACATTTTTACTATTCTAGGATGACTTTAATCTGTTCCTGGTTGATTATATGTATTGCTGTTCATTTACATAGCTCAATATTCATTCGTTTTGCTTTACAGGCTTCCATTCACTTGTAACTTTGTGACCTTTCATTTACCTTCTCCAAGGCTGTAGTGGCAGTGCTACTACCTCTAGCTTTCCAAATGCTCTTATCCTCACTACTTTGCACCTGCAACCTCCAACTCTGCTATAGATCACTGATGTGTCTGTTTTGTTGGGTTTCTCCAGGGAAACAATCACTATTGATGTGTGAATTGCCCTTCTTTCTCTTCCTCTCCTTCCTCTTTCACACAATTCTTTGCAGCTTTTAAATTGTTAATTTATGCTAGAGAAAAATAGAGCTTAACAGAAAATATTGGTAGATAACAGCCTCTAACAGTCTCGAAGACATCCAATGAGTATTACCCAATGATATACATGCACAAATTTTAACATCCAGTTAGCATGTTCAACGACTGCGCCTGATCAAGTGTGCACCAGTCAGCAGCATAATGATAAGAGAGTTTGAGCAAGTCTTGAAGAAATTATGCATTTCCCGTGAAAAAAGTATATTGAGGGAAAATTTGATACACTCTAAAGTTTACCAGAAAATGCATGTCTGGAGAGATGTGCTACTTCCCTTCCCTGCTGGCCTTTGGGAAAGGTTTTGTTTTCTCTCTCCTTTATATTTTTTATTATTTTTCCAATTTTTCCTTTTGCATCTGTATGTCTGCGCAAGGAAAATAGAGTTTCTCTGTCTGCCTTGCATGTCTGTAAGCTGGAAAAAGAAAATGCTAAACAGACAAAAACCACACATGTCAAACCACACCTTTCATTCTATACAAAGGAAGACATTTAAAATAGTCTTATTAAATTAAAAATTTAAATTCCTATATTACTAAATGATAATAGACATTATCATTTAGTAATAAAGGAATATCACTGGACTGCATAAAATTAGTAATAGTATTAGAATTCTAATAACTTATTTTCTAATTAATGATTTTCTAATTAATAATGTTCATAAATGGAAGTCTTACAGAGATCAGTGAGACAGATGAAACATTCTGAAAATTAAGCACACAATACCAAGCAGCTGCAGTTTCACGGTACTTACATTTGATTCGCACAATGTGTCCCTGCCAATTCAAGGAATAGAGCCGTACTTAGGGCTGTTCTCAAGCTTTTTGCCATGGGCATCTGTACTGAAAACATTTAATTCAATCCCGTTAGCCATCTACAAGTTTTTGATACCTGGCATCATGCACTGTCACAGAGTGATGCACTTCACTCATAATAGAGAAGCAACAATATATTGATATAAAACAGTTATCCAAGTTCAATGGTAAATTTGGCAGTGGTTTAGCAAGATTTGATGACAAAATACACTACATTATTTACTGCATAGAGCAGAAGTCAGGACAGAACTGTCAGGGTGACTCTACTGTAGAGTCACAAGGCTCAGGAAGGACCTGTGTGAAAGAAAAACAAGGAGGGGAGGGGAGGAGGAAGGGAAAGAGAAGAAGAAAGCAAGCCGAAAAAAAGGAATATTTTGTGTACATAGGCACGTTTACCCGTATGTGTATGAGAAAATGAACATGTCCTAAAACTTTCTGTTGCAGTTCCTCTCTGTGATAGTTTGATGTGGGGGAGGGGGTTCTGGTGGTAGGAGAGAGGATTTGCTCCCTGTGCCACCAGATTGGACTCCCATCCCCCTCGGGGTTGAGCCAATCGTTGGCGCCTCTGTGAATTGCCTTATTTAAGTTGGGACAAAGGAATAGAAAAGGTGCTTTTGCCCAGGAGTGAGGAGAGAAGGGAGGAGGGCACTGCCCTCGCTCCCCGGTCTCTGGCCGGGCGGCTGCCCATGCCTGGCCGGCGCCATGTGCTCAAGATAGCGGCGATGGAGCCGCATGGGGAACTTGGGGAGCACCCCGCCCCCAGGGTGCCCGCTGGGCCAAGTTCACCCAGAGAGGACTAAGACCTGAGAGAAATGGCCACATCGACACCAGGTCAGTGAAGATGGAGCAGGAGGAGGTGTGCCAGAGCTGAGTTTCCCTTGCAACTGGTGGCAAGACGGCAGGCGGCCCCCCTGCAGCAAAGATGGGCTCGGTGGAGCAGAGACCCACTCGCAGCCCGTGGAGAAACCCACGTCGGGGAAGAGATGCCTGAGCCCAGGAGAGGTCGTGGAGCATGGGATGCACGACAAGTAACATGTTAATAATGGAGCTTGGGATGCACGACGAGGTCATGAGGCATCTAGAGTCTGTGGGGCGATGCACACTGAAGCGAGTGGTCATAACTCCCTAAGAATCCGAGACTGTGGTAAAGCCTGCACTGGAGCGATCCGATCGGGAGGGATTGCGTTCTCCGGGTAGGACTCACGCTGGAGAAGTTTGTGGAGTTTTTCCTCATGAGTAGGGGATCCATTGGAGCAAGGAAAAATGGTGTAAGGACTCCTCCTCCTTTAAGAAAGGAGCGGCAGTAACAACATGGGTGAACTGACCTGCACTCCCCCATTTCCTGCCCCCCTGCGCCGCTGTGGGGAAGGTAGAGCCGGGAACAAAAGGAAAGGGGGGTGGGGAGGTGTTGTTTTTAAGATCTGGCCTTGTTTTCTCTTTATCCTCTCAAGTAACTGGTTTTGTTTCCCTTTGTCCTTTTTAAGCAACTGTTAATAAATTGTTTTGTTTTGTTTTAAGAAAGCCGAGTCTGTTTTGCCTGGGACCATGGTTGGTGGGTGCTCCCTCTGTTCTTATCTTGATCCTCAGTCCTTTTATTATAAAACCGCTACACTCTCAAACTAATGTTAGGAGTAGAACATTGTTACTAAATAATATTAGACTAATTCTTCTTCATTTGACAGAAATATTCACTAAGAACTTCAAATTGATGGAATTATTTAGCTACTTTCCGATAAAACTGTTGCTACACAGATATCTACAGAAATTATACTTGCATTTCATTGTGAAAGCAAAGTACAGAACTAATAAGATCCATGGAGAATCACGGCAACGTTTTAAGTATCAGTTTGTGATGGACATTCATAATGACCAAGAATCATTGTTGTTGTCTCTGACTTGTAAAATACAGACTCTGTTTTTTTATCATGAACTCAAAAGCTATTTAAAAAAAATACCTTTCCATACATTTTAACTTTCGCTTTCCAAAAAAACAAATAGCCAACTGACAGGGGATTTTTACTTTTCTTCTCCAATATCAGGTACAAAGATGCAGAGGAACATACTTCATCTTTTACCAGAGCTAGGCTTTATCTAATCAATCTAGCTACCTTTCTTTAGTATGTAGGATTGCATTCAGACAGTTTAACACTTATCTTTATAGCTGTGGAAAAATGTAGAATAGGTTAATTTCTTCAAATTCTAAAAATCTATAAATTGTAAATCTTTTTGAAAGGAAATTATACTTTAAAAAAATATATTTGCAGGAAAAGGAAAAGGAAAGCTCTGAATAAATATGTAGGGAATATTACATTTCAGTGAATGATAGACTTTTGGCAAAGTGACAATATACAATGAATTGTAAGATCCAAGCCTTTTTCCTGCCTACCCATCAGCCTGCTTCTTCCGGTACAGAACAATGCAACAGGTGGCCAACCAAGCATAGCTGAAGACATCTATAAAAATCAACCAGTTTTTATAGAAGATCTTTTGAATTTAAAATGTGTGTATACAACATATTTATGTTTCCATCATCAAAAGAACAAAATGAAACAACATTTCTTTGTTATCAACTGCTGGACTGGGAAAAGAAGCAGGAGCTGGTCACCACAGTAAACTCTTGTGGTTTAGCCCAGCTGGCAACTAAATGCTACACATCCACTCGCTTATCCTCGCCCACCCCAGGGGATGAGGAAGAATTAAAGGGGAAAAGGGAAGGAGACCTGTGAATTGGGGTAAGAACAATTTAAAAATAATAATGATAGTATAAATAGATAAATTATTATTAATAATAATAATAATCATCATCAAAAATTGATGCACAGTATAATTGCTTACTACCTGGTGAGCAAAGCCTGTTTTGTCCCAGCAAATGATTCCAAAACTGCTAAGTCCTGACACCGCAATCACAGAGAACGAGGAACCCAAAAAGAAAATGAGAGTGAGATAACACTCTGAGAGTCCAAGAGACAGCCCTCACAAGAGCAGCCCTCAGAAGAGCAAAGGTCCTTCTTTCTAGCCAATCCTTATCTATATACTGGGCATGAAGTTGCATGATACGGAATATTTCATTGGCCAACTTAGTCCTCAATCTTAAGTCTAAATTCAAATCATAAGGGGAGTTATGGGCCCTTTGTCCTGGCTATGCTTCACCCCAGCCTGTTCTGCTCCTGCACACCAACAAAACATGAGAAGCTGAAAGGTCCTTGACGTCTCAGTACCAACTATAAACATCAGTGCACTATCAACATTCTTCTCACAATGAATCCCAGACTAAATCCAAAACACAGAGCTCCTCTAGCTACTAAAAAGAACAAACTCTGTCCTAGCTGAAACCAGGACAGCTCTAGTACTCTTTTGGCACTATACGGAACTGGCCAAAAGTTTCTCAACAGTGAAGCCTTCTTTTTGAGAACAAAGCTACAGAAACATAGACATATTTCAGGAGAGCCTGTTTAACTTCTAAATCAACAGAGAACAATATCCGTTAGCTTCATTGCTAATGGATTTTTTTTAGTTAACACCCACTAATGTTAAATTTTACATAATATTATTGTTACTATTATGCATTTAGTCGGTTTCCCCAGAAATAAAACATTTATTACAATGAACAAAAACTCTAGTCTTTTTTCTGGATTCTTTTTTTTTTTTTTTTTTTTTACCCCTGCAGGAATGGTTTCTGGTTGCATTTCAGCACTGGATTAAAATGTCAGCATTTTTTATGTACTAAAATCTACCTTTTAACTGTATTTGGCACATAGTCCCTCCTGTCATTACCGGTAAATCATATTTTGTCTGTCAATAGGAAAAAAGCAGAGGTATGCTAGACAGTTGTAATAAACATTGATATCACATTTTGTACATCAATTCCAGTCTGCCTTAAATAGGGAGTTCGTATTCTTAGAGGAATAAAAAGCCCAAAATATTCTATCCCGAGAAAATTGAAAGCAAGACAGAAAATGTAGATTACCTTGAAATGCTGATGGAATATGTATGTGTACAGCTAGTAAAGTCATACATTTTAACATTGCTATTATAGCATTAGGGAATTGTAATATGCAGAACTTTCTGGTATCTTTTTATGCATAACTAATTTACAGTCAGTTTGAAGTTTCTAGTTTAGACTTAGTTTAGTTTAACTTTTTACTCAAAAAAAAAAATATATATGGAAAACATAATACCATTGCACTACATGATGAAGAAATCTATAATGGCACAAAGCAAAAATGACCTGTGTATAAATGGTATTATTAATGAATGCAAATTACCCAAGAAATGTCTGACTGTCTTAAGTTAGAGGGGATTAAATTAATGGAATGCAACAGACTAGGTTAAAATTATTCTGAAAATCTGTCAACATACTGAAAATCTCATTTTTATTTGTATATTTCAAGGCTAAAATTCAGCTCAGCATTTAATCAGAATGAAAGCTATTTCCAACATCGAATCACACAATCATGGAATGGTTTAGGTCAGAAGTGATCTTAAAGATCACCTAGTTCCAGCTCCCCCGGGGACACCTTCCACTAGATCGGGCTGCTCAAAACCTCATCCAATCTGGCCTTGAACACTTCCAGGGATGGGGAAGCTGCAACTTCTCTGGACAACCTGTTCCAGTACCTTACAACCCTCAGAGGGAAGAATTTCATCCTCAGATCTAATCAAAATCTACTCTCTTTCAGTTTAAAGCTATTACTCCTTGTCCTATCATTACAGGCCCTTGCAAAATGTCCCTCTCCAGCTTTCCTGTAGGGCTCCTTTAGGTAATGGAAGGCTGCTAGAAGGTCTACTCAGAGCCTTCTCTTCTCTAGACTGAACAACTCCGACTGTCTCAGCCTGTCTTCATAGGACACGTGCTCCAGCCCTTGAATCATTTTTGTGGCCCTCCTCTGGACCCACTCCAACAGTTCTATATCTTCTTATTTTAGGGGCCCCAGAGCTGAATGCAGTATTCCAGGTGGAGTCTCACAAGAGCAGAGTAGAGGGACAGGATTGCTTCCTTCAACCTGCTGGTCACGTTTCTTTTGATGCAGCCCAGGATATGGTTGGCTTTCTGAGCTCCACCAGCACATTATTGAGTCATGTTGAGCTTCTCATCAACGGGTCAAGGATCTGCTTCATTGGCTGGATGTCCACAAGTCTATGGGGCCTGATGGTATCCACCCGAGAGTCCTGAGAGAGCTGCCAGATGTCATTGCCAAACCCCTGTCCATTATCTTTGGGCAGTCTTGGCTCACTGGGGAAGTTCCACTGGACTGGAGGCTGGCGGATGTCACCCCCATTTACAAAAAAGGGTGGAAGGAGGATCCGGGGAACTACAGGCCTGTCAGTCTGACCTCGGTGACGGGCAAAGTCATGGAACAGGTTATCTTGAGTGCTATTAATGAGCACATACAGGTTAACCGGGTGATCAGGCCCAGTCAACATGGGTTTATGAAAGGCAGGTCTTGCCAATCAAACCTGATCATCTTCTATGATGGGGTGACCCACCTGGTTGACGAGGGAAGGGCTGTGGATGTAATTTTCCTTGACCTCAGTAAAGTCTTTGATACAGTTTCTCATAATGTTCTGGTTGAGAAACTGGTAACTGCTGGCCTGGATAGGTACACCCTCCTTTGGGTTAAAAACTGGCTGGATGGCCAGGCCCAAAGAGTGGTGGTAAATGGGGCTAAATCCGGCTGGAGGCCGGTCACCAGTGGGGTTCCCCAGGGCTCAGTGCTGGGTCCAGTTCTGTTTAACATCTTTATCAATGACCTGGATGAGGGGATTGAATGTACCCTCAGTAAATTTGCGGACGACACCAAGCTGGGAGGCTGTGTCGATCTGCTGGAGGGTAGGGAGGCCCTTCAGAGGGATTTGAACAGACTGGATCATTGGGCTGAGGCCAATGGCATGAGCTTTAGTAAGGCTAAGTGCAGAGTCCTTCACTTGGGGTATAAAAACTCCAAGCATCGCTATAGGCTCGGGGAAGAGTGGCTGGAGAGCTGCCTGGCAGAGAAGGACCTGGGGGTGTTGGTTGACTACCGGCTTGATATGAGCCAGCAGTGTGCCCAGGTGGCCAAAAAGGCCAATGGGATACTGGCGTGTATCAAGAATAGTGTAACCAGCAGGAGCAGGGAAGTGATCCTGCCCCTGTACTCGGCACTGGTGAGGCCGCACCTGGAATATTGTGTCCAGTTTTGGGCCGCACGCTTTGAGATATTGAGTTCCTGGAGCGAGTCCAAAGAAGGGTGACTAAACTGGTCAAGGGGCTGGAAAATAAAACTTATGAGAAGCGGCTAAGGGAGTTAGGGCTGTTTAGCCTGGAGAAGAGGAGGCTGAGGGGAGACCTGATTACAGCCTACAAATACTTGAGAAGGGATGGTGGGGAGATGGGGGAAGGGCTCTTTACATTAGTGATGGGTGACAGAACAAGAGGAAATGGGTGTAAGCTTAGTCAGGGGAGATTCAGGTTGGGTGTTAGGAAGTATTTCTTCTCTGAAAGGGTTGTCAGCCACTGGAATCGGCTGCCCAGGGAGGTGGTTGAGTCCCCATTCCTGGATGTGTTTAAGAATAGGGTGGATGATCTACTTGAGGATATGGTTTAATGGGGATTAGGGACGGTTGGACTGGATGATCTCTAAGGTCTTTTCCAACCTAGAAATCTATGAAATCTATGAACCAGCACCCCTACGTCCTTTTCCTCAGGGCTGCTCTCAATCTATTCTCCACTCAGCCTGCATTTATGCTTGGGGTTGCCCCGACCAATGTGCAGGACCTTGCACTTGGCCTTGTTGATCTTCAAAAGGTTTGCAGAGGCCCACCTCTCCAGCCTGTCAAGGTCCCTCTGGACGACATCCCTTCCCTCCAGCATGTCAACCACAGCACAAAGCTTGGTGTCATGTGGAAAAGCTTATGTGGAAAAATGCTAGGTAGTATGATATCAACTGTTCTCCATACTGTTAATTTAAAAATGTACAGAGTTCCATTTCAAAAGCAAAAGAAGGAAAAAAATATAGACAGGGGAAATACCTTTGTCCTGGTTTTAGCTGGGACAGAGTTAGCTCTTCTTTTTAGCAGCTAGAAGAGCTCCGTGTTTTGGTTTTACTCAGAGGCTCGCTCTGAGAAGAATGTTGATAGCAAGCTGATGTTTATGGTTGGAAGTGAAACTCCAAGGACTTTTCAGTGTGCCGTGTTCTGACCGGAGTGCAGAAGCACGGCGGGATAAAGGGGGAACATAGACGGGACAAGGGGGACACGATTCTCCTTGTGATTTGTGGTGGAACTTAAGATTGAGGGCCAAACTGGCCAATTAGTATTCTATATCATGCAGCGTCATGCCCAGTATAAAAGTGAGGGTCAGCCGGGAAGAAGGGCTTTTGCGCTTTGGCTCTTTTGCTGCTTCTGCTCTTTTGCACTTGCTGCGTTTTTGCTCTATTGCTTTTTTTTTTTCCTCTCTCTTTCAGCACTCCCACTCTCAGAGTACTCTCTCTCTCTCTCCCCCCCTCTCTATTTCGGGGCCTCACGTTCGTCCGGGATTGCAGCTTTAGGACGAGACGGGCTTCGCATACGAGGGGGTGGTGAGCACCTACACTGTGTATTAAATCATCTGTATTAAATTGTTCTTATCTCAACCCACACGTTTCCCGTTTCTCCTTTAATTCTCTCCCTCATTCCGGGGGGCTGGGGGAGGGTGAGTGAGCGACTGTGTAGGGTTTGGTTGCCAGAGCGGCCTAACCCACGACAACCTTCCGAGAATTCTGAAAAAAAAACCCAACTTAAATTTGTAAAGTCTAAAGTTTTTGGTTTATTCTCTTAATTTTTCTTCTTTATATAAACAGACTGTCTTGTCAGCACTGCAGTTCATGGTCCTTAGGTAATCAGCAGAAAGACAGGTTCATGTGTCATAACTGTTATCCTAATGAATTCTGCAAAGCCCAGCTGGAAAACATCTGGAGACACACAAATTTGATTAAATGCTGAGATTTTAAAATTCTGGGCTTCAGTGTTTAAATAATTCTGGGCAATTTTAATAAAAAATAAACAAAAGGGTTTTTTTTTGTATATGTATCCATCTGGAGCTAATTATGTTAATTAGTATCAGTTGCCTGGCAAACTTACAAACTTTATTTTTTTCTTTTTCTTTTTCTTAATTTTCAGAAAAGTGGGTCCTGGTGGACAGCAGGATGATCATGAGCCAGAAATGATGATCATGAGCCAAGAAGGCCAATGGCATCCTGGGGTGTATTAGAAGGGGTATGGTTAGTAGGTCAAGAGAGGTTCTCCTCCCCCTCTACTCTGCCCTGATGAGGCCACATCTGGAATATTGTGTCCAGTTCTGGGCCCCTCAGTTCAAGAAGGACAAGGAACTGCTTGAGAGAGTCCAGCGCAGGGCCACAAAGATGATTAAGGGAGTGGAGCATCTCCCTTATGAGGAAATGCTGAGGGAGATGGGTCTTTTTAGCTTGGAGAAGAGAAGACTGAGGGGGGACCTCATTAATGTTTATAAATATGTAACGGGTGACTGTCATGAGGATGGAGCCAGGCTCTTCTCACTGGCATCCAATGATAGGACAAGGGGAAATGGATATGAGCTGGAACATAGGAGGTTCCACTTAAACATGAGGAAGAACTTCTTCCCAGTAAGGGTAACAGAACACTGGAACAGGCTACCCAGAGAGGTTGTGGAGTCTTCTTCTCTGGAGATGTTCAAAACCCGCCTGGACGCATTCTTGTGTGATCTGATCAGGGGGATTGGACTAGATGATCCTTTGAGGTCCCTTCCAATCCCTAACATTCTGTGATACTGTGATTCTGTGAAATCCAACTGAGAAATGTCTGTTGGTATAAAGTGCTTTTATTCTGTAGAGTAGTTACTAAGTTGTTTCATGATTTGTAATTATGATTCGACTTTTGTGACTTTTGTTTAGTTCATTAATTTAATAATAATTTAGCTTAAAATATGTATATACATATATACAGACATACATAGTTGTATAAGAGGAATCAAAACCTTTTTTTTTCTTCTCTTTTCTTTTCACTCCCATCCTTTTATTTCTGGAACTGCTTTACTGCTCCTATAATACAATCTCAGTGTGTTAGAGATTTTCAGTATCTAAACTGGAAAGGTTATTTGTGTTCTGCATGGGCTTTTAAAAGTTGAAGACTGAAAATGAAGAGGTTAGCCTATAGAGGGTGGAAGCGGAGACAGATAGCCTGGGAGGAATACAGAGAAGCTGTACGAGTGACCAGGGATCAAGTGAGGAAGGCTAAAGCCCTGAAGGAATTAAATTTGGCAAGGGATATAAAAAGCAATAAGAAAAGCTTCTATAGGTATGTAGGGGACAAAAGGAAGTCCAAGGAGAACGTAGGCCCCCTCCGGAAGGATACTGGTGCTCTGGTTACCCGGGACATAGAGAAGGCTGAGGTACTCAATGACTTTTTCGCCTCAGTTTTCACTGATAAAGCCTCTTGTCTTACTGCCCAAGCTGTGGAAAGAACTAGCAGGGACTGTGAGGATGAACCACCACCCACTGTACTTGAAGAGCAGGTTCGGGAACATCTGAGGAACTTGAAGGTGCACAAGTCCATGGGACCTGATGAGATCCATCCGCGGGTCCTGAAGGAACTGGCGGATGAAGTTGCCAAGCCACTGGCCATTGTATTTGAGAAGTCGTGGCGGTCTGGCGAGGTCCCCGATGACTGGAAGAGAGGGAACATAACCCCCGTTTTTAAAAAGGGGAACAAGGAGGACCCGGGCAACTACAGGCCGGTCAGCCTCACCTCTGTGCCTGGCAAGGTCATGGAGCAGATTCTCCTGGGAACCATGCTAAGGCACATGGAGAGCAAGGAGGTGGTGGGTGACAGCCAACATGACTTCACCAAAGGCAGATCGTGCCTGACCAACTTGGTGGCCTTTTATGATGGGGTGACAGCATCGGTGGACAAGGGTCGACCAATGGATATCATCTACCTGGACTTGTGCAAAGCTTTTGACGCTGTCCCGCACGACATTCTTCTCTCTAAACTAGAGGGGCATGGGTTTGATGGATGGACCACTCGGTGGATAAGGAATTGGCTCAATGGCCGCACTCAGAGAGTAGTGGTCAACGGCTCAATGTCCAAGTGGAGACCGGTCACGAGTGGCGTCCCTCAGGGGTCCGTGTTGGGCCCGGCCCTCTTCAACATCTTTGTCGGTGACGTGGACAGTGGCATGGAGTGCACCCTCAGCAAGTTCACCGATGACACCAAGCTGTGTGGTGCTGTCGACACGCTGGAAGGGAGGGATGCCATCCAGAGGGACCTCGACAGGCTGGAGAGGTGGGCCCGTACCAACCTCATGAAGTTTAACCAGGCCAAATGCAAGGTCCTACATCTGGGTCGTGGCAATCCCAGGCACAAATACAGACTGGGCGGAGAATGGATCGTGAGCAGCCCTGAGGAGAAGGACTTGCGAGTACTGGTGGACGAGAAGCTCAATATGAGCCGGCAATGTGCTCTTGCGGCCCAGAAGGCCAACCGCGTCCTGGGCTGCATCAAGAGGAGCGTGGCCAGCAGGTCGAGAGAGGTGATTCTTCCCCTCTACTCTGCCCTCGTGAGACCTCACCTGGAGTGCTGCGTCCAGTTCTGGAGCCCCCAACATAAGAAGGACATGGACCAGTTGGAGAGGGTCCAGAGGAGGGCCACGAAGATGATAAGAGGGCTGGAGCACCTTTCCTATGAGGACAGGCTGAAAGAGTTGGGGCTGTTCAGCCTGGAGAAGAGGAGGCTCCGGGATGACCTTATAGCGGTCTTCCAGTACCTCAAGGGGGCCTACAGGAAAGATGGGGAGAGGCTGTTCAGGAGGGCCAGTTGTGATAGGACAAGGGGTAATGGTTTTAAAATAGAGGGAGGTAGATTCAGATTGGATATTAGGAAAAAATTTTTTACCATGAGAGTTGTAGAACACTGGAATGGGTTGCCCAGAGAGGTGGTGGATGCTCCATCCCTGGAGACGTTCAAGGCCCGGTTGGATGAGGCCCTGAGCAACCTGATCTAGTTGGAGATATCCCTGTTCCTTGCAGGGGGGTTGGACTAGATGACCTTTGAAGGTCCCTTCCAGCCCTAACCATTCTATGATTCTATGATTCTATGACATCGAGGCTATTAAGATTGGAATATTTTGATATCACAGGTGGAAGCTCATTATTCAGATATTTGACATTTGAATATATAGTTGTACAGACTTCTGAATAAAAATGGCAAAAGTTGTTCCCATATAGATTACACTTTTCTTCCATTGTTAAGATAGTTGTTAAAAAGAAGTGGTTTGTCTTTACTTCTGGAGCAATCTTTCTTTGACCTTTGACTAGGTAAGAAGTTGAGGCTCCCAGGTTAAATTACATACCTACTTTTTCACGGTGCTAAATTTGGGTGTTATAAATTCCATTCCTGTGAAAGCTGTTGATTTAATTCCATCAAGCAAATTCCTGAATGAAACTAAGTACTGTAATGTCAAGTAGACGTTAGTCATATATTCAGATATCTTAACATACTGTGCTAGGTGAAATGGTCTGTTTAAAGCAAAGAAAAGCATGGTTTTCAATGCTTAAAATTTTACCATAGTGCTCTATAATTATTCACATAAGACTTTAATTGACTTAATACAGAATATTATCTGTGAACAAGAGGAGGCTACAAGATTTGACTCTTACTTTAATTGCACATACTGTTTTCTAATCAATATCTGCTAGTAAAGCTATGATATATTTACAGTATTTTTATAATGAATTATATTCTTTGTTTGATAGTTCTATTTCTTCTGTTGATAGCCAACATATTACCTATTACAGGAAAAGATGATTGTTCTGTAATATAAAACATCAGGCTATAACTAAAGACAAATACGCAATTCTGGAAGGAAAGCAGTGACTACAGTAGATTCTAGTATTTTAAGTGTCATTTTCATGGCATGTTCAGAGAATTAGGAAAGTGTAATGACAGTTTTGCAGCTTTGAAACTTTTTTTACTCCTCTTATATTCCATTTATGAAATATTTTTGGTGTACTATAGTTTTCTCTTAAAATACATAATATATAAACAAGCTGACAGGATACTGTTTTTTTAGTCTGTTCCAACTGCTGTTTCCAAAATGACTCTGGTAAGTCACAGCATCCAAAAACTTCATTATATTGAATAGCCTAGTGTGTGTTCCTGGGAAGTAGCTGTCTCCAGGGACTACAGATTTTCAGAGACTACCTGGCTACATTAGTGCGAGTGTTGCTTTATTTCTCTAAGTCTCTCTTCTTGGAAATGTCTGAGGGTTGCTATAGAATCATAGAATGGTTTGGGTTGGAAGGGACCTCAAAGATCATCTAGTTCCAACCCCACTGCCATGGGCAGGGACACCCTCCACCACACCAGGTTGTTCAAAGCCTCATCCAATCTGGCCTTCAACACTTCCAGGGATGGGACATCCACAACTCCTCTGGACAATCTGTTCCAGTGCCTCACCACCCTCAATGTAAAAAATTTCTTCCTTATATCTAATCAAGAACTCCCCTCTGTCAGTTTAAAGCCATTGCCCCTTGTCTTATCACTACATGCCCTTGTAAAAAGTCCCTCTCCAGCTTTCCTGTAGGCTCCCTTCAAGTACTGGAAGACTGCTGTAAGATCACCATTGCTGTCCTGTTTCTTTACATTTTTTCCAAAGTGCCAGCATGACTGTGATGTCTGACTTTTTCAGAGGAGTTGTATCTGACAATCTTGAGTAAGAAAATTATATTTAGCTCTAGTCCAGAATGAAGCACGTAATTAACTTCACTAAGTGCAATCTTAAGCGTCTTCTTATGCTTTAGTGGTTTCTGAGACGACTGTTTTTTAGGAAGGTAACACTAACATATCACATAGTGACAGCAGAGCAATGAAGACCTTTTCATGGACCATCAAACTCCTTCAAAAAGGAATGCAAAAGGTACTTTTTATCCAGGCACAAATACAGACTGGGCGGAGAATGGATCGTGAGCAGCCCTGAGGAGAAGGACTTGCGAGTACTGGTGGACGAGAAGCTCAATATGAGCCGGCAATGTGCTCTTGCGGCCCAGAAGGCCAACCGCGTCCTGGGCTGCATCAAGAGGAGCGTGGCCAGCAGGTCAAGGGAGGTGATTCTCCCCCTCTACTCTGCCCTCGTGAGACCTCACTTGGAGTATTGCGTCCAGTTCTGGAGTCCCCAACATAAGAAGGACATGGACCAGTTGGAGAGGGTCCAGAGGAGGGCCACGAAGATGATAAGAGGGCTGGAGCACCTTTCCTATGAGGACAGGCTGAAAGAGTTGGGGCTCTTCAGCCTGGAGAAGAGGAGGCTCCCGGGTGACCTTATAGCGGTCTTCCAGTACCTCAAGGGGGCCTACAAGAAAGATGGGGAGAGGCTGTTCAGGAGGGCCAGTTGTGATAGGACAAGGGGTAATGGTTTTAAAATAGAGGGAGGTAGATTCAGGTTGGATATTAGGAAAAAATTTTTTACCATGAGAGTTGTAGAACACTGGAACAGGTTGCCCAGAGAGGTGGTGGATGCTCCATCCCTGGAGACGTTCAAGGCCCGGTTGGATGAGGCCCTGAACAACCTGATCTAGTTGGAGATATCCCTGTTCCTTGCAGGGGGGTTGGACTAGATGACCTTTGAAGGTCCCTTCCAGCCCTAACGATTCTATGATTCTATGATTCTATGATTCTACTTTGGCTATAAGACCATCTTGAGCCCTCTATTGTTTTAGCTGCATTGCTATCAGTATCTGTTAAATTTACGTCTGCGTTAGTTGAAATTATTACAATGCAGGTATAATCTTAAACTACTGTTTAACTATATCTTGAGCTATTGAAATTTTCACAAATACTTTCATCACTGCCTTCCCAATTTAAGGCTAGCCCTACAGTTAGCCTTATATTTTAGTTCGTGATGCTTGATTGTGACTTGGCCGAGGAGTATACTTCTTGTACCATCTTGAGAGTTGTGTTCCCCACTTTTGAATACATTGCCATGAATATTTACCTCTATCCACGTTCTCTGTGGGAAACTGATGGGCTAGTCTCAGATCTGAGGGTTCTGCCAATAGACAGATGATAAGATTCACCTCATCTCAATGTAGATGTCTCAAGTAGGTCAGTTGAATTATAGAATCTTAGAATCATTTAGGTTGGAAAAGACCTTTAAGATCATCAAGTCCAACCTTAGTCATGACCTAACCTTCCTATTTTTCTCTGAACCTAATCCAGTTGCTCACACTTAGGGATCTAACGTCATCTGAGGTGCCTTATATATATTTATATATATATATATATATATCTCAAATGCATTAAAACATTCAATAACTTCTTACATAACTAAAAACGAAAGTCTTGTCTCAGCATTTTATTAAATTAATTGTGTCAAAGACTATAAAAGAGACCCTAAATGAGAGTTTATCATGTTGAAGTGATGAGTCTTATTCACACATTGTAAATTGGGCTATTGGCTCGTACCCAAAGACAGTGAGATGCTACTAGTCTTGAATCATTAAAGACTCAAATAACTCTCTGAACAAGTATCTAACAGGAACAGTCTGAAGGATATAGATTATCTATTAAAAATGCATTTATTCAGCTTTATCTGTGCAAATGTGAAACAAAACTACTTGTCTTTCTTCTTAACATAAATCAAGGCAATTATATATGAAGTGATAAGGAGTTGGCAAGGTCTTTAATTCTAAAAAGCGTTAAATACTTGGAATATTCACCTGTCTTCTGGTATGCATGACAATCTAATTAATCTCTCAAAGAACATTTACGCTTTTATCTGACCATTAGCCACATTAGTACAGTCAGATCTTATTGGTAAGGATGAAAGTCTGCAGGATTGCTTTATGTCACATTTACTGGAAATTCAGGGAGTCTATAAAATGATGTACAAATTCCATGCTAAAATTTACCTTACTCACTGATTTGTGTAACGGCTGAAATTAAAAAAAAAAAAGAAAGAAAGAAAAAATTAAGTTCATATAACAATAATTCTTCTTTTTAGTGTTGTCATCAAAAAGTCATCTACAAAATAATTGTATTTATTTCTATATATACAAAAATATTTTTTAATAACTTATTAAAAACAACAACAACATGAATGCTTACTATACCTTACAGTATGTTGCAATAAAAGCAAGTAACCTGTTTGTAGATTGTCAGGGGAATGTTTAAGATATTGCCAGAGACATGCAATTAAGAAAGGAAAAAAAAAAAACTAGAAAATAATGGTGTGAAAAGGTGGCAACTTTTTTTCAAAAAATAAACTGCTAAAATGGAAAAGTTATTAAGATATTCTTGTGCACTGGGATGAGACGCTATTTTCGTTTTACACAGATTAATGTTAGATATTAAAGAAAGATAAATCAAACAATGATTTCCTGAATGAGGACTTAAGCATGATAACAGAGTACCTAGGGGGCTTGTAAAACATCATTCTTCAAAGATTGTCAAGAATACGTTATGCAAACAGATACAAGGGTCATCCACAAATATATCTTTTTATCTTCTCACAAGGAGTATGCTATTGAGTTTCCTCATATACCTGCTAGCATTGTATTTTTTTATACTTTTAAAAAAAGGAATCTGGTAACAACTATACTCCAACGCTAGGCTATAAATCAGTATGGGAAAGAGTGAACTCTGTTCTCTCCTTTTACCTTGAAAATCTTCCATTTGTCAAAAATAAGTAACAAAAAAATTCATTTGAAGAAGACTTCAAATAATAATAATAATAATTATATTATAATATTCATTGCCATGTGAATATTATAACCATCTGGCTACAGTAAACCTTTTGCTTTCCTTCTCTGGTGTTAAAACAGAAATTTTCTTTTTTGGTATTGAAACATAACTTATGCAGAAGGAGAGTGACTTCCACATTGGTTTAGAAGTTCATACACCCTGTAAGAAGACTTCATAGGTTTGTATTCCCTCAACATGAAAAGGTCATGGTATTCCATCAGGAATGGCCTCAGATTCCCAAATCATAAGGAAGTCATTGACAGAATGGGGTTAATATATATGAGATTCTTCTGACTACATTTAGAAGACAGTTACTGTCAGTTCACATTTGTGTAGTCTAGTCAATAAAGTGTGCTCTAAAAATGTCTACTGGGACAAGCTTCTGATGATTAATGTGTAGAGGAACAACATATCTGAACACTGTAGTTCAGATTTCAGCTAGTCACCAGCACGCACAAACATGTTGAGACAGAGAGTCTTTCAGAAGCAAAACACCCGTGGTTATGGAACTTATGCGACAAAGTTTAGCAAACCTTAAAAATTGCAGAAGCTGAACCATTTCCTTTGATCATTATTTTTGATTCACTAGTTAGACTTCTCTGAGATACATAGCTTAACCTTCCTTTGTAGGGAAATAGAAATAAACTGACATATCTGGAGAAACAATTTTCTTCTCCTATTACAGATATACATAATAGGTAAGATGTACTGTACTTTGTAAAAGCCTCCTTAAAATAAATAAATAAATAGATCAAATTGAATTTATTTGCTCCAAGTTACACCTTAGAAATACAGAGAGGAATGTTATTGGCCAAACACTGGCATCCATCAACCAAGATGCACCCTGGTGTTTTTCAGAATATGGGAGCTGGCAAACATGACTTAGGAACTGCCCTTCTGGGAACTTTCAGGTAAAGTTCTGTGGGATATCTCAGATTATCTCAAATAATACAAAAAACCTATAGTGAAGCATCTGAATCTTACCTGTGGTACATGTTCTATGTTGAGTTGTATAGAACACTGTAGGAAGCATTGACTGGGTCTTTAGTGAAAGACACCTGGGATTCAGTCTAAATCTGGGTAAGTAACGCTACTGAAACATACCAGAGTATTTAAACATTTAAATGAGTCTAAAAGTTATGGCACAATACCCACAAGACACGAGGATCTTCCTGAAGTAGCAGGTTGAAGCCAGCTATGTTTATACTAGGAAATCTCAAGTTCATTGAGACATTTATGTTTGGACAACTGAATTGAGTCGTGTGGTTTACACCCACCTCTTCTCTTCTTTCACCTAATGCTTTGTGATTTAGAATACCTTTATCACATGAAAGACCGTTTGTTCTCTGTCCTCAGCAGTTCTAAACCTTCACCTAAAGTAAAGAATTAGATTCAACACAAACAATGTTTTGTTTTAATGAATGACTTGCTGATTAGATATAATTATAAATATTGTCTGAAAACTGATTACTACTCTCTGGTGGTGAATACATGAAATATAGTCATTTCTTCCAAAAACAAAGATAAATTAGATGACATTACTAATTCTGTGATATTTTTCACCTCCGCCTGTTCAAATCCACTCATAAAAAAAAACAAAATAACAATTAAAAAAAAAATTTTGGAAACATATCTAGTTTTCAGATATATTGCTGTTTAGCTTATTATGAGATTGCTACCTTCTACTAACACTATTAATAAACAATATTTACATTGCTAATATTTTCTTGACATCATAATTGTCCTTTTTTTTAACACCACCATCATAACAATAGCATCTGAGAGTAAAAGAAGGCCAAGATACTTCAAAAGTGTAACTAAAAAGTCTATCCTTAAAAGTACACATTTAAACTGTGACTATTTGAGCTGAGTTTGGATACTATACTAATAACGGAAAATGTATTTAATTGTTTCAAAAATGGTAAGAAGTTTCCTTTCCTATGGTGCAGAGTCAGCACAGCAGTTTTGTTATCCGCTTTGATGTAGTGTAGTACCCTTTATAACAAATTAGCTGTGGTGATCCAATTGCCTTTTTTTTTTTTTTTTTTTTTGATAGAACAACTACTGCTAAGGTTAAACTGGTTTGATCCTAAGAATTTTGATAAGATAATTCTAAGGCCATTCTGACTTTAATGATGTTCAGAGTCTGCATGTGATTTAATCTCATCTGACAAGTAATAGGATCAAACTTCCTTCTACTTTTGAAAAAACTTCAACAGCAGATTAAGATGTTTGGACAGGGATGTAGAAGATTTAGACATACCAAAAGACTGTTTTACGTTCTGGCAGGTATTTTAAATTGAGATTAGTGCAAAATTACAAATGAAAGAATCATCCTTATTCTTTCATTAAAAAAAAAAAAAAAAGTAAATGTGCAATGACTACATTAAATTTTCAAGATCAGAAATAAAAATGAGCTCGTGTATTTTTTGTATAATATTCAATGCATGTCAAGAGTGTGTAACATTTATCTCACCTAACTTCAAGCACAGACACAGCTGAGGCTCCTGAGTTAAGATTTCTGTTATGATTCCTGTTAGAGTTTTAATTACTTTTCTATGCATGATAACTAAAATAAAAATAATATGACAAATGTGGAGAAAATTCAAAGAAAAGATGGTGGTTTAACAACATACTGTGCTGGATGAAATTAAAATGATTTGCTTCTCCTTTGTTTCTGGACAAGTCTTTTACCAGTTTATCAAGTCCATTACTTGCATTCAACATGTCACTTAATGTAAGCCATCATCATCCGAACTCCATCTTTCAGAGCCTTTCTAACTTGCACAGATAGATCACTTTGTCATACTTATTCAATGGAAGCCATGAAAGAACTATTTACATCTCTAATTCTGAAGAGAGTTTTCACAATATTTATATAGTTAGTCCCACAGACATTTTCGATTATATGTTTCCCTGCAGAGCATGTTAGCTTCGAGCTAACACCTCACTAATGTGGCTTTTTGGTTTCTGTGCTATTGCTGGCTTGTAGCATTCAGCTTGAACCACAGACATTAGTGTGTTTCTCTCCCCAAAATGTCTTTGGTATTTTTAATGAATTTGTTTTTCCCTTTCTTTTGACAGAGGAGCCAGGGAAGGGGGAGAGAAAAAGGCTTATGCCAAATTGCTGCTTCTGCATTCCATGAACTAGACAAAAAGTCATGTGTTCTTTTGGGAAGGATATTTAATACGAGATTCAAAACCCCTTTTGACAGAGTGATGCCTTGTGCCTCACCGAGGCACCAAGCTTGGCCCGATTTTACTGTGTTTAAGTAGATTAGACACAAAAATACAAGGCAGTATCTGCTGGATACATCTACATAATAGACAGCTAAGTATAATCAGCTGTAAAGCTGTGCTTTAATATTGTCATCATCTCCAATAGGACACCTTAGGATTTGACCAGACACTTGTCAGTAAGGTGGGGAAAGGTTGCACTCTATTGCTATTTCGAATGGCCTGATGATATTTGGTGTTGCCAAGCTGTTGATTTCCTGTTTTGTTCCTTTGTTTTCAGATCATTTCATATCTTTTCATGTCATTATTTTTGCACTTGAAAACTTTGCTTCCAGCTATCCGAGCTCAACAAAGTTACTTCTGTCTGCAATTTTGTTTTTGTAATTCTCTCTTTCACGCTTCTATTTGATGTACTTTCTCATATAATTTTCTCAGAATTTAGCATTCTTCTCAAAGTTTGAGCCCAGGGTGCACAGGTATGCAATATTAAAAATGGACCTAGAATAGCAAAAGAGACACCCTGGGAAAAGCATTGATAAGAGTAATCATGCCAGGGGATAAAAGCACATTGCTACCTGGGTCTTAATTTCTTTTATGATTTTCTTCTGAAATAATTCAGAAAACCAGTGGTTTAGTATTTCTTTGCATGTGTGTGTATGACGGGCATAAACAGCTCTGGCCCTTCCCTTGAAACTTTTTCTATTGGCTTTTGGACACTCCATCCTGACATGATAACTTCTATGATATCCTTCTAAATTCTCCTTTTCCTCCATTTCTTACATAGAAACCTTAGGAAGGTAACACATTTCTGTGGATTTCTACGCTTTAGCAGTAGGATTTGTTTTCTTTACATCTGGCATTGTAAAAATCAGACATCTAGTGTAAGTTTTATAGTTTGCCTCTCAAAAGTGTTATTTGTTCTCTATGTCTTATATGTACAAGGAAGGGATGAACTCGGACTTGTAGGTACAATCGTCTCTTCATTGGTTTGTAACAGACACTGAGCAAGTATTTTAAACTGTCTGACTAACTTGAAAAACTTGATATTTTCTTGGTGCTTAGACAAGATAAGATTAATGGAAAGTCTTGTCAGACAACTATAAGATTGACCTTTATGTTTTCAGTTGTTTTACTATTATACTAGGGCACTAGTTTGCTTCTTAGTTTACAAATAAAAGTATCTGCCCATGGTTTGTATCTTGATTAGTAAATGCATTTTTCAGAGAGTTGTGTCTAAACTTTCTGACATTTTACTAAGTACAATGGTTGTCAGGTAGATAAATTTGATCTGAAGACTTGATCTTGAAGGCTCTGGAGTGATCTTATTGCAGCCTTCCAGTTCTTAAAGGGGGCCTCCAGGAAAGCTGGAGAGGGAATTTTTTACAAGGCCATGTAGTGATAGAAAAAGGGGCAATGGCTTTAAACTGAAAGAGGGTAGATTTAGATTAGATATAAGGAAGAAATTCTTCACTCTGAGGGTGGTGAGGCACTGGAACAGGTTGCCTAGAGAAATTGTGGATGTCCCATCCCTGGAAGTGTTGAAGGCCAGGTTGGATGAGGCTTTGAGCAACCTGGTGTGGTGGAGGGTGTCCCTGCCCATAGCAGTCGGGTTGGAACTAGATGATCTTTGAGGTCCCTTCCAACACAAACCATTCTATGATACTATGGTTCTATGATAAGACTGCCATCAAAGGTGCTCAATATTTCTTAAAAGAAGCACACAATGACTTGCAGTACTTTCTGTCATGACACTAGCATTACATTCCTTCTTTTCTTGCCTTCAGTCCTTTTCTGGTTTATTAAAAATGTTTGTGACATCTTAGTCTTTGGGACTTCTGTCTTTGCATAAGAACATATAAAACCTGATTAATATGCCAGATTGAAAGCAAAAAGTTTGTGAGATTTAAAAAGC
Organism: Tauraco erythrolophus; assembly: GCF_009769465.1. Taxonomy (NCBI): domain Eukaryota; kingdom Metazoa; phylum Chordata; class Aves; order Musophagiformes; family Musophagidae; genus Tauraco; species Tauraco erythrolophus. The sequence continues at coordinate 82,806,493 of NC_141465.1, read as the reverse complement.
AATAAGAAAAGATCTCCTTGCAAGGAGAACATGCTCAGAAAGTCTTCAATTTTCCTTAAATCTTTTCAGTTCATGGCAAAGAGGAAAGTAAATACTGTCTGGCTTCACCTGTCTTGTGTAGGTTTATTCAGATAGCCAAATTCTAAGAGTATACAATGAAGTAAATCCATGTTCATATTTCATTTTTAGGAATTCTATTGGCTAATCTTTTAATCATAAGTTAAATATTTTAAATAATCATGAAAGTCAAAAAAAAAAACAAACAAACAAACTTGGACTGTTGATGTTTATATTATGTGATTTTCTATGCTTTTCTAAACTTGCTGTTAAAATACATTGAGGTAAATATCTCAAAGGCTCTTAGTGCTATAGCACCCATAACTGCATCTTCTGTCCAAGAAGAAGGAAACACAGTCAGTTTAATGTCAGTGGAATTTAATAACTGAAATTTCTTTTTGCAGTATAAATGAGACCAAGTTATAAAATTGAGATAACTATTAAAGGTTTGGAGGACTTAGCTTTAGCATTTAAGTGAGAACCTATATTTTTGTTTAGATGGAAATTACAGTACAGTAACTTAAATATTTATATCAACAGATTTAGCTTAGTTTTTGTGGTTACTTGTAGGGTCCATAGTAAATTCAAAGCAAAGAAATGTGGTGGGCTGCTTCTATTTATATTTTTACCTTACCACAAATATATCTTTATTAAACATTTTTTCTATTCTATCCGTTTTTAATGAAAGAATTAAAATCCATTTAGTTTTCAAATATATGAAATGAGGTATGACGAATACTGCATCCAGCGCTGGGGTCCCCAGTACAAGACATGAACCTGTTAGAAAGGGTCCACGGGAGGACCACAAAAATGGTCAAATGACTCTCCTGTGAAGACAGGCTGAGAGAGTTGGGGTTTTTCATCCTGGAGAAGAGAAGGCTCTGGAGACACCTGATTGCAGTTTTTCAGTACTTAAATGGGCTTATAAGAAAGATGGAGAAAGACTTTTAACCAAGGCCTGTAGTGACAGAAAAAAGGATAATGTTTTTAAACTGAAAGAGGATAGATTTAGATTGGATGTAAGGATAGATTTAGATTGGATGTAAGGAAGACATTTTTTAGGATGTGGGTGGTGAAACACAGGAACAGCTTGCCCATGGAAGTTGTGGATGCTTCGTCATTAGAAATGTTCAAGATTAGGTTGGATGGGGCTTTAAGCGACCTAATCTAGTGAAAGATATTCCTTCCCATGGCAGGGAGGTTGGACTAGATGATCTTTAAAGGTCTCTTCTAACTCAAAACATTCTATGATTCTTTCTAGTTTAAAAATGTCTTCCAATTAGCTCTGCTTCTAGATAAAACCAATACCTTTCATCTTGTTTGAGTAAAGACTTTGATATGAGGTTCCCTTTTCTTGAGAAGTCAGATTGATATGGAGTATTTCATATAACATTCTGAACAGAAGAAACAGAAACTGAAATTTTTCTGTTTATAACTGAAAATGCGCTATCATCTAGGACCACCTTAAGGGGGTAAGCTCAATTGGAACTCTGTAATGTGCACTATCTAATGGGCCAGCTGCCATAACAGGGAATGCAAGAATAATGTTTTTCCTCCCACACTGTAGCAAAAAGCTAATTATGTCAAATAGTCAACAATTAACACAGTAAACTCTTAAAAATACAGGGGAGCTTAAATAGATTTAAATATTAAGACAAAGTAATAGAACTATGCAATTCTCAACTATTTTGACCAAATGCCAAGGAAAAATAAGCAATTGATTTGTCATTTAAGCGTCCTTTTTTTTTTTTTTTTTTGAGATATGGTTTTATATGTTATAAATTCCTGAATTTGTCACAAATTATGAAAGCTAATGTTTCAAATACACTTTTAAATTTTCCTGGATACTTGGACTATAACATAGTCTTCAGTTACGCATCATTTTATTCATACATAGATTATTAATCTTCTGCAGAGAAAATAAATCCTGGAATACAGTGCACAGTACTTCCAATACAGAAAAGATAGAATAGAAATAGAAAAAGTAAAAAAAAAAGTTGAGAGCAGACTTCTGTACAAGGAAAAACTAAACAAAATAGTACACTTGAGCCTGGAAAAGAATTGATTAGCAGAGGATAACAGAGAAACATGACAAATAGGAAACTTCACTTTTTCAGCAGCAGATCTGATTCAATGAACTACTATAGACCAAATTCAAGATGAAAAAGAAAGTAGATTTGTTAGATAGTACAAAATCAAGATATGAAAGTCCTTGCAGAAATAAAGTTACCTTGGCTTAAAAACCTCCAGAAAGAACTCATAGAAATAAAATACAACTATGGTTATGACCTACAGAGCATGCCATGCTTTGCTTAAAAGGTTTTTGAAGTACTGTTAGCTAGAAGCTAGGAAAATATTCTGTTGAAGTATCCTACACATATTTCTTTATTTTTTCATCATTTTCTCATTTATTTGCAATGGCATCTGTACCAGGTCTGACTGAGATGGAGTTAACTTTCTTCATGGGAGCCCATATGGTTCTGTATTTCGTATTTGTGTTGAACAGTGTTGATAACACACCAATGTTTTATATGTTATTGGACAGTGCATGCACAGCATCGAGGTTTCATTTTTCCCATTCTGCCTGTCCAGCAAGTGGACTCGGAGTGCACAAGAAGCTAAGAGGGGACATGGTCAGGACAGCTGACCCAAGTTGACCAAACTGGTACTCTGTACCATATGATATTGTGCTCAGCAATAAAACCTCAAGGAAAGGACTAGGAAGTTAGGATGTTTGTGGTTATGGTGTATATCTTCTCGGGTTACTGTTACATTTAATGAAGCCCTGCTTTCCAGCGTATGACTAAATGTCTAACTGTCATGGGAAGTAGTGAATAAATTCTTTATTCTGCTTTATTTGCACATGCAGCCTTGCTTAATCTATTAAACTATTGTTATCTTGACCCATGAATTTTCAGCTTATGCCTGTTTGATTCTTTCCCATTAATTTTCAGCTTATGCCTGTTTGATTCTTTCCCCCGTCTTTCCAAGAGAGAGTGAGTGAATGCTTGGATCGCTGCTTACCTGCTGGCTGAAGTGAACCTGCTGGCTGGAGTCAACCTGCCACAACATCCCGTTATTAGACAATGTCAAGTGATTTTTTAACTGTTCAGCTATTGCCATTGTTTTGTGTCTATGAGACCGGACAGAATTCATTTAAATTTAAGAGATGACTAGCTGTCTGGTTTTTAAAATAATTAGGTTTTTTGAGTGCAGAATTTATTACTTTGAAAAAAATTATTCATTTGTAAAATTTAACACTATAAACATACGAAAAGTGCCTCAGAATGTAGGGATACCCTTGTCCACCATATCTAATCCCTGATTTAGTTGTGTATGGGCTATGAATCAGAGCCACGGTTACAAAAGATAGTAAAATCTTTCAGAATAGCATGACCAAAGCAACTTTAACTAAAAATACAACTACATGTACTTTAGCAATGAATCATTATATTTATGCTAAATTTAATATACTATCTACATAGAAGAGAATAGTACATTCTGTAATGTATTACAGCCAAATTATGGCTGACATTCTACTTTTTCTGTCCTCTATACATGTGAATTTAACTGTATGGAGATAATGTTAAGGAGGAGCAGTTGAATTTGAATCAGTTATTTGTAAGCTTTGATTACTAAATCATCAAGGACAACAGCAATACTCTTAATTATGATTTTCCATTATTATCTTAGATACATCAACATTTTGGTGAACTTCTTGGATTAGAATGCTATAACGATATCATCCTTACATTATTCTGCACTTTATCTTCGGCGTTTACTGCATTATCCGCAAAAGAGAAACGAAGAAATGAACAATGAATTCCAATTTTAATGTAGCACAGTAGAAGAGAGAGATTATTTTGGCATGCTATAGAAGCTAAATGAGTCTGGGAAGATAAACATGTGATGGAATTTATAGGGTATAAACTTCATTTGGTATGGCTGTTGTAAATCACTGGACAAGAAATTGTTACATGCTTGGGATCATACTTTGTTCTACTCTACCACTGAGCATTTATATCTATCAAAGAAATTACAGTTCAGATTGAATTTAAGGTGTCATTTATTTACAGGTGACGATAATTACAAACAAATCCTTACTCACTGCACAGTGCAAGCTCGGCAGCAAAACTGAAAGACAGTAAAACATGATATCAGCTCAATAAATGTAACTAGTTTGTGGTGCTTTCTCATAAAGTGAGTTCAACAAGATGTAGCAAAAATCTTACTCCACTTTATCAATAATTTATTTTTGAACTTACAAGACTGAAATATCTCACATGAGATGGTTGATTCTATGGTGAAGAGTTAAAAGATGACAGACGTGTTCTGAATAGATGACTATAATATCTACAGTCTGTTGTGTGTTGGTGGATTCTGTTTGATTAGAGAGCATCAGCTGCCTCTAATGAGAAATTATTACAGACTTGCATATTTTAATGTATTTTTTATTAATTTTTCCAAATTGTTCATTTAAGCAAGGTGTGGAATGTATTGTATAAATAAGTAAACACATACTTAGACCAGATGCTTTTTTCTTGCTAACCTAGACTAGTATCTATTCTGCAAATAGCCCCAGAGGCATCCGTGGAAGTATTCAAAGAGGATAACTTTCAAAATCTGACCTTTAATAGAAACTATCCAACTATTCAGAGTTGTCATTCTTTACACAAGAAATTCTTTACACTATTCATTCTTCACACAAGAAGAGGACAAATTGGCATTTTGTAAGTAGAATAAACTTTAAAAAAAAGAAGAAACTTGCTTTTAATATCCTATTTTAGACTATATAGAAGCATTTTCAGAATATAAACATAAGGAATAGGTTACACATTGGAATTCGATGCTTCAAATTGGTAATACACTAAAGCTTTCATTGGCAGCTTCACAGAAGAAAAATTGAAGACAGTAATACTGTGACACCTTGAAGGAAGTTCCCCTAAAAAAACCCATTGCTATAGAAAGGTGTTAACGTAAGTATTCAATTCCCAGTTTCACTGTCTGTGTTATTATGTTTTAATTCTAGGCAAAGCTTGCAGAATGCTAACATTATATATCTAATAAGATATGTCCTAAGAATTAGCGTTTGATATATCCATCTTCAGAACGTAGTGCAGACTATTAGTAAAAATGTCTTCCAAGAAAGATTAATATAAATAGAACTGGTGAATTTAGATATATAATAATAGGGGGGTGGTTAATTATCATTATTCTATAAAGGAAAGAAAGAGAGTCAGTCTTCATTATTGTATGATATGCTGTGTCTGTACCGGCAAATTAAAGTGTCAAGGGCCTTTCCCAAGTACTGGAGTATGGCTGTCTTTACTGTTGAGCATGATTCTTCTTGCAATTGCTTCTCCCTGGTGCAATTCCAGGGCATTCAAGGAGCTGGAGCACTCCTGGGATCAGACATCATAGGCAGGTCACAGCCAATCTTGCTTTGGAGACTGAGACAGTACATAAGAATAGATATAGGCTATTCAGTGACAGGTAGCCTGAGTAACTTCAGGCTTTCGGTTAAATTTAAATGTCTATACTGCAGAAATACAATTCTTCTGTACAATTCTTCTGATATCCTGTAGGCTCCTTTTATAACTAATGGAGAGAAATAATTCTCTTTAGTGTAAAAGCAATCTGAAATATTATTTGTATGTGGTATATAAATATATATCTTATATAACTTATTAGATATGTCTTAGAAATATCTATGGTTTGAATAGCTTTATTCTGTCATAAACTGCACTCATAGGCTGGTAAATTAATAGTAAATTACATATATCCAGAACCATTTACAGGCACTGAGGTCAACTGGTATACAAGAACAAGGCTTATTCTAGCAAACTCTTGCAAGGGTGTATGGGAGGTGAGAGCTTCTGATTCCTTCAGGTTATGTAATAAAGACCCTTTCAGTGCAAAAGGGAAAAGTAAAGGGATGGAGCAATAAATAAGAACACACTGAGACAAAAGCTTGGTAAAGAAGAGTCAACAGAGACACTGGAAAGATCAAAAGTCTGCATTAAGAAACTCCAAGCACAGCTTTGGAGAGAGCCCTCTGGGCTTTGTAAGTGATAAGAAGGGAAAAACAAGCGGAACATAAAGATTTGAGATATTCAAGGGAGGTCTGTGGGGCTATGTAAAATTTACAAAGGAATGTCTAGGGCAAGTGGATGGAGAGGAGCAGAGCAGAGATCAGACAGAAAAAACTATGAAGGAGCTGGTTACATGCAAACCACGACTCCTTAGTCCACTTGTCTGCCAAAGCTCTGCACATGATCACCGTGGTCTGTCCTGTCTTTTTGTGTATTTTTAGTAAAACTTTTCTCAACTATCTCTCTGTGTCATCTCATTCTCTGTCCCATATGTGAGCATGTTGCAGCGACTAAGTGCCAGCTAGATGGTGGACCAGTGGGAGTGATGCCAGCTACTGGAGTCAGATCAGGGGTGTGGGCTTCGGGGGGTGGGCAGGAGGAATCTCTATACCCTGGAGTTGCTGGAGGCGTTGCCCATTATAAAGTCCCTTAAAATCTCTTTCTCTCCAAAACTGTGTTGCCTTCTTTAGGCTGCTTTTAAGAGACATGCTGGGAATGTTCTGAAACTCCATGAGAATTGGGTGAGTATTCAATGTATGGAACAAAAGCATGTTGCAGACTCATTTCACATTCCAGTACAGTTTAAGTTACTAATACAGACAGTCCTAAAGTAACTGAATCTCTCCACTGAGTGTAAAGAGATACTACAGTAACTGAGATGTAGTTCTGGTTACTATAGATGTTTGGCAGACATCTTTTCGTAATACGCGTTAGAAAGGCTGTCTTTGTTATTTCAGACATCATCTTCACATAAGATACATAAGATACATAAGATACACATAAGTTACACATAAGAGCTCCAGCTGCACAGCCCAAGTCACAGAAGCCAAAGGCAGGGACTGGGAGAATGAAGAACCGCCCACTGTAGGAGATCAGGTTCGAGACTATCTGAAGAACCTGAAGGTGGACAAGTCCATGGGACCTGATGAGGTGCATCCACAGGTCCTGAGGGAGCTGGCAGATGAAGTTGCTAAGCCACTATCCATCATATTTGAGAAGTCGTGGCAATCTGGTGAAGTTCCCAATGACTGGAAAAGGGGAAACTTAGCCCCCATCTTTAAAAAGGGGAAAAAAAGAAGACCCAGGGAACTACAGGCCAGTCAGTCTCACCTCTGTGCCCAGCAAGATCATGGAGTAGATCCTCCTGGCGACTATGCTAAGGCACATAGAAAATAAGGAGGTGGTTGGTGACAGCCAACATGGCTTCACTAAGGGTAAATCCTGCCTGACTAATATGGTGGCCTTCTATGATGAGGTTACAGCATTGATGGATAGGGGAAGAGCAACTGACATTGTCCACCTGGGCTTATCCAAAGCATTTAATACTGTCCCACACGACATCCTTGCCTCTAAACTGAAAAGACGTGGTTTTGATGGATGGACCACTCGGTGGATAAGGAATAGGCTGGATGGTCATACTCAAAGAGTTGTGGTCAATGGTTCAATGTCCACGTGGAGGCCTGTGACGAGTGGTGTTCCTCAGGGGTCAATACTAGAACCAGTGCTATTTAACATCTTTCTTGGAGACATGGACAGTGGAATCGAGTGCACCCTCAGCAAGTTTGCAGATGACACCAAGTTGTGTGGTGTTGTGGACACGCTGGAGGGAAGAGATGCCTTGATGCCAGAGGGACCTTGACAGGCTGGAGAGGTGGGCCTGTGAGAACCTCATGAAGTTCAACAAGGCCAAGTGCAAGGTCCTGCACGTGGGTCAGGGCAATCCCAAGCACAAGTACAGGCTGCGTGGAGAATGGATTGAGAGCAGCCCTGAGGAAAAGGACTTAGGAGTGCTGGTGGATGAGAAGCTCAACATGAGCCGGCAATGTGCACTGGCAGCCCAGAAAGCAAATCGCATCCTGGGCTGCATCCAAAGAAGCCTGGCCAGCAGGTCGAGGAAGGTGATTCTACCCTTCTACTCCGCTCTCATGAGACCCCACCTGGAATACTGTGTTCAGCTCTGGAGTCAGCAACACAAGAAGGACATGGAGCTGCTGGAGTGGGTCCAGAGGAGGGCCACAAAGATGATCCAAGGGCTGGAGCATCTCTCCTCTGAAGACAGACTGAGAGAGTTGGGACTGTCCAGCCTGGAGAAGAGAAGGCTCCAGGGTGATCTTCTAGCAGCCTTCCAGTACTTAAAGGGGGCCTCCAGGAAAGCTGGAGAGGGACTTTTTACAAGGGCGTGTAGTGATAGGACAAGGGGCAATGGATTTAAACTGAAAGAGGGTAGATTTAGATTAGATATAAGGAAGAAATTTTTCTCTCTGAGGGTGATGAGGCAGTGGAACAGGTTGCCCAGAGAAGTTGTGGATGCCCCATCCCTGGAAGTGTTGAAGACCAGGTTGGATGAGGCTTTGAGCAAGCTGGTGTAGTGGAGGGTTTCCCTGCCCATGGCAGAGGGGTTGGAACTAGATGATCTTTGAGGTCCCTTCCAATCCTAACCGTTCTATGATTCCATGATTCTATGATTCTATAAATGGTTTTGTCCTCCATGACTGTTACCAAGCTAACTTTTCTGGATTCTTTTTTCTTTTTTTTTTTTTGTTTAATTATTTGGAATCTTATAATACCTATATTATCTTACACATCTTGAGAAGCATTTTGCACATTTAAATTTAATGGATTATTCAATTTTTTTTTCACAGCTTTTTCTCTTTGGAAGATATAATGGTTCTTAGTTTATTTTATTGTTAAGAAAAGGATCCTTCTTCATGAAACAGGTAATGGCATATTTGGGATTAATTTTAACAATCAGTTACCAAAGTCGTCATGTACACAGACAAACGCAGAAACCTTCACACACCCTTAGACCAAGGCTAGCTTAGTATTTTCTCTTAAATCCTACCAAAAATATTAAGATTACTTTGAACAAATAAATTACTCCAAAGATGTAAGTTTCTGTACTCTTTTGTGACCACATAAATTTCATAATACTAGGAAACTTTTCAACTGTAATAAACTTTTGGGAGGTCTTCCAACAACTTATCTCTTGTCTTCATCTCGTAATGCCTGTTTTGAAGTAAACTAATCTACTGAATTAATGGCCAAGATAAGAGGAAACATTGCATACAAGAAAAAATTCAACAAATATTATTTTTAACCTTCATAATGATTCATCAACTAACAACAGTTAATTTTATCCCACTAAAATAATAGTTTCCTCTTTCCTTCCTTCTTGAGATGGGATACAGCTAGGACAACTGATCCAAACTAGCCAGGGAGATATTCCATACCATGTCATGTCATGCTCAGTATGTATATTGGGGGAGCTAGCCAGGAGAGGGGCATCATAGATTGAGAGTGGTCTGGGCATCAGGTTCCATGTGGTGAGAAATTGTATCACTCATTTTTTATTGTTCTTGTATTAGTATTATTGTTAGCATTATCTCTTCTCTCTCTTTATGCTGTCATATTAAGTTGCCCTTATCCCAACCCTTGAGTTTTACATTTACTTTTTTCTTCTTATTCTCCTCCCATCCCACCGAAGGGGAAGGAGTGAACGAATGGTCACACGGTAGCTTACCTGCTGGCTAGGCTAAACCACGACATCTCATCTAAATTTTCAGTCTATAGAATGGGGAAATAAAGTGTGCCCTAAAATTGTGTTGTAAAGACAAGTTAAATAGATTACCAGAAACCTAAAGGGTGGCAATGTTTGTACACCAAGATAACGGAAACTTCTAACATCAAGATTTACAGTGTGGATTTGTAGTTCACTAGCTAGATTAGTTGTAATGGGTAGTAAAAATGCAGGATTACAGGATATCAAACCAAGAACTCAAAGCTCCTAAGTACCTAATTCCAGTCTACTGCTATCAGATAGTTAGATCATGAACTTTATTCCTTAACAAACCAAATTCTAGTTTACAGCATTTTTGTAATTTTGATCTTTTTCTTCTGACTAGAACCATAACTCAGTGCAAATATTACGAGAAACAATGTCATGAGAGATTTAGAACATTTAAATCTGTCCTCACAATAGTTCGAAGGGCAGTGGCTTGTGTGTTATGCGAAAATCAGGAAAGCAGGAGTAGATTCATTAGTAGAAAAAAACATGTTGAGAGACACAGTACAAAAGTCAAGAGGAGGTAGACATAGAAAGAGAAAGAGGGAAGAACAGAATTATAGATGCAAAAGAGCTTTGAGGACAGGTCTGAGAATTTTCAACAGAATTTTATTTTTTGCAACCACTTGCTGATATATAAACTACAAGGATTAATGATACAAAAATAAAGAACCGTTTTGGTGAGTGTATTTTAGATCTGCAATTCTATACTCCTAAAGGCACACAGACGTAAAAAAAAATTAAACCTGGAATATGACTTACTAAGAGGAAGGAAGCTAAGGGAAATATAACATCAGAACTGAATAGTACTCATTAAGAGTAGATACTAGTTACTAGTACCATTGCAGTGAAATATATGTAAATTATTCCAAAATTTTATGTTGTTGTTCAGCCCATAATTTTTCTTAGATATTTTTGAGTTATGATAATAAAGATACACTACTAATATTATTTTTACCTTATAACAACTTAATGAAAATAATAATAAATAATGGAAATTGAGATGTTTAAATTCATGAATATGTAGCAAGCTACTCCAACAAACGGTGAGTTACAGCTGAAAGGACAACAATTTTTCACCAATATTGCAGTACAGAAAGAAACAAATAGAAAAACTCTAACTTACAAATCCTATAATTAGGGCTTGCTTGTAGTAGCAAAACCAAATCCTCAAGGGTACCAAAGATATCCCTGTACACATAACTTAAATTATCCTTGTATAATTGTTTGTCTATTCAAATCTTTCCTGCCTATTAAATTGTCACATTATAATAAAAAAGCTACAAGGGGAACATCCTAATTAATATCCATCAAAATTAGAGCTGTTAATGCATTCTCCTAGAAGGGCATTTCAAATGTTCATGCCAGAGTCGTGGATAAAGTGGAAATAAAAAGACACTGACTTCAGTTTTTATATCTCTGTCTTGGGACCCCACTGTCCAACTCATGTCAAATACTTTCGAGTGGAGGAAATGAACTGGATTTCACAAAGAAAAACGTTAAAAAAATATTTAAATTTTGGAAATCAAAGAGTTTCATTAAGAAAATTTTCATCATCTATAGACTCAGATTAATATTTAGGAAATCATACCTGGAAGCTATGTAAAAAATAGCTAAAATAGCAAGCCATTCCTCAGGCATGAATGTCCAAGCTGTAAATTGTTAGCATGGCCCGTAACACAGATTTGGTCTCTCCTGGGATCATTTATTCCCTGGTAATTCCTGGTAATTGTTTCACAGATATCAAGAGGTAGAGGTCACTAACAATAAATCACATAGATCAGTCTTCTTTGCAAGGAATAGAAAGTTTAGTAAAATGGGTATGAATAGTGCTGTGTCAATTTCCCCAGACCCGGATAATGGGCCTTGACTCTATTTAATTTTTTATTGTAGACATAGTACCCACATAACCAAATTGATTTTATATTACTGTGTATATCTAATTGAGTTACGGTATATACCTTATTCCTAAAGTTAATTTTCAGGTTAGGTTAAGCTGATCTAAACTAGGTTAATGACCCTCAGGTTCCCTTACTGTTCGATCAAGAGAAAGAAAAAAAAAAGAAACAATAATTTAGCCCATGTAAGAGTTTGATTTCTCTCTTAAGATAATTCACTGCCTTCATTGACTACAGAAGAAGCCTAAGGACTTTTTCAAACTTTCATTATTGTCTATTTAAGCATCTCAATTAACTGTCTTCCATTACATGGAATGAATCCAGTCCCTGGCAACCAGTTCTGTCATATTCAACTACACTGTGTTTTAGCCCAGATGGCAACTAAGCACCACATAGACACTTGCTCACTCCTTCCCTACCGGTGGGATGGAGAGAAGAAAATATAACAACAATCTTGAGAATCAAGATAAGAACAGGAAGGGATCATACACCAATTATGGCCCCAGGCAAAACAGACTTGGCTTGGAGAAGAATCAGTTTAATTTGTTATCAGTTACTTCAGAGAGGATAATGAGAAAACAAAGTCAGATCTTAAAAACACCTTCCTGTGCACTCCTCCCTTCTTCTTGGTTCTACCTCTGCAACAGGGAACAGGGGTTGCAGGTCAGTTTGTCACAAGTTGTTTCCTGTCTCTCCTTCCTCTTCAGGGGAGAACTCCTTACACTCTTGCCATGCTCCAGCATGGAGTTCCTTCCCAAGGGAGACGGTTCTCCATGAATTTCTCCAATGCGAGTCCTCCCTATGAGGTACAGTCATTCAGCAACAACTGCCCCAGAGTGGGCTTCCCACAGAGTGATGGCTTCTTCGGGTGCAGTCATCTGCTCCAGCATGAAGTCCTCCTCAGCTGCAGATCTTTCACAGACTGCCCCACCATTAATCTCCAGCTCCAGAGCAGGATTCCTATGGAGTCACAGCCTTCTTCAGGCACAGTCAGCTGCTCTGACTTGGAGTCCTCCGTAAGCTGCAGATGCATCTGTTTTCCACTGTGGAGAAACCTTTTGGCTGCTGCAGCATCCTGTGAAAGTTCTTTCCCTATGCAGGCTAACTAAGAAACACCTGTAGCTCGTTACACTGGGAAAGTTACCTTGAAACAGGTGCTGTAGCATTCAGCCAATCACTCTGGGAGATGGATGGTCAAGTGAACAATAGCCTTGACCAATCTAGCAAACCATGTGACTCCTGACTATTTAAGGCAGGGCGTTTACTCCTAAGGGTGAGGCATTTCCTCCTGAGCCTTGGAGGAGTGTGGGCCTTCCTTAGAGTAGAGCCTAAAGCCTTCGTATTAGAACATTGGTCTGCTTGGAGCTGCCTGAAGCCTTCCAGCTGTGACATTCTACCATTAATCTCCATTGGCTACGAGGAGGGTGACTGCCATCTCACCATGGGCTGCTGGGGAATCTCAGCTCCGGCACACCACATTCTGCTCCATCTTTACTGACGTTGGTGTCTGCATAGTTGTTTCTCTCACATCTCACTTTTCTCTCTGCTGCAGCTGCGTTGGACCCGATCGGCCCAATGAACTCCGGCAGCCTCAGCAAGATGAGTTCTGCTCAGCAGGTGCTCAATGCATGGGGAGCTTCTGAGTTTCTCCACTCTCTCCAAGTCACGGCCCCGCTCTGCACTGGGCAAGGAGGTGGGGCATGGCCCAGCACCGACAGCTGCACTCACCTCCCTACTCTCTGCTGCAGGTTCTGCATGGCATGAGTTTCTTTATCCTCTTGTAAAATATGTTATTTTGGAGGTGCTGATTGGCTTGACCCAGGTTCCACCCAGTCAGAGGGAGCTCTGACTTAGAGCCAAGGAAGCTTCCAGCTGTTTCTCACAGAGGCCACCCATGTAGCCCCTCTCCTGCTACCAAAACCCCACCACATAAACCCAACACAAACTATTAAAATGAATTCAAGTTTTCTTATTTTTCAAGTGGTTCTGTTGCTCCCAAAGACATTTCTGAGTTTACTTTTGAGGCAGTCTAAATAAATAATGCATACATTTTTGCTATATGGTTCTGCACGTGGGTTGGGGCAATCCCAAGCACAGGCTGGGCGGAGAATGAATTGAGAGCAGCCCTGAGGAAAAGGACTTGGGAGTGCTGGTGAATGAGAAGCTCAACATGAGCCGGCAATGTGCACTGGGTGCCCAGAAAGCCAACCATATCCTGGGCTGCATCCAAAGAAACCTGTCCAGCACGTCAAGGGAGGTGATTCTGCCCCCCTACTCTGCTCTCGTGAGACCCCACCTGGAATACTGTGTTCAGCTCTGGAGTCCTCGACACAAGAAGGACATGGAGCTGCTGGAGCGGGTCCAGAGGAGGGCCACGAAGATGATCCAAGGACTGGAGCACCTCTGCAATGAAGACAGGCGGAGAGAGTTGGGGCTGTTCAGCCTGGAGAAGAGAAGGCTCCAGGGTGATCTTCTAGCAGCCTTCCAGTACTTAAAGGGGGCCTCCAGGAAAGCTGGAGAGGGACTTTTTCCAAGGGTGTGTAGTGATAGGACAAGGGGCAATGGATTTAAACTGAAAGAGGGTAGATTTAGATTAGATATAAGGAAGAAATTTTTCACTGAGAGGGTGTTGAGGCAGTGGAACAGGTTGCCCAGAGAAGTTGTGGATGCCCCATCCCTGGCAGTGTTGAAGGCCAGGTTGGATGAGGCTTTGAGCAAGCTGGTGTAGTGGAGGGTTTCCCTGCCCATGGGCAGAGGGGTTGGAACTAGATGATCTTTGAGGCCCCTTCCAACCCTGACCATTCCATGATTCTATATCAGCTAAAGCAGTCAGTGCTAATAAGTAATGTCATCGCATCTGGAGAGTATTAAAGTTAGAATAGAAATATGGAACAAACTAAGAGCAGGTCAAAACCGTATAAAGTTCACATATGTATTGAAAACTTCAATTGTGTGAAATTAAAAACTGAAAAAAAACCTAAAAACCTGCATCTCCTGTTTGTTTGAAATACAGAGTGGAATACTTATTTCTAGTTTCATAAAGACTTTGTCTTGTGCTTTAAAAACTTGTACTTTATCAAATGAGAAAAAAAATCAAAAAACATTTCATGTTGAAAAAGGACATGTATCCTGTGTTTTGTGGTTGTTTCTTCCTTTTGTTTTTTTCTGGATATAGTCCAGAGCAAGTGGCTAGAAATGACCCTCCTTTAATAGAGATTTGGACTAAAAGACCTCCAAAAGTTCCTTCCAGTCTTAACCATTCTCTGATTCTATAATTGATTTCAAAATCATTCTATGACTTTATCTGTGGTTTTATAGCAGCAGTGGGATTAGGCAAAAATACTGTCATTTCATCCTCTGGATCTGATTTCATTACATTCTTTCATAGCACAGTAAAATGGTGAAAATTTTGAGGGAAAAAGGATGTTTATTTATTAAAAAAATATTCAAAATTTTGTATTTATCGTTATTGAGTTGAAACATTTACTTCTTCAATGCCCAAAATTACATAAGATAAGTCACAAAATGACTGTTTGTGCTCAATAAACATTTGAAAAATATTGAACATTCAATCAACATTGAGTTAAAAAATTACAATGGAATGGAAAAGGGAGGTAAACATTTTGACATTGTCTAAATTTATTTGCTGTACTAATTTATTGTTTTTTCCAAATTAAAATGGTTTATGGCGACAAATTAATTTTGCCAAGAAATATTTGGTCATCGAATGTTTAATTTCAGAGCAGAATAGTTGTTCTAACAGTTAAAATACAAGGGATACATGAGAATCCTTGCCCTTTCAAGGCAGAGCAGTCTGAGATGAAAAGCACTGTTCCATATTTTTCAGAAGAGCTTCAACACATTGCTCCATATTCAAGGTTAGTGTCCTAATTTTGTGTACTAACCAGTGTCACACTTTATGCAAACACCTTCACCTATCTGGAAGTAGTGTCAGCTTTCTATGCAAAAACAGAGATGGTAAAAAGTTCATTTTCACCTGAAACCCCAACATAACAAAGCAAAAACTTTGAAAAGGTTTTTGTTTTGTGTTTTTTTTTTCTTTTGTTTTGTTTTATGTCCATGTAAGATGAAAGAAATGTTAAGCCTCAAATTTGGCTTAAACAAACCAGATTTTTTTTCTACTTGTATCTCTAAAAAAAAAAATTAGTATTAAATTATCAGTATTTTCTTGTTAACATTTAAATTTTATCACAGAAAGGTTTCCAGTTGCAAAATTCATAAATAAGAATTAAAATACTATTACTCATCTGATAATTACATTAACTTCAAAGATATTCTCTCATCTTGCACATTTCAGTTAAAGAGGTGAAAGACATTCATAGTTTCCTGGATTCAAATCCAGGTCCTACACAGCAGTCATGATTTAGGCCAGTCGGCAACTAACGCCACGCAGAAGAGAGCTGATTCTTCTTTTTAGCAGCCAGAGAAGAGCTCTGCATTTTGATTTCAGTCTGAGACTTGCTCTGAGAAGAATGTTCACAGCCCACTGATGTTTGTAGTTGGCATTGAGGTCTCAAGGACTTTTCGGCTTCTCATGTTTTTGCCAGTGTGCAGGAGCATGGAAGGCTGAGGGGGGAGTATAGCTGGGACAAAAGGTCCACAACTCCCTTTATGATTTGAACTTAAACTTAAGACTGAGGGCTAAATCAGCCAATGAAGTATTCCATATCATGCAACTTCATGCCCAGTATAAAAATGAGAGTTGACCAGAAAGAAGGGCTTTTGCTCCTCTGGGGGATCTCACTCTTGGACTCTTGGAGTGCTCTCTCTTGCTCACCGTTTTCAGGCCTCTCACTCATCTGGGATTGCAATGTTGCGACTTATCTGTTTCGGGATCATAAGTCCAGGATGAGACAGGCCTTGGTCACCGTGTGGTGAGCAATTGCACTGCGCATCGCTTGTTTGTACATATTATTATCATTATCCATATATATATAACATATATATGGATAGATTCATATATTAGTATTAGTAGTATTAAATTGCTCTTATCTCAACCCACAGGTCTCTTTCCCCTTTCCTCTTTAATTCTCTTCCCCATCCCCTGAGGGTGGGGAAAGATGAGTGAACAGCTGTGTGGCTTTTAGTTACCAGCCAGTCTAAGCCACGACAGTTTTGAAGGAGTATCAGAAATATTAAACCTGATAAGAAGTGCCCATGCCACTATAGAAAAGAAGGATCATGGGGATTCTCTGGCCCTGTGGTACAGATCAATTCAGGTTCACCCTTTTCAGAATTAGCTCACTCTAGAGCAGATCTGTTGTGGAGAAGTCATGTGGAGGGACTGAGACAGTCAAAGACTGAACTAATATTGAAGAAGGGTAGCCTATCAAAGGTCTCCTGTTTCAATTCACTCAGGGCCCACTTACATTTGTTAGAATGGAAGTCTTAAAAATACAACTGTTGGTGATATTTTGAACCTGCATGTGCTGGGTTTATGTGGCGGACTTTCTGGTAGCACAAGAGGAGCTGCAGAGATAGCCTCTGTAAGGAGATAAAAGAAGCTTCCCCAGCTTCAAAACCAGTCAGACCAGTCTCTGGCCAGGACAGACCTGTCTCTGTCCAGGGCTGAGCAAACCAGTGCCTCCGAGAACGCCCTGTTTAAAAAGAGGACAAAGGAGCCCCAGCCATTCTGGGACCTGCAGTGAAGAGAGAGGGGAGGTGGGGAGAGGCTTCCCCCACCCCTGCCTCCCATGTGGTTGGCTACCTATGTTGGGCCACCGCCATTCAATTTTTCACCAAATGGTTTATGGCACAAGACCTTTCCAAACTGCTTTTAAAGTGTAGTGGTGGATTAGCTATAAGTGTGCCTTTAAAAAAAATTTGGGAGCCAATTTTTAAATTTTCAGGAACCTTGGAAAACATTCACAGCCTTGAAAAAAGAAATTGATAGATATTTAAATCTTTTATGATTAAGTGTAAATATGATATAGGAATTTGGTATTGAGCTCACCACAGTATATGGAAATTTTAAGTACTCTTGGGGGAATGTTTCAAAGAAAATTGTATTCCATAGAAGTACAGTCACAAACTGGATACAGGACTTAAAATAATGATCCTTGGGAGAAATTTGAGAGAACATGTGAAAATTGTCATGTAGACAGTGTTTATTAACATTACGTTTCCATGTTTTTACATCACTAGAATATTTAGCTCAATAGGCACATTTTATGAAGAAGATAGAAGATGCAGTTAGTTTAAAGAATTAGATAATCAGATATAAATATTTAATTCTGTTCATAGGTGAGTTTCATATTTTTAATTAGAAGAACTAAAAAAATACACAATCCTTTAAAAAAAATTAAAAAAGTGAACAGAGACCAGAGATTAGGGATGTAAAGACAAAATTGAAAACAAAAAAAGAATTGATTGTATGAGCCTGAAGAGTCTTTTTTATGAAATATCAGAATAAAAGACTCCGAAACAGAAATATCTGAACCCATTTCTAGACTCTATTTATCTACTTTATCAGAATGTTGTGACTGACAGACTAGTCATTCGTTATATTGATTATTTCTACTGGTCAAGTAATCCATACAAATTGAGAGCAAGTAGCTGAATTTCAAAATTTCAAAACTTGATAGTTGGTGATAGTTGGTTTGTTGGATTATTGTCTTTTTCCCTTTTTTTTTTTTATCTGTTTTGTTTTTCCCCTAGTGGATGGCATTTACCAGTAAGACTGTTTCTAGAAATGGAATGGTACAAGACTATTGGTATGATGATAATGGAAAAGAAAAAAAGTCACTCCCTAGAAAAACTCAAAACCACCCACAAAGTCATAAATTTTGCTTATAAAAAAAAACAAGGTATGTTTCCTAAATCCAGCACCATACAAAAAAATCCACCATCACTTGCATGTGCAAATCTTCTATATTCACCAACGCTTCCAAAGAGAAGAATAAAATGTTGATTGCAAATGGTTTTAATTGTTAATGTAATACTGACATCCTAATGAACCTATTACAATAATGAATTATTAGCTATTAAAATTAATGTGATATGTATCAAGGCATCATATTAACATAAATACCTTGTGCTTTTTAATTAAGCTCATCAAAGCCAGTACAAGATAAGGATGAAATGAACAAACAACCTAATCTAATAACACTCTTGTTGACAATCTAGTAGTATTTTCTTTTGACCACTTAGGAGCATGTTTTCTGTAATAGTCATTCTAATTGCTCTAGAAAACTGAAAAGCTAGTTACAAAAATCAATTTTGAAAAGCTCTGCAACGTGTAAAATTTTGTGCATCAAAAGAAAAGGAAAGGAAAAATATATCAAATCTCTATTTCATGGTCTTTAGCACTTCAACACAGTCTTCAGCATTTCACTGTCATTAATAATTGCAGTAATTCTTGTTACTCTTCTTGGTTCTATTTTTTTTTTTTCCACTTTTTCATGTTGTTTGGAACATTTTTTTTTCATTAATTGAAAAAGGAGCACCCAAGTTATCATGAGACTTTCCTAACAAACATTTTTACCATTAGATTGCTTTCTAGCATATAGCTTTCCAAGCATAGCTGTAAAGGCACTCAACTGAAAGTGAAGCTAAAAGAGCAGAAAATAGTGAAGTAGATAGATGGC
Source organism: Tauraco erythrolophus (assembly GCF_009769465.1). Lineage (NCBI taxonomy): Eukaryota > Metazoa > Chordata > Aves > Musophagiformes > Musophagidae > Tauraco > Tauraco erythrolophus. The sequence continues at coordinate 82,787,277 of NC_141465.1, read as the reverse complement.
CAAGGTACTGCAGATACATAAAATGAAATTGTAAAAAAATCTTACTTTAGAAATTTAAACAGCAGTGAGAAAACTAGTACATGAATGGTAAAGATGGCATACAGGCAGCTTTTTGTAGAGTGTTCAGTAAAAATGGAACAGATCTAGAGACTGAAAATTATTCATACTTCAATGCCTTCTCAGGTTCAAACTCAAAAAGATTTGGAAGCCAAAACTCAGCAAAAAGACAGTGTTGGCGCCGGATGACTGACTATCACGTCTCTTCCGAAGTCCCAAGTCCTGATAAGCTTCTGTCATTACTTGCCTCTCTTTTGCAAGACTGAAAAATTCACTTTAGTGCAACACATTTTGAAAGTTGCCGGTATCATTGCTGACAATCACCTCATTAGCACAAATAAGTAAAACGGGAAAATTTCTATGTGGAATCCTACAGAGATTTTAAGTCTGTAGCGAAACTCTCGCCAAATTTCTTCTGTCACTTTGCTGCCTGTTACATATGTATACATGCAAACATGGATACTTACACACATATAGACATTCTCCTAGCAAATGTTAGTTTATGTAGTCTCTTTGCTGCTTTGAAAATCTAGTGATATAAAAACAGCCTTCTAACTGGCTTGGAGAGAGTAAATGAAATGTTGCCTGTTTTCTTTTTTTGTTTTCTTTTTCCAAAAATGCATTTCATCATCAGATATGCAACTTATTGACTATTTTGGACAGAGATTACTTATTTCAAATTCATACAGTGAAGCCTTACTTATCAATTTTTTTTATGACACATTGATTTTATGATACAGTTATAATTATTGATAACGGAGTTAAGTACAGCAAATTACAATAGTCATAATTCACTATAAATTATCTAAAAGTTAAATACAGTGTAGTGGTGAGAGGCTTTCTGATTCTTTACTAAATAAATATGGGCTTCATTTTAGTGAGAAGTTAGCAAAAAAATCTGCTAAGAAACCTAGCAGACTGATATTGCTTGGGCCAGTTTGAGGTTACAAAATGATCACCTGAGTGTGTGGAATGAAAACACATGAGCATATGTAACTTTTGGTGGTTAAATATTTTGTAACTTTAGAACACTGACCTTTCTTACTACAAAACATCCCAGAAGTATGTGTCACTCAACTGAACTGGTATTTGAGCAACGGATCATTAAACTGATTTTTGGAAGGCTTCCTGAGGACTCAAAGCACACTTGGCCATGTGATTCATATAGTTTCCTGTCACAGTCAGAATTCTCTCTCTGTGTGTCAGTGAAAGGGTTAGGAAGTATTTTTGATCTTCAGAAAAGCAGCAAAGAAACAGAAATCCTTCCAAGCCCTTTAAAGTGTTAGAGTTTAAAGCTCTTAGAAGTTAACAAATGTATAATATTAAGCAGAAAGTTTACTTGGATACCTCTCAATATTCTTAGATCAAAGTACTTCTGTAGTGGAAGGAGTGTGTGTTACTGACATTATATATCAGCAATTTCTTCTACTTTGGCATGATGCCTTCTTCTCTACTCCAATGAGTTTAGCAGTGACACAGTCATTGAGGAATCCAATTAATATTTTCTTCATCCGTATCTCTCATTTTTCAATGTTTTACAAGCAGCTCAACTTTATGAGTTTTACTCATAATTAAAACAGAACTTTTATTTTATTCTAATACCTGAGCTTTTGTTTACCTAATCCTTGATTCTACCATCATCTTCTTCATCCATAAATCTTGAGGTGTGGGATCTGTCTTTCTCTTGTTACTGTTCCATGTCCTCTGCAGGAAGCTACTTTTCCAAATTATTTTTCTTTTACTAACAGATCATTTCTTTGTATTTGTGAGCTAGATTATTTTTGCTGTATCTTTTCTTAGATCTTCATTAATAATTGTCATTTCATCTGTTGTATTTTTCTCTACTATGTTAATCCATAGAATGAAAATAAATCTATTCAAGCAGTAGAATGTTTAAGGAATAGGAAGTGAAGTTTGTGGTTGATTTTTTTTTTTTTAAACAACAGGTGCAGCTTCCCGTACACCCATATGTAACCAGTTCGGGCAAGATCCTCTTTAAAGTATGAATGTATATTTTCAATAAGACTGGGAAAACACTGATGGTCTGAGGAAACTAATGATTATTTTTTTAATATTAAAAATTTGGGAAAAAAAAAAAGATGACAATTCTAAGTTTTAGAATTGTCAGCCTGATATTTGTATCTAGCAAAATAAGACAATGGCTAACTCAGATCTCAATTAGTAAATATAATAAATCATTAATAAACTCGTGTCTCTAGGAAATAACTCTAAACAAACTAATGTGATGAAAAAGTAGTGAATTTTGCTGTTTACGTTTTTGAACATCTGATGTGTCCATTTCAGTTTAAGAAACAGAACTATTCATAAGAAACAATGGATCAAAATTACACCTTTTCTGGATTCATGTAAATTTCTTCTTCACGGCACACAAGTTCTGACAATAATGATTAATGTGATCCCTAATTATTACAGTTCTCTGGAAATCTTATATGACTGTTAATGTTAAAATATGCCTATCAACCTAGGTTACACACTGAAAACTGATATCCTGATTCTTTCTATGCAGTATTTCTCTGAAGAAAGCACTTACATGAAATATATAAAAAAAAAGAAATCCCAAATTTTACTGACTATATCAGGCATTTCACTCCAGGTATTCTAAATCCTGGGTTATAGAATGATACCATAGTATCATAAAATGGTTCGGGTTGGAAGGGACCTTAAAGATCATCTAATTCCAACCCCGCTGCCATGGGCAGGGACAGCCTTTACTACACCAGGTTGCTCAAAGCCTCATCCAACCTGGCCTTGAACACCTCCAGGGATGAAGCATCCATAACTTCTCTGGGGAACCTTTTCCAGTGATGCACCACCCTAGTAGTAAAGAATTTCTTTCTTAGATATGATCTACATCTAACCTCTTTTAGTTTAAAACCAGTATCCCTTGACCTATCACTACATACCTTTGCGAAAAGTCCCTCCTGAAGTTCAACAAGGCCAAGTGTAAGGTCCTGCGCGTGGGTTGGGGCAATCTCAAGCACAAATACAGGCTGGGCGGAGAATTGATTGAGAGCATCCCTGAGGAAAAGGACTTGGAAGTGCTGGTTGATGAGAAGCTCAACATGAGCCAGTAATGTGTACTGGCAGCCCAGAAAGCCAACCATGTCCCGGGCTGCATCTGAAGAAGTGTGACCAGCAGGTTGAGGGAGGTGATTCTGCCCCTCTACTCTGCTCTTGTGAGACCCTACCTGGAGTACTGCATTCAACTTTCAGGCCCTCAACGTAAGAAGAACATGGACTCATTGGAGCAGGTCCAGAGGAGGGACACAAAGATGATCCGAGGGCTGGAGCACCTCTCCTCTGAAGATAGGCGGAGAGAGTTGGGGCTGTTCAGCCTGGAGAAGAGAAAGGTCTGAGGAGACCTTCTTGAAGCTTTGCAGATTATCAGATTATAGTATATTCCTAAAGAATCTTAACTTTATTTTTTTCTTTTTGACTGAAACTCTTCTACTTTATATACAGTAGAATTTCAGTATTTATTAAAGCAAAATAATCTCTATTTGGGGATTACTACATATATATTACTCTCTATATATGTTTTATAGACAGGAAATATTTCAATTATTTATCAAAATGGAACAATTTCAGTTACAAAGTCCCTACATTACTGATAGGACACAAATGCTTTGATATAAAAGGTTTCTCCGAACAGTCTCCTCACCAGGTGAGGAGTTCTCTCACTCTTATCACAGGAGTCTTCCCACTCTCTTCGTCTTTTATCACGGACCATGTGGAGATATGTTGTTATACTGTCTCTGATCCTGTTTTATCTTCTCATTATTGTTCCTGTGACCCACTTGAAATGCCCTCCCACTGATTTCCAGCATCTGCCGACACTTGTAATCAGTCACTGTAACAAGCCACCCTGTCATTTTCCTTTAGCACCTTCCCAGGAATGAGCACCAATAAACTCTTCTAGGCTCACTCCATCTGTACAGAATCATAATTTTGCTTCTTGCTTCTTGAAAAGTTTATTAATTTATTAATGGTCATTCACGGCTTATCAAAGTTAACAATAATTCGTTTGAATAAAAAGATTAGAACAGATCAGCAGGAATATGAAACTATCATATATTTATGAATGATTATATGAAAATTTGATAAAAAATACATCTTCAGTTTAATCTAAGAGAAAATAAAATGTTACAAGATCCAATGACTCAAAATTAAAAGTAGACTAATTGACTCAAAGTGTACATTCTTAGCAGTGAAATTAATTAACTCAAATTAATTAACCTGTTATGGAGAACCTCTTTTAAAATCTTTTCAAAAGATTTTGAAATTAACTGGTTTTTTTTCCCCTAAAGTATACTAATGAAGTATCATATTTTCTTGTAAACAGTAAAAGTTGATTACAGTTGTCCTGTGAAAGAGTACTCCAAAATCAGATGGATGCTACACAGTTTTTAAAAATATTGTTAAATAGGTTGCTTTGTGTTTCATGCATGGACTTCAGCAGAATATCTTCAAGATAAACTTTCTGAACTAAAAAAAAAATCAACCAAAAAGCCCAAGCCCACTATATTTCTCAGACTTCATTATTTGTAGTTTAACTAGTATGTTTTAAACAGCCTACAGGGACCAAAAGCAGACTGCAACATAAAGTAAGAAATGAGCTGTTTAAGTTATGGAATTCTATATTAGCCAAGTAAACTTGGAGAAGAAAATGATAGATTAATTGTCAACGTCCTGTGATGTTCTAGTACCAATCACGGGGATTGTGAGACATATTGAGAAGTTTTTATTAAATCAGAAATTTCCTTAGCCGGAGACTACTTTTTTTTCAGGAGTGGAGAACAGAATTCAACTAAAGTACAATCACTTTAAACACATGGCAACTTTATTACATTTTATTATCTAAGATTTGATCTAGAAAATTACTGAAGGAATGTTTTCTGTTAAACTATGTCTCACCATCAATTATAAGGGCAGAGTACACAAAAGGACATGAGCCTGTGGACACACCATGGCACCATACCTGTTTCAGTGGCCTGAATATGGGGATTAAAATAACAGTTCTAATTCACTCTGTGATGTCTATAATGTCTTATTAATTCAAATGGGATTGGATTCATAGCTATCAGCACACTAAACAGAAGATGTCTAAACTAGGTTATAGAAAGCACTTCAAGAAGTCATCTCTGAAGTCTCAACTTTTTTGATTCCTACCTGACTGTGTTTATTCAGACACCCTTAACACTGATGTCTGTATCTGTCAGACACATATTAAACTAAACAATCTTTCTCTCCATTGATAGTAAAAGGTATGCATTCAGGTGTAAACATTCACATGGATAAAGGTCTAAAGTTAGATGATGTGAAATCCATCCCTAATTTCCAAATAACATCAGTTAGACAGCTTGAATCCAATCTCAAGTATGTGAATCCCAACTGGGTTTAGGTCTCTTTAATGCTGCCAAACTGCTGGCAACTGTAGATATATTGAATAGCAGGAAACTAGGTTTATAGACAAATAAAATTATCAACATTTTATATTTAAAATATTCCATGTCAAAATTATAGGAAGATCATTTTTAGGCCTCCGAGTCCTTTTGGACTTTCCTATTAATGATTTAGTGATCTGGAAGGTGAAAGCTGGTCTTATATTTGGAGCCATTTGTCTCACACTCTACACGACTCATGCTCTTACAGTGATTTCTTTCTTGGTTTCTCTTCTCAGCCACGCCTGAAGTTGTCCAACAGCTTGCTTTCTAAAGTACCCATTTGAAATGTGGATGCACACGTCTCCTTCCAGCAGAAAGTATATCTTCTCTGAAGTCCTCCAATGCAAACAAATCTGTGGATTTCTGAATATTACATGGAAACTGTATCTAAAATAAAAATCCTCAGAATAAAAGCTAGATTACTAGCTAACTCCAGAGTATGTAAGCAAGACGGTTTCAGTTCAGAGCCCTGGTTCTTCCAAATACCCAGACACCCAGTTCATGGCTATGTCTTGGCAGACCAAGACCTAAGACAGACATTTTTGGGGGCGATATTCTCTCAGGGAGACCAATATTTACAAAATACATGACAAATCAAGCTGCAAAAGCCACATTGGTCTAGGTCCTAGGTGTGGTGGACTTAGTTTGTGTTTTCAGATTCATTCTATATCATGGCTATACAGACAGAGACTAGAGGAGGGAGGAGAAATGATTTTTATCCAAAATCTATTAATTAGAAACTCTTACAGTATTTTTTTTTTGTTTACAAAAATGCACTCTCAAATCTCTTCCCAGGAGAGTAACACAAACTAGGCTACAAGACGGTTCTCTTGGTGGAAATACATAGAAGAAAGAATCTTTGTCTGGAAAAAATGTAGGTTGAGTCATAATTCAATACTTGGCATATAAGATGTAAAGGAATTTTGAATTCCAGTCTGTGTTCTTTGGACATTTTGAATTTTTTTTCTTTAGTAAATAGTAATTGAAGAGTAAAGAAATGATGGGATTTATTTTTTTTTACTTCCTACTGGATATATGTTTGTAGTCACTAACTGCAGCTTGGCTTTATACTAGAGAAACACTACACTTTGAACCACGAGTCAGCTGCTTTTTCTGGCCCGAGACAGTGTTCTTGCCATAGCCTCACATCATTTCACTGTGCTGAATCTGTAAAGTGTGGTTGTAAGCTTTATAGAGGGGAAAATAATTTTATTCTTTTGGCATTCTTACAGATCTTAACTGAGTTTCTTTTCCAACAGAAATAACAACAAAATGGTGTCTAATAAAAATGCAGTACTTTTTGTTCTTCATTATAAACTATAGCTTTGTCTCATTCTCTCTTTCCTGAATAAGACTAGTTTGGAAGATCTGAATAGAAACAACGCAGCCTTATCCATACCCAATTCTAATACTCATGGTGATAAAATAATATTATTGTTCAATATTTTTTCTATGCTTCTTGAGAAAATCCTGAGAGCTTACATCATAAATGTATTAAGAAAATAATCTTAAAATTCACTGTTAAAAAAAGCAGATGATATAAAATTCTTGTCACTGTTTCAGCCATCTGTAAGAACAGAATGTAAAAAATTCTGAGAAGTCTGAAACTCTACCTTGCCTGAGGGAGACTTACTTTGCTATAGGACATTCTGAGTCATCTCCTGTACACAGTCTTGCATATTCTGTGATACAGGTATAGATGGATAGAAACACCACTCTATCAGGATTACATGGCCAAGTTTTGGTAGCAGGGGTGGAGGGGCTGCAGGAGTGGCTTCTGTGAGAGGACACCAGAAGCTGCCCTCATGTTAGACAGGCTCAGTTTCAGTCACCACTAACATGGACCCGCCACTGTCTAAAGCTGAGCCAATCAGTGATGCTAGTGGTGGCTCTGTGATAACATATTTAAGAAAGGGTAGCAGCAGCTGTGTGAGAGAGAAGCGAGAAAATGTGAAACAGATTTACAGAAACCAAGGTCATTAAAGAAGGAAATGGAGCAGATGTTTCCAGGCATTAGAGCAGATTACTCTGCAAACCATGGAGAAGATCGTGGTGATGCAGGTTGTGCCTGTGGAGGACCACAGTGGAGCAGATACACACACTTCTGCCCATAGAGGGCCCCACACTGCAACAGATGGATGTGCCCTAAATAAAACTGCAGCTCTTGGGAGGGAGCTCATGCTGGAGCAGGGGAAGAGTGTGAGGAAAAAAAAAAAAACCACCTTTTTTTTTAATACAGGTTTGCAGATGCAGGGAATGAGGTGGTAGGGCTTCCTCATCTTCCTTTATCTTTTTTTATAGTCTGAAGTTTAATATTCTTTATGCAAGCACAGATGTAAGTTCTTAGCTTAAATAGGTTTCACTTTTCTTAATGTAAACTATTCAGTGTCTGAAAATAGGTTTTCATTTCTAAAGCTGTATTTCCAACCACTGACAAATACGTTTTAGCAGAGATAAAAATCTTCAAAAAGAAAATGGAGCTAAATAGCTAAACAAGCATGAAAGGTTATTATTTTTTTAAACCTGTGCTGGATCACATCCACCTAAGCCATTTTCATCGTGTTTCATCTGTTCTTTAAAAGTGAAAAAAACCCACACCTTCCAAACAATCTTTTAAAGCAGAGCATTCCAGTGCTTAACTATTATTGCTATGAATGATTTTTATATAATTTAGTTCTGGCTTACTGCATTTAATGTTTTTAATTCCTGTCCTATTCATTATGAACAGCAAACTATTTCCTGTTCCGTTGATGCAGCCTTTTACATATTTGAAGACTATTATGTTTCATTCTTCTCTTTTTTAACCAAAATTACAAATTTTTTCTATTTTTAGTGTACTTCCCAAAACATACTAGAGAAATGAGCCATAAAAAAAATTTCCAAGGACCTATTAGTGTAAGAAGATCTTCATTGGTCTAGTAGTGAATGGTGAGACTGGAAGACCAGGTGTTTCAGTTTAGTAATTTAAGGTTTCCATAAAATAAAGCCCTACCCATGAAAAGCCTATTCTTATCAAGTGATAGATTCAATTAATAATGTTATATACAGTTCCTATTCACTTTAAAAACAATTTAAAGCCTACTGGAAGAAAGAGGTTTTGGCATGGTGGTGAGATATAATCCTGGCCAGTAGCTAAGTCCCACACAGCTGCTCACTGACTCCCCATCAGTGGGATGGGGGAGAGAGTGGGAAGAGCAAAAGCAAGAGAACTTGTGGTTTAAGGTAAAGACGCTTGTGCTTTAATAGGTAGAACAAAAGTTGTGAGAGACAAGCAAAGCAAAATAAGGAATGTATTCACTACTTCCCATCAGCAGGCAGGTGTTCAGCCATCTCCAGGAAAGCAGGGCTCCATCACACACAAAAGTTACTTGGGAAAACAAACACCATCACTCCAAACTTCTCCCCTTCCTTCTTCTTCCTCCAGATTTTTATTGCTGAGCATGACATCATATGGTATGGAATATCCCTTTGGTCAATAGGAGTCTGTTGTCCCAGCTGTGTCCCCTCCCACCCCCAGCCTTCTCGCTGGCAGGGCAATCCAAGGAGCAGAAGAGACCTTGACTCTCTGTAAGCACTGCTTATCAATAACTAAAACATGGGTGTATCATCAACACTGTTTTCATCACAAATCCAAAGCATACACCATACAAACTACTATGAAGAAAATTCACTCTATCCCAGCAGAAACCATTACATGTGGCCAGGAAAACTGGGAATGCAAAAAAGATACAAATTGGGAGAAGTATTTTCTAGTCAACTTCTTTACAGAACTGCATAAAATACAGCTAGAGTGGTATGTTTCTAATGTTTAAGTGGAAAAAAATGAATTAAAAGAGACTGTTCTGTATATTCAAATGCCAAAGGGAAATCAAAGCTTGCTTTATGGATTTCAAAATTTGAATGGATGTTGGAGATAAGTATGCCCATCAATTTAGTGGCATTCTCCAGAATCTCTTCACTGCACACACTAATCAAAGATAATCACAATATGTTCAAATAAACATGGAAGTCTGAATGTAAATGAGTTCCTCTCTAGGAAGAACCGGAGCGAATCCCAGATATATGGGATTCAACTAATTTTTTGGTTAAGGAAGATGTTTTCCTCCTCTATTTTTGCCAGTATGCTATTTAGTTTTGTTTTCATCCCTTGTCAGCACATTGAAGTGAATGTTTCATTTTGCAACAACATTCCATACATAGCTAGGTTTTGGATTGCTTGCTTTTCCCAGATTTACACTGTTAATATGTAGTATTGGTGAACAACAACATAACAAGAAACCAGTCTGGAATAAGACAGACTGCTGTGATTGAAGTGATGACAGTCTTTGCATCACCCTCCAAGCCCTGTTCTTGAAGCATTAAATGTTGATGAGATCTTTATTGCTTTTATTCTCTGGGCATTCTTACACTTTGGGGAATTGTGATGGAGCTTGTTCTGATTTATCTGAACTCCAACCATGTACGACAAAGACATTGAATGTGCTTTTGGTTGGCTGGACATCAGGTGATAAATAAGACCAAATGCAAACAAAATCAACAAAGGTCAACAAAAGCAAGTGCAAAGTCTTGCATCTGAGACAGCATAACAACCTCACACCAACTGCATAGAGAACACTTTTTTAGAAAACACCTGAGGTTCTTGGTGGATAACAGGTTGAACATGAGTCTGGATAATGTCCTTGTGTAAAAGAAGGCCAGCAGATTCCTGGGCTGTATTCAGAAGTGCGTTGATAGTGAAGTTGAGAGAGATGATTCTTCTCCTCTACTCAGCATCAATGAGGCCATACCTGGAGAGCTGGGCCCTGGTGTGAGTTTCTCAGTAAAATAAAAGCTTTGATGCATGAGAATGAGTCCAGTAGACAGCTTGGTGGCCCAGTTTGAAGAGCGAAGTGCATAATGTACCAGAAGAGACTCAGGGAAATGTTCAGTGTCATAAAACGCATAACGGGAGATATTTATCTATGTATTGTACAAAGCAGATGGAGATATTATCTTTTTGGAGGTGCACAATAGAAGGACAAAAGGCAATTGTAACAATGGAAATTTCAATTAGATAATAGGAAAAACCTTTTCACCATGGTCAAACACTAGCAAGTCTGCCCAGAGAGATCGTGGAGTCTCCACCCTTGGTGATCATGTGTTTGACCAGATTACTTGTAAAGGTGCCTACCAACTTAAATTAATCTATTATTCTGTAATATGGCTTTTGTAACATTTTAGAAAAATGTATTCCCAACAGTTTCAACTATCAATATGTGCTATTCTCTGCTCGATTCCTGTGATGGTAGAAGTGAGACTATCCATCCTGACAGGAAGGAAAAAAAAACAGGTTTTATTTGTGGTGACCATACATGCAAACAATCAGGACAGTTGTATCTACCACACCTTCTGTACACTCTTTCAAAGAGGGTACACAGAAATGCTGGATATCCAAGATTGAACTAAACAGGACTGGAGAAATGTAAATGTGTATCAACAGCAAGTGTCATAAAGTGAATAAAAGGGAACAGATTGTAAACACCTGCCTCTCTAATTTGTTCCCTTCTTTCTTTTCCCTCTTCATAACCTGATGTTATTGTATCTACCATACTTTTGCACAGACATAGTAACTCTGACTGTGTGCTTCCTGGTTTTCTTTGTCTTTTTTGACCTTTTCTGCGCAGTGGTGTGTGCCTCAGAATGTTATCTCAGCAGGAAAAGATAGCTTTCTTATAGGATCAAGCACTTAGCTGGGGAAAAGTGAATTAGTAAAATGGCTGCAGGATGCCAAGCAGTAGAAAGCAAGAGGGAGAATGAAGAAAGCTTTGCTTGCTTTGCAGTTCTGTAGGAGATGGTGGGAAAGAGCTGAAGCCTGTCTGTCCCCTCTCTGTGGGTTTAAAAAAGCTTCATAATGGCTAAGGAGACAGTTCCAGCTAATTAGACCCTGAAGATGAGAAAGTAAGTCTTTACCACTCTTGCCAAAGAAAACCAAGGTTCTCACTTGATGAAACAAAAGCTTCTGTCCTCTTTCCAGTCCCTTTCCTTTACAATTCCTGTGAGAAATGATCCATTAGTTATGTACCTCAGCTTCTGGCTGAAGTGTTCTATGAAGAAAAGACCATACTTTTCTAGCCCCTAATTGCTCACCTATTCTGCTCCAGAGCTCATATAGTCATCATCTTCCTGCAATCCTGAGCCAATAACTTTGTTTAAATTCCCTTTAAATGTTGCCTGTAACTTCAGACTAAAACACCAGCACTCAGAGTCTACTGGTATGACCATGTTTATCTGAGTACATCAGTTTCTCAGAGTTTTGTAGGAAGTTACAACAACGTTTCAAAGCTGAAGAGTATCTGTTTATTTTATTTCCTCATCCTTGCATTGATCCAGTCAAGCTGTTGACATCATGCCAGAATTCTCAGAGATCATTTGAGCATCCGTTCTGATTGATGTCGTTACATCATTCTTCAATCTTGCAAAGCAAGACATTAAACAGAAAGATTAAAGCTCCTTTTCGCCTAAGACAAAAAGTATAAACATAAAGAGATGTCATTGGTTATCATTTTTAAAAGAGTGACATAGAAGATGAAAAAAAATTCCATGTTAATAAATACATGTATAAAGGAAGCTAAGTAGGAAAGCTACGATTTACGATTTAAGATGAGAGTACTTGTGTTAGGCAAAAGTTGTAACTCATACCAGCTGGTCTCCTTTTGGTCTCCAGCAAACAAGCTTGTCACAGAATTTAGCATACCCTGTCTTTAATCATAATGATCTTCAGAACAGATGTTCTCCCCTTGTATTCTTAGCATCAATATAATATTACTATTCTCTTCTTCATTATTGAGAATGAGTAGCATTGAACTAATCACTTGTGTGCCTATTACAAAACATATTCTGTTCATTCCTTATTAACCTCTATGAATCACTGAAAAATATTGAGCTGACCTGACATTATATCGTATATTACAGTGAATGACTACCTCTTGGGTTAACCTCAGTAGTAAGCTAAACGCCACACAGCCACTCACTCATTCCATCCCAATGGGATGGGGGAGAGAATCAGAAAGGTAGAAGTGAGAAAATTCATGGGTTGAGATAAAAAAATAAGGTGAAGCAAAAGCTGCTTGATTATGCAAAGCAAACCAAGGAATTAATTCTCTACTTCTCATCAGCAGGCAGGTATTCAGCCATTTCCAGGAAAGCAGGGCTCCATCACACAAAATGGTTATTTGAGAAGACAAACGCCATCACTGCAAATGTCCCTCTGCCTTCCTCCTTCTTTCCCCTTCAGCTTTTGTTGCTGAGCACACTGTCATAAGGTATGGGATATCTGATAAGTTGGGGTCAGCTGTCCCAGCTATGTCCCCTCCAAACATCTTGTGAACTCCCACCCTCCTCGCTGGTGGGGAAGCACGAGGAACAGAAAAGGCCTTGACATTGCGTAATGCCTGCTGTGCGATAGCTAAAACATCGGTGTGCTGTCGATACTGTTTTTATCACAAATCCAAAACATAGCACTATGCAAGCTGCTATGAAGAAAATTAAGTCTATCTCAACTGAAACCAATACACTACCTCGGATTTAAATGTCTATTATGCAGCTGTCTACACTTGGTGAAAAATCCTTCTTGTGTCTGAATGCATTTCCAACTTTATTTCTTCACTGCAAAGTTTTTGGTTTTACCAGTTCTTCCCACTTTTAATTTTTTCTAAACTTTTTTTCCTCTAATCAATTTGCTATCTTTGCATTGTAGAATGTCACTATGCTTCTTTTTCTCTGCATCGCTCTACACATATTACTTAGAACTTAAAGTGTTTTGTTTGTTTGCCTGTTTTCTCTAACTGTATTTATTCTTGGACAAAATATACACAAATAATGTCATCAGTAATTTTTTTATCTATTGCTCCCTTTTTTCACATTGTCTTAGCTTCTTCACAATAAAATAATTTTCTGGAAATAGTTGAGTTACAACAAAGGATGTTGTTTTCTGCATCAAGATATACCACTACAGTCCTACAGATTCTTTGTATTCAGCTATCTTGATTCAGACGAGAGCATAATACAGAAATAAAGTGAATAGCAGTGCTGAATGATTAAAGACAGGAAATATGTAAGCTACAAAAAGCAGCCTAGGGAGCATTAGTGACCAGGAATGCTGTGAACAGAGATGACAAACAGAGCATGGCATGTCAGCCAGCGTGTGGTGCAGCAGTTTGCAAGGCAGTTCAAGCAGGAAGGAAACAGTCACCCTGCCAGCTCAAGAGGTGGTGGATTGGTGGCCGTTGCCTCCTCAGAAGGAGTGTAGCTATGGTATCCACCCAGTAGAAAGCCATGTCCTCTGCACTCCACAGAATGGATGTAGCAGCCCAGACAGAGCTCCCATGAAAACATGCAGCCGTGCAGCTCTCAGGCTGCAGAGAGTGCTGGAGCCTTTCAGTGGTAATGTGTGACAGTGGTGAGAACAGCTGTGTGAGGTGTGACGGGGTGGATGATGTGCTCAGCATGGTGACAGAGCTACGAAGGGAAGCAGAAAGGTTAAGGAGCATCAGGGAGTTTGAGAGAGGGATTGGTGGTGTCATGCTCTGCCCTCCCTGAGACAGAAATGGGAATAGCCACCAGAAAAGAAAAAAAAAAAACAAGAACAAGGGGATTCAGTACGGTCTCCCCCACCAGGCCAAAGGCAGTAGCTTAAATGAAAGGAGTGGACAGAGGCAGGTGCAGGCTCGGGGTGGCAGGCAAACCCCGTCTTTGCCCGCCTCTGTACAACAGGTATGAGACTCTGGATGTGGAAGGCCCATTGACGGGTGATGTGGATGATGATCCAGCTACACCAGAGGTGTTGCCAGGGCCAGAAAGGCCTGCCCCCTGTATCATGACCACCTCCACGAGTCAAAAAAATGGGTTATAGCTGTAGGTGACTCCCTTCTGTGGGGAACAAAGAGTTCAATATGCCAGATAGACCCTCCTCTTAGGGAAGTCTGCTGCCCCCCTGGGGTTTGGGTTAAGGACATCACTGCGAAAATTCCTAGTCTGGTACAGCCCTCGGACTAATACTCATTACTGCTCTTCCATGTGGGTGGTGATGAAGCTGCAACATGTAGTCCAAGGGTGATCAAAAGAGACTTCAGGGCCTTGGGACAGTTGGTAAGGGAGTTTGCAGAGTCCCTGCCCATGGCAGAGGGGCTGGAGTTAGATAGTTTTTAAGGTCCCTTCGAATCCAAACCATTCTATGATTCTATGATTCTCTAGGTGCATATCAACAGTGTGTGACATTGCTGATCATGAGACATCATTTTCCTGACATGCAGTGGACAAAGATACCAGAAGAATATATCAGGTTTAATTTTCCTGGATTGTTCATGGCTGAAGACATGGAATACTACCACAGGACCTTCTTTGTGGGACTTCTTAAAAATTGTGGGTTTTTTTCTCTAGATACGGTTGGATTTTATGTGTCTTTAGGATGCAAAAGTTACATCATTATCAAATTTGAAAAATGAGAAAAAAAAGCAGTGTAGGTTTCCATACTTAATTCAGTTGAAAATGAATTGCACTAGGGAAAAGTCAAATAACTTACAGCTCTGGCACAGTTTCCTTTAGCAGAAAGCCTTGCACAATAAATTTTATCTGCAATTTGAGTATATTTCTGAATTCCATACTAGTACATAAAATGAGGTAACATAGCAACAGCCTGATAAATATTTTATATAATCTGACTGGCTAAACAGATTCAGATGCATCCCAATGCATGATGACTAGCATTAGTCGTAGTTACCTCTTTATGACCTTAGTCTTCTGGAAAATTTAATTTATTTGTTATGCTACTGTGCATAACCAACAACCACAAATATAATAGGCACTGGTTCTCTTCCTGCAACAGTCAGGTCATGTTCAAGTGTTCACAACGCACATTCAACTGTACTGAGCAGTGACCACTGAGGTCGTGTTGATGTCAGATAGGAGGTTGAGGTCATGTAAGACAGGTAACTGGCATCAATTCCTGATGGACATCCATTTCCACAGAAGCTAAGGATCAGCACAGGCTACAAGACTTCTGAGTCTGAGTATGTGTACAATTTACATTGTTTTCTTTAACAGGGCAAAACTCAACAGATGTGTTGAAAAAAATAAAATTAAACATACAAATAGGTCAATCCAAGTCCTCGATTACTATACAAACATACCCACAGTGAAAGAGTATGAAAAAAAAGAAAAATCTAACAGTTCACTGACTGCACTTTCAGATCATCAGGGTTTTTGATATTTTATTAATGTGAACACTACACAGATATTCTTACATTTTCAAAACAACAAACAAACAATAGTGAGAATAAAATTATATTCAAGAAAGGGCAAAAGTTGGAGCACGTGTTTTCTACATAAGGAAAAACAACAGAAGAGACAAAATGACGAGTAGATGGGAGAAAGCACCTATCCTAGACATACTGACAGTATTCACAAAGTTCCAGGACTAGAATAAGGTTGTACATCCTCAAGGAGCTTCCATAATTTTAAAATCTTATTGAGTCTCTTCTACAACAAAAAAATTTGAAAGATCACATGCACATTTTTCTTTCTTTTAAGTACTCAAACACAGTTTAGACTAAAGAACACTCTAACTGTGAAAGAATAACCTTATTGTAAGAATTGTCCCATTTTTTTGTAGTCAGAACGCATCCTCAATGTGGACAGCATTTATTCACAGACAGTTTGTGACCCTGTCTTAGTGTGGATTAATGATCATATAATTTGTAAATGTGAATTGTATCTTTTTCTATAAATGTACTCATGTAACTCCAAATGCTGTTATTGTGGTCAGTTGGAATATAAGTGAAAGAAACATCTCTTTCCTCTCTGAAAGTGACAGGACTCCTCTTCCACATTTTCCAATTAGAATGTATAATGCACCCTCCCTTTTTCACAGGAAATTTCTACTTAGATGTTGTTTAATGGACATGTGGTGGTTGAGCCAAGCCAGTACCTAAATGTCATACAGCCACTTGCTCACCCTCCCTGGGGAATGGAGAAGAGAATTAAAGGGAAAAAGAGAAGGAGACTTGGGTTAAGTACAATTTAATAATAATAATAATAATAATAATAATAATAATAATAATAATAATAATAATGAAGAATATAGTTTTATATATGATGATAATAATATAATACAAACAAGTGATGCAGTGTAATTACTCACCACCCAGTGACCAACATCTGTCCTGTCCCAGCAAAATGATCCCGAAACAAATAAGTCCTGACACTGCAATCCCAGATGAGCAAGAGTCTTGAAAAGAGCAAGAGAGAGAGAGCACTCCGAGAGACTGAGAGTCCAAGAGAGAGAGTCTCCAGAAGAATAAGAGTGCTTCTTCCCAGTCAACCCTCATCTATATACTGGGCATGGTGCTGCATGATATGAAATACTCCACTGGCCAATTTGGCCCTCAAGTTCAAATCGTAAGGGGAGTTGTGCGCCCTTTGTCCGGTTATGCTTTGCCCCAGCCTGTTGTGCTCCTATACACTGGCAAAAACACGGTAAGCTGAAAGGTCCTTGCTATCTCAGTACCAACTACAAATGTCCATGTGCTATCAACATTCTTCTCATTATGAATCCCAAAGCACAGAGCTTGTCTAGCTGCTCTAAAGAAAAACTAACTCCGTCCCAGTCAAAACCAAGTCAGAATAGCAGATTAAAATTCCATTGTGATGCTGTGTTGGGTGCAGGTGCAAAGGTTTTAGTAGCAGGGGGACTGCAGGGGTGGCCTTTGTGAGGAGGGGTCAGGGGCTGCCCTGTGTCTGACACAGTTCTAGTTGGCTCTAATGGACCAATTGCAGGGCACAGCTGAGCCCCTTCCCTGGCTCCTTTGTGAAAGTATGTTCAAGAAAGCGTAAAAATTCCACAAAAAGGGAAGAGAGGGGTTTCTATTTATTTTACGTTATGTGAGAGATAGCAATATTTCTAGGCACAGAAACACAGATGCAATACAAGCATGGATTGAACTTAATGATAAAATTCCTGCAATTAGAAGCTTGGACTTATGCTTCTGCTTTGAGAACAAAGAAACAGTTACACAAATGGTCACTCAACTGGAATAAGAAGACTAAGACATAAATCCCTATTGTGCTTCAGCTGGTTTACCACTTGAACCCACCCCTGATTTCCACTCTATATAGTGAGTGATGGGATACATAACTCACATGTAGTTGTCCACATGCCCTACACTTAACTTAAGGTGTCCAAATCTGGAACTGAATCCAAGTGCCACATACCAAATATAGGCATACTCCAAAGTTTTAAAATAAACTTAATTACAAGACACAAGGGATTTCTGAAGAGAAAAAGAAAAATAGTAACTGCAGAAGCTCATTTATGCATGAAAGAGGACAAATAGACATACACAGAATGACACAAAAATATGTGTGCAAATGCACATATTTCCAGGCAAAACAAAAAAAGCATGTCAGATGACCTTATGAGGAGAAAAAGAAAAAGAAAAAGAAAAAGAAAAGAAAAAGAAAAAGAAAAAGAAAAAGAAAAAGAAAAAGAAAAAGAAAAAGAAAAAGAAAAAGAAAAGAAAAAGAAAAAGAAAAAGAAAAAGAAAAAGAAAGAAAAAGAAAAAGAAAAAGAAAAAGAAAAAGAAAAGAAAAGAAAAAGAAAAAGAAAAAGAAAAGAAAAAGAAAAGAAAAGAAAAAGAAAAAGAAAAGAAAAAGAAAAAGAAAAAGAAAAAGAAAAAGAAAAGATAGCTGGGTAATCTTTAATATTTTTTTTCTCTTTTAATATTCAGCAAATTCACATATTTTAACAACTTTTTTAGAACTAATGACTTGGCTCTATCATGTTTGTTGTTTTTTTTTTTTAAGCTGTCAACTGAGTAGATTTCAAAGTCTGAGTACTCACTTAAAATGAGAGAAGACAATATCTCAGTTTCACAAGAATATCTTTCTATTTCTTTTGAATCTAAAGTTGAAACTTTTCAGCACATTAGGTCTCAAGACTGATCTTTTATAATCACAATAGAGTGCAGCTTGTAATGAATTCTGCAAGCAAGAGATCAACCAGTTTTATTAACCTAGTATACTGTAGCTTGACTACAAAACCAAGAGGGAATTATGGAAGTTTCTACAATATTTTAATGACTCATAAAATTGTTGTTGTAGATTGACATATCTATAATTAAGAAAACTAACTCTTCTAATTCAAGGCAGACATTACAGGAAAATTCCATTAGCAGCCTACAAAAGAATGCAATATTTATATACTCACACATAAAGAAATGAAACAATTTGACAAATTGTATTTGCATTCTGGCTTGTGTTCTGTTCTCAGAGTGAAATACAGGTCATAAAGAACAAAATCCTAAATCAAGTCCTGTCTTGAATCAGTTTCTGTTTTCTCTGTTCCTTGTTCAGTTAAGCCACAAATAATTGTTTTAAAGTTATCACTTTCCTCTGCAGTGACTAGATCAGAACTGCCCATTTTATCTTCTGAATCTTCTTTTAGTCAAGCTGAAAAGCTTACCTTTTTCAATCCATTTGTCTCTGAAGCTTACAACCTCTCTCTCTTTCCTGAAAACCATTTGTCCTTCCTTCTGCCTCTTCTCCCTTCTATCAAGGTGAGGGAGTTCCCTTCTATCAAGGTGAGGGAGTTGAGGTGGGAAAGCATTAAAGAATCATAATCCCTTTCCATATGCTAGACTCATCTTACCTAACTGTAGCCATCTCAGACGTAAGTTTGAGCTTGTGATTTTATTTTCCTTATATAATCAGTAGAGAGAAAGAAGCACCTAAAAGGTTCTTTGATGTGTCAACTGTTCAAGTCATCTCTTGTAAAGTGAGATGAACCACATTTAGATGTATTAGGTTTTTTATATTGACCTTAAAAGGATTTTAAAATGTAGTAGCTTTAGATGACCAATTTACTACATAAGATTTCTACAACGTGATTTAGACATGTTAAGTCATACTCTTGGCTTCAACTGTTAAAGTCGGTAGAATGTCAGTAGGATGTTGTTGAGGAAGCAGAGTAAGAAGGAACGATGGAATTAAAAAAAAAGTAAAACTGCAAATTTCTTTTTGGCACATTAAGAGAAGCAGTTTAGACCATGGACTAGTTGTATTTTGTATTGTATTTGAATTCATGAGATCAACTTGAAAAG
This sequence comes from Tauraco erythrolophus, assembly GCF_009769465.1. NCBI lineage: Eukaryota > Metazoa > Chordata > Aves > Musophagiformes > Musophagidae > Tauraco > Tauraco erythrolophus. The sequence goes on along the minus strand of NC_141465.1, from coordinate 82,767,623 downwards.
TGTGATAAAGTCATTAACTTTGGAAAATATCTGAGTTTACAGTTTGTTTTGGGTTTTTCTGTTGTTGTTTGTTGTTTTTTTTTTTCATAAGCAAAGATATTCAGACAATATTAATCAACAATAAAAGAAAAAAAGAAAACATGATGATGTGCATTTGCTGCTATAGGACAGTAAGAAAGGTCATGAGCAAAATCAATGCTTAATTCGTCTAAGAATAACAATTAAGGACAATGTTGACTTATACAGGACTTCAGCTTTGAGCTTTCATTCATTTTTTGAAAAAAATAACATTTTGCCACTATACTTGTCATGAGCAAAAAGACAAATAAAGCAGATATAGTTCAGGCATATTTTGCTATAGTACAGATGTGGGAGTAGAATTCATCTTACTAAATGTGCACGTTTTTCTTGCAGACATCTGAGCTTGTTTCTCTAGGACAGATTTATAGTAGAGGGAGAAAGTGACTTGTCAAAATGTGGCTCACCTCATTCTGATGAAGATGACTACATTGTAGATTTCTTTCTTCAAGAAAATGAACATCCTAGCAGATATTCTCATGAGCTGCCTGATGACTTTATCTTACTTTTAGACTCAGTTGTTTTGAGTTACTCCATAGGAAGTTGCTGACTTTTGTCAATGCTATATTAACTAGTGATCAAAATCTTTAATACACATTACAGACATGTTTACAGAGAGTGACTGAATATTTACGGAAGAAGAAGATATAAACTAATGTTATTTTAGAGGTGACTTCTTGAATCTAAGAAAATGCAAGTTTATGCTTTTCAGTGCTGTATTGTAAATTTGAACTTCAGGAACTATATCCTTCTCCTTCCCAAGACAGCTACCATCTGCATTATAATGCATTCAGCAAAGCAAATAAGCTGTCTGTATGTATAAAAAGTCCTCATTTTACAGTTCCTGTTACAAACCCATAGAAGGTCAAATTCTTACTGGTCACATGCACTGATCTCCATTTGGAAGCCTTTTTTTTTTTTCTGTTTAGCAATGCATTTTATGAGGTTTAATGTTTGGAAAAAGTTTTTTTCAAATTTATTAAGTTGGATACAAATTTTATTAAAGTACATTCTGATATTTTTTAAAATAATTTTTCTATTTATCTGAAGATTGACATTTATAAAACCTTTAATAAACATCCTTAACCACATTTTAAAATAAAGTCATGTCTCCAGACATAGCTAAGTCTACTATGCCATGTTCTCATTTGAATATAATGATTGACTTAGTGTCGTCAGTCTTTTCCATGAATTCTTTTCTTGTTAGAGATTAGACATTTGATTTTAAAATTTCATTTTATGGGTCTTCATTACTTAGGCATGAGCCTACCTTTCCTCAGTCTTTGGATTAATTACCCAATTTATTAACATTAATACAATAATAATATAAAGTAATTATCCAGTGAATCCATTATGTTTACCAAAAACAAGAAAAATTTTATTTGAAAACAAATGTAATACCAAAATATAAACCCTCTAAATAATAAGTCATATTACCTTGATATTAAGACAAACTGTTCCTCAGAGATCATTTAAATGATCAGCAAATATGCGTTAAAGCAGATATTTTCTCACAATATTGTTTTATGGCTTGTAGAATTTAAACCATTACGTATTAAATTAATTCTGATTATGATCACAATTCATTATATTTCTCTTCCATTCAATCAATTTCTTATAATAATTCATAGTTGAACTTAATTTCAGTGGGTTCCTCCTGTAAGTAATGACTTCAAAAGTTGCCCTGTTAATCTGGAGACATTTTTCAATGTTTATGCATTAATTTAGTTCTGTCTTCATAGAATCTTTGAACTATAGAATTATAGAATCATAGAATGGTTTGGATTGGAAGATCATCTAGCTCCAACTTCCCTGTCATGGGCAGGGACACCTTCCACTAGACCAGGTTGCTCAAAGCCCCATCCAACCTGGCCTTGAATGCTTCCAGGGATGGGGCATCCATAACTACTCTGGGCAACATGTCCCAGTGCGTCATCACTCTTCTTGTTCCTTGTAACCCACCATACGTTTCATCTCCCAACCTTTTTCCACCTCTGCTCTATTATGCTTCTTCATCCCTGTCATGACTCACCTTACATGACTACCTTACTTCTGTATTAAATCTTCTCTTTCTTCCTCCTTAAGTGATACTGTTTCTTTTTCTGTTCTGCAACCAAGGATTTTCTGTGACAAAATAATTGATAATAAGGTTTACAGAGATCATAGAATCATAGAATCATAGAATGGCATAGGCTGGAAGGGACCTTAGAGATCATCTAATCCAACCTCCCTGTCATGGGCAGGGACGCCTCTCAACTAGATCAGGCTACTCAAGGCTCTGTCCAACTTGGCCTTGAACACCTCCAGGGAGGGGGCATCCACAACTTCTCTGGGCAATTTATTCCAAAGTCTCACCACCCTCGTACTGAAGAATTTCTTCCTAAGATCTAATCTAAATCTGTTCTCCTTCAAATTAAACTCATTTCCCTTTGTCTTATCAGTGGACACTCTTGTAAAAAGATGATGTGTGCACCTGAAGAAACATCACAGAAAGATACTGGCCATTAAATACTCTGAAAAGGGTAAGAGCTTCTGGCATAGATACCAACAAACATAAAACTATTATGAAGCACAAATAAAGTAGCTGAGAGAAGCTTATATAGAAAAGGATCTAAAAAAGAGATATAAAGTGAAGAAGAGCAAGGACAAATAAAGTTTTCCTCGGAAAGCTGATATTCATAGGGAAATATGTATCTCACCTACTTACTTACAGAAATATTCTTAGAATCCTCCTTTCCAAAAGTGCATTTTGAAAACTTACTTCCTATGTGCTATTAAAGGAAAGATGGTTTTCTCCATCTTTATTCTGATGAATGAAATTGACTATTAATTGCTTTTACCTGCACCAAACTGATAAGGCTCTTCTCCATTCTCTTCACTATGAAAGGTTTTCTTTTCCCCACCCAAAAATATCCGATTTACAAGCATAGTGAGGCATTTAGGTTGCATGGATTTTCTGAAACAGCTGATAAATGTACAGTGAAGAAAATTCCGAAATTAAGAGAATGACATGGCACATAACATTTGTAAAATCCCTCTTTTTTGAAGCTTGGAAGGTGCTATATTGCTTTGCAGATGGGATCTTTTAGTGAAATGTTATTTACATAGTGTGGTAGGGAGTTTTCTACCAAATTTCTATTTTCTGTGTGTGAGGATTATTTTCCACGTTTCCCAGTGCGATGGGTTGATGTAAAAGGGTTCTGGTGGCAGGGAGAGGGGATTTGCTCCCTGTGACTTCCCTGGGTTTGGAACCAGGTCAGACCCGGTTCTGGCCACCAGATGGAACACCCATCTCCCTTGAGGTTGAGCCAGTCGGTGCCTCTGCGAATTGCCCTGCTTAGGCTGGGACAAAGGAATTGGAAAAGGTGCTTTGCCCGGGATTGAGGAGAGAAGGGAGGAGGGCTCTGCCCCCGCTCCCCGGCTCCCAGCCAAGTGGCTGCCTACACCAGGCTGGCGCCACCTGCTGAGGATGGCAGCAGCAGAGCCACTTGGGGAACTCGGGAAGCGCCCTGCTCCCGGGGTGCCCGCTGGGCTGAGTTCACCCAGAGAGGACTAAGATCTGAGAGAAACGGCCACACTGACACTGGGTCAGTGAAGATGGAATGGGATGAGGTGTGCTGGAGCTGAGTTTTCCCTGCAACCGGTGGCGAGATGGCAGGTGGCCCCCCTGCTGCCAGGACAGACTCAGTGGAGTAGAGACCCACTCGCAGCCCATGGAGAAGTTCATGTTGGAGAAGAGATGCCTGAGCTTGAGGATGGTCATGAAGCATGGGACGCATGACAAGGTAGAGAAGCATCTAGAGTCCATTTGACGACCCACGCCAGAGCGAGTGGCAATAACTTCCTAAGAATCCAAGACTGTGGTAAAGCCCACACTGGAGCAATCCAATGGAGAAGGATTGCATCCTGTGGGTAGGACTCACTCTGGAGAAGTTTGTGGATTTTTCTTTTGAGTAGAGGATCCACTGGAGCAAGGGAAAAGGGTGTAAGGACTCCTTCTCCTTTAAGAAAAGGAGTGGCAGTAACAACATGAGATGAACTGAAGGTAGAGCCGTGAAGAAACAGAAAGTGGGGGAGGTGTTGTTTTTAAGATTTGGCTTTGCTTCTTTTTATCCTCTCAAGTAACTGGTTTTGTTTCCCTTTGTCCTTCTAAGTAACTGTTAATAAATTGTTTTATTTTGAGAAATCCGAGTCTGTTTTACCCAGGACCATGGTTGTTGGGTGCTCCTTCTCTGTTCTTGTCTCGACCCTCAGTCCTTTTGTTATATTTTTCTCCTCTCCACTTTACTGGAGAAGGAGTGAGAGAGCGGCTGTGTGGAGTTTAGTTGCCAGATCGACCTAAGCCACGACACCCAGTAAGTTTGTTTACCCTAGAATATTAATGTTAATGGATCAGATCTTCTTCCCTAAAAACAAATTATGAATACCCATTAGGCTGTGTCTGCAGTAGTAAATAAATAGGCCAGACATCTGCTCCAAGGCCATGTGGCACTGATTGGCTTATGTCTATGCTATTTTGGTCTAATCACTTCTATAACAGACACTTTTTGGAGAAAGGTAGCTGCAGTAGTTCAGAACAAAGTTAGTGAATGAGCTTGCATTGAGGCAGCATGAACTGTCAGGGGTACTCTGAGCGCCCTCCCAGATCTTTTCCCTTTGTTTAGGCTGAAAAATATGAGGAGAAAAAGATGCAATTAATTAATTAAGGGACTTTTTATAGTTATGGTTTTTTATTTTTTTAAAAAAAATATTTTTATAGAATAAAACAGAATCTTCCCTTAATAAAAATAAGAGTGTTAAATTACTCATCAAGAAGAATAAGGAATTAAACATCTCTATGTTTAACAAGAATAAGTAGAAAAATTATATTTGTGATAACAGTCCACAGTTAGCCCTCAACCGCTCCCTGCAACCTAACAAAAAATAACAACTTTTGTTACATCTCTGGAATTGCAGTATTAGTATAAATGAATGAAAACAACAAATGTGAAGAGGAAGACTAAGATTATTTTTCTCTTGTATTACATGTACATACCTACTCTGTTGACATTGCATAGTTTCATCATATATTGTTATTTTCTGAAGCATTTCAGCAAAGGTTTAGAAAAATTCTGTTAGCCAAAGACAATTTATTCACTGACATGCATATTGTATTTCTGCCATTTCTGTGTTAGCCTTGCAGTAAGGACACAGGTATTTATGCCACAGTTTGTAAGTTCTTCTGGCAAGTTTTCAAAGCTGCTTTATTGTTACTGAACAGTAAAGCTCTTTCGCATTATGTTCCTGTGTTCTGGCTTTCCATTTCACTCAGGTTTTATTTGCTGATATGCTTGCACAATTAAGCTACACTCTTGCTACACATTCATCTCTGGTACTTTTGAATTAAGGTATACACAGTACTAGGAGATCAAAGAATTAATATGAGGGAAATGGAAGAAACATACGCATCTCCTCCACAGTCCTCAGTTTATTATTTTAATCATTGCCCAGATAACATTGTCTCACATTACTAGAAGAGAAAAGCACAGAGTGTTATTACAATTCCTGAAATTATTAAGAAATATCCAAATTTCTACTTGTAACAAGCCTTGTTTTTCAGATATCAGAAATTGTTTTATAAGATAAAATCTAATGATAGACAGCAGAAGTTTAAAGTCATAAAAGTCACATCAACAAAATGGCACAATATAAAAGAACCAATTTGTATAGAAGCATTGTGAAGTCCTACTGATGTTTCAAAATTATATTCAGTTTTTCCTTGTCGTATAGACAGTTTGTTGCTAACATTTGGACATTCAAGTAAATTTTCCAATTGTGGTGAAGAAGGAAAGTGAAAAATCTGTTCATTGGGAAGTGGCAGGTGGAGGTTTCCCTCTGGGCTGTGAAAGTTTGTAAGGTGTAACTTCCTCAGAAACTCCTCTTCTATTTAGTTATTGGTTTAGTCTAATTAACAGCAGTCATTACTTCAATCTGAGATCCCTCCATGTCCATGTAACAGATGTAACAACAAGGATTGCCTTGAGATGACAAGAAGAGGAAGAGACAGTCATAAAAAAAATAGGGATGGTTATTGTTTGTGAAACAGTAGATAAATGATCTATACAAACAGGCAAAATGAAGTTTTTCAGGGACAGCAAAGGAAAGGACTGAGGTAACTTCACAGAACCAACACGTTTCTGTTTTCATTGCTGGTCCAGCTAGGGAACAGCTACAACAGTGATATAAGTCTGGCCAGCTTGCTTGGCGGTAGCCTACCTATTCCAATAATTTCAGTCTATTGCTTTCTTGCAACAAGCACATACCAAGTCAAAATTCTTGCGTTGTTATAATATTTCTTTGACTAGTTCACCTGAAATATGCAAACAGCACTATGGTAATTTTCATCCTCTACTCTTACTGTCACATGGAACAAACCTATGTACGATTTGTTTTCAGAACTTTTGTCTCTCCAAGACTCTGTTTTACACTACAGCAAACTTTTAAAACATCTTCCCTCATTCATACCTTTTTTTTTTCTCCTAAACGTCAGTTTAAATATGTAATGAGATAAAAAAAAAAAAAGACATAAAAATTAGATTCCTATCTATTTAGTCAGTAAAATCGAGACAAGCAGGAATATAATTTTATATATTTTAAGCAATAAAAGCATTTTTATCTCTGTTTATGAATGTATGAACTTGTCATAGTTTTCTTCACTCTCTGACAGTCAAAAACCATTAGATTTTATCATACAATGGTGGAGGATTAAAGTTCTGAATTTGAAAGGTTCTTTTCAAACCTTTCTGAAATGGAACATTACTTTTTAAATAACCTTTAAAAATCTTTATATAAAAATATTCACCATGACTTTCTACAACTCTGGAAATTTAGTATAAATAAAAAACTGGCCAGTGTTTTCAGAGACCTGTATTGGTCTTCAGTAACCACCAGCAATTTAAAGGGTTCAATCTCATCTGTATGTATGTCTAAGAAAACACTGCCTAAGCTGCATGTTATTGAAAATGCTGTGTCCAGAATTTTAACTCATTCCAAGCAATTCAGAATGTCACTCTGGTCTTGAGGGAGAGTCACAGTGCAACTGCTTGTCAAATATCAGATTTGTTTTAAAATTGCTTTAATGAATTCTAAGACAACATACAGTTTTGGATTTACAACTAGGTCACAAGGGTAGTAGTGGGGGCGAGGGAGGAGGGAGTGTAAAACAGATGCTGTAACATAAATAGACCAGTCTAATAAAGGAGTTTGAGTCCTCCGTCATTTGTACAACAAAATTAAAAACAGATTATTTTTTTAAGAGATATTCATAGCCTTAATCTCCTTTTTTACATAGCTGAACACTGAAAAGGGTTATGTTTAAGAAATCCGTGCTAGACTTTCTGAGTGTGGTCCTAAGCAATAAGACATGCTTTTTGTCCTATATCCCACAATAAATAATTCTTTTACAAGGAAACACCTTAAGGAACAGCCATGATTTCCTATGAAACAGACAAACAAAAACCATGAATATATACAAAAGGATTGTGGTATCACCATCCAGAGGGACCTTGACAGACGGGAGAGGTGGGCCTGTGTGAACCTCATGAGGTTCAACAAGGCCAAGTACAAGGTCCTGCACGTGGGTCAGGACAATCCCAATCACAAGTACAGACTGGGCAGAAAAAGGATTGAGAGCAGCCCAGAGGAAAAGGACTTGGGAGTGCTGGTTGATGAGAAGCTCAACATGAATCAGTAATGTGCACTTACAGCCCAGAAAGCCAACCGTATCCTAGGTTGCATCTAAAGAAGCGTGGCCAGCAAGTCGAGAGATGTGATTCTGTTTCTGTACTCTGCTCTTGTGAGACCTCCTCTGCCAGCCCTGGGACCCTTAATATAAGCAGGACATGGCCCTGTTGGAGCAGATCCAGGGGAAGGCCAAGAAGATGATTCAAGGGCTGGAGCATGTCTCCTATGAAGACCAGCTGAGAGAGTTGGGGTTGTTCAGTCTGGAGAAGAAAAGGCTCCGAGGTGATCTTATTGCAGCCTTCCAGTACCTCAAGGGGGCCTTCAAGAAAGGGCATGCAGTGATAGGACAAGGGGCAATGGCTTTAAACTGAAAGAGGGTAGTTTTAGATTAGATATAAGGAATAAATTCTTTACTGTGAGAGTGGTGAGGCACTGGAACAGGCTACCCAGAGATGTTATGTCTGCCCCATCCCTGGAAGTGTTCAAGGCCAGGTTGAATGAGGCTTTGAGCAATCTGGTGTAGTGGAGGCTGTCCCTGCCCATGGCAGCGGGGTTGGAACTAGATGATCTTTAAGGTCCCTTCCAACTCAAACCATTTTATGATTCTATAATTCTATCTTCTTAACAGCATATATATACAGTATGTATATATATGTATAAATACATATATGTGAACAAGTATACATAACAGCATGTATATTAAGCACATTGCTGTTGCTATTTCTTCTATTTCTTCATGTTTGTATAGTGTCAGTTCTTTCTTACAATCGTTGTTTGATGTTTTTCATTGTTACTCTTTCCAGTGACTACAGTATTATTCTATACCTTCTGTACATCATTATGCTTGGTTTTCTTGATGTGTAGACTTTGGTCCTGTTTCAAATGGAGGCATTATCATACTTTCTCAAATACCTTGTACTTAAATATATTAAATCATGAGACTCTTACAGCTATGTCTGAATATTTCGGTTTGGTCATAGCATTGAAATACCTAATTTTGCTCTTAGAGTGTGAAAGGACATTGTGAGATAATTTTCTGTTAGAAATCCAGTCCATGATTTTTTTCATCTTATTTACTTACAAACTTAAGTACTTATTTACTTATGAACACACCTTGTGAATCAAGATTGAAAAGATGCTCAACAGAGGTTTTATAACGCACTATATATAATATATTTTGCATACATCTAACTAAAACTCAGCCATAAACTGACATGAAATTGTGACTGTTTGTGTGTATGTCATCAGTCAATTTGTAGAATTTTATCCTTGACTTTAAGTTATTGATGACTGTTTTTTTGTTAGTTTGTTACCATGTGTCCTAGCTATGGCATATAAATGATGGGAGGGTAACTGACATACTGTACACTCATTCTTTAGTCTCTCAATAACTTGTTTTGTTGAAAAATCCCTTCACCTTTGACTTTATTTTGCTATACAGTGAATGCTAATATACCGTTGTATTGAAGAGTCAGACAACAATCAGATGCATGGAAGTCAAGAAGCTAGAGGCAGGCTGACAAGAAATAGGTAACTGCTTCAGAACTGTGGTCAGTTCCATAGAATGAAGAAGATAAAGGAGAAAGGAGATCTAACAATTTTATATTAAGTATGGGATTTTCATCTTGGTTTATTTATATTTTTGCAAATGTTACGTCAAGAATTTTAACTCACTCCAAGCATCTCAGTGTGTCACTCCATTCTTGACTTCATATGACTTCAGAAATTCTCTCAACAGCATTAACACCAAGGTTTTGTCTACATTAAGAAGTAAAATCTTCTGTCATGTCTACTGTAATTTCAACTGACAGATCAGTGTCATTCAGAGTGAGAAATGCAAGTTTAACTAAAGGTCAGAAATAACCTGTGCCATAACTGAGTTCATACTTTCGCTGATGTTTATATAATCAGGAAATTTAAAAAGTGGTTTTGCTCGTGTTTTGCTTTTTATATCTGAACTGAACAAATCAAAGCAAATTAAAAATATTGCAGAATTCATAGATCTGTTAAATACAAAAATACAGACAATAATAGTTGAAAAACTCTCTGAGAACTCCACATCCATCTGCGTTTGTTTTGCATTCCTCTTTTCTATCCAAACAACCTGGCTTATATGTCCTACAAAGTGGGAATGATTCCACTGGGGAGAAAAAAAAAAAAAAAGTTTAGATGAGGTCTTTAAAAATACCATTATCATTCACAAACATTAACTTGTTTTGACATTTGAACCATATAGACACCATGAAATTAGCTTTTTTTTTCCCCAGTCCTGACATGTGAGGACCTGAAATAATTTTTTTTTCTTTCTTTTTTTAAAAAAAATATTTCAAGATTAAAAAGATTTCTTTTTTATTTAAAAAATTATTTGAATATTTGTATTGCACTTTATTAAAGTAATAAAGATTAAATTATACTGGGAAAACCAGTAGGTTCTCTGAGAGTGGTAGTATTTTCATCCATCCTTCCATTAATCCTTTGACTTCTCTACTTTGTGAGGAAAAGAATACTTTTTTTTTTTTTTTGATTCTGCAACACAGAAAACCTGCCTTTGTCATTCTTAGTTTTCTTTCTTAGATATCTTTATCTACATTTAGCTGGTTCCCACAGCTTCCCTTAAACTTACTTGTGAAAAATTTATAGGCTCATTCTGTCTTAATTTCCATCTTTTTGTTTTTAATCAGTTGCTTTATCACAGTTGAGGGATACGTTTAGATCATCCATTACCACATTCCAAACTGTTCCAGAGTGAACAGTATATATTTAATCACTGTCTCAGTTCAACCTTAATTTAAAAATTAACACAGTTTATATCAGTTCAAATGAGATTATACAACAATTTAAATATAGTGTTCTACAGGGTGCAACCTAAGTATTCGTTCTAACACTGTCTCCAGTGATGTATAGGTTGTCTTTGTTAAGAAGAGGAAAACCTAGATAAGCAAAATGACTTAATTAAAGCCAGAGTCTGAGTCAAGGTTAGAACGAGCAATAGAGTTACCATGCATTTTTTAGGTTATATTAATCAAAAGGACTTATGATTAGGTTGGTTTTGTATGGTACTGTCCCAATCTGTGGTATTTAATTTTAAATTTACATTACTAAGATGTCTTCAAGTGAGATCATCTTAATGCATAATATGATATGGCAAAAAACTAAACTATTCTCTTGAAATCCTTGAACAGCTTTTCTGACAAGCAAAATAAACTTTTTTTGTGGTATTAGTGGGGAAACATAATAGTGACATGGCAGATAATGCGGTTTAAAGTCTCATCTATTCATAATCTGATACATATTCTTCATTTGTGATGTCTTTTCTGAGTGGCATTTGGTGAAAATTACTAAGTCATACACAAATATGGTACTAGCTATTCCTTCTAAGTATAGTTTTATTTTAGCTGATACAGTCTTCCTTTTTCTCTATTTAAGAAATTTTTAGATTTCTTTAATGTTTATAAGTAGCTGAAAATAATATTTTGATGATAATGATCTGTAACACTGGCTTTGTATTTCAGTAGCAAGTACATGTAATGTTGTCGTGGGTTAGGCTGAGTCCGTCAACCAAACCCACGCAGCTCTCCCAGTCCAGTAAAATGGAGAGGAGAGAAAAAATGTAATAAAAGAGCTGAGGATCGAGACAGGAACAGAGGAGCACCCACCAACCACGGTCCCGGGCAAAAGAGGCTTTTTCTTAATGCAAAACTATTTATTAACAGCTACCTAGAAAGAGAAAAGCACACAAAAACGGTTACTTAAGAGAATAACGAGAAAACAAGGCCAGGTCTTAAAACCAACACCACTCCCCCCCACCTTTGCCTCTTCTTCCCAGCTCTACCTCCTCCCCCCAGCGGCGCAGGGGGGCAGGGAATGGGGGAGTGCAGGTCAGTTCATTCCAAGTTGTTACTGCCGCTTCTCTTAAAGGAAAAGGAGTCCTTACACCATTGTCCCTTGCTCCAGCGGATCCCCTACTCACGGCGAAGGCGTGAATCCTGCCCGCTGGGGGGCAAATCCTTACCCCATCGGATTTGCCCCAAGTGCGGGCTTTACCAGTCCTGGGCTTTTAAGGAGCTGCAGCCACTCGCTCTGGCGTGGGTCATCAACAAACTTTAAATGTGCTCCGGCGTGGGTCGTCATGTCGACCTTAAATGCGTCTCTGTACAGACTCTGAATGCGTAAAATGCGTAAAATGCGTAAAAGTGTCTCTACCTGTGCCCATGATTCACAATAGTCTCAGGCTTAGGCATCTCTTTCCAACGTGGGTCATCCACTGGTTGCGAGTGGGTTTTCTGCTTGCTCCACCGAGGACTGTTTGTTAGAAGGGGCCGCTCACAAGGGGGACTCAGCCGCGGCACACGTTGTTCCGTTCCATCTTCACTGACCTCTTAGCTGTGTGGCCGTTTCTCTTAGATTTCAGTCCTGTCTGGGTGAACTCGGCCCGGTGGGCGCCCCGGCAGCGGGGCTCTCCCCGAGTTCCCCAAGTGGCTCCGCCGCCGCCATCCTCGACGGAGCGGGCACCGGCATGGAGCGGGCCCGGCCCGGACCAGGCCAGGCCGCCGGCCCGGCCGGGAGCCGGGAGCGGGGGCCGTGCCCCCCTCTCCCCTCTCCTTGCTCCTGGGCACAGGCACACCTTTCCGGTTCCTTTGTCCGACGTAAATAGGGCAATTCGCAGAGGCGCCGATTGGCTCAAGCCCCGAGGGGGACGGGAGTCCGGTCTGATGGGCAGCTTGTGCCACCCGGACCTCCCCCCCCCACTTCAAACCATAACAAATGTTTTGATCAGATTCTCCCAGGCTATGCTTTTGATTCTCAAGTGTTTCAAAATCTAAGCATGTTACTCAGATTCAAGATCAGATTCCATCTCCAAGCTCAAAAGTCAAATCAAGTCAACCATCAGAAGTAACTGAAATAGGTTAGGGATAGTTTATTCTGCCTTAGGCAGACAGAAACCTTTCAGTGTCCTGTCAAGCCCTGAATTATTTGTTCTCTGAAAATTAATTTAATACATTTCCCTTAATATGATACTCTCAAAATAAATAACTATACATATACTCCCTCAATACCCTTGGGTGGATCCCTTCTGGCCTCATAGACTTGTGTGTGTCTAAATGGTGTAGCAGGTCTCTAACCATTTCCCTTTGAATTATGGGGACTTAATTCTGCTCTTCATCCCTGTTTTCTAGATCAGGAGGCTGGGTACCCAGTGAACAACTGGTCTTACTATTAAAGACTGAGGCAAAGAAGGTGTTAAGTACCTTAGCCTTTTCCTCATCCTTTGTCATTATGTTTTCTCTGACATCCAATAAAGGATTGAGATTCTCCTTAGCCCTCCTTCTGTTGCTAATGTATTTATAGAAATATTTTTTATTGTCTTTTAAGGCAGTAGCCAGATGATGTTCTAGCTGGGCTTTGGACTTTCTAATTTTCTCTCTGCATAACCTCACAACATCACTGTAGTCCTCCTGAGTTGCCTGCTCCTTCTTCCAAAGGTCATAAACTGTTTTTTTTTCCTGAGTTCCAGCCAAAGCTCTCTGATCAGCCAGGCTGTCTTCTTCTCTGCTGACTCGTCTTTAGGCACATGGGGACAGCCTGCTCCTGTAGCTTTAAGATTTCCTTCTTGAAGAATATATAGCCTTCCTGGGCTCCTTCAGGAGTTTGCCTCCCAAGGGACTCTGCCAATCAGGGTCCTGAACTGGCCAAAGTCTGCCCGCTGGAAGTCCAAGGTAACCCCTCTCCTTACTTCTCTGATAACTGAAGACTATGATTTCATGATCACTATTCCCAAGATGGCCTCCAATCATCACATCACCCACAAGTCCTTCTCTGTTTTCAAACAACAGGTCCAGTGGGGCACTTTCCCTCACTGGTTCACTCATCAGCTGTGTCAGGAAATTATCTTCCACATAGTCCAGAAACTTCCTAAACTGTTTCATCTCCATTGTATTATATTTCCAGCAGACATCTGGTAAGTTGAAGTTCCCCACGAGAATAAGATTGTGAGACTTCTCCCAGCTGCATATGGAATATTTCATCCATCTCTTCATCCAGATTGGATGGTCTACAACAGAATACTACCATAATATCTGCTTGTTGGCCTTCCCTCTGATTCTTAGTCATAAACACTCAACGTATCATGACCATCATCAAGCTCTAGACAGACAAGACACTCCCTAGTATACAGGCCTACCCCACCACCTCTCCTTCCTTGCCCATCCCTTCCAAAGAGTTTATAGCCATCCATTGCAGTACTCCAGTTGTATGAGTCATCTCACCATGTTTCTGTGATGGCAACTATATTGTAGTTTTCCAGCTGCCTAATGTCTTCCAGCTCCTCCTGTTTGTTGACCATGCTATGTGCATTGGTGTAGATGCATTCCACTTGGGCTGTTGATCCCATCACCTCATTCGGGGAAGAAGCCCTAATTCCTACGTGACTGTTCTCAGGTGTTTCCATGGTTTCTGATACATCAGTAACTCATTTTTGCTGCTGCATGGATCTCCATCCTCCACCTCCACTGAGAAGGCAGATCATCCCTCAAACATTGGTGTGTCTCCCTCAGGCTTATCTCTATGAGCCTGGTTTTGTCCCTTTCCCCCTTCAAATCTAGTTTAAAGCTCCTTCAATGAGCCCTGCTAACTCCTGCGCAAAGATTCTTTTGACCCTTTGAGACAAGTGTAACCCTGTTTGTCACCATCAGGTCTGGTGTTGTGTAGACTAACCCATGATCAAAGAACTCAAAATTTTGCTGGTGATACCAGACTAGGAGCCACGTATTGATCTCCTGGCTCTTCCTGTTCCTTCCCTCATCATCCCTGCAACTGGAATGACTTAACCAGTCATCCCGAGGCTTTGAAGTCTCTCTTGATTGCCCTTGGACATCTTGTTGCAACTTAATCACTGACTACCTGAGAAATCAATAATGGAAGATAATCCAAGGGCCTTATCAGAGTAGGAAGTTTTCTCTTAACATCTTTAACTCTGGCCCCAGGGAGGCAGTAGACTTCCCTAAAAAGTGGGTCCCGTCTGCATATTGTGCCTTCTGTTCTTCTCAGGAGAGGGTCTCCTATGACAGTGACCCATATTTTTTTTCTTTATGGAAGTGGTTTTGGTGCAGGTCATAGGCTGACTTAACCTCGGCAACACCTCCAACCTAGATGAATCATTGTCGTGGTTTAGGCCGATTCGGCAACTAAACTCCACACAGCCACTCTCTCACTCCTTCTCCAGTAAAGTGGAGAGGAGGAAAAAAAAATGTAGTAACGGGACTGAGGGTCGAGACAAGAACAGAGGGAGCACCCACCGACCATGGTCCTGGGCAAAACAGACTCGACTTTCTCAAAATAAAACAATTTATTAACAGTTACTTAAAAGGACAAAGGGAAACAAAACCGGTTACTTGAGAGGGTAAAAAGAAACAAAGTCAGATCTTAAAACCAACACCTTCCCCCCCCCACACCCCTTTCCTTTTCCTCCCGGCTCTACCTCCTCCCCCCAGCAGCGCAGGAGGACGGGGAATGGGGGAGTGCAGGTCAGTTCATCCCATGCTGTTACTGCCGCTCCTTTTCTCAAAGGAGGAGGAGTCCTGACACCCTTTTCCCTTGCACCAGTGGATTCCCTACTCATGAGGAAAAATCCACAAACTTCTCCAGCGTGAGTCCTACCCACAGGATGCAATCCCCATCGGATTGCTCCAGTGCGGGTTTTACCACAGTCTTGGATTCTTAGGGAGTTGTTGCCACTCACTCCAGCGTGGGTCATCAAATGGACTCTAGATGCCTCTCTACCTTGTCGTGCGTTCCAACACGACCATCCACAGGCTCAGGCATCTCTTCTCCACGGGCTGCGAGTGGGTCTCTACTCCACTGAGTCTGTCCTGGCTGCAGGGGGGCCGCCTGCCATCTCGCCACCGGCTGCAGGGGAAACTCAGTTCCGGTACGCCTCCTCCCACTCCATCCTCACTGACCTGGTGTTGGTGTGACTGTTTCTCTCAGATCTTAGTCCTCTCTGGGTGAACTTGGCCCAGCGGGCACCCCGGGAGCAGGGCGCTTCCCGAGTTCCCCAAGTGGCTCCATTGATGCCATCCTCAGCAGGTGGTGCCAGCCTGGAGAGGCAGCCGCCTGGCTGGGAGCCGGGAAGCAGACGCAGTACCCTCCTCCCTTCTCCTTGCTCCTGGGCAAAGCACCTTTTCCAGTTCCTTTGTCCCAACTTAAATAGGGCAATTCGCAGAGTCCCCGATTGGCTCAACCCTGAGGGGGATGGGAGTCCAATCTGGTGGCCAGAACCGGGTCTGACCTGGTTCCAAACCCAGGGAAGTCACAGGGAGCAAATCCCCTCTCCTGCCACCAGAACCCCCACACACATCAAAACATGACATTCATTGTCCTCGTCATTGTTCAGTTCCGCTTGCAGAGCCTTGTGCTTGTTACGCAAGAGCACTTGGGAAGGTGGAGTACTCACAGAGGAGACAGTGCCTGCTGTGCTGGGCAGGAATTTGTTGCCATTGTCCCTCATCCCTTTAATCAATGTGTTCAGCCAGGTGTAGAAATGATAAGGGGTCCTCTGCATCATTCATCCTGTCTGCCTGTGGGCTTAACCTAGGGAAAGTAAGGCAAAATTCCGGCAGCCTATCTCTCTGTTTCGCATTCCCTTATACTCCTCAACCTACTCATCTCCTGGAGCTCTGTCACTAAGCAGAGGGGTTCCTCTACCTGGGCCCACCTCCCACAGGGGTGCTCATTA
Organism: Tauraco erythrolophus; assembly: GCF_009769465.1. Classification (NCBI taxonomy): domain Eukaryota; kingdom Metazoa; phylum Chordata; class Aves; order Musophagiformes; family Musophagidae; genus Tauraco; species Tauraco erythrolophus. The sequence goes on along the minus strand of NC_141465.1, from coordinate 82,751,089 downwards.
TTATCATCTGGTACTGGCTTAAGACCAGGGAACGCCCTGCAGCCTGACACCTGGCTATCGGTATGTTCCCACTGGAGCTCTGTCTGGGAAACTCCATCAATTTTGGAGAGTGCAGAGTTTGGAGTGGACATGGCCTTTTGCCAGGTGGATACTATTGCTCTCTGGTTGAGCCAGTAGAGCTACAGTGCCTTTTCTGCATGCACTTACATGTGAATTGCACTGCAAACTGCCACAACACACCCTTGCTGCTGCTTCACACTCTGTTTGTCTGCCCTGATTGCAGCATTCCTGGTAGCTAGCACTCTGCAGGAGCTGCTTTTATAAATCTGAAAGGGACTTGGCTGCTGTTGCTCCTGGCCTGGCCTCTTGTCAGTCACAGCCATGTGAGCTGTGGGCTCCTGGTGGGTCTCTCAGCTCCCCATGAGGTTCTCCTGGTTTGGGAAGAGCACCCCACTGCGGGTTGTGCCAGAGCTGCTCACCTCAGTGACTGCTGAGTCTTTCTAATCATCATACTGGCAAGATATGAAGTAAACTGGGAAAAGAACAAAAACAATAATTATGTAGCAGCCTTCCAGTACTTAAAGGGGGCCTACAGGAAAGCTGGAGAGGGACTTTTTACAAGGGCATGTAGTGATAGGACAAGGGGCAATGGATTTAAACTGAAAGAGGGTAGATTTAGATTGGATATACGGAAGAAATTTTTCACTCAGAGGGTGGTGAGGCACTGGAACAGATTGCCCAGAGAAGTTGTAGATGCCCTGTCCCTGGAGGTGTTCAAGGCCAGGTTGGATGAGGCTTTGGGCAACCTGTTGTAGTGGAGGGTTTCCCTGCCCATGGTAGGGAGGTTGGAACTAGATGATCTTTGAGGTTCCTTCCAACTCTAACCATTCTATGATTCTATGATTCTATGTGCAGAGCCATTTTGGATTCAGGACATTGCTGTGGTAATAGAGTCACTTCCAGCCTGCTCTGCAAAGAGCAATTTTTGAAGTGTGTATATAAGCCAGCTCAAGCAGTGGTTACAAGCCGTTTCCCTAGAGTTAAGAATTCCTATTCCTTTTTCACTAGCAGTCAGACAGAGCCAATAGGAGCAGACTATATTAAAAACTATTTTCATTTTAGGCTTATTTGATTTCTGCAGTTTGACCTAAAGTGTTTGTAAGAAAAAACGTAAATTAAACTGTAAATTCAGAGCAATTAACTTTTTATCTAGAAAGAAATATTAATGAAATGTACTTAAAGTTGTTGGCAGTGCTTCAACTTCAACATAGTCATTGGTAGTGTGTAATAAAATTAACCTTTTTCTTTTTTTTTTTCCCCTTAAGATTTGGGTAGATCTATATTATTCTTAAAAAAAAAAATAATTATATTGCCATATGTAAAGAACACTAGTTGAGAAATTCTGTGATTTTAAGATAAGATTCTCCTCACCAGGCTTGATTCTATGTACTCTAAGCCTGAACATTGTTATAAACCTGTCTTTTTCAAGTGTCTGACACAAAGGGTTTAAATTTGAACTGATTTTTATGGTTCTGATTTTGTTTGCTTTTCTGCTTTCTTGATCAGTTACTGGAATAGTTATTTTATGCAAGAACTCTATTCTTTGTCTGGAAGCAATTGGGAGGTATTCAGGTAAGTGACTACCAGTAGCTACAAGACCAGAAAAGCCTGGAAAATTTAATGGAAAGTTATGAAGTGTGTAGCATGACAAGAGTGGTGAAGCATGTTCAGATTAAGTAAAACTGGCGGCATAAATAGCTTTTAAATAGATGTATAACCTTTTTAAAGGTTAGCTATTCATTCTACCTCTTTTACTTTTCTCTGACTGAAATAAATGCCTCCATAATTCCAATGAGATCTGAGATACTGTGGAAAGTTCACTGAAAACATAGAAAAAAAAGAGTGCATTCCTGAGTACCAGAAAAAGAGTTTAGACGTCTGAAGTTTTGTTCAGATGTTTGAGACATTTGCTATTTCTCCTTCTCATCCTATTCTTTCCTTCTTTCATAGGAGCATATCCTCACACTGCAATATTCTTTGAACTTTACTCATTTTCAATGTTAATGTGATCTCTGTGGCTCTCATGATATTAAATCTCCCAAAGCTTCAACTCGCCTTCATGTCTGTTCTGGTTTTGGTTGGGACATAGTTCCTCTTTTTAGCAGTTAGAAGAGCTCTGTGTTTTTCCTTTCGTCTGGGATTCACTATGAGAAGAATGCTGACAGCCCACTGATGTTCGTAGTTGGCACTGAGACCTCAAGGACTTTTCAGCTGCCGTGTTCTTGTCAGTGTGCAGGAGCACAACAGAATGGGGGGAATATGATTTTGCTCACAGACCAAAGTGAAGCTGACTGGCCTATAGTTTTCTAGATTGTTCTTTCCATCTTTTTTGAAGATGGTGCAACAGTTGCCCTCTTACTATTATTAGGGACCTCCCCAGTCTCCATTACCTCTCACAGATGACAGATAACAGCTTCACAAGGACATCTTCCACCTCTCTCACCACAGGATGCAATCTGTCTGGTGTTATGGGTTTTTATGAGTAACAGTCACTCAAGTAATCCCTGGCTTGATCTCATCCACCACTGATATTTTTCCTCCACATTAAATCCTTTCATTAATCACCAAAGCCAGGGATACTTTGTTGGTGAAAGCTGAGGAAAAAAATCATGTATTTATTGAGACTCGCAAGTCCTTTTTCTCTTCCATCTCCTACCCTTAAGCAAGCAAATTTATTAATTGAATTGTTTCACTTTATTTTTCATAGTTCATTTTTGAGTTGATAGTTTTCAGAATTTAAGTTTTACTTGGAAAACTTCTTTATGTCCTCTTTGATTTTAATTTGAATACACATCTCTTGTAAGTTCTCTTACAGAAGGCTTAGATGCTTAGATGTAAATCAAATTCACCTTGTCTTTTCACAGTGGAAAACACTGCAAAATATTACCTACATTTTGTCTTCAATTTTGGTCTGTGGATGTGTTTGGTTCATTATCATAATTCACATTTGTTTGCTATACCTGAAAATATTTTACAAATGCTTAATTAGCAGTAGCTTTCTTCCCCATTATATTGGCTATATATATAATATGTTATTTATATTCTCGAGTTCTTTATGTGCATTAATTATGCTATTATTATACTATTCTATAGCATAAAACTCTGCTGGGAAGGAGAATAGTGAAAATCATCCAAGGGCTGGAGCACCTCTCCTGTGAAGACAGGCTGAAAGATTTTTAAGCCTGGAGAAGAGAAGAATCTGGGAAGATCTTAAAGCAGTCTTCCAGTACTTAAAGGGGGCCTATAAGAAAACTAGAGAGGGACTTTTTGCAAGGGTATATAGTGATAGGACAAGGGGCAATGGCTTTAAACTGAAGGAAGGTAGATTTAGATGTAGAAATTTTTCACTCTGAGGATGGTGAGGCAGCGGAACAGGTTGCCCAGAGAAGTTGTGGATGTCCTCTCCTTGGAAACGTTTAAGGCCAGCTTGGATGAAGTGTTGAGCAACTTGGTATAGTGGAGGGTGTCCCTGCCCATGGCAGGGGGATTGGAACTAGATGATATTTAAAGTCCCTTCCAACCCAAACCATTCTATGATTCCATGATTCCATGAATAGTCTTAAGCCCTTATAACAAAAAAGAATGTAAGGGATTTTCCTATATTGGTTTAGATTTCTGAAAGATGTAAATAGGGAGACCATTTGAATAAACCTATGGATGTGTACCATGAAAAACTAAAACATCTTAAGGATGTGGTTATTTAATTAAAAAATTAGATTTGATCATGTAAGAACCTCAGGGCTAGCAATCTGGAGAAATGGAGGAACAGTCTAATCACATGATCATTTCTAAATGTGATATGACAGTAGTTAAATTTCCATGACTGAAATAAATATAAAATTATTTTATGAATGCATCATGTGATATTGTATGTTAACAGATGCTGTAAATGTCCTAAAGGAAACGCTTTATTCTCAGGGAGGTACTGAAGACATAATATAAACCTTTTCCATTACTGTTCGTTCTCAATCCTGAAGCAATCTTAGGTGAATGTCTTCCTTTTATAAAATTGCATTATACAGAGCAAAAATAATATCTTAACAGTCATTCTGGCTTATATACATTAAGAAAGAATACAATTGTAGATTTTTTCAGTTAACACTTTTCTTTATACAAAACAATATAGATTATGTCACTTGATAAAACTGAATGCTGATCATGGTACCGTTGATCTGCTTCATCATGATAGTTTCATGGATATTATATTATCCCATGGCTAGCAAGCAGGAATGCATTTTGACTACAGTTAAAAGCTTAGTTAAATAAATCTGATTTTTGTGATGTTATGCTTCAATAATATTCAGTGATGGTACTAAAACTATGCTGTGCCAACACTGATATATGCCTTGAAATAATCGAATATGAGCTTTGTGTTGACATCAAGTCAAGTGCCATTAATCAACAACCAGACCTTGCATTTTATGCTATGTTGAATCCTTTTTAGATTTTAACAATTCACTTTCAGTACTTTTTCTGCATCCAGAACTGTGCAACAACAGTGAAGACTGTTTTCTTTCCAAAGGTGTGTAATTTGTACTTTGTATGCATCTGAGAACTCATAGTCTTAGAAGGTCAGGAGGGAATCTTGTCATTGCCTTGCTGCAAAACAAGATATGAATTTGAATATGTACATTCTCAACCCCATTTTGTAAGAGTTTATCCATATAGCTGTACTGAGTATTAAAAATTTCCAGAGGACTTAGAAACTGAATTTTGCTTGTAAGCATAATTGTTTGAAGATATTTTCTGGATTTAGTCCTAGATATAAATACTAATTATTATTAGGAGAAGTTGTTTGTTGTAGCAACTTTAGGAAAGAATACATTAGTGCAAATATAAACATAAGAATATGTTAATAGAAGTCTGATAAACCTTTTCAATAAAGCTATAGATCACTGAGACCATAATTAGCATAGAGGAATTAGTGTGAGGATTTCCAGTCTTAAGGTAGAAATCTTTTGTGTAACAACTAAGAAATTACATTAGAACCAGTTTGTAAACTCTAGCACTTAGAATATTAAACCTTTTGGCTGAATTTCATGAAGAAAGAAAAGCACTCCATTATAATCCCCCAGTGAGTTTCCACATTTTTAGCTACACGCAAAGACACACCGCAAGCAGGACAAACACATCTTAAAAGTATAAACCAATTATTTTTTAGCTAATACACACAGAAGATAGCTAGGATTAATGTAAGAAAAATAAAGGAAATTAAAATAACTAGGAAAAGAACGAGAAAGAATGTTAAAGCTCTATGCATATTCATAGGGATTGACCTCTTTTTCTATAGAAAAGCAGCTTCTACACTAAATTCTGTCTATATTGAATACCTATACTTCCTCAGAGATTCATGACCATCTCTATTCAGCCTTCTACCATCTAATCTGTCCTCAACCCCTTCAACACAAAAATAGTACTGTTAATGCAGCAACTGGCTTTATTGCCTGGCAATAAAGTCCTGAAATTGATCTTAACCAAATTAATCTTATGAAAATTGAAGTAAATGAGAAATTTTGAAGTTCTATGGGATAACAGGAAATGTTGGCAGTAACAGATAAATTTTTGAAAGAAATAAGCAGGAGTGGTAATTAATGTTGTCAGTGAAAGAAAAGTAGTTACAGGTGGAGTTCCACAAGAATCTATTTGGGGTCCTGTCCTGAATCATAAATTGCTGAGTATTGAAATAGTGTTCTGGAATTAACTCATTATATACTTACAGTTTTCTCTAGGTATCCATTGTTGGCCTGTGTGGAAAAAACATGATCAATCTTGGTATTATTTCGTACAGCTTGTTTTATGTATATTACATTTAGTATAAGATAGCACAGTATTTTTTTATCAGTAGCCAAATAGGATAGCCTTTTTTTTCATCAAGTTAGTACTATAGATGCTACTGTTTCTCTTGAAGGTACACATATTGAAACACCTAAAAATCACCATAAATTCAGTTTCACATGAAGTTATTTTATTGACATCCAGAGTATTTATCTCTTCAAGAATGTAACACAAATGTACAGTCTTATTATATTACAGGCAACTGCTAGTTATTTTATTCCTATATTCAGAAATTAAAATGTAAGATTAAGCTGAAATCAGTCTAAAATAAACTGAGTTTTGATGTACAAACCCTGACAAAAAGAACATGCTTTGTCAACTTTTATGAATTATTTACCTGCAGGTTATTGATAACTACAGAATGATATTATCTTTCTGCTTATCTGTATCATACATAAATGATTTATTCTGCCTGTAACTGTACAATTACTTAGGCATGCAACATTATGCACTTGGGAGAGATGGTGTAAATCAAGACATGATGGCCAGCTATTTAATTAATGACTAGTGCCAGCCAGCGAATAGCTGAACGACCTATTCTTACTTGGCAGTCACAATTCACACACTTCATTCTGTTCTGTTCTTGCTTAATGCCTCAGCCCTTCACAATGAAGGAGTGTTGCCTGGGTCACATCAGAAATAGAACTGGCACACTGAGATAGTCCTTTCTTCATAAAGAAGATTAGAATAGGGACACATAAGCAAAAAGATTTAAGGTATTCATAATTATAAATTCTATCTCATAGCACATTATGGAAAAAATCTATTGTAAATTTTCATCTTATGCTGTTATATTAAAATGTTATGTTGATATATGAAAATAAAAATTATGCATTAGAGTACAAAGGAAAGCTTTCAAACATCAGTGTCAATTTAGCTGTCTTAAATGTCCAAAGAATACTGGTAACTAAGAATTGTAATTAGAATTACTTCCATCTTTACTAGCCAAAACAATGATATAGAAAATTTATTCCAGGTCTACAGCTGGAATACTGTGTTCAGCTCTGGAGTCCCCAACACAAGAAGGACGTGGAGCTACTGGAACGAGTCCAGAGGAGGGCCACAAAGATGATCCAAGGGCTGGAGCACCTCTGCTATGAAGACAGGCTGAGAGAGTTGGGGCTGTTCAGCCTGGAGAAGAGAAGGCTCCGGGGTGATCTTATAATCTTATAGCAGCTTTCCAGTACTTAAAGGGGGCCTACAGGAAAGCTGGAGAGGGACTTTTTACAAGGGTGTGTAGTGATAGGACAAGGGGCAATGGATTTAAACTGAAAGAGGGCAGATTTAGGTTAGATATAAGAAAGAAATTCTTTACATTGAGGGTGGTGAGGTACTGGAACAGGTTGCCCAGAGAAGTTGTGGATGCCCCATCCCTGGAAGTGTTCAAGGCCAGGTTGAATGAGGCTTTGGGCAACCTGGTGTAGTGGAGGATTCCCCTGCCCATGGCAGGGGGGTTGGAACTAGATGATCTTTGAGGTCCCTTCCAACCCTAACCATTCTATGATTCTATGATAGCTTGTCACACAAATACATTCATTAAACTCTGTGATCATCTAGGAGTCTCAGTGACGGCCCTAACATTAATAGCATAATGTATATGCATATATAAAGATCTGTTAAAAAGATAAATACAAATAGACTAACACAGCAGTGATGAATTACAAAGATTTATCTTAATAATTTCCCTTAGAAGCTTCAGCCATACAACCTAGGAGTGAGACGACACTGTTTTCAGTTCCTTATAGCCTTGTTGTCTATCACTTCTAGTAAACAGAGAAGTCCAGCACTCTCAACTAATTTATTGATTATGGATATAAATAACCACAGTAACCACAAAGTAGATGCATTATGAGCTTTTATATTCTGGCATAGCCTCATTTTTACTTATGATCAACTCACCATGCAAGTATATATAGTTGCAGCAAAATTTTAATAGTCAAATTGACTCATCCAATGGGGTCAAAGGAACACACCTCCTATGAAAAGACAAAATGTATTAGTGGTCAAATGTAGTCTTAATAGTCTAATTATGTGTATATATATGTATATAATTTGCTTAGATCCAATTATCACAGAAAAAGAAGGAAAATTATTACAGAAAAAAACCATTACAGAAAAGAAAATTCAGTTACAATAAAGCGAAAACCATTGTACACAAGGTTCCTAGTGTCTACTCATTTTCTCTGTTGTGCTCACTCTCTCAATATTGTTTTGTGTACATAGGTCAACAAGTGTTTGAGTCAAGAAGATGTGATGAGTTTTAGTGGATCATCAGCACATTGAGTCCTTCTCAGGAAGGAGTGCAATAGTGATAGTGAGGTTTTCCTCCTTACTAAACAAATTGTTTGAGACTATTTTAATAAGTTTTCTAACACACTCTGCCTCTTGCTGTCTCTTCAATTGTTTGCAATTTCACCTAACATGCACATATATTATGCATGATGTGCTTCTATATATATTGGATACGAGTTCTTTGTTCTCTTTGTTACCTCTAAAATCATCGTCAGTTGCCAAGCTCCCCAGGTTGAAATCCTTTAGTGACCAGTAATTGACTGCTACTAAGTTGTTCACAGCCCTGAAGACTCCGATATTATCCCATCTCCCTGCTCTGAAGGCCTAAGTTTCAATTTTATCCTAGCATGGTAGGTAGTTCGTGCTACAGAGAATAACTGGGTTTTATTACTATTAGTTTAAAATCTCTGACAAAATTATCATGTTTGTAACGCAACAGTAAAAAACTAAACAAATACTAGAAGAAATAATGTAATGTTCAGCTGCTCATTGTGGAAGTAGCTGTTACAGCTAAACAGCCTAAAGCAAAACTTCAGGCAAGCCCAGGCCATCCCAAATTCAGACAAAGCAAGCCTGAGAAGTCCTAATCTTGAAGCCTTGAGGAGTTAGCCCAAAGCTTTTTACTACACTAGCAGTTCTGCCTTTGCTAGTCCAGTAGGCTGCTTCTATACACCTTACAGAGTTTGTTACCAATTCTGCTTATCAGGAAAAATGTACACAGTCTCAAACATCTGTGACTAATGTATGTAATCATTAACAAATCCCAGTGTTCTGTCTAAGCATTAGTTGGAATTTTAAGTTACATGAAGTTAGCAACACCTTGTGTCACCACTGTTTGGATATCAGAAGCATTAAATTTGCAACTTGACATAACAGATGATACAGACTAATGTTGCTACAAAAATACTGCTCATCTAGACGTAAATCATCGCTCCAAAACCCTTGCTAAAGATGACGCTCTTGTTCAGATTGCCTGATCATCGTGTCCATCTGATATTTCACAGGAGAGTAACGAAAGTGTTGGAAAAAAGCAATCCAGAAATATGTCATGCTACTGTGGTGAAATATCTAAGCTCATTTTCTATTTAGAAAATTTTCATGTTCAGACTCTTTCACTTCTCAAGAAATTAAGTATTTTGGATTCATTTAATTATAAACCAGAGCTGTCTTTTTTTGGTTTATTAAAAATGAATATCATTTCCATTGATGTCAGAAGCAGACTGCAACTTTGACTGATACAAATCCTGTCACAAGTGCATCATTAAAAAAACCCAACACAGAAACAGGGTAGTGACACTTAGAATGTAACAAGGAAATTTTACTATCATAAGAGATTGTGTTTTTTATTTTGCATCCAGTGATCTTTGTTATTTCTTCTTTATATTTCCTTTTGAGTATAGAATGATTTTATGCAGTTCCTTCAACACCTTCAGAACTGTATGCTAGATTTTGGGCTTTATAAGATATGTAGAGAAAAGAGAGGTTTAGGAGAACTGAAAAATATATCAAGTTGAGGAGACACTAGAGACTAGACTAGTTTACTGGAGTATATTTATATCGCAAAACTTTGAACATTTAACTTAAGTGTCTAAATTAGGATCCTAGACTCCCTACACACCCTATACAGCGCAATGGCAAATTTCAGACTATTAGTCTGTGATTCAGAACACCTATGTGGGCTCTGAGTAACCCTACAAATTTAACTCTTCTTTATACATTTCCGGTCATGAAAAAAATCCCATAAACATTAAACTGTCATTAAGTTGAGATTTTGAAAGTGGAGACATTGACCTTAGCCTTTTGTTATGACTCCTAAATATTGGGTAGCAAATTCCAATGTTTCTGCTCTTCCGAGTGTTAAAGAAGCAGAATACGGGATGGTACAGGAAAATCTCAGTTTCCCGATTTGTTTAGCTGTGCACCCCTGCTTATACTACTCCATTTTTGGTCCTACTTTTTTCAGCTTAAGTGTTCTATACACAATGTACAGACAGTGAATAACATCTATAGGATTGTGAAGTTCAATGAAAGAGCCAGGTACCAAAGATTATCTGAACATATTAAGCATTTACCCTTTTCTTTTTCTACATTCTGAAGAAAGAATTCTCTTTATATTTCAGTATAGTCCTTCTCATTGGCCTAGCTGGAGGTTATTATTTCACAGCTTCTCTTGAAACAAAACTAGTTTCTATAAAATCCTAGTCATTCTTGGTTTATTATCTTTCTTAAAAAACTGCATACTGCTATAAGTAATAACATATAATAACATTTTCAGTTAAGAAAAAAAAAGATAGTATCGAGATTTGATTTGATTTTATACACAGCATTTTAAAAGACTGCATGGTAGACTTGATTGGAAAAAATATAATTTTCTAGGAAAAATTTGTAAAAAAAGACTGTAACTTTTAAAAAGATTAATTTTTCCTCCAACAAATATTTAGGAAAGAAAAATAAATTTTTTGTCTTTCACAACTAAATTTGCTGGAATTGATGTAGGAGTTCTAAGTACTACTTTTTCTTCAAGGTCAGTGGGAAGAGGATGAGAAAACAGCAAAAGAAATTAATGTATAGGTTATATATGTAATAATATATAGTTATATTTTATATATACAGATATTAAATATTGCATTTTTTCAAATAGTATTGCTTAAAGTAATAGTATGTAATTTTTTGTTTTAATCATTATTGCAATATCATTAATACTGTCAATAAATATATCCTTTCCAAATCTGCCAAATAATTAAAAAATTGAAAACTATTCACTCCCTGTTACTTTAAATATACTTTAAAAATATTTTGAAATAACTCATCATATATTCTATTGCATGTAAAAAAATATAGCAAATTAAATAAATAAAGTCCGCGTATTGTGCTTTGAGGCTTGTTTACCTATCTAGAGCTGCATAAATTATAAGACTGTTGCCAGAGCAGTGTGCAAACATCTTCTCTTCATTTGGAAGCAGGTCAGAATTTCTAATAAGCATACAAATTGTAAATAGGCTCAGAAATAAATCTTAACATCTCAAAAAAACTCAAAGCAAAACAAAACTCTGAAAATCAAAACCGAGATTTCAATTACATTAGTGAGTCTATTTTAAAATTGATGGGACAGCTAACCAAAGTAATGATTACAAATGATTTAGGTAGCAAAGAATTTCACTCCTGAAAAAATCCAAAACAACCCAAAATAAATCTCTCTTGCCTATTTGGTGAATTTGGAGAGAGTGAGAGAGGAGAGAGAAAGAAAAAGTGTATATTTTGGGTGTGTGGGAGGGAGAGCAAGAAGAGAAGGAAGAAGTACTGGAATTAAATAACAGAGTAAAGAAGTAGAAATAGGTGAGTGTAGAATGAGTCCCAGTTATGCAATATTTGCACCAAACATATCTTATTCAAAGGCTGCAGCAGCAAAGTAATAACAAAAACCTCTCTAGGAGCTGAGGGGAGTATTAGCAAACATAGTTGTTGATACCTTTGAAGCCCTTATCTAAGAAACAAGGATATCATAGAATGAGTCAACAACGTACACAGAAGCTGAGGTGAAAAAAAAGGACATTAAGCCCAGTCTGATTAATTACTTTTAACTGAAACTTATATGAATATAAAGTCGAAAGTGTAAAGATTGTCATCTCTTTAAAGAGTGTTATCTATTGAATTTATGTTATGCATTTGAAACTGTAATTTTCGTTCTCTTAGGAATTGTTTTCAATATGCAATAATACATCTTCAAAAATAAAGCAATCTAAACTCTGTTGTACTATGTTCTTCTCTAGTCTTTCTGGGAAATGTTGTAAAATATATGGTGAATCTGGCAAATGAAAATAATGAAAAGCAACAGAAAACCAAAAAGTACACTTCCACTCCTGAATAACTCAAGTACTCACTTGATGGAAATAAGTTGTAAGTATCAAATATATACTTTGTTCTGTTATATCCATTATTCTTTCTCTTCCTTAAAAATAGAGTGAGAAAAAAAATATTCTTAAGTACTTACCAAGCTGGGATGGAAGGTTGTTTAAACAAATGAAAAATACTGCTATACCATCTTTTTCACCGATCAGCTTCATACCAGTCACCACTTACCACGCCTCAGAGAAAGTCAAATGTTTAACAGAAATTTGACAACCTGAACAGAAAAACAGAAGTTGAAAAATGTTCTTTGAACAACAAACCATACACATTCCAAACTCTACATGAAACCCTTTAATTAATAAAAAAAAAAAAAAAAAAAAGAAATCTAGAAATTCTTTTCTATGGAGGAACTTTTGAAACAGAGGTTTTAATTTTTTTTTCCCTTTTTTCTTTCTTTTCCAGTTTTAAGAATAACATCAAACTATCTTTCAACTGTAAGCCAGATTTTATATTTTAATCTAGGCATTAGGAAGTATTGCAGCATTTCATTGTTTAAAAAGATTATCATAGACCTTACCTGTCTTCTTGGATGTGATTCAGAAAGATAAACTATTTGTTGAAAGTTGTTTCTGAATTCTTTGATTGTTTTCGTTCATTTAAAATACATTATCCTTTACATTAATTAGATACAGAACTAAAACAAATCAATGATCTTTTGATTTCGTCATTTTTCATTCTGTGGATGTGGAGGTGAAGTTAACATTGCTATTTTCTCTTAATTACATTTTAGATTCTTTTTAAATAGAAGTAACCCATAACTTCAGTGATTTACAGGCATGCAGTTTTATGTATCCATGTAAATCTAACTGTTGCAACTCTCACAAAGGCCCCAAAGAAAGCTGCTCTACAGTTAGTAACTGTATTCATAACATTTGTTTTGCTTTTTAAAAAAATTTAGTTATTTGAAAACGAAACCTATTTGGTCAGGTTATGATTAACAATCAGAAGAAAAATCAGATGTTTACTACAGAAACATTTTTACCCCTTATTTCAAAACATATATATATATTTATAAAAAATTATAAATATTAACATTTCTATCTGAAGAAAATGAGACGCATGCACACATAATACTGGGAACAGTTCAATACAAAAGATATGAAAGTGAACAGAAGTAATCTAACGTACAAAATCCCACAGTATAAGGAGGATGATTAGAGGAGGATGATTAGAGTCCTGAGAGAGCTGGCGGATGTCATTGCCAAACCCCTGTCCATTATCTTTGGACAGTCTTGGCTCACTGGGGAAGTTCCGCTGGACTGGAGGCTGGCGGATGTTACCCCCATTTACAAAAAAGGGCGGAAGGAGGATCCGGGGAACTACAGGCCTGTCAGTTTGACCTCGGTGACGGGCAAAGTCATGGAACAGGTTATCTTGAGTGCTATTAATGAGCACATACAGGTTAACCGGGTGATCAGGCCCAGTCAACATGGGTTTATGAAAGGCAGGTCTTGCCAATCAAACCTGATCACCTTCTGTGACAGGGTGACCCGCCTGGTTGACGAGGGAAGGGCTGTGGATGTAGTTTTCCTGGACCTCAGTAAAGCCTTTGATACAGTTTCTCATAGTGTTCTGATTGAGAAACTGATAACTGCTGGCCTGGACAGGCACACCCTCCTTTGGGTTAAAAACTGGCTGGATGGCCAGGCCCAAAGAGTGGTGCTAAATGGGGCTAAATCTGGCTGGAGGCCGGTCACCAGTGGGGTTCCCCAGGGCTCAGTGCTGGGTCCAGTTCTGTTTAACATCTTTATCAATGACCTGGATGAGGGCATTGAATGTACCCTCAGTAAATTTGCGGACGACACCAAGCTGGGAGGCTGTGTCGATCTGCTCGAGGGTAGGGAGGCCCTTCAGAGGGATTTGAACAGACTGGATCATTGGGCTGAGGCCAATGGCATGAGCTTTAATAAGGCCAAGTGCAGAGTCCTTCACTTGGGGTATAAAAACCCCAAGCATCGCTATAGGATTGGGGAAGAGTGGCTGGAGAGCTGCCTGGCGGAGAAGGACCTGGGGGTGTTGGTTGACTACCGGCTTGATATGAGCCAGCAGTGTGCCCAGGTAGTCAAAAAGGCCAATGGGATACTGGCGTGTATCAAGAATAGTGTAACCAGCAGGAGCAGGGAAGTGATCCTGCCCCTGTACTCGGCACTGGTGAGGCCGCACCTAGAATATTGTGTCCAGTTTTGGGCCCCTCGCTTTAAGAGAGATATTGAGCTCCTGGAGCGAGTCCAAAGAAGGGCGACTAAATTGGTCAAGGGGCTGGAAAATAAAACTTATGAGGAGCGGCTGAGGGAGTTGGGGCTGTTTAGCCTGGAGAAGAGGAGGCTGAGGGGAGACCTGATTACGGCCTATAAATACTTGAGAAAAGATGGTGGGGAGGTGGGGGAAGGGCTCTTTACATTAGTGTCGGGTGATAGAACAAGAGGAAATGGGTATAAGCTTAGTCAGGGCAGATTCAGGTTGGATGTTAGGAAGTATTTCTTCTCTGAAAGGGTTGTCAGCCACTGGAATCGGCTGCCCAGGGAGGTGGTTGAGTCCCCATCCCTGGATGTGTTTAAGAATAGGGTGGATGATCTACTTGAGGATATGGTTTAATGGGGATTAGGGATGGTTGGACTGGATGATCTCTAAGGTCTTTTCCAACCTAGAAATCTATGAATCTATGATCTCTGAATTTTTTTTTTTTTTTTTTTTTTTTTTTTCCTGTTATGAAACATCCAGACTTCCATTAACTTCAAGTAAGTGGGTTTGTCCTGGTTTCGGCTGGGACAGAGTTAGTTCTTCTTTTTAAGAGGTAGAAGAGCTCCGTGTTTTTACTTTTGTCTGGGATTCACTATGAAAAGAATATTGATAGCGCACTGATGTTTATAGTTGGCACTGAGACAGTAAGGACCTTTCAGCTTGCCGTGTTCTCGCCAGCGTGCAGGAGCACAACAGGCAGGAGGGGAGCATAGCTGGGACAAAGGGTCCAGAACTCTCGTTATGATTTGAATTCAGATTTAGGATTGAGGGCCAAATTGATAGAATATTCCATATCATGCAGCGTCATGCCCAGTATATAGATAACAGTTGACAGAGAAGTTTGGAATTATCTTCTGAGGAGGACTCTCTTGGTCTCTCAGAGTTCCCTCTCTCTCTTGCTCTCTTTTTGGTTCTCTGACTAGTCCAGGATTGCAGTGTTGGTACTTATCTGTTTCGAGATCACCTGTCAGGATGGGACAGGCATTGGTCACCAGGTGGTGAGCAATTACATTACACATCACTTTTTTGTATATATCATTATCATATTATATATTCATATACTGTTGTTATTTTATCATGGTTACATTATTAGTATTATTATTATTATTATTAAATTGTTCTGATTTCAACCCATGAGTCTCCTTCCCTTTTCCTCTTTAGTTCTCTTCCCCATTCCCCTGGGGGTGGGGCAGGGTGTGAGAGTGGCTGTGTGATGTTTAATTGCTGACCAGGTTTAACTCCACAACAGGAGTTTGTTTACTTTTTTGTTTTTAAATCAAAGTAGGACCTCTGTGACCCCAAAACACTTGGATTATTGGTCATGGTTTCTGTTTAGATTTGACCATTTGACATTCTTTACCATTAAAGAAAGTTAAAAATAACAGAATCACAACTGATTCCTGCCTCCTAAATCTATTCTTGCTACAAATATCTGAAATTTCATTCAGATATGTAAGGAAATAAAAATTACACTGAAAAAAAATGGAAAATAAATAGCAAAAGTATATAACGTGAAGATAATAGGAAAATGCAAACAGTCTGAAGAAAAGATTTAAATCTCACTAAGAACTAAATGTTTAACATAAATATCTATCTATTTTTTAATATGTTTGCATAATTCCTTTTTTTTTAGTGACATACGCAGATTTATTGGGATATCTGTCCTTACACAAAGGGATTATCATGAATTTAATTTCAACGATACTGCTAACACTTTTGTGCATCATAATGATGATTTACATTAATATCCTTCTCCGGAGGATTTTGAAGATTAAAGTTGATATCCTCTTCTATTAATTATTAAATCACAAAAACAATCTCGATTTCAAATAAATAGGACTTCCATTATAGTTTTCCACATTAAAATGCTGAGCTGCGCTTGCCATTGCAAATGAATGTCTTTAAATCTGATTTTTTTTTTTAATGAAAACAAATATCCCTGAGATTAAATATGACTGGTAATTGGTTCATTATCTAGGATGATGCTCAATAGAAAAAAAGATTTTAAAATGTATATTCCCCACTGAAAAGATTAAAAATATTGCTCATTTAACATTAACCATATTTTATAGTGTAATTCATGAACTTTTTCCCCCATGAATGTTCAGTCATTAAAAATCATTATAATTAAAGAAGGAATACTTTTTAGTATGAAATACTTCAGAAAGCATATTCAAACCTACACATCCCTGCTTTTTGGAAGTATTTGGAAGTACGGATCACAAAGATTTTCTGATCATCCTAAGTTGCAGACACCATGTCAAGAATTTTAAGGTGCACAACAGATGAAAAAGAGATATTTCTGACAGAAATCATCAAGTGAGTTTGAAGGCAAAATTGTATCTTATTTTGTATTCTTATCTTTGTTAATAAAACTGCTTGTAGAAAATGATCTATAATGCAAGTTTGTTCATACTGAAATAGCATTTTATAGTGCCTAGTTGAATTTTGTGGAAAGAGCATGGCAATAACTCTAGTAACTTTTGCAATAACTTTCAGATAAATGTAAGTTGTCAAATGTATGTATGTTACCTGTCAAAAACAAGATTTCACTGTCTCACCAGCTATTTTTGAGAACAGCTGTTTCACAATATAGTTTATGCTATTGCACAATGCAGTTACAGTAACTTGAAGATGTTAGTAACAGAGGTTCTCAACATTTATTTTTTAATGTAAGTTGCTTTTGTTCAACAAGAAAATGTGAAGTCATAGCAGCCCATACCTTTGCTGAAACAAGGATTAACTTCAAAGTTGTATCGTGCTGTTCAAGGCATTGTCCAATAAAATTCTGAATATCTCCAAGAAGACAGAATACCTAATTCCTCTGGGCAGCCCCTGTTCCACTCTTTTTGTTTTTACCACCTGCCCTTTCTTCTAGACAGAATTGTGTTGTTATGCACCTCTGAGAAGGTTCCATTCTAGTCTTCCCTATAACACCCTCTCTATTCCCCAGATAGGTAGCTGAAAATGAAAATTACATCCCTTTTAGTTTCGCTCTCAAGGCAGAACAATCCCACTTCCCTCAGCCTCTCTTTATACATCTTGTGTAAGCCCTCAACGGTCTCAGTGTAGGTATCTCCTTCAGGGCAAGATGAGTATCTCTTAAGACTGCCTTTCTGCTGCCTATAGTGAGAGTTTATATACTCTGATCGCTGAGTGACCTCAGCTCTGTAGACATCTTAATCTAGGAGTCTAGAACATCACCTAGGGCATGAGAGCTGGAGTAAAAGATGAAAACAAAAAAAGCAAACCACGAATACTAGCAACATCATATCTTTACGTATTGCTACATGTGGAAAATTCCCTGGTCAACCATGCTGGCCTTGGTTAACATTCAGTCTCAGGTAGAGGGTTATTGAAAACTTACATGAACTGTTCCAGACTGGCTCCAGACTGATTCTTTCCTCAATCAACAAAGGTATTCTGCAAATTAAAAGATAAGTTCCGCTTTCCCCTAACTTTTAGATGGCTTATATTCTATCAGAAATAGTTTTCTTGTACATGATTTATACAATTTTGTGAATTCTGTACATACTTAGGACTTAAAGGGGTGTTTCTAATGGCACAATGTGTTTTCACATATCAGTGACAATTACTGTGTATCTTGAAACAAATGAGAACGAGTCTGTGATGACTGAAAGAATAATGGGGGGAAATTACCATAGTTATTGTTAGAGTTTGAAAAACTGTTTATTTTTGGTTAAGGGTCCTGGCATAAAGATCTTGCTCTATAGCATATCCTTGCAATGATGATCAGAATTCAGCATTGATCTTTTTCCAAGCAGAGAGTAACTAGTGACAGAAGCTACAAAATGGTGTATAATTGGACAACAGCTGTACCGGAAAAAACATGAGGATAGTTTTATGAGCTAATGGATAGATTTTCAGTGGCTGGAGAGCTGCCTGGCGGAGAAGGACCTGGGGGTGTTGGTTGACTACCGGCTTGATATGAGCCAGCAGTGTGCCCAGGTGGCCAAAAAGGCCAATGGGATACTGGCGTGTATCAAGAATAGTGTAACCAGCAGGAATAGGGAAGTGATCCTGCCACTGTACTCGGCACTGGTGAGGCCACACCTGGAGTATTGTGTCCAGTTTTGGGCCCCTCGCTTTAAGAGAAATATTGAGCTCCTGGAGCAGGTCCAAAGAAGGGCGACTAAACTGGTCAAGGGGCTGGAAAATAAAACTTACGGGAAGCGGCTAAGGGAGTTGGGGCTGTTTAGCCTAGAGAAGAGGAGGCTGAGGGGAGACCTGATTACAGCTTACAAATATTTGAGAAGGGATGGTGGGGAGGTAGGGGAAGGGCTCTTTACATTAGTGATGGGTGATAGAACAAGAGGAAATGGGTATAAGCTTAGTCAAGGGAGGTACAGGTTGGATGTTAGAAAATATTTTTTCTCTGAAAGGGTTGTCAGCCACTGGAATAAGCTGCCCAGGGAGGTAGTTGAGTCCCCATCCCCGAATGTGTTTAAGAAAAGGGTGGATGAACTGCTTAGGGATATGGTTTAATGGGGGATTAGGGACGGTTGGACTCGATGATCTCTAAGGTCTTTTCCAACCTAGAAATCTATGAAATCTATGAAATCTATGAGGACACACATGACAGTTTTGCTTTCTGATCCATCCTCTTCTTCTTACTAGAAACCCACTCCAAACACAAATATTGTTTAAATTATATTTTAGAAAATTTTCACAAGCACCTTCTTCCCTCAGTTTCCTGATCAAAACCATTTTTTTTGTAGTTTATAAAGTAATGAGAGTATGTACAATCTCATCATTTGTATCATTTATTTCCTTACCTCATCTTATTGACCTAGTCTAAAGAATTTTCCTTTAAATAGAATAATTTTGCAGACAGAAACCAAATAGATGTGAATAATAAAATTCAAGTCCTGCTAAAATTTGAAATTTGCCAGTTGACTGAACACTAGACATAAAGGATCAACATAGAATATGCTTGGTTCACTAGAGAACAACTTAGTCAGCCTGCTTAGTCTGAAGAGGCATATTTAATTCCTCAGGATATAAAGATCTTCCTAGATCATCTTTAGAAGGTAGGAAAGAGAAGTTAACAAACAGCAGAAAGAGGAAGTTGGCTGTATTTCATACATCAGTCCAGAATCTGCTGTGCTTTCAGAAGGTGGCAAAGGAGGATGGAAATGACCAAATAGTAGAATCCAACAGGATGAAAAGATTTGCAAACAGATCAAGGACTACAGCCTTTAATTGTACACATATATCATATCTATTGAACAAGAAAAAGTCTTATGGTGTGTTTTTAGAGGCCTACTGATAATATGCATAGGATTGTTTCAGTTCTGGGGTTAACAGTAGTCAGCAATGTAAGACTCACAACAAAAAGCATCACACAAGATTATGTTGATTGAAATTCTGCAGGAAGATTCTATATGTTCAAGAAACTGTGACGTTTCCCATCTTCCTTTTTCTGTTTTTCTTACATATTTTCAATACTGGACTTTTGTGACAGATTCAAGTGCTAAAGTCCCACACAAAATAATATTCTGATGCTAAGTTGGAAATATAGAGAAAAATTTTTCACACAAGATTTGGTTTTAAACTCAGGAGACATAATACAAAGTTCAAATAAACATTTAGGCCACCAAGTTTACTAATCATTAGCGGGCAAGAAAAGAAAATGAGTTATTAGATAATAGCAGTGATGGGAACATCGAAGTACTGGGTTTAACAAGGTTACATGAGTTCAGCTTAAAATGGAATAGGATGTCTCAAAGGTACTTTATTATTATTATTTCCAGCTTAGTTTGCTGCATATTTCTGAGGTGAATTTAAATTCACATACACTATGGTTTCATTCTGTCTATATGTGGGAGTTAATTAATTTAATTGTTGTCTTTTATTTTTAATTTGAATGGAAATGGGATTTAGAATATATGTGATGCACTAAGTTCTGTACACATGTTGAGCAGATCTGTCACTTCCACTGAAAACACTGCTTCTTTGAAAAGAAACTCTTTCACTTTGATTCGTCTGCTAGTCTTTATTCTGGTCTGCTGATGGTATAGTTGTTACCCTATTTTGACATATATTTGCTAATTACTTTTAAGATGAAACTCTGCCAGTTATTGCCTTGTCCTCATAATACTTGGGGTTTCTAAGACATGACTTATGTTTTTTTAGTAGTGTATTAATATTTCCCATGCCAGCTGTACCAGTTGTCTTTCTATTCTGATGTCAACAGTTAGTATTACAATGTAAAAATATATTTAAACTGAAGATTGTATATGGAAGTCAGGGTCATGTGCTATATTTTTTTTTTTATTTCTTACATTGCAGGACAGTTTCTATGATGAAAAAAAGAGTTTTTAAAATGTTTCCCACATTCAATATTGCTCATGCTCTACTTGGCCATTATATATGTCACTCTGCCTCTTATTAGTTAAAACCCATATTCTCCTCTTAGCTAAAAAAGGACTCCTATGTTTTTCCAGTCTAAAAATTACATTTCTAGGCAAAATAAGTAATTTTAGATGTCCTTCAGTTGCCAAATATTTAATTTTCAACCCTTTTTATACTTGAGGACTAACATAGAGAATCATGACATCGCAGAAACAAAAGATGTTTTGCATCTTTTTCAGATAACTCCCTCAGCAGACAGCTCCTTCTTGAGATGTGCATAAGGAAATTGTAAAGGTTATTTGCAAGTTTTTAATCGTGTAAAATTTCTATGATAATTCCTGAAAGTTTGTAGCTACTCACTGGATGTTTTGAGATCAAATTTTCACTCTGATGTGGTTTAGGCTAGCCAGCAACTAAATGCCACGCAGTTGCTAGCTTGATCTCCCCCACCCTCAGGGGATGAGGAAGAGAATTGAAGGGGAAAAGGGAAACAGACTTGTGGGTTGGGATAAGAACAATTTAATAATAATGATAATAATATTTTAATATATATGCATGTACAATGATAATAATATACAAGTGATGCACCGTGTAATTGCTAACCACCCAGTGACTAATGCATGTCCTTTTCCAGTAAATGATTCTGAAACAGTTAAGTCCCCACACTGCAATCCTGGACGAACATGAGGCCCAAAAAGAGAGCAAGAAAGAGAGAGCACGCAGAGACTCCAAGAGTGAGAGACCCCAGAACAGCAAAAACTCTTATTTCTAGTCAACTCTGATCTATATAGTGGGCATGACATTACATGATATGAAATACTTTATTGGCCAATTTGACCCTCAATCCCAAATTTAAATTCAGATTATAAGCAGAGTTGTGGACCCTTTGTCCCGTCTATGCTCCCCTCCAGCTTGTTGCGCTCCTGCACACTGGCAAAAACACAGGAAGCTGAAAAGTCCTTGAGGTCTCAGTGCCAACTATAAACACCAGTGGATTATCAACATTCTTCTCATAATGAATCTCAGACTAAACCCAAAACACACAGCTCTTCTAGCTGCTAAAAAGAACTAACTCTGTCCCATCTGAAATCAGGACACACTCTCAATTTTTCTTTCTGAAAGCCAAATTGTTTTTATGGAATAAGAAAAGATGCAGCATGATACTCATTTCATCCGGTAGATGAGATATTTCAGCTCTTTATTTTGTGACCCAAATTGTTTTAAATCTAATCTAAATATCATTTCTAAGATAAACACTCAGGAAATAAAATAGACACAAGTTCAAATAGTTGTGTCTATTTGTACATTTGGTCAGCATATTATCATATTTCTCAAAGGTAAAGCTAATAAAGGAAAGGGCAGGTGGTTTTTCAGATGTGCTATTATTTCAGAGAGACTGGGTTCCACTTCTCTAATCTTCAAAGACAATAATATTGTGTTGCATACATTAATCCAATAAATATTTTTAAAATATTATGAAGTTATATAAGCATAAAGCAAAAGCTTAGTCATGAACATTGCTTAAAACAGTGAAGAAAAAGTCTGAGGCATTACAATGCATTAACAAATTAAAATATTTAGGAGACTAGTTGTTAAGTATCTCTGTTCATTCTCCAGGCAGGCGAAACATGCACCAGTGATATTAACACTTCCAAACTGAGAGAAGTTTGAAAGTCAGTATCACCTCTGTGCCCGGCAAGATCATGGAGCAGATCCTCCTGGCCACTATACTAAGGCACATGAAAAATAAGGAGGTGATTGGTGACAGCCAACATGGCTTCACTAAGGGCAAAACCTGCCTGACTAATTTGGTGGCCTTCTATGATGAGGCTACAGCATTGATGGATAGGGGAAGAGCAACTGACATTGTCTACCTGGACTTATCCAAAGCATTTGATACTGTCCCACACGACATCCTTGTCTCTAAACTGGAAAAACATGGTTTTGATGGGTGGACCACTCAGTGGATAAGGAATTGGCTGGATGGTCGCACTCAAAGAGTTGTGGTCGACGGTTCAATGTTCACGTGGAGGCCAGTGACAAGTGGTGTTCCTCAGGGGTCAGTACTGGGACCAGTGTTATTTAACATCTTTGTTGGTGACATGGACAGTGCGGTTGAGTGCACCCTCAGCAAGTTTGCAGATGACACCAAGTTGTGTGGTGTGGTGGACATGCTGGAGGGAAGGGATGCCATCCAGAGGGACCTTGACTGGCTGAAGAAGTGGGCCTGCGAGAACCTCACGAAGTAAAACAAGGCCAAGGGCAAGGTTCTGCACATGGGTCGGGGCAATCCCAAGCACAAGTACAGGCTGGGCAGTGAATGGATTGAGAGCAGCCCTGAGGAAAAGGACTTGGGAGTGCTGGTGGATGAGAAGCTCAACATGAGCCGATAATGTGCGCTGGCAGCCCAGAAAGCCAATCATATCCTGGGCTGCATCAAAAGGAGCACGGCCAGCAGGTCGAGGGAGATCACTCTGTCTCTCTACTCTGCTCTCGTGAGACCCCATTTGGAATACTGTGTTCAGCTCTGGAGTCCCTAACACAAGAAGGACATGGAGCTGCTGGAGCGGGTCGAGAGGAGGGCCACAAAGATGATCTGAGGGCTGGAGCATCTCTGCTCTGAAGACAGGCAGAGAGAGTTGGGGCTGTTCAGGCTGGAGAAGAGAAGGCTCCGGGGTGATCTTCTAGCAGCCTTCCAGTACTTAAAGGGGGCCTGAAAGAGGGCAGATTTCGATTAGATATAAGGAAGAAATTTTTCACTCTGAGGGTGGTGAGGAAGTGGAACAGGTTGCCCAGAGAAGCTGTAGGTGCCCCATCCCTGGAAGTGTTTAAGCCAGGTTAGATGAGGCTTTGGGCAATCTAGTGTAGTGGAGGGTTTCCCTGCCTATGGCAGGGGGTTTGGAACTAGATGATCTTTGAGGTCCCTTCCAACCCTAACCATTCTATGATTCTATGACTCTAAGTTAGTTTATGGTGAGAGGAAAGGCTGTATCATTTTGACTAGTAGGATTAATGTCACCTAATTTTTAGATCACAAAAAGTTAAATGTGTTAGTCTAACTTAGTTACCTTGGCTCTCTCTGTATTTAATAAGGTCTGAGAGAGATGAGTTTAATTCCTCTCTGAAAAATACATATTTTTCTTCATTGACAATGCAGATAGGGAGCATAGGCAGTGTTAGTCTCTAGCATAAATCTTCTAGGCACTTAGGTTAGGACAGATTAATTCCACATTTCCTGTTTTAATTCTTCAATTATAAAATGAGGTAATCATCAAGATGGACTATTGAATTTCAGATTTTGTCATAAACACAAAAGAATGCCAAGTTGAGTGTGAATCAAATATTTCAACTGAAAATATTATATAAAAACAACTGAAAAGCTGTTAGATCTATACTGGTTTAGTATTTTGACCGTACAGAGTCTGTAAGAAATCTTAGGAATTAAGTTAGTGTCTTGATAGACGTTGTCTGTCTTTTTATTTCTGTTCACTAATTTCTATAGGAAGTGGGATTAATCTCACTCAACTTTATCATCTTGTAGCTAACCTAGGTTGTCATTTGTGTTTCTTCGTATTCAATGTAGAGATAAGCTTCTCTTTGAAACTAAGTAATTCAACGGGGTGGATCAGCCTTTCTCAGTCACTGTTGAGTTAGTTTGCAGAGAAGCTTGAAAATTATTAAAAAGTCACAGGAGAGAGACAGCTCTATTAGCTAACTGAATATTATTCAGGTATATTATTCAGGTTATGCTAGATACCATTCTGAGGTTTTAATTTGACATCTGTATCATATATGAATTATATATTTCCAACTGTAGGTTTTCAGTTCTGCCTAGAGGGGCAGGCAGCTAAAGCTGGGCATTACAAGGTCATGTTTTTA
Organism: Tauraco erythrolophus; assembly: GCF_009769465.1. Lineage (NCBI taxonomy): Eukaryota > Metazoa > Chordata > Aves > Musophagiformes > Musophagidae > Tauraco > Tauraco erythrolophus. The sequence goes on along the minus strand of NC_141465.1, from coordinate 82,726,498 downwards.
AAACACTTCACTTACTAGATATTTTTGGAGACTCATGGTGATGAGGAGTATTAATCTCATATGAACAAAAACTGTTTCTAAAATATCCTGAAATTGTTATATCTCGTAATTCATGCTTTATATGTGATGTGAGAGATATTTTATATGAGATGAACTGCATAAGTAGTCTATGGCTTTGTCTAGAGTGAGCTATGTGACCATGTTCAACTTGTACAAATAAATCTTTATGTAACACTACAACAAAATTTGTGTAAAATTTGTATTAAAAGTCTACTAGAGACTATACTGCTATTGCTGTTATTGTAAATCTCTTACCAACTGCTTAATGGTATGAAACCTTAACATTAATACAGAAGCTCTTCAGGCTTGTGTGCTGCCACCTGTCTTGCAAGAGCATTACAAATTAGGGAAACTTGTTTTCTTTTTAGAGAAATGCTGACCAAGGATGCCAACATGAACAGCTTTTCAGCCTCTTGAGCAACACTCTTGCAAATCAAGACTATTAGCTGGTATGTAGTCTACTATTTTCCTTCATGTTTCTCCAGAGGCTTCTCTGTTGTTACAATCTCTTCAAAACAGTTGCTAACAGTTAGACAGTTGGTGTCCTATAATTGCTGTGTAAGGTATGGATTAGTAACTGTTTTGAAGTTTGCTTGTGCTCTCTTTTTAATCCACTCAGCTGTTTTTCTTGTTTTATATGTTAGTTACAGATTGTCTTCAGGTCTTTTTGTTCTCTGTCTGCATGACATCAAATACTGTGGAGATCCAGAGGGAGGATTTTTCTTTGGCTTGGCTTTTGAAGAGGTTGCACATGAAAAGAAAAAGTATTAATAATAAACTCAACAAGCAGGTTTATGGACAGATGGACTAGATCTACCATGTAGAAAACTGATTACTTCATTATATTCTGGTTTGAGTTCTAATAGCACTGTCAGCTTGGTGAAGATAAAAAGCTTTATTTTGATAATTCTATGATGAAAAATTGTGTAATTTTATTATCTACTTTTTTCTTTAAAATGGTGATTTATCTTTGAAATATCTTCAATTCATCAGCCTCTGAGTCTCTGTCTTCAATTCTTTCATTAGAACTTTCAGTATTTCTTTCCTGTGTTTAAAACCATGATGAAGAGTTTTCTGTCTGCTATGTATTAATCACAGGCACAGTGTGCAAATCTCGTTACTGTTCTTTCCAATGGAAAATATAAATGACATGAAGCTACGTTACTGGATCTTAAATGTTTACATGGCATTTAAAAGTTGTGTGTTTGATAAATACACGTAAGCTTTCATTACCTAGTAAGGGAAGAGAAAGGGAGCCACACGCCAGATGATACATGATACCTGAATTGAGAGTTCTTATAAGATGATCATCTTATAGACTAATTAGGAAAGAAACAAGGTGAATGAAGAATGATATCAGAAAGATCTACTTAGTCATGAGGAAAGAATACTTCTTATCAATCTTTATTCACTGATGCTGAAGAGTTGCCACATTAAAATTTAACATTGCATTATTTTCATTTGAAATAAATCTATGCTACCATTAAATGCAGTGGTCCTCATCTCTGGCCTCCTCTCTTCTCACTTGCTGTATGGAGTTGGAGAGGATGGTCTGTAGCAGATAAATTTCCAGCTTCTATTCACCACACGACTAAACAAAAAATCAAAGTATCAAAGGATACTGCAAGAACAAACAGTAAAGGAGACAGTGGCTTTGCCCTTTATGAAATCAGCAAAGACTTGCAGAATTAAAGTTTATTGGGTATAGCGGCCAGAGTTTTGGTAGCAGGGGCTACAGGGGTGGCCTCTGTGAGGAGAGACTGGGGCTGCCCCATGCTGGACACAGCTGGTTCCAGCCAGCTCCAATGGACCTGCCACAGGACATACCACCAGCCAAGACGGTTGCACCTCTTGGAAAATGTGTTTAACAAAGGTTAAAAATACCACAGAGAGAGAGAAGGGTGAAACAAAAAGACTGAGAGATCAGACAAATGGAAAACCAAAACCTGAAGAGGAGGAGGAGCTGCACGTTGGAGCAGATACTCCCTGCTACCTGTGGAGACCACAGTCAACCATGGAGAAAGGTGCCAAGAGGGAACAGCAGAGAGGAGGTGTTATGAACTGACTACAACCCCCATTTCCCATTCTCCCCTGTGCCACTTTGTGGGGTAGGAGGTATAGGAGTTCGGTGAAGTTCAGCCTGAACATAAGGGAGGAAAAGTGTTGTTTTAACATTTGTCTTTTGTTTCTCGCTACCCAAGTCTTGCTTAATTGGCAATAAATTCGTTTTCTCCAAGTTAAGTCTGTTTTATCCATGATGGTGATTGGTAAGTGATCTCCCTGACTTTATGTCTGGCCATGAGTTTTCTTGTTTCTGTTTTCCTCCTGTTTTCTCCCCTGTAGCCACTGGGGAGAGGGAGAGAGAAAGCAGCTGGCTGGAAGTTTGACTGTTGGCCAAGGCTAATTCATCACATAAAGTAATTTATAACCACAAGTTTAAATAAAACATAGATTTAACGAGACAACTTTTTCAAAGGTCTTCTTTATCAAATACGTCTTCTGTATAACATTTTGCTTCATATTGTAGCAGTTTGACCTCAGCCAGCAACTAAGCACCACAAGCTGCTTGCTCATCCCCCTGTCCCAATGGAATGAGGGAGAGAATCGGAGAGTAGAAGTGAGAAAACTCATGAGTTGAGATAAAGACAGTTTAATAGGGAAAGCAAACGCTGCGTATGTAAGCTAAATAAGGAATTCATTCACTTCTTCCTGTTGGCAGGTAGGTGTTCAGCCACCTTCAGGAAAGCAAGGCTTCATCCCGTGTAACAGTTGATTAGATTAGTTGATTAACAAACACCATCAATCCAAACATCCCTCTCTTCTTTCTTCTTCCCTTAAATTTATATCCTGAGCATGACATCACAGGGTACGGAATATCCCTTTCGTCAGTTAGGGTCAGCTGTCCCAACTGTGTCCCCTCCCAACTTCTTGTGCACCCCCAGATTACTCACTGGTGGGGTGGGGTGAGAAGCAGAAAAGGCCTTGACTCTGTAAGCACTGCTCAGCAATAATGAAGGCATCTCTGTGTTATCAACACTTGTTTTCATCACAAAATCAAAACATAGCCCCATACTAACTCGTATGAAGAAAATTAACACTATCCCAGCTAAAACCAGCACATATATCTTTCTTGTCTTATTGTTGATCTTTCTGTACTTGAATAATTTTACAGATTTCAATTAAGAATGGTACTTTAAAGTTTAACTACTATGGTTGTGGAAGCTTAAAATATAGACTAAAAAAAGAAGTCATGATTTAAAAAGTAAAACTAGTTTTATGTTGTTTATCCTTCAAGAAAAAATGATTTTTGATGGCTTTATTGCAAATTTCTAAAGAATAAATTCTCTTGTAGGTTGCAGCATTACAAATCTAGCAAAGTTGTACTGATATTAGTGTAATGTCTCCATTTTGCACTAGGAGAACTTCTATTAACTTCAATTGTTTGTGTAGGAGAAAAGAAAGAATCTCAAAATTTTATTTTCCATGTACAAAATGTGTTTTTAAACTATTTGCATAAATAGGTTATGTGTCTTTTTATTATTTTGCAGAAACAAATTCAGAATACCGGAACTCATTTTTTGCGTGCATACTGGTTGTGGTTTTTCGTTGGTGCTGAAATCTCACAGAAATAAATATGTTAACTGTAGCTTTAAGAAGATGGATTGAGAAAAGAAAGTAACTATTGAGCTGTGCTTGTTGAAACTAACACCTCTAATGCACAGACTGCTAGAAACGGATAACAACCGGCTAACACCCTGTCAAGATGATCCACATGAGGTCACCAAGGTCAGCACAAGACGTGGCAAGCTGAGTTTCAGCACAGTCCCCAAGAGATTCCAAATGAGACCCATCCCTGGGCCAGATTACAGGCCAAAGAGAGGAAAAAGATGACTGTCTTTGCTGTGCACCCACAGCAATAGAGCTGTATGTGTACACCATGGTCAGCAACAGAAAGGGAGCAGACCTCAGTGGCTGGCAGGTATCCACTACCATCAGCATGAGTACCTTCCCAGAACAACCCTGGTGTCCCCTGTGCTGTCACACCAGGTCTTTGGTGGCTGGAAAGGTGATGGCATGGCAGTTAATGTGTCAAAGTGTGAAAGTCCTTTGTGTCTGTACGATCCTGTGTGCTGCCCTTGCAAGTGTTAGGTTAGGTTTTGTTTCTGTATAATTGCAGCTTTAGTAATAAGGTTAACACAATAGTCCAGCTATTATTGTTATGTGACGAGGGATAGTATAATATATTGTTTGTTATCCATTGGTTTTAATGGTTACTGATTCAGCAGCCTATCCCTCAGAGCAAACCAGGCTTTAAATTCCAGAGTATTATTTGTCCTATGACACTGATGAAAACACGATCTGACTAACTGGTGCTAAGAATGGCACACAGGTTTTGCCATGTGCAAAACACAGGCCTGCATTTGAATTAATGACTGATATCTTTGTAAGAAATAGTCCAATTAAGGGTACAATGTAATCTGTAGCCCTATTTTGGTTGAAACAAATTGTCCTTTGGAAGGGTTTAGCCTCCAAGTAACATTCTATGAAAAGAAATATCTAAAAATATAAATGTCTATAATCTGTTATTTGAATTCTTGTTATTATAATTCTTAATATAAATTTAAATAATTTAATTGTCTTCTAGTTTGCTATATTAGTAATTAGTCTTTTTTTCAGGTTTGTGTCTAAGAATCCTGTTTTGAAGCCAGTTAAAACTTCATTTCATACTCTTGAAAATCAAGGAACTCACTTCATAACCTATTGTATTGGTTTTGAAGAATGAGGAACAGTTTTGAAGAGCTGTTTTGGGCTGGATGTTCAAAGTGAGACTTCTCTCTTCTTATCATCCAACTAACACTAGGTGGAGTAGGTGGTTCACACTGATTATGCAATGGACTCAAACAGGAAACCCCGATCGCCCAGGAATTCTGGAAGTGATCAAGTTGTGGCCAGAAGATAGAAATTTTGAAGTATCACTAGAGGAGGTGAGTTGTGCTGAAAAGGCCTCACTGTATTAAAAATATCAGGAAATGGGAAGCCATGTACACTGTTTACTGATGTGTCCTGTTATATTTTATGAAAACATCAGAGGTAGAAAGTTGCTGTGTGGAGTCCTGCATGGCAAGTAGCAGAAACTGTTGCAGAAATAGATGAATTGGGCCAGTTTGCAGAAGGGAAAGCCATCCAGCTGGCTTTGGGTATCACTGAATGAGAAAAATGTCTAGTACTCTATATCTATACTGACTCATGGATGGTGTCAAATGACCTGTGGGGGTGGCTACAGCAATGGAAACAGATCCACAGGCAGCACAAAGGTAAACCCATCTAGGCTGCTGCATTGGGGCAAGATATTGCTGCCCAGGTAGAAAACCTGGTTGTAAAAGTACATCGTGTGGATGCTCATATATTCAAGGTTCATGTTACTGAAGAACATGGAAACAGCAAGAAGGTGGACAAGGCAGCAAGAAATGGCATTTTGACAATGCCCTTAACAACATGCTTTAATTTTTGGTCAGGCCCAAATTGGTCAGGCAGTTGAACTAGATATTATTGTAGGTCCATTCCAATGGAGATATTCTATTTCATTCTATTCTAAATAAACTGTCTCAGGTGGACCTGAATGGGGAGAACGTAAGGGTGAACTATTTATATCTTGGTGAGTCTCTGACCTATCAGGACACCTAGGAAGAGATGAACTTGTGACTGAGGGTTGGACTTGACTGTTGACACCATTGCATAGGTGATCCATGAATGTGAAACATAGAATCAAAGAATCATTTAGACTGGAAAAGACCCTTAAGATCATCAAGTGCACTGCTAAACTGTGTCCTAAGTGCCACGTCAACACGTCTTTTAAATACCTCCAGGGATGGTGGCTTGACCACTTCTCTGGGCAGCCTGTTCCAATGCTTGACAACCCTTTTGGTGAAGAAATTTTTCCTAATGTCCAATCTAAACTTCACCTGGCACAACTTGAGGCCATTTCCTCTTGTCCTATCACTTGCTACTTGGAAAAAGAGATCAACACCCACCTCTTTACAACCTTCTTTCAGGTAGTTGCAGAAAGCAATAAGGTCTCCCTTCAGTCTCCTCTTCTTCAGACTAAACCACCCCAGTTCTCTCAGCTGCTTCTCATAAGACTTGCTCTCTAGACCCTTCACCAGCTTCCTTGCCCTTCTTCAGACACTTTCCAGCACCTCAATGTCTTTCTTGTAGTGAGGGCCCCAAAACTGATCTCAATACTCAGGTGCAGCCTCACCAGTGCCAAGTATGGGGTGACAATCACTTCTCTAGTCCTGCTAGTCACACTATTTCTGATACAAGCCAGGAAGTTATTTGCCTTCTTGGCCACCTGGGCACACTGCTGGTTCATCTTCAGCCAGCTGTCAGCCAACACTCACAAGTCCTTTTCAAAAAGGCCACTTTCCAGCCACTTGTTCCCAAGCTTGTATCATTGCATGGGGTTGTTGTGATCCAAGTGCAGGATCCAGCACTCGGCCTTGTTGAACCTCATACAATTGGCCTCTGCCCATCAATCCAGCCTGTCTAGATCCCTCTGTAGACCCTTCCTACCCTCAAACAGGTCAACACTCACACTCAACTTGGTGTTGTCTACCAACTTACTGAGAGTGCACACCAATCAAACAAGCCAAGTGGCTAAATCCTCTCTAGTATAGAGGATGATGGCTGAAATATCAATATAAGGAAGCCTGGTAGATTGATTATATCCCACTACCACGAACCCACCAAGGTTCCGTGTGCTTACAATGATGAAAGTGACTACCAGATGATTGGATGTACTCTGACCCATGCCACTGACAGGAACAGTATCTTGGGCCTTGAAAAGCAAGTCTTCTGGTGACACGACACTCCAGAAAGAATTCAATCAGACAATGAGACTTGTATCTGAAAGAACCTCGTAGACACCTGGGTCAAGGAACATGGCATTGACTGGATGGATCACATCCCCTATCATGCACCAACCTCCTGGGAAACTGAACCGTACAATGGATTGTTAAAAACTCTACTGAGAAAAATGAGTGCTGTGACATTCAAGCATTGGGATACAAATTTAGCAGAAGGCCCCTGGCTAGCTGCCAGTCAACTAGGCCCTGCCCAATTTAAACCCGAATGTACTTTGGAAGGAGTAAAAGTCCCTGTAGTGCACACAAGGAACTGGCTGGGAGAAAGAGTCTGGGCTATTCCTTCCTTGTGAAAAGGTAAACCCATTTGTGGGACTGTTTTTGCTCAAGAGCCTGGATGCCCTTGGTGGGTAATGTGTAAGGATGGGGAAGTCCCATGTTGTGGAGAAATCTTTTGGCTGCTGCAGCATCCTGTGAAAGTTCTTTCCCTATGCAGGCTAACTAAGAAACACCTGTGACTTGTTACACTGGGAAAGTTGCCTTGAAACAGGTGCTGTAGCATTCAGCCAATCACTCTGGGAGATGGATGTTCAAGTGACCAACAGCCTTGACCCATCTAGTAAACCACGTGACTCCTGACTATTTAAGGTGGGGCGTTTCCTCCTAAAGGGAGGCATTTCCTCCTGAGCCCTGGAGGAGTGTGAGCTTGCCTTAGAGTAGAGCCTGAAGCCTTTGCATTAGAACATTGGTCTGCTTGGAGCTGCCTGAAACCTTCCTGTTGCGACACCGTGTGTACCCCAAGGAGATTTAATCTTGGATGACTTCCGTTCTATGGTTCCATTGCTGTATGATACCAGTGTTATATGATGGTATATGTCATCACTGCTGAGGCTGCTACATGTCAAAGATATTACAGGAGGATTAACGCAAGCCAATGAAGAATTAATTGGAGGAACTGGCAAAGTGCAGTGGTGACAATACCTGAGCTGGTTTTAGTCAGCAGCAATTCAACACAGCACATCAACTCTCCTGTCCTGATTGACCATCATAATAGATGGAGCCCAAAGTCATAGACTAAATGAACTGAATGGACATTTTATGGACATTTCACAGGGGTGGTCCACAGACTAAGGAAACTATCACAGAATCATAGAATCACAGAATGGCATAGGCTGGAAGGGACCTTAGAGATCATCTAATCCAACCTCTCTGTCATGGACAGGGACGCCTCTCAACTAGACCAGGCTACTCAAGACTCTGTCCAACTTGGCCTTGAACACCTCTAGGGAGGGGGCATCCACAAATTCTCTGGGCAATTTATTCCAAAGTCCTACCACCCTCGTACTGAAGAATTTCTTCCGAAGATCTAATCTAAATCTGTTCTCCTTCAAATTAAACTTATTTCCCCTTGTCCTATCAGTGGACACTCTTGCAAAAAGTCCCTCCCCAGCCTTTCTGTAGGTTCCCTTCAGGTATTGGAAGGCAGCTATTAGGTCCCCCCAAAGTCTTCTCTTTTCAAGGCTGAACAATCCCAGCTCCCGCAACCTGTCCTCGTAGCAGAGGTGCTCCAGCCCCTGGATCATCTTTGTGGCCTTCCTCTGAACATGCTCCAACAGATCTATGTCTCTCTTATGGTGGGGACACCAGAACTGGATGCAGTATTTGAGGTGGGGATTATGTCTATGTGTATCAAAGTATGGGAAGGGGAGAAGTGGCTAATGACATTTGGATAGTGTCAGATGAAAGCATGATGTACATGGTGTGAAATAAGAGGTGAAGGTTGTACTGATTTTGACTGGTATTGAGTTAATTTTCTTCACAGAAGCTTGTATGAGGCTATATTTTGAATTTGTGATGAAAACAGTGTTGATAACACACTCATGTTTTAGCCATTGTTGAACAGTGCTTACACAGCATCGAGGCCTTTTCTACTTCTCATACTTCCTCGCCAGCAAGTAGGCTTGGAGTGCAGAAGAAGTGAGGAGAGGACACATCTGGGACAGCTGGCTCCAACTGACCAAAGGGATATTTCATACCATATGATGTCATGCTCAGCATATAAAGCTGATGGAAGGAGGAAGTGTGTGTGTGTGTGTGTGTGTGGACATTTGTCTTCTCAAGTAACAGTTACATGTGAGGGAGTCTTGCTTTCCTGGGCATGGCTAAACACCTGCCTGCCAATAGGAAGAAGTGAATGTATTCCTTATTTTGCTTTGCTTGCATGTGCAGCATTTGCTTTACCTATTGAACTGTCTTTGTCTCAACCCATGAGTTTTCTGACTTTTATCCTTCTCATTTTTTTCTCTATCCCACTGATGGTGAATGAGCGAGTTTAGCTGCCTACTAAGTTTAAACCACAACATCATATTAAGGCAGAGGAATCCCAGCATCAGCTATTTTACATCTAAAAATGTAGTATCTATTGAAACTGACTTTCACATAGACTCCAAAACAAGAGAAATTATGTTACTTTAAAGCAGCTTAGGTCGCTCTGTAAGATTAAATCATGCTTTCCTCTAGGACAAAAGATGAGTTAAAATTTGCTGTCTCGCCCCAGCACCAGGTTGCAACTTAATGTGCTGACTTCTGTTCATGAATTATTGGCTCTGCCCTCTAGCTGCTTGCTCAGTGGGCAACCCGAAGCAATATCATATATTTGGATGCATGTTCTTGTTCACAAACAGAACAAAAGGAGATTTATATTTGTCTCTATTGTCAGTTTATATACATCCAACAAGCAATCCAGTTCTTTGTATTTACTAGAATAAACTCATATCAATTTACAAAAAATGAAAAATAGATTTCACACAGCTTTACCAGGAATTAAATAAATAAATTAAAATTTACAGCCAGGTTGGTTTTTTGATATTCCAAAGGGAAATCAATGGAAAAAAAAAATATTTCAAGTCTATTTTAGGAGTAATTTTGATAGTAGAATTAAAAACCAAACAAACAAACACAAACAAACAAAACATTTGAGTAATAATGGAAGTTCCATTTCAGTCTTAAGTGTATCTCTGGTTACTCCAATGTCACAATGCACGTATTCAGTACAAATAGAGCTTATGGCATAATATGATATCAAGTCCAATATCATAGATGGTGTCCTGTAGCCTTTTTCATTACTCAGGTGCTCTCAAGATGCTGCTGCTGGTATTTGTATTCACGATTGCTAATAAAATTCCCTATGGTGAAATTTTAGTTGTAAAGTATGGTAATTTTCTAAGTGAAAAATAGGGTATTATTAAGCTATATATTGCTGTTAGTAATGTTGTGACTTTTACTGCGGGTGTCTGAACGCCTCCAGTAACTATTCGGTGAATCTGTCCCCAAAGGACAGTGTGAAGTATCACTGAATTATTGTTGTCAAAACTAACAGAGGCTTTATACTACAGTGACAGTCTGTGCTATAAAAAAAAAAAAAAATTTGTATCAGGCATGGAAAAGAAAAAAACGCAACCCCAACCAAAAACCTCAAAACAAAATCAATTCCTACACAACTATTTTTCTCTGTTTTCCTGTAAATCTTCCCTTTTGTCATTTGAGTATCAGACATTATATTGGATTTTTTTTTCTATTTTCAGGTTATTTCTTATTTCCTTGACAATCTTTGTAAAGACTACTTACTTCACGCTAATGGGTTTTTAAAAAGATGGCAAAAATTTACAGGTGTTGTTTTCACAGCCACAACCAACCTTGTTGTAATTGTGCTTACACTGAAGCTAATGAGATACATATTGACCAGTACTGGCAGCTGTTGAAAAGCGTCCTCTATATTATGATAAATTAGTAATAATCCGCAATCAAAAATTTAATTTAAGGATATAAGCTGGGTCGCATAAAGGAGTGTGAAACTGGAAAAAATTGAGTTCACTCTGTCACAAAATCATGAAATACAAAAAAGAATTTAAATGATTAAGAACTTCGGAAAAAGAGAGGTATTTACATGGCAGATTTGATTCTCTTTTTCCTGTTCTAAAGCATAAATTAATGAAACCACTACTGATAAGAATGCTCAAGTACAAAAGAATAATTATGGTCGAATACTTCAACATTGTGTCCAAATATATATGAAGAAAAGTGCATTTAGGAGTCTGTGGAAACACATATAGATTTCTCTTTCGAAACTTCATACTTAAAAAAGAATCAGATTCTGAGCTTATTGAGAAACTCAGGGAATGAGTTTGGGGTTTTGGTGGTGTTTTAGACAAAAGATCTGAAAGAAAACAAAGGTTTCAACAGCTCTGCTTATAAGGTACGTATTAACTATGAATATTGTACCTCTCTACTGAATTAGACTGTGGAGAATACAATACAATAACCTGACAACACTAAACATTATAGATTAGTTTTTGTGTGCGTATGCATGTATATAGATTAGTTTTTGCGTGCGTATGTATGTACTGGCTTCTGTTTTGTTTTACTCCTGTTCAAGATTTCTCGTGTGCCCCAAGGCTATCCTGAATGTATGCAAGACGTGTCCTTGCTTTCATTCTATAAAAACACCGTGATGCTGAATTGCAAAACAATTCTCACATTATTTTAGACACATCGCATAAAGAAACAGCAGAAACTAACACATATAAGAAATATTTGTATTTTTATAAAATTTTTTTTTTTTTTTTTATAAAAATAAAAAGAGGAGGCTGAGGGGAGACCTGATTACAGCCTACAAATACTTGAGAAAAGATGGTGGGGAGGTAGGGGAAGGGCTCTTTACATTAGTGATGGGTGATAGAACAAGAGGAAATGGGTATAAGCTTAGTCAGGGGAGATTCAGGTTGGATGTTTGAAAGTATTTCTTCTCTGAAAGGGTTGTCAGCCACTGGAATAGGCTGCCCAGGGGGGTGGTTGAGTCCCCATCCCTGGATGTGTTTAAGAATAGGGTGGATGATCTACTTAGCGATATGGTTTAATGGGGATTAGGGACGGTTGGACTGGATGATCTCTAAGGTCTTTTCCAACCTAGAAATCTAGGAAATCTATGAAATCTATACGAAGGTGCATAACTACAACCCAGTGCTAGATGAATGTACCCTTAGACAGAAGTGGAAAGGTGCTTGTTTATTTCTGGCTCGTAAGATCTTTGGATGAGTATGTCAGCCTCAAAAAAACAACTTGTTAAAGCCTAGGTCAGAGAAAATAAATTACGATTATAGAATCTTAGATATTCAGAGATAATTCAGTGAGGTAAGCAGATTAAGGATTTGTGGGCAGGAGGGAAACAAAAGACTACCTTCAGAGAAAGGTTCATTGTAGGTAGGAAAACATCAAATGAAGGAGTAAAATAATGAAACCGAATATGTTAATCTTTTATCAAAGCCATGCACAAGAGATGAGATCTTAAATTCTGTAAGACTTCAGAAGACATATAAGAACAATCACAGCTATAGCACTTCAACACAGTAAATGTAGTGTTTTCACAGTTGTTAGCCCATCACAATTCTTTTAATAACTTAGCAATAGAAGGGCTAATGGCTTTTCAGGCCTTCATGGAACTGCCTGTTCTTGACTTTGTTTCAGCTTAATTTTAGCTCCAATACCATGTTACCCAACAATCTGATGATTGTCTTCCAACTTTCTGTCCTGTAGCTTCAGCTTAGCTTTATGCAACTGGACCAAGGACTTGTACCACATATGGCAGAAGTTTAATAAAACTTAATAAGCATTGAAACCAAATTTGTGCATAAGGCAAAAAGAAATGTTAGCAACAAACTCTTCGGAAACATCAAAAAGAACACCACATGCAGGACTGAAGAGGAAAAAAAGTGAACTACCACCACTACTGACACCATACTCTTTTTGACAAAGGACTCTGGATACTGGCAACCCACCACAGCATCCTATGGTAGGAAAAATGGCCCTTGATCTTTGACTACAAGTGCTTAGAAAGGTGAGTGTGCCAATGGAGAACAGAGAACGATACTAGAAAGTCTGTGTGTACAATATTTTTAACTAAATTATTAATGGAAATTGAGAATAATTTAACAACTTGAATAAAAAATGTTATTATCATTGTAACTAAATTAATGACACCTGGTTGTTATAATTTGACTAGACTGTTAAAACATTATTTAGACTATCAATAAATTCTTGTGTCTGCATAAAAGACGTATTCCCTTTTTGCCCATAAGGAAATTTTGAGCGTGATAAAAGTTGATTCAGGCACAAATGTGCAGCCTCTCATTTTGTACAGGTTTGTACATGTCTTGTATAGACTGAAAGTGAGTGTGATTGGTCTCTAAACTCTCTCAGAGTCACAACAGAAACAGATAAAATGTTTATGTGTCTCTGAGGGCCTGGAAGGACATACTATATAAAAGTATATTTATGCCATCTAGTTTAGGAACCTATCTTAGTTTTTTTAAAATTACTTCTGATGTATGGAATACGAGATTTATTCTCATGTTGCACATCCAGATACGCATCCCATTTGTGTGTACACTGACATCTAAATGCAGAACTCCTCCTTTTCTGCATCTGGTTTTCTTTAGAAAAAATCTAGATGCGTGATATGGAGGCAATTGTTATGTTCTCCAACAATCCTCAACTCTGGCAGATCAGATCAGACTCTGCTCCAGAGCTTTGATGTTGAGTCATGCTCAAGAAGCATATATTTCTCTGCAGCAATTAAATAGAGAGCATATGTTCCTAACATAGCAGTGAATCAACATGCCTAGAGATATTTATACTAAAAATTCTTCTGTTTTTCTATTCTGCTGGCAGCGATGTTATGAGAGTTGTTAGGCTAACAAAACAGAATGGCAAATCCATGGAAAAATGTCTAAATCTATTTAAGGGAAAAAGTTGCTTACAAAAAAGGGAGAAAATAACTTCAAGTGAAGTATGCTAGCATTTCGGAATTGCTTGAAAGAATAAAAATTTTTAGAGGCATTCCAGGACAAAGATTAAAAAAGAGCATGAAGAAAGAGAAATGTTGAGACCTTTTAAAAGCAATTCAATTTAATGGAGTACACCAATCCAGTAATTCAATATAATAATGTGTGCTGACATAGCTAGGTGTGAGGTATCATGCACAGAAAGATTCCTAAAAATACATTGTTTTCCACAGATGTTGAAAACCCCATGTCATACTAATTAATGATTATGATTCAATCATTTGGTATGCTGAAGGAGAGTGGAGAAACGACCCATGTATCTCATCAGGTAATGGGCAGTTTGTACATACATCATTCTATGTAATTTTAAAATGAAAATAGGGAAAAAAGCTCACACTCGGAAGATGTAGAATGTGAGAGTTAGCAACATTTTCAGTTTGTGTTTCAAAGACAGCAGTCATGTTTTCAGAGATATGCAGAACAAACAATAATTTTAAAAATACATCAAATTGCACTTCATATTTCTGGGATCTACTCAGAACAAGGATCTGTGACTCAGAATCGTAATTTATCCTACTCCACTCATTCAGATGTCTGTGAATATGCACTTCTGAATCTCACGCTCACTGTCATTAATGTCACAGGATCCCAAATACAATATGTAACTACTGATGTTGCTTAGTGAGCACAATGCCACATTATAAGGTGGGTTGTTTGTTTTGTTGTTTGTGCGTTTTTTTTTCCTTTGGATGTTTGCTGGGTTTTTTTTTCAGCTATTCGATGAGCCTGGGACTCATCTCTCCTAATTTCAGACCAGTGATAGTTTACAGTTGAACTAGTCACCTCAAAATCCTTTGCAGTCAATGGAAACAGAGCAGTACATGTGCTCTGTAACTTCCATATGAGGATAGTTTAGTAATTATGACATGATGTTTATAACATCAAAGATTAGACAGACCTTAGATTAAATGTGTGAAAGACAGACATTTTGATTGATGGACTATTCATCCTAGCTGATCCTATAACTTGTTTGCTGCCTAGTGTTTGTTTGTAGGACTGCTTAGAAGTCTCTTGGAACTGTCTAATCTGTATTCCCTAAGGACTTTTAAATAGAAATGCTGTTTCTTCTATTTTGATCCTCTAAATAATTTCTATAGCAGGAAAGGTAATATCAAATTTGTTGTTAAGCATGAATTTGCAGATAAAAAGGTGGCATTCGTAGATATTGTTGTTTCCTTTCGGAGACTTAAAATAATAAAAAGCACAATATCTTGAAGCAAAAAATGTTTTCCTGCATGTCTCCCTATATGTTGCAGCTTTCCATCAGATGTTTCTCTACTCACTATTGATTACTAAGACTATGTAAGAGCTCTCAGTGACACATCAAACATTATTTTCTGCCCCTCAGATGCTTCAGTTGGTCACAACTGGTTTCGTCAAACACAGAAAAAAGACAGTAGTTGGATTGCATCTAAAAGCTCCCCTCACTCACACAAAAGGATCTCAAAAATTTCGATGTGAGACTTCTGTCTTATTTCAGGGAGCACTGAATGGCTATAGAGAAGACTGTAGAGTAAGGGAAATCAACAGAAAAGCTTATGCCACTTCCAGTAGGGGTACAGTATAGCCATAGAGTAGATAGGAAGTCTTTTTTTTTCTTATTTTCCCTTTCAGCACATATGAGAAAATGTGTTCCCTCTTTTTTCTACCTTCAGACAGTAAAACTACATATATTTTTTTTCCTCTTAATTTCTTAAATTCAGGCAAATTTAAAGCTGTAAGGGATATGTGGGATCATTAAGATGTGCATCACCAGAACAGAATAGGAAATGAGATTTTAAGAGATTGAAGATGTATTTGGTTTTAAATGAAAATAGTCATTGATATCTTTACATTCTGGAAATAAACAGAGGACAAAAATGTTGGTTTTGTTTTTGCTTTTATGTTTTTTAACTGATGCGCAGAAGTGTACAACATGGATTTTAAAATATAGAGAGGAAGAAAACAGTGGGGAGGAAGAGTTTCTGATATAATTCTTTATTTGCCTCAAGAAGAACTATGTAGTGATAGGAAATACACTGAATAAATGTATCTACATATCTGTTAAGGATTTCAAAGGTTTCACCTTCTGACTCTGCTAATATGTACTCATTGGGAAAATTTGTTCTTTCTTCTTTTCCTTGTTATTAATTATAGGAAGATATTAATGTATTTTTGAGATGCTGCTAGAGAAGCACTGAAACTGTCTGGACACTAGTAGAATTTATGGGAAATACAAACTGCATAATTGACTGTACCTAAGTTTTTTTAGAGGGGAGACTTTATAAAAATTATACTTTTATTCATGCAGTGTGTGCTGAAGAATGTATTTATTCAAATTCATTTTGCAAGATTCAGAAATTTTAAAAGGATTTACCTCTGAAAATTGCAAACTGTACTTTGAATGTCATCTTAACTTAGAGATTTAACTGCTAAATCAACTTATCTATATTTTCTGTCGTTAGCCTCAGATTTCAAAAATATGTGAGCAGATGTTGAACTTAAAGTACACATGTAAATTTACCAAGGTTAATTAATAATAGGGTAATTTAGCACATGCTGCATTCTCTGTAACTAACAATGCTGAATCTTAACATGTTCTGTTTCTCCTTGCTTTGCTTTGTTTTTATATAATCCCTGTTCAAATCAAGAACTACATTTAAACAATTACATACGTTTAAAGATATATTTAATTGTCACAAACTTCAAATATAAGTGCATGTTTGCTGCATCTTGAATAAGACCATCAGTCAGGATCGGAGTTACAAATTTTGCAAAAAAGTATGAGTAATGTTCTACTTAGTCTAAAATCTAACCTCAAATAAAAAGGGGGGGGGAGGGGCTAATAGTATTGCAATTTTCATAAATCAGTAATTACCAATAAGAAGCTTTGATTGAAAATTAAGTCCCACAGCTCCATGAAAGAACAAACTTTCAGTTAGCAAATAGGTATTTAGGATAAAATAAGTATTTCAAGATCACTGTGTGATAATCTATCTTTTTGCTGTGGCAACTGTTATAGATCAGTGTTTTATTAAGGTAAAAATGTAAGGGTCCGGGAACTCTATGAAGAAGTCCAATATTTCAATTATAGTGCATAATAATGTGAATGTCTTTTTCTTAAATCAACTTTTACTGAAAAAAATATCATCCTTTTTCCCTTCTATATGAAAAGATGTGCAAAAATCTGAAGATCTGAAAGAAAAAGTTTTATATTGATTTTAGATTAAAAAAACAGCTATGATGAGAGCTTGCTTGCAATTTAAGTGTGTGTACATTTGAAAAGTTAATATTAATTGTGTATTCCTGTGAAAAAGAAAAGGCATAGCATAATTCAGAGATTATAGCAACATAGTGCGGAGTATTGGAATTAAGAGCACTGAATGAACAAATTACAAAACGATCTGCTGTCGTCATAGATAAGATGGGTTTTAGACAGTGAAGTGTTGCGACATAACTTTTGGCTATATTTAAAGAAAGACGTAAGTGACACAGAAGATGATTAGAGAGAACATATCTTTCTCCATTCAGCAGAGAAAAGCGGCTAACGTTTTTTGGGAAACCTTTTATCGTGGCTAAGAAAGTCACAGAAATGATGACTATAGACCTACAGAAACATTTCATTGGTAGTTGAGCTTCATTTTATCTTCATTCTTCCATCAGGATATTCTTAATTTCAGTTTTACATTGAAAAATATCCCAAGTACCTGATGGACAGTCCCTGGCATATTTTTATGATCATTAAAAAAAAATAATAAAAATTCCTTAGTCAATATTCCTTTTGCAACAGATCTCCATAAGTCAAGTAGTCCTACCTCCTCAAAGGAAGTCTAATTAGATCAGTTTGTTCAGGAACTTATTGAGTCCTGTACAACTCTGAGGATGGAGATCTCACAGTCTATTTGGGTAATCTGTTCCAGTATTTGACTTCCTCTTGTTTTGTTTTGTTTTGTTTTGTTTTGTTTTGTTTTCTCATCTAATAGTTCACATAGTTTAGAATTCCACAGGTGCATCTAGTATGAGTCGAGGTTGATAAGAAAGAAAGTTCCTCCAAGGTGTGAGCATCTTCCATTTCTTAGGATCTATTTCTTGGTTTGATTCAGATCATAAATATGTACTAAACCAAGCAGAAAACTTCACATAGCATAAACCTTGATTTTCAGACAACTCTACAGAGAGGTATACTATAGGAAAGACACTTTATATTGTTCAATAAAGTACAGTACATTTTTGTATGATAAAGACTGTTATGAATATTTTCCATTTGTTTTTATCTTTGTATCAAAATCACACTTAAGAAATACAGAAAGTGAAAGATAGCATCTTGTGTTTAATATTCTGGTTATTTATGACTACGCAAAGGAAGGAACTGAAAGTAACCTAGAATTGCAAACATTACCTGTTTTTTAATCAGATCTACCATTCTGCCTCTGTTCCAATGTCTACCCTGTGGAGTAACATGGCAGCTGCTGACCCATGCAGAGCCTTGACCAAAATTTACTCTTTGTTCCATAAGAAATTTAAACTGATATTCTGTAGAGAAGTGGATCATCAAAGAAGTAGTAACAGATGAGCTCACTATATAGTCATAGGGTAGAAGGAGTATGAATTGTGGAACTTCCTAAGATTTTATTATTTGATTTCGTGTTAATGTTCTGTTGACCTTTGGGGTTTTACTGTCATTGTCACCTTCTTTAGTTTGTAAATTATCCCTTAATTCTCCCTCTCACCAGAAATAAACTCAATGGTTGTTTAATGTTTTGTTTTGTGGGGTTTTTTTTGCTGTGTGGATTTTGTGCTGTTTTTTTTATTATTTATTTTATTTTACCTTTTGTCTTTCGTTGTTAGTTTGGTTGGTTGTTTTAAAACCCAGATCTGAATATTGTATCAAATATAAGGAAAAAGACAATGCTTCATTTTTTACAGCTACGCATTCAACCGCATTCCACCGTGACGTCAGGAACAGTAATAATTCTGATAATAGCATGTCTAGAGTCAAGTAAAACTCAAATGTGACAGTGAGATACCCACAGGAAAAGTAATCTTGCAGTTCTCAGCTTCTCACCTAAGCCTTCCTCCTTCCTTCTGCAAAACTACACTGACATGAATCCCAAGACGAATGTCTAGCTATAAGTGCATGTTGTCTTGAAGCAACAAGGAAAAGGCAAAGAGTGATTCAGTAGTTTGTCTTCGTGCCAATACCATGACCTGTGTCATGGAGCTGGCTTTGCCTTAGCAAAAATTACAGCTTGACTTTCCCCTTGTTCGCTTCACCATGGGAACTTGCAGTCATAAGAAATATTCTTGAAGTGCTCTCTTAATAGAACAATGAATTCATATCAAGAACCTTGGTATAGCAAAGTACATTTATCAGGTTTTAATATTAGAAGGTTAAAAGGAATGTTAACAATTATTTTAGTACCTAAGGAGTTATAGCAATTTTCAGTTCACAAATGAACTAGGTATTCTTTAATTAATTAAACATTTTAGAAAAAAATGGACAACCAACAAAAATAGAAGAGTCTAGTCCTGCTTCAAAGAAATACAGTAGCAGAATCACTTTCACATGTACTGGACAAAGATTGTCTAAAGTATTTGTATCTTACAAATTTGATTAATACAATGTATGCTATAAATTCAAATGTATTAAGTTTATCTATAAACATATAAACAGTTTGCTAAAGATTTAATGTGCATATTAAAATAACAAAAAAGCTAGAGTCATACCGCAGCATAAAAAATACTTAACAAAGGGAGTGAACAAGTAAATTCATGTATATCAGGAGAAGGAACTCAGTAACTTTTTCAGAAACAGGTTCAACACATAGTTAATTGCTGCATTTAACATATTAATTTAAGATACTATGAAAGTGTATTAGATATTCATTATATATAGAATAATAATGAATCTATTGCCCTATATAAAGAATCCATAGAGTAAATAACATTGACATTTACCTTATAATAGGGATGTATTACTATTGCTTAAATATTTTGCGGAATAAGTATGTCTTTAACTTTTGAATAAATAGGACTTTGCTGAATTGGGATCTATTAAATAACTTTTCATGCTATTTTGTTTTTAATAAGGAAAATAAGAGAGCAAAATGAAGCATGTTAAATTAAATCTACTTAATGTTGCAGAAAATTCAGAATCTTTATTG
This sequence comes from Tauraco erythrolophus, assembly GCF_009769465.1. Taxonomy (NCBI): domain Eukaryota; kingdom Metazoa; phylum Chordata; class Aves; order Musophagiformes; family Musophagidae; genus Tauraco; species Tauraco erythrolophus. The sequence goes on along the minus strand of NC_141465.1, from coordinate 82,706,533 downwards.
TTTATTTCTGACTACTCAATATTTTGTTGTGTTAATGTTGAACTACTGCATCTATGTTGATATAAGTAATGTAAACCTGTAAGTCTTTGTGTGTGTTTATATCCACTACATGGCAAACTACTGAAGTGTTTCACAAAAAGAATTCCTGATCCTTTTATACATGTTGATATTGACTACTCAGGACAGAACTTTTCTAGGATCATTGGGGAAAAAACCTCCTAATACAGACTTTTAATTTATGACCTACAGAAATTTGAAAACTGGCCTAGAAATATAAAGTGACAAGCACACCTTGTTTCTCTGTCCCACTTATGTTTTCAATGTCTTAAACATAGGTTCTTTGACTGAATAATTTGAATCAGAAAGTTCAGTTTAGGTGTCTGGGTAGTATCAATTGCAACAGTGCCTGCAAAGAGTTCTTTTGGCTATCCGGAAGTCCTAGGCACCCAGTAGTGCAGTTCGTTGTTCCTGCGTCAATAATGTAGAGACATCCAGAGCAGGAGATGGAAAGCCACAAGCAAGTGCAGTGGGAGGATGAATCTGGAGAGCAGATGCCTCTGTCTCAATGAATTCAGAACAACGGACAGTCTCCTAGGGGCTGTGATAACTGCTCTTCTTTAAATAGTATCTTATTGTACTCCTTCAGGCCGCAAAGACTTATCTCTAAGCCCTCTTCAGCTTGGAGGGGGGTTGTATGTGAAGTCCCTTTCCAGAAAAGTATCTTAACTGGAAAGCTCTAGGCAATGCTGGGGCAGAGCTAGATTCCCTCCTTATAGCAGCTCTTCAGAGTTACTGCAAAGAAGTTTGATTTAATAGGAGATTCAAGTGAAAAGTGTTTTCACATTGTGTTATAGCATTGAGATTTGAAATTTTTATTGCAAGGATTATGCCCATATTCGTAATTAGAGTTATGCTAGTGCTTTGTGTACATAAATTGGATGGAATGTAAACAAACCATGTTTTCGAGTTATGGTATCACATTTAGACATCAAAAAAAAATGTTGATCACTGTAACAAAGACTCCATGAATTTACAAAACAGCAGAGCATGCCAGGTGTGCTTATGAATGAGAGCCGTCTGATCCCATGTTGATTCCTTGAGATTTTACCAATTCTTTAAGCTATATTCATACATCATTAAAAGGAAGATCATGCTTCATTGATTTCATTAAATTAACTCAGTGGGCCCCAAATTTACCCCTCAGGTACTATTCTAGAAGAGAAAGTATCTACCATAACTGTGGCTGGTTATTAACCTGTGTTGCTGAGATTAATAGGGCTTGAAAACACACTTTTACCTAGCTAAGAGAGTTTGAAATGCTTACCTGATTTATAATACAATAGACCTTTTTAAACTTCATAGAGCTGTTTAAATTTTATATAGCATATTTAAGGTTAAATAATGTATATACTTTTTAAAGATAATTATATTTCAGAATATTTCCAATTATGGTATGATTCTAAATTGAAGAAGAATCCTTCATATTTTTTGCATTTTAATAGAGCAGATATTGTCTGATTACTACAGTAGCAAACTGTTGATATTTAAATAAAATTTTATTTATATTTATCTTTGAAACTACTGGATTATTTTTCTGCATAAAAGGAAGTATTTAATTACGGTAAAAAAAATCAGATTCTTTACAAGATCTGTCTTCCCCTGAGATAAATGCTTCATTTTTGTAATGCGTATGTGTAGGCACAACAATGGAAATATTGAAATTGTTTACAGGAAGCTTTGCAAATTACCAGTGAAGTTGAAAGTTTTGTTGGTTTGTTTCTTTTTTTTTTTTTATTTTCCGAAACTATACAGCATTTTTAGTTTAAACTCTGCCCAAAAGAGGAACATAGAAAAATACTTTTGAGGATTGATTTTTCAAAGTTTTGCTACATGCAGCAGACAGAAAGTAAGGAAAATATTTTCTTAAGGAAGGCAGTTCTACATTTTTTTTCTCTCTGATCATCCTGAAATGGCATGTAGACATAAAATTTTAATCAGTCCCTAATGAAATGCATCTTCTTCAGCAAAACAGCATCATTAGAGATAATTTGTCTGTTTGAGTCTCAGTTCAGCAAATATATATATTCTTTCTTTGTTTTAGCTATTCAAAAATTTTTAGGAAGTATTCTGTATGCTCGAGAAGTAGAATTACTCTTTGAATGAGACCTCACTGAAATCTCTCGCAATGTCTTAGCTAAAGCTCAGAAGATGATGCCATTTTCGTTCTCTGTGATCTTTTAGTCACCTGTGGGACAATCAATAGCATTCTCCCTCTTGATTGTTTGGACTTTCTTGGTTTCCTTATCCTTTAAAAACATGTGATTCCTTCCTCTGCGTTGTTAAGATGGTTCTGAAGATTTCTTCTGTATGTTTTGTGTTTCTCTTCATCAGTCAGTTGTCTCACTTCTCAAACTTTACTTGCAAGTGATCTGGAACAAGAAGAGTTTGTTTTTTCGTTGTTGCACTAACAATACTTGTTTCCTAAACCTTGTGGATAACTTCAGCTATAACTATGTTATCGTTTTAAAGCATTTCAGAAATATCCTTTCTGCAAATTACTTTATAAATATTCATTAGCATTTCCTAAATGATTATGTTTTAAATATTTAAAATAAAAGCTTAAGAAACTGATCTTTGGAGACTTTTTTTCCTTTTCTACCATTTTGTATGTTGGATGACACACAAGAGACATTAGAAAATTCAACATTGAGGATGAATATCATTCTTGGTTGTATTTGCACTGTGTACTTTATATAGCTACTACAGACATGTTTGGAAGACATATGCCTATTTGTATAGACACATGTGTATGTGTATAGACATGTATGGAAGTTGGTCAACAGAAATTTCAAATAAAATGAGTTAAATGATATTATAGTAACCTCTGTAAGTTTGCTTCTGTTTTCACTGGTTAGATTTTGTCCTACCTTCATATGAATTAATAAAATACAGTTCATCTGCAAATTACTGCTGTGCTTATACCAAGGGCACTCATAATAATCATGCTCTGTATGTATGTTTTTTTCCTCGTACATCCTTTATTTAAGAATTTGATATTTTTAATACAATGCACTGTAAAACTAGCAGGCCGTATCCACACTGATTTATCATAACTGTTATGGAACTCACCCAGTTACACTAGCACATATGGGTATATATACTACACACACATAAACACAGATTTATCTCTATGTTTTTGTTTGCACATAAGAAAATGTAATCGAGCCAATTCCAGAGTAGGTTTGCATAGGTACTCTTCTTTGAAATTTGTGAACCTGACAAATTTACTCTGACTCAGGAAGATTGCACTTGAACATTGAATACATGCTAGCTGTGATATCTAGTCTGTCTAAAACAGTCTTCTTTCCCCAACTTTAGACCTGATATTTGAATGTCTTCTGCAAAGATATTGATCCAGTATTTTCTTGAAAATACCCTGTGCTGGGAACCCCAACTTTCTCATTCTTTTTGGAGAACCACTGGTTTCAGTGTAAGAAAAACTGTGGCTTTCTCTTCCTTTCCCCATTGGTTAACAAAATTTAGTGTTGCCATTTAAGAGAATTAATTCCTGTCCCCTTCTAGGTAGTAATCCATCATTGAGGACTTTGTGACATGTAAGACTCTTTTTATTTCTACTAACAGCTCTCTGCTTTCTAGATTAGACATATAAAGCTATTTTAATATGTTTTTCATTAATTTTCAATGTACCTCTCTAGATTACAACAGTTTCCGTGACAGGTAGCGCCAGTCTGAGTACTACTGCCATTGCAGCCTCTTGTGGTTTAACTCAGCAGACAGCTAAACACCACATGGCCATTCTCTCACTCTCTGACACCTACAGTGGGATGGGGGAGAGAATCAGAGAGAAAAAAGGGAAGATTCATGAGCTGAGATAAAGACAGCTTAATAGGACAGAAAAGGAAAGAAATAATAATAAAGAATACACAAAAGAAATGATGCACAGTGCAATTGCTCAACAGCCACCAACCAATGCCCAATCAGTTCCTGAGCAGAGGTCCCTTGGATAACTTTCCCTGTTTACATACTTAATATGATGTCATATGGTATGGTATACCCTTTTGGCCAGTTTGGGTCAGCTGTTCTGGCTATGCTCCCCTCCCCACCTGGCAGAGTAAAAGAAGGTGAAAAGTCCTTGACATAGTATAAGCACTACTTAACAACAACTTAAACATCAGTGTGTTATCGAGTTTATTCTCATACTAAATCCGAAAAACAGCACTATACCAGCTACTAGGAAGAAAATTAACTCTATCCCATCTGAAACCAGGACACCACCTTTCTAGTACAATGTAGAAAGAAAGCACTGTTTTGTGTGCCTTCATGCTGTATATTTTGACCTAATTAATGTAAAAGATTCAATATGCTAATTGGTAAGAATTTTCAAAACAGAAAGGGGAAGTTTCTCAAGTTGTCCTGATGTACAGCTCTGTGCTGTGATTGAAACTAGCTTAAATATCTAGAGGTGAAGACCAGAAAAAACAAAATGCTTTTAGTTCAACCGATCTAACTGAACTTGGAGATTTCCAATCAGTGAGGAAAATAGTTTTGTGGTACAGGTATCCAGAGTAAGATTAAATGTTTCAAACATGATAATAAGACGCAGCTAATTCTGAAATGTATAATAAAATAAAAAGGAATCAGCATCGTGTAAAGGAGAAGTCCAAACTCATATTTTAAGGACAACAGTTGATTTCTGCAGGTAGTTTGACAAAAAATATGCAACTATGATGCTTGCCAAACTGCTTGAGCTAAAGAAAACCTATGTAAAAGCTTTGGTAATAAACTGAGTTTTAGATCTCTGATTGATGCTCCCATCAATCACAGAAACATTGCAGAAAGAACCAATATAACTATCAGTGTGTTGCTGCTGACTTTTTGCTAGAGTATGTTACTGTGTTACTCATGCATATGTGAGCTAACTATAACTCAGAGATCCTTTTCTGCAAAGCAGCTGGCTAGTGTGTTGTTCCTTATTCTTTATCTGCGTATTTCATTATTCCTAAATGTAGTGCTTGATATATCATATAGTACATATTTTAAAGTAAATTGACGTCTCTCCATTTTATTTTCCATGATTTAAAAAACTTACAGGTAAAAAGAAAGGCCTGTTGCACGCGTAATGTAGAAACATGTCAATGAGATTTAATATTTTATTGTTGATTTAATATTTTATTTTTTTGAATCTCAAAACAATTATACTAATATAACTATACGAGCATTTTTTGCATTGAGTAGCCCAGTAAGATAGTATTACCATTCGTAATAACAGGCCACAGACCTTTTGCTAACTGTACCTTACATATCTTTTAAACATTCCCATCAAAGTGATTTTTAACTTCCTGACTGGTGTGTATATATTAAGTTGCAAAAATGAAAATAGATGAAACATAAGGCCAGAAAATTTAACAGGTTCTGGGTTGAAGGAGATTTCATGATTACTTCGTTAATGTAATTATGAGTGTAAGACTCAAGGAACTAAAGCACTCTTTTTAAGCACACAACTTCTACGTAATATTTAGTGTCCTACTCTCTCCAAATCACTTCCTTTAGTCAACCAGTCTTTTACACAGAAAACCAGATTATTTGATATCTCATATCTTGTCTTGCTAAATGAAACAGTGAGAGAAACTGGTGATTCTATGAAGGTCTAATATTCCTTATTTATAAAGATATTGTCCTTCATAGTTGTACCCATATATCCATAGGCCAGTAACTCTTGAGCTATAAAGCTAACAGGAAAGTAGCAAAAGACTGGATTAGTGAAATTTATATATGAAGATCTCTACTATAAGGAAATAAGCAAAGCGGAAAGAGTTGCAAGAAAGGTTAAAGGGAGATTTGAATCTTGTTCCACCATATGGGAAAGATACTTCAGTGGTATTGACTAAAAGCATAGTCCACATTAAAGGTCAAAACTTTACATTTATGTTTCATGAAGTTTTTGTCCAACTGAATTTCAGTTGCAAAATATCGGCAATGTCTAAGTGCTTTTGAATGTACAAAGAACTTAGATTTGTTTATGTTTGTCATTTTATTTATTTCTTAATTTTTGTTTAGCTAGCTATTTTCATCCAATTCTAATGGAATTCTAATGAATAGTTTCAGGAAGCTATTTTTTAGCAACTGATCATTTTGAATTACTACAGTATAAAATCTAAATTAAATTAAAGTTTTAAAGAAAAATTAAAGTAAAATAGTTATTATTTTTATCAAAAACAAAATTAGATTTTGCTCTTCAACCTATCAATTCTTTTGATCATTTAGTTTTAATCACAGAATCATAGAATGGCATAGGCTGGAAGGGACCTTAGAGATCATCTAATCCAACCTCCCTGTCATGGGCAGAGACACCCATGTAATTTAATGTAAAAGAATAAGGAGAAAGGAAGGACACAGTGTAAACAAAATTATTGAGATAAAAACAAACAGTTCTCTTATCATTATGTGATGAAACCTACAACCGAATGGTAGGCATTTTGTTACATTTGAATATAAAATACAAGTATGTCTATGTGAACATATGTACATTAATGGAACACAGTTGTGAAGAAGATAAAAATGAAATCTATAAAGCCAAAATGGCAACATTCATTTTGATGCCATGAGAGGGATCTCCAAACTTGATACCCCTGTGCCCCTGTGTGCTACAAAAGTGCAGGTTTCATATTCCTTGAGGCAATAAGCCAGCCATTGGTATCTGAGAAACTCTCTATATAATGCTCCCAGCAAATACCACACATCTCAAATAGCTAGCACTCTCTGAAAGTTTGGGTACTTATAGTTCATTTAAAAGAACCAGATGATCTGCTGTAGAAGCTGGAGTAATCAGAGACAGAACAACCGGAATAAAGGAGAATGACTTGGAGAGATCAGCCTTGTAGGAGCTACTGTGAAGAACACAGTTCTCCTATTATTTTCCACATCCTATTGTAACCTTCTTGTTTACTTACTCTCTGCTCTTTTACTTGTTCATGGATAGTCCACAGACAAAACTGAAGATTAAATATTTTGGGTGCTCCATATCAGAGGGATTCATATTTTCATTATTTAGAAATTTTGATTTTTTTCAAGAAATTTAAATTCTAATTTTAAAAAATAATGAAAAGATAATTCAAATTAAAAAAAAAGAAAACAAAACTGACCAACTCCATGTTGAGAAAAAAAAAAACACAAAACAAAACCATAAAAAACCTCAAATGACTACTTTTGATGACATTCACCCATGCCATAGACAAACACGAAGAAAATTATTGAGAGAACTACATGAATAATTCCATTTTCTTGTACCATGTGTAATGAAAGACATGAATAAATAACAGCAGAGAATAAGAAAGTCACAACATATGTCTGATAGATTTGTGTCTTGAGCAACAGCTGTCTGGTTGTTATGACCTCTTCTCATGCTCAAAATTAATCTGTCAGATTTGATGTCAGGAAAGAATTTTAACCTCTAGGCAGATTGACAGGGACTGTTAAGTTTTAGGTGTGCGTGTTTTTTTTTTTTAATTCACAACATAGTTATAATCCATGCCCAAGAAAATATTGGCATTTCCATGCAATTTCAGGGACCAGTAATACTGTCAGTCTTTGATCTTTCATGCCTCGTTGCTGGGACATATTATCAGGTTTTATTGTTGGGTTGTTTTTATGGTTTGTTTTTGTTTGTTTGTTTGTTTGTTTGTTTTTCTTTTAATATAAGTCTTCAGTTTATTAGAAGGTAATTTAGGAAAAAATTTCATGGCCCAAGAAATATTCAGATATTCTATAGACTTTTCTGAAAGAGATCTTTAGTATATTAACTTACTGCAGGGGACTTCAGTGTGTTTTCTGTCTTGGCAGAGTTAGAAAATAGACTAGAAGTCATTTACCTGAAAGAGTACACTGTGAAGAAAGGTAGAATAGGTAAATTGTGACCTATTGAAAACAATAAAAGAAGAAGTAAAAAAGTAAAATATATTGGCCAACTATAAAATCTTCTGTAAAAGTTAAATCTCTTTGCAAAAAGAAAATTAAATGCATTACAATTATCTATTATTGTCAAATATTTGATAAGTTACTAGAACTACCATCTGATTTTATCAGAAACCTGGAACCCATGAATAATAGTTGTTTTTTTCTACAAAGACTCAGATCCCACAATTATTTTTTATTTCTCTACATGTTTTCTTTCAACAGTTATTTATATAAAACATTTCTGAGGAGAAATCAGTCTCTTGTCGCTTATCACCTATAATTAAATATGTCGACCATGTGGGAGACAGCTGCTGCGTCTCATATTGGATCAGTAATTGGACCTTTAGTTGTTGTTACTACAGAGTTTAACAAAACTCAAAACCTTCAGAAGTTCTAGAGTGCTATTTCTGACACTTTCACACTGCCACAATAAATTTAATCAGAATTGGAGAATACACAATGAGTTCTGAGCTAAATCTTTTATACCTACTTTCTCCATAAGCAGAACACCAAAATATTGTCATCGGACAGAAAAATCTCCCTACTGAGGCTAAATAAGAACAGTAATTATATTTTGCTTTATTGAAAAATAAAATTTAATTTTGCTCTTCAAGATGAGTGTAAAGTTAACCATGTCTACGGGCTGCCAAGACCACAGATAAATCTATATCCATCTTATCTGACAGATCCATTATTTACTAGGTAATCCTCTGTTTATGTCCTTATACAATTACCTCAAAAATAGTTATAAACTCAGGTAAACAAAAGATCAAATACAAAGAAAAAATCACAATATAAAATTACTTTGATCAAGTCACACCGAAAATATGATCTTAATGAAAGATACTTCTTAAAAAGAAGGAAAAAAAAAGTGTCATGTATAATGTTAAGCAGTCTGGTTCATTGCCTCCAAACATTTCCCATTGATACTAGAGAAGCACCCCAGCTCTCTGTCACTAGGACACTCAGCCTATCCCCTCACAGCATTCCTTCCCCAGCAAGACATAGGGCACTCCATCTCCTCTGACTGCAAAAATCAGGCTCTTTTATGGTTGACAGGCTCAACAGGTAACTGCCAGATGACAGGATTTGCTAGCATTTTTATACTTTTTCCTGTTAATTCTGCTAACTCAGGCTTAACTCCTGTGAATGTCAGTCCAAGTCTGTTTTCCAAGCATAGAAGTTTGTAACAGAGTAAGTTTTTTGTTTGTTTGTTTATGACTCTGTGGATTGTAAAATAATTTTCATACTGTTTTTAAGACAGTGTTTTGTGTGAACTTACATTTCCTACTTGTACTGATAATGAGCCATATTTGTGGAACCAGAAAAGATTTGCTCATTATGTAGTTTGTTGCTATGATCTCAATTATACGTACAATTTCACAAGTTAAGGAAATGCACAATATTTAGGCTCTCCTGTTTTATAACATATTTAACTGACTGATTGATTAACAGTTGAGTATTTTAGTACAGGAAACATTCCCATGTTAAGTATACATTACAAATATTTTGACATCTTAAAATAAGTATTTGAAGTCATCTTCTGGGACTGCAGAACATTTGTATAGTTCAAATACAAAGTGTGCTGTGCTGGCTAGGTTATAGACTGGCATTTCAAACATATTTAGGCAGGTCTGATGTTCCTGACAGAACAGGAAGGTGACATTATTAGAAGCCTATGAAATAGAATTATCTTTCAAGTGTGATGTAGAAACATTTGTTTCCTTAAGGTTCCTAGTTTTGTCAAATGTTTGTGAAGAGAAGTCTCTGCTTCCAACTAGTCAGCTTAATTAATTCAGAGTAATTTTTGAAGAATATGTCTCGGAAGATATACACATTTTATTTGCAATTTATCTGGTTTCTTCTTTCTGTAAAGAAGTCTCTTATTAAACTAAATATTTAAACTTTTCATTTTTGTTATAGTAGTCAGCAGTTGAAATTTGCCATCAGCAAAAGAGAAGCTGTTAAGAAAAAAAAAAAGGATTTAACAGCTGAATTCTAAGATAAAGTCTGTTTGGAATGCAAAATATATAGAGAGCAGGTTAAAAGTGTCAGCCTTTACTCTGGTGATAATCCAAGGACAAAAATTTCAATTTCAGTCTGAATGAGCTGTGTGTTTCTAAAGAAAAACTCCTATTCTTCCCCACTAGCTATGCCTTAGTTCAGACCACAGTGTGATTGATCCTGGAGTACATTAATTAAATTTCTTTCAGATGAAACTAAAGAAGAAGACATGCTGGAGGGGGGCCTTCAGGGCACTCCAACCACAAATGGACCTTCAGCTCTCAAAATCTGAAGCCAACTTCCCTGAAATGTGCATAGTGACAATGTCATTTTGTCTGCACTGCCTGCTTTACGCTCCACATTCACTCCTCCCGCACTGCGCTGTTGATGTAGACAGAGTGGGTGAATAACATTTATCACAGCTGTAGTTCAATGCTCTTGTGCATGTTATGCTTGTAATATGTCATAATTCATATTATTTCATTGTAACTTTATGTTTTATATTAGGAGTTACCACATTAGTATGCAAGTGTCAGATTTAACAACATACTATATGCTGATGTTTTGATACTGTTCACTTAAAAGCCATCTGAGGAATTTATGAGAGGAGTATCTAAGCAAAACTTCATGCAAAACCTTATCTCGAAATTATCAGAATGCCTTGGAGTGAGAGAAGTGTGAGTGTTCTTTCGCATTTAAGTTTTCTTTTGTGTATCAGTACTTTTAGTTACTGTAACACCTCTTACAACATGTAATAGTTAGGAGGCACATTATTATAAGAGTTACAGCTTGATCATCAAACCAAAAAGATCTAAAAAGTCCAAACAAATCTTTTTGCTAAGGATCTGAAAAGTTTAGGGTCTAATAGCCTTTGAACTCTAAGAAGTTCTTTATGTATATGTTTTTATTTATTAGTTTTTGATTAGGAGTGAATGATGTTCACAACTCTGCAAGAAGATTAGTAGGTATTATGGTTTTTCTGAAGTAGAAACTTGAGTACAAAAGAGTAGACCAAGTTTACAAGGTCACTCAGTAGATTTGTCCAGTTACTGTATTCTTACAGAACCACAGTCTCCTGGCTCTCAGACTTAAAAGGCTTTGTTCTTTTCTTCATTTGTTTCACATTCATTTTCTCTCAAGGTTTCAGTTTAACGTTATAGTTCTCGGAGATGAAGAAACAAAACCTTTGTCTGGATAAGTGGTTTAGCCTGTTCTCAAAAACCAAGCCAGTAAGTCTGAGTGGTTTGAAAGCACACATAAGGGTCGCTAATTCACTAAAAATTTAAACTGAATGTTTGAACTTCACCTTTATGGAAGTACAGAAGTAGCATCAAGACTAAAGTCCTAGGTATCCAGAGGTCGTTGTAATGAGTAAACAGGGTTTGAGATTTAACTAGGAGCATACCAGCCTAGTTTGCAACAATTCAGAACAAAAGTATTTCAGATAATGCGGTTTCTTATAAGAAGAATAGCTGCTCTACAGTTATATTGCAGATTCTTTTCTAGTTTTGTTTGCTGTGATTTTTGCTTAAAATATTTAACATGTATTTGATCTGCTTTACTTTTAGAACATAATTAGGAATAGAGCAGCAATTTTCTATGGGGATAATGTGGATTGTACATACTAAAATACATTACACTACCTGGGCAAGTTTAATGGACCAGGTTTGGTTACAAATGTGTGATGGTCATCCCAGGACTTAGGAATGTAAGCTGATTCATTTAAAGTCATATTGGTGTAGACGCGGTCAATATTTCTAGAACTAGTGGCATTGCAAAGTGTATTCCAGCAATGCCTTGTCTTGCAGGTGTATCCAACCTAAATTTACTTCTGTGCAGGTAACTATGGCATCCAGTCATTATTAGCCAGCTGGATTGAGTTGTATATAATGAACTACTAATTAAGTAATCAACTCAAGGTACTGACCCTGCCTACAAGAGGCAGGCCATTTCCTCCTGTCTGTGGAAGATGCAACAGTGTCCTTGGTGCTGCAGCCCAGGCTGGTGAGCAACAGGTAATGTTTGAATGAGTCATTTAGCCACCAACAATTTGATGATGACTTCCAAGGGAACATTTCAGCTCTTAGGTGACAGGTAAACTTGTAGGTGAGCCACTGAACACAGAATGAGCATAGGACAGTTAGACCCCTACCTTATAAACACCCCGTTGAAGTGGTTAAATATAGGTAGGAGAATTGCAGGTGGATTTCTATGGCCAATTAATTTTCAATTTCCCAATTTCCCTTCCAGACCAGTTCTGATGGTGGCATACGTAAATGGTAAAAGTTTCAGCTTACTTTTAAGCAGTTTTAAATGTTTAGCTGAACAATGAAAACTGCACAACTGGAAGATAAAAAGCAAATTAGAAACCATAACAAAGCCAGCTGTCAGGGGCAGCCAGCAATGACAAGACAGTGTTTATTTTGCAGATATCACCAGTTTCTTTAACTGAAATAGTCAAAGGTCTCTCAAAGGCACAATATCTTAGAAAAGGGCTTTAGATATATCAGATGTCATTGAGCAATGCTAGAGATTTAGGGTGAATGTTTGTAGCATCACTACAGATATAAGTACAGTCATAGGCTATTTCTCAATCATGAACTCTCTGAAGGACGCTGAAATTGGAGGGCCCATGTGCACTTCTTAGATTTCATTAGTCTGGTGAGAATCAAGCAAATGTAGTATATAGGTGGATTTGTTATTTTCTAGTAGAAGCTTAATCAGAAAACTCAGCAAACTGTACTTGACATAAAATTTACGGAATATCTAAAACAATGTTTCAGGTACAAAACTGTCTGATATGTACTTTTCCAATAAGGAAACCAATTCAATAACTATTTGAAATAGTTTATCAAAGTTTTATTTTCTTGAAAAAGAAAGTTGTGAATTAATTGTGTGCGCTGATGCCCAGACTCAAGTAACAAAATTTAATACTTAAGAGAGGTTACAAAGTTAAGTCTCCTTCAGACAACAAAGGAGAGCAGATCAAGCCTTCGGCGGATTGAATAATTACACAGAATTCTTCCTCACTCCCCATTAACAGTGTAGGATGCCTATAGAAATGTTGTACTTCCTTTTACAAAAAGATAAGGATGCAAAAAATGTAGAGGGAATAGTTTTTCTTTTTAGCAGCTAGAAGAGCTCTGTGTTTTGGTTTTAGTCTGAGATCTGTTATGAGAAGAATGCTGACAGCGCGCTGATGTTTATAGTTGGCACTGAGACAGTAAGGACTTTTCATCTTCTCCTGTTTTTGTCAGTGAGCAGGAGCACAACAGGTTGGGGGTGAGCATAGCTGGGACAGAGGGTCCGCAACTCTCCTTATGATTTGAACTTAGATTTATGATCGAGGGCCAAATTGGCCAATGATGTATTCCATATCATGCAGTCATGCCCAGTATAAAAATGAGGGTTGACTGCAAAGGAGCTTCCTCTTTCGGGAGCTATCAGTCTTGGACAATCAGAGTGCTATCTCTCTCTAGCTCATTTTGGGGGATTCTTGTTCATCTGGGCTTGCAGTGTGGGGATTTAGCAGTTTCAGGATCGTTTCCTGAGACAGGCCAGGCCTTCGTCATTAGGTGGTGAATAATTATGTTGTGCATCACTTGTTTGTGTATATTATTATCATTATATATAGAATCATAGAATCATAGAATGGTTAGGGTTGGAAGGGACCTCAAAGATCATCTAGTTCCAACCCCCCTGCCATGGGCAGGGAAACCCTCCACTACACCAGGTTGCCCAAAGCCTCATCCAACCTGGCCTTGAACACTGCCAGGGATGGGGCATCCACAACTTCTCTGGGCAACCTGTTACAGTGCCTCACCACCCTCAATGTAAGAAATGTCTTCTTTGTATCTAATCTAAATCTGCCCTCTTTCAGTTTGAATCCATCGCCCCTTGTCCTATCGCTACACACCCTTGTAAAAAGTCCCTCTCCAGCTTTCCTGTAGGCCCCCTTTAGGTACTGGAAGGCTGCTATAAGATCATCCCGGAGCCGTCTCTTCTCCAGGCTGAACAGCCCCAACTCACTCAGCCTGTCTTCATAGCAGAGGTGCTCCAGCCCTCAGATCATCTTCGTGGCCCTCCTCTGGACTCGCTCCAGTAGCTCCATGTCCTTCTGGTGTTGGGGACTCCAGAGCTGTATGCAGTATTCCAGGTGGGGTTTCACGAGAGCTGAGTAGAGGGGCAGAATCACTTCCCTTGACCTGCTGGCTACACTTCTTTTGATACAGCCCACCATATGATTCGCTTTCTGGGCTGCCAGCGCACATTGCCGGCTCCTGTTGAGCTTCTCATCCACCAGCACTCCTAAGTCCTTTTCCTCAGGGCTGCTCTCAATCCATTCTATGCCCAGCCTGTACTTGTTCTTGGGATTGCCCCGACTCACGTGCAGGACCTTGCACTTGGCCTTGTTGAACTTCATGAGGTTCTCACAGGCCCACCTCTCTAGCCTGTCAAGGTCCCTCTGGATGGCATCCCTTCCCTCCAGCGTGTCCACAACACCACACAACTTGGTGTCATCTGCAAACTTGCTGAGGGTGCACTCGATCCCACTGTCCATGTCACCAACAAAGATGTTATATGTGTATTTATTATAATATTTTATTATTAACATGTGTATTTGTTATCATTATTATGATTATGATTATTAAATTGTTCTTATGTCAACCCACGAGTGTCTTTCCCTTTTCCCCTTTAATTGTCTTCCTTATTCCCAAGGAGTGAGGGAGGTGAGGGTGCAGCTGTGTGGTGTTTAGTTGTCAGCTGGGTTAAACCACAAAACCCATCTTTTTCCAAGTACCTTCCACAATAAAAAGTGTACACACTGAAAGAAGTAGTTTATATGTGTTTTTCTATAAATTCTAAACTTCATAAATTTCATTGATTTTTGATTTTTTTTTTCATTGATGGCCACTAATTTGTTTTCCAGTGTTTCCTAACTTAAAAATGCTGATATCTCATCATGTTTGGTACATTTTTAAATTATCATCATAATCCATTTCAAAACTGATGTTATGCATAAGAAGTTATTTACTAAGTCAGAGCTTTCCAGAAACATCATATAAGCTTCAAAGCACAGAGACTCTGTTGACATTTCTTAACAGTTTATGAATTATATTTTCAAATCCAAAAGAAATATATTTTTTCTACAAGCTTTTCAAAAAAAAAAAAAACCAACACATTTCAGAACATGCACTTAAATAGTGACTTTTTAAAAACATGATGGAAAATTAACAATGATGTGTATCATTTTTTTCTTATATATGAAAAATAATGACTGGGTTTAGAATTCCTGTATTTTTTTATGTAAGCAAAATATCTAGATTTTTTTTAAAGCTTTTTATAAGTAATTTTGAAAAACTATGCTGAGACAGTTTATGAAAGTTACTGTATGAGTAAATCTACTATTATAAATGGCACACCTATATCCATTTCCAAGCAGATGTGTAACTAATGTTCTCAGGATTCATTTCTAATATACTTTAATGTATAGTTAAAAAGAAAGACAGAAAGACACTAGGGGAAAAAAAGTTTAGTGATAATTAACATTCTTAATACATTGCATATTATTCTGAAACACAAATAACAGCTGGAATTAAGATTTGCTCATGCAAGTTATTAGTGAAAGCAATATTTACAAGTGAATAATCCAGACTTTTCAGTGCATGTAGCATAGCCTCTGTTATTTAGTATTATACATCAGAACTTATCTTTGAAAAACAAAGTTTTCATTCATAACAAATTGAAATAAGAATGGCTTAATAGGAATATGTTTTCAATTCAGGATGAAACAAAGAAGAGCTAGTAGGTGAAACAATACAAGTCACACTGAAAAGTGTTACTTTTTCTTGTTAAATTGGCTTACTACATATTAGTACCACCTAAAACTTAGTGCTGTGCGATGTCACATTATATTACTAATTCTATAGACAAATGCCTTTTCATAAAATTTCTTTTAAACATTTTAAATTGTTTTAATGCACGTCTTACGATATGGTTCAATATTTTCCTGTTGGCATTTGCTTGTATAAACATATTTATTTTCACATCTATCTTTATTAAAAGAAATGCACAAAACATGATAACCATTTTATTCATAATCTTACATTACAAAAATACTTTGAGTTACAAAGAAAACAGTGGATCTTACTTATAGCATTCTAATATCAATTAATGAGAAACTCTAAAATAAAATAATTTATTTAGAATTAAATTTAATGACAGTTATAGAATCATAGAATCGTTAGGGCTGGAAGGGACCTTCAAAGGCCATCTAGTCCAACCCCCCTGCAAGGAACAGGGATATCTCCAACTAGATCAGGTTGCTCAGGGCCTCATCCAACCTCGCCTTGAACGACTCCAGGGATGGAGCATCCACCACCTCTCTGGGCAACCTGTTCCAGTGTTCTACAACTCTCATGGTAAAAAATTTTTTCCTAATATCCAACCTGAATCTACCTCCTTCTATTTTAAAACCATTACCCCTTGTCCTATCACAACTGGCCCTCCTGAACAGCCTCTCACCATCTTTCTTGTAGGCTCCCTTGAGGTACTGGAAGACTGCTATAAGGTCACCCCGGAGCCTCCTCTTCTCCAGGCTGAACAGCCCCAACTCTTTCAGCCTGTCCTCATAGGAAAGGTGCTCCAGCCCTCTTATCATCTTCGTGGCCCTCCTCTGGACCCTCTCCAACCGGTCCATGTCCTTCTTATGTTGGGCACTCCAGAACCTGACGCAATACTCCAAGTGAGGTCTCACGAGGGCAGAGTAGAGGGGGAGAATCACCTCCCTCGACCTACTGGCCACGCTCCTCTTGATGCAGCCCAGGACGCGGTTGGCCTTCTGGGCCGCAAGAGCACATTGCCGGCTCATATTGAGCTTCTCGTCCACCAGTACTCCCAAGTCCTTCTCCTCAGGGCTGCTCTCGATCCATTCTCCGCCCAGTCTGTATTTGTGCCTGGGATTGCCACGACTCAGATGTAGGACCTTGCACTTGGCCTGGTTAAACTTCATGAGGTTGGTACGGGCCCACCTCTCCAGCCTGTCAAGGTCCCTCTGGATGGCATCCCTCCCTTCCAGCGTGTCGACGGCACCACACAGCTTGGTGTCATCGGCGAACTTGCTGAGGGTGCACTCCATGCCACTGTCCACGTCACTGACAAAGATGTTGAAAAGGGCCGGGCCCAACACGGACCCCTGAGGGACGCCACTCGTGACCGGTCTCCACTTGGACATCGAGCCGTTGACCACTACTCTCTGAGTGCGGCTATTGAGCCAGTTCCTTATCCACCGAGTGGTCCATCCATCAAACCCATGCCTCTCTAGTTTAGAGAGAAGAATGTCGTGCGGGACAGTGTCAAAAGCTTTGCACAAGTCCAGGTAGATGACATCCATTGGTCGACCCTTGTCCACCGAAGCTGTCACCCCATCGTAAAAGGCCACCAAGTTGGTCAGGCACGATCTGCCTTTGGTGAAGCCATGTTGGCTGTCACCCACCACCTCCTTGCTCTCCATGTGCCTTAGCATGGTTCCCAGGAGAATCTGCTCCATGACCTTGCCAGGCACAGAGGTGAGGCTGACCGGCCTGTAGCTGCCCGGGTCCTCCTTGTTCCCCTTTTTAAAAATGGGGGTTATGTTCCCTCTCTTCCAGTCATCGGGGACCTTGCCAGACCGCCACGACTTCTCAAATACAATGGCCAGTGGCTTGGCAACTTCATCTGCCAGTTCCTTCAGGACCCGCGGATGGATCTCATCAGGTCCCATGGACTTGTGCACCTTCAAGTTCCTCAGATGTTCCCGAACCTGCTCTTCAAGTACAGTGGGCGGTGGTTCATGTTCAGTTACAGTATTATGGAAAATAAAGCATGGTGATATAAATGTAAGCTTGTTGATAGCTTAAATTTCAATCTCTTTGAAGTTGACTGTTAATACAAGTGAATTTAGAAACTTTGATATTACCTGGTCCTCAGGTTACTCAAGTAGTGAACATGCATCTGGAGATATTGGTCTGTTCAGCCAGCTCCTGCACTTAAAACTTTTGTCAAAGAAAGACACTTCTCTTTCTCAATCTATCAGATATGCCAAAAGATGGAGACTTAATGCAAGACATCCAATTTTAAAATACCAATATCACTCCACCCGACCAAATTTTATTTCTCTTCCAAGAGGGTTTATACTGCTGTATGACCAATGCTTTCCCAAAACTGACATAATTTTAGTCTGGATACATGAAATCTGAGATATATTTAATATTATGTCTGAAAAAAACCCTTAGTGCAGGTTTGATATCTTTGTGTGCATCATTTTCATATTTAAGTAAGACAGTATCACATGACAAAACAGATTTATGTCATGAATCTCAGAATACAATAGATTTCTTTCCTGATAGAAATGATCAAAAACTAGTTTTAAAATCCTATGTATTTTATATATAAACAAATGTGTGTGTTGTATGTGTGTGTGTGTAAAAATCTCTTTTTGCTTTAACTAAAAGGGGAGCAGAAGGGGAAAAATTCTATATACTTTTATAGCACAATTTGTATCCTCATTGCAAAGCAATTTATTTATTGCGTCACAGCAGACTGAACAATATATCCTACCTTGATATGTCAACATTATGTTCCGAACTCATATTCCAAAGTTGTCTGTCTAAAAGTCTGTAGTCATTTCAAATTATTTCATATGACAATCCTCCTGCCCTCAGTATAGATGCAAGAAGATCAACAGCAAAGAGAGAAAAAAAACAATAAAAATATATAAGACTTTAAGTAGAAAATGTTATTAAGAAGCTCCTATGCTGGTAAAAGGTTTATTTTAAACGGGCAAAACAATACCTGTTGCTGTCTCTCAGTTCTTTCTATAACACCTTGAAAGTTCCCTCACAGGGGAATAAAGAAAAAAACATCAAAATCTTTCTACTGCATTAAGAAATAATGCACACAGGAGTTATGTAGTCTTTAAAAAACTGTGATCCATCCTAGTCACATCTCCAGATACATAAAGTTGTCAATTACTTGATCACATCTATTGTAGCTTTAGTGGGGAAAAAAAAAAAAAATCTGTTTTGGGACTCTAAAAAATTAATCTTGAATAGAAGCATTGTCAAGAAGCTATGCTTATCTTGATATTAATTCACTATATTTTGTCCCATAGGTCTGGGTTTATATAGTCACTAAAAAATAAACACAGAAGAAAAAATCATGTAACAGAACAGGCTAGGAAGAATATGGCAAAAACACAAAACAAAAGGCAGAAGATTATTAAATTGCAAAAAAAGAGATAAGGTAGACAAATTTTTATTTTGAAGTAAGAAAAAATTAATGGATAGTTATTAAGGACTGTATAAACACTAAGAAATAAAGAAAAACTGTGGCAATCCTTGTACTTCTGTTGATTAAAAAGTGTAAAAGGAAAATCAAGCTCCAGATTCAGACTCAAAATGTAGGTGTCAGTAACAGAACTAGATGTTAGGCTCCCCTTGAAGACAAATGAGATTCTGTAAATGCAGTTACTGAGATCTTGACAGCTGTTTAGTGCATCCTAAAACAAGTAGTTTAGACAGCTGGGTCACTCTTTAGGCATCAATAACTGTGTTTCCTGGAGTGTAACTCAGTTGCCCATTCATAAGTGTTTAATGCTATTTGAGGGTTCACACAGCATTGGAAACATGCACATGATGCTTAAAGATATGAGAGCAAACCTGTGAGAAATCTGATCCCTCTTGAGGCAGCTTCTGGACGCTATAGAAGAAATGCTAGAGCACCTTAGGCAGCCTCAAAGAACTCAGTTTTGCACAGCGTAACTAAATCCTGGCTCTCTCTCTTCACTCAGAGAGGAACTTAAACAGCTAAGAAAACAAATGCGTCTCTGAAACACATCTAGACATCTTTCCCTTGATGACAGGTAGATGGGGAAAAGTCTTCCACTGCTTGTGTATTTCCTTAGCAAAACAGCCCTCAAATGGGAAATGAGTCTTGAAACCGTTGTTATTGCTTTTTCATTACTTACATCCTAAGTCAGTTCAAACAGTTACCAGAGGGATACAGTTTGTAAGGCATCAATTTTATGGCTCTAAATTGTTATGTAGTCATCTACTTCAGTAACATTTTGTGATCATCATCCATGTGAAGCTAATCAGCATGGCCTGATATCTTAGAATACCCATACTCGTCATGGCCATGTCTGCATATCATACACTGTTGTGCCACTGGACCTTCAGGAATTAAAAATAGAAGCCTGAACCTATTCCCTAGTCAGAATGACCTGTAAAGAGCATGGAGAAGACAGGAATGAAAGGTAAATTGTGGAATTTGCTGGAAAAGATTTCTAAGGATTATAATCAGAATAATTTAATTATTGTTCTTTCTTCATCTGTGCCTATTTAGATTCCATTTTAGGGACTGGATTTATCTGAGTAAATGTATGGGCTTAGTTCTGTTGCCCACACTTAATTGTTTAGTATCATTACAGTACTGTAAGATATTGCATCTGATTTCTAGCTGTCACTTCAGAAGTTCTTGTGTGTGTTTTAAGTGCTGCATCCTATATATTAACCCCACCTGGACATGTTAAGATGCTTCACGGCATCTCAGATGAAACTTATGTGGGAAAACTAAGCAAATCTTATGTTCACATCCAAGCTCGGGAAGGCTAAGCTTCTTTCTAGTCAGAAAGAGAGAGACCCATTTGGCATACAATTTGTGTCATCATAGAGTAAATTTCTTAAGTTAATCAGATCAGTTGTGTACTAAAGCTGCTTATCTTCTCTTTATTGTCTATGAAGGATACCTGAGATAGGTAGCTCAGCTACAGATGTCAACACTGCAAAAATTTAAACTGAGATTTATTAATCCAACTATAGAATTAAAAATATCTATGTGGAATGTAGGCCCCCTCCGGAAGGATACTGGTGCTCTGGTTACCCGGGACATAGAGAAGGCTGAGGTACTCAATGAATTTTTTGCCTCAGTCTTCAATGGTGAAGCCTCTTGTCTTACCACCCAAGCTGTGGAAAGAACTAGCAGGGACTGTGAGGATGAACCACCGCCCACTGTACTTGAAGACCAGGTTCGAGAACATCTGAGGAACTTGAGGGTGCACAAGTCCATGGGACCTGATGAGATCCATCCGCGGGTCCTGAAGGAACTGGCGGATGAAGTTGCCAAGCCACTGGCTATTGTATTCGAGAAGTCGTGGCGGTCTGGCGAGGTCCCCGATGACTGGAAGAGAGGGAACATAACCCCCATTTTTAAAAAGGGGAACAAGGAGGACCCGGGCAACTACAGACCGGTCAGCCTCACCTCTGTGCCTGGCAAGGTCATGGAGCAGATTCTCCTGGGAACCATGCTAAGGCACATGGAGAGCAAGGAGGTGGTGGGTGACAGCCAACATGGCTTCACCAAAGGCAGATCGTGCCTGACCAACTTGGTGGCCTTTTACGATGGGGTGACAGCATCGGTGGACAAGGGTCGACCAATGGATGTCATCTACCTGGACTTGTGCAAAGCTTTTGACACTGTCCCGCACGACATTCTCATCTCTAAACTAGAGAGGCATGGGTTTGATGGATGGACCACTCGGTGGATAAGGAATTGGCTCAATGGCCGCACTCAGAGAGTAGTGGTCAACGGCTCGATGTCCAAGTGGAGACCGGTCACGAGTGGCGTCCCTCAGGGGTCCGTGTTGGGCCCGGCCCTCTTCAACATCTTTGTCGGTGACGTGGACAGTGGCATGGAGTGCACCCTCAGCAAGTTCGCCGATGACACCAAGCTGTGTGGTGCCGTCGACACGCTGGAAGGGAGGGATGCCATCCAGAGGGACCTTGACAGGCTGGAGAGGTGGGCCCGTACCAACCTCATGAAGTTTAACCAGGCCAAGTGCAAGGTCCTACATCTGGGTCGTGGCAATCCCAGGCATAAATACAGACTGGGTGGTGATTGGATCGAGAGCAGCCCTGAGGAGAAGGACTTGGGAGTACTGGTGGACGAGAAGCTCAATATGAGCCGGCAATGTGCTCTTGCGGCCCAGAAGGCCAACCGCGTCCTGGGCTGCATCAAGAGGAGCGTGGCCAGCAGGTCGAGGGAGGTGATTCTCCCCCTCTACTCTGCCCTCGTGAGACCTCACTTGGAGTACTGCGTCCAGTTCTGGAGTCCCCAACATAAGAAGGACATGGACCAGTTGGAGAGGGTCCAGAGGAGGGCCACGAAGATGATAAGAGGGCTGGAGCACCTTTCCTATGAGGACAGGCTGAAAGAGTTGGGGCTGTTCAGCCTGGAGAAGAGGAGGCTCCGGGGTGACCTTATAGCGGTCTTCCAGTACCTCAAGGGGGCCTACAGGAAAGATGGGGAGAGGCTGTTCAGGAGGGCCAGTTATGATAGGACAAGGGGTAATGGTTTTAAAATAGAGGGAGGTAGGTTCAGGTTGGATATTAGGAAAAAATTTTTTACTATGAGAGTGGTAGAACACTGGAACAGGTTGCCCAGAGAGGTGGTGGATGCTCCATCCCTGGAGACGTTCAAGGCCAGGTTGGACAAGGCCCTGAGCAACCTGATCTAGTTGGAGATATCCCTGTTCCTTGCAGGGGGGTTGGACTAGATGACCTTTGAAGGTCCCTTCCAGCCCTAACCATTCTATGATTCTATGATTCTATGTGAGAACAATGGAGCCTGATTGTCCTTATTGTAATTTTTATCAAGTTCTGTGTCAAGGTGAAAGGTATAGTTTTTCAGAAAAGAAAGGAAATTACTGTGTTTAGCTCCCTTGAAACTTGAAGCAATGGAATTTTTATAGAACTTTCGTAAGTGATATGCATGAGAATGCTGGATGCTTTCTCAGGCAATACAATATCTGCAATTTGATCTTGAACAGAAGAATACTGTATATAAGTCATTTTGCTTTGTCTAATAGGAAAAGGCTTGACATTGAGAAGATTAAGTTATGGCAATAACTAAATGTTTGAAAATCTCTGTCCTATCACATACACACACAAAACTTGAAATGTTCGAACTGCAAGTTTTTTTCCTTGAACATAAAGAAATGTGACCTTGGGAAAAATAATAAACTTCAACCAACCAAGAAACAAAAAAGCAAGATGAATGCATGAATAAATTGATTCAGGTGAAAATTTACAACTTTCAAATAAACTTGAATTGACATCTCAGAAATACTCCGTCTTTTGAATTATCATGTAAAAAAAATAATAAAACTGAGCAAAATCAGAATTAATTTTCTCCTCTAGATAAGATAATACCAATAAAAACGGTCATGATCAAAAGAAAGGGCAAATAGCAGGGAGGAAATATGAAGCAAAGACAGTTGTAAATGTTAGAAGCACTGTTTTGTAAGTAAATATGAAGTGTTTAAGAAGTACAGTAGATCTTATGAATGTCTGGATGATATAAGGGGAGAAAATGAACATGAATGAATCTGACAACAAATCATTCTGAGAAACTGAAGTTTGACGGTACTAAATGAAGGAGTTTTAAAGAAAGAACATAATCAGAAGAATTACAGTGACCTAAGTTATTAAATTAAGAACAAATGAGCTGGTATGTTTAATTTTCCTTTGTACACAGCCTCCTCAGAACTGATAGAGACAGGCAGCTGCAACTCCATGACTCTTTCATCTCTTATCTCTTGGTGAATACTGAGGGCTGTTCTAATTATTGCTGCTATCAAAGGAATTATCAGGTGTGAAAAATTAATATGACTACTCCCTCTTTGGAAGAATGCTGAAAAACAAGTTGTTCCACCTCTTTATGAGAAAAGTTATTTTAATATCATTCCCCACGTTTAGATGTCATCTAGCATCATAACAAGTTATTATCTTAAACTAGGATGGTATTTATACCACTAAGATCCTTAAAGATCCTTAAGCTTCTTTTGGTGAATGTAATGCATTTTAGAACATAAACTCACTGTTTTTTTAAATCTGCTGGAGAATACAAGATGATGAGGTTTGGAAAATTAGTATCTTCTTGTAGGTAATGCATGTTGCTGCACAGAGGACCTTCAGGCAGTTTCACGTGCATATAGATTTATTAGTGAAGTGCATAGCTGGTGGTATATATATGATTCTAATGAGTCAATTATTAAAGTTACTCTTGGAAAAAAATGAAAAATGGAAAAAGAAGGAGAGAGAGGGGGAGACAGATGGAGACAGATGGAGAGAGGAAAGAGAAAAGGAAAGAAGGAAAGGGAAAAGAAAAGGGAAAAGGGAAAAGGGAAGGGAAAGGGAAAGGGAAAGGGAAAGGGAAAGGGAAAGAAGGGAAAGAAGGGAAAGAAGGGAAAGAAGGGAAAGAAGGGAAAGAAGGGAAAGAAGGGAAAGAAGGGAAAGAAGGGAAAGGGAAAGGGAAAGGGAAAGGGAAAGGGAAAGGGAAAGGGAAAGGGAAAGGGAAAGGGAAAACTCTTTCCAGTCACTAGCCAGGAAGAGCTGAGATGGATCTCAGATGAGCATCCTCCTCTGGAGTTTCTCTCTAGTGCGGCAGTGGTGAGGAAGAAGATGATGAGGCTGCTGCTTTTTTTTGGCCACACTTCTCCATTAATATTGCACAGTTTTCATTGAAGTCTGTTCAAATTCTGTTGGCTGGTCTTAGGTGTGACACTATTAGTTCTGACTGGAGTACATCAAACAGACACAAGCGTTGCACATTCATTGGTCTTTAACTGTCTATGCATATATCGTATTGGATAATATTTAACAAATATTAGATGCCTATTAACTTTTTCTTTGTACATTACATTTGGTTTTCTATAACATAAAAAAAAAAAAAAGTCTGCAAAATAAAAGTTAAAGAGGGTAAGGAGGGGGAGAGAAAGGTCTCATGGCTGTGGTACATGTTTCCCGTGAGAAACTGCCACAACACAATCAGAATTTGCAGGTGTGAGATTATGAGAAAAACCTTATAGGAATAACAAAGAAAATGTCCCAATGGCTTCCCAAAGAAATGTCCCTTGGCTCTATGTCCCTATAGAGCTGCATATAGTAGGCACTCAACATTGCTAAGGCTACAACACTGAGATACCTAAAACACAGTACAACACCTTTTGTGAAATATTGTGTTAAGAAAGTTAAGTCATGAGAATCTGGCATTTTTTATGCCTTCTGATTGATGTAACTTGTCATGCAGTGTATTTGAAGTCTATCTCATCAAACATTCTGGATGTCACAGTTTACTAATGACTGTGTTGCTCTTTTAAAATGCACCAAGGAGTAATTTCGAACATTGCTATCACCAAAGGAAAATAGACAATTTCTGTTCAGAGGCAGAGTTCTTTGTGTCTCTTTAAATATTCAGAGACAATCATAGAATGGTTTGGGTTAGAACAGACCTCACAGATCATGTAGTTCCAACTCCCCTGCCATGGGCAGGGACACCTTCCACTAGATCAAGTTACTCAAAGCCTCATCCAACCCAGCCTTGAACGCTTCCAGTGATGGAGCATCCACAACTTCTCTAGGCAACTTGTTCCAGTGCCTCACCACCCTCACAGTAAAGAATTTCTTCTTTAAATATAATCCATATCTAACTTCTTTCAGTTTAAATCTATTATCCTTTGTCCTATCAGTACAGTACCATCATTTTTACTCTGGAAAAAGTCCCTTTTTAGTGTCTTGCATGTGTGAAATTTTCCATACAGAGTCCAGTGTCCTTAGGACATGCTGAAGCTAGCACTCAAACTAAGACTTCTGACACTTTATATAATATCCAGGATTAAGCTGTACATAGGATTGTCTATGATTATATTATGTAGACATGAATGTCAGACAAACTACATCTGATTTTTCCCATTTCTCTGTCAAAGTATTTTCGGCTGGTGCTTTTTCCTGTATTTTCACCATTCTTTGGAGTGCATGATCCACATGAGCATTGGAAAACATGCTTACAAGAAGTGTAGCTATGTAACAATTGATTCCATTAAAATGTTTTTTTAACGGTTTTGAATTTTACTGTGCTATTATGTATTCGATCTCTCCTCTCCTTTTTTTTTTTACAAGATTACCATGACAAATTCTTAAGCATTTACTCAAGAGAGACAAGTGAGAAAAAAGTGAATTGTTAATATAAACATTATTCACCATTAGAAACCTATGCTGAACTCTTTTGGATGAGCAGATTTAGCAGAGTCCTGTAGAAAAACGAACAATTAAGCTGTATAATGTCATGTGATCTGTGCAACAAGGAATGAAAATCTGAGAAGATACAGCACGTATTTGGGCAATGTAGAACAGAAGCTGAATTATGCCAAAGAATCTGGATGCTATGTATTTGGAATATTTATTAGTTTTCATCTGTGTTAGCCTTTCGGTTTGCATCAGGAAGTTTCCTGTTTTCTAACAACAGAAAATAGAGCTCAGATTGTTGTGTTTTATACTTCTCTGTCCATGGATTATATTTTAATAGCTTGCAAATAATCTGCCTTCAAGATTTATGTATTTTGCAATTAATTTAAGATTTCACTAGATGTTTGTAGTCGCTTAACAAACGTTTATGGTTAGTTAAATCACATCAGGACATGCCAGTGCAATTATGTGCAAAGAGCGGATCACTCTCCCCACCCAAGCTTTGAGGTGAGAATAAGTAAATTGAGGGCTATTCCTGAGCTGAGGCGTTAGGTTCATTATATCAACTACCCAGCTAGAAGCTTGCAGAATGGGCTAGGTTAGTGCATAGCTGTCCATGTATGAGCTGGTGGTGGTATCCACAGTCATCTCACAATTTAATATTGTTCCCATTGTTTTGTCTGTTTACTTGTTTCTTATTTCAAACATCTGCAGAAAACTTCCCACTCACAAAATATTTATCTCAATGGGAACAACTGCCTTTAGGCTTTACCACAGTGCACTGAATACAAAACCAAAAAAAAATAACAAGAAGAAAAAAAATAATGCTTTTGCAGGCTAACTTGTATGATAACTTGTGAGTTTGTGTGGGAAATTAGAAGCTGGGGAGTGTTTTCTTTTGGATTTGCTTAGCATAAGTTTTATGGAAACCTTCTTTATACAAATGATCTTTTAATCTCTGCCTTCTCACATACCTGAAAACAAAGAAGAGGTAATGGTCATGTAAGTAACTCTTCTGATGATAAATTTTTGCATGTATAGTGACACTATTTGATCACAGGAAAAGAAAAGAGATTGAAAAGAGTCACTCTGTTTGGTGGAGAACAGAATTTGATGTTGCATAGGCAGAATATTTAGGTGTTCCATAAAGATAAGTAAAGGAACACATTCTCCTGTGAAGCTTTCAATTCTAGACGCATAGGCAGTCAGTAAAAGTGTCCTCTATTTTCCACCTAGAAAGGCTGTTGCAAGAAATGACAGGCTTGTTACTCCCTCTCTTTTGTCTGTCTCTCCTACCACTATATTAGTGTGGGCGGGCGGGTGGACTGCAAACTGAACGCAAAACTTTAAACTGATCTTTCTTTTCTTGCAAATTTGTATTTCATTAATTGCTATACTTCAGAGCCTTATCCTCATTACATTACTGGTCTAGTTGCAGTAAAGACAGATTTGCTGTATGTTTAATACATAGAGGATCAAAACAAAGTAATGCATTATGAAATATTTCAATCTATTTTAACACTTTGGTTCAAATTTAATTGAACCTTCAGTGTGTGTTTAGAGGTGCAATGCATGAGATTGGGAAATATTGTATATCACCAAAGACACTTAATCAAAGCAACTAGAAATAAAGGAGAGAGTGTATAAGGACAACAGGCTGAAAACTTTTAAGTAGGAACAGTATCAAGCAGCTTCCAGCAGCAATAAGGGAAGGAAGAAAAGGATGATCATAGCAGAGATCAAAATGTTTTTTTCTGAACACAGGAAGGGAGTTGTTATGACACATGTGCCATATGAGAAAGACTAGCAAGGTGGATATTTCCTGATATTTTGACAATTTATAATAAGAGGTGGCAAGCTAATGCATAATAATATGAGTTAATTCTCTTATATCTCTATACCTGTGAATAAGTATTACAAAAAGTAAGTACTCCTCTGTTTTACCACAAATACTGTAAAATTAGAAGATATTTAGACCAGCATTTTTATTTAATGAATTAAAATACTTTTAAGTTTAGGGTTTTTTTTTCCTTGTTGTTACAGAAGTAATAGTGAGGACATATAGGAAATGTGAACATCCTGGAAAATTTAAACTAAAAACAAAAGAGAGTTATTTTGGATATGAAAGTGGAAAACTTCCCCCTTGGAAACATCGGAATTACAGCTTTATTTTCTAACTCCAAACAAAATATTGATCTGTAATTTTGTTTTATTTTATTCAGCATATGTTCAGTTCTCTTTAATGTTTTTCATAGAATCATCAAATGACAAAACAGCTGAAGTTAGAAAGAAGCTCTTTAACTTGTGTAGTACAATCCCTTGCTCAAGTAGGGTCAGCTAAAATAGGTTGCCCAGAGCCATATGCAGTTGCGTTTCAAATGTCTCCATGGATGGAGACTCCAGAACACCTCCAGCAGCCCATTCCAATGGTTGATCCCCCTCACAGTAAAAAAGTTATTTATTTTGTTCTAATATGACTGCCTGTATGTCAATTTGAGCCTGTTGCCTCTTGCTTTATCACTAATAAAACTGGCTGCATATTTTTTTTGCTCCCTGCAACCAGATCTTTACACATATTTAAGAAATCTCTCCCAAATCTTATCTTCTCTCAGTTAAACAGTCCCGGATCTCTCAGTCTTTTCTTATATGACTGATGGTCTTGTCCCTTCATCACCTCCGTGGTACTTTGCTAGACTCACTCCAGTATGTTCATGAAGGGTTTGTTGCAAACAAACAACGTATAAACAAACATTTGGTGTATATATATATATACACACTCCAGTGCTACTACGTAATTTATAGCTGTGACACATTAAATTTTGACTATGTGATATACCTGAGCTGATCAGACCAAAGAGCAAACTGAAACATAATATAAAGGTCCATCTTCATGTATTCATATTGTCTTTGTATCCAGGCTGCCTACAAAGGTCATCTGTCCCTGAACTGTGAGGCATCACAGCTGCTCTAGAACGAGCACTATGCAGAAGGGGACTCCAGTTCCATTCATCTACATTGGAAGTGATTTAACCTCTCACTTTATCCTCGTATGCTGCAACAGGGATGACTTTTATTAAGATAGCTGGGTGGAAACACTGAAAGATTAAGGCACTTTTCAAGCTGCACAGGAATCTTATAGGTAAAGAATTCCTGGTTGTTATCAGTTGCGCTAAATCTCATTTAATGCAAGACAGATGAAGATAAAATGCAAATAATGACATAAGTTCATAATGCTCACTAAATATGCATACTAAGATATATCAGAAGGTATTCACTCTCCTCCAGATGGCTTTCTGCCATTTATCTGACAAACAGGATTTTAGGCTTTGACCATAACTGTTCAATGGATTGTACCTTCTGAGACTTTGTTTTTAAGGACTTAGCTGCAAGATTTTTCCTTCCAATGTCTTTCCTTTTGTTGCCTTTTCTTGTTTTAATTAAGTTTTCATATTACTAGACCCTATTAATTTATAATAAAGTTGAAAAAGTACCAAAAAGTAGGACATTTGTTTTTTCAATGCTAGTGTACAAAATATAGTTTTCCTTTTACCTTTTTGATAAAGACTGCTAAAATAAATCCTTGAATATGAAAGGCCTTGCTACCTCAAGGAGTATCACTATGTTAGTGAATTTTTTTTTTCTTGAAGAAGAATATTATGATTTTTTATATTTGCAAAACTCAAATTTTGCTTGCTTTTGGGGAAAGATTTGGGCTTTTTCTATTAAAAAAGTTATGTAACTTGATTTTATTCTTTAGTTTAATAAACTGTAGTGGTGGTGTAGAATTATTCTGGCTACAGAGACTGTTTGTTCACTTGTTCATTTGTTTGTTCACATACAAAAAGAACTAGATTGTCAAAATATTAATTAAATTTCTACTTAAGCCTAAGCTAGATATCTCCAGATATCCTAGGAGATGGTAAAAATAATCACAGCATGGAATCTCAACTCTCAAGCACTTGTAGCTGAAGGGCTTCACTTCCTGTTATACAACAGAGGCATTGAGAGTTTATTAGATAAAAGCAGCAAGATCATGCTGCTAACAGTATGAGTAAGCAGTTGACAAATGAACAAATTACAGGCCCTCCTGCATTTAGATTTTCTTTTTCTTTCTTTCCTTTTTTTTATCTGTCTTTTTATCTTACTGTTTCTGAATAAATAATCACAGTAAGAATATCTCAAGATGTTAAAATATTTATTTCTCTTGTAAAACATACGCTTCTCTCTTTAGAATAAGTCAGCTGAAGATCTCTTGGTTCCATAACTTGAGGGTTGTGCTTTCCAATTAGAAGACTGCTTCCATTATTGGTTTAGACATCTGAATTCAATGTAATTTCCATAACTGAAAAGAACGATATTTCTCAATATATGGGCAACTGCTAACTGCATATTTAGTATTTCTATGCAAGAAGAGATATGTGAAGGGAATCACAACATGGTCAGTTGGCAGTCAAAAAAAGAGGCAATTCTGAAGGTTTTATTTTTTGAAGACAAGTATCAGTTGATTAGGTAGCATTTTAGGATGCTAATTTATACCATGGCATAACATAAGTATCTAAAAGAAAAGGAAGAGGTTAGACGTAGAAATGTTTATCACAAGAAAATATTCTTATGGTAAATATTTGAAATCCCCTCATATTTAATAAATAAATTTTCAAGTCACACACAGTACAAATTAGCAATTATAATTAATTTCTGTAACAGCAGCAGAGCTGAAATTCTCTGTTAATTTAAGATACTTAACTCTTCTAAAATGTAGGTACGCTTAGCATATTGAATTTTGCATAACATTGAAATAAGTCATAGCTTTCCTTTTAATTAAGTGACATAGATTAATGAATTAAAGGAAAATACTAATTGAGTAATTGAGTAAATTAACTTGAGTTATTGTTGTAAATAAGTTAATGCTGAATTTGTTTATGTTGTTGAGAAAAATACCTGATGGCAAGAAAATGTGAACTTACATCAACATAGTTAAACAACAGTCATCAAAGAAGGATATGTTTCATGATTTGTAATGCAAATAATATGAAAAAAATGTTTCAGTACCATGTTATATTCTTCAGCCTGGTCTCTCTTGAGACTAGGTCTTCCGTTAATTAAAATCACATTTAAATTTCTCTATTGTCTATTTTCTATATAGCTAGAACTAATCAGGGAAAGATCTGTTCCTTAATAGCTTCTGAAAATGAGGTTGAATGAACACTAACTCTATTACAAAATTTTAATCTGCAAGAACTCTACATTAGCAAAGAGCTTCCTGAGTTAATTTGTGAGGGGTTGTTCTCTTTGGTAATTATGTTAACATCTATATACTTTTAGATCTCTTTAAAAGAATACTCCCTAGCACTTATGTAAATATGTACAGCTTGACTTTCCTTTGATTTAGAGAATCTTAGACTAATAAAACTGTTGCACTTTATTTCTCTTTAATATCAATTCATAAGATTTGGTTAGTTCTCCATAAATATTTGTTGTAGTTGGTTTTACGCTCATTTTTATTCTGACAGCACCATCTTTCATCATGATAGAGAACACGTCCATGAGTACTGCTCCATGCTTACTGATTTCTTTTACTTGACTCGATTGTAACAATAGATACAACATAATCGCTTTCAATGTTCTCTTCCCTCTGGTTTACATTTATTACCTTCTCATCCTACTTCTATTTATTCAGGCATTAAAGGTGGTCAGATATATTCATTAACTCTAATCAAAGACTTTTTTTCAGTTATTTTGTTCATTTTTCCTTTTATGTTGATGTCAATTTGTATTCATTGACTGAAATATTTATCTAATACTATTTAATGTTGATGTTCCAAACTGAGACTCACCAGATGATCCAAGGGTAAACAACAAAAAAAAAAAAAAGAAAAATCAGAACTAAAACTGAAGAGATTTTTTTTCTTGTTATAGAATCATAAAGGGTTTGGGTTGGAAAGACCTTGAAGATCATCTACTTCCAACTCCCCTGCCATGGGAGTGGACACTTTCCACTAGACCAGGTTGCTTAACATCTCATCCAACCTGGCCTTGAACACTTTCACAGATGAGGCCTCCACAAGTTCTCTGGGCAACATGTTCCAATGCCTCACCATTTTCACAGTAAAGAATATCTTCCTTAGATCTGATCTAAATGTACCCTCTTTCAGTTTAAAGCCATTGCCCCTTGTCTTATCACTACATGCCCTTGTAAAAAGTCCCTCTCCAGCTTTCTTGTAGGCACCTTTTGAGTACTGGAAGGCTGCTCTAAAGTCTCCCTGGAGCCTTCTCCAAGCTGAACAATCCCAACTCTCTCAGCCTGTCTTCTTCTTTTCTTTTGTTTTTATTTAAGTATTAGTATGCATAGTTGTTCCTATAGAAAGCATTTCTATACTTAGAAAAGCACTTAAGGGTAGCGCTGAAGGTCAGGGGTAGCCTTGGTTGTAGTGACCATGAAATGGTGGACTTCAGGATCTCATGTGGCAGTAAGAGAATACCTAGCAGAACTAGAACCCTGGACTTCAGTAGGGCCAACTTTGATCTTTTCGAACAATTGTTAGGAGAAATCCCATGAGACAGAGTACTGGAAGGTAAAGGGGCCCAAGATAGTTGGTTAGCCTTCAAGGACCTCTTCTTCCGAGCTCAAGACCGGTGCATCCCACCAGGGAGGAAGTCAAGAAAGGGCACCAAGAGACCTGCAGGGTTAAACGGGGAACGTTTAAACGGACAAACTCAAGCGGAAAAAGAGAGTGTACAGATCATGGAAGGAGGGGCAGACCACTTGGGAGGAATATAGGTCTGCTGTCAGAGGATGTAGGGAGGCATCTAGGAAACCTAAGACTTCCTTGGAGTTAAACCTTGCAAGAAAGGTCAAGGACAACAGAAAGGGCTTCTTCAAATGCATTGCAGATAAAACTAACACTAGAGGAAGTGTAGGCCCACTGGTGAACGAGG
This sequence comes from Tauraco erythrolophus, assembly GCF_009769465.1. NCBI lineage: Eukaryota > Metazoa > Chordata > Aves > Musophagiformes > Musophagidae > Tauraco > Tauraco erythrolophus. Next base: position 82,673,558 of record NC_141465.1, on the reverse strand, counting down.
AGGGTGCCCTGGTGACAGAGGATGAGAAGAAGGCAGAGTTAATGAATGCCTTCTTTGCCTCAGTCTATACTGCTGGAGGCTATCCTGATGAGCCCCAGAACCCTGAGGCTCCTGAGGAAGTCAGGATAGAGGAGGAGTCTACCCTGGTTGATGAGGACTTGGTTAGGGACCAGTTAAGCAACCTGGCCATCCATAAGTCCATGGGTCCTGATGAGATGCATCCGCGGGTGCTGAGGGAGCTGGCGGATGTCATTGCCAGGCCACTCGTCATCATCTTTGCTAAATCGTGGGGAACGGGAGAGGTGCTTGAGGACTGGAAGAAAGCAAATGTCACTCCGGTCTTCAAAAAGGGCAAGAAGGAAGACCCAGGTAACTATAGACCGGTCAGCCTCACCTCCATTCCTGGAAAGATAATGGAACAACTTATCCTTGGTGCTGTCTCTAGGCATATCAAGGATAAGAGGGTCATTAGGGGCAGTCAACATGGCTTCACTAAGGGGAAGTCGTGCTTGACAAACCTGATAGCCTTTTATGAGGACATCACTCAGTGGGTGGATGATGGTAGAGCAGTGGATGTGGTCTATCTTGACTTCAGTAAAGCATTTGACACAGTCTCCCACAGCATCCTCACAGCTAAACTGAGGAAGTGTGGTCTGGATGATCAGATAGTGAGGTGGATGGTGAACTGGCTGAAGGATAGAAGCCAGAGAGTAGTGGTCAATCGGACAGAGTCCAGTTGGAGGCCTGTATCCAGTGGAGTCCCTCAAGGGTTGGTACTGGGACCTGTATTGTTTAACATATTCATCGATGACTTGGATGAGGGAATAGAGTGCATGGTCAGCTGTTGCTCACCAGCCTGGGCTGCAGCACCAAGGATGCTGTTGCATCCTCCACAGCCAGGAGGAAATGGTCTGCCTCTTGTAGGCAGGATAGGTACCTTGAGTTGATTAGTAATTAGTTCATTATCTCAACTCAGTCCAGCTGGGTAAGAATGATTGGTGCCATAATTCCCCCTTTTTGTTTTACCATTTTTTGTTTTCACAAAGGCTTTATGGGTGAGCAGAGACCCAGCCCATTCGTCCAACTCCAGCACACTTCCCTCCCGCAAATACCACATCAGGGCTTGCAGCTTTACCTTCTTCTCCGAAGGATTCTCGCTCGAGCTCCCAGCTCCAGCTCTGGCTCCGGCTCTTTTGGCTCAGGCTCCTCAGGCTCTCAGCTCGGCGAGGGAGTCGGGGCTTCCCAGGGTCTCATGGGTGTATCACGTCAGGGTCACCAGTTGTTGCTCACCAGCCTGGACTGCAGCACCAAGGACACTGTTGTATCCCCCACAGCCAGGAGGAAATGGTCTGCCTCTTGTAGGCAGGATAGGTACCTTGAGTTGATTAGTAATTAGTTCATTATCTCAACTCAGTCCAGCTGGGTAAGAATGATTGGTGCCATAGTCAGCAAGTTTGCTGATGACACTAAACTGGGAGGAGTCGCTGACACACCTGAAAGCTGTGCTGCCATTCAGAGAGACCTGGACAGGCTGGAGAGTTGGGCAGGGAGAAATTTAATGAAATACAACAAGGGCAAGTGTAGGGTCTTGCATTTGGGTAAGAACAACCCCATGTAACAGTACAAGTTGGGGACTGAACTGTTGGGGAGCAGCACAGAGGAAAGGGACCTGGGGGTCCTGGTGGACAGCAGGATGACCACGAGCCAGCAATGTGCCCTTGTGGCCAAGAAGGCCAATGGCATCCTGGGGTGTATTAGAAGGGGTGTGGTTAGTAGGTCGAGAGAGGTTCTCCTCCCTCTCTACTCTGCCCTGGTGAGGCTGCATCTGGAATATTGTGTCCAGTTCTGGGCCCCTCAGTTCAAGAAGGACAAGGAACTGCTTGAGAGAGTCCAGCGCAGGGCCACAAAGAGGATTAAGGGAGTGGAGCATCTCCCTTATGAGGAAAGGCTGAGGGAGCTGGGTCTCTTTAGCTTGGAGAAGAGAAGACTGAGGGGGGACCTCATTAATGTTTATAAATATGTAAAGGGGGACTGTCATGAGGATGGAGCCAGGCTCTTCTCGCTGGCATCCAATGATAGGACAAGGGGAAATGGATATAAGCTGGAACATAGGAGGTTCCGCTTAAACATGAGGAAGAACTTCCCAGTAAGGGTAACAGAACACCAGAACAGGCTTCCCAGAGAGGTCGTGGAGTCTCCTTCTCTGGAGATGTTCAAAACCCGCCTGGACGCATTCTTGTGTGATCTAATCTAGGTGGTCCTGCTCCGGCAGGGAGATTGGACTAGATGATCCTTTGAGGTCCCTTCCAATCCTTAACATTCTGTGATTCTGTGAAGACAAAGGCAGTAAACAGCAGGCAAGGACGTGTTGTGGGATGGGTAGAGTTTTGTGAGGCTGAACATGTGAGTCAAGCACCAACAATGACAGTCACAGTGACTGGTGTATCATTTACTGGGGAGAAAGGACAAAAATTAATGCCTGAAATTGAGATCTTTAATTGTTTGTCAGCTTTTTTGTTTGATTATCCTGCTATTTGGTTATTGCATGCTATAACATGTTCAAATTGAGAACTCCACCAAACAGTAAGTCCTTATAACATTATATACATTTATTTTCAATGTTATTAGTTTACTGGTCCATGTGTAGCCCTGAAGGAAAGTTACTGACGGAAGCAGGTAGTCTTATTGTTGACAAGCGTATGACTAGCAAAGGTTGATAGTCTCTATCTACAGTGCAGGTAAGCCTACAGAAAGGGAAAGAGACGTAATCATGAAAAGATCTATCTCAGTCAGATATGTATGACTCTGTGTATGACATTTTTTTGCTAGAGTTAGCTAGGATCTATAGTCTTGTACACAAGAATCTGAGGGATCATAGGTGACCACAATATTTCTGTTTTCCTAATATGTTCTCTTTTAGCAAGAATTATTCAAGAAAAAATAATAGCTTCTCTAAGCACTGATATATTAAAGATCTTTTTCTTCTCACTCCCCACCCCTCGCCCTGTAATTATTATGGTAAGTTATTACAATTAAATCAGAGTTGACCTTTTTTACAGAGTCACTTAAAGATTTGTATCTGTGAGATGACTGAACCTCTATTCTGGACTTGAGTTCTTTGTTCGTATTGTTCCACTACTCATCCATCCATTAATGAATCTCCTGGAAAAGAGAAGTAACTGCAGCCTTCTAGGAATCACTCATCAGGCACCTATTGATAGAAATATATCCAACTCTTACTATCTTATGTCAGCTCCCTGCCTTTAGTTAATTGACAGGGAAGACTGGAGAAGATTGGGACCTGATGAGATCCATCCGCGGGTCCTGAAGGAACTGGCGGATGAAGTTGCCAAGCCACTGGCTATTGTATTCGAGAAGTCGTGGCGGTCTGGCGAGGTCCCCGATGACTGGAAGAGAGGGAACATAACCCCCATTTTTAAAAAGGGGAACAAGGAGGACCCGGGCAACTACAGGCCGGTCAGCCTCACCTCTGTGCCTGGCAAGGTCATGGAGCAGATTCTCCTGGGAACCATGCTAAGGCACATGGAGAGCAAGGAGGTGGTGGGTGACAGCCAACATGGCTTCACCAAAGGCAGATCGTGCCTGACCAACTTGGTGGCCTTTTACGATGGGGTGACAGCATCGGTGGACAAGGGTCGACCAATGGATGTCATCTACCTGGACTTGTGCAAAGCTTTTGACACTGTCCCGCACGACATTCTTCTCTCTAAATTAGAGAGTCATGGGTTTGATGGATGGACCACTCGGTGGATAAGGAATTGGCTCAATGGCCGCACTCAGAGAGTAGTGGTCAACGGCTCAATGTCCAAGTGGAGACCGGTCACAAGTGGCGTCCCTCAGGGGTCCGTGTTGGGCCCGGCCCTTTTCAACATCTTTGTCGGTGACGTGGACAGTGGCATGGAGTGCACCCTCAGCAAGTTCGCCGATGACACCAAGCTGTGTGGTGCCGTCGACACGCTGGAAGGGAGGGATGCCATCCAGAGGGACCTCGACAGGCTGGAGAGGTGGGCCCGTACCAACCTCATGAAGTTTAACCAGGCCAAGTGCAAGGTCCTACATCTGAGTCGTGGCAATCCCAGGCACAAATACAGACTGGGCGGAGAATGGATCAAGAACAGCCCTGAGGAGAAGGACTTGGGAGTACTGGTGGACGAGAAGCTCAATATGAGCCGGCAATGTGCTCTTGCGGCCCAGAAGGCCAACCGCGTCCTGGGCTGCATCAAGAGGAGCATGGCCAGTAGGTCGAGAGAGGTGATTCTTCCCCTCTACTCTGCCCTCGTGAGACCTCACCTGGAGTACTGCGTCCAGTTCTGGAGCCCCCAACATAAGAAGGACATGAACCAGTTGGAGAGGGTCCAGAGGAGGGCCACGAAGATGATAAGAGGGCTGGAGCACCTTTCCTATGAGGACAGGCTGAAAGAGTTGGGGCTGTTCGGCCTGGAGAAGAGGAGGCTCCGGGGTGACCTTATAGCGGTCTTCCAGTACCTCAAGGGGGCCTACAGGAAAGATGGGGAGAGGCTGTTCAGGAGGGCCTGTTGTGATAGGACAAGGGGTAATGGTTTTAAAATAGAGGGAGGTAGATTCAGATTGGATATTAGGAAAAAATTTTTTACCATGAGAGTTGTAGAACACTGGAACAGGTTGCCCAGAGAGGTGGTGGATGCTCCATCCCTGGAGACGTTCAAGGCCAGGTTGGACGAGGCCCTGAGCAACCTGATCTAGTTGGAGATATCCCTGTTCCTTGCAGGGGGGTTGGACTAAATGACCTTTGAAGGTCCCTTCCAGCCCTAACCATTCTATGATTCTATGATTCTATGATTCTATGATTACGGTTAATGTTGCTGTGTACATCCACTCTACAGTTTCCCCTGACTTTGTTCAGTCATTACAGAATTAGTATTGCAAAGGGAATTGAAAGATAAATGCAGTTTCTTGCAAGTAAACATTTTGGCAAAGGAACAAATGAGAGGGAAATTTTTCATTTAAAGAAAGCTAATGTTGAGTAATTGTTGCCGATAAAAATACTAGAGTAATTTAACAAAAGAACAAATTATGAAGACTGGAAAATCAAATACATACATAAATATATACTGAAAGACATAAAAGACTTATTATTCTCTGTTGAAAGATAAAAATCACTGGCATGAAAAAAGCTTCACTGTTATTATTATAATTATTAATATGACAATGAGTGGTTTTGGTCTTTTGATTAGACAATTTACTAGTACAATGGAAGTAAGTTGTCGTAACAGAAACAACCAACCTCCAGGTAGAGAGAACAGGATTACATTCCTTACCTAATCAAAAATCATACCCACAGGAGAAATACAAATAATCCTGAAACAGCGCATCAAGATAATGTGGTGGCAAAACTCACAGAACTGCAGTGCTGTGATGGATAGATACAGGCTCCTTAGGAAGAACTGGCAGGACAGCAAAGAGTGAGAGTTGTCCTTTATGCAAGACAGCAGTGAAGCTTGGCCTGAGGATGGATGAGGAGCCAACTGAGAACTTATGGGTCAGGATTAGCAGGAAGACCAATATGGATGACATGTAGTGGGGGTCTGCTTAGACTGCAGGAAGAAGTAGACGAAACTCCCATTAGTTAGCGGGAAGAAGCCTCACATTCATAGGTCCTCGTCATTGTAGGGAATTTTAATTACCCCAATATCCTTGAAGAGCAACAAAGCAGGGGACAAACAACACATGAGATTTGTGGAGTGCACCCTCAGCAAGTTTACGTACAATATAAAACTGGAGAGTAGCCGGTACACCAGGTAAGTGTGCTGCCATTCAGAAACAGGGAAGAGAGAGAGAGAGAGAGAGATATGATAGATAATAGATAGATTAGAGAAATGCATCAACAGGAATCTCATTAAGTTCAGAAAGGGAAAATGAAAAATCCTGCCTTTGGAGAAGAATAACCCATGCACGAGGACAGGCTGAGGGCCAACTAAGCAGAGAGCAGTCAATCAGGAAAGGAGCTGGAGGTCCTGGTGGACAACACATTGAAAATGAGCCCACAATGCAGGAAAGAAGGCAAACAGCATCTTAGGCTGCATTAGGAAGAATGCTTCCAGCAGGCTATTGGAGGTGATCCTTCCTCTCTACTTAACACTGGTGAGATGACATCTGAGTACCAGGCCCAGTTCTGGGCTCCCCAGTACAAGGAAGAAATGGACATACTGGAGAGAAGACCACAAAGATGATTAAGGGATTAGAAAAAGCTGAGAGAGCCGGGACTCTCAGAGAGGGAACATAACCCCCATTTTTAAAAAGGGGAACAAGGAGGACCCGGGCAACTACAGGCCGGTCAGCCTCACCTCTGTGCCTGGCAAGGTCATGGAGCAGATTCTCCTGGGAACCATGCTAAGGCACATGGAGAGCAAGGAGGTGGTGGGTGACAGCCAACATGGCTTCACCAAAGGCAGATCGTGCCTGACCAACTTGGTGGCCTTTTATGATGGGGTGACAGCATCGGTGGACAAGGGTCGACCAACGGATGTCATCTACCTGGACTTGTGCAAAGCTTTTGACACTGTCCCGCATGACATTCTTCTCTCTAAACTAGAGAGGCATGGGTTTGATGGATGGACCACTCGGTGGATAAGGAACTGGCTCAATGGCCGCACCCAGAGAGTAGTGGTCAACAGCTTGATGTCCAAGTGGAGACCGGTCACGAGTGGCGTCCCTCAGGGGTCCGTGTTGGGCCTGGCCCTATTCAACATCTTTGTCGGTGACGTGGACAGTGGCATGGAGTACACCCTCAGCAAGTTCGCCGATGACACCAAGCTGTGTGGTGCCGTCGACACGCTGGAAGGGAGGGATGCCATCCAGAGGGACCTCGACAGGCTGGAGAGGTGGGCCCGTACCAACCTCATGAAGTTTAACCAGGCCAAGTGCAAGGTCCTACATCTGAGTAGTGGCAATCCCAGGCACAAATACAGACTGGGCGGAGAATGGATCAAGAACAGCCCTGAGGAGAAGGACTTGGGAGTACTGGTGGACGAGAAGCTCAATATGAGCCGGCAATGTGCTCTTGCGGCCCAGAAGGCCAACCGCGTCCTGGGCTGCATCAAGAGGATCGTGGCCAGCAGGTCGAGGGAGGTGATTCTCCCCCTCTACTCTGCCCTCGTGAGACCTCACTTGGAGTATTGCGTCCAGTTCTGGAGTCCCCAACATAAGAAGGACATGAACCAGTTGGAGAGGGTCCAGAGGAGTGCCACGAAGATGACAAGAGGGCTGGAGTACCTTTCCTATGAGGACAGGCTGAAAGAGTTGGGGCTGTTCAGCCTGGAGAAGAGGAGGCTCCGGGGTGACCTTATAGCGGTCTTCCAGTACCTCAAGGGGGCCTACAAGAAAGATGGGGAGAGGCTGTTCAGGAGGGCCTGTTGTGATAGGACAAGGGCTAATGGTTTTAAAATAGAGGGAGGTAGATTCAGGTTGGATATTAGGAAAAAATTTTTTACCATGAGAGTTGTAGAACACTGGAACAGGTTGCCCAGAGAGGTGGTGGATGCTCCATCCCTGGAGACGTTCAAGGCCAGGTTGGATGAGGCCCTGAGCAACCTGATCTAGTTGGAGATATGCCTGTTCCTTGCAGGGGGGTTGGACTAGATGACCTTTGAAGGTCCCTTCCAGCCCTAACAATTCTATGATTCTATGATTCTATGACTGTTCAGCCTGGAGAAGAAAAAGCTGGGGGGGATGCGATGTTGGGAGCAGATCTTATCAATGTATATAAATATCTGAAGGGAGGGTGCAAAGAAGACAAAGTCAGGCTCTTTTCAGTGACAGGACCAGAGGCAGAAAGTGAAACACAGGAGGTTCCCTCTGAACATAAGGAAACATTTTTTCACAGTAAAGGTGATTGAGAACTGGCATAGATTGTACAGGTAGGTTGCAGAGTTTCCATCCTTGGAGATACTCAAAAGCCATTTAGACATGGTCCTGCTGGACATCAAGCTGAACATGATCCAGCAATGTGCCTTTGTGGCAAAGAAGGCTAATGATATCCTGGACTGCAGTAGCAGCAGTGTTGCCAGCAGATTGAGGGAGGTGATGCTTCCTCTCAGAACTGGTGAAGCCACACCTGGAGTACTGGATCAAGTTCTGGGTTCCTCAGTACAAAAGAGACATGAACATAATGGAGGGAGTCCAAAAAAGGACCACGAAGAAGGGACTGCAGCATCTCTCCTGTGAGGAAAGGTTGAGAGAGATGGGTTTGTTCAGCCTAGAGAAAAGAAGGCTCAGGAGGATCACATCAAGACATATTGATAACTGATGGCAGGGAGGGAGGGAAGAATACAAAGCCAAATTCTTCTTGGTTGTGCCCAATGAGAATCTGAGAAGCAATGACACAAATTTAAATACAGGAAATAGCATTTAAACATAATAATTTTTAAAATTATTATTTTTTATTATTTTTGTGTGCGAGTGATTGATCACTGGAACAAGTTGACAAGTATGTTTGTGAAGAATCCATCCTTGGAAATATTGAAAACCTGACTGGATACAGTCTTGGAAAACCTGCTTTAGCTGCCAATCCTCTGAGCAGAGGGGTTGGGTCAGATGATCTCCAAAGCTGTCTTCCAGATTCAACTGTTCTCTGTTTCTATTATTCCATTGATTAAAATTCTACAATGTTGAAGTTAACCAAACGAAATTACATGAAGGAAATATGTAACATAAATCTTGTGTAAAATAAATTTAAAAACCAACAACACAAAATTGTCTGTTTGAAGGCCAAAAAATATAACCTTAATTTCAATAATAGAGTTATCGCTAGTAAACGTGAGATTTTTTTCCAGTCCATACCCCGTCAGCGAATTGATGGTTATTCAACACACTAATTTATGCTGGAACAATCACATATACTGTCTGTATTTTATATACTGTACAATGCTCAAAGCTAACACTGAATTAAAAATATATAAAATATTTTTTATGTTTTGCCTGTGGTTCAAAGTATCAAAATGCTTTATAAATTATCTTTAGATGCTTATATTCAGGCAGCAAAATTAAGCCCCAAGGGCAGATTTAGGCTCCAGACGTAGACATCCCAATTCAGATGCTCAAAGCAGTAAAATGCCATCATACATTTTTTTTCTTTCAGGAAACCTTCTTTGTTTTTACTTCCCTTTCTTCCATTCACTAGATACTTCTCAGCTCCTGCTAAAAAATCATGAGTCCTACAAATTGTATTCCCAATACATTTTTCATCAGCACCTAATGTACCACCTATCCTTGTGATGGAAAGATGTTGAGATCCTGCTTATGTAGGTAAAAATATACAAGTACAAATGTGAAAATATCGGAATAATAAGCATGCTTCATACAGTACTTCTACAGTTGTATCTGGACACGTAACGGCTCCTGTGTACATACTGCAAGCAGTATTACCATTTACAGAGTAAGGCTGAGATGACTGGAGAGAGTCAGAGTTTTTCCACAGTAAGAGAAATTCAGTGTAGATGTTTCAGATGTCTAGTTAATGCTAAGACCTAGTACCACTGATCGGAGCAATACCTAGTCATATAAAATGTATAAAGCAGAAAAAGCAATCGGAAAAAACAACCAGCAATTACTATGTATTAATATATGAGAACATGTATATATATTTATATTTCTGTATACTATTTAAAGAGGAAGAAGTAGGTAATTTTCTTTCTTCAAATCCCTATTTTAGCATTTCCTAAAGTTGCTGAAAATAGGGTTACCAAAAACATTTAAACTCTTTATCGTGTATATCTGAAATAATGTTTATGTCAGTGATTAATGCTCCCCCCAAATCATCAAGCTTACACCTAATGGATATGAAAAAGTAAACACTCAAAACTGTTGCAGAAAAACAGTATTCAGATATTTATAGCATATTCTACTATACGAAAATATAACTATATAACCATCAGAATGGTTTACTGGAAAACAGAGAAACAGAAAAAGAGAAAGAAAGAAAAATCCAGACCTTGCGTCTGCTGCCGAAGAAGAGGGCACCTTGCTAATCTGTTTTAGCTGATTCCAAGAGCAAGGTATGCTATACATCAATTCAAGCTATCAGAGCAGGTATATCTTACGATGCTTATTAGATCTGTGCAACATACATGGAACACATTTGTGTCTGTGTGTGTATATATATATATGTGTTCATATAGTTTATTCAAGTATTACACTATCTTTTCCTCTGTCCCCTGTCGTTTTCCTCAATCGTAGAATCATAGAATGATAGAATGGTTAGGTTTGGAAGGGACCTCAAAGATCATCTAGTTCCAATCCCCCCTGCCATGGGCAGGGAAACCCTCCACTACACCAGGTTGTCCAAAGCCTCATCCAACCTGGCCTTGAACACTTCCAGGGATGGGGCATTTACAACTTCTCTGGGCAGTATCAATACTGTAATACAATGTCTTTCATCATAATACAAGGACATCTCAAATCAAATGGAATGTCTAAGACTGAATAATCATACTTCACTCCCAAACTGAGACATGTAGAACTGGATCTCATTTTGTATGTCAGAAATATTGTGGGTGTTTATTGAGTCCAATATATTTGCATTTTTTTGCTGAGTTGGATACGACGAACTTTCCTACACATGTTCAAACTGGTATTATTTGTCATGCATTAAATTTGGTTCACTGGGACAAGTCAGACTGATTGTGCTTTCAGGAGCACGCTGAATCTGCACATGAACTTTGGCCATCAGTATCAGAAAACCTGGTCAGTGCAATAACCTAAGGAAATTGCCTACCTGTGAAAAGCCAGAAAAATTGCCACGTTGTTCTTTAGCTCACCAATAGTTTCAAATTCAAGGATGGAAAAATCCATACCAAGAGAAGCCCAGACATTTATCAAATGTGATTTTACACGAGATATCTTTCCAAAGTTTCCTCTAACATTTGAGTGTTGCATTGATAACCTCCACTTGATTTTCTTTCAATTGTAACATCATTTTCTATTAAGGGATACAAAAATTGTGGTGGTGGAAAGGATATATACTTACTTTACTGTACTTTTACGGTAATTGAATTAACATCCGGTTTGAATCTTTAGCAAAATTTGAATCCACAGCCTAAACTTCTGCCATCGAGAATAGCAGCATAGACAGAAACACAGTAACAAGGTAATCAACAAGAGCAACGAGACAGAAAATATCAAAATGTCAAAATGCAATTCAACATGAATGTTAGCATTAGTGAGTTAAAGAATAACTTATGATACAGGCATTATATCTGCTCTAGTTGTTCACATGCACATAGGTGAAATTAATTTCCCACAACTTGAACAGCTGAAAGGTTATCTGGAGAATGAAACAACTCATCCTGAGACAAGCCGGATAAGTCATGCTTTAGGCTTGCCTATTCCTCTACCTTTGCTATCAAAACCCCCCAGTGTGAATAGCTCAGATTTAGACATCTAACTTCTGACTCTTTAGATGCAGTGTATCAGGTCTTGCTGGGGTGGAGTACATAGGAGCCCTGATAGTGCCGTGCTTTGTATTTGTAATTAGAATGGTGTGGCAACACAGCAGTATTTTGGCTACTGCTGGGAAGCGTTCGCACAGCATCAAGGCTGTCTCTCCAGTTCCGCCCTGATCAAAGGCTGATAGTGGTGGGCAAGTGGTGGGGAGGGGACACAACCAGGACTGCTGACTCAAAACGACCAAAGGAATTTTCCATACCAATATGACATCATGCTCAGCAATAAAAGAGAAAGGAAGAGGGGAAGAGGCATACATTATTAATGCGTTTGTCTTAAGGAACAACCACTGTATGTACTGAGGCTTTCCTTTTCTTCTGTGTGTAGCCTTTGCTTTTCTTTGTTTAACTGCCTTTATCTCAACCCGTGAGTTTTTCATCTTATTTTCTCCCCCTGGCCTGCTGAGGCAGGGAGCCTTGAAGACTGGTATGCATTTTTTGAGGTGTTTCTCTTAACTAGGTTCCATACTTTTTAAACTTTGATTGGGGGTAGATGAAAATCACTTAAAAATGCATTCACATGCAAGTTGAAGAGACTTCATAAGGATAGCCACAAATGTGGTTGAATTTCTTGGTTGTTGTAGTGGGGTAAAGAGACTGTAAGAGATAGATACTCCTTTCTCAGAGAGTGAGATCGATTTCACTTCCTGGCAGTTTCTAAATCGTGTTTGCCAATTGTGACTGAAATTATGGAGACAGATGATTACTAGTTTCAACCTTTCATTATTCCAAGGCCACTGAGGGAAAAAGTGGTGCATTGCTTTTAAGCTTTCCTGCTTTGTTTCAATTTACAGGATGTCAAGTTTAATTTCTCAAAGACTGGAACGAAGAGAAATGTTTCTGAAATCTTTTGGATACAGGGGATCAGCACATCAGAAATTTTGGTTTCCTTCTGTATCTTCACTTTTCTTCTATTGTTTTTGCAAATCAGACAATAAATCTTCTAGGGAAGACATATCAGAAGGAACATCTATCCTTTTGCTAGATCTAAATTTGCCACCTCATTGTCTTTACTTAAATGATTTCTGTAAATTAGGTATGGTATTAGCTGTAACAGACTGCACCTAAGTTGCATTATTCTTATTTGTGCTTCTTTCTTAGTAAGCTCAGTATAAATTTTAAACTTTACCAGCAAATGAAATTTTTTCTTATTCAATGTTGAATCTTCAATCTAGAATTTAGTCTAGAAAATAAAGAAAAACTCATATAGCATTCTAAAAACCTTTGGTTACTATGTAATTCTTTATAAAGGGCAGTTACATAACTGGACAGACAATTGAAAAAAAAAATTTAAAAATTATTAAGGTCCTCATCAAATTAAAAAACCTGTTGGTTGTTTTCCTTTGCAAAGGAATTGTAGAAAAACTGTAATAATATATACATTTAAAAAAAATACAACCAAAAATACCCAAATGTTGTCAACACAAAACAGTTGCTACTATTCCAGGGAAAAAGGAAAAAATAGGAAAAAAATATTAAAACCCCCCACTTTTTTATCAATATAAATATGGAGAAAAGTCATCATTTCAGGCAACTAGCAATTTTCACTAGTGCAGATCTTGTAAGTAATATACACTTCAGTTTTAATTTACACTAGAAAAGCTTAATGAGCCTTCCAGTTATGAAAAGATGTTGTGATTTAGCCCCAGTCAGTAGCTAAGCACCACACAACCACTCGCTTGTTCCATCCCCCTGGTGGGACGGAGAGGAGAAAAATGTAACAAAAAGCTTGAATGTTGAGACAGGGACAGGGAGGGATGACCCACCAACCATGATCCCGGGTGAAACAGACTTGACATGGGGACAAGTCAATTTAATTAATTACCATTCACATCAGAGAAGATAATGAGAATGTCATGGTTTCGGTGATTCCGGCAACTAAACACCGCACAGCCGCTCACTCACCCTCTCCCACCCCCTGGGGATGGGAAGGGAATTAAAGGGAAAAAGAGAAAGAGACCCATGGGTTGAGATAAGAGCAATTTAATGCTATTACTAATAATATATGAATATATATACGTATGTACAATGATAAATATATACAAACAAGGGATGTACGGTGTAATTGCTCACCACCTCTTGACGGAGGCCTGGCCCGTCCTGGACTAATGATCTTGAAACAGATAGATCCCAACACTGCAATCGTGGACGAGTGGCACGGGGAGGGGGAGAGAGAGAGAGAGAGAGCGCTCTGAGAGTCCAAGAGTGAGAGTCCTGGAAGAGCAAAGGCCCTTCTTTCCAGCTGACCTTCACTTTTATACTGGGCATGACACTACATGATATGGAATACTAATTGGCCAGTTTGGCCCTCAATCCTAAATCTAAGTGCAAATCATGAGGAGAGTTGTGGACCCCCTGTCCTGGCCATGCTCCGCCTATCCTGTTGTGCTCCTGCACACTGGCAAGAACATGGTAGCTGAAAAGTCCTTGAGACCTCAGTGCCAACTATGAACATCAGTGCACTGTCAGCATTCTTCTCAGAGCAAGTCTCAGACTAAAACCAAAACACAGAGCTCTTTTAGCTTTTAAAAGAAGAGCTAACTCTGTCCCAGTTGAAACCAGGAGAGAGAAACAAAGCCAGATCTTAAAAACATCTTTCACACACCCCTCCCTTTTTTCTGGCTCTACCTCCTCACTCCCAGCAGGACGCTTTGGAGCTCTCCCAGCTGTGCCACCGCAGCTGCCATCAGTCGAGTGTGGGCAGTTGCCTGTGCGGGAGGCTTGGAGGGACAGGGCCCTCTCAAGTCCCCTCTCTCTCTCTGCCTCATGTCCCACATGGAGCAGATTTCTTTGTCCCTCATTAAATGTCGTTCACAGAGGCGCTGGTTGGCCCTGCCTTGGCCAGAGGCAGGTCCAGCTTGGAGCCAGGGAAGTTTCTATGAGCTCCTTACAGGGGCTAACCCTGTAATTCCTCTCTCGCTACCAACATCCCACCACATAAACCCAACACAACAGATTAAATCATTTTCCCACTTCTGACATGAGATTTAGCCTTATTTTATAATCAAATAGCGAGTATTAAAGGAGCTGCCTGAGCTATACTGGAAGTCCACGATGACAAATCCTGGTTATTTCATTCAAATTTTTAGCTTCAATCAGGAAAACAATAGAGCGGATCTACTATAGATATTACTGTAAAACTGTAAAAATTAATGTCACAGTAAACTAGCTCAATGTATGCACAGAAGTATTCAAGTATTCAATTTTTTCTGAATATTTAAATAGCAGATGAAATTAATTTTTATTTGTAAATCATGTGATGCGTTATTATTTTTTAACTGCCACAGTAAATCCCAGAATTTTAAAAGAAAAGACACACTTCTCTATTGCCGGAGAAATATTTGATCATTTTAAGTAAATAATGACATAGGAATACAGACAAATATTATATAAGCCTAGCCTGTTTGCAAACTATTGTTACTGTCTTTCAAATTCAGATTTTCAATTTCGTAAATCAAACCCATGAAAAAACTTTACAATGTTAAACTCTAGTGCATTGATTTAAGCCCTGGCTCCTCAAAAAGGGAAGGGAAATGAGCAACTCTAGCCATAGACAAAACAGACAGTTACCTAAGGAAACCCATCAGATAGGAACTAATGGTCAAATCTACTCCGTCTACATTAGAGCTTTGAAAAGCTTGGTTTACTGCTACCAATAGGAACAATGGTGAGAGAGCCTGGGACAGTAGATAATGCTGGGAAAGAAAGCTGGAGAGGGACTTTTTAAAAGGGCATGTAGTGATAGGACAAGGGGCAATGGCTTTAAACTGAAAGAGGGTACATTTAGATCAGATCTAAGGAATAATTTTTTTACGTTGAGGGTGATGAGGCATTGGAATAGGTTGCCCAGAGAAGTTCTGGATGGCCCATCCTTGGAAGTGTTCAAGGCCAGGTTGGATAAGGCTTTGAGCAACCTGCTGTAGTGGAGGGTGTCCCTGCCCATGGCAGGGGGGCTGGAACTAGATGATCTTTGAGGTCCCTTCCAACCCTAACCATTCTATAATTCTATGAAGTGAAAATATGCATTTTAACAAGGGAAGAATGTACACTTAGGATAGGGGGAGCAAGAGAAACAAAGATTCTTTGGCAAGGAGGATGTGTTATTAAAATTAAAAAGTCCAGGAAGCAAGTGAAATGACCAAGAGTCTGGTGGAAATTGACTTTGCAAAGAAAATGTAAATAATAACTCTTAGAGACTTCGTAAAGAAAATAAGGACAGAGAATTGAGTTACTTTGTATGAATAATGAGATATAAATTAAGGATCATTTTAGTTAGTATTGCCCCAAAAATTGACAACTGTCCTTGTTTATAATCAACCTGCAACTGAGCACCACACCACTGTTCCCTCACTCCCCTCACAGTGGGATGGGTGAGAGAATCGAAAGAGTAAAAGTGAGAAAACTCTGAGTTGAGACAAGAACAATTTAATAGGTAAAACAAAAACCATGCACGAAAGTAATACAAAAAAAAAGAATTCATTCACTATTTCTCATTGGCAGGCAGGTGTTCACCCATATCCAGGAAAGCAGGGCTCCATCACGTGTAATGGTTAATTGGAAAGACAAATGCTGTCACTCCAAACATCCCCCAGCTTTATATGCTGAACTTGGCATCGTATTAACCCCATGTATCAGTACAAGTTGGGGACTGAACTGTTGGGGAACAGAACAGAGGAAAGGGACCTGGGGACCCTGGTGGACAGCAGGGTAACCATGAGCCAGCAATGTGCCCTTGTGGCCACAAGACCAATGGCATCCTGGGGTGTATTACAAGGGTTGTGGTTAGTAGGTCAAGAGAGGTTCTCCTCCCCCGCTACTCTGCCCTGCTGAAGCCGCATCTGGAATATTGTGTCCAGTTCTGGGCCCCTCAGTTCAAGAAGGACAAGGAACTGCTTGAGAGAGTCCAGCGCAGGGCCACAAAGAGGATTAAGGGAGTGGAGCATCTCCCTTATGAGGAAAGGCTGAGGGAGCTGGGTCTCTTTAGCTTGGAGAAGAGGAGACTGAGGGGGGACCTCATTGATGTTTATAAATATGTAAAGGGTGACTGTCATGAGGATGGAGCCAGGCTCTTCTCACTGGCATCCAATGATATGACAGGGGGAAATGGATGTAAGCTGGAACATAGGAGGGATATAAGCTGGAACATAGGAGGTTCCACTTAAATATGAGGAAGAACTCCTTCCCAGTAAGGGTAACAGAACACTGGAACAGGCTACCCAGAGAGGTTGTGGAGTCTCCTTCTCTGGACATGTTCAAAACCCGCCTGGACGCATTCTTGTGTGATCTAATCTAGGTGGTCCTGCTCCGGCAGGGAGATTGGACTAGATGATCCTTTGAGGTCCCTTCCAATCCCTAACATTCTGTGATACTGTGATTCTGTATGGTATGGAATATCTCTTTAGCCAGTTGAGGACAGCTGTCCTAGATATGTCTCCACGCAAAGTCTTGTGCGCCGCTAAACTACTCACTGATGGGGAGTTATGAGAAGCAGAAAAGGCCTTGACTCTGTGTAAACACTGCTCAGTAATAACGAAAACATCCCTCTACTATCAACACTGCTTTCAGCACAAATCCAAAACACAGCCCTATACTAACTACTATGAAGAAAATTAGCTCTATCCCAGCCAAGACCAGCACATTCTTTACCCCTTATTCCATACCATTTGTATCATGCTTAAGTTCTCCTACAATCCAATCCAACCTCATTAACTGTCTCCCTCCTTCCTGTCTTGATATAATACATAGATACCATTCCCTTCATCTATGGATCGCCCCTATAAAATGCCCATAAAATGTCAACAAATTGTCCACAAAATGTCCATTAGTTCATTTAGTTCATGACTTTGGGATTCATCTGTTATGGCGGTCACTCAGGACAGGAGAGGTGGTGTGTTGCATGCAGTTACTGGGCACGAAAGCCAGCTCAGATTTGGATCACTGCTACACTCGCACTGCTTCTTGCAAGACTCGACCTCCACTGGTTCAGACGGTTCCTGCTGTAGTAATTCCCGTAACATGCAACTCAAATCATGGGTTACAACAATTGAAAAGTATTTCCGTTACAGTTTCTGCCACGGTCCTTTTGGGCCAGGTTATAAGGTTTAACATGACAATGAACTCCGTTCCTTGCCCCTGCTCTGGCTTGGATTTATCCACAGATTACGTCCTTTAGGCGTGTACCTGCTCCAAGTGCAGCCTTATCTATGACCCACATTCTCTTCAGAGGTATACCTGCTGCAGCATAGACTTATTCACAGCCACAGTCTCTTTGAGGTGCACTTGGTCCAGCGTGGCATTATCCATGGGCCACAATGCCTTCAGAGATATACTTACTCCAGTGTGGCCTTACCCATAGCCACAGTCCCTTCAGAAGTAAACCTGCTCCAAGATGGCTTTACTCCTGGCTACGGTCCCTCCAGGGTTGTATCTGCTCTATTGTGGGCTTATCCACAGCCACATATTTTGAGGTGTTCCAGCATGACCTCATGCACAACCATTGATGGTTCAAGCTATACCTGCTGTAGCATGGACTTATGCTTAGGCTGTGATCCCTTCAGAGGTATACCTGCTGTAGTACAGACACAACCAATGCTATAGACACTTCAATATATACCTGCTCTGACATGGACTTTTCCACATTCACAGACACTTCAGGCTGTCTTTCTCTCACTTGAACCCATCCACAGCTCACAGTCCCTTCAACTCAAGTTCATGCTGGATTTCCGGCCTGTCCAGCACAGCAGCACAGAAACAGCAGTGGTAAGGGAAGGGAAGGGAAAAAACAAGACTCTAAGCTGAGAGTTAATATTTATACAAGATCAATTGAATGCACAGGTCACAGCCAAACTTAGATGATTTTCCTCACCTAATAATCCAAGCCAGTCAGTTATGTTCCTATTTTGGTCTATAACAAATACTTTCCTCAGGAGTTCTCTTGCTCCTGATACCTTACGCTTGCTTTACCTTAATAGCAGTCTTTCTTCTAGTTTTCTCTCTTGTTATAATTTTGTGCAAATTATGCTAGGATAAAGTTACAGTTAACTTGAAGAATTGTTTCACGTGAGTTATTGTCAGTCAGTGCTTTTAAAGATATGATATGAAACGCATGAAATATCTAGACTTGAATCCTAAACTTCTGTGATTGGTAGCTATGAGTGCTTCCCTGCACAGGCTCATACAAACTTAGGACTTTCCTTTGCTTCCCTTGTTTGTAAGTGTAGGCCGTTATACAGTGTGTTTGACTGGATTTATTTATATACAGATATATATCTCAGTGTGTTTGGCTGGATTTCCTTTCAATTTGCAATCACTTTTGTTTATATTATTCTTTGCCCTTTGTCTTGCAATTCCTGTTACTTGGACCAATGTTTACACATTTTCCAATGCCTCCTAAATGCACCTGTAGTCTTCACATCTTTGGTGGTCACACTACTCACACACTTACATGTAATGCACATTCATTGTATTTGGCTACACAATCACAGTGCACTGAGATACTTACATATTGTTGTTGGTAACACAATTTTAGCTCTTCTATGTTTGGTTTTAAGGCAAACTCATATTTATTATGTTCTGTTTGTTGAACTTATGATTTATAGGCGTCACAAGGCTCTAGTTACACTGTGAAGACTCTTGCATTGGTAATGATGGGGTACTGACATCTTGACTTTAGGACTAATTTCACTTTTAAAAGGTCATGTATTCAGTTTCCTGTTCTACTGTAGGTATGGAGCAAATCTTATCACCACTGTTTGAACGACTGTTTTTCTTCTGTAAAATAGATCAGCTTCTTACTTCTGCAACAGAAGCTCTGAACTTCTATGTTGTAAACTCTTTGAAGATCAGAGATCATAAAATACTTTATGTTTGAAAGGACCCACAGAGCTCTTCTAATTCAACCTCTTTCCCAAAGCAGAGATAATTTCCAAGTTAGAGCAGGTTGCTCAGAGTCTAGTCAAGTTTTTAATATCCCTAAGAATGCAAGTTTGACAGCATCTCTGAGCATTCTACTCCCATAGAGAGCCACTGCTAAAAACCAGGGGTTTTTTGTTACTTACATTTAGTCATAACTTCTCTTGCAGCAATTCTTGTCAGATGCTTTGAATAAAAAAGATGAAGAACTAATCACTATCATGAAATGTTCTGTTAATTTACTAAAAGGTCACTTCAAATTTAACATTGAACTGATTAATCAGTCTTCTAAACACTCTCATCTCAGTAATCTCTAATTTCCTGATACTGAATATGTACACAAACATTCAGTTCTAATACATGAAAATCATTTGCAATACTAAACAGCAAAATATATAATTAACAAATCAATGAAGTATGTTATATATTCATGCATACCACTTATTGACATTTTTTTCTTGCAATCTTATATATTTAACAGCTTAATCATCACAAGAACTTACCTGTTGGAGTTACAATTTTCAGGGCAACACCACAATTTAGAATTAGGTAATTTAATTTTGAATGAGTAGGGAAGCATCACATTTCAAAATAAGATTCATAGCATGCAATGTGTTAGAAGGAGCCACCAAAACTACCCAATAGTAAATACAGTCAAGCTGGTATGTAAGCCAGATATCTTTCATTATTTATATGTTTGATTTTGACCTCTAGAATGGTACCATCCTCTTTCCCTTTACTTGAATTTTAGTTAAACTTATTCTTTTTTTTTTTTTTTTGTCAACAATTGACAAAATTAACCTGGAAAACCAACACTGTGTAAAAGCTCTGTGACTGGAGCACTCCCTCAGTCAATGAAAAACCTAGCTACAGCTGCTGCTTCTGACTATGGAAATCTAAACCCCTTATTTCCACCAAAAAGATTGACTCAAATCTTTCCATTCAAAACCTCCCACTATCAGAGCAATATTTTAATGAGAGACTCTGAAGTTCAGTCTCTAAAGAAAAAATAATTATTAATTCAGAAAGAGGGTGTGAAATGTCTATATTGCCAAATGGAAACAAAATTCTTTCAAAAAGATGAGACACAGCTTTAAGTGCTGGGATTTCACTCTCACAAACAAAGATCTTAGTAGCCTGATCTAGTTAAGAGGCGTCCCTGCCCATGACAGGGAGGTTGGATTAGATGATCTCTAAGGTCCCTTCCAGCCTATGCCATTCTATGATTCTATGATCTTAACTGTTTCATAAACATTTCAATAATACCTCTTAGGTTCAACTTAGTTGTTTGATGCAGAATAATCATTTCATTGGGATCCTTCCCAAGAAGTGCTCCTGTTTGACATGCTTAGAATGGAGAACATTCATCCCAGAAGAAATGTAAGATGTGGCACCAGATCCAGTTGGGCTGACTTTCTATATTTCTTTTCTATTTTATAAGTATGTTGTGGGTTAGGCCACTCCAGCAACCAAACCCTACACAGTCCCTCTCTCACCCTTCCCCACCCCCAGGGATAAGGGAGAAAATCCAAGAGGAAAAAGAAAAGAGACCCGTGGGTTGAGATAAGAACAATTTACTACTACCGCTACCAATATATACATATACAGATATATACAAGGATAAACATATGCAAACGAATTATGTACAGTGTAATTGCTCACCACCCCTTGACCGAGGCCCGTCTCGTTCCAAAGCTGCAATCCCGAAACAGACAAAACTCTATACCGCAATCCCGGATGAACGGGAGGCCCCGAGACAGAGAGTGAGCGAGAGAGAACACCCCGAGAGTCTGAAAGTTAGAGTCCTGGAAGGGCAAAAGCCCTTCTTTCCAGCTGACCCTCACTCTTATACTGGGCATGACGCTGCATGATATGGAATACTAATTGGCCAGTTTGGCCCTCAATCTTAAGTTCAAGTACAAATCGTAAGGAGAGTCACGGTCCCCTTGTCCCTGCTATGCTCCCCCCTTATCCTGTTGTGCTCCTGCACACTGTCAAGAACATGGCAAGCTGAAGAACTCCTTGAGACCTCAGTGCCAACTATAAACATCAACTTGCTATCAACATTCTTCTCAGAGTGAGCCTCTGAGTAAAACCAAAACACGGAGCTCTTCTACCTGCTAAAAAGAAGAGCTAACTCTGTCCCAGCTAAAACCAGGACAGAGTGCTAGTTTGTCTGACATAGAACTGCTTAGACCTTTCACTATCAGAGACAGATAGAAGTTATTATTCTGGGCTTGTGGTCACTGTGCAGAAGCCTGGATTTGGGAAAGGCACCCTTGGACCCTGGTAGTTTTCAGTACGAAAAGGAAAAAATATACGGGCTTTGAGGAATTTTACTGGAAGAAATCTAAACATCTTATCTACCTCCAGGGTTAGACATCAACTGAACACAGATTTCCACAGTTATGTTGTGCATTAAAGTCTTAGTGGCAGGTACATAATAGTACATGGTTACTTAACCTCTAAATGGTTATACAAGGCACAAAGTCAGTGATCCTCTGCTGTGGATCTAGCCTCAAGACCTCAGAACAAGAATGAATAATAATAGGATATAATATTTTTCCTCAAACACTTTTTCTTTGAAGTCCTACTTTTATTAACACACTAAGTAAATGCAATTTTGCAGTAATTCATCTTTGATTTCTTTCATGCATTTTTAAAATTATGAAAATAAGAAATTCAATGTATATGCAGCTATGTTACATTTAGTCTTTATTTATACTTACTTTTTGAAACTAATGACAAAGTGAATGTCTCAGTCTTCATATTTGGTAACCTGAAATAAGCCCATAACTCTGTGCTTGGAAACTCTAACAGGGTTTTGTCCTGCTAAATTCATTTGTGAACAATAAAACTAGTCATGCTGAGTGGCATTTATACACAAAGGAAAGGAATAAAACTTTTTTAGGGCACAGTTCATTTTATGTGGGATTCAACAGCCTGGACGTAGTCATTTTGGGAACTGTGAGATATCCCATACAGTCTCCAGCTGCACTCCAGATCGTATGTCTCAGAGGTCTCTTTTCACATCTACGAGTCCTATCCAAATATCTTGGCTGCCCATTGTCTGAAATCACACTAGAGTCTGTTTAGGTGACAGAATCTTCAAAGAACTTACTACTCTCCATCGACTCTGCAAGAAGCTGAGGGAACTAAGTATGATGTACATAATGACACTCTAAATTCTTAAATTAGGTGAAATTAATTTTACTGTACAGAGAACATCAAATGTGATGCCTACAAACTGCAAGAAAAAGCAACACATATTTTATCCTGCGGTACTCAAAATGTTCTTACTTAAGATAACATAGTCTAACTTAGAACTAAATATTTGTATTTTGTAATTATTGTAATTTCTAACTAAATTTCTAACTAGAGAGGCTTTTGGGGCGCCTCAATGGGGTGGTGAACATACTGATGCTCAGCCTGATGGCTCACTAAATCCTTGCCATGTTTTGTCTGTAATAATGGATGAATGATTTCTTTGTAAATGCAAGTTGTGCATATCCTACTTGCATGTATCTCTGGCTAAAGATGCCCCAGCAAGCTAACTCCAAAAGGGGCTATAACAAAGCATATAATGCCTTCTTAATAAACCACAGGATATTAATTTTGGCTTTAATCTACCTCTCTAAATAAGCGCGTATATCCCACGGTCCTGCATCTCACCTGCCAATGCTCTGTGAGTGTCACAGATGCCATAAGGATCAATAAAACCCACTAGATACCTATGTTTTGGGAACCAAATTCCATCCTAAATTCTATATCTGAGCTACTAAGTCTGAGATCCTTTTGCTTCCAAATGAAAGAGGCATCACTAGTTGTACAATTCACCTGTTAAGAGAGTTATATCACATCAAGAAGCAGAACTACCCTATCGAAGTGTATGTCTGTGAAGTCATCCTAAAAAGGCTAGCTCAGTCTTAAACATGTAGGATGTGATTATATAGTAATGCTTTGCAAATCCACTATGATTTCATAATTATAATTATGTTATTTTGATTATAAACATAAATATTATCGTAAAAGTAATAAACATGAAAAAGCTGAAATATAACTTGCATGACTTTTCCCTCTTAAAAGAAGAAACGATTTATTAATTTAACAAATTTGAAAACTATAGGCAAATACTTTGCAAATTGCTAGTGAACATGTGTTGTGGTTTAGCCCAGTTGGCAGCTAAGCTATCATGTGGTCACTCACTCACTCCTCCCACTTGGTGAGGTGAAGAGGAGAAAAATGTAACAAAGGCCTGAGGGTTGAGATAAGAACAGGGAGGGAGAACCCACAGACCATGGCCCCAGAAAAAACGGGCTCGGCTTGGAGACAAATCAATTTAATTCATTACTAGCTACTTGAGAGGATAACATGGAACAAAACCAGATCTTAAAAACAAATTCCCCCCCAGTCCTCCCTTCTTCCTGTTCTACCTCTTCCCCCAGCAGTGCAGGGGGATGGGGCAGGGGGCTGAGAGGGGTTGCAGGTCAGTTCATCACACATCATTTCTGCTGCACCTTCCTTAAAGGGGAGGACTCCTTACACTCTTCCCCGGCTCCAACGTGGGTTCTCTCCTTACAGGACACAGTCCTCCATGCACTTCTCTGACAAGAAGTCTTTCCTGCAGGATGTGACCCTTACCCATCAGATTGCTCCAGCGTAGGCTTTTCCCAGAGTCATGACTTTTTAGGGCACAGCCACTGCTCCTGCGTGGGATCCTCCTCAGATTTCAGATGCATCTCTGCTTTGTCATCAGTCTCCAGCCGCATGGGGTCCTTCCCACAGAGACAATCTACAACCTCCCTTAGGAACAGGCATCTCTGCTCCAGAATGAGGTTCTCCACGGGCTGTGGATGGATCTTTGCTCTACTTTTAGTCTTCATGGGCTGCAGGAGGGCTGCTGTCATCTCACCACGGGCTGCAGGGGAATCTCAGCTCTGGCACGCTTCCTCCTATTCCATCTTCACTGACTTTGGTGTCTGTGTGGCCATTTCTCTCAGATCTCAGTCCTCTCTGTGCTGCAGCCGTGCCAAGCCCAACCATCCTGAAGAACTCCAGCAGTCCCGGACGGACCAACTCTGCTCAATGGCACCCTGGGAGTGGGGCGCTTTGGAGCTCTCCAAGTCACACCTCTGCAGCCATCTCCAGTCAAGTGGCTGTGGCCCAGAGTGGGCAGTCACCTGCCCAGGAGGCCGAGAGGCCAATCCTCCACCTCTGCCCTCTCTTCACTGTAGGTCCAGCCTGGTTGGGGTTCCTTGGTCCCCTTCTTAAATAGGGCATTCACAGAGGCGCTGACTGGCTCAGACCTGGTCAGAGGGGAGGGGGGTCCAACCTGGCCAGAGGTTGATCTGATCAGTTTTGGAGCCAGGGAAGCTTCTTGCAGCTTCTTACAGTCCTTTCCCTGCTACACATAAACCCAGTGCAACATGAGAAAAGTATTTAGAATCTTATCTGATAATATTAAGTTTTCTCTCATATGAAATTTCCAGATTACTTCTCTGTGAGCTGACATGCAAATCACCAGTGAATGCTATTGAGAGATTCATTGTAAGATTAGCTGGTGATTATTGTTGTTTTACTGTTCTGTGCTGATTTTTTTTCCTGGGGAGTCAAAATGTCCATGTTTTCCTTTTAAGCAGAAGAATTCTTCCAGCTGTGAATTTGCTATAGTACTATCTTTTTATGAGTTTCAGATCTCATTAGAGATCATTAAGCTCTTGAGAGATGCTAACGTCTCACAAACATTGTAAACAATGCCTTTTCAACCTTGATTGCAATATTCCCTGATTAATGTTTGTGCACTGAGATAGATTAAGAATATAAAGGGAAAAAACCCATTTGAAAACATGGTCTTGATCAACAAATTCTAAGTGTCTTATGAATATGGTAACAATGAATAAAACTTATTTCCTTCTTTCTTTTCAGTTAAAAATCTCTGAACAACTCTCACTGACAGATAAGACAATACAAAATTAAGATTAACTTTTAAAGAACAATGTTTTATAATAAAATTTGTACACAGGATTGAAATATGGTAGCATAGAACTTTAGTTCCAAAAATGGTATACATTTTGAACTAATAGGGAATCCTGAATATTTCTCTGGCTTTCATAATTTTGAAGGAGATTGGCTTGGATCAAATTTTCAGCCTCTTTATCAGGACAAAACACCATAATTCTTTCAACATGACAGAAGAACTGGACATTACATAGATAAGACAAATTCTGCAATAGTCCTACTGAGTTATAGGGAAAATTTCGACACATTGTTGGGTGGTAGATGACCTCTGGAGACAAGAGTTTCAGTTTAAAAGATAACCACATTTACAAACTCTCGTCAAGCCAGAGCACAATACTCATTGTAACAGTAGGATGCTCTTTTCCCAAAGCATTACAAAAAGATGCTGACGGCTTCATTGAATCTTGAAAAACTGTGTGTTGTGTTTGTGTTACTGTGCCTTCAGGTAATGCGAAGAGAGATGCAAACCCAGCTGCACAGCCTGAAGCTGGCCTCCAGCATAAACTGTTAGAGCTGTGACCTCTGTATGGCAGGCAATCCCACAGGCAAAAAGGGTGAGTGAAAGTACGAGACGGGGGAGCATGTAAAGTAAAGCTAATATTATAGATTATTTTTAAATATTCTGTTTAAGTACGTAAGCAGATTGTATTATGGAAAATACATGAACTAGCTAAGACCCGGGTGAATGAAATATACTTTTAAACTGACTACCAAGGTGAAAGTGTCAGTAATAAATACTCATCAGGAAAGATAGCACAGAAAGGGAAAGAAGAGTTGTAGTTGTCGGAGATACAAATCTAAGTTTCGTCACGATACAACCGAGAGTGAGTAGGCTAGAAACAAAGAGGGAGAGGAATTCTAAATTGTAGCAAAAAATTCCTAGCAATTCTCTGTTCGTCCCTAGACAGAATGTTTTAGAAGAAGAGTTCAGGGTAAAAAAGTATCCGAGCAGATAAAAGTATTTCTTGAATTCTCTAAAAGTGTAGGATCCTGCTACACAATATGAAACAGAAAAAAATGGTCTGTGTTTTTTTTTTAATTGCTTATGAATATATTTATTTTTGTTAAAAATTGCTTGATATCTCATCCCTAGTGCTTTTTCCAGTCCATCAAATATTTGTCTCATCTAGTGCTGAACTTTCAGCTGTTGCTTTTCATCCAGAAACCTATTCCTTGTGGACAGCATAGGAACTGCATTTGCTAAGTAAGCAAAAAGAGCTGAAGATTTATATTGATCTTATGTCATCAATCATATTTATGATATCAATGAGAAGACTGATTCTGTACTACCTCAAATTGAAGCCGGGAGCATATGATCCACTCACAGTCTTCCATTGTGATCTCACCAAGAGAAAGCAATAGAGTAGTATATCTCTGCACTCTCGCCATGCAAAATACCATGAGATGAATGATAGATGGTGACAACAGCTTTCAACAGTTTCTTACAAAACTAACATAGACATTTGAATTTAGAGTTATGAATTAAATATCATGTTCTCACTATCTATTTTAAAGTAACAGAAATGGTCACATATTGTGAAAATGAATAAACGAGATTTGAATACTCACCTTTTCATGAGGTTTACCATAGGAAATATAACGTTAACACAATTTTAAAAGTGAATAGAAAAGTAATTACATATCTGAAAATTGCAGTTTATTCTCCATTATTCTAATCTGTCCTAAAAATAGTGAAGAGAGAAAGAGCCAGTCTCAGTTCTTATTGATTATCCTTTCACTGTTACATTTATGATATTTGCCCAAATTTTTACATGTTTCAGAAAACCACCATGCCATAGTATGCTTATGATTCATAAGCTTGGCTTTGATCAGCTTATTTAGGAATCTAAATTAGTCTAAATTAAATAATTTAGGATCTAATTTAGCTTAAACGTATTACAACATTAGTGGAAAGACACCTCTAGACAGTGATTCAGAAGTCTTAAGCATTACTTCGGCTCTAAATTGTCCATCTCTTATCAATGATTGCATTCATAGTTTAGCTCCCATTTTTTACTTCCTATTGCCTAGTTTAGGCACTTCAGGTAACGTTTAGTCAGAGATATTAGTACTATAGTTTATAGCTGTTGTGGGACTTGTCTGTGACCATGGCAGGGGGTTGGAACTAGATGATCTTTCAGGTCCATTCCAACCCAAACTATTCTATGATTCTATGATTCTATGATTCTATGATTCTATGATTCTATGTGTATTAATACATAATTGAAAATATGATCATCATGTATGTCATCATATATACATTGTAGCCAGCTACAAACTTTTAAACTAGAAATACATCTTTCTCTACCTCAAATAGAAAATATTTTTAAGATTGTGACAATTGGCCAGTACTAGTTTATGACATTTACTAAAACATTGACCTACAAGGGGAAGAATCAGACAGTATACTAAAAGCTCTAAGGACAAAATAATTGCTTCCCAAAGGAAAGCACAATATGTTAGGAGGTTCTTCGGGCATCCCTCTGTCCTTTTCCATTTGAAAACTATAAAATTGAAAAGGACTATTGATCTTTAGTTTGAATAGGAAAGATCTTTGGACTTTTAAGCAGGCACTGCAGAGAGAAGAGTCATGGATTATTAATAAGAAAAAAAGAGGGTTCATACACTCAGGACAATTAAAACAGTAAAATTAATGTATGATTATGACTTAACAAGTCAGTTCCACTTAAATATGATTAGAATTTTAATGTATATAATACCATTTGGTAATGTAGGGCCATTTAATCCAGATTTTCTTTTAACCAAGTCAGATTCTTAAAATATTTGAATGGATTATATTTTGCAGTTACATTTAATTGGAAACCAAGAAAAAAAATACTGCTGCCTTGAATAGCAACTGAAATGTTCATATATTTTCTCCCATATCATCACATTGCAGAATAACAATAGTCAGAAAATTTGCAATTGTCAAACTATTTTAATATATTTTGGCAATAGGAGTATGAAAGATCCTTTTCTTGTCAAATGTGGTCTGAAATTAAATAGTTTAGTTTTCTGGCTGCAAAATAGGTCCAGCAAAGGAAATGAGTGGGTTGGCAATGTGCTTTAGTCAATATTTTTCAGAATATAATTATTTATGACCAAATTTAGACTAATTTCTTCATTTAATCTTTCATTGTATCTCTGTGCTTCACACTGCTGTTACACCTTTGGAAGTTGCCAGATGGATTTAATCAAATGCTTCTATGGGGAAGAGATCTTAAGACAGAAAATCTATGATAAGTTGCAGGAGTATCTCCAATTTCATCTTGATTTTACCCACTGTAAAAATTTACTATTACTCCCAATTTCACTAGCCGTTCTCCAAAAGTATCTTGTAGTACCCACAGACTTTACACCCCCTCAGGCCACATATCAGCACCTATCTGCACTATTTTTTTTTTTTTTCTATTTCAAATAGCATTTAACATGTCTGGAAATTAACTTTTTCAGCTCTGAAGTCCCCATGCTGCTGTGTAAGTGACAATCAAGTGCCACGAAAAAAGTAAGAAGACACAAAAAACTTTCTGAACAGAGCTGGGGTAGTTGGAATAGGTACAAAAAGACTGTGGTGAGAGGAAAACAAACAAGAAGTGGCAAAAAATAAGTATAAAACTGTTGCACTGTAAGGTTTTTGTATGTTTGTAAATATCCTACCTCTTTCAGTTTCTCTCCCTAAACAAACCATGGTTTCTTCTAAATAAACAATAAGCGGGATATATTGATTGACAAATTAAAAAGGAAATATTACAGAAAATTCTAAATTTTACAATCTGCTATTCAAAATAAAAAGTTAGAGTTGGTCAAAATTCAGCAGGTCTTTTGTAATATTTCAATATTTTGAAGGGTATACTAGGCTTACTTAATTTCTAAGTTTTTTTTGTTTTATCTTGCGATTTTTTTTTGGGGGGTGGGGGGTGTTGTTGTTTTTTTGTTGTTGTTTTTTGTTTGGTTGGTTTGGTTTTGATTCCTCCTCTCTCCCCCCCAAAAAACAGTAAGTATTGTTCTTGTGGGCTTTTTCCTTTTATTGTCCTGTAAATTAATAAAAATACAAAATCAAAATTTATATTTGCCTTTTCCTGTCTTCTTTCCCTTTGATTAATAGTAGAACATTTCTTTGTTAAATATACCAATTCAATAATTATTAGCTAGTACAGTGAATAGAAGAAAAATGGATGGATAGTGTCCAGAGTAAAACTGCTCCAAAATGTATGAATTTTGGGGAATTTGCTGACATCTTCTTTCCTCTCATTTTGGAACTAAATAATCAAACAAACAACTACAACAAAACATTTAAAATTAGTTGGGTTTTATTGCATAAGGTTTTTTTTTTCTTTTTAGTTTACTGGTAATTTTTCCTCTCCATCACATCAGTGAGCTTTATTGTTCCATTAATAAGGAAAAATTTGAACCTTCATCTTATAGTTAACTTCTAAAATTTCTTTGTCTGTGCATTTGTCTGTGTTAAATTGAAGGCTCAGCATAACGGCTCAATCATACCTGCATTTGAAAGTCAAAATTATGTTATGAACAATTTATTAACTGTCTGATTTCACTAACTTTATTGCTTTCGCCCCTTAGAGAAAGGTAGTTGGGAACAGTATGAAACCTAGAATTAGTAGTGAAAAATTTTAATCTGGAGTAGATTTCATTTTGTTTATTTTGGAGGTGTGAGAATTGATAATCTGCCAGAAAGTTTAATTTGATGTGTCAGGACTCTAGCATATATCTGTAATATATACTTCTACGTATTATTTTGTAATATTTGCAGCGCTTGTAAAATTGAAAGGTAAAAATTAAAATTGGAATTACATAACGAAAAATAAAAGGTGAAGTATTTTATATATACTAACTAGAGAAGCACTGGCACCTCCTTTTGCATGCTATAATTCCTTATCCATTCTTTCTGATCAATTTCACAAGCAAGAAAACAAGGGAAACACACATATGACTTAACTTTTCCGTCTCATTTCCTGTACCAAGGAGAATCATTCCGTTTGCCGTTTCACAAAAAGATATAAGGTTATAAAATCAAAGTATTTTTATTAATGGAAATTATTCTCAATAATAATAACTTTTTTCTTTAATTAGTCATGACCATGTCTAACATAGTACTTGAAACTTGACTGGTTTTGATCAATCCAATCAAATCCAATCCAATTTCACCTCCGAACACTACAAACTTTCAGTGATATGTCTTTAGAGGAGTACTGATGG
Source organism: Tauraco erythrolophus (assembly GCF_009769465.1). Taxonomy (NCBI): domain Eukaryota; kingdom Metazoa; phylum Chordata; class Aves; order Musophagiformes; family Musophagidae; genus Tauraco; species Tauraco erythrolophus. Next base: position 82,642,914 of record NC_141465.1, on the reverse strand, counting down.
ATAGGTAGAACAAATGTCTTCAATAAAGCCAATTATTTTACGATATTTATTTTTTAATTGGTTGTTATTGAAGTAGAATCTGAAAAAAATACCTATAATGTTCGTGTTGTCTGAAAATGATTTTAATAAGCGTAGAGTTGTACAATCAAAACATGTATATGCTACTTATAAGTATTAAACACCATCTACTTTTTATATCCTGAATCAGGCCACCAAAAACATGTTCAAAAATATTGACACAGGAAATTGCCAGTTCTATAGAAATAATAAGAAACGTGGACTTCCTTAAAAATTTATATTGCTTTTTTAAGCCGTGGAGTACATTTGACTAATCTTCTCTGCTATTGTGAGAATACAACATTTACATCTGCCTAATGAATGATGCAATTCATACTGGTTCGTGTTCATGTATTTATTTTATCAGAGTTGTTTACACTGCAATGTGGATGATTCTTTGCAAATGTTACTAAAGTTAAAAAGGAGACCAAGAAATAGTCCAAATGCAACATTCTTCCTTAAAAACAGCTAAAGCCAGTATATTGTCCTTAATGTGAGATGAAGCGGGACGATATCAGTTTTAAGTAACACAGTATCTCTGGTAACTAAGGAGAGAATTCATTTATGAAGTCAACTGCACATGTTCTAAAAAGTTCTAGTAATAAAATATTTGAAACAGAACTACTTTTGACAAGGACTGAAAAGCAGGACAGATATTGGAGTGAAATTCAAGGAAGGTAATAGACAATCATGAACGAACAAAGATGCAGAGCAGACAAGATAGCAAACAACTCAGGTTCTATTTTATGGTAAAAACAGAAATAAATTTTTGATACAACACTGCCTCCTGTAAGAAAATACATGCAGAGATATTGCACAAATAGCCAAATAGAAATGATGCAATTACAGACATTTATCCATGTTGCAAAGCTGTCAGTAACCTTGCATTTCAGCAATAAATGGCAACAAGCTTGTCCGGCTTTTCTTTGACCATGAGGCACTGACCAAAGATGGAAGGAAGTGCTCTACTACATTTTCCTGCCACAACACAGCCCTTGGCAGAGTGCCTATGGCTGTGGGCTAGAAAACATTGGGGAAAAGTAAGTACCCAGTTGTTTAGGTGGTTTTTGGTTTTGTGTTTGGTGTTTTTTGTTTTTCGTTTTGTGTGTTTTAAATACTTCTTTGTTACTTGTTTGACTTACTCTAGTGCACTACCAGAAGACGATGTTTGAAATAATGGTAAGATTTTATGCTAAAATACTAGTTCAAAACTATGAATTTTTGTAGGCCCAATATTAAAGTGACTCAGGCATTATGATTTATAAACTTTGCACAATTTTCATTCAATACCACTTGGTAATTCCTGCATTAGAATGAGAAATAATCTCTTCTTGCCTGGCACTGCTATTGTTATATGTGGTTGTGTTGGTACACGCAGTCTTAGCCTCAGTAAAAAAGCAATGTGAAAAATGTATTTCAAAGTCTGAAGTCGTAGTGGATCCACTGATAAATAAAAGAACAGGATCTTGCTTTATTTTAATGCTTCTAATTGGAGTCTTTTTTTATTTTATCATTGACATATCAGAAATCTCTGATAGATCAGTCTGATAAATCCTAGAAGTGTTTGTAAGGAATGGACCAGCAAGATGCTTTGTCCCCCTGGGACGTTGAAAGTGCTAGATTATTTTTTTTTAAGTTCACTAAAATCTTTATTGCTTCAATTATTATTTACTCTCACTGTAAGATTGTGGGGTTTTAAATAGTTTAAATTTTTACCTCTTCAGCTTTCAATCTTGCTATATCTTGCTTTTAGACCATAGACTCTCCTACAAATTTGATTCCTTTAGTAAGTATTTATACACGATCACCAAATTCTGTAAATATTATTCTTAAAACTGCAGAAACTGATCTTCTGGAGTCTTTAGGGTATGTTTCCAAATATTTTCATTGTACTAATAGTTGTTATGTAAATACTTTTCCGTTTCTTCAGTATTCTAAAATACAGGTAACATTTAATTACATAGTCATATTGTCGCCATTAAAGACCATCTCGTTATGACATAAATATTGAAATATATTAAATCAGCATACTGAACAAGGTTATTATATGTGGGACAATCTCTCTTTTAAGAAGAGAGAGAATGTTAAAGGCTTGTTTTGCCTGAGGCAGGGATCTGTAGGAGCAGACAGGAAGGTCTCCTGAGTTACCTTATTTAAAGCTGCCCTGAAGAATGCTAATTCTACTTTTGCTTCCTCCCTGGTGCGAGAAAAAAATATCACACATTTTAAAAAAATACAGAAATAGAAAAAAATTACACCACACATTCTGGAGAATCAACTTGAAATAAGTCTCGTGGTCGATTTGCAGAAATACTGGATTCTTGTAGCATCAGTCTGATCCTATTTGAGTTCTCTTTTCTCTTCCCTAGTTCCTACCTAAATCAATGTTGCTGTCCTCTTCTTTGCTTTTCTCATTTTCCTTTTTCCAAGATAGTTGTTCTTAGTCCTGCTCTACAGGGCAAGGTGTTTATTCTGGGCAAAGGAATCAGCTCTGGCTTTCTCTTTTTTTGTGGTGGCAAGCTGAAAGTTCAACAGTAATGTGAGAATAATTTTGGGTTTGGACTTTGGAGAGGCAAAAATTCCCATTACTTTTCTTTGAGGTGCAAGACTATCTTGTTAGTGTATTTTTGTCTACTACTTCCACATATAGTAATAATGACTTTTCCTATCTGTTCAGGCCCTCAGGACTGACAAGAGAGAGAGACGTGATTTTTTTCTGTCTTCTAATTACTTACAGCTTGATGGCAGATGAGGTACTCTAGCAAGAGTTCACTGGCAGTCAGCAAATGTTAGCAAATGTTTAGTAAAGACAAGGAAGCATCTTAGAACAAGAAAAGAAAAAAAAAAAAAAGGTAAAAAAGTCTATCACTTTCTTTTTCTTTGCTCAGTAAGTTTTTTAGATTCCACTTTCTGTTTGATCTTATTTATGGCAGCAACCATCATCAAGTAAATACCAGTTACATCAACTGGAGATGAAACCTCAAACTCAAATTAAACTATTTCTCTAAGTTTCTTGTAGAACATATATCGTTCCAGAACTATGACACATGGGCCATCTTAGCATATGAAGTTCAAAATGATGTAAAAGAAAAAAAAAACACTTTATCATACCAGAAAATAACACATAAGCAAGTTTAGATTAGAAAAGACAAGAGAAACAATTCAGCATCTTTCAAAGTTTTGGATAGGTGAGATGTGATCTGAAATGCTTAGTTAATATCCAAGTTGTTCCTATAAAATAGACTTGTTTAATTTTTATCGTAACTCGCTGGGTTGTTTCAGAACCAAACAAATATAAATCTATTATTAAATACTGTGTCATCATCATAAGACGAAGCTCTGATTTTGCCTGGGGTGATATACAGATACAATACTAGTTTCGTACATTACTGTCAGACTAGATCTCGCAGATATTCCAGAAAAACCCTTAAAAAATTCAGTCAGGTATAGTGCCAAGTTTTTCACTGGATAACACAGAATAAAGCAACATATGAAACAGTTTGATTCTCTGCAATAAATGTCTTTGATCTTGAGCCTTTCTATTCCAGATTTTATGAGGGCTACTATGCCTTTTACTATTTTATGTCATTTTTTTTTCTCATTTTATTTATGTATTTCACATCTTATTAGCTGCAAGAACAGATTATTGTAATTCTCTCTGTTACAGTCTGCTGAGTACAGTTATCTCCAGATTACAGCATGTCCAAAACTACTCAGCTCATCTTTTAGCACCCAGTGTTATGAGACACTCTATTAGTACTATCTTCTAAGATTTATAGTGGCTTTCTGTTTCAACTCGAATAATCTGCAAGATATTAATTCTGTTTGTTGAATCATTAAATGAACTTGAATCCTCATCTCTGAGTTTCTGGCAAGCATATACCATCCTAGGATCTTTACCCCTCTGATCAATGTCCTGTGTGCTACATGTCTTTCAAATGGAAAGCCTGTAACTAACATTTTCTCTTCTTTCTCCTCCTTTTTCTCTGTTATATTAGGTTTTTGTGTTTTGGGGTTTTTTTAAGATATTTTTCTGTCTTCTATTTATAATTCAAATGTACTAGATAAACTTAGGACAGCTTTATATTTTCTCTTTTATTTACATTTTCTGGCTTTTTTAATTTTGCATGAGCCTATGTCTCCAGCCTGTTGAGGTCTCTCTGGATGGCATCCCTTACCTCCAGCATGTTGACCACACCACACAGCTTGGTGTCTTCAGTGAACTTGCTGGGGGTGCACTCAATCCCACTGTCCATGCCACCGACAAAGATGTTAAATAGCACTGGCCCCAGTACTGACCCCTGAGGAACACCACTCATCACTGGTCCCCACTTGGACATCAAGCCGTTGACCACAATTCTTTGAGTGTGACCATCCAGCCAATTCCTTATCTGCTGAGTGGTTTATCCATCAAATTCATGTCTGTCGAATTTCAAGGATGTAGTGCAAGACAGTATCAAATGCTTCGGACAAGTCCAGGTAGATGATATCGGTTGCTCCTCTCTATCCGTCATCATTGTAACCTCATCACAGAAGGCCACCAAATTCGTCAGGCACAATTTACCTCTAGTGAAGCTATGATCATCACCTCCTTATTTTCCATGTGCCTTAGCATATTTTCCAGGAGGGTCTGTCTGCTCCATGATCTTGCCGGACACAGAAATGAGACTGACTGGCCTGTAATTCCCCCAGTCATCCTTTTTTCCCTTTTTAAAAATGGGGGCTATGTTTCCTCTTTTCCAGTCAGTAGGAACTTCACCAGATTGCCATGACTTCTCAAATATGATGGACAGTGGCTTAGCAACTTTATTTGCCTGTTTCCTCAGTCCCATGGACTTGTGCACCTTCAGGTTCCTTAGATGGTCTCAGATCTGATCTTCTCCTACAGTGGGCAGTTCTTCATTCTCTCAGTCCCTGTCTTTGCCTTCTGCAACTTGGGCAATGTGGCTAGAGCACTTGCCAGTGAAGACTGAGGCAAAAACTCGTTGTTTCAGAAGCTTGTTTTTGCTAAGAATGAAAAATTTAAACCAGAGTTTCAGAGTTCCTTGCATATTGTTTATCGAGTTAATTATTTTAAGCCTGTTTAAAAGTATTAGGAGGGAGGATAGTACTTTTTAAAAAAATTGTCTAACATACATGCATATGTATATCAAAATATTTTTGGGATATTAGTTCATTGGCTGTGATTAGTTAAATCACAATTTGTTTACACTTTTATCGTGTCTATTCTTATAAAATTATCAAGGTCGCAAAGACTTTTAATATACCCATCAATTTTCTTTATTGCTATAGTAATTTTGACAATTTCTTAGCTTATCTTTGTTGTTAAAACAGTCTACTCAAAATTTTTTTGTCATGCAGTAGTATAACATATACACGCATCACAAGACTTTTACTACCTGCTACACTTCTATGTCAGAAACAAATCACTTCCACCTCTACTTTGTCAATCTACATAATTTCCAACCAGCTAGGTCTGTCAAAAGTCTTATTCCTTCAAACTTTTACCACTATGAGAACTACCACACTTTTTTGTGGTCAAATGTTGAATATGTTGACTGCCATTTAACTATGCAATATACAGTTTTTCTTTATGTTTCAACTTTTTTTCGTATTAATTCATCAAAGCTCAGTATACTAGATTTTGAACATTTTACATTACATTTTTCTTTGGGTTTGTGATTTGTTTTTTTATTTTTCAAATTATCTCAGCCTCCTTCCCCATCCTAACCCTATGTAAACTAAACTTGACTGTACAAGATTTTAAGCTTTCTGTAAACATATTACTATACTGTACTTTCCCATAGCAGCTTCTTCAATCTTTTCAAATGATATATTCACCATTGACTTTCCATCTATTGACTTCACCATTGGTTCCACTGATTGAGAATGATTAAATCCTTGTTTTCATTTTAAACTTGATTTATCCGGCATTAAAACTTAATGGCTAAATATGTATCTATTGCTTGCAGCACAAAGCACAGGAAACCAATCACAGGAGGAACCTTCTGCACAGGTTATTATGCCCTGGAAGACAGAAACTATTCATAGCCTCCATGAATGTGGCAAAACTAAAATCAGGTTACAGGAGCTTTCTGTATAACTCTGTTCCCTGGAGATTTTTGCAACTACTATAGTTCATTCAAGCCTTGTGTGTCATGTTTAATGAGGGCTCACATCAAAGTTTATATAAATGGTCTCTAACAGTATTTGTCTATGGAAAGCTGGAATCATTTAGGGGAGGCTACCACTGGAAAATCACACTATATAATTTACAGAGCTTTAAACTTTAAGGGGAGGAGGGAAAGGAAGGACAATGGATAATTTTTATTATTGTAACCAATTCTAATTTCAAGGAACATTTGACATCATCTTAATCTTATCTCCTTCAAAACATTCCACATGATTGAAAGATAATGAAACTAATGAGCATCAGAAGTTTAGTAATGTTATAACAATTTTTCAATGACAGAAGGAACTGAGGACAGAAAAATTAGTTGCCTGCAGTCAGGCAGGAAAATATGTTGAAACACAGACTTCACAGATAGTTTAAAAAGGATTTGCAAAGGTTGTAGATGGAATTGGGCTTAGCTCTTATAATTTCAATTATTTTTATTTAGTTTTATAATCATTTAATTAGTAAGAAAAAAGTAATTAACATGGAATCCTGACCCCTTACTTGAACAGCTCACCTATTTTTTTGTTGCAGACTAAGTAAGATTGAATTTGACTAAAGAAAGCATGTAGGTTTTCTGTAGAATCAGCAAAGAGAAAAAGAATAATGCAGAGACAGAGCTATTCTACCCAGGTCAGGCACTACCCCCTATCCATTAGCTGTATAAGAAGGCCGGGCTGCATTTTCCCCTTCCAGCTTCCACGCCTGCATTTCTTCCAGCTGGAAGTCAAACATCAGAAGGAAATGAGAAAAGGGAAGAGGAACAGAAAGGAATCCAGGCAAGAGAGACTGGTGAACATTTCGTTCTCAGCCAGCAGCTCCCAAGGCGCCTTACCAGACTTAGGAGACATCATTGAGTTCTGACATTTCAACAGAACTGTATGCAATCTGCAAGGAATTGTCTAGTCCACTTTGTATCTCTTCTGTGGAGAGTATAGAACATGTTGCTATCCTCATCTTCTCAAGATACAGTCAGATTTGATGTCAGTAAGGTCTCAGTTTCAACAGAAGAGAGACATCATAGGATATAAATTTGATGATTGGTCAGGATGCTCACCAAAGACTGACACAAGTTCAGCTTTTAAGAATATAATCTGAAGTGTAGAATTCTATTTCTTGGTTTAATTTCCATTTTCAATTGAGAACAGAGGGGTTACAGCAGTACCACAGTCATAATTCAGGATTAATATCATGAAGAAATCCAAATTTTCTGGCTTCTCAGGTGACTTCAGTGCTTTCACCTGAACCTCCAGAGAACTTCATGCAAACGTCAGTTCTCCAGAACATTTCTTCTATCAAGACAAAAGAAGCTGAGTGGCATGAAATTCACAGTCTACAATGAATGCTTCCCACGGTTGGACAATTCCGTGCAGCAACCAATCCAGCAGATGGATTTTAAGGGAAATGTTCTCTCTCAGATTTTGGTGGACTGCAATTAACCTTAAAATATTAAAGCAGAAAACATTGCAAATGGAGTAAAATATTAAAGATAACAGAAAGATCAAAGTAAACAGAAGAGAGGACAATCCTGATTCTTTATTACATTGTATCAAGTTCAGCTTAATGTCACTCTAGGTGGCCAACACATTTATGCAAATTTTAAAAATGATCCGTTCAAGTGAGATTATAGAAGCTAAAACCCACATCCAGTTCTTACCGATTTGAAGAAGTTAGTTTCCATTTGTCCCATGGCAGGCAATTTTGAGCTTGACATTAAATGCATCTTTTAGGTTATGTGCATTCAGACTGAGACTGAAATAACACATACTGCATCGTTGTAAAGGAATTAACATCTGCTTCTATTAAATATTAAAATTAAAGTAAATTATTACTTCTGTATAATATTATACTGATTGCACCATTATTAGATAATGGTAGTCACCATTACACAATAACAGATTGGTAGCATTGATATATACCAAAATATAACAAAATCAATAAGCTAATAATTTAATTAAGTAATATAAACACATTAATTAAGAAATATGACTATGCCAATACTCTGTATCACACAGTGGGTCAGTCAGTGTTAAGATGATCCGTAAAAGTAAAATTCTGTTTCAGGAAGCATCTGCAAAATTTGTAATTTATTGTCACACATATGAGAATGAAACTGGACTCTCAAAATGTGACATACAATGTCAGCAGAGTCAGGTTGGTTTTTGACAAATACCCTGTCTAGTGATCTGTTAAGCAATAGCTTATTAGTCTCATTTAGCTTATGTAATATTTTATTGTCTTCATCTAAACTATGGCAGGTTCCCTCATAGGTATTAGAAAAGAATAAGTACCTCTCAGGAGCCTCTTATGCTCTTTTGACTAAAGAGGAGCCTAGAGTGGAAAGACAGATGTAGACACATAATTTTTAAGCAGTGAAACAAGAGTGAATGAATTCCACTCATCAACTTGAACTTCTAATTAATTACATACAAGAGAGAAGAATATACATATTATGTCTAAATTGCTTTGAGCTCTATCACTGGAAATGCTGATTTGAATCCTTGCTACAAATAGGAGGTCACAGAGACCTGATAATACACCTTTATCAACCAAAATGAGATGCCATTGATTGTTACAGGGGCTCCTTTTTCCTTTATCTCTTCAAATAAATAAATAAATAAATTTGGTACATAAACAACAGATATTTAAAAACTAAATGCCTCCCAGACTAAACCAGACATTCAGAGGTTCTAATGGCCAGCTCTAATCAACAACTGTAATAAAACCACTTCATGTCATGACAGAACTGGGCAAGCTGTTCTTTACATCATTTCAGTACCCTTTTTAATGCAGCTCCCAGCAACTGTACTAAATCACAGTCAGAGCTTCTGACACTAGGTGCTGAAAATAACCTGAAAAGAGGACATCTGAATTAACGTGAATTAATTAATCAATTAACTCATTAAAGCAGAGCATTTCCTCCCAATGTTCACTGAGGTTGAATTTGATCATTCTTTTTTTCATATAGTGGGTCATATCTCTCCAACTATACTATTTGCTCTAAAAATACATTACCACTCTCTACAAACCTGATTCTTCTTGAAATACAGATTCATTTAGTTAACAACCAAAAACTGCATAAAAGGCAAAAACCCAAATGAAAATCAGAACATGAAATTTCCCTTTCTTTCATGTTTTATCTGTTCCCTTCAACACTTACTGACATTTTAGGAAAAGACATTCTGAGTTTTGTCTCTTTTCCATTGCCTCCTAAACATTTTCTAGACTTTGTTTTTCACTTCTGACTTCTTACTTTCTATTCTTCACATTCATCTGCAGATATAATATCTTTTAACAGTCTATTATTGTCTTTGATCTGAGGATCAGATGTTGAAGGTTATAACGCTTATTGGTTTGGTCGAAATGAATCAAAGGCACGCTCAGCCACTCAGGGGGAGCTTGACAGGCTGGATAAATGGGCAGAGAGGCAAGTCATGATTTTCAACAAGGAGAAATGCAAAGTCCAGTATCTGGGGAGGAATAACCTCAGGCACCAGTACATGCTGGGGCTGATTGGCTGGAAAGTAGCTTTGCCTAGAAAGACCTTGGGGTCCTGATAGACACCGAGATGAACACGAGCCAGCAGTATGTCCTTGCAGCAAAAAAAGGCCAGCAGCCTCCTGGGATGCATTAGGAAGACTGTTGCCAGCATGTCAAGGGAGGTGATCCTTCCTCTCTACTCAGCACTGGTGGAATCACAACTAGAGTACTGTGTTCAGTTTGGGGCTGAAAAGATCAAAAAAGATATCAACTTACTGGGGCAAGAGTAGTGCTGGGCCACAAAGATGACCAAAGGACTGCAGTATCTTTCATATGAGGAGAGGCAGAGAGAATTGGGGCTATTCAGATCGGTGAAGAGAAGACTCGGGGGATCTTGTCAATGTTTATAAATATCATGTGGAAGAGAATGAAGGCAAGGAAAACAGAGTCTTCTTGATAGAACCATAGAATCATAGAATGGTTAGGGTTGGAAGGGACCTCAAAGATCATCTAGTTCCAACCCCCCTGCCATGGGCAGGGAAATCCTCCACTACACCAGGTTGCCCAAAGCCTCATCCAACCTGGCCTTGAACACTTCCAGGGATGGGGCATCTACAGCTTCTCTGGGCAACCTGTTCCAGTACCTCACCACCCACAATGTAAAGAATTTCTTTCTTATATCTAACCTAAATCTGCCCTCTTTCAGTTTAAATCCATTGCCCCTTGTCCTATCACTACACGTCCTTGTAAAAAGTCCCTCTCCAGCTTTCCTGTAGGCCCCCTTTAGGTACTGGAAAGCTGCTATAAGATCACTCCGGAGCCTTTTCTTCTCCAGGCTGAACAGCCCCAACTCTCTCATCCTGTCTTCATAGCAGAGGTGCTCCAGCCCTCGGATCATCTTCGTGGCCCTCCTCTGGGCCTTCTTGTGTTGGGGACTCCAGAGCTGGACACAGTATTCCAGGTGGGGTCGCACGAGAGCTGAGTAGAGGGGCAGCTCTAGATAGCATTACTATAGTACTATACTATCTAGTAGATAGTGCCCAGTGAAAGGACAAGATGCAATTGGCACAAATTAAAACCCATTAAATTCTATCTGAACACAAGAAAACACTTTCTTAATCCAAGGATCATCAAACAGTGAAATATGTTTCCCAGAGAGGCTAGGAAGTCTCCAACTGTGGAAATACTTAGAAGATATTGAGACATGGTCCTGGGAAACCTAATCTAGGTGTCCCGATCTGAGCAAGGGAGTTGGACCAGATTATCTCAAGATATCCTTACCAATCTCAATCATTCTGTGAATCTGTGAATAATGACCCTTACATTCCTGTTTCAACAGTATTGTGTAACATAATATTTCAGGTACTTGAAATAAACATGAAAAGCTTGAAAAAAAAAAACGCCATTGTATCAAAAGGAATTCTTTACCTTTTACCTCATAGAATTGCATAGAATTTCCCCTTGTTTTACTGATATTCACACAAATATTGGAGAATCTAAATGCTTTATTCTATGGATATTGTATTATATTATATGGATATCCTCTTTGTACTGGCTCTGGCACAGTTCCGTGTTCTGAAGATTGTAGCTCAATGGATAACACCACTCAACCAGGATATCACTACTATTAGCTGCCTCCCAAACTCTCAGGAGCAAGCTGATATCAAGCAGTCCAATTCTAAAATGTCTGCTGGAATTTCTGAGAGGGATGTCTGGCCTCTAGAAAGGATATCAATATTTAGACAAGTGTCTTAATTTATCAAGTCGGCTTGTGACATCAATCACACAACAACAGAACACCAAAGATCTCTGAAGGAGAGGTCTGTATTAAGCTAGAGAAGAAACAAAATGTAGGCAGAAGTAGAAAAACATTTTAATTGTGATGTACACATATTCAGACTTTGTTCTTCATGCAGAAACAAAGTGAGAGTTAGAGCAACCATTGAACTTTCTGCTGACATTAACCAGGAACTTCATATAGAAAGCTCTTGCTCCTAAAATGGCTTGAAGATTACATAGGTGTCAACATTATGTTTTTGTTCAATTTCTTAAGCACAACTCCAAAGAAGCACTACTCATTTACAAAGCCTCCATGGAACTAGCTCTCACTTCTACAAACACCCATGTTTTGTGGTTTAACTCAGCTGGCAACTATGCACCATGCAGCCACTTGCTTGCTCCCCACTCAGTGGGATGGGGGAGAGAATTGGAAGGGTAAAAATAAGAAAACTTTTGGGTTGAGATAAAGACAGTTTAATAGGGAAAGCAAAAGCCATATGCACAAGCAAAGCAAAACAAGGAATTCATTCACTACTTCCCATGGGCAGGCAGGTGTTCAGCCATCTCCAAGAAAGTAGGGCTCCATCACACGTAACAGTTACTTGGGAAGACAAACACCATCACTCCAAACGTCCCCTCCTTTCTTCTTCTCCTCTTAGCTTTATATGCTGAGCATGATTTCCTATGGTATGGAATATCCCTTTGGTCAGTTGAAGTCAGCTGTCCCAGCTGTGTCCCCTCCCAACTTGTTATGTACTCCTAGCCTATTCACTGGTGGGGTGGTGTGAGAAGCAGAAAAGACCTTGATGCTGTGTAAGCACTGCTCAGTGCGCTGGATTTATGTGGTGACGTTTTGGTAGCAGGGGAGAAGCTGCAGAGAAAGACCCTGTAAGGAGATGTGAGAAGCTTCCTGAGCTCCAAAACTGGTCAGACTGGTCTCTGGCCAGGGCTGAGCCAATCAGCACCTCTACAAACATCATATTTAAGAAGGAGACAAGGGAACCTGAACCAGGTGGAACCTGCAATGAATAGAGGGGAGAAGCAGGGGACAGGGGCTGACCCTTCCCACCCTCAGCATCCCAGGTAGGTGGCTGCCTGTGCTGGGCTGCCACCATGTGACTGGAGATGGCCACAATGGCACAGCTTGAAAAGCTCCAAAGTGACCCGCTCCCAGAGTGCCCTCTGGGTGGAGTTCATTCTGCTGAGACCAATGAGGTTCATCAGGCCAGTTGGGCCTGGCATGGCTGCAGCACAAAGAGGACTGAGATCTGAGACAAATGCGTATGCAGACACCAGGTCCGTGAGGATGGAGCAGGAGGAGATGTACCAGAGCTGGGATTCCCCTGCAGCCTATGGTGAGATGGCAGCGACCCCCCTGCAGCCATGAGAGGAAAGGTAGAGCAGAGATCCACTCACAGTCTATGGAGAAACTCACAGTGCAGGAGAGATGCATGTGCCTGATGGAGTTCATAGAGGACTTTCCCTGTGGGAAAGATCCCCCACACGACTGGAGACTGACAGTGAAGTAGAGATGCATCTGCAGTCCATAAAAAGGCACTCCATGCTGGAGCAGGTATCTGCACTCTAAGAAGCTGTGACTCCATGGGAAAAACCCTCACTGGAGCAATCTGATGGGTGAGGATTGCATCCTGCAGGACAGACTCACATTGAAGAAGTTCATGGACTATTTCCCATGAGGAGGGGCCCCATGTTGGAGCAGGGCAAGATTGTAAGGAGTTCTCTCCCTTAAGGAAGGAGCAGAAGAAACAGCATGTCACAACTGACCTGAAACCCCCATTCCCTATCTCTCTACATGACTGGGGACAGGAGGTAGAGCTGAGACAAAGGGAGGGGTGGAGGAAGGTGTTTTTAAGATCTGTTTTCTCCTTTTTTTCCTCGTTATCCTCTCTGAATGAACTGATAGCAAGTTAAATTGATTTTTTCCCAAGTCCGTTTTGCCTGGGGCCATGATTGGTGGGTGATCCCTCTCTATTCTTATCTGGACCCTCAGCCCTTTGTTACATTTTTCTCCTCTCCACCCTACCAAGGGGGAGGTGTGAGTGAGTGGTTGTGTGGTAGCTTAGCTGCCGGCTGGGCTAAGCCATGCCACCCAGCAATAACAAAAACATCTCTGTATTATCAACATCGTTTTCAGCACAATTCAAATCATACAAGCTACTATGGAAAAAACTAACTCTATCCCAGTCAAAACAAGCAAAGTATGCCACAGAGACATAAGTACCTCTGATACCTGCCTAGCATGCCTCTGTTCTCTTAGAAGAAAAAATTAACATGTTTAGTTTTTACAGCTTCTTCTGGACAGTACGGATGATATGTAGCAGAAATCTTGTCAGCTAAACAAGGCCAACATACATGCTTTTGACTGAACAGTGTCAGATGTAGATATTAGGGACAGGACATTGAGCATTGAAAAGTAGGGGCTAAAAATATTCCAAAATTTTCTAAGCTAAACATTTTTTTCTTGTTTTGAGTTTTTTTCGATGAAATTAGAATCATAGAATCATAGAATCATAGAATGGTTAAAGTTGGAATCAGATAATATAGGTCTTAAACTCATGTTAAAACTCAAAACCAAACTCAATTCAAAATATTATTTTTTCTAATTTTCCATAGAAAAATATTTTCAAATCAACTTCTATTTTCATTTGTTTGCTCCTTCTTTTCTCTCCCCTTGCTGTTCCCTGTTGTAGAAACAATTAATAACAAATAACAGTAAATAACCAGTAGTGAAAGAGTCAACAGTGAAAGTTACCACAAGTGAAAAATAAATCAGCTTTGCTTGTTTATTTTTATGTGTTCTCACTTACACTATGGAGTGATTTGCGAACTGTTTGTTCTTCAAAGCATTATACTTGCATGACTTCATGCTTTACTCCCTGAACTCTCAGAATAGACTTTCAGTTACCATCCTTACTCCAGTGAATATATGATGTGTAACAAGAGATTCATAGAGGAAGTGGTTGCTTATGTATAATTGTAACTGCTTAAGACCGATTTTTTTTTGGTGCTTTTTTATGTCCTGTAGTGACAAAAAGAATAATTTGGTTTTTTGCAAGTATAAGATACTTTATAAATTTTAATGAGTAGTATGAGATACTAATTACCATTAACAGCAGGAAATATTCTTGTCAAATACATTATTTGTACATCTCTGAATATAGAATTAAAAAAAAAAACATAAAAAAAGCTTGGCAAATTATGTAAAATGCTGCCTTTATTCATCTATAGATAAAGTATGACAGCCAGCAAAATGGAATTCACTGAATATTCTAAAATTCAACTAATAAAAAAGAGAAAATCCACTTGGACACTCAAGTGATAAGTAATAAGTTCCATTGAGGCTGGAAATCAATGCAAATTTATTGACAGACAAACATAAAAGAGACATATTGCCTCTTACTGAATATCAGAAACTGAACCCTGACTGCTGGTATCATGGTATTGCAGCACTCAGATGCATGGATGTCTCATTCTCTCACACACAAGTACATTAACAGTGCTTAGCAAAATGAAGTTATTATGACACAGCTTAAGTTAAATTAGATGCTTGACCATAAAATTCTAAGAATAGTGTTCCTTGTACCCAATTGTGATTAGTTGCTTTTACCTCAAAGTTGGTCTTGTTAATTGCTAGGTCTTTCCCTACTGTAAAGAAATTAAATTTCAAAAGTTTTTTCTGGAATAGAAAGGTTTTCACTTAGCTTTGTTTACAACACTTCTCCAATTCAGAGATCTTTACAAAAATTGAAGTATTTATTAATTACCTTATTGGCATCACGGAGACGTGGTGGGACGACTCCTATGACTGGAGTGTAAACATGGAGGGGTATAAGCTTTTTAGAAAGGACAGGAAGGGGAGACGAAGTGGGGGTGTCGCTCTCTACGTCAGCAACCGACTGGAGTGCATGGAGCTTCGCCTGGGGTTGGAGGACGAGCTGACAGAGAGCTTATGGGTCAAGATTAGAGGACGGGGACGGATAGGGGATGTTACGGTAGGAGTCTGTTACAGGCCACCTGGCCAGGAGGACAGAGCAGATGAGGCGCTTTATAGCCAGATAGGAGCAGCCTCGCGGTCACAAGCCCTGGTCCTCATGGGGGACTTCAACCACCCTGACATCTGTTGGAGAGACAATACGGCAGGGCACAGGCAGTCCAGGAGGTTCCTGGAATGCGTGGATGACAACTTCCTCCTGCAGATGATAGAGGAGCCAACAAGGAGGGGTGCCATGCTTGACCTTGTGCTCACCAACAGGGAGGGACTGGTGGGCGATGTGAAACTTAAGGACAGCCTTGGCTGCAGTGACCACGACACGGTGGAGTTCAAGATCCATGGGGCAGCAAGGAAACCATTCAGCAAGCTTTGTACCCTAGACTTCAAGAAGGCGGACTTCGACCTCTTCAAGAACCTGATGGGCAAAGTGCCGTGGGAGGCGGCCCTGGAGGGATGAGAGGCCCAGGAAAGTTGGTCCACATTCAAGGAGCACCTCCTCCAAGCTCAGCAGAGGTGCATCCCGATGAAGAACAAGTCGGGCAAAAAGACCAGGAGGCCTGCGTGGATGAGCAAGGAGCTCCTGGACCAACTGAAAATGAAGAGGTTAGCCTATAGAGGGTGGAAGCGGAGACAGACAGCCTGGGAGGAATACAGAGAAGCTGTACGAGTGACCAGGGATCAAGTAAGGAAGGCTAAAGCCCTGAAGGAATTGAATTTGGCAAGGGATATAAAAAGCAATAAGAAAAGCTTCTATAGGTATGTAGGGGACAAAAGGAAGTCCAAGGAGAACGTAGGCCCCCTCCGGAAGGATACTGGTGCTCTGGATACCCGGGACATAGAGAAGGCTGAGGTACTCAATGACTTTTTCGCCTCAGTTTTCACTGATAAAGCCTCTTGTCTTACTGCCCAAGCTGTGGAAAGAACTAGCAGGGACTGTGAGGATGAACCACCGCCCACTGTACTTGAAGAGCAGGTTCGGGAACATCTGAGGAACTTGAAGGTGCACAGGTCCATGGGACATGATGAGATCCATCCGCGGGTCCTGAAGGAACTGGCGGATGAAGTTGCCAAGCCACTGGCCATTGTACTTGAGAAGTCGTGGCGGTCTGGCGAGGTCCCCGATGACTGGAAGAGAGGGAACATAACCCCCATTTTTAAAAAGGGGAACAAGGAGGACCCAGGCAACTACAGGCTGGTCAGCCTCACCTCTGTGCCTGGCAAGGTCATGGAGCAGATTCTCCTGGGAACCATGCTAAGGCACATGGAGAGCAAGGAGGTGGTGGGTAACAGCCAACATGGCTTCACCAAAGGCAGATCGTGCCTGACCAACTTGGTGGCCTTTTATGATGGGGTGACAGCATCGGTGGACAAGGGTCGACCAACGGATGTCATCTACCTGGACTTGTGCAAAGCTTTTGACACTGTCCCACACGACATTCTTCTCTCTAAACTAGAGAGGTATGGGTTTGATGGATGGACCACTCGGTGGATAAGGAATTGGCTCAATGGCCGCACTCAGAGAGTAGTGGTCAACGGCTCGATGTCCAAGTGGAGACCGGTCACAAGTGGCGTCCCTCAGGGGTCCATGTTGGGCCCGGCCCTCTTCAACATCTTTGTCGGTGACGTGGACAGTGGCATGGAGTGCACCCTCAGCAAGTTCGCCAATGACACCAAGCTGTGTGGTGCCGTTGACACGCTGGAAGGGAGGGATGCCATCCAGAGGGACCTCGACAGGCTGGAGAGGTGGGCCCGTACCAACCTCATGAAGTTCAACCAGGCCAAATGCAAGGTCCTACATCTGGGTCATGGCAATCCCAGGCACAAATACAGACTGGGCGGAGAATGGATCGAGAGCAGCCCTGAGGAGAAGGACTTGGGAGTACTGGTGGACGAGAAGCTCAATATGAGCCGGCAATGTGCTCTTGCGGCCCAGAAGGCCAACCGCGTCCTGGGCTGCATCAAGAGAAGCGCGGCCAGCAGGACGAGAGAGGTGATTCTTCCCCTCTACTCTGCCCTCGTGAGACCTCACCTGGAGTACTGCGTCCAGTTCTGGAGCCCCCAACATAAGAAGGACATGGACCAGTTGGAGAGGGTCCAGAGGAGGGCCACGAAGATGATAAGAGGGCTGGAGCACCTTTCCTATGAGGACAGGCGGAAAGAGTTGGGGCTGTTCAGCCTGGAGAAGAGGAGGCTCCAGGGTGACCTTATAGCGGTCTTCCAGTACCTCAAGGGGGCCTACAGGAAAGATGGGGAGAGGCTGTTCAGGAGGGCCTGTTGTGATAGGACAAGGGGTTTTAAAATAGAGGGAGGTAGATTCAGATTGGATATTAGGAAAAAATTTTTTACCATGAGAGTTGTAGAACACTGGAACAGGTTGCCCAGAGAGGTGGTGGATGCTCCATCCCTGGAGATGTTCAAGGCCAGGTTGGACGAGGCCCTGAGCAACCTGATCTAGTTGGAGATATCTCTGTTCCTTGCAGGGGGGTTGGACTAGATGACCTTTGAAGGTCCCTTCCAGCCCTAACCATTCTATGATTCTATGATTCTATGACAAGGCCCTGAGCAACCTGATCTAGTTAGAGATATCCCTGTTCCTTGCAGGGGGGTTGGACTAGATGACCTTTGAAGGTCCCTTCCAGCCCTAACCATTCTATGATTCTATGATTCTAATTGTTTTAATTTTCAATACATTTTTTTTTCTATTTGTTGAACCAAAATATACAGACAAATAGGAAATAACTCAAACATTCTACTTGTCTTTTACCTGCTAAGTGTGGAGTGCCCGTACTATCTATTTTCTCAGACAGAATTTCCAGTTCTATTCATCTTGGAAAAATTATTGGATTAATGAAGAATTTGTTGAACGGCTTCTGTTGAATTATGTGAATGAATTTTGGGAAGATAAAAAACCTGAGAAGACCTTGAAACACAGTACTTCATTTTGGTGTTGAAAAGCAAGGATTTATAGCAAAAAAACTTTAATAAATCCAGGAAATGTTCAGTAGGCCTTGGACCTCAAGATCATACAACACTCAAAATATATTTTCTGTGCTTTTTTTCATATTTCAGCTTTTTTTTTTAAACAAAACAAAAGAAGAGTTAGGAGATTTTAGAGGAGAAAATTCTAAAATAATTAAAAGACTTAGAGTTTAAATACTATGAATTATGAATTCATTATGAAATTATTGCATTTGTAAAAGGAATCTTGGATCCTGAGGTATTTTGAGCTCTTTGAGAGTACAATATTATACAATACGAATACAAGTTATTTTACCTGTAGGTTCAGTTTAGACCAATTGCTGTAGAAAATGAGGTTTTTCTTTCTCAATGTCAGGCATAACATTATAAAATAGACATAATAAGAAACATGGGAAATTTTAGAAATTTAGTTAACATTGACTGAAAAAAGAAAAAAAAGACCAAAAAAAACCCAAACATATATTTGTACTCCACTGCTCTACAAGAATAACCCGAAAAAAATTACTACTTATCTGGTAATTTAACACTAGAAAATAAAGTGCCACTGGCCTGGAAAATGCTATGGAGTATTCATATGTGTTTTTTGCTGAACTGTTTAAATCTCTCCTGGCTTTACTCTTTTGCAAATATCAATTTTCTCTCAAGAAAAGTCTCGAAATGTACTGCTGCTAATGTTTCAAAGTCTCGGTGTTTCAGCAAAGAGTGAGTGCATTTTTCAGTCCTTATTGTTATTTCATCCAAATGTCATTCAAACAAAGTAGAGAAGATGACTAACAAACTACAGTGGAAAACAAAGTGGATTAAATTCTGCAAGTAAATAAAACATTGATACCAAAATAGGAAAACCTTAGACTCCTCTGAAGCCTTGAAAAAATACACAGTTTTTTAATTTCTGATTTTAATACAATCGAAAGGTCCAAGTATGAAGTGTCCAGAAAACTAAGGATTTTTATACACAAAGAAGTTAGTCTGCAGAAAGCTAGGTTTACAATAGTCAACGTCTTAGCTCTTCTGCAGTGACAGATGAATTTACATTAATTCCTGTAGGAAGTTATTATAGAAGCCTAACATGTTAGTTTACTCATTACAGAATGTGTTTATGTCCATTGACAACAGAAAACGCTGAAGTACTTGTCAGACCACCTAAATCTTATCGTTCTTAACCATACAGAGAGACACAGAAAAATTACTTCCCTGGCTTAAGAGGGAATCTAGGGCAAAAGAACTCAAAACTCAGCAATCAGAGTTAAGGTCCAAGGATGAATGTGATGTAGCCATAACCAAATTGTTGGGAAAAAAATAATTAAAGTCAACGTTATTAATATTGTTGTGAATACACCCATATATTCTATTTATACCCTTACTCACTTTTTTTCCCACATATATATATATGCAGACAGGTTTTTCCATGGAGTATATGGGAGTGTACAAGAATTAATATCTTAGAGATTATTAATTCTTCTCTATATTACATGTTTCAAGCAGAAATTAAATCAAATATCTGGGAACTATTTCCAAGTGCACAAATTCAGTCAAGTTTGGTATACTTATTTTTTCCATTGCCTTAGCAGTTGTCAAATATTACACATTTTCATTCTAATATCAGTAAATTATGAACAAAACCAGAAATTCTCTACGTATAGTTTTTATTTTAATGCTATGTATTAGATGGTGCAATGTTATTGAGAGTAGCCCGGTTAAAGCACCATTTACAGTCAGTTTCATTTGCCATGACTCCTAGATGATATATCTTGGTTGGAGATATTTGTAAATATCTTACCACAGTCATTTAAAAATTAATATAAAGTGATTAAGACAGGTTTGTATAAAAAACTGCTGCCTTTTATTTTTAGTATTATTGGAATAAAATGATCAAACTATCAGTCAAAAAGCTTATAGGGCCTATTCCTATTCAAATTAAGTCAATAGGAGCAGAGATTAGGCTTCAGAAACTTACCAAAATGTATTTTTTCATGTACAATATAACAAGACTATATCACATTTAATTACACTTACATAATGATGAGGGTTTTTTTCTACATTTTTAGCGGTTAACACAATAAAAAAGTTTTGCTGCCTTTATGCATACATAAAGGAAGTAAATCTTTTATATTTGATATGTTTAGGAAGCAAATTTATTTTTATTATAAATTATATAGGTGCAAAATGTTATATAAGAAAAAAATGTTATATAATAGAAAAAAAATGTGAAATGTTCCACCTTTACCAGAAACTGGTATTGAATAAAGCTGAAATTTAATTTTAGCTTTTTTAATGTGATCATATTTATAAAAAATGCCAATGCTAACCATGGTACACTGCAAAAGTCTAAAATAAGAATAAGAATGTTTGTATATGGGTTTTCATTATAAACAAGAGTTTTAAGTCTTGTCCTGGAGTGTAATGGTAAAAATCTTGTCAAAAGGAAGGGCAAAATGTAGTGATTCTAAAACTTCAAACCAGGTAGAAACAGGAGAAGTAAAAGAGGAAAGGTCATTTTTAAATGAGTCATTATGTAATGCCAAAATCCTAATAATGTTTCCTGCACTCTACAGATAAACACTAATTTGGAATTTTCTAGGCTAACAATATAAAAGCATCTCTTCTCTACCTTTTAGTAATGAACATATTTTCTGCTCTATTACCCTCCATTAACTAGGTACCATTAGCAGCATTATACAATATTTTTGTAGTTCAGTCAGGCTGGTATGAGCACAAACCAGTGTATTTTGTTGGTAATAGCAAACATAAAAAGGGGGAAAATGGATCGCTTTACCTTTACTCAACAGGAATCATTGCCTGAGGTGAGGACAAAATCTTGAGGCGTTTTCCCAGACCATATCTCCCTTATGTATTGTACAAAATTGTCAGCTTTCAGTGTTGAAACAAGATCTGAAAACTACCTATCTATTCAAGTGTTTTCCTTTCAATATCCTTGAAGAGTGTGAACAAATCAGAAAAAGAGTACTATGTATACCTTTTTCCAGAGATTATGAAGTGTTTTCAAGTTGTTTCACTTCATTAAACGCTGACTTTTTAAAAAGAATACTAAGGTATTAAAATGCTAATAAAAATGTGGACATCATACGCTTAAAATTATAGAGCATTTTCAGACTGCTTTCAGTTCTACTTTCTCTTCAGACTTGCATTTAAAAAACACCTAGTAAACAATTTGTACCACATAATGAACAAAAAAATAACGAATGATAAATAATTTTCAATATACTGAGAAGCTCCCTAGTTCACCCAACACTATTAACTGATCTCTAATTGCAACATAGTATAAAACGTGTATTTAAGAACAAGTATGGGATTGTCGGTAGCAAAATGTAAAAGGAAAGACATCAGAGTTTGGAATATACAACAATGTTATTTTCAAAATTGTTATTTCCAAAGCACTCCAATGACTAGTGAACTTAGTTTGATTTAAGGTGACCAGCATAGAATTTTGAGATGATTTCAGATGATGTTCTCATGAACATAAAGAAATAAGAAGTTGGGAAATTACTACGGAGGTACAAAACTAAACAAAAGAAACAGAAGTACTCAAAGGAATACTCAAAGAGTAGTTATCGAAATATTCGCTGTCAGTTTGGGAAAACACAAGTAGTCTGGCAAGAGTACAGCAAGGACTTCTTTTGCAGTGAGTACTTTTCAATTGCTTTATTAATTTTCTGTATAATAAAATAGAGAATATGTTTGTCATATATGCAGATTACACCAGATTAGGCTAGTTGGAAACATTTTGGAACAGTAGAGTCAAACTTGTTTTGTTTCTGTTTGTGTTACATAATGAATACCACTGGGGACAGATTTAAACTTCAAAATAATCAAAATACAAAGAAAGATATCTGCGATGCATGGATTTGAATATAAAGACAATTATGTTCTAAAGAGACAAATTCAATGTCAATATATAAAATAAAAACTAGATAGATATCATGACATAGGACATTATAGTAGACCACGTGTTAGAAATGAATCAGAGATTGCTCGATGTCACAGAAATAGAAAAGATGTGATTTATCTAAATATTTGTAACCACATTATGGACATCTACATCTGCAATTCACCGTAAGTTTTTCTGATAATGTGACTGGCTCAAATGTAGATAAGTTTGGCTACAGTTAGGAAAGATAAACTTGTCACAAGCATTATGATTGTTTTTCATAAGCTATGATAGATAAATTATTAGAAAATTTAGAGATGAACTGATAACAATTTTGAATATGTAAAATTTAGAAAGTATTTGAAGATCCATTGATTTTGGAACAAATTGTAGCAAAATGTATAGATTAGCTTAATACTGGAAAAATAATTTAGAGTATCTTTATGTTCATCATCAGACAAAGAATTATGATGTCAGCATATGTGATACAACCTGAGAGAATATGAATTGAAATATAAGGTCTCATGCAATCACATTCCAGACCTACATTGCCATGTTCCAGGAAGATTTACCCTCCTCTAAAATCTTTACAGCAGCTGAATAATAATACTCTCAAGACTAAGAGTATTATTTATATTTATATTTTTATAAAAAATATATTTTTATTCAGAAATCAGGGCTGACTGAAGATGTCTTTCCTTCTGATGTTACTTGAAACCTTTTCAAAGACCAGTCTGTGTAAAGAGATGTTACAAGCAGACATTCTCAGCTTTCAAATACCCTCACAGTCTATCATTCTTCAGGTTGGAGAGAGGAAGATGGTCAGGACCAGAACAAAGTCACTCTTTCTGAAATGGATGGTCATTCTTGAGTCTTTGACTACATATATACTAGTATAACAAACACTTCCAGTCATGTGTCTAGGCACTTGACCCTCATCATTTGCACTCTTTCTTTGTCAGATTTGGTCTCCTACCTACTTTTGCTTAAGCTATCTATCAATCTCCCAAAACTGCTCTTTGTGGCACACTTTTATCAGGTCCAACACTATTTCATAAGACCTCACTTTTGAACAACGTTGCAGTTTAACCCTGGCAGGTAACTAAGCATCACACATCTATTTGCTCACTCCCCCCCGTGGGAAGAGGGAGAGAATCGGAAGGGTAAAAGTGAGAAAACTCATGGGTTAGGATAAAGATTTAATAGGGAATACAAAAGCTGCACATGCAGTATAGCAAAACAAGGAATTCATTCACTACTTCCCATGGGCAGGCAGGTGTTCAGCCATCTCCAAGAAAGTAGGGCTCCATCACATGTAACGGTTACTTGGGAAGACAAACACCATCACTTCGAACGTCCCCTCCTTTCTTCTTCTCCTCCCAGCTTTATATGCTGAGCATGATGTCCTATGATATGGAATATCCCTTTGGTCAGTTGAAGTCAGCTGTCCCAGCTGTGTCCCCTCCCAACTTGTTATGTACCCCCAGCCTACTCACTGATGAGGTCATGTGAGAAGTAGAAAAGGCCTCGATTCTGTGTAAGCACTGCTCAGCAATAACAAAAACATCCCTGTATTATCAACATTGTTTCCAGCACAAATCCAAAACACAGCCCCATTGCAGCTACTATGAAGAAAATTAACTCTATCACAGTCCAAACCAACACGTACTAATATCACAACTTCAGGATATGTGGAATGTAAGAACTCTGGATTTATTAGGATATTTCCTTAAGGATAAGAAAAACAATAAACCAAACACACAAACCTTCATGAACAGGGAAAAACAGAGACAACAACGAGGACCATATCTCTCATGTTGCTGACCGAAGGGCCTCTAAAGGAATCACTCTAACTTTCGAGTTATTCAGCCAGAACTTCGTAACTGATAAGACTATCATTGGTCTCATAGAAAGAAAAAAACTCTATGAGACATTTGAGGGGACTTGAGAAACTGCATTAAATTTCTTCTTGGGTGTTTTAAGATGATTGAGAAGAGATACAAATATTATTATGGGATGTTTAGAGGAAGGGTCAAATGAGGGGTTGAGGTAGATCACATAGGAATAAGCATGGTAAATTGGAGAGAAGGGAGGGTAAAATGGGCCAGTATCATTTAAGCAAGGAGCTGGCAAGTACACATATCTGACTGAGCCCTGCACTGGATCACCAAAGTCTGTTCTATCTTCTCCTTAAATTACCTTCCGAACTACTTTTGCATGTGTGTGCTCTCTGTGTGAGATGGTTGTGAACTTTAAGCTGAACTTACCAGCAAATAGCATAAGGATAGGGTCAGCTACTGGGGAGATCATAAGACTGAATCAGTTATGAGAAAGACTTGTATGTGTGTGTGTGCATGCATGTGTGTGTCTGTGTACATGTGAGTTTGATCTGCTAGCAAGCTTTGAGAGTGAATAAGTGGTTAGAATAGGATCAAGCCATTTGTATTGCTCATATGTATGTTTGTGTGTATATGGTGCTCATATAGGGTCAGCTCTACCACTTGTCTTTCTCACCATGCTGCTGGTTGGCCATGTTTGTGAAGAAAGCATGTAGTGGCTGAGGAATTGTGATCAGCCTCACTGCAGTTTAGACCTGGGGAAGAGGAATAGAAGACATCTCACATCTAGCAGAACAAGGAGGAACTAGTCTTGCCTCTCCTACCTGAGCTGCAGCACTTCTTTCCTAGTACCACACCAGCACAACCAAAAGCCTAACAACAGTGATGGTCAGAGACTCTTTGGAGCTCAGAAATCAGTAATTTTGTAAATCATCTGTAAGTCTTTTAATACTTCCCAGGCCAATTGATTGATTGATTGACTGAATAGTTTTTGGTTTGTTTATGTGTGGGGTTTTTTAGCTGATCTGCCCTATCAGTTTTCTTCAACATATAGTTTATTTTATTATAAAACTGAAGAGTTATACCTGTGTTGTTAGCATAGAGAATGGAAGATATTTACACGCCTAGCTAGTAATGGAAAGAGTACAGAAGACAAGGTTGTGCTCGCAGCACAGAAGACAGAAATAACCAAAAGTTGTAGTGGTGACAGCAGGCATGAGCATGAGATATCAGTGGGAAGGTGGTGACGCAAACCATGTTCTGAACTTGACTTGATGTATGATTTAAAGAGTGTATCTTTGTGCCTATGGACTGGCCATGAGTGCGGTAGGTGAAGTGAGAATAGGTCAAGCGTGATGTGCTCAAGCAACATTGCAGGATGTGATCCATGATAGGGTGAATGTCGACTAACGTTTGTTTAGGACAATGCTGTTTTACATATGCTGTGTTATTGCAATAGATACTCATGTCAAGTTGAGACACCTGACTTGAGAGTCAAAGAGCATGCCCTGGCCTATTTGACTTACCAACACAGATGTTGCCCTCAGAGTAAACACCATAATTAGGAAAACTTATGTTAATCATGGATTAGCTAGTAATGTGGGATTTTTTAATGGTAAAATACAAAATACAAATTAATATTCTATAAATTAACTGAAATAATTTCAGTATAGCATAAAAACATAAAGCATACTTTTTTTTACAGTCAATAAATACATTCTCAAGTAGGTTAGTCTCTTTAAATATCCTCATTTATAGACAAGAAAAAGAGAATGTATGGGACTAGAAAAATGCTAGAATGCAATAGCAACACATGTAGCAAGAGTAGCTGTGTCCTCTCTGGAAAATAAAATTAAAAAAAAAATCATTGTTAACAAATTCACAGTAACTGAAATTGTTTATTGTTGTCTGCAACACATAAGAGAACCTTTCAATTTTTTGAATAAACACTGTTTCCAGATAAATGTTTTCAAGCATTAACTTGCAAGAAAATATCTAGTCGACATACAGTTCTTTAAAATTAAAGCAATATTTTTATTTTTTCAATCATCTATATTAACCAATGCAATTGCAATGGAATAAAAAGATTTTTGAGCACCACTCAGCAGTAAAAAACTGCACAGTTGAAAAATTAAAAGTTTTGAAGCAGAGGATAAGAGCACTCAGGTGAATGCTTAAAGACTGGGTTGTTAGAAGAGACATTACCACACTTGTTTTTCTGTGCTTGCTTTTTTTAGAAGGCTAGATACAGAATAGTGTATCCATCACATACATAAGAGTAGAAAGTAAAGCTCTGTAAGGTTCTCACTACCAAAGAAAAAAGAAAGTCAAAACAGAGTCTTTTTCCTATCACCAGGCTGCGGAGAAACCCTGACAAAACTTTAAAAAGAAGTTTTATTAGCTATACTGCTCTTTTGAAATTTGTGCATTCTTGAGAACATAATGAACAAAAGGGAAAATTCAGACTTTTAGATCTGTTTGCCATTAAACATCAGCATTCAATAAGTTTTCTGTCCAGTCTTTGCATCCCTGTAACTTCTCAGGTATCCTTTACATTTTCATTTTCTAAATCATTATAAAACTCTACCTCCAGAAACAACTTTCTCCAGTTCAGTCCTTAGAATGCATTTCCTGGTAGAAGACTCTACAGTGTGTTTCCAATACAACAGTGTATGGACTTCCCTTGTTGTTTCTAGGTAGGATGTTGTGTAAAATCTGAAATTTCCTTTCATGTCTTGCTGTCTCCTCTATATGCATGGCAACACATGAAAATGGGGAAGATCCTATTTGTGATCAATACGCAGAATTCATTTCCCTTCCTTTAGCCTTTCTTAGTACTCTGTTATTTTTTTTAAAAAAAAGTTTTTTGGTTTTGTTTTGGTTTAGATTGTTTTGGGGTTTTTGTTGGGGGATGGTTTTTTTTTTGGTTTTGTTTTGATTTGTGGGTTTTTTTTTCATTCAAAAGCATATACTTACCAATAAATATCTTTAGTAAAAAGAAAGTCTCTGAAGAATTGGACGTTTTCTGAATTTCACTTGTACTTCTTTACCATACCTACACCAGAACATTTTGCTTTTTTGACTAATCTCCTTGCATTTCTATTTTTTGTTTTTCCATATTCGAGAAAAAAAATATTTGCAAGTGTTAAGTCTTTCCAGAAAGAGTGAACAGTAGACGTAAGTGAGGTCTTTGATAGTATCGGAACATAATTATTAGGATCTCTAAGTAAGATTTCTTACAATATGGATCTTTTCATCATGTCTTAGAATCAGAAGTCTTTCTTTTTTTTTTCTTTTAAATTTTTCCTCTTGGGGAATGTGTATCTCGCCTTATTAACAGTGCTACTTTTGAAATCAGGTATGGGACTTCCAAGCTTTGTTTTTACACCTTTGCATTCTTCCTCCGAGCACTAACATGTTGATTTCTGGCTATATGCTAGGATCACATATAAGGTAAAGTAGTTTAATTCCTTTCTCCTGTCCAGTTGAGAAGGGAGAATGATAGAGCAGCTTGGTGGGCACATGGCATCCAGCCAAGGTCAACTCATCACAAGTCTCAAGCATTTGAGTTTAAAGGATCAATCTTCTTGTAAATATACAACATTCAATTCTAATTCTATGAATCTCATGTTTGGTAGAAATGAAATAACAGTATGTTTGGAAAGGATTCTTCACGTAATCTCTCTTTGACAGGGTGCAAGATCTTTATGTATTGGAATATAACAGGGCAACAGACTGTATTTTGTACTTGCATAGGGCAGAGAGGAGTTCAAACCAATAATATAGTGAGGTTCCTAGGAAGGAATATCACAAAGGAAATTCAATCCAGCATCCTAGTTTTATACTGAACAATGTTCAGATAAGTAGCTTCTTTTGATTTTGTCATGTAGTATTCCCAGAATGATTTCTTCATACTTCAAAGAGAGAACACACAGTGTTCCAACAGGAAAAATATACAGGAAGAATAATAATGGTAAGGAAAATTAGAAATGTGCAGACCTTTAGGCGAAATACAGGAACAGAAAAGGCACTCAGATATTTTTGTGAAGACAGTACAAGAAGGCAGCCTGAGAACTACTTGCAAAGTGAAAGAAGATGAAAATGTAGGACTTGAGTAAGGAATACAAGACTAAAAAGTAGAAGTCATATGAAAACTTCTAAACAAGATTAAGAGGGAAAAATTTAAAATATATTTTAAAATTAACACAGTGACCTGGCAGGTTTAATTTGAAAACTGATTATCAGTGCAGTTGGGAGAGCAGAAAACAAATAGCAATACAGGTAAGGAAATAAGACTGTGTCGTGGGTTAGGCCACTCTGGCAACCAAACCCTACACAGTCGCTCACTCCCCCACCCCCAGGGATGAGGGAGAAAATCAAAGAAAAAAAAGAAAAGAGACCCGTGGGTTGAGATAAGAACAATTTACTACTGCTGCTACCAATATATATATATGTATGGATAGGTACAAGGATAAATATATACAAACGAGTGATGTACAGTGTAATTGCTCACCACCCCTTGACCGAGGCCCGTCTCGTCCCGAAGCTGCAATCCCGAAACAGATAAATCCCCATACCACAATCCCAGATGAATGGGAGGCCCGAAACAGAGAGAGAGAGAGAGAGAGAGAGAGGGAGAGAGAACACCCCGAGAGTCTGAAAGTGAGAGTCCTGGAAGGGCAAAAAGCCCTTCTTTCCGGCTGACCCTCACTCTTATACTGGGCATGACGCTGCATGATATGGAATATTAATTGGCCAGTTTGGCCCTTAATCTTAAGTCCAAGTACAAATCGTAAGGAGAGTCGTGGACCCTCTGTCCCGGCCATGCTCCCCCCTATCCTGTTGTGCTCCTGCGCACTGGCAAGAACACGGCAAGCTGAAAAGTCCTTGAGACCTCAGTGCCAACTACAAAGATCAGTGCTCTGTCAGCGTTCTTCTCAGAGCAAGTCTCAGACTAAAATCAAAATACAGAGCTCTTCTGGCTGCTAGAAAGAAGAGCAAACTCTGTCCCAGCTATAACCAGGACAGACTGGAAAAGAAAATTAATTTTAAAAAGCCATAGAGAAGTAAGCAGTGTGTTTTTGTATTTTTACTGTTAGTAATCAAAGATAGCCCAATAGCTTTTTCTATTTTCCAGTATGTTCTTTGCTGAAGGTGGTAACAGAAGATAAAGCCAGCCATGCTAAAACAGAATAGGGAGCTGTGTGTGCTCTAGTTTGTGTGGCCAGTGGTAGAGCTTATGGCATTGGCATTAGCGGGTGCTCTGGTTTCACTTGTTCTACCGTTAGTCTCTGTGTAGATTTCTGGTCAATTCTTCATGCAGAGGGACAACTGGGAAGTTTAAGAGACAATGAGCTAAAGAAAGAAACAGAAAATGCTGTGGGAAACAGACATCACTTTCTAAATCTCAGTTTCCATAAATATACAATGGGATAATAGTATATATTTTTGTATAAACTTGTTTTAAGTTTCACTCTTTTGATATTATTATAATTCAGTCTTTAAAATATTATTAATTAGATATTTCCATTTTAAAAAATTAAAATGTGCTTTGTTTTGAGTAGTCAAAAATTCAGTTTCAGTCAATGAACATACTTGTCTAGTGCATTTTTAAATGGAGGAAGTAAAAATAATAATTCCTTTTTAGGAATAAAAATATCTAATTTAATTTTCACTAGTTACAATGACAATAAAACCAAAAAATTCTAGTTTTATTTCACAACAGCTTCTTCACACAAATAAAGTATCTTGGCTTCACACTTTAAATTGTCTGCAAAAATATGTATTGGCTTGTACAAGTTTTATCAACTAAACCAAAAAAAGCTCTTCTGATTAGGATTACTAATGATTGCATTGTCTTGTAGAACTATGAAGTTCATTTTTGTTGAAAGATCCTGAAAAATCTTTGAAATTATGAGTTTATGAAATCCTCTTTTTAACATTTTCATTTTTAAAATTTAAAAAATTCTGAGTTTTGACTCAGCTTTAAATCTCCACAACGTATAAAAAAATAGGGAAAGCAGCAATATTTTGACAGATTTTATAAGCAAAGCTTTTTTAAAAGTACTATATTTCACCTTGCTCAAAAGATGAGTTCATATGATCCATTTGAGCTGAATTCATATGGTGGTTTCTGTTGATGTTCTTGATCCAGGATCTCTAAGGCAGCTGTGGTAAGAACAATTTATATTCTGTGAGAATTGGCTTCAATGTTTCAGAAAAATCAATTCTTACATACTGAAGATAATCATCTCCCACAGCTTGTGATAGTAAGGTAAGCCTGCTATGAATAAATACTCTTCTTCCTGTCAAACCATCTTCCTTTGTACAATATACACCTTCAGTAAACTCGTGGTG
The DNA here is from genome assembly GCF_009769465.1 of Tauraco erythrolophus. Classification (NCBI taxonomy): domain Eukaryota; kingdom Metazoa; phylum Chordata; class Aves; order Musophagiformes; family Musophagidae; genus Tauraco; species Tauraco erythrolophus. The sequence continues at coordinate 82,612,348 of NC_141465.1, read as the reverse complement.
GTGAATATAGTTTCAAAAATGTCATTGGATCAATCTACCATTACTTCATTCTATACGTGACTAGAATTCTCTTTATGAGTTCCATGATTCAAGTTTGAATCACTGGGTAAAATATACAAAAAACATTCAGGAAAATACACTTTTATTGAGGTTCGTGGCATCTAGGTCACAGCTGTCCTGTGAGGAAGTGGTTCATAACTTAGTTTTATAAGCTGTGATATTACTTATTATTTACTGTGATGTGCCTAACATTAGAAAGAAGAAGGACTGTCACACTAATATACTCCAGTGATTCTTCTCCATTAGTCTTGCTAGGACAGAGCTGTTGTCAGGCAGTATGGAAGACACACAGCTGAACATTATGTATATTATTTTGTTTTCCATGTCAGTTATGAACCGTAATTAAACATTAAGCAAAACTTACACTGACAAGAATAATGAAGGCTGTGGATACTGCTTAGAGAAGTTAAGAATTATCCATAAAGGAGAAATTTGCAAACAGCATGCATAAATATCTGCTACTAATTACTCAAGTGAGATTATTTGCAGGGAGAAGCAATTTCTGTCATTCAGCTGCAAAAACAGGCAAGCCTTCAAATGAACAATGCTTCTTTAGGTCTGATAATGAACAAATTTCAAACTCAGTGAAAGTAGAACAATTTATGAATAGTATAGTTGCTACTGCTTTGGAGTCAAGGAATATTCTAAATAGTGTCTTGAGGCCTCAGCTTTCTATTTTGCAAGTACTTGTAATTTTTCCTATGCTAATTACAACTACATTAACTTGCAAAGGATTTGGCCACATAGCTTCAGAAGATTTTGGATGTTTACTCATTTGGCTGATGGAAGAAAAACCAGTCAGTCACGAGTCCAGATCTGCAGAAAACTACTGAGTGATGAGGCAGATCTGAGGTCAAGCTGGGAAAACAAGTTGTCGTATCAGGGTGAGGATTAGTGAGGTACATGGCTAGGCACAGAAGTACACGCAATGTAGCTCAGGCAGGGACCAAAGCTAAGATTTAGAGCTTAGTCGCAGCTCCTGAGTGGATGGGAACAGGCCCTTGACGAGGCTTCTTTCACTTTCTTTCACAGGGCTCTTTCCCAGCAGTCAGATCCAAGGTTGCAAAGCTGCATTGTTGTCAGTCAGTGCAGGTAGCCAAACCCCTCTGGGGATTTGCCCTGTGGGGCAAAGGGGTTGCATTCACGGGCTCTTGCTGTCAAACAGTTGAGAGAAGCCCTTAAGGCCAAACGCTATGCATGCAACATAATCAAACACCCAAAAGAGATATTCAGTTTTCCATATGCATTTACAGAAAACATCACCCATACTTATCGGAGAATCTCCTTCCAGAGAAATTTTATTCTCTGGTTCAGTAAAACTGTGTTCTACATGTTAAGATATCCATAAGAAATTTGTATACACTTTCTGAATCTGTTTCTCTCTATAGTACTTAGCTGCGCAGAAAAAAACATCTTCTTGGGTCAGAGATGTATATGGAGTCAAAGGAACTATCTGCCATCTTTTTGGTTGACCGCAATAACTTAGATGTTTGTTGTGCTCAGTTATGTGTTTGCTGTAATGTTTGAGGTACTTTATAAATACCTAACTACACCTGAAGTGCTGAGATCTCTGACAAAAAAAAAAAAAAAAAAAAAAAAAACTCGTACCAGATAGAATGAACTAACTGTTGCTGATCCATCATTTATAGGAATTTTTAAAGTTATTTTGTAGTTGTTTAGCTGAACTACCTCACTTTATTCTGGTTTTAAATAAAGAGGTGATAAATTTGCAAGTGTTATGTGAGAAATTTTATCTATCATTCTTGAAATTCAAGTAATCTAAGGCTGTTATTCTTAGCACTCAGGATGTTTAGATGACCTCCTGTAGGTGACCCTTCGCAGAGTTAGGGAGGACACCCAGCCCAGCACTTCCCTGACTGCACAGGGCAACCAGGTATAAGTTTTTGTGGAGAAAAAAACTCAAAGTAATTTATTCCCTAGCTCCAATCTGACATGGTCAGGCACAGAGCTGCTCCACAGGTATCCTGAACAGCCCCAATCATTGATTTATTTCATCTTGTATTTCCCTTTTCTTTTCTCAAGTTCTTCTCCTTTACCACCCCGGTTCCTTTTTCTTACTGGCCATGCTTTAACAGACTTTATAACCTTATTTGGTGTATATGATTTGATTGCCCTGGTAATTTCTACCTTGTTCAGCGATTCTGCTAAGCTACTACTTTCTTTTTTTATCTACAGTTTGCTGCTGTGTCTTATGTTGCTGTCTTGTTAATGGTGCACTGGGTCAGAGCTAGCCCTCTACATTACTGTTACCTCATTATCTGTAGCAACCTGTTATTCCTCATTTTGTTAGTTTTTAGAGGTGTCACATGTCAGGATTCACCATAACATCCTATCTCACAGCCTGAATGTCTATATTCTTCTGTGACACTTGTTCCTCTCATTATTTGGTTATACAAAGGTGCAATGGTGGGAAAATAGTAAGTAAAAAAAATATTTTTTTCCATCAGTTTTCACAATTGGCATTGTAGAAGTAATGATCCGTGAAGGTGTTGAGTAACAGCATTGTAAACATTGTCTGACACATGATGTGGCATGCTGTCCACTTAACTGAAGTATTTTCTTTGTGCAGCTCTTTCACTAGGAGGATGAAAATTAAGTGCATCTTACTTAGGTAATGAAATTGGACAGACTGGAATCCTATTCACAGAGCTTAAAAAGGAATAATGAAACACTGTGATAAAGTTCTGGAGCTAATAATTTACGGTTAAGGTTATTTTATTTCTAGTTACGTCTTGATGTCAAGAGAACAATTTCTTTGCATTCTGTCAATCATTATTTTGTGCTGATGTGTAACAACTGGTTAAGTATGAATAATTGAACTACAAATCTTTCAATAGAAAAAGAGTTGTACATTTAATTATTTAATTATTTTGAAATTCATTTTGTAAAATAAGCACAATGACTCATAAAGGAAGAAGTTATGGCCAACTAAAATATATGAATCGGATATAGAGCAAAACGATAATGAACACCAAAAGTGAAAAAGGCTCTATTAACAGACCACTGATAAATTAAAGATGTCTTATTTTTTCTTAACATTTAGGGCACTTGTATAGTGAGCTTTGAAAAGTAAAATTGTTCTATCCAGGAGCTAATTCAGTATTTGAAATGTAGCACATAACAGAACTGAAATTCTGAAAATATGGCTGAAAACTTTCTATTACTCTTCCATTGGTCATAAATCCTGTTTTAGAAGCTCAAGCAGAAAAGGTTTGATGATTAAGTAATCCTTCAACAGTTTGTACTCATTCTTTGTATCCTGCAAGGAAAGGTCTTCAGTAGGAATCTTCAATAGGAACCAACTGCCAACTAATGTTTCTCTGAAAGAGAAATGAAAGAAATGATACAGTTGTTTTAGGTAGTTACCTTCAGGGAAGTCATACTTGTATATAGTTTTCCACTGCTTCATCATAGTTATGGGAAACAGGATAAAATCTTTCTTCAATTGTCACAGTGACCAGACTAAATTTAATGCTGATATAGGGCTTTATCTTACAGGCCTTTCTTACTTGAATTGTGAAGATGATTCCTCAACTAAATCTTGTCTCATCAGTTCTTACTAATTTTTTCCTCAGGAAAACACTCTTTTGGCTTCATATGGCTTCACTGACATTTAGCGAAGGGTAAATATCAGTTCTGGCCATTGGGATCTTGTTTTCCAGAATTTCTGAGCACCGAAACATTTTGGAGTACAGCAGCATTCGGGTGGTCTGTGATTGTAATCAAAAGTGCAATGGTAAGCAGTTATTCAAATAAATGGTCTTGCATATCAAAGCCTGTATAGCAAAATGAGAGAGTCTGGGAGTAAGAGGAAGCACTGCACCCTTAAATATCCACACTGCATAATAGTTAATTCATTCCATGTTTTTATCTGAGTCTGCCTCAGCTAGTTCTCTTGTGTGTCCTTAGCTAAGTAAGTACAAACACTGTTGCCTTACCAGTATAAAACTGTCTGCGTGGATCAGTCAAACTACATAGAAAGGAACTTAAGGCTGAATCACTAGTCTTACTAAAACATTCTTGTTCCATGCTTAAAAGCAGTAACAGTGAACCCATTGTTATCTCGTTCAGTGGGAATGTCCTGTGTAAATCTTGAAACTGCCCTTCACGTCTTCGCAGCTATTTTTTGTGCTATTGTCTTGTTAAAACTCATCCTTAAATTCCATCAGCATTAGAACAGACTAGCTATAGCTAAAAACATGGCCTCTCTTATGTGTTCTAGTTAGAATCTTTTTCAGTTGCATTTTTCCTATGTATGAGAAAGCTAATCTGAAAAAGAATCTGTGAGAAAGGATTACATATTTGGTGTCTCAGATTTTTATTTCCCCTAACTCCAGTTTTGTATGTGTTTGCCAAAAATGTCAAGTGATTTTCTATGTTATTGTATTTGTGTTGTGCTTTCAGCTCTTGTTTGTTTTTTTGTTGTTGTTGGCTTTTGGGGGTTTTTGGTGGTTCGTTTTGTTTTTTTTTTTTTTTTTAATAAAAGGGATTATATTACTTTTTTCCTCTACTAAAAAGAGTAAGGAGTTTTAAAGGCCTTCTTTGTGTTTAACAGTTGTGTATACTTATCTTTCAAATATTATCCTCATTTTCAGGTAGATTAAGTTGCTATTTTTTAATTTATCTGAAATACCTATGGCAGTGAAAATCCGATTAGTCAGACATTCCAGCACCCAAAATTAAAAGCCTATTCTTAGCAAAGCAATTGCCTGTCAACTGCCTCTATCCAGTGACTGTGAAAACTAATTCTTCTTAAAAAACAACAGAGTTAGAAGCACTTACCTTCTATAGAACAGCTTGAAGAATGCTGGAAACAATCTTATAACAGTCTGTACTTGTTCAGGATGCTGAGAGCCTTACGCATTTTAATGATAAAATTTAATAAATGGGAAAATTCAAGCCAAATTCTCTATTCCTACCGTCATTCCAGTGCACCTTGTCTCAGGTCATATACTGTGTTTGCAACACCCTCCCTCAGAATGTGTATTATTCTTACCATAGACATCCAAGCACAAATAGATAGCTTTTCATTGCTGATGTTTATTCTTCCACAATGGCTCTTATTATAGCTAATTTATTTATTGCTACATTGACAGCAAAAGGAAGGTTAAGGAGAGTGTGGGCCCATTGCTTAATGAAGCATGGGAACAGTGACAAGGCATATGGCTGACGTAGTCAATGTCTTTTTTGCCTTAGATTTCCCTGACAAGACTTACAATTGGTCTAGTCAGGTCTGACTATCAGAGTCTGTGGGAGTGAGCAGTACCCACAGTAGAGGAAGAAAAGAGTTAGGGATCACTCAGCCCACTTGAACACGCAGAGTCTATGGGACCTGATGGAATGCACAGGTATAGGGAAGGAGCTGGCCAATGTCATTGCAAGGCTACTGTCTATCATCTTTGCAAGGTCATGGCAATACAGGCAAGTTCCTGTGGACTGGGGAAAAAAAGTCAGACATCACACTCGTCTACAAGAAGGACAAAGAGGTAGGTAACCACAGCCAGTCAGCTAAGTACCCGGGAAGATTATGAAGCAAATCCTCCTGGAAGACATTTCAAAGCTCATGAAGGACGAGAAGGTGATTGGGAGTAGCGAAAAGTAAATCATGTCTGACTGACTTAATTGCTTTCTATGATAAAGTTACTAGTGCTGTGCAAACAGAAGACAGTGGATGTTGTTTGCTTTGAATTTGCCAAACTTTTTACAAATTTTCCACTTTTCAAGATTCAAGTTACCAGATTGGTCAGATAGGCAGTGGATAGCTGGATGATAAGGTGTGTGGAAAATTGCCTGGACTGTTGGGCTTAAAAAGTTGTGATCAGTGGTACAAATTTCAGCTGATGACCAGTTAATTACCAGTGAGGTCCCTCAGGGATCAGCATCAGGACCAGTACTGTTTAATGTCTTCATTAATGACCTAGCTGGTCACTAATGATGGTCACAGGGAGCTCTCAGGAAGTCTGTGGACAACACCAAATTGATAGAATCGTTCAATAGACTGGAAAGCAGGGCTGCAATTCAGAGGGACATCAATAGGCCAGAGAAATGGGCTGACAGAAGACTCATGAAATTCAGCAAAGAGAAGAGCAAAATCTTGCACAGGGAGAGGAACAACCACATACTGCTTTATAGGCTGAAGGTGTCTGTCTGGGAAGCAGCTTTGCCGGAAAGAACATGTAAGTCCTGGTGGACAGCAAAAGAAACATCAGCTGGTAGTGTGTTCTGGTTGCAAAGATAGCCAACAGTATCCTGAGCTGTATCAGAATGATTTTGGTCAAAAAGTTGAGCAAAATGATCCTTCCTCTTTACCTGGCACTTGGAAGACCAAATATGGAGTACTGCTTCCAGTTTGGGGCTTCTCAGTACAAGAGGCGTTGACATATTTGAGTCAGCCCAAGGGAGGCCAACAAGATGATTTGGGGCTGATACACAGGACATACGAGGAAAGTCTGAGAAAGCCCAGTTTGTTCAGCCTGGAGAGGACACAGCTTGAAGATTTTGCTGTATACAACTACCTGATTGGAGGATATAGAAAAGATGGAAGCAGTCTTCTTAGAGCTGCACAATGTTAGGATGAGTGGCAACAGATACAAGTTGAATCATTGAAATTTCCCACTAGATGACAGGGAAAAAAAATTATCACAAGGGTGGTCTAACACTGGAAAAGGTTGTCTTGTAGAGTTGAAGAATCCCCATCCTTGAGGTGTTCAACATCCAGCTTTTGAGCAAGGGTTTGGAGTAAATGATCTGCAGAGGTCCCTTCAACCTAAATTATTCTATGATTCTAAATATGAAAAATAAACAGAAATTGTGAAAATAAATGTATTCATAATTGTATTTCTCCCAGTACCAGTTATTGTATATTTAGGATACTGTGCAAATAGGATTGTTATTTTTATTGTTTGGGGATTTTTATTTTATACTCTGCTCTCTCACATCTTATGTACAACACAAGGTCCTCAGACTGAAATTAAGAAACATTAGACTACATAGTGCAGCAACTTTGAGGCAAAATTTAAGTGATTCAGAGAAAAGGGTAAGTTATCTGCTGTCTCTGCTATACTTAAACTTTAATAAGCAATTAAAAAAAGCTGAAGCTTGAAAGTACTCTTACAAATATGCCAATTTATTTGTGCTTTAATCAGCTAACCACAAAGTAATCGGTTTAAACATTTATGTTGATTTTTATTTTTATGACATCCAGTTCCTTTCCTTCTCATTGCTTTCCATACCAAGGGAGAAAAATTCTGTTAAACTCTTCTTAAAAAAAAAAAAGAAACAAAACAACAACAAAAGGCCCTTCTGACCTGCAGGTACACTGCTGCATTGTACTACCATGTTATTTTATCTCAAGGAAATCCAACTGTAACTATGATGATACAAGCATATATTGCTCAGTAGCTCAGGAAGCAAAAAGTTAGTCATCCTCTTTGCAGTTGTCAAAATATGCTCTCTTCCTTCCCCATTAGAACATTAGAGGCAGGAGAGTAGCAGTCACAACTGCAACATCCAGCTGCTTCGCTCTTTTCTTTTTCCTGGCTGCTGTCATCAATTAACAGATTTCCTTGCTCAGCCTGAGGTGCTGGTAAAGGCATCTTGCTGAGATGCCTTAACTCATGCAGATACAAAGCTGATACAACTGTCATAGTTATTGACTCCTTCAGTGATCAGAATACTATATGCATGGAAGAGCATCTGGAAGAAATCTAGGTTGCAAATGGAAATTTGTGCAGTCAGTTCAGCCAATAATGAGAGACTTGACACAGTGGAAAATACTCTCATGACACACACTCAGATGTTGAAGCTTTCAACTTTCAAACAAGCAAATGTTATACCAAATAAAAATATTTTTCCTGACTGAAGGGTATTTTCATACACAATTCCAATGACTGACGTTCCTAAGATCAATGTGGCAGACTGCACTGTGGCCTGACCCATAACATAATCAAGCAAAGCTAATTACAGTTCCTGCAATGAACAAAATGCAACCATCAACAACAGAGTAAAGACCATCAGGAAAGATTCCAGAGGAAAGGTTTGCCAGTTTGTGACAGAGAAGTCCTATACATGTTTCTCTTGATGTGTAGTGCTTCAAAAGTGTGTGCTCGTGAACTCACTCTTCTCTCAAGGGAAGAGTAGTCAGTTTTCCAACCAGTAAACAAGAGAGGCATTACTAAATAAAGGCTACTTTTCCACTTGTTACTTGTTTCCAGTTTGCTTTTCATTCACCTGCCAAAAACCTCAATGGCATCACAACCTTTTTTGTGCCCTTCCTTATTAAATCTTTTCTAAAGGAAAGTTATTCACTTAAGTAATTAACATTTTTTGTGACAGAATTCTGAAAAGTTTCCACATATTTACAGTGTACATGCAACAAATGTTATTAAAAATATATGTTCCATATATAATCAGAACTCATAACATTCTTGTTCACCTTTAAGCTTTTGTTAGCATTAATCTTCTGAATCTATTGAAGTAATTATTAAGTAAAAGTTTTTGAAAATATACTTTTTACGGAATATTAGCACTAGGTCTTTAGAAATTCATAATAAAAGAAGTAAATTGGTAATGTTAAATAATGTTAAAGAATATAAGTTCATAACTTGTTGATTATATGATATCTCTATACATACTGTACAAGGGTGTTTTTTTTTCAATGAGGCTTGGAAGAAAGGAAGAGAATTCAGAAACTGTCTTCAGAACTCTTACCAGAGTAAGAATCACAGAATCATAGATTGGTTTGGGTTGGAAGGGATCATCCAGTTCAAAACCCCTTGCCATGAACAGGGATGCTTTCCACTAGACCGATTTGCTCAAAGCCTCATCCAACCTAGCCTTGAACACTTCCAGGGATGGAGCATTCACAGCTTCTCGAGGCAGCCTGTTCCAGTGCCTCACCACCCTCAAAGGGAAGAATTTCTTTCTTAGATTTGTTCGAAATCTACCCTCTTTCAGTTTAAAGCCATTGGCCATTTTTCTATCACTACATGCCCTTGTAAAAAGTCCCTCTCCAGCTTTCTTGGAAACCCTCTTTAGGTATTAGAAGATAGATATAGATGACATCCTAGTAAGTAGAGATAATAAATAACAGGTAGGGCAGATGGCTGAAGCCATCTGAAACCTGTTGACCAAAAATGAGCTAGATATTCTGCCTTCCAAATGCCAAGGTCCCGGATAAGAAATTAAATTTCAAGGAGCCTGGTGGATGGCTGGAGCAGTTACAGTACCTGTAAGGACAGGCTCCAGGCAGTAAGACAGAATTATAGCAATGATTAGATACATTAGGTTACTGGGGTTCTTAGTGATTGCCTGCCCTTTACATGGCTTGCTCCGAAAGAATAAGGCATGGGACTGAACTCCACAACACACAGATTCTCAAGAGATCACTCCCTCCTGAGGGAGTGGCCCAGAAGGCCACGATATGGAAATAGTGTGCCTATCTAGAGGGAGTTTGTCTCTTACTGCCATTAAAGGAGGGCCCAGTCCAAGCCTCCAAGTTTCAACAACCTGTGAATCTGGATTCAGTTTTGCTGGGCCAACCTCACAAAATTTCCCTAATAAAAGAAGCCCTCGAACTGACCACAGGCTGGGATATGCAAGCAGTGTGGTTCACAGACGTGTCTGCCCATCGACTGGAATCTCAGTGACAATATAAAACAGCAGCATCAGAAATTGGTAGCAAGAAAACAATTACAGAGAAAGGGTAAGGTAGTACACAGGTAGGGGAATTGCATGCCTTTCTGCTGGCAGCAGAGAATGGTGTCACCATAATTTACACTGATTCCTATGCAACCTATAAGGGTGCCACAGAGTGACTATGCCAATGGGAATCCAATCAGTGGGAATTGAGCCATACAAAAATCTGGAGAGCTGGAGACTAGCAGCCATTGTTGCAAATAGGCAGATCACAATCCCTAAAGGTGGGATGGGTAAAAGGCCATGCAACAAATGAAACTCTTACTGCAAAATGGAATCAATAGGCAGATCACCTATCCCAAATACAGGCAGTAGATAGTGAAAGGGAATATTGAGGGCAGTTGACTAAGTGGCTGTGCATTAAGCGAGGCCATTTAGGGAAAAGAGACCTTTATTACAAGTGTCAGTCTGGGGGATAGCCAGTGTTCATACAAGTATGTGAAGTAGTTCTTACGGCTTGCTCTCAATGTCAGCTAAGACTTAAGGCCAACCACCCAAATCAAGCCCCTGCCCAGCATATCAAAGAAGGCCAGGCTCTTTGGAGCACCTGGCAAATTGATTATATTAGTCCTTTGAAGCCATCCCATGGGAAGACACATATTTTGGTAGGAGTAGAGGTAGTGTCAGGACTGACGACAGCTACAGCTTTTAACAACGCCACTGGAGATCAGATGGTCCAAGTGTTGAGAAAGTGCTTTGGTATTTTACCCACTCCCCAATGCATTCAATGTAATAATGGGTCGCATTTCACAGCCACAGTGGTGCAAGGCTAGGCTCAAGGGGAAAGTATCAAATTAGTATTCCATACTCCATGTTATTGTCAAGTTAACAGCATAATGGAACAAATCGATGCTCTGGTTAAAAGACATGCTGATGTCTCACACCATAACTGAGACATATGGTTACTAGAAGCGGTTTTTATTGTTAACAGCTGTTGGGGAAGTTATGAAAAACCCCAAACCTGAGTATATTGTCCTACGGGACAATTAATGGCTGATGACTTTATACCAGATGATAAAACAGACCAGTTCCCACTAGGGATGTATGTAGACCAACCTGTAATGGTGAACCTACCCTCCACTGGCATTGTACCCATGACCGTGGCAAAACCCAAAGACTTCTATGCCTGAGAAGCCCTGGAGGGGAGCAGAAAAACCCACTGTATTAGTGCTCGGTGGATGATCCCTGACTTCTAACCCTGAAGCCAGGTTTAAAAGTCTGAGGCCCGACTCTGTGTTTTATTACAGGAAATGGAAAAGTGGGCTGCCTTGGTGCTCACGCTGGTGTCGTGCGTCAGGCCGCTCCAGCAACTGAACCCTACACAGCCGGTCACTCACCCTCCCCCAGCCCCAGGGATAAGGGAGAGAATTAAAGGAGAAACGGGATACCCGTGGGTTGAGATAAGAACAATTTAATACAGATGATTTAATACACAGTGTAGATGCTCACCACCCCCTCGTATGTGAAGCCCATCTCGTCCCAAAGATGCAATCCTGGACGAACGCGAGGCCTCAAAATAGAGAGGGGCAGAGAGAGAGAGATAGTACTCTGAAAGTGGGAGTACTGGGAGAGAGAGAAAAAAAGGCAATAGAGCAAAAGCACAGAAGCGCAAAAGAGCAAAAGCGGCAAAAGAGCCAAAGCGCAAAAGCCCTTCTGTCCGGCTGACCCTCACTTTTATACTGGCCATGACGCTGCATGATATGGAATACTAATTGGCCAGTTTGGCCCTCAGTCTTAAGTTCCACCACAAATCACAAGGGGAATTGTGTCTCCCTTGTCCCAGCTATGCTCCCCCCTTATTCCGCCGTGCTTCTACACTCCGGCCAGGACATGGCACACTGGAAAGTCCTTGGAGTTTCACTTCCAACTATAAACATTAGCTTGCTATCAACATTCTTCTCAAAGCGAGCCTCTGAGTAAAACCAAAACATGGAGCTCTTCCAGCTGCTAAAAAGAAGAGCTAACTCTATCCCAGCTAAAACCAAGACAGCTGGCAATGGTGACAACGACCATTGGAAATGAGAAATGACCAGGACCTAGACAACAATCTTGTAGCGAAAACAATAGTCAGGTTTGCCCAGATGATGAACTTAACCTCTTAACATTCTGCCTACTCACATTCAAGTCAGCAGAAGAGCCTTCACCAATTTTTTTGCGGGACATTAACATATCGCTAGCCCTTGAGCTCACATGGGAACAATGTAATAATTGTAGTTGGAGATTTAGGGAGATCAAAGGAAGAGGTTATACTTATATGGTCTTGGTTCACAGTGAGCATCAAACTCACTGAGGCTCCACTCCGTTTCAGCTTTGGAGGCAAGACATGACTGTACCACCTCTCCAAGGAAACCAGTCGAATCATGACTGTGGTCATGAAGTGGATTGTGTGGCAGGTGCATCTGCCCTGATAAAGAACAAGACCAGGGCTTTAGGACCACTGTATCTTCACTTTTGCACCCTTACTTTTCATGCCTTTGTGGTGTAGTCATGTGTGATAGTTTGATGTGTGGGGGGGGGTGTTCTGGTGGCAGGGGAGGGGATTTGCTCCCTGTGCCACCAGATCTGAGTCCCATCCCCCCCGGGGGAGGTTGAGCCAAGGCGGCGCCTCTGCGAATTGCCCTATTTAAGCTGGGACAAAGGGGCGGGAAAGGGGCTTTTTGCTCAGGAGCGAGGAGAGAGCAGGAGGGCGCGGCCCCTCGCTCCCGGCTCCCGGCCGAGCGGCCGCTCGGGCCCGGGCCCGGGCCGGCGCCATGTGCTCAAGATGGCGCCGGGGAGCCGCATGGGGGACTCGGTAAGCGCCCCACTCCCGGGGTGCCCGCCGGGCCGAGCTCCCCCAGAGAGGATTAATATCTAAGAGAAGACAACCACAACGACCGGGTCAGCAAAGATGGAGCAGGAGGAGGTGTACTGGAGCTGAGGCTTCCCTTGCAATCGGTGTGAGATGGCAGGCGGCCCCCCTGCAGCCAGGGTGTACTCGGCGGAGCAGCGGCCCACTCGTGGCCTGTGGAGAAACCCACGTCGGGAAGGAGATGCCTGAGCCCAGGAGAGGTCGTGGAGCAGGGGATGCGCGACCAGGTACTGTTGATAATGGGGCATGGAATGCACGACGAGGTCGTGGAGGCATCTGGAGACCGTGGGACGACCCACGCCGACGCGAGCGGCAGCAGCTCCCTAAGAGGCCGAGACTGGTAAAGCCCGAACTGGTGCGATCCATGGGGAGGATTGCAATCCTGCGGGCAGGACTTACTTTGGAAAAGTTTGGGGACTTTTTCTTTGTGAGTAGGGGATCCACCGAAGCAAGGGAAAAATGGTGTAAAGACTCCTCCTCCTTTAAGAAAGGAGCGGCAGTGAACAACATGGATGAACTGACCTGTACTCCCCCATTCCCTGTCTCCCTGCGCCGCTGGGGGGAAGACAGAGCCAGGAACGAAAGGAAAATTGGGGGTGGGGAGGTGTTGTTTTAAGATCGGGCCTTGTTTTCTCTTTCTCCTCTCAAGTAACCGGTTTCGTTCCCTTTTGTCTTTTGTTTAGTAACTGTTAATAAATTGTTTTGTTTTATTAAGAAAGCCTGAGTCATGTTTTGCCCGAGACCATGTTTGGTGGGTGCTCCCTTTTCGGTTCTTGTCTCGATCCTCAGTCCAAAAAAAAAAAAAAAACCATGACAATTGTGGCGCCCAACGTGGGGCTGAGGAATTCGAGATAGGAATAGTGATTGGGAGAGGTAACGGGCAAAACATGGACTCCAGAGTGGTGAAAACAGAAGGACCTTAGGAAACTTTGATTGTTGTGTTTGGTGAAGGGACTAGGGGTGGATTGTTTGTGAAATGTGTGTTCTTGTTTAATGTTTTAAGTGAAGTTGTGCCTGAATAGGGAATTCGCAGAGGCGAGGGGTGGAATGTGATAGTTTGATGTGTGGGGGGGGGTGTTCTGGTGGCAGGGGAGGGGATTTGCTCCCTGTGCCACCAGATCTGAGTCCCATCCCCCCCGGGGGAGGTTGAGCCAAGGCGGCGCCTCTGCGAATTGCCCTATTTAAGCTGGGACAAAGGGGCGGGAAAGGGGCTTTTTGCTCAGGAGCGAGGAGAGAGCAGGAGGGCGCGGCCCCTCGCTCCCGGCTCCCGGCCGAGCGGCCGCTCGGGCCCGGGCCCGGGCCGGCGCCATGTGCTCAAGATGGCGCCGGGGAGCCGCATGGGGGACTCGGTAAGCGCCCCACTCCCGGGGTGCCCGCCGGGCCGAGCTCCCCCAGAGAGGATTAATATCTAAGAGAAGACAACCACAACGACCGGGTCAGCAAAGATGGAGCAGGAGGAGGTGTACTGGAGCTGAGGCTTCCCTTGCAATCGGTGTGAGATGGCAGGCGGCCCCCCTGCAGCCAGGGTGTACTCGGCGGAGCAGCGGCCCACTCGTGGCCTGTGGAGAAACCCACGTCGGGAAGGAGATGCCTGAGCCCAGGAGAGGTCGTGGAGCAGGGGATGCGCGACCAGGTACTGTTGATAATGGGGCATGGAATGCACGACGAGGTCGTGGAGGCATCTGGAGACCGTGGGACGACCCACGCCGACGCGAGCGGCAGCAGCTCCCTAAGAGGCCGAGACTGGTAAAGCCCGAACTGGTGCGATCCATGGGGAGGATTGCAATCCTGCGGGCAGGACTTACTTTGGAAAAGTTTGGGGACTTTTTCTTTGTGAGTAGGGGATCCACCGAAGCAAGGGAAAAATGGTGTAAAGACTCCTCCTCCTTTAAGAAAGGAGCGGCAGTGAACAACATGGATGAACTGACCTGTACTCCCCCATTCCCTGTCTCCCTGCGCCGCTGGGGGGAAGACAGAGCCAGGAACGAAAGGAAAATTGGGGGTGGGGAGGTGTTGTTTTAAGATCGGGCCTTGTTTTCTCTTTCTCCTCTCAAGTAACCGGTTTCGTTCCCTTTTGTCTTTTGTTTAGTAACTGTTAATAAATTGTTTTGTTTTATTAAGAAAGCCTGAGTCATGTTTTGCCCGAGACCATGTTTGGTGGGTGCTCCCTTTTCGGTTCTTGTCTCGATCCTCAGTCCAAAAAAAAAAAAAAACCATGACATCATGTACACCCCTCAGGTGAGTACCAACCATCACGCATACACCTTGATCAAGGAAAGAGGAAGGTGAGGACCAGGGTATCTATGGAGTCCTGCCAGAGGGCAGATTGAGTCACTACTCCTTGAAGCAGTGGGTTTTCAGTCGAGGACTCTCCCCTTGGGATGGGATGCTGCCAAAGGAAACTCCTGCAGGTTGAGAGTCCTCATCCCTGTAAGCGAGTGATTGTGCGCATTTTGGATCCTTATTTCTGAATCATAAGAATTCTTGAGTTGGTAGTGCAGTATTAATTCCTTGCACATCCTTAACCTATGGTTTACTAATGTTAGAGTGTTGAGTGGTTTTGATAAGCCTCATTTCTAGTTGGTTCTCTGCAAAATGATTTTGGTTAGAATAATGTTTATTTTGAGTTTATGATCAGTCTAATTTGATTTTGTAACCCTCCGTGACAAAAACTTTGGCTTTACAAGAGACAATACTTCACAACTGAGAGGTTACCATACTTGCTCTACTCATAGTTCTGATTTTTTCTTTTGTCTCAAGGATTCCCTCCCTGTGATGGGTAATTAAAAACAAACAAGCCAACCAACAAACAGGTACAGAGATCCATCTTCATTTCTGCTTGAAATAATATGCTCTTGTGCAAGGAAACTCTGAGCTGGTCTCAACCCTCTAGTGGAATCTGATTTAAAATATTAACTACAAATGAGAATGGTAGAAGAGATTCAAGTGCTCTCACTCCCTAAAGATTTGTTAAATATAAAACTAAGCCTAAATAAGACAAATCAAAGAAGAGAAAATCCCCCAAATCCCAGATCTGTTGAGTGAGATGTATTAACAAAAAGGTGATTTGGAAAGAAATCTCTGCATTGTTCGAAATGTTCATTTAAGGTGGAATCTTACTACAGTGAGACTAAATATATATTTTTCATATTTTGGACTATAATATACAACTCTAGAGGCTACCTCCTTCTCTCACTCATTTTAAGTACTTCTGGGTTTGATTCTGTGACCCATTGACAAGATACTTTATCAGAATGAGAAGACACAGTAGAAACCTTGGTCTTTTCTGCCTGGTGCTGTGCCACTTCAAGATGCTCAAAACCACCACAACTTATCCTTAGTGGGCTTCAGGAAATAAGTAAACTTCTGAACAGTGTACTTGTATGGAAAAGAAGAATGCTATATTTCAGTTACACTGATGACTGCACAGATTTAATTTCTCATTTTAATCAACAATCATTTATATTAGATGAAAGGATTCCCATTAGAGCATTCTACCTACTAGGACGTAGGACTAAGCTTTTTGCTTGTTTTCTGGTTATAATGGTGTGAACACCAATACAAGATGAGAGTGGAACATATTATCTTCTTGAGAACGGTACCTAGAATATATGGAGACCATTCCAATTTGAATCCCTTAGGCTGAGCAGCCTCAAATTAGATCTTCCACTTCTTCAATGACAGCTCTAACCACATAATCTTTCTATTTGAGGTACATTATTTAAATATAAAAGCAAGTCACATCCTGATAAATTAATGAAACAATTCTGGACATATGCCTTGAGAGGTGGATTTTGAGCAGAAAGAGGCACCTGCCTGTAACATTAAATTCAGCACCAATAGCTGGGGAAGGATGGAGCTGAAGGCAAACTCCTGTTAAGGGGCCTGGGCTCACTGCCTGTTGGTTGCTACTAGGACCTCTATGCCTGCCTTTTCACCCACTATGTGTTTTGATATCCATTCCTGAGGCTTCTAACTGCCCCATGTTCTTTATAACAACCTAGTGTTGTGATACAGTTCTTCATTCCTTCTCTAGCAAGCAGAAAATAGGATGTGTCTAGATCCCTAATTATCCACTTTGGGGACTGCAGATACTTTTGTCCTTTGAATTGCTTTCCACTAACATGGAATTAGGATGTAAAAGGGAAATTGAGAGCGAGAGAAAAGAATAACCAAAAAACAATTTCTATGTATTGTGGAATACTAGCTGGATGAGTAAAATATGTGCTCTTGTGACAAAAGAAATTTAAACTACCGTACCGAAGTCTTTAAAGAGCAATCATCTTCAACAAGGCAGTAGCTTCTAGAGAAGCTAGAAACAGTAATCTCAAAACTAATCTCACAGAAACTTTTGTGGTTGTATCACAAATTGCATGTAGGGAATTTACTATATTGTTTTAAAATCAATTTAGCTGTCCATTAGGTGTAAAATATAAAGTTCCAACTTTGTAATCTACAGTTTGAAACAGGAAAGGTGTAAAATTTTTAGTACAAAAAAGCGAACCAGAAAGTCTTTGCCATTAGCACCAAACACTGCAGAAACATTTAGAATTGTCAGACGATTCCATTCAAGTGCTGAAAGTTCACACAGCATCCACACATGCGTAGAAACACATTGAAAGTTATTGCAAGCTAAAGATAAGACAGTTTTGTGAATTCCACTTAACTGCTTGCATATATCTTGACTAATTTTCTCCCAGAATTTTTAATACAAATAGTTTTTTGTAATAGACTAGTCATGAGATTATTTGCTAAGCAAATTATATTGGGATCCATCTTTTGGTAAACCACAGAAAAATGAAGTCCACCACATTCACAGGAGAGTGTAATAGTCAATAGAGTATAAAATATTATTATGTGTAGTGGGATAATATTTTAGTTGGTGGTACCCTTTGTAAATTTTGATTAAATTTTATCAATACAAATGCAAGAATGCAAACATCCTAGAGCAAAAAGCAAATTTATTCAGTTGTCTATTTTTTTTTCACATCTGCATAGGGTGATCTCTGAAATTAGGTTGCCTAGTAGCAGAAGACTATATGTCTTTCACTAAACGCTCACTCAATAAAAGAATAAAACCACAAACACTTGATAAAAGAAACACTTTTGGCCTTAACAGAATACTATCCTTTCAGGTAAGAGTGAAATTGACTTGCAGCTCTCATTCTCTGAATGACACCAGTAATTTCTGGTAACCATTACCACCATTACCTCATCCTTTACTTTCATTTTAAAGCGATATAAAAAGAGATTGTATGCCAACTTTCACATTTGAGGGGAGAACTATACCGAAAATCATGAAAGGAGGAAGCAAAAATACCCCCAAAACACTGCCTAACTTGTCATTAGCTACCTATGAGATGTAATTTTAAATCTGGTTCTACTCTTTGAAATCTCGTAACACTGTCTACAGACTGCTTCAGAAGTTAAGACATGCACTTAAGTCAGTCACTTTGAATGATGGGCTGGGTTCGAGGGCTTAATTTGTAAACAATTACATTCAGGATACCTCATTTTGAGGTGAGGGCTGCAGTCTTGCTATGCTTCCTTTTCCATTCAGCACGGCCGTGTGTGTGCAGCTAACGGAGGCAGCTAACACATGCAGCAGTTTGTGCAGAAAGGCACAAAGAGGGAGCCAGCAGCTCTGTGCCAACCAGCATACGTGTCTCCAGCTATGGTAGTGTCATGCCACAGGTGACAGGGCACGGTTCCAGCTGCTGTTAGAGCTGCTGTCCCTGCGACACCTGAGGCTTCAGAAGGAGGATTCAGATCTACAAATCTCAAACTGCATGGAGTGCCAGGGACGTATCACTGAGGTTAGGACAGATGGTTTTACAGCTTGTAGCAGCTATGCAGTTGTCAAGAAGCTGTGCCACCAAATGAAAGAGCTGCAGGAAGAGGTCAGCAGACTGAGCAGTGTTAGAGATTAAAAGAAAGCAGTTGAATGGCTCTTCTCTGAGAGACTGCAGCTTCAAGAGCTCAAATCTCCAACTGTAGCAGAGTGGCAGGCAGAGCCTGTGCCTGTCAGGGTGGCAAGTGGAAGCTCCCACAATGGCAAGGCTGGAAGCTGGCACCAGGAAGGTGGCTTCTGCTACTCTTGAAGATTTACAACTACAGAATAGGTTCACCGTTCTCATAATTGATGAGGAACTGAGAGCACTGTAAAAAGAAACATCTGAGCCAGTTGAGCCTGAGCCATATAAGAGCATTCAGGAGGAAGTGGAGAGTGTTAGTAGTGGGAGACACCCTGCTGTAGGCAATGGAGTTTCCCATCTGCCAACCTGATCTGTCATCTAGGGAGGTTTTCTGGTTGCTAGAGTTTCACCCTTCAGTTGTTGTGGAGAGCCTGACCAGGCTCATCTAGTCATCAGAGTATTACATGATACTGCTTTTCCACATGGACATCAATTATATTTTCAGGGATGACCTGGAAAGTATCAAGTATGTCTCTGGGAGCGATGATCAAGGGTGTAGGGGCCCAGGTGATTTTCTCTTCCATCCTGCCAGTGCAGGGTGAAGAGCTTGAGAAGGAGTGGCTGGATCCTGCAGGACAAGAATTGGTTGTGGAGATGGTGTCAGAAAAAGGGTTTTGGTTTCTATGACAACTGCATGGAAGAGATGTGATCCAACTGATGAAGCGAAGCAAAAGTATCTTTGCCAATAGTCTGTCCAGAAGACCCTTAGACTAGGAACAATGAGGAAGGGAGAGAACGATCAACAATCTTGTGAGAAAATGATGGATAGAGTTGGTGAGCAGAGGATGTAGGTAATATGAAAAAGAAGAACCTCATAATCAACAGAACTGGGCTCAAGTGGAGTCACTCCAAGTGTATGCACATAAGTAAGGAACTACCTATGAGACAACATTATGGGGAATATTCGAATGCTGTTTCTGGGAAATTAGCATGTTTAGGTGCCTCTATGGATTAGCTGTACACTGATGCATGCTGCATGGGGAACAAGCAGGAGGAATTAGAAATCCCTGTGCAGTTGAAGGACTATGGTCTTATTCAGATCACAGACATGGTGCTATAGTTCACACGACTGGACTGTTACAATGGATGGATACAGGCTCTTCAGGGAGCACAGACTTTGACGGTGAAACCAGTGAATTGCCCTTCATGTGAGAGGAGGAGGAATGCATGGAGCTATATCTGGTTCTGAGTGAGAAACCATCTGAGAATGTATAGGATTAGCAAACAGACCAGCATAAGTGATGTTGTGGTGGGTGTCTACATCATTCAATCAGGAAATAGCTGAGACTTTCTTTAGACAAGTGGAAGAAGCCTTACACTCACAGGCTCTGGTCCTCATGGAGAGCTTCAACCACCCTGATAATTGCTAGAGGGCCTATACAGCAGAGCGCATGAAATCCTGAGGGTTTCTGCAGCTCATTGATGAAAAATTCCTAACACACATGATCAGTGAGCCAATGGGGAGATGTACTCTACTAGACCTCATACTTACAAACAAAGAAGAACTGTTCAGGAACGTGAGGGTCAGGGACAATCTGGGCTGCAATGACCATGAGATGGTAGAGTTCAGGACCCTGAAAAGACAGAATAGGGCAAAAAGCAAGACCATAATAATGGGCCTGCATAGATGAACATGGAGTTCCTGATTAAACAAAATCATTAAAAGGAAGCGTAATGGAGGTCAAAGCAGGGATGAGTGACCCAGAAGGAAAATATTATTATTATTATCTGAGCATGCATGGATGGGTTAGGAAAGACAAAACCCATCTGGAGTTGAACATGTTGAGGGATGTGAAGGGCAGCAAGAAGGGCTTCTACAAGTACATCTGCAGCAAAAGGTGGGCTGGGAAAAATGTGGACCCATTGCTGAATGGAGCAGAGGCCCTGCTTCATTCAAAGGACATGGAAAAAGGCAAAGTACTCAATGTCTTCTTCATCTCAGTCTTTACTGGTAAGATCAGCCTTCAGGAGTCCCAGGCCCTTGCGAGCAGAGGGAAAGTCTGGAGCAAGAAGGACTTGCCCTCAGTGGAGATGGCTCAGGTTAGGGAACATTTAAACGAATTGAACATAAACAAGTCCATGTAGCCAAACAGGATATACCCATGAGTGCTGAGGGAGCTGGCTGATGTCATTTGCAAGCCTACTTTCGATCATCTTTGAAAGTTCACAGTGACTGAGGAAGGTTCCTCAGGTCTGGAAGAAAATCCTATCTTCAAGAAAGGCAAGAAGGAAGATCTAGGGAATGGCAGGCCTGTCATCATCAACTTGATTCCTGCAAAGATGATGAGGCAACTAATACGAGATACTATTTTAAGACACATGAAGGAGGAGAAAATGCTTGGGAGTATTCTGCACAGATTTATGAAGGAGAAGTCATGCTTCATCCACCTAATAGGCTTCTGCAATGAGATGACTGACTTGGTGGACAGTCATAGAGTAGTGATTGCTGTTTATCTCAATTTATTAAGGTTTTTGACATTATTTCCCATAACATCCTTATTGACAAACTGATGAATTACAGACTAGATAAATTGACTGTAAGGTAGATAAAAAAGATAGTGGGTGCAAAACTGTTCAACATCCCCACTAAATACGTGGATGATGAGACAGAGCGTGTCCTCAGCAAGTTTGTGAATGATACAAAATTAGGAGGAGCAGTTCATACACCAGGATAGTTGAGACAACATTCAGAGAGATATTGACAGGCTGGAGAAATGGGCAGAGAGGAAACTCATTAATTTCAACAAGGAGAAATTAAAAATTATTCTTCTAGGGAGGAATAATTGGCTGGAAAACAGGTTGCCAGAAAAGAACCCGAGAGTCCTGAAGGACAAGTTGAGTACGAACCACAGTATGCCTCTGCAGCAAAGACAACTCCCAGCCTCTTGGGCTGCATTAAGAAGATCATTTTCAGCAGGCTGAGGGAGATGATCTTCCCTCTCTACTCAGCACTGATGAGACCACAATTAGGGTACTAGGTCCAGTTCTGGTCTCCTCAGTACCAGAAAGACATAGACATACTGGAGTAAATATAGCAAAGAGCTATGAATATGATTAAGGGACTGGAGCATGTGATACATGAAGAAAGGCTGAGAGAACCGGAATTAGTTTGCCTGGAAAAGAAAAGTCTTGGGGGGTATCTTGTGTATAAAACACATGGATAATTATATACTTATATACTTATTTTATTAATATATTTATAAATATTTTTAATATTTCAAATATAAATGGAAAGTGAACTAAAAAAGCCAGTGACAGATTCTTCGCAGTGTGTGATGGATTGATGTAAAGGGGTTCTGGTGGCAGGAGAGAGGATTTGCTCCCTGTGACTTCCCTGGTTTTGGAACTGGGTCAGACCCGATTCTGGCCACCAGATTGGCCTCTCATCCCCCTTGGAGTTGAGCCAATCAGTGCCTCTGTGAATTGCCCTATTTAAGAAAAGGCAAAGGAACTGGAAAAAGTGCTTTGCCCAGCAGTGAGGAGAGAAGGGAGGAGGGCACTGCCCCTGCTCCCTGGCTCTCAGCGATGTCCACGTCGACTGAGGATGACTGCGGTGGAGCCACCAGGGGAATTCGGGGAGCACCCCGCTCCCGGCGTGCCCACTGGGCCGACTTCACCCAGAGAGGACTAAGATCTGAGAGAAACGGCCACACCAACACCAGGTCAGTGAAGATGGAACGGGACGAGGTGTGCCAGAGCTGAGTTGCCTGCAACTGGTGGCAAGACAGCAGGTAGCCCCCCTGCAGCCAGGACAGACTCAGTGGAGCAGAGACCCACTCGCAGCCCATGGAGAAGTTCACATTGGAGAAGAGATGCGTGAGCCTGAGAACGGTCGTGAAGCATGGGACCACGACAAGGTAGAGATGCATCTAGAGTCCGTGTGGCAACACATGCTGGAGCGAGTGGCAACAACTCCCTAAGAATCCGTGACTGTGCTAAAAGCATGCACTGGAGCAACTCAGTGGGGAAGGATTGCATTCTGTGGGTAGGACTCACACTGGAGAAGTTTATGGATTTCCTTGTGAGTAGGGGATCCACTGGAACAAGGGAAAATGGTGTAAGGACTGCTCCTCCTTTAAGAAAGGAGCGGCAGGAACAACATGACCTGCACTCCTCCATTCCCTGTCCCCCTGTGCCGCTGAGGCAGGAGGTAAAACTGGGAAGAAAAGGAAAGGGAGGGGTGGGGGGAGGTGTTGTTTTTAAAATCTGGCTTTGCTTCTTTTTATCCTCTCAAGTAACTGGGTTTTTTTTGTCTTTATTCCTTTTAAGTAACTGTCAATAAAATGAATTGCTTTATTCCAAGCCGAGTCTGTTTTGCCCGGGACCATGGTTGGTGGGTGCTCCCTCTATTCTTGTCTCGACCCTCAGTCCCTTTATTACATTTTTCTCCTTTCCACTTCACTGGGGAAGGAGTGAGAGAGTGGCTGTGTGGAGTTTAGTTGCCGGATCAGCCTAAACCACGACAGTGTCAAGTGAAAGGATAAGAGGTAATAGACACAAACTGAAATACAAAAAAACATATTTAAACATAAGGAAAAAAAAAATCACTGTGAGGGTGGTCAAAAACTGGAACAAATTAAGCAGAGATGTTGCACAGTCTCTGTGCTTGGAGATTTTCAAAACCCAACTGGACATGGTCCTGAGCAATTCCCTTTAGTTGATCCTGCTCTAAGCAAGGGTTTGACTTGATGACCTCCAGACGAACTTTCTTCTGCCTCTTTAGGTCCACTGCTAGGTATACAGTGAAAAGGCTTCAGCACAAGTGCAGCAGAAAAGTGCTCCCTCCTTGAATGTCCTTCAGGCTGACGGGTGAAATATTTTCTCAGAATGTGTTATTGGACAGAGGAACATCTAGATATCCCACTTTCTAAGTGACTAATTAACTGCTAATCCATTAAGCTAAAGTGACATGCTTCTACCAAAGATCAATGAGTTTTAAGGTAATTTCTTATTCTTAAAAAAACACAGGTTTTCAAGTGGAGAGGAACATCAGATGAGATTCACCTGACCTGATATGAGTGTAGGGAAGATGCCTACATCAGAGCTCATCATCTTAAGCTTCCTATATAGCTGATGAAGACAATTTAAAATATAATGTAGACATCTGAAATACATAAGAACAATCCTTACCCGACTGAGCAGCTTTGATTCCATGAAAGTAAGAGTTCAAACATTATCTGTGTGTCCAGAATTCCTTAATACTTGTCTCAATTAACATGGTAGCTCTGGCTTCTCTTCAGACTCAAGTACAAGCCCTCTTTACTATCTGCTTCAACTATCTGTTGGTTTATTGTATAACTGCTCTGGAGTTGCTTGCTTCTCTGGCAGATGAACTATGTGCTGGAGGGAACAGAAGACACAAAGATACACACTCAAGTACTGTCCTTACAGCAAATATCAACACTAACAATAGTTCTTGACTCAAGTTGACTTATGCACAGTCTTTTAGAAAGAATCTAACAGCCTTCCTATCTTTGCACCTTAGCCATACTTTCATTTCTTACTTCATTACCAGAGTATTTCCTGTTATTTATGGGACATTTGGGGTTGCTTAGCCTGGAGAAGAGAAGGCTCTGAGGAGACCTTATTGCAGTTTTTCAATACTTAAGGAGGGCTTATAAGAAAGATGGAGAAAGGCATTTTACCAAGGCCTGCAGTGACAGGACAAGGGGGAAGGGTTTTAAACTAAAGAGGGTAGGTTTAGATTGGACATAAAGAAGAAATGTTTTATGATGAGGGTGGTGACACACTGGAACAGGTTGCCCAGAGAAGTCATGGGTATCCCATTGTTGGAAATGTTCAAAGTCAGGTTGGATGGGGCTTTGAGCAACATGATGCAGTGAAAGATGTCCTTGCCTACAGCAAGGGAATTAAACTAGATGATCCTTGAAGGTAATCTATGATTCTATGGTTTATATTGGAGTGTCCCTCCATAAATTACATATAGAATCATAGAATCATAGAATGGTTAGGGCTGGAAGGTACCTTCAAAGGTCATCTAGTCCAATCCCCCTGCAAGGAACAGGGATATCTCCAACTAGATATGACACATTACTTATGACATTAATATGACACATTACTAAGTCTGCTGCTGGTAAAATTTTAGTTTTTAGGATGAAGTTATGACAAGCAGACTGGCAAAATTTGGGATCAAAGTGTATCTCCTACATCTTACTGCATAGTAGATAATTTGATTATCATCAATACTGGAAAACATCTCTTCCAAATCTTGGTGCATGTTATGGCAGTTGTTCATCACCCAAGACATTTTATTGTAACTTAATCTGGTTTTATTTGCCTATTCTAGAAAATCAAGAGAGGTAATGATTCATTTTATATTGTTGGAGTCTATTTTATATAAACCTTATCACTAGATGAAAAATGAGGTCCTGTTCTCCAGTTACTTTGAAGACATTCATGTCTAGTTAAGGTAAAGTGAACAAAATCCAAAGTAGACTACATAGTTATAACAGTTATTAGACATATGCAAAGTGACAAAAAAAGAAAACAGACTTAATCTACTTCCATTGAAATTTAATCAATTTGCTTTAAGATTTAATCAGAAAGGTTTCTTACTCTCTTTCTCCAGCTGAATTGCTATAGATTTTTCCTGTGATCCATCTGCCAGGAAGTCTTTCTGTATAAAATCTACTTGAGATTGCATTTATTAAAAAGAACCCCTTATTGATGTATTATGTCAGCTGTGATCATTAACTGACTTTCTGAAGTTATTCAGGAGATGTAATTTAATGTCTGAAAACTATTTTCTTTTTTTTTCTTAAGGGATAGTGAGTCAAATTTAGCTGTCTAAACATAGTTACCTAGTGACAATTTAGGCAAATACTTGAACTATCCATATGGGGCTGGCAGTTATGACAGAAAACATGTGTGTTAACATCTTCTCTGGCAGTGGCAGTTAGAAGACAGGCAGGATGAGCCAATGCAGCTCAAATGGCTTCAGAAAGTGCCTAATTACAGACAGGTGATACTATCAGCCTCTGTATTTTTACTAGTTAGTTACCTCTGCTTTACTTCTTCGAGATGTAAATCTTTTTGTCATACCAAGTATGATCACCTGTTTTAAAGGATTATCAGCTCATGGCATCAGCAGGTAACTAACTGCATCTCGCTGGTTTTACCTTTCTGTGTAGGCAGACCAGCAATAGCAGATATTTCAAAATAGCAGTATCCTCTCTCAGAATGCAAGCAATGTGAGGTGTTACTGCAGACACAGCTGCTGGTTTTGAACTATAATACATGGCATTTGTGCCATAATGATAATGTTCTCTAGAACATCTCCTTCGATCTCCATCTCAAAAATTGCTGTCTTTTTCTACTCATTTTCAGCATATTTTTGTCCACAGGCAGTCACAATACAGGATGCAGAGTGTGCAATTAGCAACTCATTGCTTGGAATTGAATTAAGAGAAAGAAATTCAGTTGCTGGACATTCCACTATGCATGACAGGCACCTAGCACTAGGAAGTGTCATTAGAGTTCATCTGGCATCATTGGATTGCCTCTTGGATAACCAAAACATTTCTCTTACTATTTCAGGATTGGTCACTGTCTGTATGACATAAATAGCTATTCCACATAGTATTCAGTCTGATCTCTGGACTCTGCGTTATCTTCCAGGTTCCTGATCAATTAAGTATTTATTTCTTCTGTTTTGAACTCTGTGCTAGACACTACTTCTGGTCTGTTTATTATGAAGCAACCAGGTCAGAATTCAGAAATCAAATACAAAATTACAAAGTTTGATGTTCATGTACAAAGCGTCACTAGAAAGATTCTGACTAATAGGACATTGCTAAGCATGTGTCAAGACCTTGCAGAAATATTAACGGGGTTGAGGAGAGTACTTGTTTCATTGTTATTTTTTTCATTATAGGTTCATGTGAAGTTGAATCCTCAGTTTGATTAATTCTCAAACTGTCTCAAATGCATAGAACAAGAAATAATACATTTTTGGTTAAAAGTAAAATGTACCAGACAAAAAAAAATTCTTTGCTGAGCTGGACAACAGAGAAGAATGTCTCTAGGGAGGTGAGAGCACAGGCAGAATTGGAGCTATCTGGGAACCAAAAATGGCACCTTTTTATTCTCTTCATAAGAGGGAGAACTGGTTGCATAACTGTATGCTGACCTCAAAATGCCTCTCAGATTCTTCTATTAAAGCACAGGAAGGTAAGACTGTGCCTCTGTGTAGCACCTTTTGGCTACCTATAGGTGGTTTCTCACGCAGTCATTGTTCCAGTTTGAATTCAGAAGCATATAAGCGATCATGACTTGTAAAAAAGGTTTATGCATCTCACACAAGCTTCCAGAGTACACTGTAGGGGGTTGGTTACACTTAAAAGTTAAAACCTAAAAAAGTTAACATTTTCAGATACAGTCCTTCATTAAATCTTATCATTATCTATACAGCTTAGGGAACTGAAAGCTTGTTCATTGGCGCAATTCATTACTGTTTGCAAACCTCTCATCACAGCCCAAAATAGCTATAAAAGTTGTAAAAAAGTCTTTAATGTGGTAGATTTTGCACATGATTTCATTAAATATGTAATGACTAATTACCTTAGGAAATACATTTAGACATATAAACCCCCGTATTTTATATGTCTTTATCAAATTTCCTTTCATAAATCAGCACTGTTAGAAAGATTATTAGGATATGGAATTGTATTTCAATCACAGCAGGACAAACTAATGGCTAGAAAATGAATCTGCTAACTAGGACAAATGATAGGAAGAGAATCATGAGAAACCAGAAGTGTTTGATACAGAAAATGATGATTAAACAATTCTTGAAAGTGAACTTTTTAACATCCTTTCCACTAAAAAAGAGCTTCTGAAACAGTCCATTTCCATTCATTGTTAGTTCTCTAAAATACCACCCCAAAATATTGCACAACTTGATATCAGAAGAAGAAATCACAATGTGTAATGGAGGCATTTACAGCTGTAGACCAGTTGCAGGAGCAACATAATACGTTTTAAAATCCTTTTACCTAAAGGCAGTTGTTGGAAGGAAACTGTCACACAAGATAAACAGTAAGAGTTATGCACTGTATTTCCTATGCCCAGTGGAAACCTCATCCCTCCTTTACAGTCACCTGACCTGCTGTACCTGGAAGTCTCTCCCCTTTTGCCATCACACGACAAGCTTACCTGCCTCCCTTTGTCCCACGTCATCCCTGAATGCCTAATGATTGGATGGTAATTGAAGCCACATGTTCTTGATTGCCCCAGAAGTGCATTAAACCTCTCCCGTAGCCCAACAGTGGGCTGCTGTTTTGTCATGTGTATAGCCCATATGATCTAAGAATGCTCTGTGATCGCTTGGTTGCTTCAGAAAACTCAGGCAGCCCTCATAAATATGTATCTATATATACATCCATATCCATACACGTGTATAAAAATAGATGCAAGATATATATTTTTAACTATATATAATAATACATATGTTATAGAGAAACATAAACTCATCAATGTGTATAAGTGCATACATAAAAAGGGTATACAATGTGTATAAATGCATACATTTATACATACATGCAAATATCAACTTTCAACAATTATTTCTACAACTACTAATACAAATTAATAATATAAATTAACATACACATTTATTAAAGTTTTTATATATTAGATATAAAATATTATTTAATGAGAAATAATGAATGAGATTTTAAATGTGAATGGAAAGAAAATCAAATTAAAAGACAGCTTGGGCTCACTACTTCGGAAGGCTTGAATAACTCCTAGCATTCTGTGGGAGTGGTAAGCTTAAGAGGGGAAGTGTGCCCTGAAAAGGGTGGAGGGACATGAACAAAGCTGAACATGTCTGTGGGGCAAGTGATCACTCCTGTGAGGCCAGCCATGAAACAACTACTGAACCCCTGTGCCATGCAAAGCAGAGACCAGTTGCAGAAATCTGATCAAGAGGCCCCTATCCCTCAGCCCCAAACCTCCAGGGTGACCATACAGCATTGCTGAGGAAAGCTTTAGGCAGCTGCTGTGCTGCAGAATACCAGCATCATTGTCAACTATCATGGTAAGCCAGAACAAAAAGACATCACATGAGTTTGTACAGGAAAATCCCCAAGGGTATCCTGAAAAAAATTATATTCTTTATAAGAAATTATGGATGGGCCAGGGAGGTGGGAACAGAAGACTGAGACAAGTGCCACATGGAGATGGCGGATGGTACCAGAGACATCCTTTGACCAAAGCTTTAAGTGAACTTAGGACAATAATGCCATTATGTGGTACAGACTTTTGTTATATCCACGACTTCTCAAATACCCAACTTTACCCTCACCATCAAATGCTGCAGAGGAGGTGGAGGCAATGCAACACATGGCTTAGAGAATGTGCAGCAGCAGGACTGGCAAAACTAGAGGTTCAAGGCTATTCAGTACGTAGAACAATGCAGATTTGTTGATCTGAACTGGGTATTTCTACACGAAACTTCTGTGATGTTTATACATAGACCGGATCAATTCAGATTTAAGATTTACACCAGCTTTTTGAATCTGGTGATTATGTTGAGCTGTGTCTTGTAGCCATCAACATGCATGACTCCCTAAATTCTCTCCGTATGAATTTAAGCAGTGCGAACACAGAGAAATTATTAGGCTAGACCAGTAACCTCCAAAGTAAAAGGGAGATTTGTTTCAATCGAACTTTCTACCTGGCTGCCTGTAAAAGCAGTTGAGTGTTGAATACACAGAACCCTAAAATTTAGAAGTGGGGATATTTAGCTGATTTAAATAACAGGGTCGATAAACTCTGCTTTGTTGGAAGTCTTACAGCGCTGAAGGATCTGACATGCAGAACTATTAAACAGTGCAAAAGTTCTCCATAACAAGCTAGGGTGATCAGTGCACAATAAGATTCCACTGTCTGAAGTTTGCTTTATTTTAATATAGATGCTATCACCCTGATCTAGCTTAAAAAAAAAACTGGTGGATGTTTTAGCCAAATGATAGTGTTTTCCATGTTGAACTTTATGAAGTTGTTAAGGCTACATGGGGAAAAAAAATTGTGAGCTTTGTCAGACATTGTACGGCTACTTTCACAAATGCAAATACCACTGCTGTGCCTGTCTGTTGCCAGACTGCAGACTATGGACATCCATGCAGGTCTGGGGAATGTTTACAGTGGGAGAAGATCCTGGCAATTAAAAAAAAATGAATAGATTGTGTAAGATTTTGTGTGAGACTTAGAAAGCCTACATAGAAAATCTTCATGAATATAAAGGTTGGAAAAGTGGCATGTGCTACGAACAGGTTTTCAGTATAAGACCAAGTGGTTCATGTCCATCATCAAAAATCCAGAAACAGAGAAAGGTCATATTTTCTGTGATCTGGAATATCTGCACAAACTGGGGCATATGTTCTGAATTATATTTTTGCTCTGGACTAGCAGCAGAAACATGAAACGATGGGATGAAAAAGAAGAGACAAAAAGGACAACTGAAGGAGGATGAGAGTTCAAAGGGGACACATGTATTGTGGATTTTATTCGTCTGTTCATTGGGTGCAAAGTTGTGGGGTTACAGTTTCAGCATGTAACACCAAAAGCTATGCTGACTATTTTTCAGTTAGCCAACTTTTGAAAGAAAAAATTGATACACAATGAAGGTTGCAAGATGACCAATTCATGTCTGTGGAAGTACCTTCTTCTGAGTATATGTTTCATAGGCTCTAAATTTTTAACCTGTGAAACTAAGCAGCTGCTTTTCTTTCTTTTTTAGGGGTGTGTGCAGGGAAGATATTTGAGGACTGAAAAGGTTATTTCCCCAATTTCTTCAATACTGATGAAAATCAAAACTATGCAGGCCCTTATCCACAACCAGAATATTATGGGGTGGACAGTATTATGCTTTGGGAGGGAAAGCAACTTTTTACATGGCCCACAGCTAATAAGGAGAGCATTTTTGACCTGCAAAAAGGACCAAGTTACTACTGTCAACAGGAAGTGAAAACTTTGAGGGAGACCTGTAGTTTTTACAAGAATGAGATTATGGTGTTGATTTGTAGTGTATTCTATGAGAGAGAAGATGATGAAAACATGCAGATAGATCAGTCTATAGATCCTTTTCAGTGTCCTATGCTGGTCTCTGCTGGTATGGTCATGTACGATTTTATGTTGTGTAAACACTGTAGCACTCCTGCACCTCTAGATTGCTATCACTGAGGAGGATAAAGAGATCTTTGATCTTCTCTGCTCAATAGCTGTACTGGGTGCGGGTGCTCAGGTTTTGGTAGAGGGAGGACTACAGGGATGGTCTCTCTGAGGAGACGCTGGGGCTTCCCTGCTCAAGGCATGGCTGGTTCCAGCTAGCTCAATGGACTCACCGCAGGACACAGCTAAATGAGCCCCTCAGCCAAGACAGTGGCACCTTGGAGAAAGAGTATTTAAGAAAAGTCAAAAAATGCCACACAGGCGGGGGGGTGTGTGTGTGGGGGGGGGGGGGGGGGGGGGGGGGGGGGGGGTGTTGGAGAATGCGAAACACTAGGGGAAACATGTTTAAGAAAGGTTTAATTGTCCCCAAGAGAGAAGAGAGGAGAAAAAATTGAGAGAGAAAGCCCTGCAGACACCAAGGTCAGTGAAGAAGGAAGTGGAGAAGATCCTTCAGGTGCATGAGCAGAGTTTGCCCTGCTGCCTGTGGTGAAGACCACGGTGGAGCAGTTCTTGAAGGACTGTCTCCCATAGGAAGGACTCCACACTGGAGAAGGGGAAAAGTTTGAGGAGGAAGGAACAGCAGAGACAAACCATTATAAACTGACCTCAACACCCCATTGTCCATCCCACTGTGCTGCTCAGCGAGGATAATGTAGATAGACACCAACAGTTTTCAATAACTTGAAAGGTGTTTTTGTCACAGCTATACCAAATGTTACCCTGGACCACATTACAGTATGTAAAAAGTGTGAGCTTTAACATTATATCTATGCAGGAGCATGAATGGAACACTGTAACAAAATCAGATGGGAAGCTTTAAGAGACTTTAGAAACAAAATGTCTACATTGCTGAATCCCAGGAATACTCTTTTTGGTGACAAAACTAAAGTAGACTGAATATATTAAAAACCACCCCCGATGAAAAGATAATTCCTAGAATTTTACTAGCCTCTAGTCCTTCAGCAGCAAAATAAAACAATACCCTCCTGAGCACCCTGAAGTTATACCTGACAGTTTTGACACATCAACAGCCTATTTTGGTACACTGAAAATAAAAGTGTATCCGCTTTATGGTCTTTTCCTCATGGTTTCTGTCAGGGTAAACGGCAAGCTGTTCTTCTTGTACTGCACCTGTGCTGAAACCCTTCAGAGATACTGTATCTACAGGCATAACACATGGATACATGTAACACTGTTGAACTAAACAAGGCTCTGGAGGATACATACGAGGTTTGTGAAATCTATGAAGTTTTGCATTTTGAATACAGTCAGCAAAGTTTGGATTTGAGTTTGGGTTTTTGAGTTGGCTTTTTTTTTTTTTTTTTAGATTATACACACCTGTACCTCCATCAGAAGCAGAAAGCTTCAAGTCAGCCAGCCTGGTACACAGATGCTAACATAAAAGCCCAATACATCAATTATCACAGGCAGAAAGAAGGCTGTACTTTGCAGCCTGAGTGTATAAAGAAAAACCCCACAAAACACACAATTGCCGAAGTGTTTTAAAATTCTCTGTGAGATTTTTTCAAGGAGCCAATCTTCCTAACAGCATGGTCATAATAAAAACAGACAATCTATATGGTTCCCTCTTTTATTTGGTTTATGATGTAATCCCCTATAACTTTGCTGATGAGTATATGGCCACTGTCTTGTGGAAGCACAGCAAAGGACATGTGACCCTGGCATGCAAAACTAACATTTTTATAGCATGCTTCACCATTGTATGTGCATACCTAAGCTTTATGATTTCATAGATGCACTTCAAGATTGTTACCTTTTTCATGACATGTAATATTCATGAGTTGTGAGGATGACTGTTGTTTAAAAGTTAAATGCATCTCTGTAAACAAACAAACAACAACAAAAAAAAACAACAGAGAAAAGACAGGCCTTATGTTGGATAGAAATGTCAATAGCCTTCCCTGCAGCTTTTGATAATGGCTATGCAATGCCCATGGTTGAAGATATCACTGGAGAACACTAATCTCTTACTATTTTGTTTTGCCTGACAAGGATATGTGGTGTTGGAGTGTTGCTGGCAACTGCTGTATCACCTCTATAAATACACTTTTATCAAGTCTGGGGAGGAATTATCTAAGTGTTTTTGTGGTAACCAGCTTATTTGCCCTTAACAAAATAAATATAGTTGTGATCAATGATTCAATGAACTGTGTATATAAGAGTGGTGAAACTGAAAAAGATATTACTAAGCATGTTCATCACCAGAAGCTTAGTATCCTACACATTTTTTTAAGGGTTAAAAAGAGTCATGACTTCAGTCAAATGCAAAATGCATGGAGTTATTTAAGAACCAAGTTGTGTCTCTTGCAGGACACATGAAACCGTGGCAAGACTGGATTCTTGTAAGAAGTCTTTGAAGATGCTACTAAGTCTCCATATGGGTACCTATTTGTCCATGTAAATTCTTCTCATCATGTAAAGGTTTTTAGGCAAAGAACAGGCTTTTTTTTCTGAAGCAAAGGCCAACTATATGCATATTTGGGGAGGAAGGTTACTCAGAAATAGGAACAGACGAGCTGGTCATACCTGGTTTTGTGAGCAATGGTGATTAAAGCAACTGAAAAATTTTTTTCTGCTTTCAGGTTCCCTGTTTTAGTCAGGAAACAATGATCAGCACATTCTTGCTCTAAAAATTAGTCAAAGGCAGAGTACAGCCCACAGGCAAATGCTTCCCAGAAAACTATCAGAAAATGATCTTTCATATGGCTGTCAGTTATCTGTAAGAGCTGTATGTATTCCCTCATACAGCAGATATTCTCAAAATCAGGTGCTACCCACAAAGAGTGAGGGAAAAGTGATAACCAGTTTATACATCCTTGCTGCTGGAGAGTACCTCAAACAAATCTGCTTTGCTGAGCATCAGCTTAAATTTTACATCCAAGCTAGTCAACAAAACCCTTTACTTGGAAAAACAGAATGAAGTTAAAGCCTGCTACTCTGGACCTTCAGAGCCAAGTGTTGCCTAAATCTGATTAAAGACACCACCCTGCTGCCAGGTTGTGTCTTTATAAAACAAACTATCTATTACAGACTCTCACCATGATATCTGCCTTGTTGTCCTTCCCCCTATTCTTATCCATAAACACTCAACCCTAACATACAGGCCTAGCCCACCACCTTTCCTTCCTTGCCCATCCCTTCTGAAGAGTCTATAGTCATCCATTACAGTACTCCAATTGTGTGAGTCTTCCCACCATGTTTCCATGATGTCAACTGTATCATAGTTTTCCAGCTGCAAAATGGCTTCCAGCTCCTCTTGTTTGTTGTCCATGCTGCATGCATTAGTACAGATGCATTTCATTTGGGCTATTGATCCCACCACCTTTTTAGGGGCAGAAGCTCTAATTTCTATCAATAACTTGAAAGTTATTGAAAGTTTCTATCAATAACTTGAAAGCTAGAGTGCCTCACTGCGGATCACGCCAGCATGGAGCTGCTCACCTCGGTGACTTATCATGCTTATAAGCAGAAATGACAGCATAGTTACAACTCTTCTGACATTGAAAGCATTCACAAGGTGTTACAATCAAGTTTGTAATATTGACCTATCGGCGTATTTACACAATTTTCATTTATGAAATGATGCTTTCGATCTTATAAATCAGAAGCACTTGTACATATATATGAAAATAATGAAACTCTAATTGACCTGTATGCAAAATCTTTGTGATATAAAATATAACCCCCAGAACACTGTTATATTGCTGGTGAACAAAACAATTACCGTTAGTGACATCTTTAATTATTTGTTATGTCATTGCCAATTTTTACAATAAAAGGGAGATTAAGCATTACTCAAGTTAGACTCAGTTATTTGACATAAAGCAAACATCATGATCATGTCATATATTCCTATTTATTGTGTCCATTTCCTAGTCATTGTTGAAATTTTAAATTAATGAACAATCAAAAGCAACAAACTAGAATGATGATCTTGTGCTCTACTTTCCAGTGGCTTAGAAAAAGCAACCAAAGTTACCAAAATGAGATTATAGACATGAGACCAGAATCTTTTATTAAAGGATGCTACATAACCAGTATTGTTTCTACTACTGTTTCTGTTTTCCTTGCAGAAAGAACTCAACTGTTCTTCCACAGTTATGTACAAAAATAGTCATTATGTCCCTGCCCCCACAGAAACAATATCCTTTCCAGAATATCTAGTGTAGCATAGTCACAATAACAATTCTGTGATGATACTTCTTTTATTGACAGAAATAAACTTTTCTAACTACATAAACATTACATAAACAAGACACTATTTTCTCACATCTAGATATAAGTTTTGTAGAAAACAACGGCATAACATTGATTATGTTAGAATTCTCATTTCACAGATAATGTTTATATCTCTTTTCAGTTTTGTAACCAGCTTCGATCAGCCATGTTATATTTTCAGCTAATATTTGTGCCTTTCTGTGTAGGTTCTGTTTGTGACTATTGTCCTATAAATATATAAAGAGGTCTTTTATTTTTTTTTTTTCCCCTCTAAATTATTCTTCTTCATGATGGATTAAAAACCTTAACAATAACAGATATGCCAAAATCAATCATGTTTTCTCATTGTTTTCTTGGTTTTTTGCATCTGCCTGTCTATGACCATCTGTTATCTCATGTCTTACACTTAGATTTTAAATTCTCTCAGACGAAGAATGTCTTTATTCGGTGTCTCTACGTTGCCTAGTGTAACCAATTCTGTTTCATCATTTCATCAAGAATCTATTATTAATCTAATTCATATTGTAATAATATAATTAAAACTTCACTTGTAAAACAAGTAAAATTCATCTGAGTCTAAAGGAACCTCAGAAAAGTCTTGTGACCCTGCTCTGTCAAGCTAATGAAAAGTCAAAATCCTTTTATCAGTAACATGAAAAATATTACTTGCTGGACTACATTCTGAGCATATGAAAATAATTTTGGAAGGAAGAACAAATTAATAAGTATTACCCTATGACTAATGTACTAAAATGGTGGATAGGCAGTCAGAAAAGCTTTAATTTGCCTAGATTGATTCCTAACTTTTAGCATTCCTAACTTTTACTTGCAGCAGTGCAGTTTTTCTTTGTTATAATTTCAGTAGACCAGTATAGGTGTGCCTATGGCTCATATCGCTATGAAACTGCTAAACTAAACTATGCCTGAATGGTAAGAATCTGAAGAGTGCTGGTCTGGACGTAATGGTGTAGTTATGAACATAGTCCTTTGCTTGACATATTAGATTCATCTGATGAAAAGTAAAAGTCTGCATTTGAATCAATCACTTCAACTTCACTTACAGTCAATTAGAGGAGCTAGCATATTTAAAATTCTTCAGCTTACTAAATAAGGACAGCCTTAGGACAAGTTAAAGTGTGCTTTTGCAATGCTCATTTCTTCAAATTGACGGTAAGAAGGATTTGGGATGACTGCCTTACAGAAGTGTCCACATTGCAGGTACATCAGAGAATTTACACTCCGAAACCATTTGAGAGCTCCAAGCTTAGATGTTTTCACCAAACGTCAGACAGTTATAACAAATTCTTTGCCTAAACATTTAAGTAAATCTATTTGCCTTGTATTTCTGTGTATGAGTGTGCTCACCTCCAGAGTGCTGCCACCTTTTGATTATTTTTATTGAAGTGATCTACATGACACAACTATATATATGTAGCTGAGAGGAATATGTTGCTGTTAGTATTGTTAATATTTAAGTATGTTATTGCAAACATTTACTAGATGGAGAACTAGATTCTAAATTTTCTGCTTTCCAAACCAGGACACTCAAGAGCCTAGTTTTCTGGTTCAGTGATAATTTAATGACTTCATTAAGAATGAACCAGTATCCCATTATTCTTCTTCCAGTGATACATTTTTTTGCTCCCAGTTCAATAAAGGTCTTCTGATCATGTCTCATGTATTAGAAAGAGAAATGTCATTTTTGTCCCTAGTAAGATATTGATTAAACTAGGATTCTACCTTCTGATAACCGTCAAAACTCTGGATCTTCTGGATGTGTTAAGAAACAGATATTTAGGTTCTTGGCTCACAAGCTCACCATAGTTTAGCTGCCTAAAAGCTAGACTAGCAGCAGCCCAAGCTAAGCACTGAAGTTTCCGGTAAGGTAACAGAGAAAAATACTTTGAAGTACTTGCAGAACAAGTACTACTGTTATGTGTTAGGAATTTAAGTTGTCTAAATTGCTCTCTGCATTTTTATATGCAAAATAAATAGACAGTTTATAATCCTAGTTTAGAAAAACATTTTCCTGACTGTTAAGCAGGTGAAGCTGGATAGGAAGAGTCTGTGTGAAGATCATAGTGAGTAATGATTGGCATATCTGCCTCTTTTTCCATCTACTAGATGATTATCTCCCACACATCACTAGAATGATAATAAGGATAAGCAACAAGCAACCTAGTGTTATTTGAAAGTTATAGTTAATTTTAATTTTTTTGTTGTTGGAAGTTTTTTGACTAAATTGTTCTATCATATTGAAAATCTCATACATATATTTTCAGGCCAAAATATACATATTTTCCCTGTAAAAAAAAAAAAAAGATTGCTTTTTTTTAATAGCAGCATAATCAATTTTTGTAACTATGTACAGTATATGTTTCATTTCTTCACTTCCTTTTCTTTTTTCATTTCCTTTTCTTAAAGAACATTCCGTTCAGACACTGTCACTGAAATATTTGGTGACCATTTGCCCTGTTTTTAAATTTCTCTAGTTTGTGTTGCGTTATTTTTGTTTTTCTTCTGAAGACACTATTGGCATAAAAAGTAGTACAAAAATTAGTGCAAAACATTTAATATAAATGAAGTAAGAAACTTTCCTGGAACTTCAAAATTTACTACAGTTTTTAACAGTATTGAACAAGCTTCTATTTTGTGAAAATGTTGTATTAATATCTTTCTGATGAGTTTGGATATATGTGTTATAAACCGCCTGCAGTCAAATATTTAATCTCATCCTAAAGCCTGATTCATTTTTCTAAATATAGACAATTATTACCATTTGAGGTATCCTAGAGCATCTAGCTTGGCCTTTAGATGCCCTAGAATGGCAAAACTCTCCGTCAGATACCATATATCTGTTATATATACTAGTTCTGTATAGATGTCCACTACAACCTGCAGCATCTAAAATGGCTCTTGTGAGCTATGTTTAAGTTTTTAATTGAGCCTTCACTGTATAAAAAATATACACATTCAAATACCAGCTTTTGCTGTCTGGGATCATGCTATAATATCATTTATATATTTTTCATGAAAGATCACTTCTTGATAATTCCTTTGATGGTAAAGCGGGATCACACATACATTATTCTGACTTCTCTTATCACTATTAAAAAAAAATCTAAACACTTGCAAGTTATTAGAGAATATCTATGACACCTGAAGGATTCTTTCTTCTGGTTATTTCTTCTTCTTGCTATAAAGTGAGGTTTAGCTTTTGTTTTTATTTGACATCAGGGACAAAACCTAATAGGAGATGACCACCACAAACATGGAAGTAAAACTAAGCCAGTTAAAAAGTACTCTCATATTTTGAAAAAAATGATTGCATTATAATTTTATTGAAAACCGTGGAAAACTTAGTGATTTTCATCTGTATTTAAATTTACATTTGGTATTTGTAAAATGTAAAGCAGGAAAACATAGGGGAATGAAAATAAAACCAAATTATATTAATGTAAACCAAATTTCATGAAGCTTTAGTCATAATATACAACAGAACACAAGGCCTGAAGATTTAAAACAGAAAAATATGAAAGCAACAAACTGTAACACAGCCACACACTCTGAGGAGATGACAGAAATAAGTCTGAAGGTGAGAGACAGAATTTAATACTTGAAATGGAACAACGATAAGACTTAAGTGAGGAAAAGCATTTTAGAGAAACCAGCAGAAAGACAATTTGTAAAAAGGAAATAAAAAGACCTAAAGGTAAAACGCTTGGATATCGTGAGCTATTTGAGACCATATGAGAAAAGATAGAAAATAGTTAAATGAAAAAATGTATACGTGGTATAAGAACATAAAATATTTAAAGAAACCCAGGAGCACATATTGCTAAAAGTGAGAAAATAACTGCTAAAGGGAAACAAATATCATTTTCCTCACAGGAGTTGAAAAATAAGTATGTTCTACAGTCTAAGAAAGAGAAAATCTGTATTTTCATAGAATCATAGCATGGTTTGGGTTGAAAGGGACCTTAAAGATCATCAAGTTTTATTTTAGTTTGAAGGGTTTTTTTTTTGATACAATATAGTATTTGATGGAATCGGTCTGAAGGAAGCACTCAAGAGACCAACAAAACTCAGTTACTTTGAGAAAAAGTATTTAATTAAAGGTCAACCATATTTCTAGAAACCTGCACAAGAGGGAGCTTTAGAGTGATTATAATGTAATCTGTAGAAACATGATGGGTCAAACATGACACAACACGGGTTTCGTTATTTGGATCTCATCTGCACAAGAAAATGTCTGCACAAGAAAATGTAAAGAATTATAGAAGTCAACTATAACACTTTTGCATTAATATTTTGGGCACAAGTAGACCATGAAATCAATCCATTAGGCATTCACTCTGTGTGTTCTACATGTTTCATCTCATCCTTTTTTTCCAGGTATGTTCCTCTTTTTCCTCTACATTAATTTTTTTTCCTAACCCACTGATTCTGTCTTCAGTCAGTTCTTTACCATTTGTTCCCTTTTTACCCATTCTTCAACTCTCATGAGCTTACTGTTTCTTATTTTCATTTCTGGAGTTTAATTCACCTGTCTCCTATAGTGCTTTCCTTATGGTCTGAGATACGAGCCCATTCAGGACAAATGTCCTCTTCCTTATTGCTTACAACTATTGACATGGACTCCCTCCCAGTTCCTTCTTGTCTCTCTGAAGAAGCTGAGAGAAAGAAACAACTCTAACACTTGTCAGTGCGGAAATAATTGCACACCTTAACAACTACTATGAACTTCTAGCGGCTTTCTAGACACAAAGATACAGTAGGATTTATGTTTTCTAAAGTTAACTTTAGAAAATGTTGGTGTGTGATTAAAGTTACTCAATACAGGATGATAGGACTACCTGGTGGTAACTTGGTTCCTGAAGTACCTGTATAAGTGATTTTCCTTTGAAATATATCCGCCTCTTTCCATTGGCTGTAGAAACATAAGTGACTAGCTTAGCACACTTTGAATTAACCTTGACCAGCTTTAGACATTTGTATAGACTTTTATATCAGAAATAGCAATTTAAAATCTGCATTTAATGACTAGAAAGTGACAGGGACTTTGGGACAGGGACTAATTTCCAAAGTTAGGTGAGATGAATTTTCTTGTGGTGGTATGGGGTTTTTCTGTGGTTATATGACTCTGTAGGGTTAACAGGGACCCACAGTAGCATAGGAGAATGCAGAAGAGAGAAACGATTGAAGTCTGAGTCTACACAGCAGATGCAGGAGGAAACGCGTTGCTGTGGGGATGTACAGGACAGAAGCAGGCCAGCAGCTGCCTCAGACTCTTGCTGTGGGTGAAAGGGAACAGTCCATGCAGACAAACATGGAGCTACTGGTTTCCTGTTCAGTTAATCTTTTAACCATCTAGTAGTCTAAACTATTGATATAGGAAAGTGTCATTAATAATGCAGATAAAATACACAAATGGGCCTCAAAAATGGTCCACAAAATACTCTCTCTGGGCCTGAAGGTCAATAATGTCATCGTCCTCAAGAACACTGGACTTCGGAGTGTGACCGTAACTCCCTCACCAGTGCCTCACAGATCCCACAGAAAGGAGTGGGGCATCTTCAGTGGCAGCGTCTGCTAGGCAGTGACAGTCACGTGAATGTGGGGTTGGGGAACCAGCTCCAGCCAGCTCCAGCCAGCTCCAACCAACTCCAACCAGCTCCGACCAGCTCCAACCAGCTTCGACCAGCTCCGACCAGCTCCAACCAGCCAAGACCACCCTGGCCTTCTGACAAAGGCTGCCCTGTCCTTGTTGGGGCCGAACACAGATTTATTTCTTCTCCGCATCATCTCTTGTGCTGGGCTTCACATTTAGTCCTTAAACAAATACTTGGGCAATAAATGTAAATAAAGAGAAAACGTAATGTTTATTTTGTATTTCATATTTTTTTCCAGAGGCTGCACATAAATACATGGAGATATATATTTATGTGTTTATTTTTGTATCAGATCATTAATAGAATGATATAGATACTTGAATTTGAAGCGATTTGAACAATGTTTCTGGGAGGGGAGCACAGGAACTGACTCTGGCATTAGTGATCAATTCCTTTACACACCTTCAGTGATGCACTGTAATGTAATATAACTCTTCCAGATTTGTATGGTGCACGTCAAATAATAAATGTTTCTGCATTAATTAAAATGACAGAAATGTTAATCTATGATAATGAGGTCTCGATCTTATTATTCCTACCTAGCTAAAGCTCCCATTGCATTCAACAGAAAATTTAACGAAGTAAATGAAAGATCAGGCTTTCAATTTTACTTTTTTTTTTTAGCCTATTAATGAAATAGCTGCCAAAAAAAAAAAAAAAAAAAAAAACACCAAAAACCCTAAGGTTTTGGAAGCATATGAATTTGAGAAAGTCAAGATAAATCTTTTTTATTATGAGCTGCATATTAATTAGTCCACTAATAATTCTTGTATTACTGCACAATCTTTATTCATTTTAAGTAATCTTGTCACTAAGTAGCAGGGGGAAAAAGATTTGACTTTTCATTTTGTTTCCTACTTATAAAATTTATTATGCATCTATAGTCACTAAGCTGCATTGCTTGTCACAGAATTAACCATCTATTCTAAAGTTACAGTAATGTTTTAAGTATGTCTCAGGCAATCATGTGTCCCGGTTTTACTAAAGCAGTTCTTTGTATTTGATGTCCTAATGGCCCAAGATCTTTTCTTGAATTACTGTAAAGTCTTGGTTTTCATCTATCAAAATATATAGGTGTTTTTTTTTTTCCCTGTTCCCTAAAGAGTTTTCTTCAGTATCATCATGTAGCAAGTGTGAATTTCTCATAGCTGAAGTATGCCTTAACATGGCAGGTGACAACCCTGTGATGTGAATACAATGCTTTTATAAAACATCCTATCCACTGGAAAATCCTTGCTATGAACCCTCCACTGTAGGTTATGGAGAAAGAAAAGATTGTGGGATGGGTATTCTCTGACCTTCGTTTTCTTGGTCTTACAGTCCCTTGTGCAATAAAGAGAAGCATTAGATGAAGGATGCCCAAAACTGATCTACGCTGGATGCTTTCCTTAGTTTCACTTCAGAACAAAGTTGCTGTTTTATTTTCCTTTTTATTTTTTCTTTCATTAGGGCAAGGAATTTAATTATCGTGGAAAGCGATGGAATCCAGTCCAAGAATGAATGCCTGCCTTTCCAATATTTTGCTGCACAAAAGATCTATTGTTGTGTTTAATAAGGCATCCTGTACACAAACTAGTCTTATGTTGTTTGTTAGAGATGAAATGGATGAACTTTTTTCTAGAAATGTAGCTAAATTGAAGTTTCAAGGAGAATAGCTTTTTATTGTATATATAGAAATGAAAAAGAAACATAATTTTAAAGATTTTTTTATTTATTTATTTTACTTATAAGTTTTGCAGAAACAGTTCACCTAAATTTAGACATCTGTAATGAAAACATCCATGTGAGCTGGCTAGGTCTTTACCTACAGTGGATGAACGGACACTTTCTGACACAATTCATGATGTTTTCAGATGTTTACTTCAGATTAGATGAACTGTGTCTTTAAACCACATATTTCTGTCCATTTCTCTGTAAAGGATACTTAGGGTGATTGTCTCAGAACAAGATATCTACTCCACAGAAATTCACTTTCATATCACCCCCTTTCCCTTGAGTCATCATAAATGTATGCAAACTCAGAACCTTTTCAATAGCAAACAAGAAAGAATTATTACCTTTTTTTTTGATAGCAGGCAAGCACCCTTAGAATATTGCAATACTGTTTTCTCAACAGTAAAAAACCCACACTGTTGAGAGAAGTCTTAGAAAAGAAGAATCTTTACTGAAGTTGAAAAAGACAACAACAGTATTGAGACAATTTGAAAAGGCCTCACCTCAGTCATTGAACAATGCTGAAATCAAGTTATGGTGGTAAAAAGATAGAGCTTCAGAAGAGCACTAGCTTCCGTAAGTGCACACAAGGAATTTGGGCCACATTTCTTACATCAGACTATTCAATACTTTTAAAAGATGTGGATAAAAAATATCTGAGACTACTAGGAGCAGCTTACTAATTGGATGATGGTGTGGCTGAATGCGTAATTAGTGGATTATTGCTAAATTTATTGTAATCATAGATGAGATTGACCTTCCCTAATGCAAGTGCCTAAGGTGGGGAATGTCAATCTAAAATAAGCATGTGCTGTCAAATTGGAGTGTAGGTATGGTACTTACACTTCCTTATATGTTTTCATACCTAGGTTGTGTTTTTTTCCCTCCTGACCTTTTCAGAAGAAGACTGAATATCAAATATATCCACCTCATTGATCTGGATTTGATGATTTCCATGTCCTTATAGTTCCGCACAATGGAGGGAAACACTTAAGTTCTAAGGTATCTTTCCTTTTATCTCAGCTTAAGCACTGTGAAAAGATGAGGTGACTCATACTTTAAGAGCTTCTCTTCTTTCCCCAACTTCCCCAAGTTTTTTTCTCCACTGGCTATAAAGGAAGAGTAGTTTGACCAGCTGCAGTGAACATGTCTACATTTGATTTTTTGAATAACATCTTCAGTATTGGTAAAGCATTAGAGCCCTACAGTTAAGTGAAATGAATGCCAGTCCTTGTTTTGAAAAAAAAGCAAATTTATTTTGATCATCTGGCCCCATAGTTCCAGTTTCTGGAACTATTTAAAACCTGACCCGTTCTCTTAGGAAAACTAAACCCTTATAGAATTAAATCAGGCCAGGGACATCAAGGGTAACAAGAGAAGCTTCTATAGGTACATCAGTGACAAAAGGAGGACTAGGGAAAAGGTAGGTCCTCTCTAGAAAGAAAACAGGAGAGCTGGTTACTTGGGATATGGAGAAGGTTGAGGTACTCAGTGACTTTTTTGCCTCAGTCTTCACTGGCAAGTGCTCTAGCTGCAACACTCAAGTCACAGAAGGCAAAGACAGGAACTAGGAGAATGAAGAACCACCTACTGTAGGAGAAGATCAGGTTCGAGACCATCTAAGGAACCCAAAGGTGCACGAGTCCATGGGACCTGAAGAGATGCATCCGCGGATCCTCAGGGAACTGGCGGATGATGTTGCTAAGCCGCTATCCATCATATTTGAGAAGTTGTGGCAGTCTGGTGGAGTTGCCACCAACTGGAAAAGAGGAAACACAACCTTCATTTTTAAAAAAACAAAAAAAGAAGACCCAGTCAGTCTACCTCTGTGGCCAGCAAGATTATGGAGCAGATCCTGCTGGCAACTATGCTAAAGCACATGGAAAAAAAGGAGATGACTGATGAAAGCCAACACGGCTTCACTAAGGGCAAATCATGTTTGACAAATTTGATGGCCTTCTATGATGGAGTTACAGCATTGGTGGATAAGGGAAGAGTAACTGACATGATCTACACTGTCCCACGTGACATCCTTGTCTCTAAATTGGAGAGACATGGATTTGACGAATGGACCACTCGATGGATAAGGAATTGGCTGGATGGTTGCATTCCAAGAGTTGTGGTCAAGGGCTCGATGGCCAAGTGGAGACCCCAGTGATGAGTGGTGTTCCTCAGTTTTCTCTATTTTCCAAGATTACAATTTATTTGTGTACAGGGTTATAGAACAGATTGAATTAGTAAGTGACAAAAAATGAAGTTATTTTTAATATATCATTATTATTCAG
The DNA here is from genome assembly GCF_009769465.1 of Tauraco erythrolophus. Lineage (NCBI taxonomy): Eukaryota > Metazoa > Chordata > Aves > Musophagiformes > Musophagidae > Tauraco > Tauraco erythrolophus. The sequence continues at coordinate 82,567,644 of NC_141465.1, read as the reverse complement.
AACTAATTGTAAAACTATCTTTCTAAAAGAAAAAAAAAAAACAGATTTTGTTTGTTTGTTTGTTTGTTTTTTCTAGTACAGCTCTTTTTACGGATCCACAACAGAAGAAGAACCAGGCTCAGGAAAAAGGAGGAGAACCAGACCTGTGAACAAGCAGTTTTGATTGTACTGAATAAAAAATTCTGTCATACATAAAATCTGTATTTATGTGTTCATTTGAAATAATTTCTAGTTTTAGGACCTTGCAAAATGGACTGAATAGCAAAAGACAAATGATAAATAAATAAAAAAGAAATAGACTTGATCAGATAAATACCTTGGAACATACATTAATTCTTCCAGAAGTCACTAAAATTGTTATACTAATGTAAGATAAGAAAATACTTAAATTTTATCAGAATTGTAAGTTTTTTCTTGAAATCTTTATTGGAGTTTCTGTGTAATATGCCTACATTCCTAAAGATGTAAAGACAGTAATTTTTTACAAGTCAGCAAACGCTTTCTTCTGACTGCAGAAAATTCTGATAGAAATGCTACCCAAAGTTCATCTTCTCAACATGGAAAAAAAAATCCTAGAAAAAGGCCTCTTTCCTTCCAATTGCTTGAAATTACCTTTATTGATCTATATTTCAGAATCAGTCAAGTTACAGCACCTTTAAGCAATGTGATCCAGAGTGTTTAAGGAAATAAACAAATCAGAGAAAAAAGGGAGTATGAATAGAAAATTGTTAGAAATTCCATCTCAACTTCTGTGAAAGTTTTATATTTAAGATGTTCAGCAAACGAAAAGTAGAAGTATAATTTGGCTGTTGAGTAATCTCATCCATGCAATTTTCTATTTTAATTCCGCATGTCCTTAAATGATATTTAAGTTAGAAAATAAACTTTCTTCATCTAAATGCTTTTATCAATAATTACACCCCATTGTGCCATGAAGTCCGTTCTTTCCTATAACGTAAAATATATGTTTCTAGGACTTGGTATGTCACTCTAAGCGAAAACAATGTATTATATACTACCAACAAATTACTGTCCTTAAGCTTAAATTTGTTTTCATTATGTTGCTTTTATTTTCTCTGCATTAACTGTGCAAGTTAATATTAATGTGAAGCTGTTGAGTTCTTCTGGATCAATAAACTGTTTTCTATGTACAAATTTGAAAACACAGCAGATGTTGAAGAGTGATAAAAGTAATACTACAACATAAATTATAAATTGAAGTTTATTCTGGTGGTAAATTGTCCCTTGGAGCTTTTACTGGATTTCCATCCATCTTTGACCAACGACCTTAACATCAGTTTACTGGTGTTCATTATCACATATAATTTAGGTCCCAGCTCTTCTCAGAGCTAAATTGCACAAGACAAAATTTATTTTCCAATCGTACTATAGCAAAAGAATAAACTAGATCACATTCTGAAAAAAAAACTGTTAGAAAAATCATAGCATCAAAATTACTTGGGAGATACCTGAATGCCATGTCTATGCAGTGAGGGAAGAATGGACAATTGCTCCAGCTTCGGACTGGAAGACTTCTCATGTGCTCAGTGCGGCTTGTTTTACACTCCTCTATTCCTACCCTTCAATTTTGGTTGATCTTACTTCTTTTTTAAAACGAGAAAAAGGGCAGCTCTACTTCTGATCTTTCACCTGTCAGATGTGACAAACTACATAGATGCACTAAAGGACTTAGTCCTCTGAGTTTACCGATTCTGTGGTTAAAACATAACAAATTATAACAAATTACAACAAATCACTCTTCTCTCAAAATATGTCCTTAATAACATTTTCAAGTTGGAAAATGTTTTAAAACCTTGAAAATGACATCTTCTAATGTCAAATTTAATAAAGCTGGTATGACTGCCTTATATTCATAGAACATAATTAAGTTAATTGTAGTACCTGACCTAATTAGTTCCAAGTTCCCTCTCATTACATATAAAACTTTCATGACATGCTTTTAAATGAAACAAAATAGACAGGGCTCAGCCTAATTTCCTATATTATATACTGTGTTTAGCTGTGTTTTTATCATATATATATATATCCATTTAATTAAACAATGTGTTTTCCTTCCAAGGTTAAATGTGTGAACTCAATAGTCTCCAAGTCTTCTTCCTGCTCTGTGTCCTGTATTTCTAAAATATCTCTGGATAGCAGGGACAGGGGACGCAGTAGTCGGGGTCTGCTACAGACCACCTGACCAGGAGGACTGGGTGGATGAGGCCCTCTACAGACAAATAGGAGCTGCCTCACGTTCACGAGCTCTGGTCCTCATGGGGGACTTCAACCATCCTGATATCTGTTGGAAAGACAACACAGCAGGGCATAGGCAATCCAGGAGGTTCCTGGAACGCATGGATGATAACTTCCTTCTCCAAGTGGTAGAGGAAACAACGAGGAGAGGTGCTTTGCTGGACCTTGTTCTCACCAACAGTGAAGGACTGGTGGGGAACGTGACGCTTAAGGACAGCCTTGGCTGCAGCGATCATGAAATGGTAGAATTCAAGACACTTAGAGAAGCAAGGAGGGTGCATGGCAGGCTCACTACCCTGGATATCAGGAAAGCAGACTTTGGCCTCTTCAGGGATCTCCTCGCTAGAGTACAATGGGACGAGGCCATGGAGGCAAGAAGGGCACAAGAAAGCTGGTTAATATTCAAGGATCACCTCCTCCAAGCTCAGGAGTGGTGCATCCCAACAAAGAGAAAGTCAGGTAGGAACACCAGGAGGCCTACATGGATGAACAAGCAGCTCCTGGACCAACTCGGACACAAAAAGAAAGCCTATAGGGGGTGGAAGTAAGGACAGGTAGCCTGGGAAGAATACAGAGAAATTGTCCGAGCAACCAGAGATCAGATTAGGAAAGCCAAAGCCCTGGTCAAGTTAAATCTGGCCAGGGACATCAAGAGCAACAAGAAAAACTTCTATAAATATGTCAGTGATAAAAAGAGATCTAGGGAAAATGTAGGCCCTCTCCGGAAGGAAACGGGGGACCTGGCCACCCAGGATATGGAGAAGGCTGAGGTTCTCAATGACTTCTTTGCCTAAGTCTTTACTGGCAAGAGCTCCAGCTGCACAGCCCAAGTCACAGAAGGCAAAGGCAGGGACTGGGAGAATGAAGAACCGCCCACTGTAGGAGAAGATCAGGTCCGAGACCATCTAAAGAACCTGAAGGTGGACAAGTCCATGGGACCAGACAAGGTGCATCCACGGGTCCTGAGGGAACTGGCTGATGAAGTTGCTAAGCCACTATCCACCGTATTTCAGAAGTCGTGGCAATCTGGTGAAGTTCCCAATGACTGGAAGAGGAGAAACATAGCCCCCATCTTTAAAAAGGGGAAAAAGAAGACCCAGGGAATTACAGGCCAGTCAGTCTCACCTCTGTGCTAAGCAAGATCATGGAGCAGATCCTCCTGACGACTATGCTAAGGCACATAGGAAATAAGGAGGTGATTGGTGACAGCCAACATGGCTTCACTAAGCGCAAATCCTGCCTGACTAATTTGGTGGCCTTCTATGATGAGGTTACAGCATTGATGGATAGGGGAAGAGCAACTGACATTGTCTACCTGGACTTATCCAAAACATTTGATACTGTCCCATGCGGCATCCTTGTCTCTAAACTGGAAAGACATGGTTTTTATGGATGGACCACTCAGTGGATAAGGAATTGGCTGGATGGTCGAACTCAAAGAGTTGTGGTCAATGGTTCAATGTCCACGTGGAGGCCTGTGACGAGTGGTGTTCCTCAGGGGTCAGTAATGGGACCAGTGCTATTTAACATCTTTGTTGGAGACATGGACAGTGGGATTGAGTGCACCCTCAGCAAGTTTGCAGATGACACCAAGTTGTGTGGTGTTGTGGACACGCTGGAGGGAAGGGATGCCATCCAGAGGGACCTTGACAGGCTGGAGAGATGGGCCTGTGAGAACCTCATGAAGTTCAACAAGGCCAAGTGCAAGGTCCTGCACATGGGTCAGGGCAATCCCATGCACAAGTACAGGCTGGGCGGAGAATGGATTGAGAGCAGGCCTGAGGAAAAGGACTTGGGAGTGCTGGTTGAAGAGAAGCTCAGCATGAACCGGCAATGTGTACTGGCAGCCCAGAAAGCAAATCGTATCCTGGGCTGTATCGAAAGAAGCGTGGCCAGCAGGTTGAGGGAAGTGATTCTGCCTCTCTACTCTGCTCTCGTGAGACCCCACCTGGAATACTGCATACAGCTCTGGAGTCAGCAACATAAGAAGGACATGGAGCTACTGGAGCGAGTCCAGAGGAGGGCCACGAAGATGATTCGAGGGCTGGAGCACCTCTGCTATGAAGACAGGCTGAGAGAGTTGAGGCTGTTCAGCCTGGAGAAGAGAAGGCTCCGGGGTGATCTTATAGCAGCTTTCCAGTACCTAAAGGGAGCCTACAGGAAAGCTGGAGAGGGACTCTTTACAAGGGCGTGTAGTGATAGGACAAGGGACAATGGATGCAAACTGAAAGAGGGGAGATTTAGATTAGATACAAGGAAGAAATTTTTCTCTCTGAGGGTGGTGAGGCAGTGGAACAGGTTGCCCAGAGAAGTTGTGGATGCCCCATCCCTGGAGGTGTTCAAGGCCAGGCTGGATGAGGCTTTGGGCAACCTGGTGTAGTGGACGATTTCTCTGTCCATGGCAGGGGGGTTGGAACTAGATGATCTTTGAGGTCCCTTCCAACCCAAACCATTCTATGATTCTATGATTCTATGATTCTATAAACCAACAAAAGACTTCTTAAAAAAAAAAACAAACACCATTAAAGGTCAAAATATTTCTGAATACATTCCATGTAAAAATAGCTCTCTTCTAGTATGTGTATGAGGAGAATTTTCATGCAATATAATTTTGGCCAAATGTGGGGTTTTTTTACATTTGTTGCTCTACACCATTTGTTCTTTAGTGTGCTAGCCATATTATAAGTAGATACCAGTAGCACAGAGAGAGATAGGGAAGAAATCTCAAACAGTCTCAAACCTTTATATTATTATACCACTTACTGTTTATCTTCTGTGAATATACAAGGGTCTAATGTACTAGTCTGTGAAAGACAACTAGGCAAAACAGATACAGTGTTATGAGTAAGGGTGTAAGAGACTGTTTAAAGGTACCACGTTCCAAACTGAAATTAGGGATTCTATGATCAAGAAGCCTCTTAAAGAACAAGAACAATCAGTTAATCAACTAAAGAGCAGTGTGCTTAAATACTGGAACAGAAACCATGATTAAAAATAAATTTATATTATTAGGTAAACTCTTGAATACTTATTAAGACTTTTTTAGTTAGCCTGATAATATGATGGAAAATTCTAGATGAACCTAAAGTATAAGAATACATGTGGTAGTTCTGTAAACATCTGTACCTCAACTATAACTTAATGATATGCTTGTGGGTGTTTTCACTGCAAAAATAAGACAGATTTTTTTTTTCCTATGAATGATGTGTATACAGGATTGATAAAAATCTTGTTTCTCTAATGGAAGAACTTTAGTATTATATTTCAACCAGTTGTTCTCTACGTCTGTTTACAGCTGCTCAGAAATTAGTGTTTCAAAAATAGACTACCTCAAATCTCTGAATGCAGTTTAGCATCAAATTATTTTGATAAAAAACAAGTTGTCTCCTAATTTTCACTCCTATCATTCTTCCCACATACTTACTGGAAAGAAATTAATCATCGTGTTACAAATAGGCTATTTTAAGTAAAACTGTATAAGTAAATTATCATAATGTACAATTTTTGAAGAAGGAGGAAACTTTTCAAAATAACTTGCATTCTTGAAGACTGTAATTGGATGAAAAACAATTTTGCAAAATTTATTTTCTCATTTTATTTTACACTGAGAAAATGTTCTTTTTCCCCAAATGCTGTAGTTTGTTAGAGAATCATCTTGTAGCCTATTAACAAGAAAGGAAGGAAAGAAGGAAGGAAAAAGAAAGAAAGAAAGAAAGAAAGAAAGAAAGAAAGAAAGAAAGAAAGAAAGAGAGAGAAAGAAAGAAAGAAAGAGAGAAAGAAAGAAAAAAAGAAAGAAAGAAAGAGAGAGAGAGAGAGAGAGAGAAAGAGAGAAAGAAAGAGAGAAAGAGAGAAAGAGAGAAAGAGAGAAAGAAAGAAAGAGAGAGAAAGAAAGAAAAAGAAAGAGAGATAAAGAAAGAAAAAGAAAGAGAGGGAAGGAAGGAAGGAAGGAAGGAAGGAAGGAAGGAAGGAAGGAAGGAAGGAAGGAAGGAAGGAAGGAAGGAAGGAAGGAAGGAAGGAAGGAAGGAAGGAGCTGAACACAGAAAAATATACAAATCTAGGAAACAAGAAGATATGTGTAAATCTATCTACATTTCTACATTTCATAAGAAAGCTTACGTAGATTCTAATAAATTGAAGACTGACAGACAGTTTCCAGGCATTGGAAGGCTGCTATTTTTCTGGTTAGATTGCTGGAAAAGATTCCTAGAATATATTTAGCTTATGCCAACACGCATTCTCTCAAACAGCCGTCTGGGAACAGTTCAGGATTTAACACAGGATGGGGACTACTATTAAAAGGGTTGCTGCCATGTGGCTGTCTTGTTTTACAGAGTGAGAGAGTTTAATAATGGAGTCTTTGGGTAATTTAACCTCAGGTCTAGGAAGTGGAAGGAATTTATTTTTGTAGATGAAAACAGTGATTTCTTTGGAAGAAATCCTACTGGAAAGGACAATTTTCCCCAAGTTTAAGACTGTCTCATGTAGGAGTGATTTAGGTAAGGAGTTGCCTCTAACAAGTTTTACTCATGCTGTTTCTGTTACCTTTTTACCCCATTCAGCTGTGCTTTTCCCTCTCCTGCTTGTCTCCTGTCTCTGAAGTGTTGTGACTTCGTCATTATTCTTCTGGTAAGGCTCTCCTTTTTAATAGTTGAAGAGAAAACAAGTGAGAACACATAGGTGACACAGTGGAGCACTAGTGTGCTCCTTGCTAGCTCAAAACCTTATAGTGACAATGTGGTGCAACAAAAGGGGCAAATTTCCCACTGTTTATTTCAATCTGAATCTCTTTTATAGGATGTGAAAGGCCCATATGGTTCCCTTTATCCAGTTTCAGTGGAAGGAGATGATACAGGAATTCATAAAGCACATGTATTTAACAGTAAAAAAACACGTCAAATATGTATACTTAAAATGTCAGAGCGGCCCTGGCCAAGTGTATTATCTGGATTTCCGTACATGGTTGCTCTCCCACTTACAATACTGAATCTCCAAGGTGACTGTGTATGTGCATATGCTTGTGGGTGTATTGCATTTTCCTTGCATCTAGTATGATGAAAAGCAAACAATCTGTAAAGACAAACACTTCCTTGTTTTTTCGTATGTGGGAAGTGAGCAAACTGGAATATCATGTTCTCTTGCTCAAATCTATGTAAATGGAAGCTAAATGCCTTTGGAACAGCTAAGAAAATACTAAAAAAAAAAAAAAAAAAGAACAAGAAGCAGAAACCACTTCTTTGGCTCTGTTTAGAATTAGGCTTGGCATTCAGAGAAGATACTAGGGCAGCTGCTACAGGAAACCAGGCAGGAACAGTTAAACTATTGTATAAAAAAGCAGAAAATGACTGCTAGTTAAAAAAAGACAAAGCCCAAGCCATTGGTAATATACATGGAAATGTGCTTGGCAATAACTGCAGAATCAGGGACAGAATGCAGATGGCTAAATGGCAGTGTTAGCGGCATCTTCTCCCTCTATGCTCTCTAGGGCAAAACACATTTTTGTGATTCATGCCTTGTACCCATATTGTCCAGGGAGTTCATGTTCTGAGGTGGCCACTCTAGCTTGAATTGGACAGTAATGCTACTGTTTATGATAGTGTGTATATAAAATATGCAAATAACACATGACTGTAACGTCTAATGATTGAATGGGTATGGAATATGTATTAATTGTATAGTTCATAACTATATATAACAAAAAGAATATGAGTTCTTTCCATTAACTGTTCAGGAGAGCTGAATGTGACGAATTCAGACACAAACATTTGCAATTTATGTAAATGACACTCAAGCAGAATGTTGTGAAGTCACTAACTAAATAAACCTTACTACATTCCCATTTTGGATGTATCCACGCTGGAGAATATGTTGCAAATACTGTTTATGGTAAAAGTAATAATTCCTTAGACTATTCTAGAAAAGATTGAAATCACCCAACTTGGTGCTTATACACAAAGTTTAAAATTGAGGTCCTAAATAACTCCACCAGATACGTGAAATTCTGTCAAACAAAAAGCGAATTAGTTGTCAAACGTATCCCACTTTATATAAATTACTGTTATCAGTTGAAACCAATTTATTATGGGAAGCAGGAAGGAAACATCTTCACCACAATCTTACGGTAAGAAAGCAGGCATAATGCAAACTGCTCTACCGTGCTGTGTAACAGAACTGTGTAACATTCAGCAAAATGTAAAAGACTGAAGACAGTAAGAATCCATGTTTCTTACATTATAGAAAAGGAGTAAACAAGATCCATAAAGAAGTATTAGGTATATTGTGCTACTTAGGCTGAAATCAGGCCAAAATCTTCTTTTAGCTTTCATCTCTCTTGAGAATGTATCACACTAGACCGTTTTGAAGGCATATCACTGTAGTACTTTAAAATTCCTTCAAGCACATAGGGTAGGATTCTTACCACTTGACTTTATCTGTCTGAAAACTAAGCACATAGATTAAGTAAAAATGTTTCTTTACATAATGAATAAAGACACTTAGGTACCTTCAGAGCATGATTCATTCCATTCTAAAATGAGATTCAGTGTTAGACAGGAAGTACCACAAGTGGCTTCACATGGAATTCTTTTTTTATCATGTGTCTGTGATAGGCCAAAACACCATTGCCTAGCTGGTTAAGCAAAGCCTACCTGTGTGTATCTTCTCCTTCCTGTGATCAAGTTATTTGATGTAAAAATTAAAATATCATGTTGGTTTGTAGTTTGACATAATCCAGCAACAAAATTTTCAGACCTTTCTGTTCAGTTTATCAATATAAAAACACACAGGCAAAACCACACATAACCATTCACATACCAGTCATTCATTCCTAGTTACGAAGTTGCAGCAGTAATTGGGAGTCCAGTTCCAATTATATGATTAGAAGTTGTACAGGCACATGAGTTGCTTCTACGTGTTGAAAGAGCTTTCTCATAAAGTTTTGTTTCTGTTTACTTGGTATACAATTCTGAAGTCTTTGTTCGCTCAAACATGCACCTTCCTCCGACCTCTCTGCCCTTTAGACATGATCTGAGTTACAGAATTCTTGATATACTACAACTTTTTTGCTGCTTCTTTTACCTTGATTTTGGGATTCAGCACTCCAGTAGCTTGCCAGTTACTGATATCCTTGAGAAATACAAGCCCTTTGGCTCTTATTAGTCAGTCAGTCCTTGAAAAGTTTTCACATGAAGTTTTTACAATTCAAAATTTTGTTTTATCACATATTTAACACTTCTCTGTTCTTCAGCTTTTTATTCTGGAAATGATTTCTGATACCAAAGGAACACATTTATTCCCCTAAATTTTTGTTTGTTTATTTTTATGACACATCATTTTTTGTGTGATAATGGTAAACTTATTTTCTATCATATGACCAAAAGAAAGGGAACACCTAGGACATATTTGTGTCTGTCCTCATCATCTGACTGCACATAAATGTATGCTCTAGATATGTCACTCACTGCAAATTCAGGTACTTACATTTCAGCCAAGGTATCAACATTTTCATTGAGAAGAGCAGGAGGTAGTGAGGTACTCAGGAAAAAAAAAATAGAATACTTTTGATAATTTCTATATGTGATGTATATCTCCTTCACATAGAAAGGAGAATATTCACAAAAATTATCTAATTGTTCTATTCCATATCCTAAATATGCCACATATGCCATAGTAAAAAGGCATATTTGTGGGAATTTGAGGTTTGAATTTTCATAAGGATGTGAAGTATTGAACCTTGGGCTTTTTTTTCTTCTGTTGGTGAAAGGAACACATGATAGAGGATAAACAAATGAGAACCTATTCTGGTGATCTTTTGATTAAGGCACCATCCTTAGGAGAAAATCCATGTTTTATCTTTTTTTTTTTTTTTTTTTTTTCAGAGAGCAGAGCAGAATGTTTGGCATGGTATAGTCTGAGAACAGAAGTTTATTATAACACAGGTACAGAGGGACTAATGAGAAGGAAGGAATACTAGGTCCAATCCTGTTCAACTTCCTTAATGACCTAGATGATGTGGCATATGTAGATAATATGACTGTAACTTCCACACTGAGTTATAAAATAATAAACTTTGAGACAGTGCATTTTGAGCATCCACAAGAAAATTATTCTCAGGATGATTTTTTTACTGTGAAGATCTTTGCAGCTCACAAAATCTATGTTGAAAAATGACTGAACAATTTCACACAGGAATAATTTTATAGATATATGGACACACACGTACATATGCACTTATATATACATACACACATATATACGTATATATAAAATCACAAAGGCTATGGGACTCATTAAAAACGTCAAGTGTGAGCCATAACTGTGGCTGGCAGCTGAGAACACACTGTATAATTCACAAAATGTTAACATTGTAAAACAAAATTTTTAAAAAGTCAGCTTGAGCTTTTAACACTTACCTCCTCTTTAACAAGTAGTCTGTCCTTTCCATGTAGACTTAGACAGATGAATATCTAAACACTTATCATTCAAAGTTTCCCTGTACCTAAAGTTAGAACCTATCTATTAAAAGACCTGGAAGACAATGCACCACCTAGATCACATCTGATTTGTGTCTCTCCTATCAAGATCATTTCTGTAAGAACTGTGAAGAAATGTAAGCTGAGGAGCAGTGGATTGCACAGTTACTGGCACCTTCAAAAGAGCAAGACAAGCAATCTGCAGAATGACTAAATCAAACAGCAATCAACATCCCAGTATTACTTGGTATGTGCAGTCTTACACAAGCTGTTAAAAACAGTACATCATGAAATATGTAGATGTTGTGATTAAAACTGGAATGGATGTTGGGACTGATGTGCTTGACAAATCAAATAATTCTTTTGCTCGGTTGGCTAAACACTATCCCATTCGATTACTACTGGTTTGAGCAAATTACCCATTTCCTTCAGAAATGCAGAAGTGTATGGTGTATTAAGTGCTAAATATATGAAATAGGAAAATGGTGAGACTGGACCTAAGGAGAAAGATCAGCCAGCACAAATGTTTAGTGTTCTTTGAAATGCTCTAAGCTGCTTGAGAGATTAAAGGAGGCCTGCTGAACTGGAAACTGTTCAGGATAGGCAAGTGGAGAGCTGGCTATAGGACATCTGAAATAACACCAGAAACTTACGCTTAATCAATTGAATTAAGCCATGGCAATTTTCTTGACTACATTTTCATTGACAATAACATCAATGAATATCATGTTAGGCATTTGGCATTAGGTATTTGACTCACATGTGGATACCTTCATGTGTGCATATTTGGCTGTGGAAGACTTTGTCAAAGTATTTGTAAGTAAACAGCTATCAGAAGTCTGACCGTCTTCAATAACTATATTGTGACTCACAAAACTGTTTTGGAAAAAAAATGTGGTACTTATAGACACAGTGGAAAAGGGAAAATATTTTTTCTCACGTGTGGCTGTGAAGAGTTATTTTAAATTTTTTATTCAGTAGTTGAAAACTTTCAGACAAATTTAGCCTCTCAGATTGATATGCATTCAACCTTTGCTCCTGATGTGTTCTTTACTTCCCTTAAAGCCCGACAGCAGCCATTATACATCTTCACATAGATATCTACTTATTTAGATGTCATTATAAAATGCACACATTCCATGCAGGAGGTCCCAGGGTGTACTTCTCAATTCAGTATTAGGAAGGGAGACATTAAGATAAATCATATGACACTGCTGTTACTACAGATACCTGCAACATCACTTTTGCATTAGTCTTAAGACAGAATGAAGTGTCTTGGAAAATAATGCCCTCAGCTCAATGATTTGGCTGAGTTTAAGTCGACAGGACATGTTTTAGGAAGATATTCCAGCTTATCATCTGCAGCTGGCGCATACACATGGGACTCAGCCCCTGAGCAGCATATGTATGTATACCTGCCCCACTTACAACATCTGTCACATGTGGCAGGGCATTAATCGTGTCATTGCCTGTGATTCAGTCTGTACCAGATGTATGCAAGGATTGCCGTGTGCAAGCTCGCCCCAAGGAATATGGCTTTTATCAGGTCGTTTGGAAATTTTGTTGCAAATTTGTGATGTTGGTTTCTGTTTCTTTAACAGATGGTACTACATTGCTACACAGTTGAAGTTGCATATGAGATTAACAAAACCGTGCAATGTCTCCTGTTGCTTCTTGAAGCTCTTAGCTTGTCAGGCCTCTGTAACTCCTTTCTCGAGCAATTGACACGTTTGTCAAGGTATACACTTTCTGACATGAAATGATCTGTGATGTCATAAACTGTACAACCCTATATCATTTTGTCCTGAGGTCTGCAAATGAAAGTGCCAAGCTTTGCTAGAATTTAAAGCATGTGACCAAATTTTCCACTTATTCCCACTTTGTATAAATCAATCATATGTGTAAAGAAACAAAAGAAGAAATTACAGGGATTAAAAAATAGTAGAAGGAGATAAAATAACAAAAACAAATTCACCAGAGACAGCAGCACTTTTTTTTTTTTTTTTTTTTTTTTTTTTTTTTATCTGAGACATTTGGATGAAAAATAACTTTGTGTTTTCAATTTTGGCTCCACCAGATACAGTGAGGAGTCAATTTGCTATTCCTCTGGTTTGCTTCTGGTTTTCCTAAAATGATCAATTCTCAGACATGTCTTTATCAACTTTCTAAGTAAATTGCCATTGCTTTCCACAGAGCTTTCTTCACATGTTAAACTTCTACAGAGTGTTTTCTGGGTTTCCATGATCCTACTTTGCCATAAAATTTAAAATAACTAAAGCTAAGTATACAGCTCTGATCTGCAGTGTGCTTTTATTCATTCTCAGCAAACCAGTCATATTAAGATGAACATTTCCTGAAAAAGCAAAGGAAAGCATGGCAACTTAGTGAACCGTATAGTTACACTCTAACAACAGTCTGCATAAATGGCATTACTTCACAAACCCCAGCTATTACAGGGTTCGTTCAACTTCATTTCCTTTCTCAGCACTGTTGAGTGCAGAAGTATTGACTAAGCAAGTCAATCAAGAGTTGATTTTCTGATAGTGATTTTAGTATGCAATAAAAAGTTCTAAATTATAAAAAACTGTATATAAAGAATGTACATTCATGTACATTTATATTACATTCACGGTAATAGGAATCTAACTATATGTAGCATTCCAAATAATTTATTTATCTCATTACTGAATGGAAGAGATCTTTCCCCCCCTACTCCTTTCTCAAGAAGCAGAAGAAGAGTAGAGAAGGTAAGTGATCCTCTCATCTTCATAGTCAGTCACCTAGGAAGAAATATGGAAGTGTAATTCTTTTTATTTCCAGAAACCCTCCTATAAGCTCCCCTGCACCAAGTTTTAGCTCACTATGGATTTTAGCTTGTCTCACTAACACTTTTCAGCAAATATAATGAAGCATACATAGGCTGGTTTCCAGAGATTCCTAAAACGAATATTTTGTCAAAATTTCTGGTCTCTTTGATAGTACTGGTGACAACCGTGAAAGACTTTGAGGAAGATGGAAATGATGAATGGATGATTGTGGAGTTTCTTCCCAACAGAAGAATGAGAAAGACATTTGGAATTCATGTGTCCTACGTAAAGCCTACTAAAATCCATCTAAATTTGAATCTTTTGCCTCAGAATCAATTTGGAATTAATATAACAAAGAAGTCAACTTGACAGAGTATCAGTTGTTTAACAGTACTTAGTGTGTTGAGACCTAAAAATCAGCAATCTCCTTTTCCAAGCTGGACGTAGACACTACCCTTATGTCCATAAACACAGAAGAAATGAAACAACAGAAAATATACATTAATAAAATTTGTGCATACAAGTAATTTTGCCTGTATGTAGAGGCTCTGTTCTTATCAACATACAGTTGTCTGCTCTCATTTGAGATACCTGAGGTAACCTGCCTGGTCTCCTGAAGTGAGTCCAGACAGATGTAGGTTTCTCATATTTCCTTGTCCTACATCTCCCAGCTCGTTTGTGGATGTATCTAGCATCTGAAATAATAAAAAATGCCTATGTTTAACACCTTCTTTGTTGTTTAAATTCATATTATATTCAATACATTCACTTCAACCTAAAAGATACTGTGAGATTCAGTTGCTTAATTATAGGCATCCACTGATATTTCAGACAACTTAAAGTTTCTAAAAGGCTGGAAGTCTTTTATTATTTAAGATAGACATGTGGTGTTGTGTTTTTGCAGGAAGTGAAATATGAAAGGTGAAAAAACAGAATCTATGTGTTCTGTATGTGAAAGCCATGAAATGTGAAAACATGCCCTTCATCTCTGTTTTTAATCCAGAATGAAAATAATTATTATAAAAATTTTATATAAATAAACTTATTTACATAAATCTTAAGATTTTTGCCACACTTCTAGAGTATCTACTTTTAGAAGGACTATTTTTTTAAATTGATTAATTTTGAAACTACATGTTATTTCACTGCCTAAAGACGTGTAGGCTTTATTAAACTAGAAAGATGCCATTAAAAAATGGCATCACGGAGACGTGGTGGGACGACTCCTATGACTGGAGTGTCAACATGGAGGGGTATAAGCTTTTTAGAAAGGACAGGAAGGGGAGACGAGGAGGGGGTGTTGCTCTCTACGTCAGCAACCGGCTGGAGTGCGTGGAGCTTCACCTGGGGTCGGAGGAGGAGCTGACAGAGAGCTTATGGGTCAAGATTAGAGGACGGGGACGGATAGGGGATGTTACGGTAGGAGTCTGTTACAGGCCACCTGGCCAGGAGGACAGAGCAGATGAGGCGCTTTATAGCCAGATAGGAGCAGCCTCGCGGTCACAAGCCCTGGTCCTCATGGGGGACTTCAACCACCCTGACATCTGTTGGAGAGACAATACAGCAGGGCACGGGCAGTCCAGGAGGTTCCTGGAATGCGTGGATGACAACTTCCTCCTGCAGATGATAGAGGAGCCGACAAGGAGGGGTGCCATGCTTGACCTTGTGCTCACCAACAGGGAGGGACTGGTGGGCGATGTGAAACTTAAGGATAGCCTTGGCTGCAGTGACCACGACACGGTGGAGTTCAAGATCCATGGGGCAGCAAGGAAACCATTCAGCAAGCTCTGTACCCTAGACTTCAAGAAGGCGGACTTCGGCCTCTTGAAGCACCTGATGGGCAAAGTGCCGTGGGAGGTGGCCCTGGAGGGACAAGGGGCCCAGGAAAGTTGGTCCACATTCAAGGAGCACCTTCTCCAAGCTCAGCAGAGGTGCATCCCAACGAAGAACAAGTCGGGCAAAAAGACCAAGAGGCCGGCGTGGATGAGCAAGGAGCTCCTGGACCAACTGAAAATGAAGAGGTTAGCCTATAGAGGGTGGAAGCGGAGACAGATAGCCTGGGAGGAATACAGAGAAGCTGTAAGAGTGACCAGGGATCAAGTGAGGAAGGCTAAAGCCCTGAAGGAATTGAATTTGGCAAGGGATATAAAAAGCAATAAGAAATGCTTCTATAGGTATGTAGGGGACAAAAGGAAGTCCAAGGAGAATGTAGGCCCCCTCCGGAAGGATACTGGTGCTCTGGTTACCCGGGACATAGAGAAGGCTGAGGTACTCAATGAATTTTTTGCCTCAGTCTTCAATGGTAAAGCCTCTTGTCTTACCACCCAAGCTGTGGAAAGAACTAGCAGGGACTGTGAGGATGAACCACCGCCCACTGTACTTGAAGACCAGGTTCGAGAACATCTGAGGAACTTGAAGGTGCACAAGTCCATGGGACCTGATGAGATCCATCCGCGGGTCCTGAAGGAACTGGCGGATGAAGTTGCCAAGCCACTGGCTATTGTATTCGAGAAGTCGTGGCGGTCTGGCGAGGTCCCCGATGACTGGAAGAGAGGGAACATAACCCCCATTTTTAAAAAGGGGAACAAGGAGGACCCGGGCAACTACAGACCGGTCAGCCTCACCTCTGTGCCTGGCAAGGTCATGGAGCAGATTCTCCTGGGAACCATGCTAAGGCACATGGAGAGCAAGGAGGTGGTGGGTGACAGCCAACATGGCTTCACCAAAGGCAGATCGTGCCTGACCAACTTGGTGGCCTTTTACGATGGGGTGACAGCATCGGTGGACAAGGGTCGACCAATGGATGTCATCTACCTGGACTTGTGCAAAGCTTTTGACACTGTCCCGCACGACATTCTTCTCTCTAAATTAGAGAGTCATGGGTTTGATGGATGGACCACTCGGTGGATAAGGAATTGGCTCAATGGCCGCACTCAGAGAGTAGTGGTCAACGGCTCAATGTCCAAGTGGAGACAGGTCACGAGTGGCGTCCCTCAGGGGTCCGTGTTGGGCCCGGCCCTCTTCAACATCTTTGTCGGTGACGTGGACAGTGGCATGGAGTGCACCCTCAGCAAGTTCGCCGATGACACCAAGCTGTGTGGTGCTGTCGACACGCTGGAAGGGAGGGATGCCATCCAGAGGGACCTTGACAGGCTGGAGAGGTGGGCCCGTACCAACCTCATGAAGTTTAACCAGGCCAAATGCAAGGTCCTACATCTGGGTCGTGGCAATCCCAGGCATAAATACAGACTGGGTGGTGAATGGATCGAGAGCAGCCCTGAGGAGAAGGACTTGGGAGTACTGGTGGACGAGAAGCTCAATATGAGCCGGCAATGTGCTCTTGCGGCCCAGAAGGCCAACCGCGTCCTGGGCTGCATCAAGAGGAGTGTGGCCAGCAGGTCGAGGGAGGTGATTCTCCCCCTCTACTCTGCCCTCGTGAGACCTCACTTGGAGTACTGCGTCCAGTTCTGGAGTCCCCAACATAAGAAGGACATGCACCAGTTGGAGAGGGTCCAGAGGAGGGCCACGAAGATGATAAGAGGGCTGGAGCACCTTTCCTATGAGGACAGGCTGAAAGAGTTGGGGCTGTTCAGCCTGGAGAAGAGGAGGCTCCGGGATGACCTTATAGCAGTCTTCCAGTACCTCAAGGGGGCCTACAGGAAAGATGGGGAGAGGCTGTTCAGGAGGGCCAGTTATGATAGGACAAGGGGTAATGGTTTTAAAATAGAGGGAGGTAGGTTCAGGTTGGATATTAGGAAAAAATTTTTTACTATGAGAGTGGTAGAACACTGGAACAGGTTGCCCAGAGAGGTGGTGGATGCTCCATCCCTGGAGACGTTCAAGGCCAGGTTGGACAAGGCCCTGAGCAACCTGATCTAGTTGGAGATATCCCTGTTCCTTGCAGGGGGGTTGGACTAGATGACCCTTGAAGGTCCCTTCCAGCCCTAACCATTCTATGATTCTATGATTCTAAAGACAGAGGTGAACAAATTTGAGCAATTGTGAAAGTGACTGTTTAAGGGAATTTCATGAGAAAGTATACCCTTAACTTGGAGTTCTATGTGTGTTTGTGGGATTTACTATGTTTCAAAACGTTAAGTAATATCGTACATATTACTAGGGCAGAATTTAAAAAATCAGTTCAGCAACATGTGAGTACAATACAGGAAGTAAGTGTTTTTTGAGGCCGTTGACGAAGAATGGGTTGCAGAAGATGTGTTGCTGTGTGAACTAAAATTATTCCTACTGACTTAGAGTTGCAGGTGTAAACATAACCTGTGAATCTGTTGTTACTACAACTATGAAAAAGAAGGAATCTAGTGACACCTTATTTATTTCACATTCATTTCTTAAAAACCATAACAACAAAATAACAGGCGCTAAATGAAAATTAACAATAAAAAATAACAAAGTAATAAGAACTCATACAGTTCCAGTGTGACATGGAATATATTATTTTTTTTTTACATTTCATATTTGACTTCTGATTTTTCCATATACTAAATATATCTATCTGTTATTTGCTTTTTGTAGCTATCAATGGTCCATTTCTTATATTACATGTGAATCAACAAAGACGAAAATATTTGGAATTAAATAGATTTTTAGGTATTGATAAGCGTTTTAAATAAACAGGCTTGTATCATGCACTCTCTAGCCACTGAATGGCAAATTCTGTAAAAGTAAAAGCTTTGGAAATCATATATACATGAATTACTGTATTTTAAATATACACCACATGATCAGGGGAAAAAAAATACACATTCTTTAAATTCCAGGAGAATTTTCAAATAGAAAATTGAGATGAGTCTATTTTTGTTGGATAACTAACAGTTATGTCTGTCACAGAAGATGTCATAATATATGAAAATAAGCCACTGAATGAAAGCACTTAGTGACAAGCAACGGAATGAATAATTGAATGGAAGTAAATGAACGAATGAATGGAAGTGTGTAAGTTTGCACTTTCATGTAATTACACTTACACAAGTATTTGCATTGGAAGTGAAAAAAATCAGAATAGACTTCATCTGATTTTAGCTTACATGTTAACTTCTTTTTTTTTTTTTTTTTTACCCTGAAATACCTGTTTCAACACTGACAAATTAAAATATACTATTGCTCTGATTTTGAAATGAGAAAATGTCTTTTAATCAACCCTGAAGTGGAAGTTTTTTTGATATAAATTCCATACCAGGATATAACGATAAGAAAGTGAGAAGATCGTGCACTCAATATTCCTCTGAGAGTCTGCAGCCTCCAGGAAGAAAACCTATGGATCTGTGACAATCATGACTGAGAGTAGCTGCAATTAATCACCCAAATGAGAATGATATGCATGGAAGAAGGCAAGCTTGCTGCCAAAAAAGTCTTACTACAATTTCTGTTTAAGCATGCATAGATCTTACTGTATCTCAGAGTAAAGCAACTTCAATTCCCATGTCTACCTGTGAGTACTTGACTGAAGCCAGAAATCTCAATTGCCTACATGCAACTGCTTAACACCACCTCAGGCTCCATGAGAAAATAGTTCTCATCCTTATCAGGAGGAGTCATCTAACAAACAAAATAATCGTTGGCTTCCAGTTCATGCTGAAGCTCTGCTTTTACCACATCTTTCTTAGAACTTGCTTTTCTTTTTTTCACTTATGAAGAGATGGTCTATAAGCTGTGTCTCTTAGGAACTACTGCATGAAATAAAACTCCACTCAGTAATTCTGATTTGAAATGTGGCACACTGAACTCGGTTAGCCACCAGGTGCCCACCAAGCTGCTTTGTCACTCCGCTTCCACAACAGAACAGTGAGAGAAATTACCACAAAAAGAATGTGAATCAAGATAAGGACTGGGAGTTCAGTCAGCAATTACTGTTATGGCCAAAACAGATACGACTTGGGGAAATTAATTTTATTGCCAATTAACATCAGAGTATGATAATGAGAAATAAAACCAAATCTTAAAACACCTTGCCCTCACCTCTCCCGTCTTCCCAGGCTCAACTTCACTCCCAAATTCTCTATCTCCTTCTCTCCCCAAGTGTCTTAGTGGGATGAGGAATTGCAGTTGCTATCAGTTAATCACACATTGTCCCTGCCGCTCCTTCCTCCTCACACTCTTCCTCTGCTCCAGAATGGGGTCTCACTAATGGGGTCTTCACAAACTTCTCCAATGTGAGTCCTTCATATGGGCTAGAGTTCTTCATGAACTGCTCCAGCTTGGATCCCTTCCACAGGATGCAGTCCTTCAGGAACTGACTTCTCCACTGTGTGTCCCCCATGGGGTCACAATCCTGTCAGCAAACCCGCTCCAGTGTGGGCTCCTCTCTCCCAGGGGCTACAAGCCCCGCCAGAAGCCTGCTCCAGCACGAGCTTCCCACAGGCTCACAGCCTTCTTCATATGCATCCACCTGCTCCAGTGTGGGATCATCCATGGGCTGCAAGTGGATATCTGCTCCACAGCGGACCACAATGGGCTTCAGGAGGACAGCCTGCCTCACCATGGTCTTCACCACCAAAGCAATCTCTACTCCTGCACCTGGAGCACCTCCTTCTCCTTTTTCTTCTTAGCTTATCTTGGTCTCTGTGGTTATTTTCTCTCACATATTCTCACACATTCTCCCCCAGCTGCTGTTGCATAGAAGTTTTTTCCCCCTTCTTAAATATTTTATTACAGAGGCACTACCACCGTTGCTGACTGGATCAGCCTTGGCCAGCAGTTGGTCTCTCGGAGCCAGCTGGAACTGGCACAGTTGGTCTCTCGGAGCCAGCTGGAACTGGCACAGTTGGACATAGGGCAGCTCCTGGTGTCTTCTCACAGCGGCCACCTATGCAGCCCCACAAGCCTGCCACCAAAATCTTGCCACATAAACACAATACAGTAAAAAATAGAGTGCATCAGACCCCAAAATCAGAAATAGAGAAATTTTTTTTATGTATATGCTTAGTCACTTTAGCAAGATAATGTTGTAAAACATATATATGTATTTTTTTACTGATAAAGTATCAGGAAACTTATACAAATTTGCAATATGTTCCAGTGGTTTTCACTGGAATCTTGAAACTGCAGTATATTTTATGAGAATGCATTTTACTTTAAATTAAACCTTTATAATTTTTTGAAACTAGCTAAGTTTTGGTCTGAAACTACATGGAAGCTATAACACATTCAATGAATCACAGTGAAACAAGATCTCTGGACATTGTTTGGCTTATATTTGGTAAATAATAGAATCTGCCATAATGCATCAGCAAAAATCAGGGATTAATCCACTAAAAAGAACAGCATTGCATTGATTTAAATTTGCAAGATGAAGTCTAACATGTGCATTAGTCATTGGTGACAATATTTTTGGGCTTTTAGTCTGGGGTTTTCTGAGTTCCATTTGCAAATGGTTTATATTTTGAATGAAATGTTCTACTGATTATTTCAATATGATTTTCCTGAGCTGATGGACTTTTGCTAACTCCTCATATTTTTTTACTTACAATAAGCAACAAAATACCAAGTGATAGAAATTTTGCTGTTTCCATGTTTTTGCTTTATCAAGCTTAAGTAGCTGCCATAATAAGGTAAAAAATGGTAGACAGCTGCAGTTGCAGATCACTACAATACGTTTATCACAGCTGCTGCTGATAAATTAAAATTGCTATGCATATTTTTGTATTTTTTTTTCTGGAAACACTGCTTCTCAAATATCTAAAATGTTAGCACTTCTGAAAAAATTATCCCTCTCAGGTATAAATACATAATTATTTTCTATATTCTTAATTTTTAGGCGCTTCAGTACTATTACAAGGACAATTTACAGAAAAAGGAACATAGTTCAGAAAGGTGAAAATAAAGTCATATTTCAAGACAAATGCATGTCTGTCTGATGACTCCTGAAAGAATACGTATTAAGTCCTCAAAAAATCAAGAACTTGAGATATCAGCAAATGTCAACAGATTCTATTCAGAAAAAGTTGTTCAGAAGCTGTTACCTAGGCAGTATTTTGTTTCTCAAAATATGACAATGCTAGCAGTTTCTCAGTTACCGTTTCTGAATAATTCCCTTTCTTCTTATTTTTCTACCCAGTAGCATTTTGATCAATTCTTACAATGAAGGAGTTTTCTAGATGAAGAGAAAATTTATATTGGAAAACCAGATGCAGATGCTATAATTGTAATTTGTCATAACAGAACATTTTTTGAGACTACAAGGTCAGAGAAGATCATGAATTCCAGTGGCTGGCTAAACTACAGAAAAATATGCAACAGGCTTATCTCATTGCAATAGGCATTTTGGATAAAATTGCATCTGGCATATGGTCCCAGCAATTCCCAGCTGGTGCATGGTCCATTGCACAGTCTACAGCAGCCCCTGGTGGGTTAACACTGGGCAGCAAATCAAAAAGCTGTTTCTGGCTTTCTAACAGACACTCAACTGCTGAAGTTCAGCACATCAAAAGCAGTATGAGTAAGACTCAAAATGTTCAGTGATAACAAGGAAGAAAAAATAGTTGCATCTAAAGCACAAAAATATTTATGCTGTCTAGCTGGGAAATTAATCTATCCTTTATAATCAGAAATTAGATCAATTCTTGAGGAAGCATTGAGGGTAGCAATGAGGAGTTGTGTAGTGACTTAGTGGCATAAACACTAACCTTGTCTTCTGCCACAGCTTGCTCCTCCTTAACACCTTAGCAAGGTGAATGAACAAGGGAAAGCAAGGAGGCACTGATGTAGGGAGCAAAGCTTAACTATGTCAACTGGATAAAGACTGTCCACCCATCCATATTGATATCTGTATTCTTCATGCAAATAATGAGTAGCAATACTGAGGGACTTTTTTAATGTTACAGATTATCTGTATGATATAGAATACTTAAGAATCTCCTTCGAAATTTTGTGAACAGTCTTTTGCAGACAAAATGAAAGAAGTAAAATCCCAAATAAGAAGATGCAAATGGGTATGTTAATGTAGTTCTTGTCTCTTTCAATTTGAAGGAAAATATATCTCTTTGTGAATACAGACACCTGCAGTGGGATTTTTGATTCTTAAACTGTTTTGCATGATGACAATGCATCTCTCAAAGCTCAGTTTCATAAGAAAAATAAAATTGAGGTCTTTCACCTGTCAGAATTCCCTCTATAGATTTCTAAAAAACTGTAATAATCAAAAAGGGAAAAAAGTTCTTTGTTTCTACCTCAATTAAAAATTATGTGTCACTGAAGTATAAGTATGCATTCCTGGCCCACTGAAATTATTGTTTGTTTTCCTTACCATAATTACTAACTTTGAAATAGAAGATTTCTATTCATCAATGGAATTTTTTCCCTATGAGAAATATTAAGATATCATTAAAGTCTAAGAAAACTGTATTTCCTGGAAAGCAAATTTAGAAGATAACTGTTTGAGAATTTTTAGAGTTGACACACTTTATAATGATACAAACTTTTAAATTGTACTTATTGTTCATAATATCTATTACATCTGTTACTATTACATGAATGATCGCTATCTGATAGCATTAACTTCAGGAATTGTCTGGATACATAAGACAAATTTTACATTACAAGAAGGAATATTTACTGTCAGATTTATGACTGTAGAACACTGCAAGTAACTGGGTTTACATGACCTTCTACACTAAAAAATATTTTATATAAAGGCAAAATAAGAATGAAAGGAAAATTCTCCACAAAATATCAACAACATTACTCAAGAAATCTAGCTTCTCTTTTGTAATGCATGTTATTATTAGGCACTTCAGTATTTTGTGCAGGAAAGGGAATCAATTTTTTCTTGGTTTTGCAATGGTTGGAGTAGCAAAGGCAAAAACTAAAGACTCTCGATTTGAAAGATTCTCCAACAGAAAGTGGGTTGTTGATTGTTTTTGATTTTTAGTTAATTTTTAAGTCACATGGGCAATATCTCTTTTAATATTTTGTGTAGATTAGATGCTTTCTTTTTTTTGTTCAGCTGCACACAGCTCTAAAAGTGTCATAAAGATGTAAAGAAAGAACAAATTTTATTTTACTTCATGCAAAAGAGTCATCGTAATTCACAGTCTAAATTCAGTATCTACAGTTCTGTCTTTATCTTCATGAAGTACACAACCCATCCCCCTCACCTTGTCATGCTGTCACCCCACTTTTGTTCATCCATCTACTAGCAAGAAATATTTTTCACCTATTCAAAAATACAAAATCAAATAAAGTCTTAGTAAATTAAAAAAATATAGCTTTGCAAGTGCTCTCCAAAGTGTGTCACTTATGATTTTAAACTCAGCATGTGGTTGATTAGCCCACCACATTTAAACCTGAGGAAGGAAACTAGAAAAACTGAGGATTATCCCTGCTCTGACTTCACAAAGGACTGAATAAGACAGAACTGCACCAGGAATATTGACTTACTTGCAACCCTATAAGTGTGTGTTAATACCAAATATTTCAAGAACTTCTTTTCTTCCCCTTCATTCCAAGCAAATATATATGTTATCTGACTTATTTAAATGAGGCTTCCAAAAGGTGCTTAGTTGTGGTGGTGGGTTGTTGTTATTTTTAAAGTAACCCCAGATTTAACTTAACTACACAAAAAATCTTGACAATGTTTGTTTTACTATTGGATATTATTGATAGTATCATGGTAATGTTCTTGTAGAAGAGTAAACTTTTCAAATTTTAAGCCACATGAAATGTCCACAAGCAATCTGGCACTAACTCTCCTTCTCTGCAGGAAAAAAAGTATTCTCCTTTTGTTATTATCCATTTCTAACTCCTTGTTCTGCCAGAGAACAGCTTATTTTCTTCTAAACTGTGATCTTGTTTTTTGCTCCTGGTGTGAGAATGAATCCACACACAGTGCACAGCGGGTCTTAAACCGGGTGCGTTGAACTAGCTGAGAACAAGCAGTGCATCTGATGTGCACATGATGGGACAGAAGGTTGCTTGAAGTGTGAGCTGGAGGGTGCTACAGCTGTGGCAAGGCATGGCATGCATCACTTCTGCCAGGGCTGCTCTGCACATGCCTCTGCACTGAGTCTGGGGAAGCAAGGTTTCTCTCACATGGCCAAAGCATCATTCACTCTGTTTTCACTCCTGGAAAACAAGAACTTTACATAATTTATAGAATAAAATCTAGAATGCTCTGAAGTCATTAGGGTTATATTCTCGATTTCAGTGTAGCTATGATTAGGAGGTGAAAGCCCAATATATCTTCCATTTACATAGCATCAGAATATATAGTTCTTTCTTGCTTTAGTGCTCAGATGCTACTGAACTGACGCATCCTGCTGACTAGGAAATACACCAGAATAAAGGGTGAAATTAGAACTGTGATAAAAGAGACTCAATTCTCTATCCCAAGCAGTTAGCCTAGACAAGACAGGAATGCATTTCTCTACATAGGCAAGTGAAACAGCCTTTTATTCCTTGAAATCAATGAACATAACATGAGACATTGTGTAATTTAGTAACTAAAACTACCCTTGTATTTGGCTGGTATTCATTTCATATAGCAAAAGTATAAGCAATTAAGTATTTATTCTGACCTACTTTTTGACCAAAATGAGGTCAATATATCTAAGTATTGCCCTTTTTATTTAACAAACTTCATTAAATAATAATAATAATAATAATAACTCCTCTTGATTAGTTCCAATGTGCTTATTAATATGAAAAATAAGTCATCAGGAGTTACTGAAGAATTATGAAAGTCAACTAATTTTATAATATTGATATTTTAATTAGTGTGACTTAATTATCCAAGCAGATTTTTCCAGTTTATATATCGTAATTCTGGATTATAGTTACTTTATTGGAATACAGAAAAGTGATCCAAGTGCTTGCTATTATAGTCAGGGGTGATTTTTTAGTCACAGTATTTTTATACATTAGTCTCTTTTTATATTTATAAACCTGACTTCAAGACCTACTTCCTACCTTTTCACAGAAACATTAGTCTTCAATAATTCTTCAAATAAAGGTTAAAGCTAAGTACATTAGCTCTTTACAATTAGTCCAAGTTAATATACTGAAAAGTAGGTATTTTCTTGCATTTTTCTCATTCTATTCCGTGGCAACAAATGGATGGATGGAAAATTATTAGCTTCCCTCACAAGGGATGGCCACTGTAATCCAAAAAGGGCAGATGTAACTAAATTAAACTACTCATTACAGATCCATTATGTCATTATTTTAGTTTTAATTTCTGCTCATGAATCAGCTACTTTTTGGCCATGTGTTGGCTATATGCTATTTATAGTGAATATAATTGATTGCTGTAAGTGGGAACTAATGAATGAAAAACACTGAACCACAAATAGATAAGATAGATTTTTTTTCTCTAAAATATACTCTTTGCATATCAAATATTTGTCTATGTAAAGAATAATCTCCATCAGCTTTTAAATAAACAAAGATCTGTATTTCTAAAGTGGTAGGTTTATAGCCAAATGAGGCACAGAAGACAAGTATTAGCAACTACATTATGTGTATTATTTCACTGTCTAAAGTGTTGAGCACATTACTGAATGCTGTTTTCATGCTTATCGATTATTTTGTTCCATAAGATATTATACTGTTATCAGTTACAGTAATAATTTATAGAAAACACCTTTTGCTAGATGGAAAGTGATGGTTTATGATGAAGGTACCTTCCAGATATTTAATGTTGAAGTTATTTCACTGATTCTCCTCTGTCATTGTAAATTTTCATGGTGTTATTTATATTCAAGATGATTCAGTATATGTGTATAGAGTCTATACACTTCAACTAAGTTGTATATTAGTTTAATATACCATAGCAAGTTAGTTAACTTTAGCCAAAGTTTAAATCTACCATAGTAAGAGCTATGAAATCCATAGAAAAGTTCTGAATTGCAGTATCTTCTATATTCCGGTAAATTGATATTTTATAACTAGTGCTAACATCTGACATACCTGGAGGTAAGAAAATATAACAGATGTTTCTACCGCCATTCAGAAGGACCTCAACAGCCTGGAGATATGGGCTGATGGGAACCTCATGAAGCTCAGCAAAGGGAACTGCAAAGTCCTGCCTCTGGAGAGGAATAAACGCTTGCTCCAACACACACTGGTGGCTAATTAGCTGAAAAGCACCTTGTCAGAAAAGGACCTGGAGGTCCAGGTGGGCAGCGAGTTGAACATGACCCAGCAATGTAGCCTTGCGGCCTTAAGATGAATGTTGATAGTAGGTCAAGGGACATGATGTTTAACCTCTGGACAGCACTAATGAGACATATCTGGAGTGCTGCATCCAGTTCTGACCTGCTCAATACAAGAGAGACATCGAGATACAGCAAAAGTCCATGAATCTAATTAAAGGCTTGGAGCATCTGTCTTATGAGGAGAGGCTACAAGAGTTGGGAGAGTCTAGAGAAGAGAAGGCTCATGGGGAACTTATCAATATGTATGAATATCTGATGAGGGGAGTAAAGAAAATAGAGGCTCTTCTCAAACGTATCCAGAAAAGGGACAAGAGGTAAAAGGCACCAACTGAAACACTGAAAATTCATTTAAACATTAAAAAAAAACTTTGTGTGTGATGTGAGAATAGTCTAACACTGAAATGTGGCCAAGAGAGGTTGTGATGCCTCCATTCCTGGTACCTGGAGGTATTTGAGACCTGACTGGTCACAGCCCTGAGTGACCTGTTCTAGTTGACATTGGTCTGAGTAGAGTGATTGCATTAAGAGATCTTTAGGGGTCAATTCCAGCTTGAACTGTCCTGTGATTCTGTGATTCTATGAATTATTTTATTTTTTTTTAACTAATGATTTTCCTTACTTACTTCCTTGTCCCTGAACATTTTTTCACATGATGGTATTTTTTTAAAGTATTTATTAGTTTCATAAAAATTTCACCTCTAGAGAATTATTTTCTCAGAAATCCAATTCCATAAATCATTTTCGTATAGAATTTTTGTTTAAACTGAACAGTGTCTCTGGAGGTTCTGTAATTGATCTGGATTGATCTGGAGGATCAATCAAATCATTGATCCAAGCAAGCATCTCTTCTCTCATAGCATGGAAGATTTTTTCTAAACTCAAAACCCTGTTCTCTTTAGCTGAACTACCAAACTCTTACTGATGTCTTTAAACTTTTCTGAATCTCCTTACATGATTTCTAGAAAGGATCAATATATTAATATTGGAATCTTCAGATATTCGAGTTTCATCCTTTTCATTTTTTCAAGTTGTAAGTTTATCAGTAAACTAGAGGTGTATAATTTCACCTAAATTATTCACTAAGTGATATCAAACTGCCAAAATTGCATTCCTCTTTCACATTCCAGCATTCTCTTTTTTTTTTTTTTTCTCTTTTCTTATTTGACATCATTCTAATATGGAAATAAGTGCTTGAAAAGTTTCTGCTGCAGTTTTGTGTAGCTATCATTTTCTTGATGCACCAAAAGCCAAAGTCACAGTAATATGTAAGTACTTGACACTTAGTGTCTTGTATAATTTCAAACATTTGTGTAAGCTGTTTGTATGCAGAGAACTGGGGTGGAAGCTTAGTTAGATTTAAAATAAAATTTATTTCTTTTTCAGTTATTTTTGAGCTGTATCAGTTCCCCCATCAGTCTCACCACATAGCCATTCAAATACGTGTGCCAGTTAAAGCTGCAGTTAAAGCTGTACTGATGCCAAATAGCTTACAAAGGTTCCATTTGATGTTTTAACAGTGATATTTCTCTCAGATCTCTGAAACAATGGTGTATTATCTGCAGAAATAGATGGAAATAGATTCTCCAGAAGTTCTGGTTTGAATGCATGTAAAAATATATATGCACTACTAGCCAACATGGAAAAAACAGCAACATAGCATCTCAGTTTAGCATCCAACTGAGTAGACATGTCGACCCTTATCTAAACATACATCATTCTGTAAAATACAAAGGTCGAGAAAGAAATTCAGGAAATAATTTTACTAATCATTCTAAAGCAGTCAGACACAGTAGGGAAAGGCATCGTAGAAAACTCACAGGGAAATGAATGATTCCACTTTATACCGTATCCTGAAGCAGTATGCAATACACAGGTCACTGAGCCATGCATTGAACAGTAAGAAGACACAATCTTGCATAGCAGATCTTTCTGAATGAAGGAGGAGTCTTACACGGGGAACACTGCCTGAGCTTCTATCATAGTGCATAACCAAAAAAGGGACAAATTAAGGTTGTTCAAGCACTTTTACTGCTGCTTCTCTAACACAATTTTTTGTGTACAATAAATTTCTTCAGTGTAATACTAAGAAGTGATGTTCTGTCCATACGTATTTTCACACCTTCCATTGTAGTAACTATGAGACACCTTTAGCATATTTCTGCACTGTTCAGACCACAGGTTTGCTAAAAGCGCAAACCAAAACAACATCAAACCTCCATGGTAAATTAATGCTCTGTGAAACCATAAGGCTGTAACTAATGATTCTGAAAGGATTATTATAATTTAAATCA
Source organism: Tauraco erythrolophus (assembly GCF_009769465.1). Taxonomy (NCBI): domain Eukaryota; kingdom Metazoa; phylum Chordata; class Aves; order Musophagiformes; family Musophagidae; genus Tauraco; species Tauraco erythrolophus. Next base: position 82,538,653 of record NC_141465.1, on the reverse strand, counting down.
TATTGACAATTAGTAACATCTACAGTTAAAAATTCATATTATGGCTTTAGGATTGTAACAGTTGAACAGCTGTTGACACGTTATTAAAATGACTTAATTACAAAACATCTGAATGTAAATTATCTTTTTTCTTATTGTTGGTAGTGTGGGGTTTTTAGTGTAAAGACAAAAGATAATCAAAAGAAATGCACAACTAAGGCATATGGAGAAGGTTGACACTATTACCGCTGTCTTTTTATTTTCTTTTGTTTTCAATAAATATTTTTATTTCTAACTGATGTGGAACGTAGCTAGTGTATTAGAAGAAAAAGTTTTCAGGTATGCCTTTTCTTTCTGGGAATGTCTGAGTAAACTCAGTGTTGTTCAAGTATTCATCTGAACTACATTTGAATATTTCCATACATATCCCAACAATCACTGAGTTAGAAGACCAATTAAAATAGACATGGTAGGCTGTTGTTGCTTTTGAAAATTCACCAAAGGATTAAGGAGAGACACTGTGATCATTTTCCTGTAAATATCCAATTACTTGAATATTTATCAGGACAAAGTGGATAAATAATACATTTTGAAATTAATTCTAGACTACTAAGAAAATGTTTTCTATTTTCAGGCCCTATTCTATTTCAGATAAAATTCACACTTTAAGAAACTTTGCTTAAGAGAGTTTTCACTGTAAATAGAATCATAGAATGGTTTGGGTTGGAAGAGACCTCAAAGATCATCTAGTTCCAACTCTCCTGCCACGGTCAGGAACACTTTCCACTACACCAGGTTGCTCAAAGCTTCATACAACCTAACTTTGAACACTTCCAGGAATGGGGCATCCACAGCTTCTCTGGGCAAACTGTGCCAGTGCCTCACCACCCTCAATATAATTTTTTTTTCCCTATATCTAATTGAAATCTACCCTCTTTCAGTTTAAAGCCAGTGCCCATTGTCCTATCACTAAATGACCTTGTCCCTCTCCTTTCCAATGTCATGTGGGACAGTGTCAAATGATTTGGACAAGTCCAGGTAGACAATGTCAATTGCTCTTCGCTTATCCACCAACGCTGTAACTCCATCATAGGACGCCACTAAATTTGTCAGGCAGGATTTGCCCTTAGTAAAGTCATGTTGGCTGTCACCAATCACTCCCTTGTTTTCCATGTGCCTTAGCATAGTTGATAGGAGGATCTGTTCCATCGTCTTGCTGGGCACAGAGGTGAGACTGACTGGCCTGTAGTTCCCTGGGTCTTCTTTTTTTTCCTTTTTAAAGATTAATACTATGTTTCCCCTTTTCCAGTTGGTGGGAACTTCACTAGACTAGCATGACCTCTCAAATAAGATGAATAATGCTTTAGCAACTTGATCCAGCAGTTTCCTCAGGACCTGCGGTTGCATCTTCTCAGGTCCCATGGACTTGTGCACCTTCAGGTTCCTTAGATGGTCTCAAATCTGATCTTCTCTTACAGTGGGCGATTCTTCACTCTCCCAGTCCCTGCCTTTGTCTTCTCTAAGTAGCATTGACTAAATAATATTGACTAAAGCTACAAGGCCTAAAAGGTTTAAAAAATATTCATACTTGTATTTTTAAAGTTTTACCCTCAACACTAAATGCTCTTACACTTTTACTACTTAATTATCCTTTTATTTCTAATTTAATTATGATTATCTTATTTATATATTATTTAAATGGTTATGTGATTATTGTAAGTAATATATAGTTAGTATAAGACTGACTATAAGACAGTCACAGATGTTGTTGATATTCTTTCTCAACTAAAATCCTTTTGTTACAGAAAGTGAACTTTGCAGAAATTAATTATTGTTCAGAAGATAAAGATCACTTCTAAAATATAGAGCTTTTTTTTTTTCAGAGTAGAGACTAAGAGGAAATTGTTTTGAGAATTTATGCACCGAGAAGTAACAAAAAAATAGGTCTATACAGTTATATAGGGTTTTTTTATTATTGTATAGTTACGTATGTTTTTGCATTCGTTAATAAGCTTCCTTTTGATAAAAGCAACCTTAACTTGGATCTAATTGTTAAGTAGTAGTTCCTCATATGTCAGATGTTCCAAGGCCTTAATAATAATCATGGTCCTTTGCTGGTCTCACACAAATATGTCCATGTCTTTCCTATATGGGAGAGCCCAGACTTGAACAATGTACTCCAGATGTAGCCTCACCAGTGCTGAGCAGAGGGGAAGGATCACCTTCCTCAACCTGCTGGCAATGGTCCTTCCAGTGCAGCTCAACATGCTTCTGCACTTCTTTGCCGTGAGCATGTTGGCTCATCTGCAATTTCTTGTCCACCAGGACACCTAGGTTTTTCTCTTCAAAGTTACTTTTCAGCTAGTTGTCACCCAGCATGTACTGGTGCCGGTGGTTATTACTTCCCAGAAACAGGACTCAGCAGTTCCCTTTTTTGGAATTCAAGAGATTCTTGTCAAAGAATAGCTCCTTCTGGTATATCAGCCACTGCTCTCAATTTTGTATTGTCTGAAAACTTGCTGAGGATGCACTGTCATATCATCCAGGTCATAATGGAGATGTTACACAGTATTGGCTCTGGTTTTGACCCTAGGGGAACCCCAATAGTTACTGTTCTACAGCTGGACTTTGAAACACTGATCACAATGCTCTGAGCCCAGTCATTCATGCAGTTTTCAGCCCACCTCCACTTATCTAACTCATAGTTTGTGAGCTTTTGTATGAGGATGTTACAGGAAATAGTATCAAAAGCCTTACTAAAATCAAGACAGACAACCACTGCTCTCGTCTTGTCCATCAAGTCAGTCATCTCATTATAGAAAGCTGTCATGTTGGTCAGACATTCCTCCTTCATAAACTCATACTGACTACTTTGGAGAACCTTCTTGTCTTTAACCCTCTTGGCCTGCGGTTTCCTGGATTCACCTTCTTGTCCCTCCTGAAGAAAAAAATGGGATTTTATTTTTTTCAGTCCTCAGGAATCTCTTCCAGTACTATGAACTTTTAAGGACAATCAAGAGAGGATTCACAGATATCAGCCTGTTCCCTCAGAACCAATGGGTGCATCCCATCAGGTCCCGAAGACTTGGATATATCTGATTTGTTTAAATGTCCCCAGACTTGCTCCTCCACTAGCAGTGAGTTTTCCTTTCTCCAGACTTTTCCTCTGGTCCCAGAGCTCTTGGACTGCTGAAGGCCAGTTCTACCAGTAAAGATCATGAAGAAAGCTTTGAATACTCCAGCCTTCCCTATGTCCTTTGTGATGGAAGGAGAAGAGAAGAAGAATGAAAGTTCACATCACATTAACTTAAAGTACAACAGAAGATAAGCTCCTTTTGGATTTCCAAGAACTAGGTAGCCTATCTCAGATGAATTGATCTTATAACAGAAGGCGTTTTCTTCTGAGAGATGAAAACTATACTTTATTCATAAAAAGCAACGTTTATCAGAGACAACTTAAGACTGGAGTAAAGCTTTCAAGGTATGATCATAAGTTCAATATAGAACAGACTGCTACACACAGAAATGTACCTTATAAATCTAATGGACCTGAGATGCTGGGTCTTATGTTCTTAGTTGAAATTAGGAAGATCCAGTACTGCATGTACATACACACACACACACACACACACATTGTAACGGACATCTGCAGATCATCCAGTCCACAGTGCTGCTCAAAGAATGTCCAAAAAGATCATGTTTCTTAGAGGTTTGTCCAGTCGGGTCTTGAAAATTTCAAGGAAAGAGGTTTCACAACATCTCCAGATAGTTTGTTCCAGTATTTAAGCACTTTCATGATGAAAAAAAAAAAAAACACCACACAGAAACCCCCCCAAAACCACACTACCTTGTATCTAATCAGAATTTCTCATGTTCCAAATTGTATCCATTTCTTTCTGTTCTATTACTGTGCACGTCTGAGGAGACTCTGACTCCTACTTCTCTATACCTTCCTGTTAGATACTTGAAAATCAGTTCCTATAAATTTAATTTTATTTTTCATATAAAAAAGTCAAGGCAGATGACAGTAATAACTTTCAGAGTGTCCGATCTGCCATAGCAGGGATCTAGTAAGAAATGCAACAATAGGTCACTCTGGATACCTTGGAGGAAAAAATGATAATTCTTTAAGGAAAAAAGAGACACTAAATCAAAAGCATAAGAGAAAATGCCAATGTCTTACCCACAAGTGGAATGGAAAATATTTTTAAAGTATTTTAAAATTGGAAGTATAGTGTAAATCTTGCATTTTAAGATTTCTTTTATACATTAAGATGTGAAAATTAGAGAAGACTCCATGTTTTAAAATGCAAATCATGACCATAATAGGAAGGGGCTGTGAAAATGGTAATTACTAGCTCCTTGTTGGAAACACAAATCTCAAGACTTTCAACATGCTGTAAAAGGTTGTGTTTGAAGTGGAACTACTATGCGTTGGAGCCAGACAACCAGCCAGGATTCAAACATGGTGACAGTTGGAATGAGTTTCCTGTCTCTAAGTCCGTGGTGCTGGCCACAGCTAGACCAAAAGGTCAGGTACCTTGCCTGGTGTGAGTGCACATTCTTTACAGAAGGTATCTATGCTCCATAAAATAGAAATCTTAGAATATAAATTGAAGGGAGAGTTTACCCTAGAGTCTGATTTGAAAAAAAACCCAAACCAAAATGAAACAAAACAAACAAACAAACAAACAAAAAGGAACAAGACGGTACTGCATTTGGCTGACTTCACATTGAACAGTTTTGGAAATTTTGTAACAACAGACATTGCTCCCCCTCATCATCCTTTCCCTCCTAATGCCACAGGTGCATCCTGGCATGTGACATATACCATAGGCTTTATGCCCTACTTTATGCCCTGTTATAGTAGCCAACAGAAAAAAAATAAGAACTGAAACAAAACCAAAAAACAAAACAAGAGACAGATGGATTGAAATAAGAAAGAAGAAAAAAAAAATGAAGGAAAAAATAATAGTCTCTAGTTATTCATTACCAAATAGAGGCATCCTAACAAGTGATGCTATCTCTGTGAACAATTTTGTGAAGGTACCAAAAAAAACCCAAAACTGTGCTTTCTTAGAATGAGGGAGACATGAAGATAGGAATTGAATTATGTCTAAGGGCTATAAGAACACTAATAGAGTTCAGAAATGATCCAGGGCCAATAATTACATAGTATGGATACTATCAGTTTGTCCTAGACAGTGTCATCCCTGTTGCGGTAAGATAAATAGGGGTTACAGACATAAACTAGTTCATGTCACTTGCCCTCAGAGTCTAAGATCATCCCTACCCATCCTTCATGTAACACCACAGACACTTTCAGCATCCTTCCTCCCAGAGTTATACCATTGTCTTGGATCTACATCATTTGGTACTTGGAAGAAATGCCTGATGTTCATTGGCAGCTAGAGTTTCTGTGTTTGGAAGAATAGCAGACTGGTGCTGATGTCATTCAGAAATTGCAAGCAGAATATTCTTGACCCTAACATCAGCACATGAACTCTTAAATTCTTCTGAGGAATATTACCTACCTTTCTACTGCGTGATCAGCCAGCTGCTTTAGTATTTTAGAGTGATGCTAAAAATGTCACTCTCTGAGTGCTTCTATATTCTGCTACAGGTGCAATACGCCATACTTCCCCAGGGTACACAGGTACATGGGGTACATTTACTCCTCAGCACTTTAATCCTGCTTGACTTCAGCAGCTTCACACTGATCTCCCCCTGAAGCATTTCTTTCATTTGCTTGCTCCTGGGCCTTGCTTGATACTGTGGCAGATGCATCTCCTAAGACCACTACGCTTGAGGAATAACGGTACAAAAAAAAAAATAACAACAGACTAATGGTAGATTTGCAGAGAGGGAAAAAATGCTAGTATTTCTCTGAAGTTATCTTTCTGGTTGTCGTCAAACAAAAAACCATTCTGCTTGATAGAAAGTTTTCTGATAGACACCTCTAGGCCTTCTGCCAATATGAGATTTTTGGGCTAATTCAAATCTTTTCCTGTGATTTGATAGTAGCAGTATCTGCCAAGAAGCACTATGACTGCTCAATGGATATAAAAAGTCAAACCGAGTTCCAAGGTGTTATTGCATTTGCTAATGTTTCTTTGTTACAGTTAAATGAAAAAAAAGAGAAAGTGAATACTTCAAAAGGCCAAGGATTTTCTTGAGATATTTGTTCCTATAGGCAGCAATAGCATCTGTATTAGTACTTGAAGAGTGGCAGGGAGACTGTGTTTCGGCAGGTTTCTCAAAACAGTGCACAAGAATTTTATATGTGTGAACAGTACGTTGAATATTATTTTCAATACTTTATCAGATCACTAGGGACTGGCTTACAGGATGAAAGCTTCAGATAACCTTTTGCACTTTCGTTGATGCAAATATCCTTGGTTATTAATTATCAAATGGAAGCATCCCAACAAGTATACTATGGCTGTGAAAAATTTTGTGAAAGTGTCAAAAGAAAACAAAACTTTTTGAAATGAAGGAGACATTTTCTGGAAGCTTGTATTTTATTATTTATTTTTAGAGCAGAACTCTCAATAGTATAATGAATTGTCTACGGATTTTCAGCAAAACAGCACTAAATGTGCATAATATTTTTGCGCAGCTTTTCATATTTATTCTGTTGCTAATTCAACATTTACTTACAATTCATTTCACAGTATTCACCAGAATTAGTTATTTATATGTGGGAAAAACATGCGCTAAATTACTTAAAAATAAAATGTGAATTTTTCTGAAGATTTTATGTCTGCAGATGAAACAGGTATCTGCAGTAGCTACTGTAAATTTATGCTGAAATTTCGGTTTCTTGAATACTTGCTATTCCATCATTCAATAGCTATTTTCCACTTAAAACTAATACATACAAAAAATTCATAAAATATTTGCATCACATATTTATTGATTATTAATTAATTAATATTTATTAATTTTATTAAATCACATGTTTATTATTTCTAAATATTGTTTCTAAGCAGTCATGATTGTAGAAACATAGAAAAGTTTTTGTTAATGAAATATTAACAAAATAAATATGAATTTATAAATATAAAATTTATAAATATATATTTACATATAAATATATAATATATTTAATATATTTTTTTGTACAGCCTACAAATACTTGAGAAAAGATGGTGGGGAGGTAGGGGAAGGGCTCTTTACATTAGTGTTGGGTGATAGAACAAGAGGAAATGGGTATAAGCTTAGTCAGGAGAGATTCAGGTTGGATGTTAGGAAGTATTTCTTCTCTGAAAGGGTTGTCAGCCACTGGAATAGGCTGCCCAGGGAGGTGGTTGAGTCCCCATCCCTGGATGTGTTTAAGAATAGGGTGATCTACTTAGTGATATGGTTTAATGGGGATTAGGGATGGTTGGACTCGATGATCTCTAAGGTCTTTTCCAACCTAGAAATCTATGAATCTATGAATCTATGAATAATATGATATGATATGATATGATATGATATGATATGATATGATATATGATATGATATGATATGATATGATATAAATTTATATATTTATATGTTTTTATTATTTATTTATAAATATTGAGATGTTTCAGATTCGGAAGAGTATCATTCACCCATTTTTCAAGCTAGTTTTATTGTTTTATGCACTTTTGTTTTGAATGAAGTGTCTCACATAAGTGGTCTCCTCTAGCTCATACATGGTCAACAAATAAGGCTGAAAAGAGCCTGAAACTCCGTAAGACTTTCTAGCAAGCACTGTGAAGAGGAAAACAGTATATATTGCTAATTTTATTCTACAATATTTCCAAGCACACTACAAATAATAGAGTTTGAAATAAAAATTTAAATACTCTGAACAAAAACACTAAAATACAGCATGTTCCCATAAACTAGGTGAAACAAAGTAATGAACTTCATGTGTCCCCAGTCAACTGTATATAGATTTTCTAAGAGTGCAATCAGCTCCTTATTTGGAGAGAGCTAATAGTCACTTCTTCTATTTCCTTTGTCAATATATTTGAAAAATATAACTCATTCAATCACCTTCAGTCATTCTCTATATGCTGTATCCAACTTCTGGGTGATAAACCAACTCGAACCATATATAATCAGAATAACGTCAGTTATATAACATATGAATGGTCAAACATTTAATGTTTTCTGCCAAGGACGGTTATCTGGAGAGACAGAATGACCTCTGCAGCAACAAGGAAGTAAAAAGAATGCAGTCTTTCTCGCTATTGCCTTTCTGCTGACACTTATGTTCTTGAAAACTAAAATACTTTATAACCATCAGAATGAGTTGCAAAACTTTCTCCAAATGGAGGTTAAACTAATCAGTTAGGGTTAAGATTGAGTTTGATAAGATGCTGCATTGCAGTTCAGTTTACTCATTCACCTGCGATAAGGTCTACATTAAGTGTAGACTCAACGGCTCAAGATATCCTGAATTACTAAAAATACCCTTTTGCCTCTAAGTTAATAAAGTACAAACAAAAAATTATATTTCTTAATATTAAGTGTATATATATGATTATTGATTCACACAGCACAACCAACTGCTTATTATTATACAACTATATCAACTGTTTATTTCATAGTGGAATCTGCTAAGAGGGAAATATGAGAGGAAATGAAAACAGTGAGATGAAGTCTAGTAAATATCTTGTATCTAATAGAGATCTGGGATCATTTGAGTTGCCCTACGAATCCATACTGGACATCTATGGGTCAGAAGCTGAAATGATCCTAGAATAAATTTCTCAAATGCAGGAGCTGGATTCAGTAATATACGTGTAGATATTCAATGCTGTTTTAAACACTTTTGAATATCTGTCTTAGCCTTCACTTGTCACTCCTGCTGCACAGTGCCTTGGCTATCCTTTCTGCCCTGTGCTGTCTCTACTAGACCTCTGTATATGTCTTGGACATTCTAAGACATCTCATATGGCACTAGAATATTGAAAACTTAAATGTAAACACTGAAGCTTTGGCCAGTTTAGTTCTGAACAGGATCCCACCCCTAAAATTTTGGGAGTAGACTGTATATAGGCAAAAAAGACATATCATAAGTGCTTATAATAATTTCTGATTATGGTAGGCAAAGGAGGGATTCTTAAAGACAATCAGAGCTCAGCTTTCCTCTGGAGCTGCCCCTAGCAAGCCAAGGCCCAAGGCAGATCCTTATTGGTTCACACCTGTGAGTCAGTGATCAAGTCAAAATTTTAAGACTTTGGCAATTTGGGAAAAAAAAAAATCACAACATTAAAAAAAAATAATCTCACTATCCAACTGTTCAAAAAGAACTCGAAGTCCAGTCTTCTGCAGCTCTAGAAGGTATTATTTCTAGAATTCTAGAAATTATGCTCCCCAGAGATTCTGGAAACACTGGGATTCAAGAAAATGCTTCATAAAATTGTCAAACGTGGAATGATACAGAGAGAAAATTCAGGCAAATTTTTATCTATTAAACACGTAAAGAAGATCTGGAAACTTCACCATGCTGAGTTGTGGGATCTTTTAGTGGCAAACATAAATTGTTAAAAACTTGTTTTATTTCCCACGACAAATGCTACTAATGTTGTCTGCACTTAAAATTATTCTGTTCCTCATTTAAATGACATAAAAAAAGAAAAAAAAAAACACACAAAAAAATATGAAAAAAGCAAACCACACAATTTTCACATTAATTCTTATGAGTTAGTGTGATTTTTTTTTCTTATATGCTTCCCTGACTGGTTGTACAATCTTCACTTTCAGTTGATATTCATGCAAAGAAGATATCAGAGAAATTTGATGCTCATTTTTTTGCAACCGTATTTAATACTTTCTTAGTGTTAAAATGTGATATACTTCTGCTGCTATAGTAGCAGTAGAAAGCCTTTAGGACAATATTAAATTAATCCAAATTTCAACATTTACAATGAAATTAAATGAAATGTGTAAGTGGCTATTTCCCTCTTATAGTAATAATTGGAACATAAGAATGGGATTGATATGCCTACACATAGGCATCTCATCTCATTTTATGTTCTGTAGTTTGAGGATCTCCTACATGAACTCCGACAAATACAAACATTTAGGTGCAAATAACAATACATCATGGCAGTATCATAGTGAAGGTTGGCTAACTAAACTGCAGGCATGAAAATTTTAACAGCATACAGGAAATAATTTTATCAAATAATTTAAAATTAAATTCAGTATATCTTCTTATCTTGTCTCTCTGTTTTTCATTCTTTGCCTTAAGTACCTCATAGTGACATATGAGCTATTTCAGTACATTTGAGATAACTGCAGGAGGCTGAAAATTATAACACAGAAGATATAGGAGCTTCCAGACTGACAGCTGGAAGTCCAGGAGAATAACCAATGAAATATCAAGCAGCACCACATATCCAGCTTTAGGTAACAAAATCAAGATCTAATTCTTGAACAAAGTAAATTTGAGATTCTGACTCCAAAACAAAAGATTTAATTCAAATCCTTTAAGCTATGTTTGGCTCCAATATAATTAATATTTACAAATATATTCTTCAGTTAGTAGAACTAATAGTGGTATGCAGTTGCCTAGTATATTAAAATAGGGGTCAATGAGAAGTCAGATGTGATAATCTATAGCATATAAACTGTCATAAGTCATCTGTACTTTAAAAAATGAATTTCAAGCATTCCTACATTTTTCAAAGTCCAACTCTTTATTTATTAGTTGAATCATTAAAAAGCTAAAAGTTCAATTCACTTGCCTCAAAATAGACACTTGAGACAATGGAGTGCTGTTGTTCTGTCTAGCCTCTGGCTGATGCTCTGTTAAGGTGTGAATACTATGTTAGTGTAACGAGTGATGATTCAGTTTCCTGTGGTTTCTCAGCTGTAAGTAACAAAGTGTACAAAATCAACTGATCCAGAGACATCAAGCAAAAGAAAACGTGACCCTGTAGCCTAATGATTCTGGCATTCTCCTGAAAACAGTGGAAGTCTTTGATCTTGTTCTTTCCTTCTGTAACTTTTTTTTTTTTTTTTTTAAAGTATAGGGGAAAAAAAAAAAACACATAAGCAGTCTTTATACCAGACACTAAAATTCCCATCTTCATATCTAAGTGAATTATATTGCCTTCCACTTCATGAAGATCACATTTTTGGCTGATTAGTAGCCTAATTTGAATGCAAGAGACTAAATACACTCCAATTCTGATTATTTTATTTTCTTCCTAGTACTAATTTGGCACTTCTATTAAGCAGTCAGTAAATAACACTGTAGGAAACAGTCTTTGTAGGACTATTTATGCATGTATGCTAAGCAGTGGATATGTAACAATCTAGAAAGTAGTTTTCTGTTTCGTTAGTCTGGAATTACACTCATACTTGCTTACAGTTCATCCAGCCCTGCAACAATTGCACTCACAGCTGCATAGGAGGTTAGGCACTAAAGAGATTATCATTCTAAGTCAATCAATCAAAGGATGGCAAGAATGATGAAAGAAATACTTGGATTCAAATTTCTTCAGGATTAGGAGATTATAGATTTCAAACTTTACGGGCTTGACTAGAGTTAGCTTTCTTCATACCAACTTGAATGACATTATGTTTTGGATTTATGACTGAAATCGTGTTAACAACACACCAATGTTTTGTTGTTATTAGTTATAATTAAATTAATATTAATAATATTTGGAACAATGCTTTCATAGCATCAAAGCTTTCTCTGTTTCTCACTCTGCCTCCTTTCATAGATTAGACTTGGAGTGGGCAGGAAGTTGGGACACAGCGAGGACAACCGACACGAATTTGTCAAAGGAGTATTCCATGACGTATAGCAATACACTCAGCGATAAAAAAATAGAAGGAGGTGGATAGTGTTCATTTTCCAATGTATCTGTTGCTCAGAGACTGGCTGGGTATCAGTCTGCTTGTAGGAGGCAGTGAGTAATTACCTTTGCATTACTTCTTTGTTTGTTCTTTTTTCTTTTTTCTTCACTTCTTGAACTGTCTTTATCTTAATCTATGAGTTTTCTCATTTTTGCTCTTCCTGTTCTCTTCATCATCTTGCTGGGGCTAGGGGAATGAACAAGCTTCTGTGTGGATACTAACCTGCTTCCCAGTGTCAACCCACAACACAAACCTTCTCCTTTGCTTAGTCCACAGACCAAAATCTCCAGATAAGACCCAAGAGAACGTACCTAGGAGTGGACATTGAGGAAAAATAGGAGAGAAGGAAGGTCAACAACAATTCTGTCATGGAGTAGTTTTGTTGCTGCTCCTACTGATGTTCCTACTGAAGAATCCTACCGTACCTGAGAAAAGAACTGGATTTCAGAAATAGCTCCCATGAGCAGCCTTTACTTAGTATTACAGCTTGTAGAGCGAGACTCCTAAAGGCCTCAGATACTCCTAGAGATTTAAATCATCTAGCAACAGGGAACTTAATTACACCACTTTAATGTCTACTGCTTTGCTCTTTTATTTATTTATTTTCTTATTTATTTAATTTACTACTGTTTCCTTCATTCCTACCGAGACTGCTAACATGTAACAGCTGCTGACATTTGTGTCTCAGTCTATATTCTCGTATTTTATCCGCTGAAGTAGTAGACTTAATGATTCATTATTCAGTCATATGTATCTAGTACAAGAAGTCCAGGATCCAAAGCCTAGCCTGAATCATCATACTCTCTCCATCTGTATACTATTCGTCTCATAGGAAGTGGAAAGCAAAGAAATTCATGTTATATTAAGACACTCATTTCACCCAAATATCTTGTGACCTTATTTCATTAGTCTTCATTATTTTTTATCAGATTAAAAGGAAGGGGTCTTGACATAAATCCCTAATTAAAATATTCACATTCTTTAATTCCTATCTATAGTTTTTGTTTGTTTCTCCATTGCTCTTAATCACACTGGACTCAAAGAAGAATTATCTCATGGTCATTTTGCTTTACTTTATTTTCATTGTGTGTAAATCAGCTTTTACTGAAAAAAAATATAATTCCTAAGCTGAAATAAAATGCTCTCAATATCGACTTGATGTAAAACTATTTTTTTAAATTGCAAAGTCATTGCAAACAAGAGGTTCAGTAGATTTTTCTCCCATACTATTTTGCTATAGTGAATTTGTATACCACTGAATCATCAGTGAATTTGTACAACAGGAAGTCGTTTTTTGCTTTGTATTCTTAGAACTCTGACAAATAATAATAAATAGACATTAAAATGAAAATTGTGTTATCTGAGCCACTGAGCACATGACATAACACCATTTTGACCATATGCCTAAGAGTAACATTCTTCTTCACATACAAAATAAAAATTTGGATGCAAGCTGAGTCATTTCTATAAGGAAATATAGATTATAAATCAGCTAAGAAAAACCCTGAAATGATTCCTGAATTTAAGAAAAGGTATACATTAATTTTATGAATGAGATCACATTTTTTAAAAGAAATATTAAAAAAAAAAAAAAGTCATCATGATGACTAATATTAAACTTCAAGTTATAGTGAGGGTCGCTTCGTTAACACAACTATATTATTCTCATAACCTAAATTTCTCAGCTACATGTAACTAGGTCTGCAGAGCACTTACAACTGACTGATTAAGTGAGGACGCAGAAGTATGTTTAGGAAGTAAGATACGTGACTTGCCTTTCTGCAATGTTCCACAGCCACCTTTTGAAACTTAAATTACCTAACATGCACCTGGTGAAAATTCAGATATTATAAGGTATCAAAGATATCTGCACTTTACTAGCTGAGAGACCCAGAGACACACTCAGCATTCTAAACAGCGTATAGGTCACTCATGATGAGCTCGGATCTTTTAAATGTCACTACATGCTTATGTTTGTACAACTGAGTCTCAACCTTCATGCCTATTTTAGAGCAAGCTGGCACTAGGTATGGCTGAGATGGAGTCTCAGATTTTCTTCTCCACATGCCCTATGGTGCTGTGTTTTGGATACGTTAATAAAACAGTGTTGATAAATACGTTTTTGTTATTGTTTACCCATGTTTGCACAGGGTCAAAGCCTTTTATTTTTCCCACTCTACTTCCTCCAGTTAGTAGGCTGAGGGTGCACAAGAAGCTAGGAGAAGACACAACTGGGACAGCTGAACCCAACTGACCAGAGGGATATTCCATACCATATGATGTCATGCTAAGCAATAAAAGCTTAGGGAAAGAAGGAGGAAAGAAACATATTCGGGGTTATGGAATTTATGTTCTCACAAAAATGTTACACATGATGAGACTCTGCTTTCCAGGAAGTGATTCATAACCTCAGAACAAAACATTTAATCCTAAACAATTATCTTTCACAAATGGATTAAAATAAATGTTCACGTTAAAACTATATTTTCCAAAAGGATCAATCTGAGGTTAGTGCACTTGATTTTCAAAAAATTTGTTATGGTGCCATCATTAAAAAATACAGTTTGCCATATCATCATTAATTTATTCCCTGAATCTCTCTCTTTATCCTCCGCAAAGACAAATAAATGACTACTTCCAGTTCCTGAAAGTGAAGCAAATGTTACACTCCAGAACAATGTACACTGACACAGAAAAATGATCTGTCTTGCTGTAGGGATAGTCTGCCAGGAAACAAATTGCTATTGTTCAATCACATCAGAACAAACATTTAGAAATTTTGATAACCATGTTTGGATGGTGCTCTATGAAATTATACGAAATAGATTTTCTTGTCGTAAAGTATGTGCCTCAGCAACTGAGCTGAGCTTACTAAAATGTTGCATTTTGATTCCTTACTGAATGAAAGACAAAAATTCTGTGTGGCCTTTACAGAAATGTATTTTACACTTTCAAACCAACAACCTGTAGTTCCACCAGGAAGTCTTAAATCAATTAAGACAAATGGGCTTTCAGATTTTATCACTATTGTTAAAAACATACACAAAATCCTGAAAGAATGAAAATCAGTATATAATGAAATGTTTGTTTTATAACATTTTAGAATATATGTAAAAACATTCAAATGTTATTAAACAGAATAAAAAGAGGAAATAATTTGACACAAAGGAGGAATAAAGAACTCAATACAAAGGCAAAAAGCCCTAAAACTTAACAAAAAACTTTGAGGTATGAAAGCTACCCTTCATGTCTCAATGGAGAACAGAAAATAAGGAAAGAGTTTGAAGAAAGTTAACAAAACAGAAGAGGAAATAGTGGGAAATTTTAACCAAAAAGGAGAAGGAACAAATAATATGTAACTACAGCAAAGTATAACACAATGGTATGTTTCAGGAGAGGAAGGCTTGATAATCATACTTGTGAAATGACTAAAATAGCAGTGATGTGGCAGAGCTATTCTGCATTCTTTCTCCTGCAGCTGAAAGACAAATATATGAGACCTACTTGTTGCTGGACCCGCCAGAAAGCAATACAGTTTCTCAAAATCAGTATGTGCTGAATGGGACTGTTTCCAAAACTGTGATGCTGAAGAAAAATACACAGTTGTTGCATAGTTCTTGAAGTAACCACTTCCAGCTAGTTCCATTTTTTCACCTTGAAATGTCTCATGAGGAAAGGAGTACGTTTCTGTTTACACCTATAATTTCAGAATGGTGAGTGATGAAAATGTTGCTCCCTAGCTTTAACTGTTAAAACTGTGAGATCTATTTCACTTTCTGAAAAATTATTTCCTGAACTAAGTAAGTATTTCTTAAGAGGACTTTTTTTTTTTCAGTCCCTTCAGGCTAAAATGTGTGATGATTTGATGTGGGGGTGGGGGTTCTGGTGGCAGGAGCTGGCCACCAGATCGGACTCCCATCCCCCTCGGGGTCTGAGCCAATCGGCGCCTCTGCGAATTCCATATTTAAGTTGGGACAACGGAACCGAAAAGGTGTGTCTTTGCCCAGGAGGGAGGAGAGAGGAGGGGGGGCGCTGCCCCTGCTCTCTGGCTCCCGGCCGGGTGGCAGCCCATGCTGGGTTGGCACCACCCTCTCAAGATGGCGGCGACGGAGCCGCTTGGGGAACTCGGAGAGCATCCCGCTCCCAGGGTGCCTGTTGGGCTGAGTTCACCCAGAGAGGACTAAGATCTGAGAGAAACAACCACACCAACACAAGGTCAGTGAAGATGGAGCGGGAGGAGGTGTGCCGGAGATGAGTTTCCCCTGCAACTGGTTGCGAGATGGCAGGCGGCCCCCCTGCAGCCCGGAATAAACTCGGTGGAGCAGGGACCCACTTGCAGTCTGTGGAGAAGCCCATGTCGGGGAAGAGATGTCTGAGCCTGAGACAGGTTGTGGAGCATGGAATGCACGACGAGTAGCTGTTAATAATGGAGCATAGGATGCACAATGAGGTAGAGAGGCATCTAGAGCCCGTGGGACGACCCACGCCAAAGCGAGTGGTCACAACTCCCTAAGAATCCGAGACTGTGGTAAAACCCGCACTGGAGCGATCCAATGGGGAAGGATTGCATCCTGCGGACAAGACTGACGTAGAAGTTTGTGGATTTTTCCTTGTGAGTAGAGGATCCACTGGAGCAAGGGAAAATGGTGTAAGGACTCTCTTCCTTTAAGAAAGGAGTGGCAGTAACAACATGAATGAACTGACCTGCACTCCCCATTCCCTGCCCCCCTGTGCCGCTGAGGGGAAGGTAGAGCCGGGAACGAAAGGAAAGGGGGGTGGGGAGGTGTTGTTTTTAAGATCTGGCCTTGTTTTCTCTTTATCCTCTCAAGTAACTGGTTTTGTTTCCCTTTGTCCTTTTTAAGCAACTGTTAATGAATTGTTTTGTTTTGAAAAATCCGAGTCTGTTTTGCCCAGGACCATGGTTGGTGGGTGCTCCCTCTCTGTTCTTGTCTCGACCCTCAGTTCTTTTATTATATTTTTCTCCTCTTCACTTTACTGGAGAAGGAGTGAGAGAGTGGCTGTGTGGAGTTTAGTTGCCGGATCAGCCTAAACCGTGCCAAAAGGTTATTAGTTTAACAGCTACACTGCTCTAACTCAGTGACTTAAAGCTTTTAAAGAAGAGTCACACAATAACAGAACAAATGAGTTTGGAATGGGCCTCCTCCCAGAACCAAGATGATATTCACTGGCCTGTAGTTCCCTGGATCTTCTTTCTTGCCTGTCCTGAAGATATAATTGGCGTTTATTTTCTTCCAGACCTGAGGAATGCCCCCATCTCCATCACTATGTTGTTTCAAATGTATTGGTCTGTGCATTAATCTTGACCTATAAACTTTTACCTGGTTTGCCATTCCATCCCTAGGTAAAGTTTCACACATTCTCACTGCTTTTTCACATAAAAGTCCTGCCTCCCTGCTGCCTTTCTGCTTGTCTTTTGTAAAAAGCTTATATCCATCTACTGCAACACTCCAGTTGTGTGATATTCTACCATGTCTCTGAAATCCTGATGAGGTCATAGCCCTACAACTGTTCACAGACATGTAGTTCTTAATTCATAATGTCCCCTATGTGTTGTACGTTAGTACATAGGCATTTCAGAGAGGCATAGAGTGATGAGCTCCAGAAAAAACGTGAGAGCTTCTGTCATCATGCTACCCTCTCATCACTTCCTTATTTATGCACATACACTTGAGATAGGCCCCCTTCAGCCTTATTTTGTTGAATACACTGTTTCTCTTGTCCACATCACCCTGACCATTTGTTTCCTAATACAGTCCACCACTTTCTCACTACTGTACGGGTTTGTCATCTCCTATCCGTATCACTCCTACTTTAAAGCTCTCCTCCCTTTGTCGGTCACCCTGTTGGCAAAAATGCTTTGTCCCTACATGGCTAAGTGGATCCTACCTCTTCCCAGCAGTCCTCAAAGGAAGTTCCATGGTTGTAAATGCTAAGTTACTGCTGTCCACACCAGCTGTGCAACCTGTGGCTGACCCACAGGATCTGTCCACTCCTTCATAACCCTTTCCCTCTCACTGGTAGGATAGACGTAAAAAACGTCCTCAGTGTCCTCCATGTCCTCAACTTTTGCCTCCATTCAATCACTCTCGATATGTTCTAAGTCTCCGCTGGTAATATCGTTTGTACCCACACAGAAGAACAGCAGGAGATAACATTTCAAGAAGAGTACTGGAAGAGTACGTTCTAAAGAAGAGGCTCATCACTGGAAGAATATCTTGATAGTTACAGTTTCGGTCTGCACTTAACAGGTGCAAGTCCAGGTCTGACACAGGCAACTATTTTTAACATAAAGTTAGTATCTGTGTGATTAAGAATGGTCTATTAGAGACAATTCCTTGATGATCATTCTGGCTATTCTGAGAGCATTCTCAAGCACTGTCCGCTCTCTCTGTGTAGAGTTTTCTACTTGGTGCCAGATTACATGTTTCATTTGATGACTTAAGAATCCCTGAATATAGTACTGTGTGTGATTATTGCAATATTAAATCTTATAGATCTGATATTTAGATGCTAATCAATAAGTCAGATAAATTGGCTTTAGGATGTCTTATTTACCTCTGAACTTTCAGTAGAACTCACAGTCCAGGTTTCAATGCAACCAAATAAAGAAATTCTCCATATTATTTACGGATTTTATTGAAATGGATCTGGTAGCAAAACACACCAGAAGAAACATTCAGTTGTTGTATTTTACTGTACTTTATTAAGTTAATTAAAGATGCAATAGTATTAAAGTCAAAATAAGTTTGTGTTAAAGACCAAATCAAGTCAATAAGTTCAAATTATCAAACCATCAAATTAATGCAGAAAGTAATCAAATAAAACCCTGAGCTTGACACTAATATGAACTATTTCATGTTAATCTTGTTCAAATAGATTAAAGGAAGGAACAAGTGTTTTGCTGGCTTTTCTTTTGTAGTAACCTGTCTGTTTATTTAGGCAGTAGATATCTGCAACTGATTATATACACACACTTTAAATGTAAATGTCAGTTCTGCTCTTCAACACATCCCAAAGCAATGATTGTCTGCTGATGCGGAAACATGAAAACCATATAAACCAGAGTACTAATCAAGGATACTTTTCAGGAAAATATGTCTAAATAGAATAGCAAATCATTAAAGAGTTTTAGAGATCATTATATGGAAAACTGAAATATGTTTTTCAGAAATTTAACTGAAGAAAGACTGAAGCCTAAAGATAGGCAACATTTTTAATTGTAAGATTCAAATATATTGGCACAAAATCTTGAATTCTCAGTAAGTCAGCTACAACTCTCTCCAAGAATTTTAGCTTGATTTATCAGAGAATAAACAGCAATTGTTAAATAATTCTATATATTCCCAACGTAATCTTATAGGTGACAAATTCATAACTGCTTATCTGGAGATAAAAATGGATAGATAAGTAAACAGAAGAACATTATTCTTTCATTGACCAATATGTGTTAATTTCATAGGTCTTGTGAGATTAGGTATCTTGTGGCAGATGAATCTGTGGACTATTTGTATTCAGGCTGAAATACATTATCATAATTGGGTGCCATGATAGTGAAACAATGCATTACAGCTCTACAGGACTGTTCAAAAACCCCCTTAATTAAAGAGGTATTAAGGAACGGTAATCTCAAGTAATAAAACCTATTCCATTCATATGCTAATTTTTAATTTAGTCCATAAGAAAATGTAAAATCCATTTAAGTGTATTTGGCTTCTATGGCCTAAATAAATTTTAGGGAAAAACAGCCTTCTAACTTTAAAAAAAAAAAAAGCAGCACATGCTTCTGTATTTGTCCCACAAACAGTTAACTTTAAACTCAGCTTAATTTAGAACATTTATGTCTAGTAGTCAGTGGTCATGAAATACATTCTCTGACTCCCAAATGTTTGATCCTGGAAGAACTTCAAATAACTTTTCTATTTCCTATTAAATATAACTGTATTGATGTCTGTCTAACACAAAAATTAGAAGAAGATGTAGTAAAAATCCCTTCTACCTAGCCCTTCTATTACCTCAGAATTATCCTGAGACATACACAAAACCAACACTTCTTCTTTCCACCAGAATGACTGCATGGCAAATAAAGGCCCATGCTTAACACATAGAATCATAGAATGGCATAGGCTGGAAGGGACCTTAGAGATCGTCTAATCCAACCTCCCTGTCATGGGCAGGGACGCCTCTCAACTAGATCAGGCTACTCAAGGCTCTGCCCAACCTGGCCTTGAACACCTCCACGGAGGGGGCATCCACAACTTCTCTGGGCAATTTATTCCAAAGTCTTACCACCCTCGTACTGAAGAATTTCTTCCTAAGATCTAATCTAAATCTGTTCTCCTTCAACTTAAACCCATTTCCCCTTGTCCTATCAGTGGACACTCTTGTAAAAAGTCCCTCCCCAGCCTTCCTGTAGATTCGCTTCAGGTATTGGAAGGCAGCTATTAGGTCCCCCTAAAGTCTTCTCTTTTCAAGGCTGAACAATCCCAGCTCCCGCAACCTGTCCTCATAGCAGAGGTGCTCCAGCCCCTGGATCATCTTTGTGGCCCTCCTCTGAACACACTCCAACAGATCTGTGTCTCTCTTATGGAGGGGACATCAGAACTGGACACAGTATTCGAGGTGGGGTCTCACAAGAGCAGAGTAGAGGGGGAGAATCACCTCTCTTGACCTGCTAACCACGCTTCTCTTGATACATCCCAGGATGCGGTTGGCCTTCTGGGCCACATGAGCGCACTGCCAGCTCATGTTGAGTTTCTGATCTATAAACACCCCCAAATCCTTCTCTTCAGGGCTACTCTCAACCCACTCTGTGCCCAGTTTGTATTTGTTCCTAGGATTGGCCCAACCCAGGTGAAGGACCTTGCATTTTGACTTGTTGAAGCTCATGCAGTTATTAGCACTGGCCCATTTCTCAAGCCTATCAAGGTCCCTCTGGATGGCATCTAAGTATCTATATAAGTATCTATACAGTATCTATAAGCTTATCTATACAGCTTATCTATACCATTTTATCTCCACATAAGCTTATCTATACAGTTTGCATCTCCTTCTTGTTTGCTATAAACAAATGTTAATATGGTTTGCAGACTTGGTCATGTGAATTTTATCTAGTACTATCCCCTCCTTTAAAAGCATGGCTATACTGAGCTTTGTGGACTTGATCTTCTTCCAATTCGAACTAATAAAACTTTTCCCTTTATAGACATCAGCACAAAATAGATATAATAGACAGAGACCCCAGATCTGAAAACAAAATAAATAACCAATACCTGTTAGCATGATTTATACCAGTCAGTCATCTACGTAACAGAAAATATCCTAAATGAATTATGTACTGTGATTAAAACAAGCTCACTTTCATTTCTTCCTTGGTGCTGGCTTGGAACTTTTACCTTTTGACTAAACAATGAAAATGAGAGTCTCGTGACCAACACTAAGAACTGTGTTACACAAGCCTCTATTTTGATAAGAAGGCAACAGTTCTTTAATTTAAGAAAAAGCAATTCTGTTTCAGTCATTTACTTCAAGATTTCATTTGTCTTTGAGAACGCTCCAGTGGTTGTCATCTTTTCAGTCTTCCCAGTCTTTCTGATCTTTTCGTTGTAATTACCTTGATTACGAAATGCTGACTTGACTATAAAATGTTTCTTTTGTGTGTTTCTTCCTTTAAATTTAGGGGACATGTTGACCCACTTTGATTTGCACTATTAAATTACTCTATTTCCATAAATTTCTGTTAAAAAAAAATAAAACAGAAATAAGCAAAAATTATCACAGTTCTGAGTTCAATCTCAGAAGAGAACTAGAATCCTCTTTTCTACTCTGCCTTTTCTTCTGTTGATAACACAGGTTTCCTAGTCTCTTAGTGTCCTAGACTAGTGTCTACTTAGGATGTTTAACATAACTCATTTCCTTTCATATTATATATTCGTTTATGCCTTAGTCACAGTTTCTTGAGAGATTTTTTACTTTGAAACATGCCCAGAAATGATGCTATCTTCACTTTACATGGTAATGTAAGGATGAGAACATCAATTAAGATTATTGGAGATTTGAGAATCATAGAATCATAGAATGGTTAGGGTTAGAAGGGACCTCAAAGATCGCCTAGATCCAACCCCCCTGCCATGGGCAGGGAAACCCTCCACTACACCAGGTTGCCCAAAGCCTCATCCAACCTGGCCTTCAACACTTCCAGGGATGGGGCATCTAAAACTTCTCTGGTCAACCTGTTCCAGTGCCTCACCACCCTCTGAGTGAAAAATTTCTTCCTTATATCTAATTGAAATCTACCCTCTTTCAATTTAAAGCCATTTCCCCTTGTCTTATCACTACACGCCCTTGGAAAAAGTCCCTCTCCAGCTTTCCTGTAGGCCCCCTTCAGGTACTGGAAAGCTGCTATAAGATCACCCCGGAGCCTTGTCTTCTCCAGGCTGAACAGCCCCAACTCTCTCAGCCTGTCTTCATAGCAGAGGTGTTCCAGCCCTCTGATCATCTTTGTGGCCCTCCTCTGGACTCGCTCCAGTAGCTCCATGTCCTTCTTGTGTGGGGGAGTCCAGAGCTGTATGCAGTATTCCAGGTGGGGTTTCACGAGAGCTGAGTAGAGGGGCAGAACACCTCCCTTGACCTGCTGGCCACGCTTCTTTTGATGCAGCCCAGAATACGGTTGGCTTTCTGGGCTGCCAGCGCACATTGCTGGCTTGTGTTGAGCTTCTCATCCACCAGCACTCCCAAGTCCTTTTCCTCAGGGCTGCTCTCAATCCATTCTCTGTCCAGCCTGTACTTGTGCATGGGATTGCCTCGACCCACGTGCAGGACCTTGCACTTGGCCTTGTTGAACTTCATGAGGTTCTCACAGGCCCACCTCTGCAGCCTGTCAAGGTCCTTCTGGATGGCATCCCTTCCCTCCAGCGTGTCCACAACATCACATAGCTTGGTGTCATCTGCAAACTTGCTGAGGGTGCGCTCAATCCCACTGTCCATGTCACCAACAAAGATGTAAAACCAAAACAAAGAAGCTCAGAATCCAGGACGTAGGTTCCGAGTTTGCTAGAATTATTTTTGTTTTAACTGGTAATTCTTCCCTCACTGTTTTTGAAGTGAAATAATCATGATGATTTTACAAAGAATGTATGATTTATAGAAGCACAAAAATAAATTGAAAGAGGAGACGATGTAGATAAAATGCTACGAGTAGCTAAGGAATGACCCATATTTTCATAATGTTTCAGGAATCTGTAGTATATATTTCTTTTAGGGAAAAATAATAATAATAATAAAAAAAAGACCTGAAGTACATAAACAGTATCATGACTGTGGATCAAGATCTAGGATCTTCCTACTTCCTTGCAAATAAATTTGTCAAAGAACTACAGAGAATTACTTTCATTCCTCTATACACAACGTTTCAGTTTCATCAGGAGGGATGGAAAACAGTACCATCGAGTATTTTCTTTATGGCTGTGTCAAGCTGCTGGAGCTGAGCCAATGCACTTTGATTCTTTCATTATAAGGTAGGTCTAAATCCCATTCCCCAGCTTCTTTCGCAAATTATTTCACAGCCAACAGAGTTTGAATTTTTCTCCTGTTGCTCCATCACAAGTCTATCCTCAGGAGATATCCTTGGTTATAAACTTCAGAGAATGGAAAGATCCATATTCCGATGTTATTTCTATATTCTGAGTACCAGTGTTTCCTATTGGTGATCTTTACAGAATATAAAATTGATAAATGAGAAGTACTAAACCTTCCCAGATACGTGCTATAGGTCAGGAGTCATGAATGATTCTCCACATTGCAGTAAGGTAATCCCATCTTCCCATTATCTGTAAGTCCAGATGGTTAGTATCTAGGCATCATAATATCTAATTCATATGTATTCAGCCGCCTAATCTTATCAGCCCAGCACTGTCTGAAATGCAATATGTATCTGAAACCTCAACACAGGTCCAATAGAGAATACATAGGGCCTGCAAGAGACTTTTTTCTTCCAAGATGCCAGGTGGAAGCAAAGGACACTAAGTAGCACTAAATGTTTATCTTTAGAGATTGTAGCCAGGCCAGAGGATGTGATTCAGCTCACAAGTTATCGAATCATCGTCCACACGTAGGTACAGTTACATAAGCAAGTTTGGTCAACTTTTCTGTTCACCCTGAATCAAAAATAGACATCTCCATTTGATCAGCTGATTTTCTCTCTAAAATATATTCTTCATGTTGATTAAATCTGTAAGGACAATAGTGGGAGGCCTGAGAACAAGTTCACAATTGGAAACCTAAATTAGGGATTTTGATATGGAATCTTAAATGAAATATACATTGAATGAAGACATTCCAGCTAGTTTTTATTCTCTGGGACAGCCACATAGGGTTGATAGATTTGGCATAGATTCTACAGGAAGCCTCATTCAGGAGGGATGTGCTGATATAGCTCAAAAGTTATTAGAGGCCTTTGTATGAACAATTACATTCAGCCCACAAATAAGCATATCTGAAATTTTTACCATAGTCATAGTCAGACACTCCCAGAGAATGATTAATCTGCTGTATTTTAGAAGCCAACATCTGGATGACATTAGCTATGACCTATAAGTGCATAATTCTTCAGGAAAAACAAAATAGAGAAATAGCAGTGTCGTGGGTTAGGCCGCTCCAGCAACCGAACCCCCACAACCGAACTCACCCTCCCCCAGCCCCAGGAATGAGGGAGAGAATTAAAGGAGAAACGGAAAACCCATGGGTTGAGATAAGAACAATTTAATACAGATAAGTAATACACAGTGTAGATGCTCACCACCCCCTCGTATGCGAAGCCCGTCTCGTCCCAAAGCTGCAATCCCGGACGAACGTGAGGTCCCAAAATAGAGAGGGGCAGAGAGAGAGAGTACTCCGAGAGTGGGAGTACTGGGAGAGAGAGGGAAAAAAAAGCAATAGAGCAAAACCGCAGCAAGTGCAAAAGAGCAAAAGTGGCGAAAGAACCAAAGCGCAAAAGCCCTTCTTCCCGGCTGACCCTCACTTTTATACTGGGCATGACGCTGCATGATATGGAATACTAATTGGCCAGTTTGGCCCTCAATCTTAAGTTTCACCGCAAATCACAAAGGAATCATGTCCCCCTTGTCCCAACTATGCTCCCCCCTTATCCCGCCATGCTTCTGCACTGCGGCACACTGAAAAGTCCTTGGAGTCTCACGTCCAACCACAAACATCAGCTTGCTAACAACATTCTTCTCAGAGCGAGCCTCTGAGTAAAACCAAAACACTGAGCTCTTCTAGCTGCTAAAATGAAGAGCTAACTCTGTCCCAGCTAAAACCAGGACAAGCAGATATCTACATTTTTTTAAATAAATAAATCCCTTCCTAGATTAAGAAGTCTTGAAACAACTACCAAAAGAGCCTGGAAATTCAGTACTTCCAGAATTAATGGAGTTTGAAAATTCAAAAGTTGATCTAATTACTAAAGTGGAGCCCAGGTATTTTAATTCTATTTGGAGTTAAATGTTCAACATAATTTTAACTATGGAATCACCTCTATATGATCAAAGGTTGGCAAATTATCCGTGGTCGTATTTTTCTTAACAATTTTCTTTCTTTCTTCACGAAACAAAAGGAAGTTGTAATTTCATGGCCATACTTAAGATCATGATTACTCAAGTAGTCAGTCAGCAAAACTAATGAATCTTTGCAAGCAGCTAATTGTGATACAGGTAGGAGGAAAATTATTTTAGTGACTTACCAAGAAAGTCATCAGATATGTAATCATCACTAGTTCACTGTTCAGCTGCTCAAAATGAAAACCTTCTGGATCTTTCTTTAATGGAGACAAATGTCTCTTTAGAAACCCCTGGATATATTTCTTTCTATCAGTTACTACATAAAAGGTTTGACTTTAACTGAAATTAAAGATTAATTTCTTATGTCCTATTCTGTACCTTCATTATGTCAATTTCAGTACATGTTAATGCTAGCAAAGATTACAGTGCCACCAAATTCTTGGCATAAGCAAACAACAGTAACAGGCAAATACTTTTGTATTTATTTAAAATATATATTAAATAAAAATTGTGGATTTTTTTCTTTTTTTTTTTTTCTTTTTTTTCCCTTTTTTTTTTTGGATAGTAATGTGGGGTGGTTAGTTACAAAAACTGTGAGAAAACCAGAACTGTAACAATTTCAGAAGCTTAAGAGTCTTTGCTATATGTTACTCTTTTTTTTTTTCCCCCTAAAGGAGACAGCATTTCATAAATTTTAATATCACCTGTATGTGAAAATAGATATTGTTTTTTTTTTTTCAAAAAACCTGAAGAGATATTATTATAAGAAACTTGAAAAGGAGCATAGGAGAAAAATTCTCTAAAATTTTTAAGTATAAAAATAAAGAAAATCAAGCATATATTAAACTAATGACTTCGCTGTGGAAGACAGTTTGACTACATTTCAAAGACAGTTTGATTCCAGCAAGAGAGCATGCTGCTACTTAAGGACACAGAAATGTCATAACACTATGGTTACCTTTGTATCAAGAATCGTCACCCTTGCATTTACCGAAATAGGAACCTAGGTGTTTCAACATTAGGAGGTATGGCAAATCACGCAACCTGGCTAAAGGGACTGTATGCCTGAGTCTCAGTGCTTGGAGACAAAAATTTTTTCTGTACCATTTTGATTACTTAATAATTAAATATTTAACATAAATGTAAAATTAGTGGAATAAGAAAAAAAATCAAACAGTAAGCTAAGCAAGTACTGTACTATGTAAATTATGAATTCAGATTTCAAAAATATGTATTTTTTCATTAACAAAATAATTACAAGGCACACAATGTGCTATCTGATGATCATTGCGCATAAAGATCCTTTTGTGTACCTGACTGGAGGGAAAAAATGTTAAACAGCAATAACAGAACTCAGTTGCAAAGATCTTTACTTTTGCAGAATTTGAAAACACATTTTAATGACTTCTTGAAGTAGGCAAACAATCTTTTACCTTTTACATTTGTTTTTCAATCCATGGGAAGAAAACATATCTCACCAATTTGTAGTAAGTTCTGAAATGAAAAAATACATTCTACTTTGCAGTTATCATTTAATGCTATTTCCATTTCTCATAAAATCCACTTGCTTCTCCTGTTCTTTTAAAGAAATTCTCTTATTTTGGTTGTCTGGCAGTAGGGTTTTTTTGGCAGTTTTTCAATTCCCAACTTAAACTCCTTCAGACTCCGATGAAGGCTTGTGTTTGTTTGTTTCATGTATTATTGACAATAAAATGAAATGTTATCTACTTCCAGATGCTGTCTCCAAAGGACAAAACCAGCAGCCGCCTCTTCTAGGAAAAGATGAAACAACATTTCTGAAACTAGGTATCTTACAGAAGGCAAGTATTAAATTGCAAGTGGAAGAAAGAGGCTTTAGAGAAAGGAAGAATTAGCATTCACTGGATGAAGCTATGAACTGAAATCCTCAAAGAAGTCATAACAATTTAAAATAAAGAATGCAGCTGATCAGTACAGACATAAAATTCTGTTAGACTAGTGTGGCCAGACAACAGGACTGTTTTAAAGCTGCTGTGAAAATGAGTATGAAGCAGGCTGGTACCTATAAAAAGCTTAATAGCAGATCATGAGACAATTGAGGTTCCTGTAGGTTCCTATCTAGTCTCTCATCAACAGTACATATAAAAATCTCTTTCAACACCAGCAAGGTAATGCTTAGCAGCCCAGCACATTAATATAGAGATATAAGGGAAGTCAATGTCTTTGAATAACATTTGGACTAATGATTCAAATAGAGTCATATCCATAATTTTAAAAATAATAGTAATTTTAAGCTCTCTTTATTAAATATTCATAATTAAAATCCTTTATTTCTGAAGAACAAGACTGTTAAGTCGTTAAGGTAGTCTAATTGTTTTCTACCATGAAAACTTGCAAACACAAATACATTGCCATTTTCTTCTACTGCTTTATGTGATGATTTCAGCTTCTTGCTTTTGGGCTTCTGGCTGTGGATCATCTGTAACAGATCTGAGAAGAGTGCTTAAGAAATTTATTATTTAATATGACATATAGTACTGTATATATGCGTAATGGGGCTTTTACATGCATCTTGGGAGAAAAGAAAAAATATAATTCCCGCAAAAAAGGATTTAAAAGCATTGCTGGAAGAAATTGGATGTGAGTGGTACTTCTATGACAAGTTTACAGAGGAAAAAATGCTCTTAACACTAGTTAGTTTCCTTTAGCAAACATTATATTTGAAATTTGACCTATCTTTAAGACATCTCCTGACAATGAATAAGCATTATCGTCATGACTTTTTAAATCAAATAAGTTTAACTTTTAATCATAATTCTGTATTTTTTAATGATAAAAATTATATCTTCGTTATTAACACCAAGCTTCTGTATTCTATTCAAGCAGTTAAACATCTGAAACTTACTGATGTGATGCTCACATCATACTTGAATCTGGCTTCTTATATTTACATGTTAAAGGATTTTTTCATTTTTCAGTAACAAACGCTCTAAAAGATTGCAGTATTATTTTAATCTCATCTTGTGAATGTTTGAACTGGTGTAACTATTTAGAAAATAACGTATTCTGAGTATAAAAAGTGGAGGGGAAGTCAACTGTCTTACAACATTTTTAATTGTGTAAATATTTGAATTTATTAGGAATTAAAACCAGTAAAAGCATTTTGCTCGCTATAACCAACTGATAAAGACTTTTGCAAGTAAGCAATGTATAATTTAAGTAAAATTTGCCTATGGTTGGAATATTTGGGAGGTATAATTGACTCCACTAAAGTTGTGATCTGAAGGTGCATTAATGAAATCTTATTAAATTTCTTCTCTTTATATTCTCATTTAAATTTATGTGAATTTATATCTAGTAAGCTTAAATCACTACCAAATAGAATGTACTTGTAGATGAATTGCGCAAAATCTAATGCATGTTTAATTTTGATCTGATGCGTTTTCAAAGTAATTTAGCAAGCTTTAACTCATCTTTTTAAAATAAACACATTTTAACAGTTGCAGTATTGACAAAATTTTGACTTTAAAAAATGTTTTATAATGTTATAATGTAGGATGTTTATAATGCAACTACTTTTGTATTTGTTATTAATTTATAAGTAAAATTACTATTCACTTGACATCACTCTATTCATATTAATATAATTAAAAATATTAAAAATATAAATATAACATTGCTCTCGAGTACTTATGTGAGGCCATTGAAAGTATGAGCTTTTTCTCTTTTTTTCCTTTTTTTTTTTTCAAATAAAATATGCATTGCGCTCACATATAACTTATTGCAATTACATTTGAATCATCAGAATATTTTAAAATTCTGAGACTGTTTAAAAAATTCTCTACAACATTATTACATCTTTCTGTTAATGAAGAATTAACTTTTAAAAAAGCTATCTAGTAAGAGATTCCTAGATTTTCTGTTACAGTTTTACTACTAAAACATATTTGCATGCTTTTAATAGCTTTTAATAGCTTGAATGTTATTATCATTTTGAGCTGAATGACATACTTAGAATGAAATGAAATGAAATGAAATGAAATGAAATGAAGTGAAACGAAATGAAATGAAATGAATGGAATACTTAGAAAGTTCATTCTAAACAGTAGCTTGCTTGTAATTTGTAAGGCTACTGGAGTTTCTTTAACCAGCTACTCTCTTTTGTTATATTGTACCACAAGTAATGTTCACATCTTTCCTGAATACCAGAAAATCATGAAGTTAATTCTAATGAACTTTGAAAATTAATTAATTGAACCGACTTAACCTCTTTATGAATCTTTTTTTCCTGTTAAGTGGCCTTAATATGATTTAGCTTGATTCATTTTCAAAATGGATGAAATTAAATCATATGAAGTTTATTCTGAAACCAAATGAATAAATGAGAATACCTACACAAAGATCTTAGGTAATTTAATTACCATATATCATTATCATAGTTATTGTGTAGACAGGGTCTTATTTTCAAGGTCACCTTTTGGCTGTTAGTAGTGGTGTTGATTTGAGTTTCTTACTTTTTAAGTAAGACAGCTTGACACATATTTTATCTTTAGATTTTAAAGGTAAAAAACTAGCAAGAAATTGCATAATCTTGTAAAGTTTGCCCTTGGTGTCATTGTCCACTGCTCATTATGAATACATTCAGTAGCTTTGAGCTGCAGAAAGAGAGCTCCTAATTACAGAAACATAATCTCACTCAGAGTTTAGGATACCATTAGTGGAGTCTGAGAATAATTTAAATATGCAAATTACATACAAAACTACAGTAATCTTCAGTGAATCATGGGGTTGATACTTTCTTTAAGCTTTTTTGACAGTTACAAAATGGTTCTTAAAAGGTTTCTTCTTTTCCAAAGGGAAGGCTTTGTCCTTCTTGAAATTCAAGAAGCTCCAGTCCACTCATTCCTCCAGCTTATCGAGGTCCCTCTGAATGACAACCCCACCCTCCAGTGTATCAACTGGTCCCCTCAACAGTACTCGTCATAAATCTAGCTCAGCTGCTTGTGTTTTTCTTACAAAAAGCCTGTTTAATAATTTGCAATGTGAAATGATAACAAATTTTCACACATTTTGTCCCAGAATTTTAGGGATATACACACTTACTCAGAGGAGAGCTTTCTGACCTGAGTATTGACATGTATATATGCCTAAATAAATCTAAATCAAAGTACGTAGATTTACATTTGTATAGAAGGTATACAATTCTGCAAAATCACTGTGGAAGTGTTACATGTTCCTGTTATGTGGTCATTCTCTGTAAATAATACTATCATCAGCCAGAACTTTCACATACAGAAATAGTTCTGCTGGTCATTGCAAAACCTTCTGGATGAATGTTCATTAATTTCTTTGTAATTTGTTGAATACTCTTTACTGGTAGATTTTCCATATAATATTGAATCAAGCTCTATATCTGAGGATTTATTAAATACCTTTGAAAATGGAATGATGAAACATTCTAAAATATATTCAGTATATTATGTGAAGATAATAAAATTGCAAGATGAAAAGGGACAAAAATAATATAGCTACTCATTTACTACACAATAAAAAAAGTCAGAAACTTTCAGTATCATATTTACAAACTAGAACTGATTAAAGAAATGTAGAAATGTGTCATATATTTTATGTTACATAAGGAACTGACAGGACTGAAATGTCATCTGAATATTAACCATATAGTTAGCTTATTTCCACAAATTTCAGAAGAATTCTGAGACTGATTTCATTGAAATGAGCAGAGCACCTGCTAAAATAATAATGATGCTGAATCAAGTGTGACGTCAGGACAGTAGTAGCCATTGTACGTAGGATATTTCCAGTGTGGCTTGCAGAAAAGTCAGGCCATGAAATTCAGAGTCAGTCAGGCTGGAAGAGAACTTAGGAGCTCAGCTAGTATGAAAACATCTAGGGACGAACTAAGGATAGTAAATTATACAGTTAAAGATGCAGTCTTTGAGTATCATTAGTAAACAAATATTAACATTTATAAAACCTTAGTCTGTAAGGCATGGAAGATTCTAAAAATTATTCTTGACTATACTCAATACTCAAATAGAGTTTGAAATAATTCTAGGGAGATCATTCTCCTCAGTGTAGAATAGCTATGTGCCTGTATAATATCTTACAGAAAGAAAATCAAAGAAAGGGGAGGGGCAGGGAATAGGAAGAAAAAAAAAATACCGATCTTTAGTCTCCTGAATGTTTCTTCCAATATCCAGCAAAGGTTGTTTTTTGTATTCTTTTACAGTTTGAAAGCTGCTACATATTGACATGTAGCCACCTATTGGTATATTCCACCATTCTTTTATGAATTAATGAGTTTATTTATGATAAATAGCTCTAACAGGTTGTGCAGAAGTTACAACAGAAGTATAAATTATACTTGGGGCGGGCAGGGAACACCTCCCAGAGCACCTCCTTGATGGAAGGTGTGTTGGAGCAGTGTAAGGAGCAGCAGGGGGACAGACAAAGCTTGTAAGACGGTGACAGTAACCTCCCCACCATGGGTAAGCAAGCACTGTGGGGGAAGGTGTGTGCATGTGTGCACACACGTGTGTACATGTGTGTAGCTCTGTGTGTAGACAACTTCTTGTCATTAGTCACAGAAGATCTTTTACTAATATGTAGGTATATATTTATACTTTGAACTATTTAGTATTGCGTTTTATCTGTTGTATTGTTGATAATGATTCTGAATGTATGGTTCAGTGATTGACAGTTAATTACATACCGTTGAAAAAAATCATAAACTGCTTTGATCCTGTTTTGTCATAAACTGTATGAACAGAGCTGTTTTTCCCCGTGACAGTAATATCTCATCATATTTGAGAGTATGAATTTGAGTCACAGGGTATTAGTATAATGGAAAAAATGATTTCCTGTTCATATTTTTCTGTCCTGAAACTTTTTTTGACTATCATTCTCATGACATATGATCTGATAAATTTATTGTGAATCCTTAAAAGGAGGAGAAAGGTATTGCAAAAAGACCACTTCTTCTTACCCAGTCCTACAGAAGCAAGATTCCTACTTTAAAGAAACAACTACTAAAGCCAAGATTTGATTCCCCCCTTCATCGTCACTGTTAGTTATAAGAACACACTATTTGTACACATTTCTTTTAAAGCCTGTCTCGTAAATGAGCACAATTCCAGAATATGAAATTTTCTGAGGTACGGTAAAAACAGTATGAAAAGTAAAGCATCCTACATTTCTTGCACCTAAGCTCTATCTATAGAAGCAGCTGGAAAACTGTATTTAATTTTCTCTCTCTCTCTCTCTCTCTCCACATATACACACAAATCTTGGGAACTAACAGTGAAAAAATTAAGACTTTGAAAGTCTATCTAGTCCATCTCCCTGAATCATGATAGAATCAACTGTTTATAATCCATCTCTATCATATTTGTCTAACCTGTTTTTCAATGTCTCCACTAAAGGAGACCCAGATGTTTCCTTAGGCAATCTACTTTGTGCATGTAGTTGAAAACTGTTTCCTAGTATCTAACCAAAATTTCTGTTATGACATTTCAAGCCATATTAGTTCTTACCTTCTGTTTAATCCAGGTATAACATGTTTCTATGTGTAATAGAAATATTTCAGCCACATTAAAAAGATTAGAATTATAGCTTTATTCTAAAATAGAGGGTACACTTAAGAGATTTATTTCACCCTGTTGTGAGACAGTTTTAAAAAAAATAATAAAAGAGAATGCACAAGGGATTTTATTCTCTAATGCTTGTAGACTATAATCCACAAGTAGACTATAGTCTATTACTGCTTGTAATCTATACTGCTTGTATAGTCATTTACATTAATACTAAGTATATGTAAATGGTTTGATTTGCAAGTGAATAAATAACTAACCAAGGTGAAAGTCAGCAGAGAATCAGGCTCAGAATATAGCTTAGGACTTGCAACTGACTCTAAGCTTTCCTAACAAAATTTAACATTGTATATCAAGAGCTATTAAGTTAGTGATTAAAATAGGTCTACTGAACTTTATGGAATTAATGTAAAACTGTAGAAATATGCTACATCTGTGGTTTGAAATCCCATTTCACACCTACTAAAGCTGGTTGAACATACCAGTTACTTTCCCTCATCAGAAAACTCCTAAAATTTTAATAGTGCTTGGAACAGGTTTAATGACAGATCAACATAGTTACTAGCTAGTACCAGGTTTGCCTCAGCTTGAAGAGCTCAGTGAATATACTGTCCACAAGCAGTTTTACAAACTGAACGTTATAGATTTTTGGATGTTTAGGCAGTTTTGACTTTGCTTAAAAGTTTCCTTTAATTTAACAACATTGAAGTTCACAAATCTTATCTCACAAATATACAAATACAGTTCAGTATTTTCTTTAGGTTGAGCTGCTTAATGCATTAGCCTACAATTTTCTAAACATTACAAGCTATTCTAAACTTTGCAAGCCTTCATATTGAACATACCTTTAAAAAAAAAAATGTTCTTCAAATCATTATTCCACTTACTTCTATGGAAATTGGTTTCGCTTTAATACTGTGACTTTTTGTTTAATTCAGACCTATCCTGTCCTCCATGCACATATCTGAGGTCTACAGCATAGGCACAATGTACTTTCTTTCATTAATTGTGATGCCAGGCTTGCTGCTGACATGTGTACTGCCATTGTCTGCCACTGTCTGTTCTTGTTTACAGCAAAGAAAATAACTCAAGAAGATTTAACTCTGGTGAACCTGTGCAAGGTTTTGATAGTGACAGACTGCATTGTTTCCAGTAAAAGAATTGCTCCTGGATTTATCAATGGCATAGATCACAAGTCTCAGACATTTTACTAGTAACTAGATATCTAACTGTCTTTGAAAATCTGGGTCTCTCGCTGACTGTTGAAATAAGAATTACGCTTAGTAGCAAGATTGCATTTGCAAGATTACAATCTCAGTCTTTCAGAACTTTTCAAATGTGTTTATACTTAGCTAGAAGTAGGAAATCCTTGGAAGAATTTCTTGCCTTGTGGAAGTCAGAATTGTGCCATTGACTTCAAAAGAATTTGGAATTTTCTCTTCTGTTTAGAAATTATTTACTTAGGTTTCACATTAAAAAAAAAAAAAACACAAAACAAAACAAAAAGTCCTTATCATTTTCTTTCTGAAAACTCATAATTTATTTTAAGAATTATAAATATTATAGAGCATCATCATAAACAGTGAAGGTTACATGACTGTTTAGGTAGTAAATCTCAACAATTAAAAAATTAAGAAATGATACATGAAAGCAGCCCACTGTAAGATGATTTTCAATAATGTGATCATATGTCCTCCTCTTTCAATGAAAGTAAAAATATTTTATATTGATTTCTATTCTCCATACTTAAGATATTGAAAAATTGTAACATACAGTGAAAACTGTTCAAACTCATAAGTTCTGAAAATAAAAGTATTAATTTCTGCAAGGTTATTATTGCAGTAGTTTTGGTACTGTATTTGACAGCTTTACAAAGAACATTGTTCAAAATACTCTTTTAATAGTAAAAAATATTCTGCATTTTCCCATTTTCAGTTGCTGAGCCACAGTAAAAGGAAAGGAAAGCAAAAAATTGACCACTAATTTTAGGAGACACAGAGGACCTAAATTTTGAAAGTACTACACATTTTTACAGCAACTGATATTTCAAAAGATATAGTCAAACTGTGCTGACTAAAGGCTCCTGCATATTTAGTCTTGCAATGTTTGTTGTTGAGCACACATAAAACCAGGAGCATAAGACTGATGAATATCTGTGATTTAATGACTTGCCAATATAAGACATCTGAAGAACAAATAGAAACCATTGTGTTCTCTGGGAAAGATTCCAGCTCAACCACAAGACCTTTTGTCTTCTTTCATCACCTTCTCCATTTTCTGACTTCTTAGCCGGGTAGGATACAGAAGAGTATTCCCAAGCAACATTTGCTGTCACCATTTATATTGTTTAGACTTCTAATTCTGCTCTTCTTCTTTTCCGTGGTTGTTTTCTGTCTTTCTCTCCCCAGCTTCTCCCAATCACCTCCAGTCTAGCAGGTAGAGTCTTTAACTGGAAACGCCAACACTCGGTCATAACAAGCTGATCCAGTAAATGTCCAATTTAATTCATATTTCCAGCCAAGGACTTTAATAGGAACAGGATGAGGAGAGTTCTGTAGATGAAAACTATGTATGTTAGTATAAAACATATCTGATTTAGAGAATTGACCTTAACTGAGGAGGATATTCTGTTCAGTCAATTTGTGCATATTTTCAGGACACAAGTATTTTAGGGAGGAGAAGCTTTATCATTTAAATACTGCTAAGAGCAAATTGTATGTCATTTACTGAAAATTATGATTGTTTTTATGGAGAGGTATGAAGTCTGATTCACACTTTGAAACATTGACAGTATATTTAATTTTTAATTTATGGCACATGGTGTTTTGGGATGAAATGTTGCTGGATGTAGGAATTGGAATTACAACTTTGCTATGTAAAATGAGTATTTTCTTTTCTTTTAAAGAGTACTTTAAATAAATTTACTTCCTTATTTGTAGATTCATTCTTGCTTAATCACATAGTCTGGCTAAATTAGTTAATACACTTAGTAGAAATGAGGATATCAATTTCATCTTTCATAGAATATATTTATTTAATTTCAGTTTTTAATATTTTTAATAATTACAGGGGAAAAGGTTGATATATTTGTCTTGCTGACTTTTTACTTTACTCATTGATGTATAACACTGATACATAATGGAGAAATGTTTATATAAGTCTTCTATTATCAAAACTGTTTTGTCCCTTAAAACACAATATTCCAAACAGTGCAAATGTACACTTAAAAACCTTAAGTGGATTTGAGAACTTTTGTTTTAAAAAACTGAGCTTTACAAAGACAGCATATAGTATCACGGAGCCACACATCATACACTACTGAGTTATGAGATGGTTTTTTAGATTTATCATTTCCAACTCTATCATGTGTAAAAAAAGAGCATAATTACTTGGCAAGTGTTTATTAGCATTAGCTGTTTCATCATTTATTGATCATAATAACCATTGGTTGCCTGAAAATTGTAAAGTTCTCTCTTTGCTTGAGATTCATTTGTATTTTAAAAAAGTCATTTAATATTTTTGTCTTCATAATTAGTTCTGCGATATATGCTCATTTTCCCTAATCAGATCCTCGCTTATGATACACTATACCATTTTACATAGAAAGCAATCTGAAAATATGTTTGTTTGGATAAAGCAGAGCTTGTAAAGCATATAAACCAGCAAGACTACAGAGAAATTTCAGGCTTGCAATCATGACATTTCAAAACCGTGATACGTGCTGTGCTGTTTTCTACTCTGTGGTTTTGTTCTTGCTTCCAAAGTTTAATTGATACAGAAAATGAGGGGGTGGTATCTATCCTGCCTTAGAAGCACTTCAACTCCAGTCACCCAACTGTTTTATTTCCTATGTGCATCTGTCTGTCTGATACTGATATAATATTCTACTGGACTGCAAAATCATACACAAAAATGTGTATGATTCAAATACACATATTCAATATGTGAATATATGCATGTTAGATAACAAAAAAAATATTTTAAAAGAATAAATCAAAACAAAATCTTTATTAGGGTTGCGGGGTTAAGACTCACAAGCTGGGGAATTTTTTGAATTAACTGTTCAGTACACACTAAATTCACTTCCTCTTGCTTTAGCTTCTGAGAAATTAAAGTACATAGTTAAATATATGGGGGGTTTTGTCCTGCCCTGTGAATGAGTACAGGATAATATTACAGACTCTTACTAACTTTGATTATTTGCTATATACCTGTGTAGTAAAAGAGGAGACTGCAGAGAGAGAAAGATTTTAGTAAAAGCATCTCCAAAAACCTAGAACTGGTTTTCTTCATCTTACTTCTCCTCTTCCATGGCAGTCATATTTTTTCTTCTCTAGGCAGGAATATAGGGTGTCAGAAGGAATCTTCTATGTCCTTAAATTCAGTCATAGGCCAGTTAAGGGAAGAAACCACTGCTGGCGAAAAGGCAATCTGCATTTTCATATAAGCTATTTTGTCCTTTCTATATCTAGTAGTAGGTTATTTCGACTTCCATCATTTAGAAACTTTCTTTTCTTTGCCAGTATAAATGTATTCCAAACCAATACATACTGATACATCCTTGTGTCAACATGGTATATTACCCTAAATAGGAATCCTTTGTCACTGGAGCTTATCCCATGCATATTTAAAGGCACTCATTATATACGCTTTCAAATTTTAAATTGCTGTATTAAGCACATTAAGGTGATTTGCTCTCCACTCAAACATTTTCCATTCTTCTGATCATAAGAGTATTCCTTCTCTGGACCTACAACAGTTCAAATTCACTTTTGTAACAAATGTAATCAGAATTACACATATTATTATGGAGACTGCATTTATAACTTCCACGATGTCATTAGTAGTCATTTAGCATTACAGGAAATAACCCTGTTTGATATGGCTCAGATGTGTACTTTTATCTTTCTTAGCTGCATTACAGAAACAATGTCTTGACTTGCAATTGCAATGTATTCTATGGCATGCAGAAGGTTTCAGAAACTGGGAAGTATTCCCATGTCTCAGAGAAGATCAGCTAATACACTTCTTTAAGAAATTACTAAGAAATAAGAATTCTGAACTTACAACAAAACCCTTTATTTATCCCCTAATACATGACCTTCCTTTCTATATTATTAAATTTCTGTTCATTTCTATTCCTCCCATCCTCAAGATCATCTGGTTCTTCCTATGACATTCAATACTCTTATATATTGATCAAACTTCTTCAGCAAACCTCTCTTCAGCAAATTTCATCAGCATTTCCAATTTTTCTGCCAAGACCATTAAAGAAAAATTCAATCAATGCCCAAACTGATCCTTAAGAAAAACTTCAGGTAGTTTCCTCCCTTTATGCCCCTCAATTTCTTCACTCACTTCTTGTACTAATCAGCCCTTGCAGCATTTTATGTAAAACTTCTACAGGTGAGATGGTATCTATGGAAGTTCATATTCTCAGGATTTATCACATATCCTATGCTAAAAGAAACCAAAAATCTTATCCAAAAGCAGTATTTTGATTTGGCTTGCCTGGCACAGCCTTCCTTTAGGAAACTCATTATGACGTTTATTCTTTTCTTCATTCATCCTCAGTTTGAATATTATGCGGTTTTTTCCCTCTTAATTTTAGTCTAAATCTTTGTTTAAGAGTGAGATTGGACTAACAGGCTTGCATTTTCCTAGGTAACTTTTCCTCCATTTCTAGTAAAACCTGTTACACTGGATGTATAATAGTAGTGTAAGAACCAACAGGCATAGTGATTTTCATCAACAGATCTGCAATAAAGCATGTGAGTTCTTTTTTCAGAATTCTGAAATCAAAATTATCTATGTCTCCAAGTTGAGTTTTCTTTAAATTTGGTGTCATATCTATTCATATCAATATAAAGACTTTTTAGGTCTTGGTAATCTATATTTTTTTCTCTCTCACATTCACAGTGCATACATGTCCCTGTGGGTTCTTTTTTATTTAATTGGGTTTGTCTTTATATATTTACAAACAAAGAATAATTTTCCTTTACGGCAACTCACCTTGTGATGTAGAAGTCAGCTTGACTTAATAATTTTAGGGATTTACAGTTTTTACCTAGACTTCCAATACTCCAAATACTCCAATTTCAGGGCATGCAGATTTCCCCAACTATTGTAAAATATTTCCTTAGTCATAATATCATTGTAAAGTAACTATTTATTCTTTTAAGTCTGAGAACTTTCCCTACAAGCTTGCTCTCTGTTGTGGTTTAACCCAGCCAGCAATAAAACATCACACAGCCGCTTGCTCACCCTCCCCCACCCGTAGGGAATGGGGAAGAGAGTTGAAGGGGAAAAGGGAAGAAGACTTGTGAATTAAGAAATAATAATAATGCGTCAAGATATGGGTCAGTCTGGAGTGCTGAGTCTAGTACTGTGCTCCCCAGTACAAGAAAAATATAGGCATATAGACCTACAAGGTGGCAAACACAGAAGAGCCTGTGGATCCCTACTCCATAACATCCGTCACACCAGTACTCACATCTATTCACTCTTTCTAGCTTCTGCAAAGGCCAGGATGTAAAACACATTCTCCTTCACCACATAGCCTTATCTAGTTTGCAGTGCAGACTATGAAAATATAAGGGTCCCTTATACTGGTAGAAAGAATCTCTGCCTAATAATTTAATAGGAGCCCAACAGTTGATTAATAACAGCAGAATAAGTACCATATTTGAAATATAGATTTTTTAAAAGGTGATGCTTGATACAGTGTTTTTACTAGTTCTGAAATGGCAATGACCAAATCTAGTTAATAACAATTTGATATTACAAGAGTACACTTCCAAAGTACACTTTAACAACTTTGTTTGTCTAGCTTGGAGAAAAGGAGGCTGAGGGGTGACCTCATTGCTTTCTACAGCTTCCTGAGGAGGACAAGTGGAGATGAAGGTGCTGATCTTTTCTCCCTGGTACCCAGTGATAGGATGCATGGGAATGGTTCAAAGCTGCATCAGGAGAGATTTAGACTGAACATTAGGAAGCATTTCTTTTACCAAGAAGGTTGTCAAACACTGGAACAGGCTTCCTAGAGAGATGGTCGATGCTTCAAGCCTGTCAATGTTTAAGAGGCATTTGGACAATGCCCTTAATAACATGCTTTAACTTTCAGTCAGCCCTGAATTGGTCAGTGAGTTGGACTAGGTGACGACACCAAGCTGTGTGGTGCCGTTGACACACTGGAAGGGAGGCATGCCATCCAGAGGGACCTCGACAGGCTGGAGAGGTGGGCCCGTGCCAACCTCATGAAGTTCGACCAGGCCAAATGCAAGGTCCTACATCTGGGTCGTGGCAATCCCAGGCACAAATACAGACTGGGTGGTGAATGGATCGAGAGCAGTCCTGAGGAGAAGGACTTGGGAGTACTGGTGGACGAGAAGCTCAATATGAGCCGGCAATGTGCTCTTGCGGCCCAGAAGGCCAACCGTGTCCTGGGCTGCATCAAGAGGAGTGTGGCCAGCAGGTCGAGGGAGGTGATTCTCCCCCTCTACTCTGCCCTTGTGAGACCTCACTGGAGTACTGCATCCAGTTCTGGAGCCCCCAACATAAGAAGGACATGGACCAGTTGGAGAGGGTCCAGAGGAGGGCCACGAAGATGATAAGAGGGCTGGAGCACCTTTCCTATGAGGACAGGCTGAAAGAGTTGGGGCTGTTCAGCCTGGAGAAGAGGAGGCTCCGGGGTGACCTTATAGCGGTCTTCCAGTACCTCAAGGGGGCCTACAAGAAAGATGGGGAGAGGCTGTTCAGGAGGGCCTGTTGTGATAGGACAAGGGGTAATGGTTTTAAAATAGAGGGAGGTAGATTCGGATTGGATATTAGGAAAAAATTTTTTACCATGAGAGTTGTAGAACACTGGAACGGGTTGCCCAGAGAGGTGGTGGATGCTCCATCCCTGGAGACGTTCAAGGCCAGGTTGGATGAGGCCCTGAGCAACCTGATCTAGTTGGAGATATCCCTGTTCCTTGCAGGGGGGTTGGACTAGATGACCTTTGAAGGTCCCTTCCAGCCCTAACCATTCTATGATTCTATGATTGCTGTAGGTCCCTTCCACCTGAAATACTGTTCTGTTCTATTCTATTCTATTCTATTCTATTCTATTCTATTCTATTCTATTCTATTCTATCCGTGCTTGAGAAAAACAAAAATAATCTAGAAAAGATATTCATGTAAACAATTTAGAAGTACATTCTAAGAAGGGAAACTATTGAAATGGAAATTAAATAACTGAACTATTTAAATAGTATTAGAAAAAACAAGTTCGTGAAATTGTTGGTTAGTTATTTGTAAATGCAGTCAATTTTAATATATTACCTAACATTTCTAGTACTGGAGATGAATTAATGAATGATTTACATATCTAAGTCCAGTATAATAATGATAATATTATAGCACCAATTTACAATCACTCTATTTTTAAAATATCCTGATAAATTTCCTTGAAGAACATAAGGATTTCTTCAGTGGTGAATTTTTCTGTTTTTTTTTGGGGGGGGTGGTTTACAAAGCAAAAATTATGCTGGAAAGCATACTGACTAGCATAAATTTATCACAACTGCTTAATCTAGGTGTGCAAATTCCACAGAAGATAATTAGGGATCTGAACTGGAACACGTGCAGGGTTTCTGACAGGACCCTGAGCTCATCCTCCATTGCGGATTTGGTCTGGCTGAGCCCACTGTGAGCTCCTTCACAGAGAAGAACTGTAGGAAGAAAGTCAGGAGTGAAAGACAGGAACTTTGTGACAGGAAGCTCATGCAGTTCAACAAAGGAAAGAGCAATGTTCTACCCTCAGGGAGAAATAATGTCATGTACCAATATATGATGGTGGATGACTGGTTGGAAAACAGCTTTTCAGAAAAGGTCCTGGAGGTCTTGGTGGACATCAAGTTGAAGACGAGCCAGCAATGCTAACAGTACTGTGGGCTGCATTAGAAGGAGTGCTGCCAGCAGGTCGAGGGAGGTGATCCTTCCCCTCCACTCAGCACAGGTGTGGCATGCATGGAATACTGTGTCCAGTTCTGAGACCTCCAGTACAAAAGAGACATACATATATTAGAAAGAATGCAAAAAAATATTGCCACTAAGGTCACTAAGGATCTGGACCATTTCTCCTATGAGAAGAAGCTAAGACATCTGGGATTGTTTATCGTGGAGAAGAGAAGGCTCAGGGAGGATCTTATCAATGTGCATAAATATCTGAAGGGAGGGTGCAAAGCGGACATAGCCAGGCTCTTTTCAGTGGTGCCCAGTGACAGGACCAGAGGAAATGGGCACAAACTGAAACACAGGAGGCTCCTTCTGAACATCAGAACTTTATCACTGTGAACGTGACCAAGTATACTGACACAGGTTGCCCAGAGAGGTTG
This sequence comes from Tauraco erythrolophus, assembly GCF_009769465.1. Lineage (NCBI taxonomy): Eukaryota > Metazoa > Chordata > Aves > Musophagiformes > Musophagidae > Tauraco > Tauraco erythrolophus. The sequence continues at coordinate 82,496,278 of NC_141465.1, read as the reverse complement.
TGGAGTCTTCCTCCTTGGAGATATTCAAAAGCCGTCTAGACATGGCCTTGGGCAATTAGCTCTAGGTGGTGCTGCTTGAGCAGCTGCTTGAGCAGGGAAGTTGGCTGAAATGATTTCCAGAGGTCATAAAAAGGGGACATTTTTAATGTTTTGTTTTGGTTTCCTACAAGCACAGAAGTTTTTGTGTATTCTTTTTCAGAAGAGCACAATAATACTATAGTGGATTATATTGCCATTTTTTAAAAAGTTTTTCGCTTTTCAATTATGCAACAGTTAAAAGGAAATGGCTTTGGGTTTGTTTGGTTGGCTTTGCTTTATGAGTGCCAACTGATTCAACTCAAGTATTACAGCTAAAATCCCAAACTGCTTTCTTAACAGTCAATGTCATTTAGGACTAGCTGTTTCCAAATTACAGAAAAGATTTTATTTCTTCATTTTTGACTTGGGAGAATAAGAAGCAACTTCTTTTCCTCATTTACTAAGAGAGAGCTGTGTCATTACCAGTATAGAATGTGAAGTCTGGATATTTAACAGAATGAAATGTCAACATTAAGGCCTTCATTGTGGCTTAGACAGTATTGCAGCATCTCTTGCCTCTGGGATATAATTTATAAGTTGTAGATGTATGCATGCAGAAAATCCATTTTTCATTTTCCAGGAATTGTGTGAGCTGTTTCCACCTACAACATTTAATTTTGTATTTGCAAAGAACTAAAAGGAGTATTAGTTAAGTGCTACTATGCATAAATTATGTACATTATATAGAATGCTATATTTTCACCCAAAACATTCTAGAACATGAAAACAACACAAAACAGAATATTTGTATTTGACATTGACATTTGGTAATGTAATATTCTTTCTAACTGTAATGGTATAAGTAAAAATAAAAAAAGTTATAAATTTTATAAATTTTAGTAGAACAAGATATGTGTGTATACTTAAAAAATCATGTAGTACAGAGACCTGAGTGAAAAGTAATTATAGATGTACAGAGTTTAGATACGCAGAATGCTGAGGATTTTAAAAATATCTAGTGTGTACATATCTCAAGGTTTTTTGTACCACTATTAAGATTGGAATTTTTAAGGTGTTTATCCATGGGCTAATTCTACCTTTTCTAAAATCAGCATTAAACCTCTGACTATAATAGGAATACTATACAGAATTCCATATGAGACATTGGACTTAGAATCATAGAATTCAGGCTGGGTGGAGAATGGATTGAGAGCAGCCCTGAGGATAAGGACTTGGGAGTGCTGGTGGATGAGAAGCTCAACATGAGCCGGCAATGTGCACTGGCAGCGCAGAAAGCAAATCGTATCCTGGGCTGTATCAAAAGAAGTGTGGCTAGCAGGTCGAGGGAGGTGATTCTGCCCCTCTACTCAGCTCTCGTGAGACCCCACCTGGAACACTGCGTTCAGCTCTGGAGTCCCCAACACAAGAAGGACATGGAACTACTGGAGCGAGTCCAGAGGAGGGCCACAAAGATGATCCGAGGGCTGGAACACCTCTGCTATGAAGACAGGCTGAGAGAGTTGGGGCTGTTCAGCCTGGAGAAGAGAAGGCTCTAGGGTGATCTTATTGCAGCTTTCCAGTACTTAAAGCGGGCCTACAGGAAAGCTGGAGCGGGACTTTTTGCAAGGGCGTGTAGTGATAGGACAAGGGGAAATGGCTTTAAACTGAAAGAGGGCAGATTTAGGTTAGATATAAGGAAGAAATTCTTTACATTGAGGGTGGTGAGGCACTGGAACAGGTTGCCCAGAGAAGTTGTGGCTGCCCCATCCCTGGAGGTGTTCAAGGCCAGGTTGGATGAGGCTTTGAGCAACCTGGTGTAGTGGAAGATTTCCCTGCCCATGAAAGGGGGATTGGAACTAGATGATCTTTGATGTCCCTTCCAACCCTAACCATTCTATGATTCTATGATTCTATGTTACGAGTGTCCTGGCTTCCTTAGTGAGAAGTAGGAGGACAACACAGTGGAAAGCTTGCCAGGCTGCAATTTGATTTTTTGCTTCCCTGTGGTGTTAGAACTTCAGACTTTGAACCACTTTCATAATTTCAGTGGTGATCATTTCACCTAACATGAAATACTAACTATTGCATAGACATTTGCACTGGATCTGGTTGGCCAGACTTCCTTTATAATTAAAAGAAAAATAAGGGACTTCTTGAGCTTAATTAATCCAATCAGTTTTAACATGAGTCACTCAGATATGCGCATCTACATGTATTCCACCTTTGTTTACTCATGTTGGGAGTTCTCCTAAGTAATTACTCTTTTTTCTGCATATCAGAAGCTCAGTGGGTTAACTTATCACAACCTAAAACAGACCAACTGAGATATGAATCAGATTTCTGTATCCCTTTGCAACAGTCTCACAGTAGAGGATTTCTCTGCCCATGGCAGGGGTGTTGGAACTAGATGATCTTTGAGGTCCCATCCAACCCTAACCATTCTACTATTCTATGATTCTAATTATAGAAGGGACAATAAAGATCATCTAGTTCCAATTCCCCCACCATGGCAAGAGACACCTTCCACTAGACCAGGTTCCTCAAAGCCTCATCCAATCTGGCCTTGAACACTACCAGAGATGGGGCATCTACAGCATTTCTGGATAATCTATTCCAGTACTTTGCTATCCTCAAACTGAAGAACTTCTTCCTAAGGTCTGATCTAAATCTACCCTCTTTCAGTTCAAATCCATTGCCCCTGTCCTATCACTCCATGTCCTTTCAAAAGGATATCAGAGTGGTTGAAATCCTCCATGAGAACCAGGGCTCATGGACATGAAGCTGCTCCTATCTTTCTAGAGAGGACCTCACCTGCTCCATCTTCCTAGTCAGGTGGCCTGTATCAGATCACCACTATAATGTCACCTGTCCCTGTTTTCCCTTTAATCCTGACCCATAAGCTTTCAGTCAACTCCTCATCCATTCCCAGGCAGAGCTCCATGCTCTCCAGCTGGTCTTTCACATAGAGAGCAACACCTTCTCCTCATCTTCCCTGTCTGCCCTTCCTAAAGATTCTGTATCTTTCCATTCCAACACTCCAGTCATAGGAGCCATCCCGCTATGTCTCCTTGATGCCAATAAGATCATAGCCCTGCAGGTGTACATGCATCTCTAACTCTTGTTTATTCCCCATGCTATGTGCATTTGCATAGAGGCATTTGGGGAAATCTTGGACAGAGCAAGTGCCCTCCTCTCTTGGGTCTGCATGCAAGGTGTAAACAGGTCTGGAGAGGAACAGGCAATGATGTGTTAAATATTTCATTCTTATTATACTTTAGTGTGATTTTTCTTCATGAAGAAGAACTTCTTCACAATAAGGGTAACAGAACACTGGAACAGGCTGCCCAGAGAGGTTGTGGAGTCTCCTTCTCTGGAGATATTCAAAACCCACCTGGACACGTTCTTGTGTGATCTGATCTAGGTGGTCCTGCTCCGTCAGGGGGATTGGACTAGATGATCCTTTGAGGTCCCTTCCAACCCCTAATATTCTGTGATTCTGTGTGATTTTGTATGTATTACATAAAGTTTCATTGTTTTGAATTACTGGGCAAAAGTATGTAGGCTTTTGTGACTGTAAAGGAAATAATCACACTTTTTTGAATAGAGAAGCAATTTATATTTTTTGTGTGTTTTGTCTTTTTTTAGAAGAAATGAGTAAATGAAAATCTACAAGACGCCTTTTCTTTTATAGAGCTCTTTTTTCAATGTGCTTTTGAATTACATCCATCAATATTTTATTGTCCTCAATTTATGACTTTCAAAGCAATTCATACTCTCTACTTTCGACATAATTTTTGTCCTTGTTTGTTTGCTTACTTCCTCCCTTTTCTTGCCTACTTGCTTGCTTGTACTAAAGATCCTAGATCTGAACTCAGCAATCCAGCTGTGGCTTCGCTATTGCTGAGTAGAGGGAAAGGATCACCTTCCTTGGCCTGCTGGAAACACCCTGCCAGGTGTGTGTGTTTTATATAAGGAAACCACTCAGCTGTCATTTGCTCAATACTTTGAAAAGGCAAAGGTAGACAACTTCTTTTCCTAGGTCATGCTATTGCTGTGACAGTCTCTTGACTGGCACTCTTCTTTTAAATCATGCTGTTTAGACATCATGGATAACCTCATAGGCAACCCTGCCTAAGATATAAATGTGAAAAATGCAAGAGAAAATGAAAGTGAAAGTTCAATGAGGCTATCAGTCCCTTATGCCATGGAAACCCACTCTACCAAGTGGAAGGCTATGACTAACCAAGAAAGATGATGTGATGGTGAAGCTGACACACATCCCTCGCTCTTGGCCAGTTTCTCTGACTTTGTGTCTTGATTTTGTTTCTGTTATTAAAGTACTGGGCTGTTGTTGGAGACTCCAAGTCTCTATGAACACTTCCAGTTACTGATCCATAGGATGAGGTGCAATAAGGGGGAAAAAAAGAAAAAAAAAAAGGAAAGAAAAAAAAACTCTCCTTGTGCAAAAGAGAGAACAGTTTTTGCGAGAGCAATCTAATTGGAACAAAGGCAGGATATGCTCCATGTTTCTTGCCCTCAGAGGTGCACCCCTGTTTTTTTTTGTTGCCGTTGCTGTTTGATCAAACACCTACAAGGCTTCAAGTACTGACTATTTACAAACTTTCTCAGTCAAAGACTAGAAACATTTTGCATTTCAAGCTGGGTCTCAGAGTACATGTCTTCAAGGTTCAGTGCAAACATTTAGCATAATTCTAGGAGCAATTTTCTACAGGTGGCTAAGCAGAAGGTAGACTTATATAGCTGTAATAAGAATAAAATAGTTATGGTTATATTAAAGTAGAAGATTTTCAGCAACTGCTCTAGAAGCTTGCTTGGTCTCAAGTGTAGCATGAAATATGATTTTCAATGTGAGAAAACTGTTAAGAATGCACAACCATACTAACTATTACAGCAGGCAGGTAAGAGTCTTTAGGCTTACTGATTTACTTATTAGATGTGTCCTTACTGAAAATAGTTGTGTCTTATTTCTAGTTTAATCAGCCAGGAGGTAAGATTTTAAAGTTTTGAATTGGAACATCGTGCCATATAAATAGATGGCATTCCATACTGAGTCTTCATACAAGTTTGTAAGAAATAAGGAGAAGAACAAGACTGAAACTTTCAAGTATTGTGGAGTAAAAGTACATATTTGTCAGGAGTATACTAGTTATACGCTGGAACTAATATTAGCCATTTTTGTCTTGTTCCTTCAAGGATATTGTCATTTGTCTTAATAACTTTAAAAATATATCTTATACGCTGTAATCTTTTCCATTTATTACTAAAACAATAAATAGACTAAGCACCTATTAATGTCATTAGAAATAATTAAAACTTTTAAAGTTTTAAAGAAAACATAACATTTTACTATACTTATTATATCTATAAATATACTTTTTTTAGTCCAATATAGAATGACTAAACAAAGACTACAGGACCCCATGCAACTGACATGCATAATGTGATTTTTTTCAAAATATTAGTTTGTCAAATTATTTGAATGTAATATGTTGTGGTTTAGACCAATCCCGCAATTAAATTCCGCACAGCCACTCTCTCACCCCTTCCCCAGTGAAGTGGAGAGGAGAAAAATATAATAAAAAGGACTGAGTCGAGACAAGAACAGAGAAGGAGCACCCACCAACCATGGTCCCAGGCAAAACAGACTTGGCTTGGGAATAAAGCAAAACAATTTATTAACAGTTACTTGAAAGGATAAAGAGAAACAAAACCAGTTACTTGAGACGATAAAAAGAAACAAGGTCATATGTTAAAAACAACACTTCCTCCCCTTTCTTTTTCTTCCCGGGTCTACCTCCTTCCCCAGCAGCACAGGGGGACAGGGAATGGGGGAGTGCAGGTCAGTTCATTCTATGCTGTTACCTTTTCTTAAAGGAGGAGGAGTCCTTAACCCTTTTTCCCTTGCTCCAGTGGATCTCCTACTCACAAGGAAAATCCACAGACTTCTCCAGTATGAGTCCTACCCACAGGATACAATCCTTCCCCATTGGACTGGTCCAGTGTGAGCTTTTACCACAGTCATGGATTTCTTAGGGAGTTGTGGCCACTCACTCTGGCATGGGTCATCACATGGACTCTGGATGCGTCTCTACCTTGTCGTCCATCCCATTCTTCATGACCTCTCTCAGGCTCAGGCATCTCTTCTCCGACATGGGCTTCTCCATGCGCTGCGAGTGGGTATCTGCTCCACCAAGTCTGTCCTGGCTGCAGGGGGCCGCCTGCCATCTCGCCACTGGCTGCAGGGGAAACTCAGCTCCGGCACACCTCGTCCCGCTTTATCTTCACTGACCTTGTGTCAGTGTGGCCATTTCTCTCAGATCTCAGCCCTCTCTGGATGAACTCAGCCCAGCGGGCACCCCGGGAGCAGGGCGCTCCACGAGTTCCCCAGGCGGCTCCGCTGCCACCATCCTCAGCAGGTGGCGCCAGCTCGGCACGGGCAGCTGCCTGGCCAGGAGCCAGGGAGCGGGGACAGCGCCCTCCTCCCTTCTCTCCTTACTCCCGGGCAAAGCACCTTTTCCGGTTCCTTTGTCCCAACTTAAACAGGGCAATTCGCAGAAGCGCCGATTGGCTCAACCCCGAGGGGGATGGGAGTTCGATCTGGTGGCCAGAGCTGGGTCTGGCCTGGTTCCAAACCCAGGGAAGTCACAGGGAGCAAATCCCCTCTCCTGCCACCAGAACCCCTTTACATCAACCCATCATATAATAGAAGCATAAAAAAAAACATTGAATAGGAGCACTGATTATTTGATTCATATTATCTTCAAAACCCATGTGAAAGGCCCTTCCGTTAAAAAAAAGATTTAAATAATTAAGGACAAATATGATTTACCACTAACTTCCAGTAGACAATGTGCTTGAATGAACGGTTTTAGCAAATCTTTATTAAAATTAAGGTTTGAAACTCCGTATCAGCCTGTGATTTAGCTTAATTGTTGTTTGGATCTTTGGATGCACGGTATATAGGCAATGGCCAGGGGCTTCAATGATATTGTAAAAGAAAAGAAACATTTAAACAAGAAATGGTAGAATATAGGAAACAAGAAAAACAGTGATGTAAAGTTCTAAATTTAATACATGAAAGTTCAAAAAGCAATTTGCAACCTTTCTTTGCCTTGCTTGCCTTACCTTGCCTTATCTCTCTCAAAGTATAGTGATTAAGAAGGAACCCTAGCTCTAGGATATAGGCCCAGGACTGTTTCAGTCAGAAGTACAGTGTGCAGAAGTCACCTGCTGCACTTCTAACTTATGCTAAGGGTCTTCATAAATCTACCGAAAAGTCCCTTTTTTTTTTTGATGGTACAGATTGTTTGTTTTTTTTCACAGACTCAGAATGTTTATAGATGGAAAGGGCATCTCGACATAAAAGTCCTGCTTCTTATCTCAATAGCAGTATAGAGTTCTGAATGACTAAAGGAAGAAAATCCTAATAAACATGCAGACAACCAGTGTGGTGGAAGGAGCCAGTGAAAGTTATATTTCTGGGAATTTACAAGTTCAAGTTCATAAATTGTTGACATTATACTCAGTTCTGTCTTTGACACGAAAGAATCTGAAATAAATTACCCGAACAGTACATCTGTGTAAACAGACAAGATTAAAAATCAAGCTGGATTGTTTCACCTTCCTTCTCAGCCATTTTGCTTCACAGAGGGGAAGAAGCAGCATTTTAGTGAGGAAGACCTGTAGCTTCTCAGTTTCCTGGAACATCTTAGTTGAATCCCATACACTTGACAGCTCTTGAAGCTGAGAACGAAAAATGGTAAATTTGCCCTCATAAAAAGCCATTTCCCTGCAGGGCAGCCACACAGGTTTGCTGAGGATGGAGAAGTCAGGATTTAGCTCCTGGTTGCCAGGCAACAGCTAAGGAAGGAGTAGGTCTCCTTTCTTAAAGAAATTGAGTGGTCCTCCATGAGTGTTTGCACATAAAGAGCCACAGCTTGAAAAAAGCAACAACAATAACGAAAAACTATTTCTGCCCAGACAACATTACTCTGAACATTTTAAAGAGGGAAAGGTTTTTCAGTTCACAAACTACTTCCTGAGATCAATAGGAGCATCACTTCTTTTTCTTTTATATGACTTTAGGCACTGGTTTTTGTTGGTTGGTTGGTTAGTTTGTTTCGGGGTTTTGTTTTTGTTGTTGTTTGATTTTCTTTTTTACTATTTTTTTCCCCACTTTGAAACAATTCATTTCCAGAAAGGTGACGTTTGGGGGATTTTTTTTTTAGTTATTTTTAAAAAAGCTTTTAAATCTATGGTTGTTGATATGAAAAGAGGGTTCAACCTTATCGCTCAAATAAATATGCTGAAAACAGGACATTAAAATGCTTCAAACAAAAAAAAATTATAATGCCCAGTCCTCCCTCATGCAGAAATAAACAAACAAAAAGTACAATACTAATCCATTGTGAAGTTCCATGTTTTGATCTTATATTTTATCACACAATGTATTACTTTCCATGCTAATCTAATTTACCATATGTGCCTACACTCAAAGAGGAAAACAGAAGGTTTATCTACCAGAACAGGTGCTATTTTATGTTGAATTTTTATTGAGATATAGAAAAAATGGAATTTAAGTGGGGAATTCTCCTATTTAAGAAAATACTGATGGTTTTATTCATTTATTATTTTTACTGGAATGATTTATAGGTAAACAAATGCGATGTTACACTTTAAAAATGTAACAGTTAGGCTTTTCCTGTCTTGTCTTAACTTTCTGAAAAGCTCTAGCAGAGGACAAAATAATCTCTCCTGCCATCAAACTGCCTGAATGGCAGCCTTAGAAGGAGTGATATAATTACTGTGGAAATGAAGGTGTGGTTTTAAAGCTTAGACACTAACTAAAATATAATGCTTTCCATCTGCTAGTATCAGAATAATGAACACTGAGGAAACCATCTTCCATCACATCTGATAAAGATAAAAGCATTATGCAAAATTTAGTATGATGTGTTGCTCCTAATGCATAAATCCTCAAGATTAAATAAATCTATTTCAATAAAAACTGACACATGTGAAACACAAGAAAATTAATTTTCTATTGTAATTCTTGTGAAAATTTCCGTTGTGAACAGGGGATATTTTTCTTCTCTTTAAAAAAATTTACTGAACAGTGATCATGGCTAGCTGTCAAAACTGAAATCCATGTAAATCAACATGTTTATATCTTTGTGAGAGGTTTTGTTTTGTTTTTCTTTTCTCAAATATTTTCAAAATCATACAACTACATGACTTTTTTCTCATCACAATCTCAACTTCAGTCATTTAATTTTAAGCTGAGGGACACATTTGCCTAACACAGAGGCCTATTTGAATCCATATTTTAGGAAATTAATTTTTTTTAAATCCTGAAAAGAGTTCTGTATGTCCTATAAAACTTAGTAAAGGTAAGAAAATGCTTATGAATTTAGGCAATTTTCTTCAGTGAAACTGGTATAATTGGCCCCTTCAATTAGACATAAACTAGTTACACAATTAAGATCTTGTTCAACTCCCAAATGAACTTTCAAGATCAGTTTCCTTCATCTATATAGCTGGCATACACAATAAAAAATAAAGTATTTTGTTGGAAAGATATGAACTTTTTGAGATTGCTGATACAATTTCTTTCAGAAAGCTTTGAGACACCTCTGGCTTCTCAGGTTGAATAAGGATTATCCATATCTGTTTCTTGAATCCAAAATAACAGTTTATATGTTTTAGGACAGTAAAGATGTGTTACCTGAGCCTACCTCCTCTTCCTTTCCCTCTTGGCATGTTCTGCATGACATATGTGTAGTTACTCAGCTACAACCAGGGAGAAGCAGGAATCCTGATCCACAACAACAGCTGTTGCACAAGTCCAGTGTACCCAACCCATCCAGCTCCACCATCATTTTCTAATGAGCTATGCAGCCGTAGACTTATTACAGAAGCAGTAGATGTTTAATCACTAATATGCATTGTGCTATGATTGTCCAGAACAAGTCAAGATTTCCATGGGATTTAGCAGGGAGAACACCTCCTCTGAGAATTTCAAGTGACCTTGAATGTGTAGGTGATCACTTCATCCATAGCTTAGTGATTTTAATATACCTCTGAATAAGTTTTCAGTAGAAAATATCAGCATGATTGGTATCTTACATAATTAAACAGGTTAAGTTTTGGCATTGTTTTTTACTCTGCCTGAGTTCCACCACAGGGTCCTCAGTTTTGTTACTAATCTCATCCGTTCTCATTCATTACCTCTTTTCTCATATGAAAAGCAAGCCAGATTTGTACTGTTTAATCAGAGAACACCTTAAGTTTTTCTGATCATACATACATTGAAATTCATGATCAGTATTTCTACAAATTGCACTCATTATTAACAGCAGATCCTGTGAATGATGTTTGAAAAACATATCTTTGGCCCAGGACAAAAAAAAACACATAGACATAAAAAGTTCTTAACTTCTGTCTCAAGTCACTTCTCATTCCTCATATATTGTGACATAGGCCTAAAGTTTCTTTTCTTCTGGTGGTTTCTTAGTATTATATTCATTAATATAATACATCGCCATACTCCAATTTGGCATGTCATTTTGTATGGAGGAAGCATGAGATAACTCAAGATTTCAGAAACTTCCTTTTCTTTTTTTAACACTGCATAAATTTGTGGAATTTCAATGTTTTAACTCATATAAATAGCTAATTAGAAGCATGTGTATTAACAGGAGGTTTTACAAACGTTTAATTTAGTATTTCAAGTGTGAATTTCCACTAAACTGTTCTTTTACAAGGATTAAAACAAAATGTTCTGAAATGATTGGAGTATTTAATCACCACTGGTGAAGTCTTTATTTTCAAAATTTACACTGGTATTTTTGCACAGGGAATTTATAGATGCATTAAGCTTGCATGGCTGTATGCATTTCATTTGGGAAATAGGTCAAAGTTCACCAAATTTTATAGAATATTGAATAATTTAGTTCTCAGTCATTTAACAATTTAGCTCAATATTTAGCAATGCCAAAAAAAAAAAAAAATCAGCCAAATTACATACTTTTTTAAAAAAAAGTCATTTATAAACTCTCTTGGTTCCATCTTCAGAAGATGTTACATTTTTTACACCAATATGATAAATAGAATCTTTTTTCAGTGAAATATTTTTAAAAGCTCACAGCCATCAGAGGCATTCAGCAATGTTAATATATTCCTCTTCTTTTCTGTTTATGTGTAGAGAGCTTTACTTTCAACCTCGTTGCTTTATTAATTTTTAAAATAGTGCTAGGAAAAATTGCGCATAAACATTTTTTTCAGTCTTCATTAATTAACCACTTTTTTACTAAGCTTTCTAAAGTTGATGGAAGAGATGTAATTTGCCCACAAACTCTCCTTTCTTTTCTTCTGCTCTTCTTGGTCTCACCAGATCCCTTTCCCCAAAGGACATTTTGACTGTATTATAGTATTATAAACAAAATGGAGCAGACATATATTCCCAACACTTTCAAATTAAGCCCAATCTGTTGAATCCATGACAGGGAACAGAACTTTTTCATTTGTATCAGTTATTGGTGTTTACAAAAATAATTTGAATATAGAGAAAGTACTGAAGCAATAAGTATTCCATGTAGTACTTCCTGACCAGGGTAAGAATTTACATCAGAAACTACAAATCAGTAATTCTCAATGGTGGGATGTATGATACTATTAAAAACAGCATAAGTTCAGGTTCGAGGGATATCATAGGAATCTAAATCACTGTATAATTCATTAACACAACAGATTCCTAGATAAATCCTTTTTTTTTTTTCTGAGCAAAAAAAATTTGCAAATAACCAAATCTTTTGTGTTAACGATGAAATAACTGTTTAGGTAAAATATGCTTATTAATATAAATCTGTATGAATTTTTAAATGAGTTGCAAAATCAAAACACTTTTTCTGGAATGTTAACAGTATCCCAGGCACTGATGCCAGAATGTTTGTAGATATCTATGTTTGCAAGCATCATAATGAAAAGCTAACTGAAAACCTCGTGTGAAGCCTTAGAAGTAAAAAGTGTTTGCTTTTTAAGGACAATATTTTGCAATTCTCAAAATTAACTTTGTTTAATGGCTAACATAGCCCAAATATCTGCTGTCTCTCCCTATTCACCTGCTAGATGATGACAATCTTGACAGAATGAGTCTTGTTCAGATGTCATCTAATTTTGCACTTGCCTCATCATAAAACATTTAGCTGCAGCAATTTATAGTCCTTTGAGAAAAGAAGCAGATTAGACATTCAAGGATGTATAACCTGGAAAATAATGAAGAATATGTGAAAATAGAGCTTTGTTAAACTATTTGACGGTAATAAGAACATGAAAAAAAATGAAAAAGGAGAAAAGAAGCACTAATTATTTGATCCATGCTATCTATAAAACCCATGTAAAATGTGTTAAACATTATCATTTTTATAATAATTAAAATAATGTTTCACTAATACTTTCACATTATTTCAAACCTGTCAGAAAACAGATGCTCATATCAATTTCCATTGATATTTTTTACAGCCAATATGTGTATTATCTGTAAAAACAAACATAGGACTGCATTCTGGTAATTTGAAACTTGTTGTCTGACAATGACAAAGTCAGCTCAGTGAGGATGCTGTTTTTCCTGTGAAACAATTATTACAGTGTTTATAGATTTGAAACTGAAATCCTAATCAAAGAAGATTAGTAAAGATTCAAGTGTTAAGAGCATTAATAATTATCAAACTTAGCATTTCAAAGGAAAGCAATTTCAGCTCTTTGCATAAGTCTATTCTGTATACAAATTACTAGCAAAAAAAATTCCTTCAACTCTTTAGAGATGTTGGGAAATTCTCTTCATGGAAATAAATAACTTATTCTGGGGAATAGAGGATATATATTATTTGCTGATATTTTATTCTTTGTCGCATTGTTTTCTTTTCACTAGCAGACATTAATCTGACTCCCTGTGGGTGATCTCCTTGTAGAAATGTAGGACAATCTGTACACCTGAGACTGAGTAAATCTAACACTAAGGGACTCATTTTGTGGAGATTATTTATGAAGTCTCCAAGGATTTCAGACAAAGGAATTCTGTCAGAAATTATTGGTAGTAATTTTAGTAAGTAGGAGTTTTTCTTTATCTTTTCGTGTTACAGCACATTCAGAAAATACATATTTGTAATATTTGTACTTATAATATATGCAAAATAATAATGAACCATTATCTTTTTTTTTTTAATAAAAAAAGAAATCCTGAAAAAAGTAAAAATAGCCGAGTGTCTAAGTATTTCTCAGTCATGGATTTTTACTGAAATATTATGAATTGTGAAGTTTTCAGTGAGTTTAGAAACTTACCCTTGGATTCTTTTGACTTACTATATCAATCTTCTACTTTGTAATTACAAGGTGAAATAAATGTATTTTTTAGTTTCAATGTGCACCCTTTGTACCCTTTAAAAAGCCTAAAATAGTGACAAAAGCTGTTCTCCCTTATTTTGAAAAGAACAAAAAAACTACACTCTGGACTTCTATTCAGCTTTCAGAACTACTAAGATATAATGAAAAAGTTGAGATTGCCTCTTAATTATGAACAAGAGCTAGGTATTTATTCTAAAACTTGTTTTTCTGTGACTTTGATCTAAACAGAATAAACTGTATGGAGCAGATAAAAGATAGAAATCCTTCTGTTCTTAAAATGGAGGTAGCAGAATGCAGCTGGAGAAAGAGAGGTGCATCTTTATGACCAGTATCTTACTTGTGTTTTCTCAGTTAATCAGACCCTTTCTAAATTATTTTCAACTTCTTTATGAATTTTGAATATGTTTTGAATCACAAGCTTTTCCATGAAGAAACTTTGGTAACTATGAAGTGTGAAGTGCATTCAGCTTTCTAATACAATACAAATGAAACAAACAAAGCCCGTCCTCATAAAACAATTAAAATCCCAGGTTAATACAAGAAATTCATCGTTCTAGAAGGCATACAAATATTTTTGGAACAAAGACTATTAAAAAACAAAAACAAAACCAAAACATCCAGAAAACAAACAAACAAACAAAACCACACACACCAAAAAAAAAAAACCAAAAGACAACAAACAGAGAATGACAATTGTCTTGAAGAATAAATCCTTCTCAGAAAAATGAATAGGTTTTCATTGGTTTGTTTTCTGGGTGTTTTGTTTTGTTTTCCTCCAGAAGTGTCATTTCAGGAGAAGAGTGATTGGACAGAAATTGTGCAAAGAAACACTACAAATGAGACCTTGAAACATGTAGTCATTTAAACCAATAACTGTATTGTACTGTATCACTTTTTTTTTTTCTTGTTCCTTTCCCTTTTCCTTCTCTTATTCCTCTTCCCCCTTCCCTCTTCTTTTTCACAAAGGTAGAGGGCCCACTAACTTCGTATTGAGGGTTTCATGTGACCACACACAGGAGTCTATTGCCATTTGACTTGTTCCAGGGCATTTTGCTAGGCTTTCAGTTACCTGTTCAGAAGGACACATAGGCTTCCTGGATGCCTGAGTTTAAAGGCACTGGCTGTGTAAGAATCACTTTGAGTAAGCCAGTTGTCTTGGAAGGTACCAGATACCTATGTGGGCCAACTGAATGAAATCCTAAGGGCCAACTTCAGGATGAGCTGAATAATTCACTAGGCTCTATGAGAGTAGCCCTGAAGAGAAGGATTTGGGGGTGTTTATAGACGAGAAGCTCAACATGAGCTGGCAGTGAGCTCATGCGGCCCAGAAGGCCAACCGCTTCCTGGGATGTATCAAGAGAAGCGTGGTCAGCAGGTCAAGAGAGGTGATTCTCCCCCTTTACTCTGCTCTTATGAGACCCCACCTTGAATACTGTGTCCAGTTCTGGTGTCCCCACCATAAGAGAGACACAGATCTGTTGGAGCGTGTTCAGAGGCGGGCCACAAAGATGATCCAGGGGCTGGAGCACCTCTGCTACGAGGACAGGTTGCGGGAGCTGAGATTGTTCAGCCTTGAAAAGAGAGGACTTCGGGGGGACCTAATAGCTGCCTTCCAATACCTGAAGAGAACCTACAGGAAGGCTGGGGAGGGACTTTTTATAAGAGTGTCCACTGATAAGACAAGGGGAAATGGGTTTAAGTTGAAGGAGAACAGATTTAGATTAGATCTTAGGAAGAAATTCTTCAGTACGAGGGTGGTAAGACTTTGGAATAAATTGCCCAGAGAAGTTGTGGATGCCCCCTCCCTGGAGCTGTTCAAGGCCAAGTTGGACAGAGCCTTGAGTAGCCTGATCTAGTTGAGAGGCGTCCCTGCCCATGACAGGGAGGTTGGATTAGATGATCTCTAAGGTCCTTTCCAGCCTATGCCATTCTGTGATTCTATGATTCTATACCGAAGTACACTTCCATTGACCACAGTATATGTTTAGATCCTAGCTGACACGTGCACATCTTGTTATACTTTTAATTCAGTCTTTAACAAAAATTCACTCCCAGCTTTTAGACAGGCAAAAAGAGTTGCAGTCAAAGTCCTTTTATCTGGATATTTAATTTATAAAATTCTCTACAGTTTTACCATCTCTCACTCTTCCCCCTGCCCCCCTTAGCAGAATGGTTGGGATTCAACTTGCTTAATTTTGGGAACTTGATTCAATTGTTTAAACATTTGCATTTATTACCTTCTGAGATGCACTGGTTTGTCTCTCCTTACCTCCAGCTACTAAAATAGAAGACAAGTCTTCCGTAAGTCTTTTCATAGATTTTCATAGATTTCTAGGTTGGAAAAGACCTTAGAGATCATCGAGTCCAACCATCCGTAATCCCCATTAAACCATATCCTCAAGTAGCTCATCCACCCTATTCTTAAACACATCCAGGGATGGGGACTCAACCACCTCCCTGGGCAGCTTATTCCAGTGGCTGACAACCCTTTCAGAGAAGAAATACTTCCTAACATCCAACCTGAATCTCCCCTGACTAAGCTTATGCCCATTTCCTCTTGTTCTATCTCCCATCACTAATGTAAAGAGCCCTTCCCCTACCTCCCCACCATCTTTTCTCAAGTATTTATAGGCCGTAATCAGGTCTCCCCTCAGCCTCCTCTTCTCCAGGCTAAACAGCCCCAACTCCCTCAGCCGCTCCTCATAAGTTTTATTTTCCAGCCCCTTGACCAGTTTAGTTGCCCTTCTTTGGACTCGCTCCAGGAGCTCAATATCTCTCTTAAAGCGAGGGGCCCAAAACTGGACACAATATTCCAGGTGCGGCCTCACCAGTGCCGAGTACAGGGGCAGGATCACTTCCCTGCTCCTGCTGGTCACACTATTCTTGATGCATGCCAGTATCCCATTGGCCTTTTTGGCCACCTGGGCACACTGCTGGCTCATATCAAGCCGGTAGTCAACCAACACCCCCAGGTCCTTTTCCGCCAGGCAGCTCTCCAGCCACTCCTCCCCGAGCCTATAGCGATGCTTGGGGTTTTTATACCCCAAGTGAAGGACTCTGCACTTGGCCTTATTAAAGCTCATGCCATTGGCCTCAGCCCAACGATCCAGTCTGTTCAAATCCCTCTGAAGGGCCTCCCTACCCTCGAGCAGATCGACACAGCCTCCCAGCTTGGTGTCGTCCGCAAATTTACTGAGGGTACATTCAATCCCCTCATCCAGGTCATTGATAAAGATGTTAAACAGAACTGGACCCAGCACTGAGCCCTGGGGAACCCCACTGGTGACCGGCCTCCAGCCGGATTTAGCCCCATTTACCACCACTCTTTGGGCCCGGCCATCCAGCCAGTTTTTAACCCAAAGGAGGGTGTGCCTATCCAGGCCAACAGTTACCAGTTTCTCCACCAGAACACTATGAGAAACTGTATCAAAGGCTTTACTGAGGTCCAGGAAAACTACATCCACAGCCCTTCCCTCGTCAACCAGGCGGGTCACCCTGTCATAGAAGGTGATCAGGTTTGATTGGCAAGACCTGCCTTTCATAAACCCATGTTGACTGGGCCTGATCACCCGGTTAACCTGTATGTGCTCATTAATAGCACTCAAGATAACCTGTTCCATGACTTTGCCCGTCACCGAGGTCAGACTGACAGGCCTGTAGTTCCCCGGATCCTCCTTCTGCCCTTTTTTGTAAATGGGGGTAACATCCGCCAGCCTCCAGTCCAGCGGAACTTCCCCAGTGAGCCAAGACCGCCCAAAGATAATGGACAAGGGTTTGGCAATGACATCCGCCAGCTCTCTCAGGACTCTCGGGTGGATACCATCAGGCCCCATAGACTTGTGGGCATCCAGCCGAAGGAGCAGATCCTTGACCCGTTCCTCTTGGATCACAGGAGCTTCAATCTGCTCTCCCTCCCTGCACTCAGACACCGAAGGCCAGCTCACCTGGGAACTGCTGACCTTATTATTAAAGACTGAGGCAAAGAAGGCATTAAGGACCTCAGCCTTGTCTTCATCCCTAGTGACTAACATACCCCCTGAGTCCAGTAGGGGCTGGAGGTGATCTTTAGCCCTCCTTTTGTTATTAATATATTTATAGAAAGACTTTTTGTTGTCCCTTACGGAGCAGGCTAGTCTAAGTTCCAATTGGGCTTTTGCCTCCCTGATTATCTCCCTACATGCCCTAACTTCCTCCCTGTATTGATTCCTGGATGCCTGCCCATTCTTCCAAGACTTGTAGACATCCCTTTTTCTTTTGAGATGTTCCCAAATCTCCTTTGTTATCCAAGCTGGTTTTCTACCCCGGCGGCTCGACTTCCGGCACACAGGGACAGCTCGCTCCTGTGCCTCCAGAATTTCCTTTTTGAATAGTAACCATCCCTCCTGCGCCCCCTTACCCTTGAGAGCTGTCTCCCATTGGACTTTGTTAACCAGACTTCTAAACAGCCCAAAGTCAGCTCGCCCAAAGTCCAGCTTGGCCGTTTTAGTGTTCCCTCTCCTAACTTCCCCTAGAATTGAGAATTCTATTATCTCGTGGTCACTAAGCCCCAGGCGTCCTCCAACCTTCACATCTCCCACAAGACCTTCTCTGTTCACAAACAGCAGGTCTAGGGGAGCTCCTTCTCTAGTCGGTTCACTAACCAGTTGTGAGAGGAAGTTGTCCTCCACACTCTGCAGGAACCGCCTAGACTGTTTCCTGACTGCCATGTTATACTTCCAACAGACATCAGGCAGGTTAAAGTCACCCATAAGGACAAGGGCCAGTGAGCGCGAGACTTCCCCCAGTTGTTTAAAGAATAGCTCATCAGTCTCACTGTCCTAATAGGGTGGCCTGTAGCAGATACCCACTACAATATCCGCCTTCATAGGCCCCTCTTTGATTTTCACCCATAGACATTCTACTAGGTCATCCCCAACATTTAACTCTAAACAGTTTAGATCTTCCCTTACATACAGGGCAACCCCACCACCCCTTCTACCTCTCCTATCCCTCCTGAAGAGTTTGTAGCCATCCATGGTAGCACTCCAGTTATACGAGTCATCCCACCATGTTTCAGTGATGGCAACTATGTCATAGTTTCCCCGGATAGCAAGAGCTTCCAGTTCCTCTTGTTTATTGCCCATACTGCGTGCGTTCGTATAGAAGCACGTAAGTTGGGCTTTCGACCCCACGGCACCCCTAGGGGGGGAAGTTTTATTACCTGAGCTGTTATTTTTGGGATTCTCTTTAACCTCTAGGCAACTTGTGTGTTGCTCTTGACTACACATATCACCCCCTAGTATCACTGAGGCAGCAGGCCGAAGGCACCTGCCTACACTCCCTTCATCAGACAATGGAGGGCCGTCCTCGGCTGTTAATCCTCTAAGTCTGATAATACCCCCCACCCCCTTCACATCTAGTTTAAAGCCCTGTTGATGATCCCAGCTAGTTCTGTAGCGAGCAGCCTTTTCCCCCGTGGAGACAAACCCGCCCCGTCCCTAGATAGAAGATCTGGCATTAAGGTCAGCCCGTGGTTAAAGAAGCCTAGGTTGTTTTCCTCACACCACTTTTGTAGCCAATTATTTAAATCCTCGATCTTTGTTTTCCATCCTGTGTCATGTCCTAGAGTCGGTATGATAGAAGAGAATATTACTTGGGCCCCCGATCCCTTCAACATTCTTCCCAAAACCCTGAGATCTTTCTTAATAGTCCGGATGTTTCTTTTCCTAATGTCATCCATACCAACTTGGAAAAGAAGAAGAGGGTAGTAATCAGTGGGCCTGACTATAGATGGGAGTTTTTTTGTTACATCCCTAATTGTTGCCCCAGGAAGGGAGCAGACCTCCCTGTGTAGAGGGTCAGGTCTACAAATCTGGCCCTCCACACCCCTCAAAAGGGAGTCTCCTAAAACAATCACCCGCCTTTCCTTCTTAACTGAGGCTGTCTTGATGATACGTGTGGTCCTAGGGAAGGATACTAGCGTGTGTGTATCATCATCCTCCCTGGGTGTTGGTTCCACTTGCAGAGTTTCAAATCTGTTGTGTAATGGAACCTGGGAGGTAGTTGCAGGAGCAGAGGGGGCAGGCTTGCCGCGCCGGGCAGGGACCTGCTGCCATTGCTCATTCCCACCTGGATTCCTCTTCCCGGCCAGGTGGGGAGAGGTTGGGGGCTCCTCAGTCTGAGAAGCTGTGGTAGCCTGTTGGGTCTGCGGGCGGGAGCACAAAGTACTGGTCCATTGGTCAATCTCCCTCTCGCACTCCCTGATGGCCCTCAGCCTGCTTACCTCCTCTCTGAGCTCTGTCACCAGGCGGAGGAGTTCCTCCACCCTGGCACAGCTCCCACAAGTGAGTTCCCCGGTGGCAACCTGAGCCAATACACTCGGGGAACAAGACCTGCAGCTTACCTGGGTGGCAGCGTGCACCCAGCGGGGGTCCGTCTGGGAGGCTGCGTCGGTCCTGGCTGGCACCGGGCTGGAGGCAGCCTTCGCTTTATGCCTAGTGACCACCATGTCAGTCAGGGACTTCCTACCGCGCTCGACGCTCTGCCTGCTTGCTCTGTCTGCTCGCCCTGCCTGCGCGAACTGCCGCGCAAACTGCCGCGCCCCTCACTCTGCCGCGCCACGCCCCTGTTTGCCCGCTCCTGTTCGCAGCGCTCCGGGTCGCAGCGCTCCTCAGGGCAGTTTAAATCTCCCGCGTCTGTTCCGGGTCCGCCCCCCTGCGTCAGCAGTCACGTAGGCACTGCCGGAACCGGGACACAGGAGATCCTGGCTCCCGCCGGGCGATGCCTGGCTTTTAGCTCACTCGACACTCGCTTTTTCCACCTCAATCTACCCCCCCGGCCGCAGAACTTACCGTCCGTGCTACCGAGGCGTGCAGAAAGTGTATGCTTTTGTCATATCTGCTGGCTTTGTGCAGATGTATTCACCATCCTATGACATCTTAAATGGTATTAGATGTCTGTCTTAGCAACTGAATCAACCCTTAGGTGTCAACATAGAGATATCTACACTTGAGCCAGTCATTGTAGGCTGTCTTTGTAGCTGATGAAGGGAAATGAGGCACAATTTGTTTGACTTACTTAAATAATCTATAGTAGGATGAGATGATTGGCAATCTGTACGTTTGTATTTGTTTCCATTTGCTGTAAAGAGGATCTAAAATGACTAACTCAGATGTAGAGATTCATATTTTAATTTATTTGTTTTATTGGTATATTTGGTCTATATTTGGTTATATCACTTCCCTTCAATATGATCACTCTGATGGCTGCAATCGAGCACATGAAATAGTTTATTTTGGTAACATCAGCTATGATTGCATAAAGGAGAAATTCCATAAGATTGAATCATTATTGCGAATGTATGTTTCTTTCTGTATCAGGAGTTCATTTTAAAAAATTCTGTTCTCCTTTGGTTTAATATTCTACTTCATCTTTCCTTGAACATCAAAAACTTCTATTTAAATGAAAATACTAATATATTTTTTCACTGATTGTGTTCTAATTCACTGAAACCAATACCTGCTACAAAATAGACAGTATACAGATAATTTTGGTTTTATTAAATAGATGCTAACTAACACTTTCATGAAATTAAGTATATTTAAATTATAATTAACAACGTACTTCATCTTTAAGCTACTATTTTTAGTCATACATACCAAATTTTAGAGATTTGGTCTGGAATCACTGGTGTCTACTACAAGGTAGACAGGCTTTCCCACGAAAGAAGAAAATAATCTAATCCATGAGAATCCTGTCGATGCAAGGACTTAAGAGCCAAATTGTCCTGATTCCCCACAAGTATTCCAATCTCCTTATTTTCTAATGCTGACTAACCTGTAGGGGACTAGACTATTTAAATTCTTCTCCATTTAGCATGAAAATCTCCTAGGAATGTAACAACAGGCATACATTCATGCTCAGAGGTATCTGTTTTGGCGACAGAACTGCCTACCACTTAGCTTTGCTGCAGTGCAGTCCACAGTGAACAACTCCTAAAGAGTGCTTAGTGTCGTAAGAAGGCTGAAAACATAGGTTTGGTGCAAATAGTTTTCATAACAGATAATTGATGTGAGTGATTATTCCACATGAAATACAAGCCGTCTTCGGTTTGAGGGACAGCACAGGACCTCTTCAGTTTGCAGGGTGTTTCTGAGTTACATTGTAATAACTTGTCCCACATCCCTTCCCCTCTTCTTTACACTGGTAGGTATGCAAGGGTGAGAGTGAACAGGCAAACAGGATTGTGGCTTCAGTCATGACAAAGACATTCTTATCGAGATGGAGGACAGGGGAGAACAGATTTAGGATCTTGATCTCATCTGCTAGTTTTTATTCTATAGGCTGTGAAAAGTAAACTTAATATGCTTACATCTTTCAGGGAAATGAGATCCTACTTCTTTCTCCTGCAAAATGTGAATCAGGTTCCCTGACACCCATGACTTGCACTTCTAATTACAACATAGCCAGCAACAGAAAGACAGAGGCCAAAGAAGACTAACCACCAAAGTTTATGACCACTGATCAATTGGTCAAGCTAACAGCTAATTACATAAAGGAAGGTCAGTGGAAGAAGAGAATGTGTCAGGGGACTGTCACTACTAGGAGGTTGGGCCAACATTGTAATCCTGGTTTCATATAGAATCATAGAATCATAGAATGGCATAGGCTGGAAGGGACCTTAGAGTCCCTTATATTTTCTATATTTTCCTAAGTAATGCTAAGTTTTACATGGAAGATTTTTTAGTCTATCATGTTTGCAAGACTTGGTGTTAATCTCAATAGAGACATCCTCTATAGAAAAATGCAGACTTTTCTTGAGGAAGACTACATTATCCTGCCTGAGATTTGGATACTAAAATTATGCTTTAGGTAAATGTCCACTTAGAAAATATTAGAAAATGCTTCAAATCATCTTTTTTACATACCATTGATTCAATATTAATCATAGAATCATAGAATCATAGAATCGTTAGGGCTGGAAGGGACCTTCAAAGGTCATCTAGTTCAACCCCCCTGCAAGGAACAGGGATATCTCCAACTAGATCAGGTTGCTCAGGGCCAATAAATTATTAGCTCATTTTTCCTAAAAGAAAAAAAAAAAAGAAGAAAAAGAAAAGGAGCATTGCTTTTCCCTTGAAAAAAAATAGTAATAACAAAAAAAATCCTGCTGATTACAATGTGGCTGGCTTGTACATGAAAAAAGGAAGTGAAAGTATCCCCTAATTTAAAGAATATGTCAAGATTTCCTGTAGGTAAATCCAAAGGGATTGGAGGCTAAGGAAAAGGAAAGTAAAGGAGAGTTATAAAAATGTTAACTCATGGGATTTATTTGGTTTATGTGCTAAGGCTTTAGTAGCAGTGGAGGCGAAGGGGGCTGCAGGGGTGACTTCTGTGAGAAGACATCAGGAGCTGCCCCATGTCAGTCAGGGGCAGTTTCAGCTGGCTTTAAGACAGATCCATCAACGGTCAAACCTGAGACAATCAACAATGTTGGTAGCACCTCTGTGATAATATATTTCAGAAAGGGTAAAAAATACCGTGTGGCGGCTTTGAGAGAGAATTGAGAAAAATGTGAGAAAAACAGCCCTGCAGACACTAGGGTCAGAGAAAAAAGAGGGTGGTGGTGATGCAGATTGTCCTCCTGCAGTCCATGGAGAACCACAGTGGAACAGGTGGATGTGCCCTGAAGGAAGCTGCAGTCGGTGGAGAGCTCATGCAGGAGCAGGCTCCTAGCAGGAGCTGTGGCCTGTGCAGAGGAGACAACACTGCAGCAGGTTTTAATAATTTCTTTAGCTATCAGTTTAAAAAAATTGATATTTTCTACAGTTACTAACAATACATTGTTGAGTAGCATTTTGGATAAAATATCTGCAGTCAGTCAGTCTATGCATACGCAGAAGCAAATGTAACAAAAAGAAAAACAGCCTGTAAACATGTTTTCTTAACAGAACTCATTTCATGGAAGTTCTACTTGCAGCTGAAGAAACAATCTTTTGCAGGAGTTTTTGTCTTCTTTTCAGTTTAAAGGGATTTTCGGACAACTGTTCCTGTCAGAAAATCTATTTACTTAGAATTATTTGATTTAGCAGGCTGGTAAATTCAGACCATAAAAAAAAAAAAAAAAAGTCTTGAAAAATGAAAAATTCCCATTCATTTATCACAGAGTTGCAGTGAGCATCATACAGAAAATGAATCTCCATGCCTCCCTGAATAAGTGCGTTAAAGTACTTACATATAATAATTTGACTGACTTTCAGTATAAATTTCAGGTTCATGAAACTCAAAGTTAAAATGTAGAGCATGAAATCACATTGGTCTAAACCAATAATGTTCAAGTGAAATACTGAAAGATTAAAATATTAATTTTCATAAACTTCCATAATTTTATAAGTAATTATTATTGGCATAAATTTGTCTAATCACAGAAGTCATATCTAATGGTGATTGTTCAAGTGAAGCTAGTGTTCAATTCTGGGGAACCAACTTATTTTAACAATAAATCTTACCTTTCATATATGGAAATATATAGTATTCATCCTGCTAAAATGCTTTCAAACAGTTGCTAACAATAGACACAAGACAGGAAAGACATAGTCAGAGAGAACGCATTATATGAAGTCAAGATATTACTGTGTATACTACTCCATCTTTGACTCCTGGGAAGAGTCTTTCCATGCATGTGCTCATCCAAATAGACACAGTCCTCACAAAACTTTATCTTTATTTCAGGAGTGAACCCTGTCCTTTTCTTCCTTTCCTGAGAAAGTCTGCAAGCACAGGCAAAGTCCACTAATAGGTCTGTGTTTTGGAGAGATTACAGTGTCCTACATATGCTCACTACTTTCTCTCCTATTGACATATATACCTTGACATGTCTCCATATACAGATCAGTATTGCGTGTAGGTGTCAAGTTTTTGGCAGAGGAAGAGTTTCAGGAACGGTTTCTGTGATGAGAGGCTAGGGACTGACCTGTGCCTGTCACAGATTGTTCCAGCTGGCTCCAACAGACTCACTGCAGGACACAGCTGAGTCCCCCAGCCAAGCTGGTGGTGCCTTGGGAAAAACATATCTAAAAAAGGGAAAAATGCTGTGCAGCAGTGCGTGAGGAGTGAGGATTAAAAATTGTGAGAAACAATCCTTCAGACACCAAGGTCAGTGAAGAAGGAGGAAGAGGAGGTGCTCCAGGAGAAGACCACAGTGGATCAGATATTTCCATGCAGCCCATGGAAATGACCACACTGCAGCAGATATTCACACTGTGGCCCACAGACGACCCATGCTGAAGCAAGTTTATCCTGAAGGACTGCAGGCCATGGAAAG
Organism: Tauraco erythrolophus; assembly: GCF_009769465.1. Taxonomy (NCBI): domain Eukaryota; kingdom Metazoa; phylum Chordata; class Aves; order Musophagiformes; family Musophagidae; genus Tauraco; species Tauraco erythrolophus. Next base: position 82,471,536 of record NC_141465.1, on the reverse strand, counting down.
GACACACACTGGAGCAGAGTAACAGTGTGAGGAGGAAGGAGCAGCAGAGAGGAGCTGTTGTGGACTGACCACAACCTTCCATTCCTCATACTCCCTACGCCACTTGGGGCTGGGGGAAGGAGATAGAGGAACAGGACATGAAGAAGTGAAGTTGAGCCTGGGAAAAAGGTGTGCGGTGGAACGTATTTTAGTTTTTGTCTGTCTTTCCTTCTCACCATTCAACTCAGTTTTTGATTTGCAATAAATTAAGTTAATCTTCCCCAGCTGGAGTCTGTTTTGCCTGAGACAGTAATTAGCAATAGAGCTGCCCATCTTTATCCTGACCTATGAGCTTTTCCATCTTTTTTTCTCCACCTATCCAGTTGAGGAGCGGGAGTGAGAGAGTAGGTGGGCTGGGTCTGGCAGTTGGCCAAGGTCAACCCACTACAAGCACCAAAATTCTATATAAAACAAAGAAGTTGCTCTCCTATACATCTATGGGGTGTTTTCTTTCTTGTGTCATTTTACTTTCTGTTGTATAGATAGAAAGAATATATGACTTTAAGTTTTTGAGACATACTTTGTTCCATTATTCTAACTTTTCTGTTTTGGTTTTGGTTTGGTTTTGGGTTTTTTGTGTGTTTTTTTCTTTTAGTTTGAAGACGTCCTTCAGCATATATCTTGCTTCTGGCAGCAGATAAAGATTCTTAACTTTTTCAGGTTTGTCTATTCCATAGAACTATACATCTCTATCTAGAGTCAATTATTGTTAATTCAAAAATATCACCTTGGCTACACCTCCTAGACTAATGAGTTCCTACATGCATTTCCTATTATATGTAAGTTTATCATAAGATATTATTTCTTTCCTTTCTTCTACAGATACAGGAAAATACAAGATTTCAAATGCTGGATTTTGAATTTTTTAAATAAATATTTTATAGCAGTTTTTGAAGAAGAGAAAACAATAAATTTTATAACACAACAGGCAAATTTTAATGAAAAGGAAAAAAACAAATTGAATGGAACACATCCTCAGCACTACAATACATCATATTTTATTCTTTGATATTTGCCATATTTTGTGGGATAAGCGATTACTCGTGTGTACGAATGTCAGAATACATTTCAAAATATTATACATTCAGACAAAACCAAAATCCTTCTTTGCGAATAAAGATTGTCTCAGTCATCACTTCATTGTCTTACAGATTTTTTAAAAAAGTGATACGATGTTCACAATAACATAAATATCTGAAATCATTCTTGCAATCATAATCATTGAAAAAATCTAATATTGTAGAAATATTTGGGGGTTTTTTTGAGTTTACCAGTCTAAGTAATCTGTCCTTTTGTTTGTTTTGTTCTTTCGTGTTCCCTTGAAAATGAAGGGAAAACCCTCCTTTGCTCTTCCTTCTGCGTGAAATCACTCTTCACCTCTTTCTTCTGTACCTTCAAGACTTCAGCAGCAACTTCAAGGAACAAAAGCCCGTTTCAAGTTTTGACTCAAAACTGATATTCAAACTCTGTGATCAATGGACTATAACTTAAATCCAGTGGATAACATCTTCAAAACAATTGTTGACATTGCAGGCAGACAATCGAATTTTCAGAATGATGCCTGTCAAAAGCTGAAAGCAAATTATGACCGTGTTTTATGAGACAAACTGAGTGACTATCTTACTCTCATCGATCATATTTGTTCTTGGCAATCTGATATAACTGGGTTTCCAACTAAACAATTTTCAGACCTTTATAAAAAAAACTCGGACCAACACACCTGCTTCTGTGTACTGTTGTTGCTGTTCAAACAGCAGATTCTTGTGAATATCCCCAAAGAAAAAATACTCTGCAATATTTCCAATATGGTCGGTTTATTAAGCTTATCAATGGAGCATGAGAATCTTCTTTTCATTTACTGCAAAAAGAGGATTTCCATGTCTGTGAAAGTGATACTTATTTGCACCGTATATTAAACTGTTTTCTAAAGATAAAAATCATAATTATGTATGCACTGTACATCATATCAGTTTCAGTATAATATTTTTTGTTGGTTTTGTATTAGAATTATGCTAATTTTTACTCAGAAAGATAAATTAGAGATAGAAGGATCTTCTATATGCATTAAGTAACTTTTATTCTAAATGATTTTTTTGATAGAAACTGTAACAATCGGTTCAATAGTCTATGAACCATGAGTTATAAGCAAATCTTTCAGAAAATACCCAATTTAAAGAAAATTGTCTCTTCTTCCACTGGAACATCTATGTATCAAGAACATTTTCCCTGAGATGTTATTGTCTATCACAAACACTTTGGGAATAACGTCTGTAATATGGTATGATATATATCCATACTAGAGCATATATTTCCATGGCAAACTGAGGCCATTAACATAAGTAGAGCACTTTTCCCAGCAGTCAGTGTAGCTGGGGTGCGCAGCTGGAGGGACCAGAATCCCTCCTCAAGACTCTGCAATGATGGTAGTGACTGCTGGGCTGCATGGATGAAGGGTATCCACCCAAAACACAGAGATCCAAGAGAACAGGGGAACACTAGTCATCAGTGCAAAGGGAGCTTCCTGACCTGGCTGCTTCCAAGGCCATTGAGGAGAGTGCTGAGATGGTTGTAACCAGTATGAGACCTTCTGGGAGGGGTCAACCAAACAAGCTCTCCCTAAACCACCCTGCAGATCAAAGGGGTTATTTTCTACAGGTCTATAGGACTCATTATGGGATGCAGGTGAAGGAACATTATGAACCGTGCATAGCATCTTATGGGATGTTTTTAAGCAGATTGCAGGAATGTGAGTGACTTCTTATGGGATATGTCTAGAGAAAGGAGCAAAGATAAGGAAAGGAAGGGATTAAAGTGAATCAGAGAGAAAAAAAGTGTTGGAAAACAGAGGAAAAGGGATAAAATAGCCCTTTAGAGTGATAATGGCTTGTTGATCTGCACACTTGTTTGACTGAGCCTTATTCTCTGTAGATCCTGTTTCTATCTATCCTCTGCATAGATGCATCTTCTATTCTGAGCATACGTAAACATAAGTGAACTTCAAGCTGGAACAGTCAGCAAATAGGCGAAGAGGTCTAATCAAATGGAGTGGAGATGGTGAACCCCCAGGCTTGCATTTCCAACTGCCATCACCTGGGCAGACCAAAGGGAACTGAGGCCAGCTGGTGGATAGGTTGATTGTCCAAGCCCAGCTACTGTGAGATGTGAATGCATGAGCATATACGAACAAGTATATATATGTTCTTCTAACAGAGCTCAGTTTGAATCACCTGATCAGCTGGACAGAAAAAAAACAGCCAGGCAGTCCATGCTGTTCATGTCTGTGTGAGTGCTGTGAAAAGTGCAAGTGCTGATAAAAGCAATGTTCTCTGTCTGTGTTACTCTGCGTGGCATGCTGTGTATTTGTATTATAAATATACGTGTATACTTCTATCAGAAAATCATACCCAGCCTTGCAACTGGCTGAACCTGCAGACAGGGAGTCACCGTAGCCTTGCATCTATGGGGCTGCTGGCTTCAGCAGTCTTTAGCACAGATCTTTAACTGGAGGCTACCTTAACAGGGAGCAGTGGATGGAGATGCCTAAAATGGAGGAGGCTATAAACTTCTGACTACTGGCAACACAGCAAAAGCTCCTTCTCTTTCTGCAGTTCTTGAACAGGTGTGGTGCCCTGGGAATGAGTGAGGAAGGTGACCTCCAGCTAGGTAGGTATCAGAAACACCTCAGCTTGAACTAAACAAGAAAAAGAGGGTGACAGTCACTGGAAATGTCCTCTGATGGAGGATTGAGACATCCACCTGTTGACATAAACTGATGTTTTGGAAGTCTTGCTGTTTGTCTCTTGGTTGCTTCTTGGATCTCAACAAGACACTGACAAGGATTGTCTAGCCCTTTGACTATTCCCCTTGCTGCTCATCCATGGTGGCATCAATGATATTGACAGGGGCAACTCTACACATATCAAGAGCTGTTACAGAGGTCTGGGAGCAGGAAGGAAGCAGAGGACAGTGAGTAGTAGGGTTGGTTACTCCAGCTGGAGGCCCAGATGAAGGTCTCAGTCCCTCCAGTAAGAGAGAAAGGCTGAGTCAGAAGTGGATGCACCAGCATGTCAACATCACATCCAGTGGCTGGTGTCCCAGACAGAACTTTGGCTACTATGACCATCGGACCCTCTGACAAAAAAGAACTGCCTACAAGGGATAGGATCCATTCAATAAATGGCACAAAAGGCTAAAGAAGGTATGTCAGGGAAGGGCTGTCATCATCTGAAAAGAAGCAAAGACACAGAGAGGCAGTAAAGAACTGTCTGGGGCACTGCATGATAGAGGAGGTTCTTGCACTTTCCCTGTGAAAGCAACACGGTTGGGGTCCATCTCAAATGTCTCAATATAATCACAAGCACCATGGGAAACAAATAGGACAAGCTAAAAGTCTGTTCACAGCTGCAGTGCTGTGATCTTACTGGGATAACAGAGAGGTAGTGAAATAGGTTGCATGACTAGAGCCTTAGAGGCCAAGTGCAGACTTTTCAGGAAAGATAAGTGAAGAAAGTGAGGAGGAAGGGTTACAGTCAATGCCTTTGCATTGGCTGGAGTGCAGACAGCTTTGGAAATGGAAATGAACTGTTTGAGAAGTTCATCATGGGTAAGGACAAGAGGAGAGACCAGAATAAGTGATAATGAGGTTGGAATCTGTTGTAGAAAGCCTGATAAAGAAGAGGAAGTTAGATGGAGCCTTCTTTAGACAACTGGAAAAAAACTCTGGCATTTGCAGGTCACTTTGCTACCTGCTCAAAGGGTAACAGGGCTGAATATAAACAATATAAGAGATTTCTAGAGTGTTTTGAATAAAATTTATTGATGCACATGATCGATGAGTCAGATAGGAGACATTATACATTACTTGAGCTTTTAGTCACAAATCATGAAGAACTGCTGAAGATGTGAAGGTCAAGAGCAATCTTGACTGCAGTGACTGTGGAGTTGAAAATCTTGAGAGAATCAAGAAAAACAGTATGTAGCAAAAACAGAGGCCTATGATATCTATAAATTATAATTACGATATTTAGGATGGAATGAATTTGCTTTAAACCCAATATAATCTACTCAAATAGTGTAATCAAAACTGGTATGTATCTTGTAATGCTGTGGCATAGCCACATAAAAGAGTTTTATGCAAGTATGTAAGCAATGTGAATACCAAAGGGGCAAAGATTTCTGTAGTTACATGCAGAATAAATAAGAAAACATGTCAACAGTGACCCAAGTAACAGAATTTGCGAGATAAAGAACAAAAAGTAAGATAATTCCAAGGGCTGCAAAGAAGTAGAACATTTTGTCGAATACATAAGAAAGATAACTGGCAAAAGCAGCAGGAAGATAGACAACATTGGAAGCACTGGAATATACTGGACAGCATATCTGTAACCCTTGGGAACTTTTGGATGTCATTGCTGTTAACCCTCAGCTAGCTGGGGTGGAATCTCTGTGAAAATATGTAGACATTTATATCCAATTTGTAAAAGGATATAGTGAAAAAAAGATGGATGAATCACACTTTTGAAGTGCTTATTTCTCCTTATTATCTATAAAGAAGCTTAGACATCAGCATCAGGTCATATAAATTGCATCTTAAGAAATAATTAAATCTGAAAAGATATAGAAGGTTTGAAGAGAAAAAGGGACAAAGGACACTAGAGGGCTAATTATACATACTAAATACGAGGTAGGTATATTTTTCACTCTAGCCCCAACATCTCAAACAAAAGAGAATAAATCAAATGAAATGAAGAAAACAAAACAAAACAAACAAACAAAAAAAAAAAAAACAAACAAAACCAACAAAAGTTGGACAGGATCTGCTTGCTGTGGTGATTTTGCAAGAAAAGGTCTGTTCTTGCATGTGGAAAGTACAAATGATATGTTGTCTACATCCAATAGAGTATGATTAACCTGTTGGTTGGATTGAAGAGTCAGATCTAAAAGAACTAATAAGGCAAAGTTTCTGAAAGAATACTTACCTTTGGGGGAAACTGTAAAGAAACATTTCAAATCTCTTCAAAAGCTCGTTGAAATTCATTGCACACTGGGCAAAATAAAAACAAACTCAGCGACTTATCCTGGAGCAGGCCTTTCAGGTAATCAGAGAGGGGCAAGCAGACAAAAGAAATAGAAGTTTTAAAGTGAATTTCCTGACTGGAAAATTGATAGTTTTTACAGTCGTTGATTTTTCTGGCAACTGATCATCTGATTATCGGTTTTGGAGAACTTAATAAATAATTGGTGACAAACAGGTGTTTTCTGTATTGTTCATCACTTATTTAAATAACACTTTAATTTCAAGTGTTTATATATGCACGTTAGACTGCCACTCTTAAATGGTGACAAGTGGTGGCGACATGCTAAGCAGATTGTTTCCTAATCTTTGTAGAGCTATTTTAAAGAAGGCATTTTAGCACTACTGTGAATTCAAAAGTCTTTGTTAAATGCAGCAGGGAAGTCCATTTGATTTCACTGTGTTGAATGTGTTGTGTTAGTCTTTCCAAAGCATGTGATTGTGTAAGTCGTTCAACACAGCTGAGGGTGGATCTGTGATCAAAGACTGAGACTAAATCCTCTTTTCTTCAAGCAAGTCTGTTCCTGTAGCCTGTGTACTTGCTCAAAATCTCTTTGGTCCTAAAGGAGACTTGTGTGAAGGCACGCAGTCACAGCCATTACAGCCATTTCTGGAGCGTTGTAGCTACAAAGGTGTTTATATTTAAAGTATTTGTACTAAGAGTTGTATACATTTAGTGCTGACATATAGGGTTCCAGACTGCCCCAGAAGACATGGCTCTTCTGTATCATTAAATACTGTCTCTCAGTCAAAATTTTGTTTTTCCTTTCTCTCTTTACTAGTTCGATTAATGCTTTATTCAAGCTATTGAATGCTTTTTTAATGCTTGTATTTGGTGTTGGAGACCATCTCTCTTCATTTTCTCTTCATTTTCTCTTCTTACAAATATTTTTGTTTAATCCCATCATGTCCCTTCGATCTAACATTCTTTCTCTTATGTTTGTTGTTGTTGTTGGTTTGGTTTGTGGTTTTTTGTTGTTGTTGTTTTTAGTTTTCTTTTTCCAGAGGTGGCTTCATTAGTAAATCAACATACTTGATCAGGAACTAAATTAATTTAGTCTATGAGCCAAATGTTTATGCAAGGCTTATTGTGTGTTCTGGTAATGTCCCCTGTGGTGTACTTACACTGCAAGGAAGCTTACACTGTAGGACATTCCTGTTCTTCCAGAACTTCCACACTTAAATGCTCCTGAGAGTTTAGTCTGTAAAAACAATAAAGCTAAGACGCGGCCTACAAGATTAAGTAAAGCTAGAAAGAAGATACACTGGGTTGTTATGTGGGACAATAGGTAGGCTTTTAATTGCCAAAATGTAAGTACAATCTAAGTACTCAGTACTACTTCCATTTTTTCTAGTGGTTTGATTAATCAGAGAATAAGTTTACAATCTAACTTTTAAGTACTGAGAAACATTTCTGAGTATATTGTCTTTTCTACCTTGATATTAGCATTATAAGCCTTCCCTTAAGCAAATTTAATCTTCTAGTATTCTGTGTCTATCCATTCAAGGAGTAATCCATAACTCAATAGCTTCATTCCTCTCACTCACTCACTGACCATTTCTGGAAATATCCTCAGTCATATCACCATTTCTCTTAAGACTGGAGAAATCAAAAGTAGTTTCATAGGAATAATTGCTTCTTTATAGTTCTGTTACAACAGGAACAAAGATTGTATTACACAAAACTATAGGTTCATCTTTGGGCACTGTTGTGGTTCAGCCCATCTGGCAACTAAATGCCACACAGCTACTCAATCACTTTCTCCCATCCCCAGGGGATGGGGAAGAGAATTAAAGGGGAAAAGGGAAGGAGATTTGTGGATTGAGATAGGAACCATTTAATAATAATAATAGTAATAACCATGACCATAAATTAAAAGTAATAATGATAAAATAATAATATACGAATATATATAAAATAATAATTATATATACAAACAAATTATGCACAGTGCAAGTATTCACTACATGGCGATCAATACCCATCCCATTCCCCAAAACAAGTAAGTCCTGACACCACAATCCTGGACAAGTGAGATGTCTGAAGCAGGAGTGAGAAAATGAAAACTCTGACAGTCCGAGAGAAATCTCCAAAGAGAAGGAACGCTCAGAAGAACTCTGAACTTCTGGGTCCACTCTCATCTATATACTGGGCATGACATTGCATGATATGGAATACTCCATTGGTCGATTCAGCCCTCAATCCTAAATCCAAATTCAAATCATAAGAGCAGTTGTAGGCCCTTTGTCCCAGCTATACTCCCCCCCAGCCTGTTGTGCTCCTGCACACTGGCAAAACATGAGAAGCTGAAAGATCCTTGCTGTCTCGGTACCAGCTATAAACATCAGTGCACTGTCAACATTCTTCTCATAACAAATCCCAGACTAAATCCAAAGCACAGAGTCGTTCTAGGTGCTAAAAAGAAAAATAAAATATACTGTAAAATCAGATAAAAGAAAATAAGGCAAAATAAAATAAAATAAAATAAAATAAAATAAAATAGCACTTAGTTTTGTTTGTTTGTCTGTTCAAATAAAGCCTAGAATATTTGAAAAATAAAATAGGACTAACAATAAACCAGTGGAAAAAGTTATGATATAGTAGCACTCACTGAATTTTATTCTATTAGAAGGCAGTTTAATAATAATAATAATAATAATAATAATAATAATAATAATAATAATAATAATAATAATAATAATAATAATAATAATAATAATAATAAACAGTAGTTAGGAAACCTCTTTTATCAATTCACTTTTCCTCAGCACATAATAAATTGTCACAATATCCCACACATATCTGTGGTGCTTGTGTCTGACTTAACACTACATCTGTTGGAACAAAGAAAAGAAACACAAGGGAAAGTAGAAAGACATAAGGAAAGAATCAACAGCAATTAAACAATGACTGGAATGAGACAAAAATATATGAGTCATTTATGTCCTCTGTCTAAATAATATTCTTTTATTTTGTGAATGTTGTATATTGTTGTATATTGCAATTATTATTTCCTTTTTTTTTAAAATTTATATCTCACTTATTTTTTTCTGAAAAAGCCCAGCTATTTCATGTTCGATTCAAATGTACCAAGCTATTGAAAAGACATACAATTTGATCTCCCTGGGATAGTTGATTTCCTTTTCTTTGTCTTTGTGTTTTCCTTTCACCAAAACAAAACAAAACACACACACACAAAAAGGAAGTAATTCAGAATGAAAGTTTCTGGCTGTGCTTTGTGTCCAAAACCAGTACACCATTCAGAGTGGATCATTAATGCAATTCTTTTATGCTTTTTGCATCCCTCTGATGGATTAGAACCAGTGAACTACTCTGTGACTGTAAGGAATCCATTTCCATGGTCTTGAGTTGTTCGCATTGCTGTCTAATAGGATGCACAGTGAATGCTATAGTCTTCAATGAAATAATTCTCAGAATTATTATGATCTGCCAAATCACATGTTCTTTGTAGTGAAAGTAGACTCAGAGGCTATACGGTAGTATAATATAACTACAGCATGATTTGTGTTGGAAGGGATCTCTGGAGATCAACTAGTCCAAAGCCCTGCTCAGAGTAAAGTCAATTAGAGCAGGATTCTCAGGAGTGTGTCTAGTCAAGTTCTGAATGTCTCCAAAGACGGAGACTCTGCAACCTCCCAGGGCAACCTGTGCCAATGCTTGGTCACCCTTACCATAAAAAAAAAAAAAGGAAAAAAAACCTTCAAACTCTTTTTTTACTTATGTTGAAGTGGAATTTCCTGTATTTTGATTTATGCACACTGACTGTCATCCTATCTCAGCACCACTAAGAGTTTGTATCCCTGTTCTTTACCTACCTTCACCAGGCATTTATACATATTAATAAGATCCTCTTTAGCCTTCCTATTGGTCAATTTCTCCAGCTTCTCAAGGTCCCTCTGAACAGCAGCACACCCCATCTGGTGTATCAATCACTCCACTCAGTCTTTTATCAGCTACAAATGTGTAGAGAGTGCATCCTGTTACATTACGTAGGTCATTGGTGAGGCAATTCAAGAGTATTGGTTCCAGTGCCAAACCCTGAGGTACACTAACGGTGACTGGCCTCCAGCTGGACTTTGTGCTGCTGACCACAGCCGTTTAAGATCAACAGTTCAGCCAGTAGTCAGCCCACATCACTGTCCATTTATCTTGTCCATACTTCTTCATTTTGTCTAGAAGGACATTACTGAAGGTGACGTTGAACGCCTTACTAAAGTCAAGGTGAAAACATCCACTGCTCTTTCCGTGTCCATGGAGCCAGTTATTTCTTTCTACAAGGCCATCAGGTTAGTCAGGCATGATTTTGTTGTCCCAGGTATGGGTTCTTTCACCTAGCATGCAAAAAGCCGATCCACATACGGAGTCAAGATATTTGTTTAATTCCAGTTCTGCACAGAAAAGGGATGCTAGGTGGTAATTCCACAAAGCTAGCACACCTAGGTGCTTAAAATGATACAATTTATACGTATATAATTACATATGTATAAGCTATAACATTCCTGTTGGTAATCATTCTACTAAAACCTCTTCTGACTGGTACAAGTTTTCTTCATTTGCAGTTAAAGTTATAAACCTCTATAAAATCAATGCACATGCTCAGTGGGTGAGGGTCTTCTTTAGGAGGCAGGTAGCTTCAGCAACAGGGTGTGGTATTCATATTCAAATGAGTAAAGTTCACCTGAAGAAAAAGAATTTTGCAACTAGACAAACATTTACATGACCAGATTGTCTAGATTCTGCTACAATAGGATGAGGCTTCTCATTTCTTAAAATTAAAATGCTTAGCCATGTCTTTGTGACCTGACTATCATCAATCTGGTAATCTGATGACATATTTTATTTTACATCAGTTTGACCTTCAAAAATCCATGGCAGCTATTCCCAATCACCTTCTTGTCATTGTTCTATTCTTCAGATTTTTGAAAATGGTTTCCAGGAGCGTTTCCTCCATCTCTTTCCCTGGGATTGAGATCAGGTTGACTGGCTTGTAGTTCCCTGGATCTTCTTGACCAAGGACAACCTAGGAAACTACAGACCAGTCAGCCTTACCTCTGTGACAGATAAAATCATGGAACAGATTCTCCTGGTAGCTGTACTAAGGCACATAAAAAATAACCAAGTGGTTGGTGACAGCCAACATGGCTTCACTAGGGTCAAGACATGCGTGACTAATTTAGTGGCCTTCTACGACAAAGCTACAGCGCTGGTTGATGTGGGTAAAGCAATGGATGTCATTTTCCTGGACTTGTGCAAGGCGTTTGACACTGTCCCACATGACATCCTTGTCTCTAAAATGGAGAGACACGGGTTTGACAGATGGACCACTCGGTGGATAAAGAACTGGCAGGATGGTCTCACTCAAAGAGTTGTGGTCAATGGTGCGATGTCTACATGGAGATCAGTGTCAAGCGGTGTCCCTCATCGGTCTGTTCTGGGTCCATGTGCTGTTCAACATCTTTGTCAGTGACATGAATGATGGCATTGAGTGCACCCTCAGTAAGTTTGCCGATGACACCAAGTTGTGTGGTGCTGTGGACTCACTTGAGGGAAGAGATGCCATCCAGAGGGACCTTGATAGGCTTGAGAAATGGGCCAGTGGTAATAACTGCATGAGCTTCAACAAGTCAAAATGCAAGGTCCTTCACCTGGGTCGGGCCAATCCTAGGCACAAATACAAACTGGGCACAGAGTGGGTTGAGAGTAGCCCTGAAGAGAAGGATTTGGGTGTGTATATAGATGAGAAACTCAACATGAGCCGGCAGCGTGCTCATGCGGCCCAGAAGGCCAACCGTTTCCTGGGATGTATCAAGAGAAGCGTGGTCAGCAGGTCAAGAGAGGTGATTCTCCCCCTTTACTCTGCTTTTGTGAGACCCCACCTCGAATACTGTGTCCAGTTCTGGTGTCCCCACCATAAGAGAGACACAGATCTGTTGGAGTGTGTTCAGAGGAGGGCCACAAAGATGATCCAGGGGCTGGAGCACCTCTGCTATGAGGACAGGTTGCGGGAGCTGGGATTGTTCAGCCTTGAAAAGAGAAAACTTTGGGGGGACCTAATAGCTGCCTTCCAATACCTGAAGCGAATCTACAGGAAGGCTGGGGAGGGACTTTTTATAAGAGTGTCCACTGATAGGACAAGGGGAAATGGGTTTAAGTTGAAGGAGAACAGATTTAGATTAGATCTTAGGAAGAAATTCTTCAGTACGAGGGTGGTGAGACTTTGGAATAAATTCCCCAGAGAAGTTGTGGATGTCTCCTCCCTGGAGCTGTTCAAGGCCAAGTTGTACAGAGTCTTGAGTAGCCTGATCTAGTTGAGAGGTGTCCCTGCCCATGACAAGGAGGTTGGATTAGATGATCTCTAAGGTCCTTTCCAGCCTATGCCATTCTATGATTCTTTGATTCACCGTCCTAGGCTGTCTTTCTGAAAGAGCTTATCCACTGCAGAATTCGTTGTGTGTCCCACCATATTTTTCTCATTCAAGTGAGATGTGAGTAGCCCTGTAACTACTGGCAGATCTCTACTTTCTCCTGGTTGTTGCCTGTATGCATGCATTAATATACAGGCACTCCAGTTGTGCTTGTTTCCCAGAGAAGACATAGGAGTTTCCTCCGTTATGCTGTCCTATAGATGTTTCCTTATTTGTGTGCATATACTTGAGGTAGGCCCCTTTCAACCCTGTTTTGTCGAATACAAGGTCCCTCATTTTTATATGATCCTGCACAATTTGCTTGGCATTAATATATGCAGCAAGGTGAATATCACAGCAGAAGACGTGACAAAGTAGTTCTGTGGGTAGTGAAGACTTTAGTTAGCTGTAACATTAGCATTGTGGGAAAAAAAAATGGAGATAAAATAGTGGGAAAGGCATGATCAATGAAAACTAGGTACAAATGTTTGTAAAGCATCAAGGGCAAAGGAAAAGAAACCATCCAAATAGTTAGCCACTGTCGTGGTTTAGGCCAATCTAGCAACTAAACTCCACGCGACCGCTCTCTCTCCTTCTCCAGTGAAGTGGAGAGGAGAAATATATAATAAAAAGGACTGAGGATCGAGACAAGAACAGAGAGGGAGCACCCACCAACCATGGTCCCAGGCAAAACAGACTCAGTTTTCTTAAAGCAAAACAATTTATGAACAGTTGCTTAAAAAGGACAAAGAGAAACAAAACCGGTTACTTGAGAGGATAAAGAGAAAACAAGGTCAGATCTTAAAAACAACACCTCCCTACCCCCCTTTCCTTTTGTTCCCGGCCCTACCTCCCCCCTAGTGACACAGGGGGACAGGGAATGGGGGAGTGCAGGTCAGTTCATTCATGTTGTTACTGCTGCTCTGTTCTTAAAGGAAGAGGAGTCCTTACACCACTTTCCCTTGCTCCAGTGGATCCCCTACTCACGAGGAAAAAATCCCCAAACTTCTCCAACGTGAGTTCTACCCACAGAACGTAATCCTTCCCCATTGGATTGCTCCAGTGCAGGCTTTACCACAGTCTCAGATTCTTAGGGAATTGTGGCCACTTGCTTTGGCATAGGTCATTCCACGGACTCTAAATGCCTCACTATCTCGTCGTGCATCCCATGCTCCACAACCTGTCTCAGGCTCAGGCATCTCTTCCCCGACGTGGGCTTCTCCACGGGCCGTGAGCGGGTCCCTGCTCCACCGAGTTCATTCCTGGCTGCAAGGGGGCCGCCTGCCATCTCACCACAGGTTGCAGGGGAAACTCAGCTCCAGCACATCTCGTCCCTCTCCATCTTCACTGACCTGGTGTTGGTGTGGCTGTTTCTCTCATATCTTAGTCATCTCTGGGTGAACTCAGCCCAGCAGGTACCCCGGGAGCGGGGCGCTCCCCGAGTTCCCCAAGCGGCTCTGCCGCCGCCATCCTCAGCACGTGGCGCCGACCCAGAGCAGGCAGCTGCCCGTCCGGGAGCCGGGGAGCGGGGGTAGCGTCCTCCTCCCCTCTCCTCCCTCCTAGCCAAAGGCACCCCTTTCCAGTGCCTTTGTCCCAACTTGAATAGAGCAATTCGCAGAGGCGCTGATTGGCTCAACCCTGAGGGGAATGGGAGTCCAATCTGGTGGCATAGGGTGCAAATCCCCTCTCCTGCCACCAGAACCCCCTCCCCCACATCAAATCATCACAGCCACTCAACAAAAAACAGAGGATGTCCCTAGTTTTGCTCAAATTGTTCCAGTTACCTGGAGCCTTGCCCTAGGCTATCTCACCACTGTGCTCCTCATTCCATCAGGGCAGAGTGAAGTACAGGGCAAACAGTCAAATAATTAGTTTTCCCAAAGTGAAATCATGTAAGTCTAGAGTAGGAGTTTTTTCTTCTAAGCCATGTTTTATTCCTTTATTTGATTAAGATTTCATGCTTCAGCTGATGTTACTTTTTTTTTTTTTTTTTTTTTTTTTTTAACTGTCTATAATCTCTGTACCATTTTGACCCAGATCACTGTGTTCAGGTCATGAATGTCTAGTTTCTCTGCTTCATCTTTCTGTTCTGTTCTGAACTTAGCCCTTCAGTATAGTTCATGCTGCATGATAATTTGTTAGTATGTGAGAAGCCAGAAATAAATTATGGTTGTGACAAATGCTGTGTAGTGGAGTGTTATCTTATTATTAGGAAGATGATGTCACAAACAAGAATGAAAAACTTTTTTCTTTGAGCAAACTGGCGGCACTTATGGCTTCTTTATGGTTTTATTATGAACTCTGAGAATGTGAAACTTGACTTATTATTCCGGACTTCAGAAAAAATACCTGCAGCTGCAATATCATAGGCTAGAAAAAAACTGAAGGCATCATTTTAAATCATTCAGCTGTGACTGAGCCTGTAAAACAGCTATTCTGGATGCATAGCACAATTACTTTACTGTTATGCTACCTGGATCTTTTCACCACTGGGCTGTCCGACCTAAGCATGTAGATGTAATACTTCCGAGACACAATTTACTTTGAAATAACTGATGGGGGCGAGGAGAAAAGTTAGGATTTTGAACTATACCGATCTAGACTACCGATCTAGAGGTGACTGTAGTGGGAAACTAAATGCATTCAAAGTTGTAAGATTGGCCAGGCAGTTCAACTTCACTGATTTTGAAGGGAATTTAGTAAAATAGCTTAGACTAGATAGAATCATAGAATCATGGAATGGTTGGAAGGGACCTTCAAGATCATCCAGTTCCAAACCTCATGCCATGGTAAGGGATAAATTCCACTACATCATGTTGAGAAGACTTTCTGGAAATAAAATATACATATACTAGGGAATTGTGAGAAATTTTAGTATACAAGTTACCCTTCTTCAAAGCTGTCCTTCAGAAAATTAGCTTGTGCATCTAATTTCTAATGTAATTTACAACACCATCACTAAGAAATTATAAGAAAATATTTCCTGAGATACTACAGGACAAACTACACATTTAGCTCCAAAGCCACACAGACAATTCCCATTCATCATAAAGCACAGATCTACATAGATTCCAAGTGTAACAACAGTATGTTATGTGAAATATTGCATGAGATCCAGACACTGAGGCTAGGATTGACTTTATGTCAGCTTTGATTAATTTGAAGTGTAGCAACTGACATCATCTATTTGGGCTTGTGCAAGGTATTTGACACTGTCCCACACGACATCCTTGTCTCAAAATTGGAGAGACATGACTGATGAATGGACCACTCAGCTGATAAGGAATTGGCTGGATGATCACACTCAAAGTGTTGTGGTCAATGGCTTGATGTCCAAGTGGAGACCAGTGACAAGTGACATTCCTCAGGGGTCAGTACTTGGCCGGTGCTGTTTAACATCTTTGTCAGCAAAATGGACAGTGGGATTGAGTGCACCCTCAGCAAGTCTCCTGATGACACCAAGCTGAGTGGTGTGCTCAGCAGGCAGGAGGGAAGGGATACCATCCAGAGGGACCTTGACAGGCTTGAGTGGTGGGCCCATGTGAACCTCAATAGAATTCAAGAAGACCAAGTGCAAGGTCCTGCACATGGGTTGGGGAAATCCCAAGCACAAGTACAAGCTGGGCAGAGAATGGATTGAGAGCAGCACGGAGGAAAAGGACTTGGCAATGCTGGTGGATGAGAAGCTCAACATGAGCTGGCAATGTGCGCTAGCAGCCCGGAAAGCCAACTGTCATCAAGACGAGAGACATGCATCAAGACAGACATGGCCAGCAGGTTAAGGGAGGGGAGGTGATCCTCCCCTTCTACTCTGCTCTCATGAGACCCCAACTGGAGTACTGCATTCAGCTCTGGGTTCCGCAACTTAAGAAGGACATGGAACTGTTGGAGTGAGTCAAGAAGAATGCCACAAAGATGATCCGAGGGCTGGAGTAGCTCTTCTCTGAAGAAAGGCTGATGGAGTTGGGGTTGTTCATCCTGGAGAAGAGAAGACTCCAGGGAGACCTTATTGCAGCCTTTCAATATTTAAAGTGGGCTTATATGAAAGACAGACAGAGAAAGATTTTTTGCTAGGACCTTCGGGGACAGTACAAGGGGCAACGGTTTCAAAATGAAAAAGTGTAGATTTAGATTGGATATAAGGAAGAAATTGTTTACAATGAGGGTGGTGAGACACTGGAACAGGTTGCTCAGAGAAGCTGAGCGTGCCCCATCCTTAGAAGTGTTCAAGATCAGGTTGGATGGAGCTTTGACTAACATGATAGAGTGAAAGATGACCCTGTCCACAGCAGGGGAATTGGACTAGATGAACTTGAAAAAGGGTTGTCAGCCACTGGAATAAGCTGCCCAGGGAAGTGGTTGAGTCCCCATCCCTGGATGTGTTTAAGAATAGGGTGGATGAGCTACTTGAGGATATGGTTTAATGGGGATTAGGGATGGTTGGACTCGATGATCTCTAAGGTCTTTTCCAACCTAGAAATCTATGAAATCTATGAAATCTATGAAACTTTAAAGATCCCTTCCAACTTAAACCATTTTTTGATTTTGTAATTCTATGATTGAATGTGTGCGATTTGCTGTTAAGTGTCTTATTTTGCATCGTATTTGTATTGGATTTGCAAGGCAAAGTTTTGTTAGCAGGGGAGCTACAAAGGTGGCTTCTGTGAGAAGATGTCAGAAACCTCTCCCATGTCTGATAGAGCCAATTCCAGCCAGTTCCAAGAGGAATCTGCCATTGGCCAAGACTGAACCATTCAGCG
This sequence comes from Tauraco erythrolophus, assembly GCF_009769465.1. Lineage (NCBI taxonomy): Eukaryota > Metazoa > Chordata > Aves > Musophagiformes > Musophagidae > Tauraco > Tauraco erythrolophus. The sequence continues at coordinate 82,454,238 of NC_141465.1, read as the reverse complement.
ATGTTGGTAGTGCCTATGTGATAACATTGTTCAGAAGGCAAAAAAACTTGTTTTTCAAAAGCAGCTGAGTGAGAGGAACAAGAATATGTGAGAAACAACTCTGCAGACACCAAAGTCAGTGAAGAAGGAAGGAGAGGAGGTGCTCCAGGTGGCAGAGGAGAGATTTCTCTGCAGCCTGTGGTGAAGATCATGGTGAGACAAATCATACCCCTGCAGTCCATGGAAGACTCCATGATGGAGCAGGCAGATGTGCTTGAAGGAGGCTGTGACCCCATGGGAAGCCTGCCCTGGAGCAGGCTCCTGGCAAGCCCTGTGGCCCCATGGTGATCTATGCTAGAGTAATCTGTTCCTGAAGGAAGCTGGAGCAGGGGAAGAGTGAGGAGGAAGCAGTGGCAGAGATGTTGTAATGAACTGACTGCAACCCCCATTCCATGTTCCCCTGTGCCTCTCGAGGGAGGTAGAAGGTAGAGAAATCAGAAGTGAAGATGAGCTATAGAAGAAGGGAGGGGTGAGAGGGAAGGTATTTTAGGAGGTGTTCTTATTTCTCATTATCCTACTCTGGTGTTAATTGGCAATATATTAAATTCATTTCCCCAAGTCAAGTCTGTTTTGCCCATGACAGTAATTGCTGAGTGGTCTCCTTGTCCTTGCCTTGACCCATGAGGCTTTCATCATATTTTCTCTCTCTCTTTCAGCTGAAGAGGGGAGTGATAGAGCAGATTAGTGAGCACCTGGCAGTCAGCCAAGGTTAACTCACCACGGTATTTTACTTGAGGAAGTTTATATTGAAACAAGTTAAAATAAATAATTAGTAGCCATAGAACGATAATTAGTAAATGACATACCTGATTTGTGGAAATTAAGCAAACTAAAATGGTTTAGGGACAGAAAAAAAGAGTAAAATTGTTCTTAAAGTCATTCTTCCATCACAATTTTGCAGCCTACTTAGTAAATGTTTTAAGGAAGCCTCTTAAAAAATGACATGTGACTGTGGTAAAATTAGCATTACATTTGGAGAGACTCCTCATCTAAACATACCTTTTCTTCTATTGTGTGTACATAGCAGAGAAAGGTCAGGAGTACTGAGGTAGACTGGTGACTGAAATTCAAAGGTATCTTGGAAAAGGGAACAGTTATTATTGCATCTGGATGAATGAACAGAAAAATTATGTGCAATTAATGAAAAGAAAGAATAGATGGAAGACAGACATAAAAAGCTGTAACAGTGAGTAACTTTTCTGTTACTTTGTTTTGTCTAATGCTTTTGCCATCTGCCAGAATTTCTAGCAATGTGATGGAGTGATGAATCTCTCCATTAAGACAAGTCAAACTCTCCGGCAAAACATAATTTTCCATTAAAAAGACCAGATGCATAACAATGAAAACTTTTGTCTAAGAATGTAACAATCTTTATAATGTTTATATATTAGCTTTCATCTCCAGAATTATATCTGAGAAAGCATTGTCCTAAAACAACAATGTGGAAGGACAGTGAGATGTAAATATCTCAATTCAATAACACAGAATAAGGATTGAAACATTCTGCTTGAATGTCTGTTCAGCCAAATCATTGCCTAGTCAAAATTAGTAAAACTATTCAAAACTATCGAAAAAATAAATAGAAAAATTAGGTGACATGGAGGACGCTTGGTAGGGATATATAATGTTCATTGAAACTTCTGAGAACAGAGAACATGCTAGCTCACACCATGCAGATGTCACAAGCTATCTGTCGTGGTTTTTGGACTGAGGGTCGAGACAAGAACCGAGAGGGAGCACCCACCAAGCATGGTCCAGGGCAAAACATGACTCAGATTTTCTTCATAAAACAAAACAATTTATTAACAGTTACTTAACAAGAAACATAAGGGAACGAAACCGGTTACTTGAGAGGAGAAAGAGAAAACAAGGCCAGATCTTAAAACAACAACCTCCCCACCCCCTATTTTCTTTCCTTCCTGGCTCTACCTCCCCCCCGGCGGCATAGGGGGACAGGGAATGGGGGAGTGCAGGTCAGTTCATCCATGCTGTTAACTGCCGCGCCTTTCTTAAAGGAGGAGGAGTCTTTACACCATTTTTCCCTTGCTTCAGTGGATCCCCTACTCACGAAGAAAAAGTCCCCAAACTTTTCCAGTATGAGTCCTGCCCGCAGGATTGCAATCCTCCCCATGGATCGCACCAGTTTGGGCTTTACCAGTCTCGGCCTCTTAGGGAGCTGCTGCCACTCGCGTCGGCCGTCCCACGGATTCCAGATGCCTCCACGACCTCGTCGTGCATTCCATACCCCATTGTTAACAGTACCTGGTCGCGCATCCCCTGCTCCACGACCTCTCCCGGGCTCAGGCATCTCCTTTCCGACATGGGTTTCTCCACGGGCCACGAGTGGGTTTCTGCTCCGCCGAGTACACCCTGGCTGCAGGGGGGCAGCCTGCCATCTTCACACCGATTGCAAGGGAAGCCTCAGCTCCAGCACACCTCCTCCTGCTCCATCTTGACTGACCCAGTCGTTGTGGTTGTTTTCTCTTAGATCTTAATCCCCTCTAGAGGAGCTCGGCCCAGCGGGCACCCCGGGAGTGAGGCGCTTCCCGAGCCCCCCATGCGGCTCCCCCGGCGCCATCTTGAGCACATGGCGCCGGCCCGGGCCCGGGCAGTCGCCCAGCCGGGAGCGAGGGCAGTGCCCTCCTGCTCTCTCCTCGCTCCTGAGCAAAAAGCCGTTTCCCGCCCCTTTGTCTCAACTTAAATAGGGCAATTCGCAGAGGCGCCAATTTGGCTCAACCTCCCCCGGGGGGGATGGAACTCAGATCTGGTGGCACAGGGAGCAAATCCCCTCCCCTGCCACCAGAACACCCCCACACACATCAAACTATCACACTATCACATTCACAAAATCAAAGTGAAAGCAGTCTTTTGCACATTATTTTATGGTGCAAGAGAAGCAATAGATGAGAGATTTTGTTATAACCTACAATTCTGTGTAAGTAATATTTCTAAGAGTTTAAGAACCACTGAAAAGAAGTAGGAAAAGATACTGAATAGCAATAACTTTCATAAGTATCTGAAATAAGTATTCAGAGGACAAAATATATTATAAACAAAAAGTTAATAACAGGAGTAGCCATTTGGTTGCATGTTGCTCCTGAGATTTAACATGCGTGAGAACTGTTGTCTGGTACGTAGAGAGAATCACATGTAAAAGAGTTCATGCAAAATATGAAATAAACTTCCTCTTGGTAGTCCAGACTGGCAGGTAAAATCTTGCAGTGCTACATGGCGGAGGAGATAGGAGACATTTATCATTTACTGCTCAGTAATAAACGCGGCAAGATGACGAGCCCCTCAGGAAAGCTCTTATAGTTTGAATTGATGTACTTCTTACAGGAAAGGATGATGTCTAACATTTCTCCTCAAGCAAGTATGAGCAGTACCAGGTGAGACAGTGGTCATTTTTCATGCTTATCTGTACAAAGTAACATTCACATACTAGTTCAGAGACAGTGGTCCCTATTGCATGTAAGAAAATATTTAGCAATATTCATATACGGCCTTAGATTAAGACTAAGAACTAGGTCAGCACAAATCTTGATGGAGGTCTTATAGTGTCTTTAGGGAGGAGTAAAATCCTTTTTTTTTTTATTTTCAGTAAGTGGTTCAGGAACATCCTGAATCGTATGATTTGTTAGAACCCCTGTTATCATCTATATGATAGAAAACTGCTCACTGACCTATCTTTCATGTATCTGTCTTACCCTTTTCAAAGATTCACATTGTTCATATCTGTGACACCTGTGCTGGCTTTATGCGGTGGGATTTTGGTAGTGGGGAAGGGGCTACAGGGATAGCCCCTGTCAGGAGCTTCTAGAAGCTTCCTTGGCTCTAAGTTGGACCTTCCTCTGGCCAGATCGGACCTGACTTTGGCCAGGGCTGAGCCAATCAGTGCCTCTATGAATAATATACTTAAGAAGGGGACAAAGAAACCTGCATCACGCCAGAGTGGATAACTGCACCCAAAGGAGTTCATAGAGGACTATCTCCTATGGGAAACGACCCTATGCTGCGGGCGATTAACAGTGAAACGGTCCGTGGAGGACCCCATGCCGGAGTGGGTGACTGTATCCTAAGAAGCCATGACTCCATGGGAAAAGCTCGCGCTGGAACAGTCTGATTGGTAAGGACTGGATTCCACAGGAAGGACTCATGTCGGAAAAATCTGTGAAGAACTGTCTTCCATAGGAAGGGATCCCACACTGGCAGAGGGGAAAAGTGTAAGGAGTCTTCCCCCTGAGGCAAAAGAAGTGGCAGAAACAACCTGCAATGAACTGATTCCAACCGCCATTCCCCATCCACCTACCCTACTGGGGAAAGGAAGTAGAGCTGGGAAGAAGGGAGGGCTGGGAGGAAGATGTTTTTAAGATTTGACTTTGTTTCTCATTATCATCTCTGAATATGTCTGGTAACAAAGTAAATTGGTTTTTCCTCAAGTCAAACCTGTTTTGCCCATAGCCATGGTTGGTGGGTGATTTCTCCCTGTTCTTATCTTGACCCTTAAACCTTTTGTCATATTTTCTCCTCCCCATCCTACAGGGGCAGGAATGAGTGAGTGGTTGCATGGTACTTAGTTGCTACCTGGGGCTAAACAACACCACCTCCGGCACAATGTATCAGAAGCAAATTACACAGGTGTTACACATGAAAAATGGTTCACATTTGTTTTGTGCTTCAATCATGTAATACTCTCAAGATTTTGCACTGTGTAACATGACATACACTGACTTCTGTTCATCTTCTCTATAAAGTTCCTGATTTTATAACTGCATATCATGCATGCATCAGGCATCTCTTATTTAAACCGAAGAATTCCCCTCAGTTGAAGAATGATCATAAAAATGTTGTTTATTGCTACTTTTTTAATTCATTGCTTTTTAATCATTTTCCGTTTTTATTATTGAAGTGGCCAAAATCATACAAAATCAAGACAGAGGTGATACATGGATTTATTTGGTTGTATAGTAATGTTTTTTGTTTTGTTCAGGATCCATTCCGTAATAATTTCTAATTTTCTGTTTGTCTCTTTGGTTACCACTTTGTAGTTAAGTGATGTTGTAAAAGAACTGTATAATCAACATCTTTTCTAAGTTGCTGACATTTTAAATGGCAGTCATAAGTATACATCAGAAACAAGAGAACAGAAAGAGTTGCCTTATTTCATGAGAATTAATCTGTAGCTTTCATAGGATTGTTTTTTTTAACAATCTTACCCTGATCAAGAGCTTATAAATAGTAGGAATATGCTGTTGAAGTTTTTTCGTTTTTTTTTTCTGTAAGTAGCTGCTTAACTGAAAAAATAAATTAAGCCTTCAAATTTTAATTTGCAGTGCAACTGAGATTTTTCTTTCAGCTAAATAATGAATGAACTAACTTCTTATCTACAAAACATCATATCTGCGGTCCACAGCTGTGATAATATTAGTTTCCCCAGGATCTGGTTAGGTAGTGTGAAAATATCTAAATACGTTGCTATGTATAATGTAATGTGAAAAGAATAATAAAGAAGTTTCTGAAATAGAAAATAAAACTGATATCCAATCTAAACACCTAATTTGCATGAAAATTGTAACTATCTTCTGAAATTATATTGCTTTTAAATGTTTCCTTGATCTTCACTATTTAATCAAAGGAGACATTTTAAAAAAAATTAATAATCGTGGGGAGGATTCTATTCAGCTGACATTCTTATCTAAATCAGTCAGTGGCTCTTTTTCTTTTGGAGGTTTACAAAGGTATCTATCCCTTTCTGATAACTGTATAGGCAATTTAGAGGATTTCTTTGTTTTAAATGTTTGCTAACAATGTAAGTCATGGATCAACTCTTATTTTTTAGACCCATTTAGCACAGTGGAAATAGATACAGTGTTCCAGAAAGTAAGCTTAAGATGAGAATGTCTTTTATCCTGCTTAAATATAAACATCCAAGTTAAAATGCTTATAGCTCATTCTACTTTTCTCAGTTACAATTATTGTTTTTTCTTATGGGCAAAGAACAAAATAGGTGATCTATTTGTTTTTTCTCAGAATGCCTTTATCAAATACAGAGATCCAAGTAAACTACAGCTATGGATTTTGTTTTAGGCACTTATTGGGTGATGAAAGGGATCCTATTATTAAGTATACATGAAAACATGTTCCTCTTCCCAAAGCTTAACCATTTAAATATGGCTAGTCTCAACTAATTGCTTAGCTTTAGATTTTATTTTATTTTTCTATGTATGTGCCAGGAAAAGAAATGGATCTCATTACGTCAATTGTTGCCACTTAATGTAATCTGGCTTCCTGTATAACATAGTTCAGATAAGCACTTACAGACAAATTAAAACCGCGTGAAGACAATTCTACTGTTGTTTGGGATATCTGGTACAGTAGGCAGACAAAATTTAAGCACAAGCTAGGAAGACGAGAATATTTCTACTTTTTTATTATTTTTTTCTACTTTTAAAAAAAAGATTATTACAAAATTACACTTTCAGTTATATTGCGTGCAGCAAAAATTACACATTTAAACATAATCTACCTAGTACTAAAGGTCTTTTTTCTAGATTAACACTGCGTTTCTCAAACACCAGGACTTGTTTAGAAATTTTCATTAAGAATAAAGAACTTGATAACCATAAAAGTCCCTTAATGTTTGCATTGTGTACCTGTTTGTTAGGACAATTAACAAGCATTAGATCCACAATTCTGATTCAGTAAAAAACTGCCTGTGTTTGTGGGCAAGGGAGGGTGCTCACAAAGCTGCACAGTTCCTCTGTGGGCCAGCAGCCCAGCCTTCAGGCTTAGAGCAACAGGGCAGTTACTGCCCTAATTAAGAAACTCTATGGTGCAGTATTTGCACGCTCAAACTTCTGTGTGACAATCTCGAACTTACTGCTTCTAGCCCAGATGGGTTTCTGAGGGGACTTTGGTTTCTTAGCCAAGTCACAGATCAGCAGATACCTTGCCCCTCTCCCAAACCTATTACTACATCACTGTTCCTTGTGCTATAGCAAAGGGAAATAGGGTTCCTCTGGGTGAGCTCTTGTGTCACTGAATGTAAGAAGTCAATAAGAAAAGGCAGTATTTCAATACAGAATTTTTCTATGCTATCGATATACTTGAACAGATAACATCCAGCTCTTTTTCCAGAGATGAAATATACCCCAGAGTTAGCAATACTCTCCTCTTACAGAGCACTGAAAACATAAGTGATTGAATTTATTTATTTGTGTTTACACTTACAAAAATGCCTTTTGCATAACTTATCCTTCATGGAAAAAGAGAAAAATCAAAATAATCCTGCATACAAACCCACATTCTTAGCTCCTTCTTCAGTGAATAAGAAGAATGTTGCTTCCAGCATATTTTCCATGAACAGAGCATTTTACCTTAACTGTTTACATCATATATTGCAAAATACAAAAGAAATCAACAGAAAATAAAGAGGTATTATTTAATTGTTCTCCAGAGAAGTACATTAATAAAAAAATATTAAAAAATTTTAACAAGTTTTAATTTATATTTCAGTCTATATCTATCTCCTGTTTACATATTTTTTACATGGTTTAGTGGGGTTTTTTCTTCCTTTTACCCTTCTCAATTATTTGGCATTATAGTTTTTGGTTTTGTGGGTTTTTTTTTTTAAATAAGCTGCATAATTTATCTTCAGTGATCCAAAATATTCTATACTAAAGATTCAAAAGAGAGGAAAGGAAGAATGAAAGGAATATGCCTATTTCTTCACATCACTGTTTTTTATCCCCTAGGAAAATGGTCTAAGTCTACCATTTTCTTATAAAAATATCTTGGTTTCATAGAGGTAAAACAACTCAGTGTTTGCAAAAAAAAAATCACTACTTACAAGTAATTTCATTCCTGTGAGTGATTATTTAGAAATGAACTGGAATTGTCATCTATGCTAAGTATTCTTATATAATTTGCCTCTCAAAAGTTTGCAAAATTAAAACTATATAAATCTAATGAAAAACAAATCTCCTAAACCAAGCAAAAGTAAAACTGATAGAAAATTACTGTCCATCTAGTCAAGATTTTAAAAATGAGATATCACAAATTTGTGGTATTTTTTTCTGTTCCTTATCCATTTTTTTCTAAATGCCTTTTGTGTGCCAGTGCAATAAAGAACTGTGTATTAGTACTAAAACAAATTAGTACTAGTATAAATCACTCCTGGAATCTAGTGTTTATGGAAAATCATTAGAAATTATCATTATCAAATTTTTAATGTAGACACAAAGCACTCCAGCGGCACTGGGGGACGGGGAAGGGGGGCTGACTGTTCATTTCGTCATTCATACACTGTTTCTGCTGCTCCTTCCTTAAAGGGAGCAGACTTCTTACAGTCTTCCCCTGCTTCAACATGGGGCCCCTCCTCTCAGGAAACAGTTCACAAACCTCTTCAATGTGAGTCCTTCCTGCAGGATGCAAACCTCACCCATCAGATTGCTCCAGTGTAGGCTTTTTCCCACAGAGTCACGGCTTCTTAGGTTGCAGCATGGAGTCCCTTCCCACAGACTACAGATTCATCTCTGCTTCACTATCAGCTTCCAGCAGCGTGGGGGGTCCTTCCTATGGAGACATTCCTCTACAAACTCCCTCAGGCTCAGGTATCTCTGCTTCAACACGGGCTTTTCCACGTCTGCGTGTGGGTCTCTGCTCTACTGAGTCTCTCATGGCTGCAGGGAGGCCACTGCCATCTCACCGTGGGCTGCGGGACAATCCCAGCTGCGGCACACCTCCTTCTGCTCCAGCCACACTGACCCGGTGTCTGTGTGGCTGTTTCTCTCAGATCTCAGTCCTCTCTCTGCTGCAGCTGTGCCGGACCTGACCAGCCTGGTGAACCTCAGCAGTCCCAGCAGGACAAATTCTGCCCAGTAGATGCCCTGGCAGTGGGACGCTTCGGAGCTCTCCAAGCCACACCACAGCAGCCATCTCCAGTCAAGTGATGGTGGCCCAGCGTGGGCAGCCACCTGCCCAGGAGGCTGGTGTGTAAGGGAGGCAGCCCCCCCCTCACCTCTCCCCTCTGTTCATTGAAGGTCCAGCCTCGTTCAGATTCCTTTGTCTGGTTCTTAAATATGACGTTCTCAGAGGCGCTGATTGTCTCAGCCCTGGGCAGATGGGAGAGAGGTACAATCTGGCCAGATCTGATCAGTTGTTGAAGTCTAGGTAACTTCTTGCAGCTCCTTACAGGGAGCAGCCCCTTCACTGCTACCAAAACCCCACCACATAAACTCAGCACACCTATAACATGTTTTAGTCTCAGACTATCTTTTCTCACAAACACATATTCAAACTCATACTTTTCAAGCTTTTGGAAAAGACTGTACAGAGTTAACCTACTAAGAGTGCCATAAAGCTCTCAGTTTCAGGCATGGGCCATTTTGCCTATACACTCTATTGGCACTTCAAATAAATTTCAGACAAACATCATTTGGGGAGTAGAAATGGGACACAATAGGATGGAGAGAATTGATCTCACAATTTTCATCTCAGGTTTTCTTGTTGTTGCTGTTGTTGTTTTCAAAAGTTCATGTTTGCTTTTCTGAACACTCATTCTGACCAGAGTTTGAATATCTGTATCTGATGATGTTGCACAGAGCATGCTGAAATAACAGAAGCACAGGTGCGTCACGCAGGCTCCTCAGGGACTGAGTAGAATATTAAAACTATGCCATGCCCCTGGTTTCTCAGATTCCCATCATCAATAGAATAATACATTTCAGACTTTCAGTTCTAGTTCTACATTTGCCTTCACTTCAGCATTTTAAAAATGTTGTGTGCTTGCTGGATTCAGAATATCATATAGCCTGAGACCCATCTCCTGTATAGATATGACATGTATTCGTCATGGTTCAAGTGAGGTGCTGCTGTTTTACCTGAATCTTCCAGTTCTCATGTCTACGGCTGTTACCACTGACCTCTGATTTAACAGTAGTCATATAGTAGATGTGTGAAACCTGCTAAGTTCCTTGGCTTTCCTGGAAAATAGTTCTGTCATTGTGAAAAAAAAAAAAAAAAAAAGCAATTCCTTTCTTACATATGTCTTTGGAGCCTTCTAATCAAAGTTTTTCTTCCCATCTCTCTCTGTCTCTCTGGAAACAGAGTAATTCTGAGGTAAATCTGTATTTCTTCCCAGTGTAACTACATTTCTTAGAAGGTTAGAAACACAATAAAAGCTTCAAGTGAACTCATGAACAGGCAAATTTTAGTGACAAAGTTGTCTCTAATACCTTTTATTTGTTTTCTTCGGGAACAAGACGAATAGCAGATGGCAGAAAACTAGCTTTGGGAAAAATAATTAATGATGGATATTTTTTTCTTACATTCCATCTAGTTTATATGTCCTACTTTAGTGAACAGACTCACATATCCTATAATGCATCGCAACGCCTTTTCATTGATTTAATGTTGTATTTTCATCACCTCTTCACTAATAGCATCAGGAAAGCTTCAATGTTGCCAGAACGCAACTTTGCAAATATGCCACAATGTTTGGAATTAACACATCCTGACCCCATAAATGTTGCAACAGAATGTTTCATGATTAAACACCTACTTTATACATTTTTTAATCTAACAGATTAATGCATTACAAGGTTTATTACTTTATTATGCCATCAGCAAAAAAAACCTCACAAAATAAAACAAAACAAAACAACCCCCAACATCATGTGTACTACTCTACACTCTTTTTTCCTCTTTTGCAAATAACAACACTCTTAATTAGCTAGACTTCTCAGGACCTTAATTGCTTTCTGCTTACATAAGTACCAGACCTTAATATAGACAAGAATTTTCATCCTTTGTTAGGTTTATAGTAGACTACTGTAGCATAGTGCACAAAATGATCTCTTCCTTCCCAGATGTCAATCTGAAGCGTCCTAATTTTTCTCTTTTGTTATCTAGATCACTGGAGAGTCCCCAGGACTCCATTTGTTACTTGATAACTGCCAACATAATGTCAAAGATCATAACAAATGACCTAAACCATCTTTACAGATAGCTTTACTGAGCATCTGAAAGTCAGCTAACGGCAAAAAATAAGCCTGTATGCATTTCCTTTGGAGTTTAGAGCTGTTACTTGAACATCTAGCAGTATAACTGCAGCTGGGTTCTCTTGATCCATCTCAAAATTTCGAACTTTTATTTTAATACCAAGAATGAGATAACGCTTACTCTAAATAGCTACCTCCATGAACAGCGAAACAAATCAAGCCTGATCTCCCAGAACATTTTCTTCAGTAGTTGAATTCATGGCTTTCCAGTGTGATATAAAGCTATCATGTCTCCACTTGGGAATTTTGGTGTCAAATATGTAGGGCTCATTATGTAGCCTCTGCTCAGTTAGGTGGTCTTTAGCAGGCCCATATTTCTCGTGAAAGAAGAAGAAAGTCGCTCTTTCTCTTCCAAATTATGTAAAATTTCTTGATAAGAAGTTCCATTTCTTTTAGGAAATGCATTTAAAATCTATAGGAAGGACAAGATTTCTTAAAAAAAAAGAAGTATTAACATGTATTGCATTATACCCATACCTCCAGGCCCTGTTGGCAATGAAATTAACATACTACATCTTTTTATCAGTGCAGTGCGAAAGCAATAATAGACAGTCTTAAGAATGAAAGTCTGTAATCCATATCATTTTTTTTTGACTGAGACTGTAGAGAGATATTGAAGAAATATGAAATGATTCTATCTCAGTAGTAGCATTGCTTATTCAGATCTGGTACAAAATAGCAGTTGGCTCGAGCTCACGTAATTGAAATAGTCACAGACAAGAGGATAAACTAATATTATTATTTCTTCTTCTTCTTTTTCTTTCTTTAACCTTGGTGAATGTCAAGGGGTGTTTCTGCTCGACTGCAAACTCTTTAAAACTTTAAATTGTTTTCTCTTTAAGACTTTTGTATTTTATTTTCTGTCTTCAAGTTGTTCTAATGAACACGCAAACAAACAAAAACTCCAAATACCCTACTAAAAGGCTATGAGCACACAGTATAGTAAAAAATGCATGACAGACCACAGAATTAATCTAAAATATTTTTCTGAAGTTTTCCTAGAAACAATGCCAACTTCCTGTCTGAAACCACTGCATGTGGAATTATAAAAAGCTGTGTTATTTCATGTTTTGCATGTTTCTTTGAGTTTTGGTTTTGAGAATTTTTTAGTTGTTATTGTTTTAGTGGTTAAAATTTTTAACGACTCCCATGTATGCTCATACAGTAAGTTAAAAATATATTAACAGTTTACTATTAAGCATTAAAAAAATAATTATTTCAATTCCTTTATGTACAAATATGTCAGGGATTTTTTATTATTAATTTGAGGGGGAAGGGAAGAAGAGAGGAAGCAGCAAAAAGTGAGGGGGTTTATATCCTCTGTCTTGTTTAAAAAAAAAATAGAGATTTAATTCAAACTAAATATTATTAAATTAACAAAATAAGGAAATTAGAAATACTGGATATTAAAACATTAGCTATGTTGCTTTGTGAGCTGTCAGTTGCAGTCATCTAGGAGATTTTTTTAAAACATGCAAAGAAATGTTCAAGTTCTCATGAGTTCATAGTAGAAAGCTTATGTTTTCTGAGACGTATTACGTAAACAATGTGCTGTTTATGTCAGTCAATGTCTAATAAATATCAACGTCTAATAAAAAATACCCAAACAAACCACAACCAGGTACTAGAAATTTTGTACCTCTCAAGTCTCATAAGATTTAATAAATTCTTGTGGAGAAAAAAAAGCAAACTCTTTCCCTGGAATGATGCAGAGAGAGTGCTGAACCTCAGCACATGAGGAGCATCACTTCAGAGAGCACGGCAGGAAGCAAAAATCTCATGACAGGAAAAAAGATGGGCCTGAAGGAGTAAACAGGAAATTACAGGTAAAGTTCAGTCTTAATGAAGAGCAGCTGATTTCAAAAATATAAGTTATGCAATTCTATCTCATATAATGCTGACTGCATATAGATATATCTTGTAAATTCATTTTGAGATTTAGGTGGTGTTATTTTAAAAAATTAAGAAAATAAAATTAGTGACAGACCAGGAGCATTTTCAGATTGCTAGGGTTGATTTCCTAGTATAGTCTCTGCTTGTTCTATATGCAGATATCCACCGTCTTTTTTTTTTCCCTTTTTTTCGTGACTTGGATAAGGAAATGGAAATTAGGTTTTTTCCTCTCTCTTTTTATCTGTTTGCACTATACTATTATCAAAGAAGAACTGTGTTTTAAATACTCGTTCTTCATCAGAAAACTGTGAGAAATCATCCTTAATTTCGTATTATTTGAATAGTGAAGAATGTCAGGTTTGTTCTAATGTTTAACTCAGACATCAATAATTTATGTTTCTTTGTTTAGGCTGATCATACCAGCTGACAGATTTTTAGCTCTTGTGCCTTATCATCTACTTTTACAATTATTTAACTTTTAAGAAGGCTGATGGGACAATCATTCTTCTATTAGGAAATGGAAGAACAGTCAAGTTGGGTCAAAATAAAGCCTGTTCACACTTGTGCTTGTATCCTGGTTGCAGATGTTACTGAATTTTTGAGAGAGAGAAAGATAGAAACTTGCCATAACAAATTCTGGAATAATTCTATTCCTACAAAAGTTTTTAGTTTCCTTACCTTTAATGTTTCAGGTTGGATTATGCCTTGTGCATAGTTGATGGAATGTAATATTTTGATTCATTTCTTCTGTTTGTGCAAATTTGCTCATTTACTTTTAAAAAAAAGACATGATTATTTAAATGAGATTGTTATTTCTAGAGTAAAAAAAAAAGTGATCAGCCTTCTCTTGAATTTTATCTTTCTGAATACTGCTTTATTCTCATCTGGAGTCATTTTCCCAGCTTCTCAAACAACAACAACAGAAAATAAAGGTAAAGGAACAATTACTTCTCGTACTTCAAGATATAATCCACATATGCTTCTAAAGCACAGTATCTGTTGGAAAAAATACCACAACTGACATGCTATTACTCTAAATAGATAGAATTTCTTGTTTCCTGGTGAAGTCAAAAAGTATTTTCTCATATAAGAACTATTAATCATTTAATAACGTACATGATCATGACAAACTGGTACAAAATGATTATGGCAGTGTGCATTAATTTTTTACAGCTCTGCAATCCTCAGTCTTTTTTGCAGTGGCGGGGAAAGAGAAACATCATAAATAATAAAAAAAAAAGAGTAAAACACAATTGCCCAGGAATGATAGAAAACAGCCAAGAGGCTTTTACATCACCAATATTTGTTTCTGGTCCCTGTAGGAGCAAAATATGCAAAAGTGAAAACATATTTCTAGTTTGTGCTGAGAATCAACTGAATTAGGAGCCTTGTGCTGTTTTAATGAAGTGTAGGATGATTGGCTTGCACAGAGCAGCAGTATGATTTAGCCATTGCAAAGCCGGGCTTTAAGCTACCTTATTGTGTGTAGCCAAACATCTTTTCTGTACTGCTTACCTCCATGGCAGATATTAGATCCAGTTTGAGATTGTTCTTTTCTTACTACTCTTTAAATTCATTTCACAAAACAGAAGGGGATAAAATCTGCAATGTAGTTATTGGTTTTACTTCTTCAACTGACATTAAAAAATATATGGTGCATATCCCAAATAAATAAAAATAATTGTCTTAGGACATCACTTATAATAGATCATAGATAGAGACTCACTCACACCCCTCAACAGTCGGCACCAGGCACATGGGCTGTGACCTGTGGTCCCACTCCAGCTTCCAGCACTGAGCCCATTTGCCTCACTTGCCCTGGTCCCTCCCAGTAGCTGGCTTTGGGACACACACTCTTCCTGCCCCTGTGGTTGGGGGTTAAAGAGCCCCCCTGGCTCCAGTAGCTGACACCATATGTCAGGGTACTCACATCCCTGTTCTGACTCCAGTAGCTGGGACCAAATTTCACTCACACATATACAGGTCTCACCGGCAGCTGGCGCTGAGTCCTGCGACACACGTACACAGAGGATAGAGAATAGGATTATGCAGAGATATAGTGAAGCACAGATTTAATAAGATATAAGAAGACAGGACAGACTGCAGTGATCAGACAAGCGTACTGACTGGCCTTATTTTACACACAATTGGCCCCTCTAAACCCTTCCTCTCTAATCTCTCTCTTTGTTCGTCCCCACTCTCCGCTTCCCATGCACATTGCCTCACCAGTTTGCCTGCTCCAATCAAATCAACATCCTGGACCCCCAGGTTGCTATACTTACTGGCTGAAAAATCCATGCTGACCCTCTCTGAAGTGAGTCTCACAGTTTCTCAATAGCTCATCAATCCGTGTTACTGACAGGGTTTCATTGTCTCCATTGTCGGTTGTCAGGTTTGTGTCTCTCTGTGCTTTGTTTATTGCCTCTCATTTCTCCATATCATGACATTTTCACATGGTCTTCAATCAGATGATCTTGCTGACACCATGCTCACACTCCATACATGCTTATCAATTGAGAGATCTGACCAAGTTTATTTTTTGGTATTTTCTTCATTACCAGGTTTTTGCCTCTGTATGTTTTACTTCTCCTTCTTCCTTATTATCCCATATTGACAAGGTCCTTGATCAGATAACCTTAAGGGAGCAGATGATCTTTCTTTACATATATTCTTACAAAAAAACCTTTTTTTTTTTATGCTACTTTACACATATGTCCTGTCTCACTTTTTATGTAGTATGGCTTCACTGAAAGTGATGGATTTGTGTGATAAAGACATCATTTCACTGACTGCTTCAAAAATATGTGTACTATATACCCACAAGCAAAACTTTTTGTTAGTCAACATCAACCCGATGTCACTGGTACAGCTTCCAGTAGACTTCACGCACTGGGAAAAGTTTGTCTACGATTTGTTTTTTGCATATCATCATTCTCATGATATTTCATGTACAGATAAACACATAACTTCCGAGGCTTCGTCATTATTTTTCTTACAGTTATTTCAGATGACCAGAATAATGAATAAATGCTACCGAACCTAACATGCAAGCTTAGAAGGTAAACAATCAAGCACATCTGCAAAACCAAGACTATGTTCACTAAAGTTTGGTTAGGGCTAAAAGTCTGAACAGCTCAAGAATTAGAATTGGCTGCTCTTCTGTCGAGGTATCAGAGTCTTCAACTAACATTTATGCAATTCCAATGTATGCATGAAGGGGAGGTCCATGACCCTAAACATTACAAGTTTTATTTTAAACACCAATGCACATCAATACTGTGAATTATTCAGGATATACTGAATTTAAAATGTGTGACTTAGGTCAAACTCCAAGATCATCGTGTTTAAAATTCAGACAGAAGCAGTGCTTGAGGGGATTGTAAGAGAAAGGGATAACCTCTGGATTAATGAATGTGTTACTAAGGATTTTATCATCATCCTTTTTCGTACATTCTGATCACAAGAATATGGTAAGTACTGAAGTTAAACAGGCTCAGGTTGAAGCCTTCTAATACCTTAAGAAAAATTCAGAGGTTACAACTTCCGTGATCCATCTGTATGCTATTCAGAAAGATGATCAGTCCTCCTGTCTTCCTTTGAATTTAACATAATTAACAGTGACATGTAGATCAATATGGTTTAAGCTCCCTCCTTCTCCCACAGCTTTTAGTTAGAAGGACATCTAGAGATTTATAATTAGGAAGCAAAATGGCTCACGAATTGTATTTGTTAAAATTATATATTTTAAACAGCCACCATCAAACTCAGTAGTCGTAATATCATTTAAAGACCCTAGTAAATCTAGTCACTAGATAAAATCGTTTATAGTAACTTAGTCCATACTTGATACTTTTTCTCTCTCTCTCCTTTTTTTTTTTTAAATCTCCTTTTTGAAAAATTGTTAATTGTCCAGGATTTGATTCTATGATTTTCAAAATATAACAAGAGGGCATACTTGGATGATAAGCTTGTTAAAATATTCTTGAATAGTGTCTTTCCTTTAAATCAACATTAAAAATCTTCACTGTCATTCAAACATAAGCTTTCTTTTCATCACAATCTTAGAAAGTAAATAAAAAAGAAATTATATTTTGCATTCAGTGCTGATTTATATTTAGATAGCTGTCTAATAAATCATCATGGTCTCCTCTGGAACAATGTTTTCTAAGTTCTGGCAGACTTTTTTGACACGATTGCTGTGTCTCTGTTATTGTGGAAATATTTTTTTTAGGTCTCAATGGATTTTCGAGTCACAGTCCGAACAAAATCTGATGGATAGTTACACTGCTTAAGAAACCTAGACTCTGAGACTAGTCTCCTTATTAAAGGAGAGTAAAAACTGTGCCTAAACTAACACACCAAGAACTGTTTCTGCATCACACTGTGAACCACTGAGGGTGCACAACAGTAATTTCTTTCCTTCATATAAAAAAAAAAAGACATGAAAACATGATTCACTGCTATCCCCATAGTCTTTGAGGAGAACAGGAAAACAAGCCCAAATTCCCGCTGTGAAGAGTCAGGGACCAAAAACTTGAGTTATGCCTCAGCAAACATACTTGATATGGTCAAGATTATATTGAAAGACTTCAGAAGGGAACTTTGCAGAACAAGATCCTTTGAAGCAACTTGGTGTGGCACGGTGAGCTATCCAGATTATGTGTTATTAATGAGGTACACGTCTTTTAAGTACAGATTTTAGAGCACTGAGGATGGGGAGATGTTCTGTGAGGACCAAAAGACCAGAACCTTACTACTTATTAATATAGTGTAAGAATATTGTCAGAAAAAGTATTTCCTCTTCAGAAGTAGATCAATGTTTAATTTTCCTCGAGAAAGATTATTGTTTTGTGCCAGGAAAAGATGTACTCTGTGCACCTGAATATTTTGTCATGAAGCAGAAATTCCTTCCTATAATTTTTTCTTGAACTGTATTTCAATAGCCAACAAAACTTCATCACTTCTAGTGTTCCTGTTTGACAATAATAATCTCACTATAAGCATTTTGTTAGATTCCTGAATAAGAAATTTATCTGATTTTTCTCATAGTCCTCATGGATATATACTGTAATACTTTCACTGTGTTTCAAGTTCTTTGTAACAGAAATCTGTCATTAAATGTTTTATTACAGTCTTCTCTTTTTTTATTTGACTCTTTTTTCTAAAGAATACAGATAGGGATGATACCACTGTCTTTAAAATTATGTTCTATTATTACGTAAAAATTCTTAGGCTAAAAATTATCTTATTGCTAAACTTTCACTTAAGCTAAAATGTAGCAAAGTGATTTTTGATAAACTGCATGAGTCAAATGTGAATATATATTAGTAGGATGTATTTTGCAGATTTTTTTTGTTGATGTACTTATTTAAAATGACTCTTGTGTCTGAGAATATCATCTGTATGATGCTGATCAATAATAGGCTCAGTAGCACAAAAAATATTCCTCGAATTAACAAGACATGTTGAATTCCCTCCTACATTTTTGGAAACTCAGCCAAAGCTTATTGGATCATTCCCTAATTACTAACAAAACACTGTTCACGAAGGGCAGTTCAATTTATTTGTATGAGAATTTGTTAATGGGACATGATTTTTATAGATTCTGCATATATCTAGATCTGGTAAATGGCATTTGAAACTATAAGAGTTCAAGCACAGAGTTTAAAAAGGAATTAATCTTTCTTTTAGTTTAGTCAGACACTCAAATATCACAATAGAAATCAAAAATGAGAAAATTTAGTTTTCTTTGAGCTTCTGGAATTTCACATAATGCTTTGTGGTTGCTGTTGCTTGTTATAAGACTTACTCACAAAAGGTTTGAATTTTGTGAACTTTATCTCCTCATCCTCTACTGACAAAATCCTTCCCATCTTGTAAATATTAACCATATGTTTATTTTTATTAAAGTGCAGATTTTTATGGAAGTGTAATACTTAGACTTAGAAACAATGAATAAAGCAAAAATAAACGAACAGATACATACACACACGTATGTTTAAACTCTTATTTAGGCAGATAAGTAGAACCTGTGACTACTGAGCAGGTGAAGCTCCTGCTGCCCAAAGGCAAGAACAAAGGAAAATGATAGAAAAGAGAAAAAAAAGAAACAAAACATATTGGGCAGTATGATATTCCTTGTCTCTCCTGTTAACTTATAGGGTTATTCAGTCAACAAAAGGTAGTTACCTAGAAAACACAGATGAAGAAAACCAGCTATTTGTTAGTTACAGTTTTGACCAAGAATAATGTCAGAAAAAAAGTCTGAATGAACCTTTTAAGGAAGAAAGGCGGCTGCAGAAAACTGAGTTTCTTTTAATTTGGCTTGTAAATCTGAGAAATTAGATAAAAATATTATGTAATGATTATGTAATGATGGGAGAAGGGCTTGCTGTCTTAGGAGGACTCTCTCAAGACTTTGATCTGGGATTCAGGCAATGCTTTCTTAAAAAATAAGACTTATGCCAGACACTAAATAGTAACTCTTATCTCTATTTATCTGAAGGTAAGGAGAGACATGAAAAACAGATAAACGAGAGACAGGAACAAAAAATGCCCACCAACTTGACAGACTCTATGATTTAATTATCATACTGTTAACCTGTTCTACTTTCTAATATAGAAGTCATTTGGTAAGGGTTATATAAGAATGTGGCTGGATAAAAGCCGTATAAAATTGATACAGTGAGTAATCCAGTTTATGTCTATTGGATAGTGACAGAAACCTCAAGAAGATACTGGCTTAGTTGCAGAAGTTATAATAGCACACTCAGCAAAGTTACAGATGGTGGGAGCAGAGATGCCCTTTCAGCCAGCAAAATTCATTTTAATCATTAAAACATTAGTAACAACATATTTAGGTGGATTACGTTAATATGTATGTAAAACTACTAAGGTTCACATTAAACATGCCCCATGATACCTTGTACTTTCTGACAGCAGATTTTATTTTCCAGCAGTTTTATATCCTCCTGTGCTAACCATCCATGCAGAAAGTACAGCTGTTGGTGGTCAGCTCAGAAATTCAAATGTTATACTTGAAAAATCAGGACAGCATGACTTCTTCATCAGGGCATTTTACAATGGCTATATAATGGAAGCAACAGTGCCCCAGTACAAGACATAATTCATCTACTTTATGATGTGAGCAATGAAGTGCTGTCTTGAATAAGCATCAGCATAAACACAAGCTTAAGTTTTTCCACGAATGAGACACCCTCTAAACTGAATTTATTTTAGTTGTAAGCAAGTTCTGTCGAAATTAATCAGCTGAATCACATGTTACCTTAGCTTTTGATAACTAAAATTACAACAGATACTGCTAGGACACTAACCAAAATAAATCAACATGGAATAAGAACAGAAGTGTTACAAAGACAGTTCAATAACTTTATCAGAAAATGCAGATACACAGTTGAAGAGCTACTGCAAACTCAGTGCTGACAAATTCTTTCATAATCGTCAAAGACCTTTAACAAATCAAAAGCCCTCAGCTTTGAAATGTTCACAATAAACATTTGATTACTTCTTTGAAAAAGATACGCTCAAAGCACACTTCACCTGTATCACTCTGTAACACTGAGGGAATTCAGTAATTTAAATATTTCTCAAGTACTATTCTCCCAAACTATTTAAAAAGAGAGAAGGGAAAAAAACAAAAAACAAAAGGGAAAAATCTGTGCCTCTGAGTGTATACCATGTTTTGTTTAACATCTTTCAGTGAGTGAACGATGACCAAACATACAACTAAGAACTTAATTAGAATGACACCTGTAAGATGGTAATAAAAAAAAAGGCTTACAAATTTCTCTTCTATGGTTATGCTAACAATGAAAGATGAAGTACAGAAAAATCGCTGTAAACAGCCCAAAGCAAAGCTCTTCCCCATTTTATTACATTAATGCCTATCTCAATATCTGAAAATGAAACATATTAACTATGTATGACACATTACAACGTTTAAAACTTTCCTCATTGAAAAATAAATACAAGATATTTGCTTATGGACAATAAAAGTCTGTATAGAAAAAATATACTGTGGAACTGTTGAATTGCATTATTTTTAGAAAACTAAAAAAAAATATGTAATTATTTTATTACATTATGTTAGACATGATAGTGTAATGTTAACCTAGTTTAGAATTCATATTGAATTCCTTAGGTTTAAGGGCTTGGACCTTGGTTTATGCCTGAACTTTGTTTAGGTGGCGCAGATTTCACACATCTAACTTTCTGAACATTTTGCAGGCAGATCTTTGGAACCTTAGTGGCTAGGAAAGAATTTGCTATGCCTAGCTTTATCCATCTAAGAATAAGGTACTTCATTCAAGAAAGATGACAATTGACAGAGATGTGACCACTCACCCTAAAATTGGTAAGGTTGAAATTAAATTTCTAGATTTCTGTGTTTTTACTTGAATTTAGTACAAACTTAAGGCAATGACTTTATTCACAAAAGGCTAATGTTGTTCTTAAGAATTTAGGCATCACTAAAAATAATCTCTTTAGTCAACAAAGAGACATGGGTTTATCTCAAAGATGATTCGTGACAGGAACCTAACTATTCTCTCCAGGCTAACCTTAGAGTGTACTTTTATGATCTCCTTACTTAGGTCATGAATGCCTTTCTGGAACACAATTTCAAGTGTTTTGGTTAGATGTCTGAAGTCTGGTGAGCTGAACCCAAGATCTTTTTCAGATATACAGTTGAAGATTTGTAATCTCTCAGTTTGACATATTAATTCTGAAAGTGAAGTGATAATGCATCATATGATTTTGTTCTTCAGATCCCTTGCTCACTCTTTTAACTATGACAGAAGTGATAGATTTATCCTGAAACTTTAAGCACACTACAGCAATTTAACTATTTACATGATTCTACGTGTCAGTGCACGGATGGTACCAACAATGCTTTCCTTACATAAGAAAGAGATTTTAAAAATCTGGCACACATTATAAACTAATAAAGAGAGTGAATCAAATAACTATGAAAATGTGCTGAAACATTTACAGAGTATCTGTTAATTAATATTTAGTGCTGCTTCACAAGTAATTACGTACTTCTAATTGAGGTCTGAGTTCTGTATGTCCAAATTAAAAATATTAGTTCCACTTTACGAGAACCTAAGCTTTATAGATCCTCTATTTACAACAGTTTAAGAAAATAAATAGATATAGAAAACAAATAACCGGATCCTTTATTTGTTGAGGCTGGTATGCAATTTTACATTAACTAATATCTGATTCCTAATTTTTGAGCTAGTTATAATTCTTGTTGTTAAAGAAATATCACAGAGAAAGGAATAAGAGTGATGCAAGGTATTTAGAAGTAAATCACAATCTAACATCTGTGATTTGTTTAATTTCAAGGGCAATGAACAGACTCAGCCTTGACCTGCCAATAGAATTCACTGAGTGATGCTGATGCTTAGTCACAGAGCAATATAAATTCCTTGAATAACTGGAGTACCAGTGTTGCTTTTCTCTTCCTCCACCAAATGTTATCTCATAGATTCATAGATTCATAGATTCATAGATTTCTAGGTTGGAAAAGACCTTAGAGATCATCCAGTCCAACCGTCCCTAATCCCCATTAAACCATATCCTTAAGTAGATCATCCACCCTATTCTTAAACACATCCAGGGATGGGGACTCAACCACCTCCCTGGGCAGCCGATTCCAGTGGCTGACAACCCTTTCAGAGAAGAAATACTTTCTAACATCCAACCTGAATCTCCCCTGACTAAGCTTATACCCATTTCTTCTTGTTCTATCACCCAACACTAATGTAAAGAGCCCTTCCCCTATCTCCCCACCATCCCTTCTCAAGTATTTGTAGGCTGTAATCAGGTCTCCCCTCAGCCTCCTCTTCTCCAGGATAAACAGCCCCAACTCCCTTAGCCGCTCCTCATAAGTTTTATTTTCCAGCCCCTTGACCAGTTTAGTCGCCCTTCTTTGGACCTGCTCCAGGAGCTCAATATCTCTCTTAAAGCGAGAGGCCCAAAACTGGACACAATATTCCAGGTGCGGCCTCATCAGTGCCGAGTACAGGGGCAGGATCACTTCCCTATTCCTGCTGGTTACACTATTCTTGATACACGCCAGTATCCCATTGGCCTTTTTGGCCACCTGGGCACACTGCTGGCTCATATCAAGCCGGTAGTCAACCAACACCCCCAGGTCCTTCTCCGCCAGGCAGCTCTCCAGCCACTCTTCCCCGCGCCTATAGCGATGCTTGGGGTTTTTATACCCCAAGTGAAGGACTCTGCGCTTGGCCTTATTAAAGCTCATGCCATTGGCCTCAGCCCAACGATCCAGTCTGTTCAAATCCCTCTGAAGGGCCTCCCTACCCTCGAGCAGATCGACACAGCCTCCCAGCTTGGTGTCGTCCACAAATTTACTGAGGGTACATTCAATCCCCTCATCCAGGTCATTGATAAAGATGTTAAACAGAACCGGACCCAGCACTGAGCCCTGGGGAACCCCACTGGTGACCGGCCTCCAGACGGATTTAGCCTCATTTACCACCACTCTTTGGGCAAAAGAAAGAAGGGCAAATCTTAAAAGGCAAAAGAAAAAAACTGCTAACTCCAAATGTTATTAATGTATGTAATATACATTAAATTCTATTTGATCGTAGTAAAGCTAAAATAATAGTCATATTATAGATCTCATGTATTTGTGAGATAAAATAACCCTACTATTTGTTAAATGCCGTGATGTGACTTCAAATGGCTTTAAATAAAGTCTTAAAGTCTTCTCTCCTTACTTTAGAAGTCTCAGTGAAACGCCAGTACATCTTAGAGTAGGAATGGGACTGAGTCACCAAAATAACCTTTCTATTTTTATAGTTTGTGATGAAGGTAAAGGACTGGGACTGTTCTCCCAAAACTACAGTGATACGTCTTGATGGGAGAAAGTCTTTTCTAATGCTGACAATGTGCCAGTTCTCTTCCATTTGAGAAGCCAATAAGACTTGATTGAAAGTGTCATATGTTTCCTTTATAGTAACTGATGTCTTGAACTATGGAAATATCTAAGTGTTTCTGAGAGCTATAGATTACTACACATATATAAAGGACTGTCCTATTGTCCAAAAGAAATATTTCAAGAGAAAAAAAAGTGTACTAAATTAATTGACACAAACTTTTGACAGTTTACCCTCTTTTGGAGATGATAATGCTAAAGGAAAATATAAGAAATAGCTTTTTGTGTAAAAGTTAATGGAAAGTGAAACAATATTTAATTCTAGATAATTCACTCTATTACTCAATCACTGCATAATAAAACCAAGAAAGTATACTATAAATAAATCATCATTGAGCTTAAAGACATGTAATACAAGTTTCTATTATCTTGTTAATGTGATGAAATTTCAGAACTAAATGAGATATTTAGTTTATAGTCTTGTATCCACAGAACACAAACTCGAAGTATCACACAATATGGCATATTGTTCTGAATATCTTTTAAAAGACGTCACGTATTGAGAATTATTTCTGTTAACTGCCTGATTGTTATTGTTAAATTACTGCAAGATGATTAACCTGAATATGGCAGAGAGAGACTCTCAGGGTTTAAACAATACTTAGTTTCTTTCACACTGTGCGGTAAGTTTTTAATAGTAGCATGTAAGAATTACAGTGATCTGATTTTGGTTATAAATCATTCACCAACAGTTAAATCATAAAAAAGATTTGAAGAACAATCATTTGATAATGAATGTAAGTAGTCCAAAATGCAATAGGTGGCACAGATGGACACTAACTTTTGTCTACAATGTACTTATGGACAGCTCAGTCATCTTACACTCCCTTAAGGCACTGTATTATGTTCACATGGCAAGGTTTTGGTAGCAGAGGGCTGGAGAGAAGACAGCAGAAGCTACCACTATGTTGGAAAGAACCAGTTTCAGTCAGCTCCAAAACAGACCTGTCACTGCCCAAAGCTGAGCCTGTTGGCAAGATTGGTGTCACATCTGTGATAGTATATTTCAGAAAGGGCAAAAAAACACTTTACAGCAGCTGTGAAAGAGGAGTGAGAAAATGTGAGAGAAACAGCCATGCAGACACCATTGAGGAAGGAGGGGGAGGAGGTGCTCCAGGTGCCGAAGCAGAGATCCCCCTGCAGCTGCTGGAGAAGACTGTGGTGACACAAGTTGTCTCCCTCCAGCACGTAGAGTATTCCACACTGGAGCAGGTGGGTATGCCCTGGAGGAGGCCGCAGCCTATGGAAAGCCCAGACAGGAGAAAGCTCCTGGTAAGAACTGTGATCCCAAAGAGAAGCCCACATAAGAGCAGTTTTTCTGGCAGGACCTGTGACCCTGTGGGAAACTCATGTTGGAGCACTGTGTTCCTAAAGGACTGTACTCCGTGGTAAGGACCCATGCTGGACCAGTTCTTGAAGAACTGCAGCCTGTGGGAAGGACCCACATTGGAGAAGGTCATGAAGGACTGTTTCCGTGCTGGAGCAGGGGAAGACCGTGAGGCAAGAAAGAGCAGCAGAGATAAAGTGTCATGAACTGACCGTAACCTCCATTCCCCATCTCCCTATGCGGCTGGACTGGGGAGAAGATAGAAGAAGCAGGAGTGAAACTGAGCCTGAGAAGAAGGGAAGGGTAAGAAGAAGGTGCTTTTAGTTTTGTGGCTTTTTTCCTCGCTATCTTACTCTGTTATATATTGGCAAGAAATTAAATGAATTCCCCAAGTCAAATCTGTTTCGCCCATGATGGTAATTGGTGAGTGATTTCACCATTCTTAACTTGACCCACAAGCTCTTCCATTTTATGCTCTCTCTATAGCGTGTTGAGGATGGGGAGTGATAGAGCAGCTTGGTGAACATCTGGTGGACATCCAAGGTCAATCCATCACAGTCACTTAAGAGAAATGTGTTTCCCAGATACAATTCGCTGAACCCTGAACAGATAATTGAAGTAATCTCAGTGTTTTGCTTAAGTTTTCTTGGGGTAAATGAGGGTGATTTTCTCTTTCTAAATGATTAAGCCTCTGTTGTCTATTTCAGATGTTCTAGTTACTTTCACTTGCACTTTATCTTGATCCGATTTAACTGAAGACTTAGAAGATAATTTCATGCACTGGTATGATACGTACCTGAAACATTACACAGAAAACCAGGAAGACTCACGTGCAGGTAAATTTTAACAAGTAAGCTGAAAAGCTATTATTCTCCTGGGAGGTTTTCACAATTACCATTTAAAATAAAACAGAACAAAAAAAAACCACAACTGAAAAACCTTGAAGCATAAAATAACAGAATTTTGTATTGGAGAGAAGCTAAAACTTAACTCTTTTGGAAAAAAGGTGATATGCTGAGGGAAATTGTGTTTCTTGAAAATACCTTTTCAAACAAAACATTATATCTCATTTCCACATTGTTATCCTTTATTTCTGTCTAAAAAAGTCATTATACACCTAGGAAATAGGTTCCTTATACCGCTTATTATGAATGGCTATAGAGCTCACTTAAATTAAGGTTTTCTTACCCTGGATGAAATATTGTACTGCTACAACTGTGCAACTTTACTCAAATTACCTCATCCAAAGCTAACTCAGGTGCATTTGAAATGAGCTGCAATGAGATATTATTCCATGCCAGTATAAGCTCTTGGCGTCTAAGGACTGCAGAGGACTGCAGAGGGAGAGGCTCTCTTCTTAAGTAGTCAAAGTCTGTCTACATCTTCCCAGTCCTAAAACCGGTAACAGATATTTTTAATTGCCTTTCAGTATAGAAGTTTAACAATTCTAAGAACACTTTTATTTTAAAAATAGTTGAAGCTAGTCCCAGTATTTTTTATATGGATGATCTGATTTTGGGTTTACAATACTTTAAGCCCTTTCAAAGTGTTTTGGTGTTAAGGACAATGTATTGGAAAATGAGGTCCAAGCTTTACTGCCATACCGTAGTGCACAGTCATTCATTCAGCAGGAACACTACTTCTGCCTTATCTTATATGTAACTTCTAATACAGCTCTGTAGAATTTTAAAAAATTCTATGCAGCCTGTGATCTTCACCTAAGTTTTCATTCAGGAAAACTACTTTTGCTCAATTTTCATATTATTTCTAGAATAATTTTGCAGATACAACAGTTGTTCAGAAAATTATTTTATTATTATATGTAATTGTACACAAGAATATAATTTAATTTATGTTTCAATTTCTAGCCATTCACTCTATCTACACATTTTGGGGGGGACATGAACTTTTTTCTACAGTTTAGTCCAGGTTGGAGACAATATATATACAGGAAATATCTGAGTTGCATGCAGACATATTGATAAATAGTAACAAAGTTGCTTGGGTAAGACTATATCTGGAAGATTTTCATTTTATTGTGCTTTAGATATTTTATCATATGCTTCTGCTGTTGAATTATTTAAGGTTCTTTTTTAAAAACAAAAAAAACAAACATGCAGTATCACTTGAATAACACAATATTTATGTTCTTAGACATTCATATAGCTTGAGGAACCAGGAGTAGGAAAAAAAAAAAAAAAAAATTGAAAATCATTGTAAAATCCTGAGAAATTTAAACAAACAAATGTAATGAAATTATTTGAGCCATCCTACCAAAGATACACATTTACTGCTGTCTGTCTTTAAAACGGCTAATAGTTCACTTTCAAAAATACTTTTTAACATCTCAGCCTGAGAAGCAGGTGATCCGTTTGAATCCAATTGTCCTGTCAATATGGTAGTGTAAGTTGTTTAACACAGACTTACATTGCCTGCTCTCTGAAAAGTTGTCCCTTCCATCAACTACTTTACACAAAAAATAAAAGATTCAACTCTGGATTAATGTTGAGAAGAATCCTATCCAATGTGGATACCTGAAAATGTGGAGATTAATTACCTACAAGGTGCCAGCGCATGGTGCAGACTGGTGGCTCCCTTGGGTTGGGAGCAAGGCTGGCCATATCCTCCCTGACAGATGCTGTCCTAAAGGATTGTACTCATGAAAGGGCTTTTACATGGAAAATTAATATTTTTTTTGACAACTATATGTTATAAGAACAGGTACAACTGGCACTATATACCCTATTAATTTATATTGCCCTAACATATTTTGGAGAACACAAGCATTACAGAATATTTTTGTGATACTGTCTGAGACTGCTTGACAACCTGTTGAGTCTTTTTATAGCAAAACCTTTAAATTCAGCAAAGACAAAACTTACGTAAAGTACCTTTCCTTTGTTGCAAGAGATTGTTCTCAGGTTTTGGTGTGGCATAGACTGTTGAAAATTGCCATTACCCTGCTGGTTTTTTAATTATTCGGGAAAATTTTTACAGCATGCTCTAATAGTTTACAGTCTTTCTAAGACTAGGAATCATAGAAGCATAGAATGGTTTGAGTTGGAAGGGACTTTAAAGATCACCTAGTTCCAACTCCTCCACCACAGTCAGGGACACCTTTCACGAGATCAGGTTTCTCAAAGCCTCATCCAACCTGGCCTTGAACACTTCCAGGAATGAGACAGCCACAACTTCTCAGGGTAAACTGTTCCAGTGCCTCACCAACCTCATTGTAAAAAACATCTGATTGAAATCTACTCTCTTTCGGTTTAAATCCACTGCCCTTATCCTATCACTATATATCCTTGTAAAAAGTCCATCTCCAGCTTTCTTGTAGGCCCCTCTATGGACTGGAAGACTGCTAGAAGGTCTCCCTGGAGCCTTCTCTTCTCCAGGCTGAACAACCCCAACCCTCTCAGACTGTCTTCAGAAGAGAGGTGCTCCAATCCTCTTATCATTTTTGTGGCCCTCCTCTGGACCTGCTCCAACAGGTCCATGTTCTTCTTAAATTGAGAGCCCCAGAGCTGAACACAAGACTCCAGGTGGATTCTCACGAGAACATAGTAGAAGGGAAGAATCAGCTCCCTCAACCTCCTGGCTACGCTTCTTTTGATGCAGCCCATGATATGGCTGGCTTCAAAAACCTCCAGACAAGGTATGAGATGTTTAGTTTTTAGCTTTTCTTGTAGGACATCAAATTTCCAGGTGCAGTCTAAGACCCGTAATTTTTTGCATTACTGCAATAAATTTTCAAGTACAGCCAGTTCATTCCGGATCAAATGTTGTTGCAAAACAAAGGATGCCAGCATCTGATGTCATTGTCACTAAGTGCCTGATTACACTAACATCATGTGCTGCCAGATCATTTATCTGAGATGGCTGTAATAGAGCAGCTAGAAAAGATTTAGTATTCAGAGCAGTGCTAAATGCAACACAGGCATTTTAAATAATGTTAATACTGCAGTTAGATTTGTTTCATTTTGTTTTCTTTTTCAATAGTTATCATAGAATCACAGATTTACAGGTGATATATGTGAATATAAGAACATCGGATGAAATAAAAAATTAGAAAATGTCATGACCAGTTATGGTCTTCATGTGAACCATCTATGTGGTAGTAAATCCGTCTCAAAAAGATTATTTTATTAATGACTGAAGCCAAACAACTCACAATGAAGAAAGGTGAAGTTCAAAAGGATGAAATTAAACATATCCATGTTCCTTATTCCATGCATTTATCCACATTAAAAATT
This sequence comes from Tauraco erythrolophus, assembly GCF_009769465.1. Taxonomy (NCBI): domain Eukaryota; kingdom Metazoa; phylum Chordata; class Aves; order Musophagiformes; family Musophagidae; genus Tauraco; species Tauraco erythrolophus. The sequence continues at coordinate 82,424,679 of NC_141465.1, read as the reverse complement.
ACGTATCTGATCTACCGTTTTCAAAAAAAGATTTTCCTATTCCTAGAAATAGTTGTGAAAATTTCCAGTTAAGTACTGTTATATTGGAAACTGGGTATTGTTTGAAAACCTAGCCTTGCAGAAAATTGTACATGAACTTTTAAAGAGATGGAATTTTTTGGCAAAGACAAAATTCTTAACATAAGCTCAGGGCAGCCAATTACATTGAAGATGGGATGCTCAATTTGTTTTCAAATTAGGAAGACACTGCACAGATTTATTCTTGGTGTCTTAAACAAAGGATTTAAACATTTTTACTATGCCATCTGTCCTGCCATGTAGAATATTCAATTCTGAGGTCCCATACTGTCCTCTTGGGACTGTTCTCAGTGACATGTCTCTATGATGAACTACAAATTGTTGAGATGAAATTTGAGTCATCATCTTAAAATGCTTTGAGGAATTCCTTCATCTTATTCCTTCATCATCATTCAACCTTTATCATGATGGTTTTTTGAAGTTATTTTGCTTTGTTTGTTTTTTTTTCTTTTATTTCGTCTGGTAGATTTTTGTCACCTCTGTTAGCTAAATGAATATTTTATTAGTTATTCAACCACCAGTAAAGTCTCTGAGGCACATTCTAGTACTTTCAACATTGTCTTGGTTTGAAGCAGATGTGTTCAAACTGATTCTTGGTCAGAATTTGCAAAAAAAGGAGCTTCAAAAATGAACACCCATGTGTCAGATGTCTAATATACAAGAGCTAAACCTCTAGGTGCTAGCTGTAGTATACAGCTGCAGTAAATAGTGGGTAGAATAGAGGAAATAACAGGCAGCTTTTTGTAATGGCATCATGAAAAATGAAAGCATGACCCAGTCCTCTGTAGGAAACTAAATACGATTCATTTCACCTAACCTCAGATATTGGCAGATATAACTAGGGTTCTTCAACAGTCAGTGGGAAAACCAGGCACTTTCATCTGACCTATTCTATGTTTACCTTGAGATGAGATGATTCATGAACTAAACGTGACTATATCTTTCAAGTAGTTTTAAAAGAAGTCTAGACAACTAGCTAAAAAATTTGACCATGTATACCTATATCTGCTCAGCTAAATACAATTTCCAGAAAATAAAAATTTCATGATCCAGTGAAGACATCTTAGCAACTTGGTAAATTTGTCTTTTTTTCATGGAAAGTACATTAGTTTTCATTGCACGGGTTAGCCTGGGTTGAAATATCATTCTTAAGGACAACTTAGTACATAACATTTTATACTAAATACTCTGTGACACAATTCAAAGCCAGACAGTTGGTGAAGGAAGTGACTGGTTTAGGAGTTACAAGTATACTCCTGAAATCTTAACTAAGACTTTTTCATTCATCCTGTCCCAGCCTGTTATATCTCATTGAATTTGAGCTTTTTGTTTCTTTACTGTGATATCTTCTGTTCTAAAAGGATACAATTCACCCATGTCATAAACCAACTAAAGCTCTACCCATAACTTCTTGTTGGTTTACCTAATAATTCCGTAGTATCTTCCGTATGGTCAAGTAAAATTATTTCTTAAGGCAAATCCAGTAATAAGATTTCAGGTTAAAAAAAAAAAAAATGAAAAGGAGGAAAGAAAACTTTTCAGCAGCATGTGAAAGATTGTAAAGAGTGACTTGATACACCAGGAAACATTCAGACTGGTGAGAAACAAACTCTGGGTACTATTATCATAGATAACTTCTGGATCTCACATGGCATAAAAACTGACAGATGGCTAACACTGTTAACAGCAGCAACAGCAATGCACAGCCACAACAATGACTACCTCTGACATTTAGGATACTAATAGGATGTTAATATCTCAAATATAGTCTTCTCTTCCGACTCTGATACAACGTTTATAGCTATCACCCATACATGCCCTTGAATTCTCTGTCCTTCTTATGCTCTGATCTGTCTGTATCTGCACTCAGTCTGCCCACTACATGACATTTTCTTGCTTCCTATGGATCAAACAATCCTTTTTGTCATTTGTAAATAATGTTCTCTCAAAATATTTCAACATTCAGAATCTAACCATTATTACTGTGAGTCTGTAAGGAATCTTATGTAGCTGTGGTTCTTCTAAATTTCTCAGTAACTTTCAAGGAATTCAGGCCGACACTTCCTTGGTAACATATTGCACTGAATTCAGCTTTAGGTTAGATCTGCTGGACTCAATCCAATTACGAAACTGTTCAGTGAATACTACCATTTTTCTTATTTTGCTTGAGTTATAAGTTTGTTAGGTTTTTTTACTATTATCATTTTTAATGTATTTTTCCTTGTAGCTGATATACAGCATTGCAAATCAAGTTTTTAAAAATAGCTCCCCTATTTTTTAATATTGATGTGCAGGACTTAAAGGAATCATCTCAGATTTCAGAAGACTATGACATTTCTTTCAGAATTCCTGACTGCTAAAAGAATTTACCGTGCAACTTGGCTGTTTCTTGAGGGACTTAAAAGCTGTTTCATTTCTTTCTTTTTCTAAGGAATTCAAAAGTTCAACATGAGTTAATGGGTAACATCTAGGAAAGAAACAGGCAAATCAGCTATAGTTAGCAATGACCTATTGTTGAATGTTATGAATTTCATGTAAATGTATGTGATGACAGATTAATCTATTCCTCCTCAGCTTGATTCTTTAATCTTTGTGTCATTTTGACTGATAGTACTGCTGATGCATTAAGAATTTCCTGTGTAATGACATGAAAGATGTATGCAGAAGCATTATTTATTTTGCTTTTCTTTTGTTCTGCTTTCACTCCTACACATAGCAAATGCATTAAGCTGCAAGATGCAATATAAAGGAAAACTGCCATTTGTTTTAGATAAAAACTAAAAATTACCACATCAGTGTGAGCTAATTTCTATTCCCTCAACTTGCCATAACACGTAAAGAGATGTCATTGTTTTATTTTATTGATAGCACTCTTCTTATTTATTCTACAGGGCCAACGTTTGCCTATCATGAACAAATTATTGTTCATATCACTGCAATTTAATACATATCTCTTAAAACCTAAATTTTGCGATGTCAAATGCTATGAGGTTGCCATCATTTTTCATCTTAATTCATTCTGCTACTGTGTTTCTAAGGAAGCTGCAACTAAAATTTAAAAACAAATTAAGAGGTGTTTTTTTGAAAATATATTTAGTGATAGTTATATTTGTTGTTTATGGATTTTTTCCCCTTTCACCAACCTGAAAAAAAAAATATCAAACTGTTAAATAACTGTCAAATAAAAAATAAAATTAAATAAAATAAAGTAAAATAAAATAAAACAATGTGAAATAAACCAAAGCAAAATAATAATAATAGAGAAGTATTTTAGAGTGAAAGCAATTTGATTCATTCTAATCTCTACCTTTACTACAAGGTGACTCAGATAGTTACCTGCAATAATACGTGTAAAAACATGGATTCTATCACGCATTTCTTATTTAACTGTTGTGTTTTTAAAATCTCTTTTTTGATTTGGATGCTCAGGTTTTTGCTTTCCTTAGAACATGGTTTCTTGAGCCATCATAGGATATATAATGAAATACAGAGACCAGTTTGAAAATTCTGTTTGGGTTTCAGCAATGATAAAACGTCCATGACAGTTTGCAAGTTCAGAGTCAGAAATCAGAAAAGCAAATGTCAAATCAATGTAAGTGAATCAAAATTTACAGTACATTCTCTGTGGTTCTATGCTTTTTACTTAAAACCGTAACACAGATGTGAATCACTTCGGTTTCTTTGCAGGTCAATTCCTTGACGATTTCAAAGTAGGCTTCAGATGTTTCAGATGCAGTCACAAAGCAGAGAACTTTAAAACAAATAGGTTGAATTGTTGGGAAAGTATTGCTACTAAGTTCAGCAAATCTCTTCATCTGATCGTGTTTTCTTTACTTTTAATTTTCTTACCTATAAGAAAGTGTACCAGATGGTTTTTATTCTTATTCTGAAGCCTTGTTTACACTATCCTTTAAATTGGAATCATTTTCAGGAAGGATGTTTAAAAGTATCATCATAAATGTTAGTCTGTGTCTGATAAAAAACAGATTTCAAGAGAAATTTTGAATGATACCCTATGTACTGAACACATACATAGGAGTAAAGCCACTGTGTGATTGGCTCAGAAAATCTGAAAAATTTTGCCACTTGACTTTTCAGTCAAATTGGCATTTGCAGGTCTTGCCATTTGACAGATCCCCTTGTAGAATGTGAAGAGTTACTTCCATTCCTGCATTCTGGCAGCTGGCGTTCACGTGTGAGATAAAAGCACTTCAGGTTTGCCTTTTCTGCTGCTGATGTCAGTACCAGCATTCAATGTTCTGTGCTGAATGTAAAGGTTCTTTCAGCTTTCTGACTGCTTTTTTTTGTAACAGTAATTCTGTTAAGCAAATTTTTACTGCTTCAAAACAATATTTTTGTGGACTCATACTGTCTCCAAATGTTATTTTCAAGTAATCACTATCCTTATTTTGAAACATTTCGACTGGCAAAATTGTTTGTGATCTTTTAAAACTTACACATCTATTTTTCTATTCCTACAGCATTAATAAATTGCAAATAAATGTTTGCAAATCTTTAGTATTTTAATTATTTTTCATTCCATCAATATATATTTCATATATATATGTGGTGAATTTCACTTAACTGAATACAGTTAAATTAAAAGGAACAGCCTTCAGGTAGTGAACTTTTTTTTTGTTTGACCAATACATATATATATATTTAACACCTTTAGAATACAGAAACAAATTCTAAATGATACTAGATTTCTAGGTATATGTTGTTTCACATTGTTGCAATACTGCTATTTTTATATTTGTTGAAATTTAGACTATTAACTTACCTTTTGTGCTGAGTTTGGCAGTATAGCTTGCAATGTTCTGCAACACAGTTCAATGCAAGAATATAGTGTTTATTTGAAATCTCAGTTGGCTCCTTAGGTAATTTTTACTGCTTTTTTTGGTGACTTTTGTGATCCTTTATCATTTCTTCTTGTATAAGAAAAGACTTGTTCACCTCGTTATGTATTTTACTAAAATTGTCTCAATTTCAAATTTTTAATATAAACTTTTATTGTTTTCAAACATTTAAAACTATTTAAAAACTTCTTAACAACATGATCACACTAAGAATGATTCTAAAGATGGAACTAAATTTTTGTGGGTATTTATTTTTTCTTTCAGTTGGAAAATATACTGTCATTACTTTATGCTTTTCGTTTATGCATATAATTTCATAATTGAGTTGTAGTAATCACTTCACAGACCATGAAAATGAAATAGACCTGTAATCAAAGTACAAGCACTAGACCATATGAGAGTTGAGGTCTGTCCCCATTTCTATCACAGACTTCTGTGATATGGGGCTGATCCATTACTCCTTTGCAGTGGATTTTCATTTCTGAAGCAGTTTAGATAAAACAAGCTGTTTCTTCCTCCTGCTGTTTTTTCAAACTCAGAAATGCATATTTTACTGGAAAATGGAGTTACAAATGGCATTAGTGATTTCTTCCATTTTTCAACAGATCTTTCTGTTACAGTCTGATTTCTTTCCTCTCCTGAGAAAATAGAGGACAGGTGTCTAAGCAGCAAATGCCAAACAGTCCCTGCAACATCCAGGAGGTGGCTGTTGCTGCCAATGAAAACTGATAGAAAACTGAGAAGCGGTACCTGCTGCCACCACTCTGCTCCCTTCTGTTTTCCCTCTTCCTTTCATCCTCCAGTTCATCTGCTAATGATAGCAGCAGTAGTAGCAACCTCTCCTGCAGTATAATTGCACAGAAGTATTTGTTCAGCACTAGCTACTGCATCAAGCTGGACATTCAAAATCTCTCTATAGACCCCAAAATGGTGAGTTTGCAACTATCAACAGTACTTGTTCTCCAAAGCCTCTGAATATCTGCTTGATCTATGTTATAGGTTATTGTCACAAAGCAAAGATAGGAAGCAGATTTATGAAAAAGTAGACTTCAAATAATCTGGAGACACATTCATTACTGAAAACACATTCAATTTGTCAGAGATAAAGGAGCACTGATCCTTTGAGAGCGTTTGATGGAGAGACATGAGAGATTATCCAGTTGTGCAAAAAAAGGGCAGAGACAAAAGAATTTCATCACTCATATTGGTCAGCATGTGTTCTAAGAAGCAGAAGGAAATAAAGAAGCAAGTATATAGAGTACAATTAGAAGGCCAATAGGTTTGTTGTGTTGCAAGGTCCTTGGTTTATTTTGTTTTGTTTTTCTAGAGTGAAAATTCAAGGAAAACCTAAAAATTGAGAACATTCAGAGTTGACCTCAGAGGCTTTTTGCCATTAATATCTTGTGCTAATATTCTGTAGGTGGATGAATGCATTTACACCCTAAGAAAATGAGTGTTCTTGCTAAAGTAAATTAAGATTTCAGCTTTAATGTGACTACCAAACTAACTTCTAAAGATAGATATGTCTCTTTTTTCTTCATTTGTGTATTCTTGAACTATCTTCATTTCAGAATTCATTCCACTTCAATGTTTAATTTACTACAGTGGGTCCAGTTCTTGAGTTACTAAAACACTCTTATATGATAAATGCACATATAATTTTTACTCTTCATTTAGTCTTAATTTTGTGGAGGGCGTATTCACGTATAGGCATAGAATCATAGAATGGTTAGGGTTGGAAGGGATCTCAAAGATCATCTAGTTCCAACCCCCCTGCCATGGGCAGGGACACCCTCCACTACACCAGGTTGCCCAAAGCCTCATCCAACCTGGCCTTCAACCCTTCCAGGGATGGAGCATCCACAACCTCTCTGGGCAACCTGTTCCAGTGCATCACCACCCTCTGAATGAAATTTTTTTCCTTATACCTAATCTAAATCTGCCCTCTTTCAGTTTAAATCCATTGCCCCTTGTTCTATCACTACATGTAGAATCTCATAAGAGCAGAGTAGAGGGGCAGAATCACCTCCCTTGACCTGCTGGCCATGCTTCTTTGGATGCAGCCCAGGATACAGTTGGCTTTCTGGGTTGCCAGTGCACATTGCTGGCTCATGTTGAGCTTCTCATCAACCAGCACTCCCAAGTCCTTTTCCTCAGGGCTGCTCTCAATCCATTCTCTGCCCAGCCTGTACTTATGCTTGAGATTGCCCCGACCCATGTTCAGGACCTTGCACTTGGTCTTGTTGAACTTCATGAGGTTCTCACAGGCCCACCTCTCTAGCCTGTCAAGGTCTCTCTGGATGTCATCCCTTCCCTCCAGCATGTTATCAACACCACACAGCTTGGTGTTGTCAGCAAACTTGCTGAGGGTGCACTCAATCCCACTGTCCATGTCACCAACAAAGATGTTAAATAGCACTGACCCCAGTACCGACCCCTGAGGAACACCACTCGTCATTGGCCTCTACCTGGACTTTGAACTGTTCGCCACAACTCTTCGAGTGTGACCATCCAGCCAATTCTTTATCCACCGAGTGGTCCATCCATCAAAACCATGTTTCTCCAGTTTAGAGACAAGGATGTCGTGTGGGACAGTATCAAATGCTTTGGATAAGTCCAGGTAGACAATGTCAGTTGCTCTTCTCTTATTCATCAATGCTTTAACCTCATCATAGAAGGCCACCAAATTAGTCAGGCAGGATTTGCCCTTAGTGAAGCCATGTTGGCTGTCACCAATCACCTCCTTATTTTGTGAAACCATGTGAAATATAAAAGTGGACAAGATTTATTTAAAAAAAAAAAAATTTCCTTTTCCCAAATCTAAGATGCTATTACAAAATCCAAAGCTATTCACATAAAGCAGTATGTTTCCTTTGACATTCTTGTGTACATTCACAACACGGTCCTTTCAAAGGGAATACAAACCCACAAATATGACAGAGGAGAGCACATACAAGGCTAAAGGTAGTTTAGAAAACTGGTGGTTGAATACAAATTTAACATTTTTAAAAGTTTGAAGCACAGACTCAAATGCAACCAGAGGAATTCAAGAAGTAGAAAACTTTTCAAATCTACTCTCTAATAAGCACATAATTAAGATCCACAAACTCATCAAACGCTCAACATAAAATATCTGTATCCATCCTAATTTCAAAAGCACTTTCTTTAATCCCCCACTAAAGAATCTCAAACTGGGTTTGTGATAGCAATACTGCTTTATAGATTAAAGTAGCTTAATCAAATCTAGAATAACTTTTACCTTTGAAACCTTTTCCTTTGAAAATATATTTAATTCTGAATTACTTTATACATTTCCCTGTGAAAACGTGTTTCTGAAAAAGTTCTCACCTTCTCTTTCAGAAACCTCAAAGGAAAAAAGCATTGCTGAAGCATATGAAGTGTTTGGAAAAAGAGATGAATATAAAGGAAGAGGGCAGACAGATGAAGGAAGTATTTTTGTATGTACTTGTGGAACTTTCTGAACTGCTGTATCTGATAACAGTGAGACTTCTGCAGCCTAGCAATACAATTTCTGAAAAAAAGAGTGAGAGGAGAGAAAAGATAATCTGCTAAATTTTATGTCCATTGATCAATGAAATAAAAGTATTTCGTATTTAGCTTGTGTAAATATATCTATAAAATTATGAACTTGTATATATAATGTTGGTAAATATATCAGTCAGCTAATGAAAGCAAGAGAACTATTGTAGTCATGGCCAAGTAAAGTACCTCTTTCTATTTAAACCTGTACATTTTCACATTAAAGTCACATTTGCATTTAAAGAATTTTGTTGAAAAAGAAGAAAGGACGAATCATGTTACCAGAACAATTTACCAAGTTCATGCTCAGGTTGGTAGTCATTAAAAAATTACGAATGACATGTAGATTTTATTTTATTTTATTTTATTTTATTTTATTTTATTTTATTTTATTTTATTTTATTTTTATTTATTTATTTATTTATTTATTTATTTTCTTCTGGAAGTGTTTATTATGGTTTAAACAATGTCACTTTTAAGGTGCTCATGTTTAAGACCGTGTAGATGTTTGGAAATCTACTAAACATTTTGAATGGGATAATGTTAAAAGAAATTTTAAGTTTCTGCTTGAATACTTTTTTCCTAGCAATTCACAGTATCTTAGCAGTGAGAAGAGAATCAAGTATGATACAGATTGATTTTTGTAAGTAGTTCTCAATGAGAAAGCAAAAAAAAAGTGACGGCTACAAACGTGGAATTAACCACATAAATACCACCATGTGATTCTTGCTGCAATTGGATAAAGAGAAAACAAATCAGTATTTCTAGGCTTTGTCGTGATCCTTCTTGTTATTTTGTTTGTTAGAATGTTAATATTCATTTCTAGTCATTTTGATTGTGTAAGAAGCTATGCTCTATGGAGATATTTTTCTGATCCATGTACCCAGCAGGTAAAGGTGCTGAGAGAACTGTCTGATGTCTCTGCAAGGTCACCTGCTATCCTATTTGAAGGAGATTGAGAGACCTCCCCAACAACAGGAAAAAGGCAAACATTTCTTCTTGTTCCCATCAGTTACTCTAGTATTCCACCTATAGTAATCCCCTGGATAATTAAACTCTCCCACTCTAAGTGAAACTCTTCAGATTTGCAATGATGAACCAAGAGATCTTTGGCATTAGTCAAAGGCCAGTCACTGGGTGATGTGGATGATGAGCCATCTACACCAGAGGTGTTGCCAGGGTCAGAAAGGCCTACCCCTTGTTTCACGACCACCTCCACAAGGAATAAAAAGATGGGCAATAGCTGTAGGCGACTCCCTTCTGAGGGGAACAGAGAGTCCAATATACTGGACAGACCATCTCTTAGGGAAGTCTGCTGCCTCCCTGGGGCCTGGGTTAAGGAAATTTCCAAGTCTGGTATGGCTCTTGGGCTATTACCAATTGCTGCTCTTCTATGTGGGTGGTGATGAAGCCACAACTCGTAGTCCAAGGGCAATCAAAAAAAGCCTTCAGGGCCTTGGGACTGTTGATAAAGAAATTTGGAGCACAGGTTACTTTTTGTAACTGCTTCTTCCAGTTGTGAGCAGTAACATTGGAAGAAGCAACACTCCAAGACTATTAATCCATGTGTCCGTGGCTAGTGTCACTGTCACAATTACGGGGTTTTCGATAATGCGATGGTCTACATGTCACCAGGCTTTCTGGCACCAGACAGAATTCACCTTTCTTAAAGGGAGAAGAGAGTCTTTGCTCGTGAGCTAGTGAGGGTCTTCGACAGGGCTTTAAACTAGACTTGAAGGAGGAGGGGGATAATATCAGGCTTGCCCGTGACACACTGACAGTCTTAATATTGAAATCTTTTTATACGAAAGTACTTTATAACCTTTGGTTTCAAACCACTGTTTATACAGTTTATTCTTCCTTGATTGTATATTAATAATTGTATTATTCCTTCTGCAGTTTATCTTATTTTTTAGACAACTGCACAGGTCTATAAAAGCCGTTCACTCTTTTCATCTTTCATATTCATGGCCCTTTGCAGTTAGGGCTTTATACACCGCACTTTACCAGTAAAGTACTAGTGTTACAACTATAACAGTATTACAATACCAACTATACTGGTATTACTGAATTCCAGTCCCAGGATAAACCTCTGAGAAATATCCCTGACTACAGATTTTCACTCTCATATCAAACATTTGGATATGATTTATAACAATTTTTATAAGCTGTCTTATATTAGCTTCTTTTAATCAATGTCTCTTCTAACAATGGATTGCAAGACACTGTAAAAATTTTCTAAAATCAAGTTATGGGACATAACTGCTTTTCCTTTCAGGAATTCTCAGAAATAGAGGTTTTGAGAATCTTTTTTTTTTTTGTTGAGTCACTATATGCATAATTGCACATGATTGATTTCCATTTGTGAGTATTGGTACTATGTTTGTACGCATAAAATAGATCTATTTACTTGGTCTGGAGTTCACTCCTTCCATAAGAAATATATGTGCAGAATCTTTTAGAGAGTTAACTTATTATTATTTTTTTTTAAATGTTTTGAGGACTGCTTTATTCTTTGTCTTAAAGTACCGGATATGCATTTGTGATAGAAAATGTTATCATGAGAACTAAGAACAAAAATTACTCACTAATTATCAAATAAGCTATTGGGTATGTTACTTCTATGAGCTAAAGATAACTTGTGACTGTCTTTAGAAGCTTGAGGAGGTCAGATCCTCTAACAGAATGCACCAAAGAGGAGCAGAATTTCATGTTCATTGCTTTCTATGGATGTCTGGTTGTTCAAGATTTTATTCTGAGATTCATACTGTGTCCATGCTAGAGGGTAGGTGTCTTGTAAATTTGGTGCCTAACTTCCTTATTGTCTACAGCGGTCTTCATTGTCTTAGAACTTTCTAGTACAGCAGTGTGTCTCTGAAATCCCAGACAATGACATCAAACAAATATCTGACTAGTATATGTATAAAAAGAAAAAAATTAAAAGGGAAATTTACTTTAACTTTTTAAAGGAATAAAATAATTTTTAGGGCTTTGTTCTATTCACAGCTCTGAAGATAAGTATTAAAAGGTGAAACAACTCACATGCACTAAATCAGCTACATTAAATTTTAATTTATGCTTTTACAACGGACCTGACTTTTTGCTGCCTCCTACTTACTTTGTTGTTTTTATTAAGATTTAAAAAAATGCATTTTTTTAAAACCCCTTGTAATCCTAAAGTCCAAAGAAACGTACAAATGAAGCAAAAAGAAAAAAAAAAAAAACAAAAACCAAACTATTAAAATTGAACTTTGGTTGAAACTCCTTAAATCTGATTTCTAATCCCATAAATTCCTTGACAGTAAATGTGAGAGTGATTTTCATTGTTATACATATCTTTTAGTTGGTTTGTTTGTTTGTTTCTTTATGCATTGCAATTGCAGGTACAGAAAAGATTAATTTTAAAAGAGACTAAAAAATTGCTTGATGCAATTTAAACCACAAAGAATCTGACTAAAGTAATTAGAGTGTTTGGTACTAGGTTTAAAATTAACCACTAAGTAAATTTAAGATCTCTAAAACTTTGAAAGAACAAATCAAAATAGCATATTACAAAAACAAACAAACAAAAAACCACTCAAAACCGTCTTAATTTTGAACACACTTCATATTTTCGACTGTTTTAAAACTTATTTCTTTTCACAGTTCTGTAAGTGAAAATACCTTTTCATATTTAACCAGTAATAAAACAATAATTTGATTATATTATTTATGTAGTGATGAGTTATAATGAGCTATATATCCTGAAATCAAATCTCTATGTACATTAATTGGTTCTTAACCAAAACCTGCCAGAATGGGATTCATCTGAGCTGATATTATCTGTCTAAACCTTAGGCACTTCATAGCCACAGAAGTTCCTTTAATAATTGTCATGTGGTAGAGTCCATCTCACGAAAATTAATTCAAGAAATAACGCAACGCACATGTTGAATATGCACCTACCTTGATAAACCATCTTAGTCTTTAGCTACACAAAGGGTTTAAGCTAGTTTAGTTTAAAAATTTAAAAATTAAAAATTTAAATATGATAAAAAGCTATCTGTAGAACTTGCAGCAAAACCTAAAAAAAAGCATAGTTAAGTGTGGGAGGGGATTATTATTATTATTCACTTCTACCAAACTAATAACAAGGAGATGTGGACTGAGTTGCAATTTTCTAAGTACGGTGATGTCAAGGTCTGTGATTGAAAGTGCAATAATTCACTCAGAAAACAATATTTTGATGAACTGATTCTAACTCCAAACATCTTTGACAATGTCTCATTTTTGTTAGTAACTCTCTAGAGAAAAAAATTAACTGGTTTATTCCAAGCAGAATTGCTTTCTATAGATTACAGACTATTTTCAAGGATAATTTCCTTGAGAAGATAGGATAATGTCTTCAGAGATGATCATCTAATCTTATAAATGTTTCTGTAATAGTATTTGTGTCGGGTTTATGTGGAGGGGTTTTGGTAGCGGAGGGGAGGCTACAAGGATAGCCCCTGTAAGAAGCTGTTAGAAGTTTCCTTAGCTCCAAGTTTTACTCACCTCTGGCTAAGGCTAAGCCAATCTGCATCTCTGCAAATAGCATATTTAAGAAGAGATAAAGAAACTTGTGCCATGTAGGACCTGTAGCTAAGAGAGAGGGGAGGCAGGAGGTGTGGCCTCTAGTCTCCCATGTGGGCAGCTGCCCACACTGGGCTGCTGCCACTTGATTGGTGGCGGCCACAATGGTGTGGCTTGGAGCTCTCTGAAGTTCTCACTCCCAGGGTGCCTGCTGGGAGAAGCTTGTCCCACCGGGACCGCCAATGTTCATCAGGCTGTTTTGGCCCAGCAGGGCTGCATCAGAGAGAGGAGGGGTGTCACGTTTTGAGGTCAAAACGACCAGTCTATCAGCTCCCAAGTCAGGCGAGACCCTTGGGTCCGACTCCCCCTGCCCTTTCTTGGCAGCCCAGTAGGTCGGAGGGTGATTCGCCCACTTATTAAGGGATCGTCACTAGTAATACTATGGGCCAGCTCCTTATAATAATTCAAAAGTTTCCGGAAACATGCATATATATTTTATTTGTGACAGAATACAGGTTCGAGGATAGCCGGTGATAGTGACTGACTACAAAAACAACTTTAATTGAAATACTGCAGTGATAATATAAAACGATTACTGATCAGTGATAATATTAAATAGCTAGCAAGATGTTAGTAAGTAATTAAGTAAGTGCACATAACCCAGAGTTCTTACCCAATAGGCGTCCCTATGGGGGGGAGAAGAGAGGTTCAGCCCGTCGACTGATCCCAGACGTTCTGGTGGGGGGGCTTCTCCCTAACATCCCCTTTGTTTGCTGCCATTTTATACCTTTTTCGTATCTTTTAGGTGGAGCTCGAGTGACTCTAGTCATACATAACTTTTATTAGGATTGGTGTAAATTCCTCTCGTGAGGGGTGTTCACTAATTGGGATTGGTGTAAATTGCTCGTTTGAGGGGTGGTCGCAGCTCAGAGGCGAGTGAGGGTGTGATTTAGTAGCTGAAGGACACAATTTCGCCATCACTGCTGAGACAGCGGTTGTGGTTCACTTCCTCGATGGTATTTTTATGGTTATCTTTACCAGGCGCCTCATCCCTGATAACAGGGATGAGCCGTGATACCTTCGTATCACTCTACTCCCCATTTCAAGGGTATTGCGTGGGCCTTGTCCGTTGTTTCTTGTCCCCGATAACAGGGATGAGCCATGATACCTTCGTATCACTCTCCTCCCCATCTCAAGGATATTGAGGCCTTGTTCATTCCTGGAAGCAGCAGCTGTGTTTCATGTCAGAGCTGCCCTAATATTAGCTGAATTCTAGGGAAAAATGTTCTCCCATTCCCCATCGATTTTAGTCGTTTTCCCACATAATCCACCCCGTGACTATAGTCACTCGAGTTTCACAATGCTTAAATAGGTTTGGGGATGTCCATAGTGTGTGGGACATCAACTGTGTTATGCGCACTAGATATGGATTCTAAATAGGTTAAGCTCTTCATCATTGTCCAAATTCTCACGTACACCACTGCCAGTAGAACAAAACAAAACATAATTAGGACTAAAAGAACAACAACAGGGTGAAGCATTCTGTCGAGAACTCCTGTAGCAGTGGGTGACCATCCAAAGAGGGTGTCCCACCATCGGTGTCATGATGTATGGTAATCAGAGTCCTTTAAATTCTGATGTTGTAGTAGCTTCATTCCAACAGGCACTGGTGCTAAATAGGTAAAGTCGCATCCTACAATCTCAACAAAATTACACACACAAAGATTTTAATAGTTTTTCATATCTACTCCATTTTTCCGGGTCCATACTCTATGCTATAGAGGATAGAGTATAGTTCCGTTGTGATTTAATTTTAATGCAATAATGGGGTGTACCGTGAATACTGAAGCATTGTATATAGTTAGCACAAAGGCTGTGGCTTTGCTGGTGGTGAAGTCATAAGTGAAGACAAAGTCAATTGCATTGTCCCAAATCACTTTCCTAATTTCAGTGGGTAAGGTGCCTTCTTCACCTTCCCTTATAAAAACTATTGATTAGTTCCCAAAGCCAATAGGGAAAATCATAAAGAATTCTCCAATTTATTCAAGTCACTGATTGTGGTGACTAGTTTGCTCATCAATACTTCAGAATTCATGATATTTAGATGCCCTGTATACAGTCAATATTTGTGTAGGTGTATCCACTTGTCCACATGCAGATCATTCGAAGTTCCTGCAAAAGAAAAGAAAAACACGCGCTCGGTTGCTAATACAACCGGCAAATTTAGTTAAAATGTTCTGAGCAATGCCAGCAGGTAGTGGTGTGCCTTTGTGGCTACCCACTTCTCTGCTTGCACCAGAGACAACAGGTCTTTGTGGCAATTGGAACCGCGTTCACTGAACTCCCATTCTATACAGATAGGATCCATCAGGTGGATGAGACCGAGTTGTTGAAATAATCTCAGTCCTTTTATCAGGACCTCTAATGCATCTCCATGCTGGTTGGTCCAGTCCCATGATCTGCCTTTTTTGAGCAAATCATACAAGGGACGAGCAACAATGGAAAAATTGGGGATGCGTTTACGCCAGTAACTTAAAGTTCCCAGGATTTGCTGCAGCTCTTTTTTGTTGGAAGGATTTTGTC
Organism: Tauraco erythrolophus; assembly: GCF_009769465.1. Lineage (NCBI taxonomy): Eukaryota > Metazoa > Chordata > Aves > Musophagiformes > Musophagidae > Tauraco > Tauraco erythrolophus. The sequence continues at coordinate 82,409,068 of NC_141465.1, read as the reverse complement.
CGTGCTCTATTTTTTTCAGAGTGTCCGGAGGGACAGAAGTAGCTCCTTGAATTTGAGTCACTACTTCTGTGATGTTTGGTACGGCTGCTGTTAGAGGCGCAGTGTTGGCATTTAATTGCCCGTAACCAATGGTGAGCCTCCACTGTCCGTTTGGCTTTTCAAGCAGCCAGACAGGAGAATTGTAGGGGGAGTGAGCAATAATAGCTCGCTCCTCTAGATCTTTTACCACCCCGTCAATCCCTGCCTGCGCTGCAGCTGGCAGAGGATTTTGTTTTGTATTTGTGACTCGGGATGGGGGCAGGGGAATAGACACTTCTAACACTTTCAGTTTTACAAAATCAGAATCGACCCACAGCCGATCTTCATTACGCCGCCCTGCAAAACTCTTTAAGGAACTATCAGGCAATTTCCATGACCTGCCATATAGCAAATCAAAGCTTAATATGTTAGTACAGGCAGCACCGACTGGCACTTCAGCACGGGTTAGTTTTTTATCTCCTGGAAGCCACAGAGCTGTTTTTGCTGTTGGTTGTTCTCCTTTAGTCTCAACAACCTTCACTTTGTGGCGACTGGGTGTTATGTTTAGATCCTCAGCAGCTTTTTCAGTTACTACTGATGTTTTAAAACTATCAGGGAGACCACGAATTAGAGGTGTTAATTGTGCTCGATCAAAGGGAGCCAACACTGAGGATTTTCTTGTCGGGTCTCTCTCATGCATTGCTTGTGTGCATGCCACCTTTGGCACTGAGGAAGCCAAATCAGAGAACCCCATAGTGGTAATTCTCAACAGATCACCTTTTTTCTGAGGATCTATACCACCTGCCCAGTATGCCACTCGTGTAGTTAAAGAACAATAATGGTTTCCAGGTATAGTAGTTAAAAACACACCAGGACCCCAAAAACCTTCTGCCTCCTCCTCACTTAGTAAAATCTGATCTCCCCCTGTAAGGGAGACTTGCCACACATATTCCGTTTCTGACTCCTCGGGATGTTTGGAGTATTTTTGTTTTAGTTTTGCCGATTCAGCAGGGGACCGGGGGACTGTTTGCACAGTGGCGTGAATTTCTTCACTGTTATCAACAGCAGTTTCGATCTTAATTAACGGTCTTAAAGAAAGTGGTTGAGAGTTGGGATCGGGGGTCTCTGTGAATTCGTCATCCCAAGTCTCAGTGTCTGTGTACTGAACAGACTTACGGACTTGTTCGATCGAAACAGAGGATTGTTTTTCCAGCTCCTCTCTCTCTCTGCGCTGTACTTCAGCAAGCAGAGTTTTAAGGTGGTCCAATTCTGATTTAAGATGATCATTTTGGGTTTTCAGTTTTTCTTTTGTCTCCCTCTCAAAAGCTAATGATGATTTCAATGTCTCATTTTCTGATTTTAAAGCAGTGTATTCTACATCTGCAATTTGTGTGGAGGGGGCAGAAAAATCTTTAGCTTCTTGCTGTACACAAGACAAACAGGCTCCAAGCACTGCACAAACAACTGCTTTACCCTCTTTAAATTGCTGCTCAGCCTGACATTTTTCAATGCATTCTACCACTTTCTTTTTATCCTTCCAATACTTTTGAGCCCACTCCTTCCCAACTGGGGAAGGGGCACATTTATGTTTTCGTAGCAGTTTATCCATGGCTATCCTGTCCGTGACGCCAATTTTACTGTCACGTTTTGAGGTCAAAACGACCAGTCTATCAGCTCCCAAGTCAGGCAAGACCCTTGGGTCCGACTCCCCCTGCCCTCTCTATGGCAGCTCAGCAGGTCGGAGGGTGATTCGTCTGACTTATTGTGGGATCCTCACTAATAGACAAACAGGAGGTAATTTGGCCAGTATACCAGCTCCCAAGTCAGGCGAGACCCTTGGGTCCAACTCCCCCTGCCCTTTCTTGGCAGCCCAGTAGGTCGGAGGGTGATTCGCCCACTTATTAAGGGATCGTCACTAGTAATACTATGGGCCAGCTCCTTATAATAATTCAAAAGTTTCCGGAAACATGCATATATATTTTATTTGTGACAGAATACAGGTTCGAGGATAGCCGGTGATAGTGACTGACTACAAAAACAACTTTAATTGAAATACTGCAGTGATAATATAAAACGATTACTGATCAGTGATAATATTAAATAGCTAGCAAGATGTTAGTAAGTAATTAAGTAAGTGCACATAACCCAGAGTTCTTACCCAATAGGCGTCCCTATGGGGGGGAGAAGAGAGGTTCAGCCCGTCGACTGATCCCAGACGTTCTGGTGGGGGGGCTTCTCCCTAACATCCCCTTTGTTTGCTGCCATTTTATACCTTTTTCGTATCTTTTAGGTGGAGCTCGAGTGACTCTAGTCATACATAACTTTTATTAGGATTGGTGTAAATTCCTCTCGTGAGGGGTGTTCACTAATTGGGATTGGTGTAAATTGCTCGTTTGAGGGGTGGTCGCAGCTCAGAGGCGAGTGAGGGTGTGATTTAGTAGCTGAAGGACACAATTTCGCCATCACTGCTGAGACAGCGGTTGTGGTTCACTTCCTCGATGGTATTTTTATGGTTATCTTTACCAGGTGCCTCATCCCTGATAACAGGGATGAGCCGTGATACCTCCGTATCACTCTACTCCCCATTTCAAGGGTATTGCGTGGGCCTTGTCCGTTGTTTCTTGTCCCCGATAACAGGGATGAGCCATGATACCTTCGTATCACTCTCCTCCCCATCTCAAGGATATTGAGGCCTTGTTCATTCCTGGAAGCAGCAGCTGTGTTTCATGTCAGAGCTGCCCTAATATTAGCTGAATTCTAGGGAACAATGTTCTCCCATTCCCCATCGATTTTAGTCGTTTTCCCACAAGGGGGATGTGAGAGAAATGACTATGCAGACACCAAGGTCAGTGAAGATGGAGAAGGAGGAGATGTGCCAAAGCAGGGATTACCCTGAAGCCCATGGTGACATGACAGGCTGTCTCCCTATGGCTCATGGAGTTTAACGGTGGAGCAGAGATCCACCTGCATCCGGTGGAGGACCCCATGTTGGAGCGGGTGGCTGAGCCTGAAGGATTTCATTGAGATCTGTGTCCATTGGGAAGGGATCCCACACCGCTGGAGATTAGCAGTGGAGCAGAGATGCATCTTCAGTTTGTGGAGGAGCCCATGCCAGAGCAGATGGCTGTGCCCGAACAAGACTGTGACTCTGTGAGAAAAGCCCATGCTGCAGCAGTCTGTTGGTGAAGAACTACACCCCATGGAAGAGATCCAAGCTGCAGAACTCATGAAGAACTGCAGACTGTGGGAAGGACTCACTTTGGAGAAGTTCATGGAGAACTGTCTCCCGTGTGAAGGGACTTCACGCTGTAGCAGGAGAAGAGTGTAAGGGGTCCTCCTCTTGAAGAGGAAAGAGTGGCAGAAACAACATGTGATGAATTGGCAGCAACCCCCACTCCCCATACCCTTGTACCACTAAGAGGAGGAGATAGAGCCAGGAATAAGGGAGGGGGTGGAGGAAGGTGTTTTGAAGATCTGTCTTTGTTTCTCTGATGTGATTGGTAACAAATTAAATTGATTTTTCCCCAAGTCATGTCTGTTTTGCCCGTGACCATAATTGGTGAGTGATCCCTCCCTGTCCTTGTCTCGACTCTCAAGTCTTTTCTTGTATTTTCTCCTCTCAGTCCCACAGAGGCGAGGGGAGGAGTGAGCAAGCGGCTGCTTGTTGTTTATTTGCTAGCCAGGCCTAAACCACGACAGTGTTTTAGGAAGTTATCATGTTCTGAACAGTTTTTTGTTCTGATTTTTTTTTTTTACTTTTGGTTTTGTTTATCCATTTTCCTTTACAGTTATACTCCAATATTTCTTTGTCCATTTATTAAATTTAAAATACAAATAGAAAGTTCAACTTCAGAAAGTGAACTATATAAAAAAAATAATTAATTAATCTTTTTCTGGGTTTTTGTAATGTCAACATACATCTAAATAAATTGTACTGTTTTTGTGTCAGCATAGCTGAGCTACCTAAATAGAAATGAATTCATTTAATAAGTGAAGTTCACATATAAAGTGTATAGCTGAATGTAATATTAAATTTTAGGGAAAAAATAATTAAAAATTGAACTTCTATTTTTGATTATTTGATACAAATTATACAGAGAAATAAAATTGGCAGTTGTCATTACAGATTGAAGCTGGCATAATTTCATCTAACATAACTCAGGAGTAACTGAACTCAAACCAGAAAAGTTATCAACATAGAAGGACTTCTCTTTCTAAATTTAAAGTCTAATTGGTACTTCAAAATATGTGTTATGTCTCTCAGTATTGTAATGTTTAATTGGCTTTTTCCTTCCTCATCTTAACAGCAAAATTAGAAGTCTATAAACTTACAATAATTGATGTCTAAATCTAAATTAGATATTTAAATGCAAAATACTTCTTGAGGGTCATAGAGACCAATGAGTGGGAAATACTGACTAGTCTTAGAACTGGATCTGGCATCTCAAATATGAATATGAAAACTATGAAGGTGTGATCATGTCTTGGTTTAAAGAATGTATTACATGTTTAATACACTAATTTCTTCAAATACGCTAACTAAAATTAGTACTAACTCACTCAGTGACTTTTTTGTTTCCATTCATGATTATCTGACAGACACATTAAAAAATGGCTAGTATACATAAATTAGAGGCTTGTAGAAAGTCCATTGAGTAACACTGCATCACGTCAACAAGATCAGAGTAGCTTTTCAGTTAGAAAACCTGGCAAAGTAACACACCTTTAGATTGATTTAACATCATACCTGGATGGTGAAAGAGGAACTGAAAAAGTAGCATTCTGCAAACCATATTTCTCTAGTATGTGGTATTTAAAGTATTTTCTAACTAGTATTATAAGCTTTTAAAATACTGTATCTAATACTAAAAAAAGAGAGAGAGAGAGAGAGAGGGTGCACATATATAGATGATACCCAGAAACTGATGGAACTAAGATAATGACTTTAATACTGTCTCTCTACAGCTATAGGAGATCGAGCTCGAAATATTAATTCAAAAGTAAATTCTAGTTAAATTAAAACAAATCATCATGTTCTTTAGAAAACCTGCACTATGTTTCATCTATATGTAGATATGTAGAAGTTTCTGAAGATGTTCAATATGAAGATGTGAAAAATATCTGGATATTACAATAAGTATTTTGTTTTGTTCTGTTTTCTGATAAATCAAGTTGTAGGAGAAAAGCGATGCTGAAAATCATTGACATAAACCTCAAATACAACCAAGACAAAACATGAAAAATATTCTGGACAATGCTGAATACCAACAGGTAAGACAGTATGAGGAAGACATGAACAGCAGATATACATCAGAAAATGTATACGCCAAAAGGATTTCATAGATTTCTAGGTTGGAAAAGACCTTAGAGATCATCCAGTCCAACCGTCCCTAATCTCCCGTTAAGCCATATTCTTAAGTAGTTCATCCACCCGTTTCTTAAACACATCCAGGGATGGGGATTCAACCACCTCCCTGGGCAGCCGATTCCAGTGGCTGACAACCCTTTCAGAGAAGAAATATTTCCTAACATCCAACCTGAACCTCCCCTGACTAAGCTTATACCCATTTCCTCTTGTCCTATCACCCATCACTAATGTAAAGAGCCCTTCTCCCACCTCCCCACCATCCCTTCTCAAGTATTTGTAGGCCGTAATCAGGTCTCCCCTCAGCCTCCTCTTCTCCAGGCTAAACAGCCCCAAATCCCTCAGCCGTTCCCCATAAGTTTTATTTTCCAGCCCCTTGACCAGTTTAGTTGCCCTTCTCTGGACCTGCTTCAGGAGCTCAATATCTCTCTTAAAGCGAGGGGCCCAACATCAAAAAAAAAAAAAAGAGGGGGCTCTTGACATCAAAAAAAAAAAGGGAAGATGCTGTACTTTCACTGCTAAGTAAAAGAGCACAAGCTGAGTTGCTAGATCACTAAACATGAACACTGTTTAGCACTTTTTTCATCCCTGGCTTTGTTCAAGACAATTCCGATGTGATACAAGGGATGTTATCCTTAAGCACAATAGCTCCAAGGCAGTCAGTATTAATTAATGGTTTTGGGATCTCTTTTATTATCAGTTTAGGCAGACACTGAAAGAAACCAAAAGATAAGGCAGATCTACTAAGAAGACAACAGATTTAAATAAACTAACAAATAAATAAATAAATAGCTGAGAAATCTTGATTTCTGAGGGATGCTGGCCAAAATGTCTGGCATACAAAGCAAAAAAAAAATGGAAGGGTAGAAAACATAACCTTTTTTCTTTCTCTCTGCTTACTCTTCCTCTCTTATTTTCATGCCACTAAGGAAGGAAATCAATAAGATCCTACCTGTCATACTTTGTATCAGAACAAAAATAACGGGAAAAATTAATATGATACAATGAAAAATAACTCCTTTTGCCTGGAAAATGATCACTTCTGCTCCTTGGCAAGTGTAGGTGGAAAGGCTGTCAGCTAGTGATATTTTGTTGTAATAAAGGTTAAATAAGAAAACAGATGGAATGATGAAATTCCCTTTTGTTGTGGCAAGCAAGGGCTGTATTTCACAAGAGATGTTCAGATGCCATCTAGTTTAGATTACAATAACAGTCAATGAGCAGTGCCTTTAAGTTGAAATATATATATAGATATATGCTAACTACTTGTAGCAGTTATTGATTTCTAACCAGTTAAACAAGGGAAAAGATTAAAAAATGTTAAAAGTAAAAATACTGTTACAGTTAAAAGTAAGAATATAATTCTGCTCCAATGGAAGAGGCAAAATAGAAGGAAGATGTTATTAAATTATTTTAGCAAAGATAATGTGGGTGTAAAATTCACAGGAGACAGAATGAATAAAGGAAAAACAAAGCTGAACTAATGATGATCACAGTATTAATTCATATATTTAGATTTGTTAACTTGTTTTAGAAAACCACATTTACCAGCAGTTGTATCTTTTTACCCACAATCCCAAAAAGGGGGCAAGAATTGATAGTCAAACCAGACAGAATATTATTCTTTATTCTGAAGCGGAAACTTGCTTTTTCTAAGCCTTGTCCTTGCCTTCTCCTTGATATTTAGCTCTGTCAGCCTTCATAAAATATGTTCTAAAATTTGCACTAATAAATTTTGGTAGGTTGGTGTGTGGCTGGATGTTCTACTTTGGTCTGAAAACACCTGTTCATACATTGTCTTTAATTTAAATTCTGTTGTCATTGGTATTCAGAAGCATTAAAAAACTTAAGTAAAATGAATGAGAGTCTTTCATACAGATGCTGAGTTTGAATCTATCGTTTGATATAAGAATGATCTAGTTGATTATAAATTACACTTGTGATTATTTTATTGAAAGACTTGAAAAGTATAAATTGGAGTTCATGAACCAGAAACAAAATGCATACTATTTTTTGGATGAAAAGATAGTTGAAAACAGTGTTAAGTGCCAATTTGATTTACAATTACTTATGCCATCTATCTTTTCGGTGAAATAAAAGCTCTAATTGAATTTCAGTATCAGAAAACAATACCTACATACTTTTAGTTAGTTCCAGTTTAAAACTTTTTTAGGTTTGGTTTGGTTTGGTTTTTACTATGTGCCACAGAATATATCTGAATGAATGTTTTCACTCGTTTGGACTATCATTGACTTCATGAATTATACATTCTGTGATTTACTTCCCTATTTTTACACTATTTTGGTAGCAAAAGTTTTGTAATTTTAATTTTATTTTACTGCAACTCTTTACAACATTACTTCTCGGTTAAGTTTTCAGTTATAAACTATGCAGTAGAACAAGGTAGATGAAGTGCAACGACAACATGATACATGTGACAAGTGTAATCTTTCTCTCTCACAGGTGTGATTAATAAATCATTCAATCACTATAGCCAAAACACTTCAGCACTGACCTCATATATCTTTTCCCTAGTTGTTCAATGAAACACAGCTGTACACCTTTTCAAATACTGTCAAATACTATCAGTGCTAAAGTAATGATTGCTCTTCCAGTTTTCAATTTTATGTAATATCTTTCTCTTAAAAAGTCTTTTCACTGCCAGGGTTTGAAAAGATCTTCAAATGAGCTCAGATCATATACAGAATGATGTACTTCTTATACTATTACATTTGTCCTTCTTTATTCCACTCCTAATGACTTTTTTTCTGGTTTTATATTTTACATCTACTTTGTTAAATTTTTGTACGCATGACTAAATATATCTGCAGAAAGTTTCTACTGAGTACTTAAATTTAAAAGTAGTAAAAAATAGAGTGTTCTGCTGTATAAATGTAAGAGTATTAACTTTGTGGTGTCAGATAAGGTTAGAAATGCATATACGTTCAGACATCACTGCTGTACACCGATTATGTCATTCACTCAGTAAGCTAAAATGTTTAGGACAGATTTATTTAAGTGTTCAAAATAATACTCTAAGTAGTCTAAGTACTAGGTCTTGTTAAATTCAAATTCCTTTCTAGCTACAGACCTTTACTGAAAAATCTAGCCTCAGATGAGGATACTGAGTATTCAGATATTTGATTCCAGCTCTTCTGAAAATGAAATAATGCTACATTTCGTAGCCTAAAGGAACTATGGAAAATGTGATAAAAGAGAAACAATATCTCGCATTTTCAGTTTAAATGCTCAGTTATTTATCCTATTTTTTTTACTGAAGATTTTTTATTCAAAACCTGGATTGTTAATTCTAACTGTATGATATTGAGAACTGCAATCATATATGGTGAGAATGACAAAAGTAACAGTTTATTTTCATCGCTCACCTCATTTTTGATTATGATTGCTTTCAGTAACAAGATAAACTTCATGAGTTTGCTCTCTCTAGGAATTCCAGTTGCAAAGATCTTTAGAGAGTCTCAAGTGCTATCTTTGAGATTTGAAGCATGGGAAATGAGCAAACAGTCTCTGAATCAGTCTGCTTGTCTTCATTCATAAATGACAGGCAATATTTCACCAACATATATCAAGATGTCTTAAACCACCCACAATGTACCATTGGCATCATTAACTCCTTTTTACAATGAAATATTAGTTATGGAGTTAGATTAATGATTATTTCTATGCTGCTTCAAAAAAATCTAAACTTAAACAACGAAAAAATCCAAAACTGCACACACACACACAAACACACACACACAACACCAACCAAAAAAAAACCCCACCAAACTGAAAAGAGAGATTGGGCAGTCCTTACTATCCTCCAAACTAGCATCAAATGATATTCAGGCAGTGAGCCTTCAAGTGGCTCATTCGGAACATCTTTCAAATAAGGAGAGGCTGAGATAGCTGGTATTCTTCAGCATCGAGAAGAGAAGGCTTAGGGGAATCTTAAAAATGTATAGGAATACTTGACGGGAGGAAAGGAAAACAAGGGAATCTGACTCTTTTCCATAGTGCCCAGTTATAGGACAAGAGCCAATGGACAGAAATTGAAACACTTCTTACTATGAGGGAGGTCAAACACTGGAACAGGTCACCCAGAGAGGTTGTGGTGTCTCCATTCTTGGAGCTACTCAGTACCCAACAGGACAAAGTCCTGGACAAGCTGCTCTAGCTGACTGTGCTTGAGCAACCAGAGGGGCAAGGTAGAGGGGGTAGGGGAGGACATGATGACCTCCAGAAGACCTTTCCAACCTCAACCAGTCTGTGATTCTCTGAAGTGCAGGCTTAAGCACAGACACAGTATGTCTTCCAACCATATTATCTCTTGCAATGCAGTTTGTGCATTACAGCACAACCTCAGGTGTTACCTTGATGCCAGAAACAGGCTGTAAGAGTTATGTGGTTAAATGGTGGACAGGAAAACAAGAACATTATACTTACGTCCACTCCAGAGACTGTCCTTGTAGAAAAGCGATCAACGTGATTTTTCTAAGTTTACTTGGCAGCCAGTAATGGAACTGGGGAGGTGGTGGAGTGGGATAGAAGAATTCTTAGTCTCTGTACTGTATGACAGACAAAATTCCCTTTCATGTGTTCTAGCTACCTTTCCTTTCCTCTCCTGCACCAGTCTGACTTTATTTTTCTTGTTTTGTTGTTTTTCTTTTTCTATCAGTTTCCCCTTTTGTTTAGTACCTACCTTTCTTCTACAAATAGTGTTTGCTCACAGTGTTTCCATTTTCCTTTCTTCCATTCAATTTTTTCTTCTACTAAATGTCTTTGTAAACCCTGTAGTATCTTGGCTTCTCCGTGTTGCTATGCCTTTTGGTATATACCGTTAAGAACTAGGATGCAGAGCAAGTACCTACAACCTTCACTGACAGGTACTGTGTAGGTGAGATTTTCCACAGCACAGACAATGAGAAAAAGGAAACTTTCACTATCTTTTCAAAATCCTTTGATACCACGAGGAGGAATTAAAAAGAAACCCAACTGTCTGCCTGCAGTCTCTTGTGAATGACATTGGAGCTGACATTAATGAAACTAATAGAAGGGACAAATGAGTGACTGTCACTACTGTGTGACTTTAACTTCAGATGACTGACAGCTAGCTGGTATGATAAAACTCTTTTTTTTTCCCCCTTCTCTTTTTACTGCTTCTTTCACCTACCTTGTCGTTTTTTTTCATACCAGCTACCCCATTGCTTCCGCTTCTCATCATGTAAGTTACCTTAAATTTATGCTGCCCTGAGTTGAATTTCAAAAACAATTTTGAAGTTCAGGGTTGATTGTATGAACTTGGAGCTACCTGGATTTTATTGAAATTTCCTTCAACTAGAAGTAATATTATAGTAATATTCATACTTCTTGGAGCTAAATTTTGTAATATCTAAGATAGATACACTATACAAACATTTTGCTAAATGCTCTTTGAGGGTAGAAAAATTTCAGCACATATCAGAAAGCCTAAATCGAAATATATTACTGAGAGAGTTACACCAACTAAAGAGAGTTCCACTAGCTAATGAAGGCTGACAGAATGAACATGGATAATGACAAATTTAAAAAAAAAAAAAAAAAAAAAAAAAAGAGAACAAACCAACAACAAAACCAAATCTGTTCATGAAAGTTCTA